>NC_142590.1:86085200-87292700 GCF_965207765.1 Zootoca vivipara | reverse complement strand
GTCTTTCGTTATAGGTCAGCATTCCCCAACTTGATGTATTCCAATGTGTTAGGCTGCAGTTCTCATCATACTATCCAGGGCTGGTGGGAGTTATAACCTAAAGCATTTGTAGGTTACCAGGTTGGGGAAGATGGATCCAAGCCAATAGACAAGTGGCTAGTTGCACTTGTGAATTCATAGCCCTGATCAGACTTTTATATAATAGGCTGAGTAATACGATGTCCATTCATCTTGGTCATAGTCTCCACCTACCCATTGCCAGGATAGGTAGCTGCCATATTGGTAAGCTGACAGTCCTTCGTTGATTAAGCATGAAAGGGAAGAGGTGTGGAAAAACAAGGTGTAATGGACAGAGAAACTTAACACTATGCCCTGTTTCTACTATAACTTTGCATTCTGTTTAGTTGGAATTTCAAGAGGAAGTATGTTTTTGCTCAAAAGTTCAAAAATGAAACATACACAGGAAGAAGTGTAAAACATGTTACTGTTTATGGGAAGGAAATTTTAAAATCCATGTTTAAAATATGCAATCCTTTGTATCATTTCTCTTCAACATCAGCTTTGGATGACAAAAGTGAGCAAAGCAATGACGATGAACAAAAAACAATTAAACCCACAAGTAAGGAGTTCAAGAAAACTTGGGGGTTTCGGAGAACGACAATTGCAAAGCGTGAAGGTTTAGGGGATGCTGAAATGGACATCACCGAACAGCCATCTCCACAGCAGCAAAGTCTGGCTCTTAGGCGTAGTGGGCGACAGCCCAAACGCACTGAACGGGTAGAAGAATTTCTTACAACTGTAAGGCGCAGAGGAAGAAAGAATCTTCCCACAGCTCTTGAGGACTTGAGTGAGCCAGCATCCTGCCATGTTACAGACATTGAAACTGCTTCTGAAGGCAGTGTAGAAAGCATGTCAGATGTAAAAGGCATGTCTCAGAAGTGTCACTCAAAGGGCATTAAGGGCCAGCCAGCTGGGAAAGGGAGAACCACTAAAGAACATGACTATGAGGAAAGGGAGGATGATACATCTGACAGTGATAGTGATGGGTTAACACTGAAAGAGCTACAGAACCGTCTGAGAAAGAAATGTGTCGAGCAGAAACCTACAGAACTAACTCTGAAAGAGTTACAGAATCGTCTCAGGAAAAAACATCAAGAACAAAATCCTACAGAGACAGTTGATGTTCAAGCAGGCAACCAAATTAAGCCCGAAATTGCTGTAAAGCAAGAACCAGAAAGTATAGGCAATACCAAGGCTGGAGATCAAGGAACAATTCCCAAAGAAATGACTGAAGCAGTTCAGGTTAAGAAAGAAGTAAGATCTCCTGCACATACTGGGGATGAACCTGAAGAATCCAAAAAGAGCAAATCAGAGTCTGAAGTTTATGATCCTAGTACTCTGTACTGTATCTGTCAGCAGCCTCACAACAACAGGTATTACCTATTTACTTATTTATTTCATAAAATTTATACACCGCTTGATTGTAAAAAAAACCCTCAAAGCGGTTTACAAAAGATAAATTAGTAAAATCAAGAAAAATTCATGGCCATATACAGAAGTTAAAATAGTTTTTCAAAAACTTTTTTTTCCACAATAGCTTCTAAAATAGCTACAGTGGTACCTCTGGTTATGAACTTAATTCGTTCCAGAGCTCCATTCTTAACCTGAAACCATTATTAACCTAAGGTACCACTTTAGCTAATGGGGCCTCCTGCTGCCGCTGCACCGCCAGCACGTGATTTCTGTTCTCATCCTGAGGTAAAGTTCTTAACCCGAGATACTACTTCCGGGTTAGCGGAGTCTGTAACCCGAAGTGTTTGTAGCCCGAGGTGTTTGTAACCCGAGGTACCACTGTATAGTAGTCGGATAAAATCTTTATTCAGGAAGTTGGGTTCTTACAGAAGCTTGAGAGTTGAAGTGTTGATGTGTACTCATTGATTAAACATAAAATAGACAATTTTGAAATTTCTGCTCTAAGAGACCGTCTATTATGTACAAGTACTTTTTATAAAGGTTTGAAAGTTTTGTACAGTTTTGAGCAGGCATCCCCAAAATGCGGCCCTCCAGATGTTTTGGCCTACAACACCCATGATCCCTACCTAAGAGGACCAATGGTCAGGGATGATGGGAATTGTAGTCCAAAGCATCTGGAGGGCCAAAGTTTGGGAATGCCTGGTTTTGAGGGATAGAGGGGTAGTTGTTGAATACAGTTGAGAGAGCATGCATATGGAACTTTCAAACAACAATTTAATTTTGTGTTGCTATGAATGCACAATTTAAATGCATCTGCTGTGCTACCACATGGCCCTTCACATACATCTACCACTATTGTTCAGTCCCAGTAGTCTGAGGTACAGAAGTTCTAATTTAGGGTGGAAGCGTTCATATGGTTTAATCTGTCAAGAGGGAAGTAGTACTCTGAATTTTCAGGAAGGGAAAATGCAGTTTTGGGAAGGTTTGTTAGAGGATCATGGAATTGTAGAGTTGGAAGGGACCCCGGGAGTCATGTGGTCCAACCCCCTGCGGTGCAGGAATCTCAGATAAAGCAACCATTACAGATAACCATCCAACCTCTGCTTAAAAATCTCCAAGGAAGGAGAGTCCACAACCTCCCGAGGGAGTCTGAACAGCTCTTAACATCAGAAAGCTTTTCCATAAGTTTAGTCAGAATCTCCTTTCTTGTAACTTGAAGCCATTGTTGTTCCTGAGTAGTCTGTAGGAATGCAAAGGTGACAAAGAAAGACAATTGTATATGGGTTTGGCAAAGCAGTGGGAGTCATATGTAGGGGTGAAGGTGGTGTTAAATTGCAGCATTTACTGAGATATTTGGGCATTTAATTATGTAAAGAAAAGAGTTAAATGGGATAATGAAATAAGCTTTTGTCTGATTTCATATACAGTGGTACCTCGACAACCAAACGATTTGACTTCCGAAGGTTTCGACTTCCAAAGTCGACAACCACGGAAGTATTTTCCCCGTGCGCGCGGTCGACGCCTGCGCAAAGCGGTGCGCACGGTCGGCGCATGAGCAGAAGCGCGAAATCGCGCTTCACACATGTGCAGAAGCAGCGCTTCGACATCCGAAGACTTCGACTTACGAAGACGGCAGCGGAACGGATCGTCTTCGTAAGTCGAGGTACCACTGTAGATGTGGGATATTTTTTATTTACTGTTGTGGTGGTGATATAACTAAACTTATTGGCTGTATTTGATTGTAATCAGACAGATTTTGTAAAACTGAAGTATTTCACATTTTTGCCAACCCTTTCCTTTTTTAGGTTTATGATTTGTTGTGATAGATGTGAGGAATGGTTTCATGGGAACTGCGTAGGGATTTCAGAGGCTCGTGGACGACTCTTGGAAAGGAACGGGGAGGACTATATCTGCCCAAATTGCACCATTCTGCAGGTGCATGATGAGACAGTTATGGACGCAGACCAACAACAAACCATGTTGGGACAGGTAACAGGTGATGGCACAGAGCTTACAAGCATAGGAACTGTTGAGCAAAAGTCCATTGAAGACCAAGGAATCAAGGGACGGATTGAAAAGGCTGCAAATCCCAGTGGAAAGAAAAAGCTCAAAATATTTCAACCAGTGAGTATTTAATTTGTAGTGGCATGAGGCTAAGTGTCTAGTGCAACTGTTCTGGTTCAGAATTGAAGTGAAAGAAAAAGTCACCCTAGGTATAATTAATTTTTTATTTTTAGTACGGTGTGTTAGTTATCATATTAAGCAAATACACTACTTAGGTAATTCATTATACTTAGTGCATCAGAATACTAATATATTTTAGAAGAGGAAATAGGCGAAGTATTGCTCATTCTTAGCTACCTTGGTTGCATCTGCATGCTGTTCTGTCATCCTATCTTAGTTCTCTCTTGCTATAGGGCTATAATTTGATGTTTGTTTAAATGTTACCAAGTTTCTTAGACATTACATTAACAAAATGCTTTCTCTTTTTGCTCTATTTCCTATCCCCTAAGTATCTCCTTCCATAATTGTCCTATTTATCCTGTGTATACTAAAAAGGAAAGGTGGGGTGAGGGAGCAACATATTCATATGGAATAGTCATAGTAGGCACACCCTGCTGCATAAATATCCATTTAAGATATGGATGAGCTATCCATAACCATAATTTCTTTTTGTATTGTGCTTCAGTTATTTTAAGAATAGGGAACAGATTATTATGAAAGCCTCTGTTCATTTCTGAATCTCAGAAGTTGCTAATTGCTTCCTAGGTTTCTATATCAGGGATAGGAAGTCTTTGACCCTGCAAATGTTAGTCTACAATTCCCATCATCCCTAACTATTGGTCATTTTGGCTAGGTTTGATGGAAGTTGGAGTCCAAGAACATTTGGAGGATCAAGCTCCCCACCTATCATGGCTATATGTGATTTCAATTTCTGTTGTTAATTTTGGTGTAGAGTTTATTAGATGTTACTAGAGAGTCCTGGCATTTTTATTGGAATGTGCCATAATCTAAATCCTTTTGCAATTGGTCTTCCCTGAAAAGTCCCAAATCTACTTTCACTTTATAAAATAAAATTTATAAAAATAATCAGCATAACTGTTGGGAGATGAATTATTAAAGCAGATCCTTCCTCCACACATTTGATGATAAACCAGATTCTGGAGGCACATTATTATAGTAGACAAATTATGCAAATTTCACTTAATCTTATACTATATGTGATATATAACTCCATGAGTAAAACTTACCATGAACTAATAAGGAATTTGCTAATCCCTAGTTTCTAGTAAAGGCATAATTTAAGACACATCTATTCTGGAATAGATTATCAAAGTGTGGAACATACCAGTAATTGGGGTGGAGGAAACAGAACAGATTTGAGAGATGGGAGACCACCCATAGAGTGTTTAGAAAGTGAGGAATGGAGTACCGGGGGGTGGGGTGCAAAGGGAAGGGGAAATGTCCCAAATCAAATGAGATGTCTGCATTTCAGATGATTTATTTACTTTCCCTACACTCATTCTGATGTGGTTCAGGAGAGGGCCCCATTCTTCCAGGGAGGCTTTGGGGAGGGGGCAGGGGGAGAAAGGGTGGAAAACATTCTTTCTGTGAACTCCTTTCATTCACTTATGGATTCATACTGATTAGTTCACCTTTATGTGGGAGGAATCCTCCCAGAAGGCAAAAGTAGATTCCGCATCCCCACTGGCCTTGCTCATAGAAGTTGTCACTGTGTTAGAACTTAACATTACCCTTCTTAGTCAAGTAGACTAAGTAGTCAAGTAGACTTGGCTATTTCTAAGAAAACAAAAACCCAAGTTCTACAAATCTTTTTAGAATGTACATCCAAACATACATGCAGAAAAGTAAGAAAAACACCTATAGATCGCAAAATGCAGACAGTCTTTAGCACATGAACACATATGAAAAAGATAGAAACAGGTGAAAAATGGAAGGGCAAACCACCATTAAGAAAAGCAATTCTTTAAAATATATCTGAACTTTGTCAAAGTGCATGTAAGACAGCTTGGTTTTTAGCATTGTTGTGTCAAAATCTTGCCAGTGATAAAGTGGTTAAATATTTTTTCTTTTCTCTTTTAATTTCTTGTGCTGTTGTTCAGGTAGTTGAAGAGCCTGAAGCAGCCAGTTGCATTGGCCCAGGGTGTTCTAATGTCGCTCAGTCAGGTTCTGTGTACTGTGGACATGAATGCATTCTCAAACATGCTGCAGCCACCATGAAGTTTCTAAGTGAAGGTAAAGAGCAAAAGCCAAAAGAGAAGACCAAACCAAAAGTTGAACGAGCTGTTGCCGTAAAACCTCAGCCTATGGTAAGTCTGAATTGTTTTTGAAGCAAATAGCCCTTACCAAACCACACACAGAGAGATCTTGGAGAGACAGACATTTTGTAAAATAGAAAAAAATGCATTTGCATGGTAAAAGATCCAGATTTTTCATGAAGTTATTTTGTGTGCTCCCTTGATGAGATCTCATCAGTCTATCTAACTAAGAACATAATATCTTTGCTGGATCAGAACAAATGCCTATCTAGTCCACCATCCTGTTCCCTCTGTGGCTTATGAGAAATGCACAAGCAGGGCATTTCCACTGTTGTGTACCTTAGTGGTATGGTAACTAATTTTCTTCCTGTTGTATATAACTATTGATAACCTTATACAGTGGTACCTCGCAAGATGAAATTAATTCGTTCCACGAGTCATTTAGTATTGCGAAAATTTCGTCTTGCGAAGCGCTGTTTCCCATAGGAATGCATTGAAATTTAATTAATGTGTTCCTATGGGCAAAAAAAGAGATCTCCAATGAAATGACTCCATAGCAAAGCAGCTTAAGGCGCAATCCAGTGCTCACAAACCCTGACTCACCCGCCAAGCCCAGGAGCAGCCACAGCAGCCACATTGCCCCCAAGCACCACGACCGCTCTGGAGGTTTTAAGGCTATGGGGAGGGGGAAGCAGGAGGAGGGCCAGGGAGAGGCTCCTTCCCTCCTTCCCCAGCAGTCGGACTCTTGTGCCCAACCAGACAGACAGCCTCTCCCGTTCGCGTGCAGCTTTCTCGTGTACCCAGCCAAGAAGGGGCTCCACTCCCTCGGGGTTCTGCACGGCGGCTTAAGGCAAGAGTGAGGGGGGATCCGGCTGCTGGTCGGCTGCCAGCGGCTGTTTCGGTGTGGTGCCACCAATCGCCATGTCCCTGTGGAAGCCGGGCGATGGCGGCGGAAGCGCGAGGCGGGCGGGCTCCCCGGAGGAGGTTCGGTCTCCTTGATGGGCCATCCCTGGACTTTCTCCTCCTCGTGGCACCCCTGCCCTGCTTCGTCTTGCAAAGTTTTCTATACCACGGCCATAGAAAACTTTGTCTTGTGAGTCTGCAAAAAAAAAGCAACATGTTTTCGTCTTGCGAGTTTTTCATTGCGCGAGGCGTTCGTCTAGCGAGGTACCACTGTACTCAAGGAATTTAACTAATCCCCATTTAAAGCAGTCTATGTTGGTTATTGTCATACTTTGATGAGTTTATACTGTGTGAAGAAGTATTTCCTTTTGTGTGTCCTGAATCTTCTATCCATTTAGCTAATTTGAATGATCACAACTTCTGGTGTTGTAGGAAGGGGTGGGGGATTGCATTTCCCATCCTAAATCCCACCACCACCATTGATGTGAGAACAGCATTATATATACAGTGGTGCCTCGCAAGACGAATTTAATTCGTTCCAGGACTCAATTCGTCCTACGAAAGATTTGTCTTGCGAGTCGCGTTTTCCCATAGGAATGCATTAAAACTTAATCATTGAAACTTCGCAAGAGAAAGCGGCGGCCATAGAACACCTCGCCATCTTGCGAGTCCCTCGCGCAACGCAAAACTCTTTCGTCTTGTGAGTTTTTCATTGCGCGAGGCATTCGTCTAGCGAGGTACCACTGTATGTCTGCTTTACAGAATCATTAAAAGAACTGCTGTCTCTCCCAAGAATATGCTGTTTTATAGCACTAGTTACAAAGCAACTACAAAGATTGTTAGCCACATTAAGACCAGAAGGTATCAAAAAAAGCAAAACTCCAAACCAGTAACATTCCTTGAAAAAGACATTTGATACATTTCTGGCACACACAGGTTCACAATTGAAGATTAGTGCCCCATTTGATCTCATTACGCTGATACAGTTCTCATAATAGCCTCATACAGAGGTTCTTGCTTGTAAAATAATAATAATAATAATAATAATTAATAATAATAATAATAATAATAATAATAATTTATTATTTATACCCCGCCCATCTGGCCGGGTCTCCCCAGCCACTCTGGGCGGCTTCCAACAGAAAAATAAATCACAATAATCTATTAAACATTAAAAGCCTCCCTGAACAGGGCTGCCTTCAGATGTCTCCTAAAAGTCTGGTAGTTGTTTTCCTTTTTGACATCTGTTGGGAGGGCGTTCCACAGGGCAGGCGCCACCACCGAGAAGGCCTTCTGCCTAAAAACATACTTGAGAACAGGGATCAGCACACTAAGCTGTGCCTCACTGTTGCACACCAACTCATGGAGGGCAACGATCTACATGTTTAATGGTCATAGGAATAGCAGAACAATTTATTGCAGAATAGAGAATGATTTTGAAAACATTTGCCCTGTGTAGTCACTTGATCATGAGTGCATTAAACTGAATCTCTTCCCTGTCCCCTGCAGTCATCCACCAATTCAGGGAGTGGAAACCGCTGAAGTGGGGAACTTCCTGTACTCATGGAGGCTCCCCAAACAAATTATATCCACAGTTAGGCGCAGGTTGTTCTTTGTTTCAGATCCTTTGCACCCATGTTAATCCATGGGTTGGCTGAACATCAGCTACAAACAGGTGCTCAGCCACCCTATATGATCTGCATTCACTTTGCTATAGTTGTGTATTGTGCATACTATTGATCCCAAGCCATGGTTATAGTTTCTTGAGGTGGCATGCAGAGAAATATAATACGGAATTTTGTTGTATGAGATGTTTGTAAGTTCTCTAATACATAATGAACTGACCTCTACTCCTGTGTTATTATGACTGTATTATTGTAATACTTAGTGATTAAGGTTCTGCTGGTTACACAGGCCGGTATCAAACCTCTCTCCACACAGAAGAGACCAGCTCCTGAAAAAAGAGAGATTATCATGAAGAAAACTGTGGCAGCACCCGTAAAGACCGAAGTAAATACTCAGACAGTTACTAAAGAGCCAGCTTCAGAAAGCAGCACACCATCCTGGGCAAGCGATCATAATTATAATGCAGTAAAGCCAGAAAAGACTCCTGCCATTTCATCATCACTGTTGTTCAAATGTATGTATTTCACAGGGATATACCTCTGCAATCATTACACTTTCCTTGAGTACCTTTCAACTTTTGACCCTGTTAAATTAGAAAGGGGTTTTAATTACGGTCTTTCCCCATCTTCAAAGATTTGCACACATACCTCTCAGGGAGAGTTTCAAGGCTCATATATAGAAACGACAGCTTGGGGGTTTCCCTCAGGTTGTATAAAATGGCGTATACTTGCAGGTTAACAAACCTATTATTTTTCATAGATGATAGGTATGTTCTAATAGAAGGTAGGTAATGGTAAACATTTATTTGTTTCCTAAGTTTATATAATGTACAGAGTAACTGTTTTGTTCACTTTCATTTAAGTCCCTATCTGCCTTTGCATTATGACTTGGGAATGTCAGGTCTACATGGTTTCTGAATGATTCAAATGGATAATTTACATGCATACACAACCACACAACTTTTAGGTATTAATTTTGGGAGGGGCTGATCCTCCTTCCAAGAACGTGACTTACGTGAAATCATGTCCAGGCCCATCTTAAACCATAGGGATTTTTATCTATGAAAGTTATGTGTCAGAGGCTTTCATCAAGGTAGAACAATAGGAAGAGAGTTCTCACCTTGAATGTCACAACTTGAAAGTATTTGAAAAACATTTTTGGCAACATTTAGCTTATAAAGGTAAGTAAGCTAGCACTTTGCAATGTAAAAATTATTGTTCTCTTAGGCCTGTTTTACTTCATTTAAACAGTGTTGCAGTTTTTTTTTAATTGCATGGCAAAAGGTAAAGGACTTAATGCGCAAATGTGTCAGACATATTTGTAATCCCCGATATAAGGCTCTGCATCAGTAACAGTAGAAAAAGACAAAACTCTTAGGTCTGCTACTAAGATAACAGTCTCTAAATGTTTGCTTGATTACCACTGGAAGATGGCTTTGGTGAAACCCTGAAAGAGTGGAGTTCCAGGGCTTGAGGAGAAGCCACCTTTCGTTTTGGCCTGCTTTCATTTTGGGGGGTTTGACCCATAAAGTAATGCCTTTTGCTTGTCAGTGGCAGCCAAGAGCAGGAGGACTTTGTATCTAAGGCATGTAGGATCCAAACACCTTTATTTAAAACCTCCCATAGGTTTGTTTCTCCTTTCACTTTCATTAACCCAGCCCAGCCTTTCAACGAAATCTACGAAGCTTTCCAGTCCGCCTGCCTGAACATAGCCCTATGAGTCACTTCTGGCACAACAGTCTGAAGGAGCCAGTTATCTTCCAGCTTACTAAAGCTTCCTTACCTAGTCACTCCAAGGCTACTTTGCCAGGCAAGTGACTATTGAGAAGCCTAATCTTAGCAATGTCTATATCAATTAACTGGTACATTATCAAAATGTGAGCATTTTTGTGAAATCCCATAACTCGCAGGGAAATTTAGAGTTGGAACTATCTTTTTTTGTTGCTGTTATGCTTGAAAATGGACATATTCGTTTAGTTTGCATTTAGTGAAGAGCTTTCACCATCTCTAGAAGGTGCTCCCACTTCAAGGTAAGTTCTATGAATGTCTTCGAGTTATTTGTATCACTGCTAAACTACCAAATATAAATTCATTCATTGAAACGACTCCTTTCTCCTTCAGTGGTGGAGGTTATCCAGGAGTGGTTACTCCTCCCCCTTTCTTGGGAGGCAGTGTTATACAAGATTTTTATCTGTAGACTGATTAGTCCTGCCACTCTGTGGGGTTGGGCATGTACAGAAGTCTTATTGATCATCACCTGATGGAGTAGATCTGGATCTCACGTACATTACATGAAACTTCATTCATCTCCTTTCTGATCTCTGAAAAACACACTAATATGGCAGAGAGCAGTAAGCTCTACAGCATTAGAGACATGGCACCCTACTGTGCTCCATCTACTCTTGCATGTCTTTGCACTCCTCAGACGTATCTAAAGTAACATGGCGCCTCTCTGCTCTGTACCTAAGGAGGGTACTTATGACCCCATGCTGATTGGATGCTCGCTGCACTGTAGTGCCTGGTTGTGAGTGTTCATTTTCCTGAAAAATGACCCTAAAAACCTCATCACACTCTTAAATAAGATGTTAGTAAAGGGAACTTCTTAGTTAACTGCACTTGTTTTCTTTTATAATAGCCATACGTTACTCTAGAGCAGAGGTTCCCAAACTAGTCTGCAGGCTTCATTCAAGTGGTCCATGACATTTCTCCAACAATACAGTCTAGCACAGTGCATCACAGTCACTACAACAAACAAGAAAAATCATTAAGTAGTTCTCCAAGACCCTCAGTAATTTTCAGGTGGTTTGTGTCTGTGGGGGGGGGGGGAGGAATTTGGGGAAATGTTGCTCTAGAGCAGGCATGTCAAACCTGCGGCCCTCCAGATGTTTTGGACTACAATTCCCATCTTCCCCAATCACTGGTCCTGCTAGCTAGGGATCATGGGAGTTGTAGGCCAAAACATCTGGAGGGCCGCAGGTTTGACATGCCTGCTCTAGAGTAATTTTGTACAGTTAGGTCCTTTTCAGAGTTCTGCTCAATACTGCACCCAGCACCTTGTGGGACCCTACTACACATTAAGCAAACACATGATACTGCTGTTCTGAGGAACTTCAGATGGAAAGAATGAAGGAGATTCCATGCATATTGCTCTGGGCAAAACAATAACACTGTAGGGAGGAAAAGGATTCCCTAATGTGCCAGTATACCATGTAGGCTGATAGTGGACTGTGGGGAGGCGAGGGAGTAGCTTCAGTATTATATATCCTATTACTGTGACGGGTATCTTACTATAACATCAAATGTCCCTTACCCATGATTATATTTTAAAAAATAAAACAAATATGCTCGTAGGGAGAGGGTTGGGAATTAGCAGATCAAGTTCTCAATTTGGACTTATAGTCCATGGCTATTGAGTCACTATCTTGAATTCAATGAAACTGTTCTAGTACTGAGGAAAGGAAGCAATGTTCTGTACCCTAACATTCCTATCACACCTTTGTCACTGTTTACAGGTACTCAGCCACTGGAAGAAAAATTTCTGTTACTCAGAAAAAGAGTGGGGTTTTCTTTCAGTCTTATTAGAGAAATTTATTGTGGGCTACCCCATTTTACCCTGACAACAGCCTTGTAAGGCAAGTCAGGCTGAGAGATAGTGACTTCCTGGTGAATGTTCTAATTGAACAAGGTTTTGAACCTGAGTTCCCCACATTAGATTCAAAAAGTTCTGCTATTTGACTATGCTTGAATTTATTTGTTTCTTAACAGCAAACAATATACAATCATACCCTGCTTTATGAGAGTAGGATGGAAAGGAGAATTTCAGATTACTTAAACATGCTTTTCAGTACACAACTTCAACATTAAACACACAGCTATAAAACCAAATCTGTTTTGCCATAATTATGTATATGTGTCTATTGCAATAGCATTTTTGATGTATTTTAATGCAGGTCAGTAGGGAATTCACTTACTCTGTCATTCTGAAAGTATGATGGTGTCATACATTGTCATGCAGTCTTGAGATGGCTGCAGGACAAATGTAGTCACAAACAAAGAATGTGGAATTAAAATCCAAATAATGGGACAGAGTATTTCAAGTGCTGGTAAGAAACTTATTACAAAACCAATCCAGAAATCTGATGGATGAACCTTCTGCCACCTACTGGGCAGGAGAGAGATAAAGTTTCTTAATTTTTGTTATCCTCAGTTGATTCTAACTGTCTAGAATTAGAACATTGATGATAGGATTTAAAACTAACATCTCATTTCAACATACCATCTGCTTTTCCTTTGCAGTTGAGAAAAACGAAATTGATAGATTTACTGGCCACAATGAAAGCTTTAATGTACTTCTGACTTCAAAAATTTCCTTGTAGCTTTTATTTCTCTCTGTAAAAACTAGAATATTGAGAGTCACTGGGGGATGAAAATGTTTTGACAGTGGAAAGCTGTGAAAGAAAAAGCAGCAACAATGAAATTAGGGGAAGTATATATGACAAGCCCTTATAAAAATAACTTATTACTAACACACCACCTATCTGACTGGGTTGCACCAGCCACTCTGGGTGGCTGGGTCCATAAGCAAAAGAGGAATTCAAAAAGAAATTCTAGCAATGAAAGGGTTAAATTACAGTAGTATATAGTTACTGGTCCTGCTTTAAGCTACTTTTTTCTAATAAGAAGTCAGGACTAGTCTTTAATGGAAAGGAAGGGCTGAGAGGAGTATTTAAGTTAGTTTTAAAGTGCTAGGATGCTTTAACATCACATTGATCTATACTGAGGTCAAGAGTAGTGTCAGAGTGCTGTTGTAAACTCCATTAATCAATTAAAAGTGTTTAAATAGAAGTAATTAGCATTCTGGTGAGAAGAGGAAGGGGCTGGCAACATCTCAAAATTGCAGCCAAGATATTCTAAACGTATGTGGAGAAATCATTAAGAACTCTCGCGACTTAACAGTAGAGGAAGCATATCACTAATTTTTCTTCAAGAACAGCAGAACACCTTGAAGTTCAATGTTTTCTCATTGTAGAGCTTTTTCAGATGAGAATTGTTGAAAACCAGAGGGTAGTATTTATGGGAATAGAAAGACTACGAGTACTCTAAAAATCCAGCCTTGTTAATTAGTGACTGATCTGCAAAAAATACTTACTCATGAGAGGGTTTCCTTTTATGAGTAAAAAGGCTAGTAAAAGTGTAGGAGGCTGACAGAGGAGATATTTGTTGACAGCCTTCCAACACTGACAGCCTGGTTGATTTATATGCTAGGTGCACAAGAAGGGACTGCCTCCTGTGTAAGCAATAAAAAGGCCTGCTCTCTGGGTATTCTGCTGCACGTTTGTGCTGGCAAAGGAGGAAGGGGCTTTCCTTTTCCCACAGCCAGGGTAGAAGCTAATAAATTGCAACAAATTGGTCTTGAGGGAATTTTGTGCCCTTGCCTATCTGGTATTCGTGATCGCCAGAGGCGCCAGACAAGTGCTTAAATATGAGTGTTCTAATCACTTGAGCATTTGTTCTGATCAGAGCAAGTCATATTTTGTGCCCTATTGTGCCATATTGTGCCCTAGAGCATTTGCGAAATGTTCCATCCTGGGTAGGTGTAAGACGCTACATACTAGCCTGGAATTAAAAAGATGATTATATAGAAGTAAGGGTAGTGTGCAGAATCGGGGCAAGTTTGGGGCTGTCATGTGTCTACCTCTTCAATTCTTTCTTGGTTAATCAAATATAAAGGGAATGTAAGGCTCCTTCCTACTATATATGTTTTGTGTTTTTAATCATCATTACCTTAAACTGGCTGAGTAACTAATTGGAACTCTTCCTCCTCCCCTCCAAATAAAAGGGGTTCTCCGTGCTGATGTCTCATACTTCCAGTATTACAGACAAAGGAGCAGATCTGGACTGCTGCGTGGCTTCTGCCTGTGCCTGAAAGCAGTGAATGGGAGCTGAAGATGCCCTCCGTGGAGCTACATCTTCAAGATCTATGCAAGAAGACTTAAGCGGTGGGCTGCACCACATATTGCAGGGGAGGTGTATAAGCTGCAGAAACATCCACTTACCTGAGTTGGGTTTGGGAGTGTGTGGAGATTTTTCTTGTCCCACAGGCCAACTGGTGAGACTCTAGATGTCCAAGGAAGGCATGCTAGACCTTGCCATGATAGGTTTCCATAAACCTTCAGCACCAGGGCTTGCCAGTTCAATGTCCCATTTGCAATTGGTGCCACCTTGGATGATTCAGAGGAAGAAAACCGTCCTGAAAAGCGGCTATCCTTCCCTGCCTATAGTAGATCACTACTGATAAGGCTGTTTAAAGTTCATCACACAGCACGTCACAATTGCCCAGCTAAGTTGAAAACAGGTTCATCACTAATCATTTCTAAAAGGCTATATCAAACACACATGAAGCAATGCCTTATATTTATTTTCTGTACAGCACTGTGTATAGACAGCATTCATTTTCCTTCAGTTTCCCTTTTGTAAGGCTGGAGAAAGCTAATTCACCCATATCTAGAATATGATCATGGTTGAAATGCAGAGAAGCTGCCTTAATCAAGTTCTACAAGTTCGAAAGCTGATTGTAGGCAGCAGCAAACAGTTGCAGTTTACATTTGTTCCAAGTGGGGAGTAGTACAACTGAAAATAGATTGAACCAACAAGCAGTCATGGGTGACTTGAATTGGGGAAATGCTCATAGACTTGTCTAACTATTACGAGGAAATCCTGACACAGATGAACAGCCTGTTCTAACACTTGGAGTCCAGAATCTGGGTTTAAAGCAAGCATTGCTTTCAAGCCTGATTTGATGACCCTTGAGAGGGGTGGGCAATGCAGCGTGTTTTGAGATTGGGGGAGGGGGGTAGATGCACTTTGGGATGCGGGTGGCGCTGTGGGTTCAACCACAGAGCCTAGGGCTTGCCGCTCAGAAGGTCGGCGGTTCGAATCCCCACGACGGGGTGAGGTCTCATTGCTCGGTCCCAGCTCCTGCCAACCTAGCAGTTCGAAAGCATGTCAAAGTGCAAGTAGATAAATGGGTACAGCTACAGCGGGAAGGTAAACAGCGCTGTGGATTAAACCACAGAGCCTAGGGCTTGCCGATCAGAAGGCCGGCGGTTCGAATCCCCACGATGGGGTGAGCTCCCGTTGCTCGGTCCCAGCTCCTGCCAACCTAGCAGTTTGAAAGCACGTCAAAGTGCAAGTAGATAAATAGGTACCGCTACAAGCGGGAAGGTAAACAGCGTTTCCAAGCACTGCTCTGGTTCGCCAGAAGCGGCTTAGTCATGCTGGCCACATGACGTGGAAGCTGAACGCCAGCTCCCTCGGCCAATAACGCGAGACGAGCGCCGCATGCCCAGAGTCGGTCATGACTGGACCTAATGGTCAGGGGTCCCTTTAGATGCACTTTAGAAGGTGCTTAGTGGGTCCAGAAGGAGAACCAGGAACAAAAAATAATTGATACATAATGCGGGTGGCACTGTGGTCTAAACCACTGAGCCCTAGGGCTTGCCGATCGGAAGGTCAGCGGTTCGAATCCCCGCAACAGGGTGAGCTCCCGTTGCTCAGTCCCAGCTCCTGCCAACTTAGCAGTTCAAAAGCACATCAAAGTGCAAGTAGATAAATAGGTACCACTCTGGCGGGAAGGTAAACGGCGTTTCCATATGCTGCTCTGGTTTCACCAGAAGCGGCTTAGTCATGCTAGCCACATGACCGGAAAAACTGCGGACAAACGTCTGCTCCCTCAGCCAGTAAGGCGAGATGAGCGCTGCAACCCCAGAGTCGTTTGTGACTGGACTTAACGGTCAGGGGTCCCTTTACCTTTACAGATTTAAATGCATAACAGGAACTATCTTCCTCCAATCGCAGACAGGAGGATTTGAGGCAGATTTTGGTGACACATCTAGGAACCAAAGATTCAGGGCTACATTAGGATGCTTGAGTGTCTTTCAAGCATGGCTCTACGAGCTGCTGATGCTCTGAAGTGTTGTGTTCATCTCCCAACAGTGAACATGCAGAGGCAACACTTGAGTTACAGTTTGTGGTAAGTAATATTGTGGAATGGCTGCAGCACCTGCTTATCTTTGCCATTTATACTATCCTTCAATATTATGGAAGTGCTTGGAATGGGTTTTGCTTTTGGGGGGTTTAAAATACCCCTCTTACAAGCCTTCACACCCATCTTTTGCACTGTGAATGGGGGCTTGGGTGGTTCTTTATTTACCTGGGGATTGGTCATTCCTACAAGAACATTCCACTTCCATTGTCTTAAGAGGACTGGATGTTCTCTGTTAAAGAGAACATTACACACTCCATAGCACAATTCTGCAATAGGGCTGCATTTAAATATTGTCAGTGTATAATAAAAAGGGAAATACAATAAATACTGGAATTGATTAGGCATATGTGATTAGCAGCATATGAAAATTACCTCAAGTTTGGCCCACTGATAAGACAGTTACTAAGATCTTGAACACACTCTAATAGCTGTGTCAGCAGTTGTGAATTACTAGCTTAGCCTTCTATTTCAGTTTCCCTGTTCAGCAAAGGGGAAACGTAGTAAATTCAGTAAAAAGCCACCTTGGCTTTAGGGGAGTTGGAATGAGAGCAAACTTTTCCGCATTCTGACCATCTGGTTTCTTGAGACCAATAAGGCCTGCAGAAGTTCCTATCTAGTTTTAGCCTTGCACAAATCAGCAACCCAAGAACAGCACGCAAGATTCTCGTAACCCACTCGCTGGGAATCATTAAATTGCAAACTGTGCCACACTCAGACTTGGCAGAAACTGCTTTCTCAGAAATCTGCAATAAAATGTATTTGGGTGTTTTGTACATTTTAGCTACAGCAAACAAAACTAGCACAATCCATGTACTCAATTCTCAAATCAACCTAAGCAGAGCTTGCATTTACAATCCTCAAGATGCTTACCAACTATCCCACACATGATACTAAATCTTGCTTCTTGCCAGAAGATGCCACCTGAGCCCTTTTACTGCAGTTTACATTTCGTGTGATACTAAGTGTATAACTGGATCATGGGGTTGATTTGCCCTATTTCAACCAGTTACTGAGGCAGCCGTGAAATAACAAGCTACTGCTGCAGTGGTTACCAAAGCATTTATTACTGAAATTTATTACTGAAATAGCTTTATTACTGAAATTTTGCATTGTTGCATGGTATCCAAATCATATGGGCAGCAATGAGAAGCAGTCATGTGCAGGTGTGATGCATAATCATCTCAACAGAACTACTAACCGCCTGTGTTTTGCTGAAATGGTTTCAAATTGGTATATCAGGTAGGGTATTCTTAGCGCACATACAGTAATTTCCCCCAGTTTGGCAAGAACATGATTGCCATTTCACAAGGAGAAAATTAGATTCATGCCTTTGTTTTAGATAAGGTTTTTTTTAATAAAGTGCTCCTGGTTTCTTTCATCTGATGCAGATTATTAAATTAGCCATTTCAAAGATTTGGTTATTTTCTTTGTAAGCAAAGTAAAATTTCTAAGCCAAATGTAGGCACTCTGATCTGAATCTGCAACAGTGGTAGTTCACTCAAAACTACTACTTGGAAAAGGTTAGCTTTTCTGACATCATTAGAGAATTGTGCAGTAGAAGACAAGATGGGGAGTCATGTGTGGACTGGTAGGTGAGCTCTGAGGTGATATATGTGAAGCAGCTCCATATGCATACTACAGCAGACATTTCATGAGGACTAGAAACTTGATTAAGCTGAAATTTCTAGAAATCTGAAAAATAAGCTGGGTGTGATTTTGTGATTTTCATCCTTGTAGTGAACTAGTGTCACTGGGCAAACCTAGAAAGCACATTTAATGTGATTGTTACTATCATATCTAAAGTGAATACTTTTTGAAGCCATATATGATGAGGATTTAAATTATATGACCTTTCTGCGCCCCTCCCCCCCTTCCCGGTCAGCCTTCCATATAATGTTTTAAAATCTCTGTTT
Organism: Zootoca vivipara; assembly: GCF_965207765.1. NCBI lineage: Eukaryota > Metazoa > Chordata > Lepidosauria > Squamata > Lacertidae > Zootoca > Zootoca vivipara. Next base: position 87,274,459 of record NC_142590.1, on the reverse strand, counting down.
ACTGGCTCATATTTTTGTGGTATTCACATACAAAAGATATATATGCTTTGTGATGATGGTATACAGAACCTGACTGTATATGGGCTTGCAAACAAAGGCTTAAACGTGTACCACATGTGCCTACACAGATGTGCTTGGCACCCTCAACATTTAAGGAAAGGTGGTGTGTTCTTTTTCCCTCATGGAAGTTGCCAGTCTACCAATGAAACTGCTAGGGATGTTTTGATATTTTAGGTAATTGGATGGTAATTGCTGAGCAGCCAAAACTGGCAGTTCCAATATTGGAGTATGTAATGTTGCATTCATTAATGGAATACACTGTTCAGTTGCTAACCATAGGACTTTAGATTCATTTGTGATTAGTTCCATCACTCCTTCTAAAGTGAAAGAAGATCCCCCTGGGGAGTATTGAATCACTTCCCAATGTCTCGGTATTGTCAGCATGAGCTTAGTGTAGAATTGTTAGCTTATGGGAGAACTTTCTTCTCTGCCGCCTAAATCCAAATTACATGAATATCCTAATATGGGCCCTGAACAAACAAGATTCCAAGGAAGGATGGCAGAGAGCCTACTGTCAGTTTACTCCTTTCAACAGAATGACCAACGTAGACTAATTTTATGGCTGGACTTTCCAACATATTATGATTTCATCAAATGAGAACTGCAAACGACCAATAGGGGTATCAGAACTGCAGTACCAATTATGGCTAGGTGGGGAGTTTGTTAAACCTGTATGCATATGCCCCCATCTAGGGTCTGCCTGCACACTGTAAGGAATTGAAAGTCATTTTCTATTGAACTCCCTCTTGCAACTGATGGAAGCAAGTTAGAACCTGTAGTTGCACACATCAAATTCTAATGCTAATCCAGATTTCATTGGGAAGGAGCAGATTTCCCTATCCAAATGCAACTTGATCAGCAAGTCTAAACTTCATATCCCATCAGTAAATCTACAATGGATGGGCTGAACAGGTTTCTCTTAAAGCCTCCTTTGCCTTCCTTCTTGTTGCCTTACCTAATTTACAGGACATCTAAACATAACTTGGGTGTCCCATTTTTCCAGTGAGCATGTGCATGTCAACAAATTGAAGTCAACAACATACAGGGATTTTTTCAGAAAACAGCAAGAATGACAAAGCTGATCTAAAAATATTAAATGGCATATTTAAATTGGTTATTTTTATATCTAATGTGCTATGATTTCTGCATCTTAATATTTGTTGAATTGAAATAGTGAGAATCCTGTGCATAGGCATTCCTGTAAGCTTCAACCCTATAAACACCCGATGCTCTAGCAAGTAGGCAGACCTCTCTTACCTATGCCTTTTATGTATATAACAGGTGCTACTACTTTTAAGAGATTGTTTTTACTGCATAATCAAGTCATATATTTTGATAAGCTGTATAAAACTTCTGCGACATTTAAGATTCCCATCCAGCTGCAGTCTTCAGTATTAAGCCAAAAGCTAGCTACTGCCTACAGAACTGGTGGTGGTGAGTGCATGCCTGGTGCAATAGCTATGAGTAGAATGCAATCACTTCCCTTTCCTATTTGACTTTAGAAATTCTGTGCATTTCCTACCACCACCACATTCCTGAATAACACAGTGGTACCTCTGGTTAAGAACTTAATTCATTCCGGAGGTCCGTTCTTAACCTGAAACTGTTCTTAACCTGAGACACCACTTTAGCTAATGGGGGCTCCTGCTGCCGCCGTGCTGCCAGAGCACGATTTCTGTTCTCATCCTGAAGCAAAGTTCTTAACCCGAGGTACTATTTCTGGGTTAGCGGAGTCTGTAACCTGAAGCGTTTGTAACCTGAGGTACCACTATACATGCATGAGCTGTTAGTGGCTTTCTGGTTGAACTGTAATATACATTTGCCGCCTTTGGGGAAAGTAGAAAGTAGAACAAAACAGTAAAAAACAAAACAGGAAAGTACTTCCTGCCTTTCTAGGGGGAAAAAAAGTTTAAGCTCAAATGTTCTAGACTAGGTGTGGGGAACCTTTGACCCTCCAGACGTTGCTGAACTACAAATCCAGCAAGCACAGCCAAAGGCCAAAGATGATGGGAGTTGTAGTTCAGCAACATCTGGAGAGCCAAAGGTTCTGACACCTGGTCTAGACAGTGAGCTGTTTTTATGAGGGATTCTGCTATGTCGGAATACCATCACACAGATCTGAACAAATGCAGGTCACTAAATGGCACTGCAAATGAGTGCTGTGTCCAAGACGGCTTAAACTCTCCTCTTTGATTTTATGCATTTACAGCCACAATGGGATGGCTTTCAGTTTTAGGTGAAATTGAATTCTGTCTTTGATATCAGCTAATTAAAGTTACTGGTCACTTCCCCCTAGGCTATGCCTTCAGCTGCATCAGTGCTTTTTACAACAAATGACACGTATAAAGATAGTCTACTCAATATGAGCCTAGTTTTTGACTGTATTCATGCAATCATGGCCATGTGTAGGTTGCTGAGGCTAGACCCATGAAGAATTCCCTGACTCCCAAGTCATACCATTTGTCAGTTACCTCCACTTCCCCTCAGATGGATGTTTAACAGATGCGCAAACAATTTTGATTTCCTGTATGAGGGTGATCCAACATGCAGTCCGGGGGTCACATGCAGCCCTCAAGGCCATTTTTTGACAGCCTTTGGCAGTGTTCAGGACTTCTTAAAGTGGCTCAAGTAGCTGGCTTTTTTTTTCTTGTTGACATGAGGCGCACAAGAAAACAAACGGCAAAGGCGCTTGTTTCTCTCATCCCCTGCGAGGCCAAATGGGCCAGCTCTCCCCCGCTGCATCCTCTAACCTTGCCCAGGATTGCTCTGTGTATATATAAGAGACAACAAGATAATATATTAATGTGAGAGAGGTATTTTCCCCACACTGATAATGAACAACTGGGTACCTCTACATATATATTTAAGGCTCAGTGAACTTAACAGGATTTGCTTATGAGTAAACACACATAAGTCTTGCAGTGCATTTTCACCGCGCATGGAGTTACAATCCTATTTTGCAGATCACAGCCTAGCACCCTCATTCAGCACATACTAACTCAGGCGTAGGTCCCATTATGCTTATCCTTAAATATACTAATGGAGTATATTAAATAATATTAGCTATATGGCAAATACTTAAGAATATAAAAAATTAATTCAGTGTGCAGCCTCTGGTTTCTGTGTCAAAGTACTCCTGTCGCACACTTTGGAAGGTTGGAACACTCTGTCCCAGATTATGGACCAGAGTAATCTCTGCAGACTTGTGGAGTGGAATGTGAATTGTACAGTTAATATAAGTAATTGTCTAGATTTGTGTTAGTCTGGTGTAATAGCCTTCTATATTAAGATTTGCTACAATTTGAACCTAAGACAATTTTATTTGGGTTGGTGGCTATGGAAAAGGACAGTCCTGCACTCCTTCCTACTGCCCAGTTCAGTAAACTCCATAGCAGATCCCTGCTTGGTGTAATGTGCACCTGAATGACATTTTTTCGTACTTTTGACTTGATTTGTGGCATACCTGCCCAACAGAATGGTCACCACTTAGTATTAAACTTACAAAGACAACTAAAATCTCATGTCAGCAGAAGTAAGTGATTTTACTAGAGCAGCTGCAACTAACAGTTATTGGAATTTGTGAATATAATTCCCATAATTCTGCATACAGTGATTGCCAGCCTTTGAACATTTGCAGGCACTGTAAACTACTTTGCCCCAAAATGTCTGGATGGAGCTGTTTAGTTGGTATGTGGACACTGGCTAGGATAGGATGGAGTCCCCCTTAACAGTAGCAGCTAGCTGTGTCTCCAGGTAGCTGCTTAGTTGGGCACTTGGGGAGCTACCAATACAATTGACATGCAGCTACGGTGCTATCGCTGTTGATTTTCCGTCTTCACCTTCAAGGCCTCAAAGCTTCCTGCCCACAAATAACAGATCAGGGCTGACATCTGCTGCAGCCGCTCTCTCTGCGCACCTGCCCTGGACCGCAGCTCTGCAATTATACTTGTTTTCAAAGCCCCCAGCCCCCATTTCACGAATGGGAGCACAACAAGCCTGCAGGCAATTTGAGACCCCATCTGTTCTGGTGTGTTTTTCTCGTGTGTGGTGCCTGAGGATACAGCTTGTTTGTTTTTCTCTGTTCCGCTATTATCCCGTAATATGTGTACGTTGCTGTGACAATGTACAAGTATGGGCAGTAACAGGAGAAAAGAGGGCAGAAAAATCAAGCCAAGTACACAGGATGTTGGGATTTTATGTTTGGCTGTCTATAGGCTGCTCTAGAATCATGTCTCTCTTCTCAGTATTTGCTCCTCTGTTGCTCTTGGGTTCTTAGGCGATTTTATCTCCCTAAAGCTGGATCCCTGCCTCCAGTAGTGTTTTTCTTGCACTTCCCTTATATGGGGTCTTCAGTGGTCTCCTAGTCAAGAGACTAAAAAGGTCTACATCATCTTCACTTCAGCAATTCTGCATCAGGTGATTCCAGACCACCCACTGCAGCCCTCATTCTTAAAATGTAACATTTGAGTTACTTTCATGAGAAGAAGGGTTTGATACTACATAAAAACACAGTAAACTAGTACGAGCCCTTGTATCCATGGGCTGGGTGGGTGGTTTTTTATGATGAAATACATGTGGTTCAGAATTGTTAATGCCAAATAACCCTCGGGACCTTATGAAGAAAGGCAGGCAAGAAATTGAATTAATACCTCACTTTGTATGCATAAGCGGGGAAGCCCATAGTGTGTTGTCACTCTGTGAAATTCCTCACAACTCTTCCACCCTTCACAGCCAGAAGGGATCTTGCTGGCATGGTCAGTTACCTGGAGGTTAAAATGAATGAGTGAGAATCCCATGATGAAAAACTAAGTTCTTAGTTACTTCAACTCCCAATTGCTTTGGTAGATTTGTTAATGTTACAGCTGAAGCAAACAGAAAGCTTGCTACTGTGCGGCAAATGCCTCCTGTTGTGTCTAATCATTTGCATAGCAGCTATTGCAGATATGCCAGTATTTTTCAAGCTGTCAGTGTTCAACTGCTAAAATGGAAAAAAAAAATAAGAGGTTAGATCCTGTTAACTTTTCAGATGTAAAACCGACCACTTAAACTAAAGGCAGGTTTCAGTAGCAAAAAATTACCATAGCCATTTGAAAAAAATAAAGTCTTAATCCTGCATTTCCAGAGAGAATTTACTGCAGCCCTTGGGAGGCTCTGTGCCTCTTCTATAGAGAACACCCGTTATATACAAAAGAGCATCTCAGGATCTTTTGTTTATAAGAAGGCAAGCTCAAAAGCAGTTCCTGAAGGTGATCTATTTTTCCTATACTGTATATGGTATACCTAACATTTTCTGTATATGTTTTATAACTTGGAATCACAGAGCTGCAGAGTTGGAAGGGACCTCAAGGGTCATCTAGTCCAACCCCCTGCAATGCAGTAATTCTGATCATAGCTGTCCCTCAGTTGGCTCAAACCACCAATCTTCTGGTTAACAGTCAGACACACTGAGCCATTGTGCCATTCTTCAAACCAGTTTGCGTAAGAGCAGAGTTATGTTTCAATGAGACCCTATGCCAAACATCTACTTCTCCCACACCAGACATCAGAGGTGTCTAGTTTATATGCTACTTTCCCACAGTAAGCTGTCCAAAGTGACTCCCTGTATTACTCAATTATAAAAATGCAAGACATTTTTTGTCAGGAGTGCATTGTCCACATGATTTAAGGTGTATCAACAATAAGGTACATAAAACTTGATTTAAAAATAAAAAGAGCTGGGCTTTTCAGAATGCTGCAGTTTATGCCAAATGTTAAATTCTGAGCTTTCCAGAATTTGTAAGTACATAGAGTCCTGTGTTTGCTCTATGCTATTGCCAGATTCTAATTTATTGCAAAAACTAGTGATAAAAAGCAGGGTGATCAGATTCCTCAAAGGAATCCTCGTGGAGGAGTATCCCTGGGGATAAGGTGAATACTTAAGTGATTTGTGTAGATTAGGAAAAGAGACTACTAGGAGTTCGAACGTGGCAGCTACAATTGGCTTTGAAGCATGGAGGGGACAGGGATTTGGGAAGAGCAAATTATGCACAAGTAAGGAAAGGAAAACTTGAGTAACTGGGATGAACACATCAGATGTTGCATCTCCAATCTTAAGAAGCCTAATTGCAAAGAGTGAACAAGTTATCTGTTTCTGAATCTATTGGTGTGCTAAATCAAAAATATTGTGCGAAACTAAACTTTAATAGGTGTAAAAAGTCACCATTATAGTATAATGAAGTACAGATTTTTATTGTCTCCATATGAAACGTAACTTGCAAGTTTTGAAACTCTAAATTAAAATTATTTAAATGCTAAAGATTTGACTTTTAACATGGAACCACAGGCATTAGAATTTGTCTTTCTAGCAATCTGGTTTTATTGGACCACTGTTCTGCCATGTGGGTATTTAGTATGGGATGCCATGGTCAGAGTGCTAACTCAGTGTTAAAGGTTTGTGCTGTGCTGCTGCCACAAGTCAACCTTGGAACACACATAGTTGTGTGTGTAACTCTATGGGTTGTATCCAGTTGCTGTCCTTACACAAAAGCTTTTACTGCTAAAGAAAGGCAAGGTAACAATCTTAGATTACAAAACTTTTCTGTGGTTAAATATTCCTTTCTGAAAAGCAAGTTCTGTATAATTTTCCAGAAGTATAAACATTATAGTATAAACATCAAGATTATTGTGCTTATCTCCTACTGCTCTTGAACCTCTATAAAGAACTATTTATAGTAAGGGCACAGTACTCTCTTCAACAGGAGTATTTATTCACTTATTTCAACTAAACCACTTGAAATAGCCTAATCGCGAATGCAAACATTTCCAGGCTCTTCATTTCCAGGTCTTTTCTCAATCTGGCAATAAGTGCCATGCCATTCACAGTGCTATCATACATATAGACACACCAACTAGATCAAGTGGACAGAACATTAGCTCTCCATGGGTATTTTGAATCATCTTATGTGGTTGGACTCTAATCCCATCCAGTATGCAAATCATTAATGAATGCAACTCCTACTGTAGTAGTTTAAATGAACTCATTTGCTCAAGATAGCAGCACTTTGCTGCCTGCAGAGGCAGCAGCAACAAAAGCCACAAAGATTGTTTATCTTGGAATAACCAAAGCACATTGCTGTATGCTGCGTTACAGAAAGAACACACTAAATGTGAGTACATGATACCTCATGAATTTCTAGAAGAGCAGATCTCTCATGCAAAATATTACTTCAGAGATCATATTTAAATACATCTAATGAGAATAGGTTTTAGATGTCTGTTTAGAAATTTTTAGCAAGTATGGGTTTCAGCTACCAAAATTATGGCCTATATTTTAAGATGCTACTTTAAAAATGATTACTGAAAACTGCGTAATAACGAACAGTTCACACTACATTCCTCTTGTTAACGAGTGTTATACTGTTCCTCATTCCAGCCATTGTCCAGATCTATTCCATTGTTAATACAGGTTATTTTTCTTTTGAATGTGAGTTTTTGCACGTGCATCTATAGAGCTAGATTCCTTAGTTTCTATAGTATAAATAGAACTAAACCTTGCAATTTCATTTTAAGGCAAGTGTTTGTTTTCAAGGGAGGCACTTGTTTACAGAAAACACTTGTGAATATCATAATACGTTATAATCCTACAAGTTTCTTAATGAGCATGTGTTGAAATGCTAGGAAAGTTGTGGCCACACATATACAGGTAGGAATGAAAGCTGATGTTACAAGCAGAATTCTAAAGTGTTTCAGGTGAAATGCTAGGGGAGAGATGCAATAAAATCATCTTTGTTTAGTCAGATGCTATTCTAATGAGTGCTCTTCTGAAACGTTCAGCTTAAATATTTGGTTTGATGTACTGTGGTGTTGTGGCCATTACTTCCCACTGATAATTCAGCATATCTGATACATGTATAATAAATGTTAGAATTGTTTGCATGGTTTAGAAAGTGCATATTCTTTCTTTTCTTTAAAAAACCCAGCTTGTATGCCTGAGCCTTATACTTGCTGTTTTGTATATGTGTTAGCTTAACGTTAGCTCATGTGTGCAATCTTTGAAGATGGATCTACTTTGGTTTTAAAAGTGTGAAAAACACGTACAGTATTTGAAGTAGCTTTCTTTTTTATATGTTTTCTCTCCTTATGAGATTGTACCCTTTCCTGTTGGTAAACTTTGGGCATGATTCATTTGCATCATGGGCACAGCCCATCTCTCCCTGTGTCTTGCAAGTTTATTGTGTCAAATCAATTTGTATAAAAATAAGGCACCTTCTTCATAAAACCAATATAAGTTTCTATCACTTCTCTAAGATAGCTTTAAACAAGAAATGTTGTTTATCCTTAATCTAGCCTAAATTGATCTTCTTTCATCTCTTTATTTTCATTAAAAGAATTAAGCACATGTTTGGCTTGCTGAATCATGTCTGTTGTTGAATCTTTGCAGCACCTGTTGAAAAAATATAATTTGTTGTGTTTTGTTCCTGTTAACAGCACAGAAAGAGGAACGTAAGAATGAGGATAAGCCAGCTGAATCTTCAGTAGCATCAAAGAAAATGGTTGTGTCAACTACTGCAGCGTCTCAACCCGCTTCTGCAGTGTCTGCCCAAAGCAGAAATCTACCCTTAAAGAAACCCTCTACATTTACTAGTTCTAAGCATCCAATTAAATACTCTGCTGCAGGTTTCAAAGGGGTGATACCTAAGAAGTCTTCAACTGGTCCACCTACATCAAGCAATGTGTCATTACCAAAGCCTTCACCTTTGTCCTATGGTACATCCTCAGTTTCTAAAAAAACAATTTCCTCTTCAAACTTTGGTGGAGGACTCAGGAAGCCCATGGTGTCCTCTGCTTCTTCAACAACTTCCTCAGCTACACAAGCAAAATCTGCAAGTGCTAGTCAATCACAGCCTAACTCTCAAATTCGCCAAAATATACGGAGATCCCTTAAGGAGATATTGTGGAAAAGGTAGGAACTAAGTATACTTGCTCTGTGCAAATAAACTGTATAGTTTAGGATAATGATTAGTTATAATGCTGAGTGAACAGTGATATCCATCTCTTCTCACCTTTCACAGCACTTTAGATATAATGTATCTGAAATAAGTTTAGTGCTAAAATACAAGTGGTACCTCGGTTTATGAACACAATTGGTTCCGGACATCTGTCATTAACTGAAGCGAACTTTCCCATTGAAAGTAATGGAAAGTGGATTAATCTATTCCAGGCGGTCCGCGGAGTACATAAACTGAAGCGAACTTTCCCATTGAAAGTCATGGAAAGTGGATTAATCCGTTCCAGACGGGTCCACGGAGTACTCAACCTGAAGCGTACTTAACCCGAAGCATGGGTGTAATTGGTTCCAGAAGTCTGTTCATAAACTGAAGCGTTCATAAACTGAAGCGAACTTTCCCATTGAAAGTAATGGAAAGTGAATTAATCCGTTCCAGATGGGTCCGCGGCGTTCGTAAACCGAAAATTCGTAAACCGAGGTGTTCATAAACTGAGGTTCCACTGTATTTGTGACTTTTTGACTGAGAAGGAAACTAGATTTTAAAAAACGTGGTATTTGCAAAACAGATAAGCCGTGTCCAATATAAATACGTGTGCTTATCACCAGTTTTCCCAAACTATCATCAGTACTTTAAGCAGCACAACAATACTGCTGAGTACATGATATTCAGAGGATGTTGAAGCAGTGAATAGTAGGAATCAAAGAAGGAAAATTCATCCTTGAATTAAGTAGGCCATTTTTGAGACTTAAGTCATAGAAGATTCTTCCTGCACATGGGTAGATCAAGCTACTTAGCAGTACTGTCATTTTTGACTCCCTTTTCTTTATTTCCTAACTCTTTTCTTTTGGCAGAGTAAATGATAGTGATGATCTGGCTATGACAGAGAGTGAGGTGGGAAAGATTGCACTGAACATTGAAAAGGAGATGTTTAATTTATTCCAGGCTACAGATAATCGGTATAAGAGTAAATATCGCAGCATTATGTTCAATCTCAAGGACCCTAAAAATCAGGTTTGTATTAAAGTGAATCAACAGCCTTTTTAAAAAAAAAAAAGCAGACAGCCTTTGATCTGACTGCATCATTTATTGTTTTATAGCTCTTTTTGTAAACTGCTTTGAGTTTTCTTTACAATCAAGAGGACTGTAACTTTTATTGGGAGCTTTGGAAGCATGAATGGCTAAAACTAACAAGCTTGGGGCTTTTTGGTTTAGAAAAGAGGCAAGGGAATGTGATATAAAATTATGCATGTGGAGAAAATGCCTGTGGAACTCTCAATCCCATTCCTGATACAGACATGCTTCAAATTATGTTATATACTCTTAATTTTTTGCTAACCTAGCAATTTTTTTTAAAATGTATTTTAAAATTTTCATTCTATTTACACTTAAGACCAGGGGTCAGCAACCTTTTTCAGCAGTGTGCCGGTCCACTGTCCCTCAGACCATGTGGTGGGCTGGACTATATTTTGGAAAAATAAAATATGAATGAATTCCTATGCCCCAGAAATAACCCAGAGATGCATTTTCAATAAAAGGACACATTCTACTCGTGTAAAAACACCCTGATTCCTGGATCGTCCCCTGGGCATTAGGTTGCCTACCCCTGCTTAAGACCTTTTAGAAGGAATTAATGAACTGGATGACAGCATTTACTTGCCTATTGGAAGATTCTCATTTGCTAGTTGTGTAAGTAGTTACTGCTCACCTCGAATCGCTCCTCTCTCTTTAGGGACTTTTCCATCGTGTTCTTAGGGAAGACCTTCCTTTGTCAAGGCTAGTAAGAATGAAGCCAGAAGAACTCTTATCCAAAGAGCTATCTACATGGAAAGAAAGGCCAGCCAAAGCAGTAAGCAATAAAATTTTGTGGTGTTTATTATGTAAGGATGGTTGATGAGCAATTCCAGCTGATGTGGTAATTGACTACAGAGTAATGATTAAAGTCTAGTTCACTGACTTTGTGTGTGTATACAAATAACATTGTTTTCATAGGTAATGGCAGCTAAACGTAAAACTTTTGAAAACAAGAAATCTGCTGTAAAACAAGAACCCATCCCAGATGCTAACATGGAAGATTCTCCACCAGTGTCTGATTCAGATGTAAGTATAAACCACTTAAGGCACTGATTTATAATTAATTACATAGACCATTCACCAAAATTCAATTCTTTACATGAAGATATTGTATAATTTAAAATGTCATGTTTTATGATCTCTAGTTTATCTGCTTGCTTGCTTTTTTATTTTAGAGGGCACAATCCAGTAATGCTCTGAAGCAGCTTATACATGCACTGCACAATTCCCGCAGGAGTCTGTACAGTGGTACCTCTACAAATGTTTCCACTTACGAATGGAGCTCCGTCCGCCATCTTGGATGCGGTTTAGATAGGATTTTTTTCTACTTATGAATTTTTAGATAGGGTTGCTTCTACTTACGAATTTTTTCTTCCAATGCATTTCTATGGGATTCGACTTACAAATTTTTTCGACTTACGAATGTGCGTTCGGAACGCATTAAATTCGTAAGTAGAGGTACCACTGTACTTATTTTGGGGTACATGTACACAGTATTATTGTTTATTCTTATTTATTTATTAAATTTGTATACAGTGGTGCCTCGCTTAACGAATGCCCTGCTTAATGAAATTTCCGCTTAACGAAAGGATTTTTCGAGCGGAGCTTGCCTCGCTAGACGAATGCGTTTTACAAAAAATTCGTCTAGCAAATCGCGGTTTCCCATAGGAATGCATTGAAATTCAATTAATGCGTTCCTATGGGCAAAAAAAAGTTTAAAAAAATTCAGTGCATTCCTATGGGATTCGCTAGACAAATTTTTCGCTATAAGAAAAGACCCGTGGAACGAATTAATTTCGTCTAGCGAGGCACCACTGTACTGCCATTCATCCAAAGATCTCAGGGTGATTCACAGGATAAAATACAGAATAAAACTACAACGAATATGATGAAAACAAGAACAAACAAAACCAATAACCCACCCACCACTGTACACTGTAGTACATTGGCTATTACCTGGACTGTTGCTTTGGCATGGTTCCTATTGCAAAGAGACCAATGATGAACAGGCAACCCCTGATTTGCGCGTGGCTGTGTTTTGGGCCATTGTGTGTGAGGGCAGAGCACGCATAAGCTTGTTCCCACCCCCTTTTCCTGCCACTTCTGGGTCACCACGATGCACACGTGTGTGAATGACAATCGGTTGTTGCGCGCACATTAATTAATTTGCCCAGAACAGGGGAACAGCACACTTTCTGTTTCCCCTCTTGGGGTGCTGCCGAAACCTGTGGTGCCAGTAATGAATCTACACAAACCTTATAAGGCTCTCTTTCTGCATATGAGCTTGCACTTGTTGAAAGGTCAAGTTATGTCTAGATTTTAGTAGTATCAATTGCTTTATTTTTTGGAGCTGTGGATGTTTGGTTTCAAATCTGCATATCCACAGGAATTTGCATGTGTATAGTTGAAATGAGCCGGATACCAGCAAATCATACCATTGCCTCAATTCCTTTTTAGGAGCAGCAAGAGGCAGATCGAGCAGCTCCTGAGAAAAGCAGTGCTCCAATTCTTGATGTTTTCAGCAGTATGTTACAGGACACAACAAGTCAACACCGAGCCCATCTTTTTGACCTGAACTGCAAAATCTGTACAGGTATGCACATGGATTACCAAAGCTGTGTGAACACCCACGTGGTAGAAATGCAAAGCAGAAATTTAAATTACTGTATCAATTTTGTTCCGAGTAAACCCAAATCTGGCTGGAGCCTCAATTATATAAATGGCCAAACTTCCTTCTTGCAGTAAAATAAACTTTTTGTTTCTATAAATTAAAACGGCAACAAGCAAGAAGTGATTTCCCTGTCTCCAAGGGAAATATAGCACCATGTCCATGAAAAGACACAGACTCACAATGTTACATGTTATGGTTTTTTTTTTACCATTTAGGTCAGATGTCAGCATCTGATGATGAACCAGCTTCAAAGAAACTAAAATCGTCATCTTTTAAGAAGGCGGAACCAAAGTCAGAAATGAAGTCAAAATTTGAAAGCTCGACATCAGCAGATGAAGTGGAGGCTGCAAAAGAAGAGGAAATGGAGAATGCTGCAGAACCTGTAGAATCTGTAGCTGAAGTAGTTCCTCAGCCAAGCATAGAAAAAACTTACATTCCTTTAACACAAGGACAAAGCAATCCAGAATCTTCTCTACCCAATGAGAGCTCTCTCTACCCCACATCTTATGCTGGCGGTGTTATCACTACTGTGACAGTCTCTGGGAAGGATCCCAGAACAGCCATGAGCACTTTGTCAACCTCTGCTTCTACTGTGTCTTCTGCATTGCATCCCATCCCGGCATCTGACAAAGGTTCTGTAGGGGAAAGTAAACCGGAAATATCAAGAAATACTGTACCAGCTCCAAAATCAATATTAACAAAGCCATCATCATCATCGGACCCAAGATACTTGGCAGCTCAATCGTCCCTAAATGTTAGGTATGTGTGTGTCAGTCTGCAAGAGGCGTGTGGTATTGTGCAAAGGGGACCATGCAACCCAATGGTGTGTGTGTAGGTGCAAGGGGAGCCTTCAAATTCCTTCTAAGGAAGGAAGCTTCTCAGAGTGGGTAAAAGGGTGGGTGGGCAAGTTAATGGGCATAGATAGGTGCCCCCCCCACGGGTGGCTCCTTGCTGTCCCCCAATTGTGCAAGGAGGAGAACAGTTCAGACCAAACACCCTTGCTGCCATTGCTCTGCAAGTACTCTGATGTTAACTGACAGTGAGGGACCTTTCTTTGCCTCTCCTCAAGATGTGAAGGAGGGATACCTTGTGCTAATATCTCAGGAGCCACTAGGAGGAAAGGACAGCAAACCCATGAACAGGAGGATTTTTTTACTACTTCTATATACTTTGAAGATTTGCCAAGTCATATTTTCTCATGTAGCACACTGTTTAACCTCTAGTAGCATTGATGCACAGGAGGAGCCAGTGTTTGTAAGAACTGGGGAACACACATTGCCTTTACTCAAGGCAGGCTCATGAACTTCAGTGTCTCTCCATGCTTGACCCACTCTTTCATGCAAAAGAGAATCCGTCACAAGTCTTACAATATCAACTCAATCCCTAATAATAACAGGGATTCTATTCATGGGTTAGCAAATTAATGGTCCGTATTTTGTGATCACTAGCCTTCCACTGAATGCACTGGAAGTCTTAAAAATTGAATTCTAGCCCATTAATTTAATTCAGTAAAAGTATATTTCATAAGATTTAGGATCATTTGATGTGGAATTTGAAATATGCTGGGGATGAAGGGGCATTTGTAGAGATACAATTTGTAGAGCCACACTTGACACAATTCTCCTGGGTTTTCTGTTTTGCAGTATGTCAGAGATACAGTCCCCTCAAGAAGGAGATACGTCCGTCTTTCTCTCTCGCCTTAACACCATATGGAAAGGCTTTATCAACATGCAAAGTGTGGCCAAGTTTGTCACCAAAGCTTACCCTGTCTCTGGATCCTTTGACTACCTCAGTGAGGTGCGACTTTGAAGTGCTTGTGCTTTCTGTATAAACTATCTAAAATTATATTTCTAACTACATTTGCTTTGTGGTAAGAGGTTAGCTATACACGTAATATATTATCATGTTTACTCAACGTGATAGCTTGAAAGCTAAGCAAATTGACTTATTAACATTTTCAAATTTCATTTAGGTCTGAGTTTTAATAACTCACTGTTGAGACAGTGGACTGTGTCTGTAGCATAAGAAATGGGACATAGATAATGTGTACATTTACTTGAGTACAGGTGGCAACCATTTCATGCAGGGCTTCTGTTCCCAGCTCCTACGTGTGTGGAACGCAGATAAGCACCCCCTGCCCCATTATGTCCCCATTCTGTCTTCTGGGTCCCAAAAGACCATGCATCAGTGATCGTGCATCAATTGGATGCACCTAAAATGGTCACTGCTGTATTGTATAGAACAGCAATTTATTCCAAAAATAATAAAATAGTACTGGTGATCTGTAAGGACAGTGGTACCTCGTGTCACGTACCGTCTCCCTTATGAAAGCTTTGGGTTATCCGCTCCACTAACCCAGAACTAGATGCCCCTTGTTGCAAACTTTCCCCCGGGATGTGCGCGGAAGTCACACTCCGGCGGTGCGGCAGCAGTGGGAGGTGCCATTAGCGAAAGCGCGCCTCATGTTACGAGCAGTTTCCAGTTGCGAACGGAGCTCCAGAACGAATTAAGTTCGTAACCAGAGGTACCACTGTAAGGGGAAAATAGTAGCACTGAAATGGCATGCTGGATATTCCATTTTTAGTATTATCACTTCATATCACTAACTGATAAAGAACTCTTTATCATTTTCTGTTAATCACACTCTTTATTTTCATTTTGGTCTGATGGTGAGAAGCAGTGATCTGTAATAAATGATAAGTGATGATTGCCACTGTCATGGGATGACTGCCATAGTCAGTGAGCTCCCAGTTTCCTGTATTAAACCCAAAAAAGAAACATAGGAAGGAAGTTCAGTGTAGTTGATTATCAAGTGTCAAACCAATAACTGCAAACTGTTCATAAATTCCATTATTTGAGGAAAAGCCACCTTGGTTCTTGCATACATTCCAAGAGACTTCACGTATTGCTCTGCATTGTTTGTGTAAGAACTGTTGGTAGGGTGGGGAGTAGAACAGTAGCTGAAGCAGCTGTATATCTTTCCTGCCTTAGAGGAGGAAGATACTTCAGTGTATTCAACTCTTTTTTTTTAGCCTCGCCTTTTATGGTCAATATGAACAGGGTGCTTGGAATTTTGATTCCTGTGCACCAACAAATTCTGTCAGTGGAATTAGTGTTATCTTTCTTCCTGTGTTTTGAAGCAGGGATAGGAAGACTCCTAAACTTATGGGTGTAAGAATAACCCTTTTCCTCCTAGTTGGAAAACTAGTACGTTATGATCTTAGGCTCAGTGGGCCATGAATATGATATTGTAGCAATGTTTAATGCTGAATTCTGAGACAGACTGTGGTTAATGTAAATAAATAGAAATATGTTTGCCCCTATAGATCTATAGATAAGACAGCTTTATAAATATAAACACATTGTGTCTCAACAGCATGTTTTAGTGACAATTAAATTTTTACTCTATGAAAATAGGCTAGGAATGTTTTGTCACAATTTTCAAAATAATTATATTTTTAATAACTTTTTGTAGCTTTAATGTGCAAAAGTATTACTTCTTTATGTAAAAGCTATCTCTCACAGTGCTCAGATGTTACTGTCTGAGCCTAATATGGGAGTGAGTGAGCCTCAGGGTCTTAGCACACCAATAGCCAGCCTTTCCAGCTCATTTTCCTTGTACAAAAAGTCATGTTTGAACCATACAAATACTGCATTCATCAGTTCCCAAGATCTTGTGGCAGAACAAGTAAATAAAAGCAACTTCGTACTACAGTGTCAGACATTATTCTCCATTCCCAGATAAGAAACTATAGTAGGGGTACCCAAGTGTGAGATGTGCTCCCTCTCATACCAGATTCAGAAAGGAACATTTGAACAACCTCAAAATGAGCTGTGGTTTGTGAAATTAGAAAGGGACTATGTTTTCTGCTAGCAGTTTGAAAATGGAAGTGGAAGGATAAACAGAATTGTGAACATAATGGCACTAGCTATAGTAAAATCACAATATAGCTTCTATTTACATTCTGTTGGTATAATTCTATTTACTGGGAAATGTAGGGCAATATATTTTGCCCTCAAACTGCCCTCTTCTCACATTATGTAATGCTTCTTATCCAGGATTTACCTGATACAATTCATATTGGAGGGAGGATCTCGCCGAAGACAGTATGGGATTATATTGGCAAACTGAAATCATCTGTGTCAAAGGTACTTTTTAAAAATCCTGTGTGGTAATGGTGAAATAATTGAACTATATTTGAAATAATAATATTGGATGGGATCCAGTGAACTATACAACTAAGTTCTTCTACCTAAGGGAGGAGGACACTGCTGGCTTGAATTAATGATACAGCAGCAACTCCTAATGTTTTCACACGTCTCTTTTGAAATGTGGAGGGGACTTCTTTTTTAAACATGGCATACAGGCCTATTTGTCAAAATAAAAAGTTAAACTTGCTCCTACCCACCTGCACCCCAGCAGCAGTTTGGATTCTTGTCAGTAATTTGTACCTGAAATTCTTTAAGACAGGCAAAATACTATAATGGCTTTTTTTGCTGGCTATTACTTCCCTTCCATATATTCTCACCACTTCTTCCCCACCCCAACAGGTTCTGTATTAGTGACATTTCAATTTCCAGCACAGCATAAATTATCATTGACTTAATATATGAACCATCATAGTAAGAATCCTTACTAGATCTAACCCTAAAAGTGTTTTAATAATGAAAAATTCAGCCACCTTAAATAATGTAAAGTAAAATTATATTGATAATTAATTTTACATAATCTTTGCTTATTTGATGGCAGTGAAATAAGGCGTTTTTTAAAGCTGCACCATCTTTCGGATCACCAACTTAAGTCCATATTTACTGCCACAGACCCTGCAATCAATGTCTGAGGCCCTTCTTCATGTGCTCCTCCAAGAGAGGTCCAGATAGTGGCCACACAAGAGCGGGCCCTTTTCTGCAGTGGCTCCCTATTTGTGGAATGCTATCCTCAGGAAGGCTAGCCTGGTGCCTTCATTACATATCTTTAAGCGCCAGGCAAAAACATTACTCTTCCCAGGCCTTTGGCTAATTATACAATTTATGGCTTTTTAAACTGTATGTGGGGCATGGGAGGGGGGTGTTATTGTTTCCGTTTGCTATTATGGTATGTAATTTTGTAAACTACCTTGTGATCCTTAGATGAAGGACGGTATAGAAATTGAATAAGAATAATTCTGAAATTATTACTTCAAAAGTGAAGTGCATGGATGCCATGTTGCCCTCACTTGCTATTTACGTATTTAGCAATAGGTTGGTATTTTTCCTTTATATTTTTGTATTATAGGAACTATGTTTGATCCGCTTCCATCCTGCAACAGAAGAGGAGGTGCCTTCCTACATTTCTCTGTACTCCTATTTTAGCAGTCGTGGCCGATTTGGTGTTGTTGCTAATAACAACAGACATGTCAAGGACCTCTATTTGATTCCTCTCAGTGCAAAGGATCCTATTCCATCCAAACTTTTACCCTTTGAGGGACCAGGTAAGCAATGAATTGTAGGAAACCCAACTACTTCTGCCCTTCTATGTTACAACTATAAATACCATACCAGACATCATTCATAACACACACTTCAGTTGGATAAATGTAGAAAGGAAAAGTACTATATACCGGCCGATCGCGGGGTGTCCCTGGTTGATCATGGGATCATGCCCTCCCACCCACCCACCCCCCAAAAATCTCAACAACTTTGATGCTTTCTCAACAAAAGGTCAACAACTCTGGTCACTCCAATGGGTAGATCACTGCCATTTTTTAATAGATTGCAGTCTATTGGAAGTTGGACGTGCCTGCTATATACAAATCATAGTTTGGGAAACGGGGAGACATAACTACAAGAACTTTGATCTTTTAAAAAGGCACAGGGAGGTTAGTTAAGTTTTAAAATATTGGTACGCAACATGACATTGAAATGAGCAGAAGTGGTCAGCATCTTCAAACAGAAGCAAACACAGAAAGCCCACAGAACATCACTGACGTTGAAAGGTAAGATTGTCATTTGCAGACTATATTATAGGTGTGCTTGAACTCCTGCAATCAAAAACTCACAAGATCTCAAGATTTCGGCACTGAGCTCACCCAGTGGTGTGAGGAATGTCCCAAGGAACCCAAGCTTTCATAGCTGAAAGAGACACACATATAAATAAGGAGTAGTTACACACTATTCCATCAGCTGTTTTGACAGTGATAGATTGATTGCTCCAGGGAAGAAAACCAGTCTCTGTCTTCCCTCCTTCTTGAGGGAATGCTGTTTATCTAAAACAGATTTTAATCAAACAAATACTGCATACTAATTAGTCAGAACTGATTAGAAATAAGGTATAGTTTATTTCAATACTATATTCCTGAGCTTCTGCACTCTTAAGAGGTCATCCTGCTATTTATGTATGTTGTCCTTCTGAATAAATAACCACACAATACTGCACATATGCTTGTAAGGAAATTCTCTTCAGCTCCAGGATAAATCGCAAGAAATTTCCATTTTGACTGGGGGGAAAAAGACTTTCATCCAGTCTCTATAGTTTGTGGCAAACAACTGGGAAGGGGAGAGAAAATTGAGGTTTTCTCCTTTTTTATCTAAAGTAGTATTTCTTGTAACTTTGAATCCTGAACTTCAACCCCTTTCCATTGTGTGCATGCACACGAAAGCTCATACCAAAATAAAAACTTAGTTGGTCTTTAAGGTGCTACTGAAGGAATTTTTTTATTTTGCTTCGACTCAGACCAACACGGCTACCTACCTGTAACCCTTTCCATTTGTGTATATTGCTGAGGATTCTCAGGAAAAGTCTAGGGCACATCCTCAGTTTACAGGCCTGTTAGGCATAGCTGTCAGCCTGTCGGAACTGAGATTACAATTTAGAAATTGTAACAAATCTGGCACTTTCCCACAACTGTGCATTTCAGGGTAAGCTTGGTTATGGCAAACTAACTTCCTTGAAAGAGTACCAGTCATTTAAGGAACTCCTCATAAGCTTTTGTTAAACCTAAGCATCCCTAGAGTGCAGTTTGAAAACCTTACTAACATAGGACACACTCTAAAATCCTATAAACAACGAACTTGAAGCTGAAAAAAGAACCACTATTTCAAAATATGGACTGCCTGAAGCATTTTTTTCAGATTCCACTTTGCTTTTAATTCTGAAGGCCTAGTTAAATGTTTAGGGGAAGAAAAGTCTTTTAATAGGGTTGTGACAACTCAGAAGGCATGTGAAATTTGTTTGAAAGCACCCCCATCATAATCCTCCTTGATGACAGCATACACATATTATTATTATTTTTAAAAAATAGAGGATACAGTCCAAATCATAATTTCCTATGTGTGTTTTGAGGTGAGTCATATACATTAAGCCTATTAGAATCTTTTCGGATAAGTTGTCTCAGTTCTCGGTATATGCGGACATGTACGGGGAGAGGTATAAAATCTGCTATCCATATATTTTAATGAAATTTACTGCTCTTATTACATGATCTTAATAAAATGTATTTTGTGCAAAGTGGTCATTGTCTCTTTCAATTCAGATGTTTTAGTGGCTGTAACTATGTATTGGACTCGGTCTAGTTAGTAAAATAAGTCTCTATAGTGACACCTGCTAGGCTGCTAAAAATGTTATTCACACACATAGTTGAGACATATATATTCTGTATCACAGGATCAATTCTGGGTTTCAGACTGTTGCTTTACCAGGCTAGGACAAAATATGTTAACAAAACAAATATCCTAAAGTATTTCGGTATTATTTGGTATCAGTTATTCAGTAGAGCTTGCTCTGATATGTTTAAGATAGAGACTACAATATCCTTGAAAATATAATCCTCTACATATCTACTTAGAAGTAAATCCTATTAAATTTCATAGGACTTACCTAGGTCTAAGTTTGGTTTACTTTTTATTTTATGAGACAGAGGTTGTATGTGAAATGGTTGTGACATACTTAGTGGTGATCATAAATAGTAGAGCTGGAGTACATCATGTGAATTCCTCTTCTGTGCCTGGACTGTGCTGCATGGCAGACTTCTGTTCCACAAGAAATCACTTCAGCTGATGTCAAAACCAAGAAAGGAAAAGAAAACATAAGTTGTACTGGAACGGAAACATGTTAATATCACTAAACTTTAGGAGTTAAAAGTTGTAATTAGTTAAATCATTCTATGTTTGGTGAAATAAGCTTCATTGCTACCTGCTTTTTCTTCTCAATTAGTAATGGGGAATGGAAATATGGGGAATGGATCAGAATGGCTGTCCCAGCCCCCACTCCCCGCAAGGAAATCTGCAGTGATATTGATCCAACCTACATGAATGATCACATCTCTATCATCAGTCCCATGTGTGTGATTCAGTAGAATGTCCAAGGAGCACTTGGTCTCTTATCTGACTGATTCTTTTCATACACTGACTAATGCAGGGCAGGGGAGGTGGGATAACCTAGGTGGATCCTTCAAGTATATGGCCCCTTGCCAGCTGCCACAATTACAACAAGCATGCCTTCTTGGAATCAGGTTCTATTCACTAAAAACCTTTTCAGCACTTGCAGACATCTATCCTGAAACTTGATGAAGATTTTCTATTTTGTTCCACAGACCATTTTGACTTACATATTTTCAAACACTGGCAGTGTCTCTTTCCCCCCAAGGAAGTTAGCATGTTCTCCAATCTACAAATGAAATCATTGAGTGGTGGAATCGGGAGTGGATATCTGCAGAACTCATCTCCATACACTATTGAAGCTTGATGTTTCTTTCAGCAAAAGCCAGTGTGGTGTAGTGGTTAAGAGCGGTAGACTCGTAATCTGGGGAACTGGGTTCGCGTCTCCGCTCCTCCACATGCAGCTGCTGGGTGACCTTGGGCTAGTCACACTTCTCTGAAGTCTCTCAGCCCCACCCACCTCACAGGGTGTCTGTTGTGGGGGAGGAATGTTAGCTGCTTTGAGACTCCGGGTAGTGATAAAGCGGGATATCAAATCCAAACTCTTCTAATATTTTAATCAATAGGTATTCCCTAGCCCAAAGCTAGAAGAATATTTAAAGAAGAATATTGAGTATCTTAGTAATTGGAAGGAGGATCTGTGAAAAAGCACCACTTGTACCTTTGATACATTATTTATAATACAATACTTTGTACAGTCCGGATCATCAACATGGGACTCTCAGGTGCACATGTGCCTACAAGAGCCTTTCCTGCTTTTGGAATTAAGACTTGAAGAAAGCATTCAATTCTGGTCTACAGAATAGGTTCCTGTGCGTGTTTGGCTGCGCTCGCTCTCTCTCTCTCCCTCTCTCTCTCTCTCTCTCTCTCTTGTGTGTGTGTATTCCCCACAACTTTTCCAATATGCACATTGCCCACTGGCCCAAAATGATTGGTGACTCTGAAGAGGAGCAATATTTACAGGGCACCACACCCTTCCCACAGCCTTATTTTTTTAAACTGAAATTCATTTTCTGCTTTCCTCAAAGGCAACTATAATAATTATACTGCTTGCTAGATAGCTGGCACTTGTTGGTCAGGCTGAGCACAACTAACATTGAGGGATTGTGTAAACCAGTCTTAGTACTGCTGCCAATTCCAGTTATGAATAAGGGACATTTTTGAGGTTCAGGTAAAGAAGGCTGTAAAAAAATATCACTGAAGTAGCCCTACAGCTGCTTAATGAGCAGCACTGGTTTGCACATACAGCAGTGACAAATCTTTTATGAAATCTTACTTCATAAAAATTCTTGGTTTTATGTCAAGAAATAAGCGTTCAGGGCTTTTTAAAAGTTTATGGGAGTGATGACATGAATGTCTTAATTTCTTAGAAACAGTAAACCTCCATATACTTACCTGAATTCATATTATGGGAAGCAGCAACTAGACAGGAATTGCTAAGTTTCCTTTAGGGGTCATATTTTTAATATAGTTTACATTTTTTCCTCATACTCATATTCAGATCAATCTAGGAATATAATATACAGTAAACAATACTACAGTGGTACCTCTGGTTAAGAACTTAATTTGTTCTGGAGGTCTGTTCTTAATCTGAAATTGTTCTTAACCTGAAGCACCACTTTAGCTAATGGGGCTTCTGCTGCTGCCGCGCCGCCAGAGCACAATTTCTGTTCTCATCCTGAAGCAAAGTTCTTAACCTGAGGTACTATTTCTGGGTTAGCGGAGTTTTTAACCTGAAGCGTTTGTAACCCGAGGTACCACTGTAGTTTTTTTTAAAGGACTAGCTTTTTAAAAACTCAATATTTTTAACCTTCCTCCAGAAACAAATGTTGGTACACTCATTTTTTTAACTAGGCTCTTATAAGAACCTAAGATGCACCTGCTGAATCAGGCCATTGGCCCATCTAGACCAGCATGTTCTCAATGGGGCCAACCAAATGCCTGTGGGGTGTTTGCAAACTAGACCATGAACACAACAGCATTGTGCCCACCTTAGATCCCCAGGAACTGGTATTTAGAGCCATAATGCCTCTTGACTGGAGGTAGAACAGAGCCATTGAGGCATGTAGCAGCCATTCTTTAATAAATAAATGGACTTACAAGGTTACTCATTATGCCTCCACAAAGAGTATAGTCTCTTTGCCACATTATCCTCAATAGTCATTGCTTGTAACCTGACTTGCTTCATGTTTCCATTATCCACAGGGTCTAAACAGCCACTCAGAAGCTGCTTTCTTAAGTAGTGGTTTTAAGTTTTATAGGGTTTGTATGCTGGTTTATAAAACATTTCTGCCCACCCTTTCTAAATTAACTAGGTTAGTTACTTATAACCCATTATTTAATACTTCTTAGCTGTGCACAAGAAGTTATAGTTAACTAATGCAAAATCATTTTTATTTCCATGTAACTTCTCACCTACGTCCCCATTAGTGCTCTTGGTTTTAAACTGGGTTGGCCACCTTGAGGGCAATAAAAGTATATATAGTTGAACCCAGTAAGCCTAGCTCAACACTACACAACACTTTTTAATGCCAGCATTACAGTAGAACTGCTCAGAGTATCAAAAAAGTGATGGAAGGAGAAAACAGGGCTTGACGGAAATGTAGGTGGATTGTTCTGAGAACAAAGTTTATGTGGAGTACCACAGATCTTTGTAAGATTAATAGGTAAAAGCTGATCAAATTGTCCATGAAAGAGATTAGGCACAATTCTCTGCATGGTCACTCAGAAGTATGCCCAATGAGTTCAATGGGAATTACTCCCAGGTAATGGCGTAAAGGACTGGAAGATAAATTAAAGGGATGCAAATGACAGCTTCCTTCAGAATTACAAACTAATTTTTTTAAAGGTCAGAATAAACATTTTTCACAACCAGGTTTTTTTTAATGTGGAGTTATTAGTTATGATCATTCTACATTTATTCTTTGCTGCTCTAAAACATTTTGTCTTCTAAAAGTAATTTCCTATTTCATGCAATACATTTGTTAAGTTGTTGGTTTTTATCCTTATTCAGCACTTTCTGAGCACATGCTACATTTTAAGCAGCCAAACAATTTATACTTTTCAACTGAAATGCCAACTTCATTTTAAGAGAAACAAAGTGAAGTTTTTTCGTATTAAATATATTTAGGGCAACTTAAGTTAATAAACATATCAGTGTTAAGATCATTATTAGTACTTCAGCTTTACTTCAAGATCACACACAAAGGAGAATTGAACACAACCAACTAAAACAAGAAAATCAAAGTAATGCATTGGCTGTCAAAATGTACAGTAGTAGCCACTCCAGTAATTATAGCTGTACTTTATTTACTGTGGTAGGCATCTGATGGGCTACATCACTGGGATTGCTAGATGAAAGTATTGGATATAATGCAGAACTAAGATATAAAAAGACTACAAATTTGGAAACAATGCATCAGTTGAATATTGCACTTGCCCTTATCCTTCAAATGATAATACATTTATTGCAAATTGGAAATAAAATTATTCTCAGAAGATGAGATCCTTCATCCTCACTACTTAGCACTCTTCTAATAAATTGAAATAGACTACTTAATATTTGATCTGTTTTACTGTAACCCATTAGGGTGTGAACTATCATGGCATTTAACTATTCTTATGCCTTTAATATTCATATACTCTTAACTATATTCCTGAACGTTTGCACAAGTGGGCAGAATGAACAGTAAAATTGGAGTTAAGAAAAAGCAGTGCATTATCAGACACTGTTGTATGTATAGTAATGTAAAACTTTAGTGCAACCTTATGAAACAGAACCACAGTGGTTTCCAGGGGATTCTTTATTTTACTCATTTTCCATATACTGTATAATAGTATGAATAGTAAAAGCCTAGGTGTATGTATATTCTATTGACCTAGTGATACTAACCTTGTAAGGTTAAATCTCTATTGAAACATTTAACTAAACTGGAAATTGCTGAATTTCTCTCTCAGCAGTCTATTCCATAATTACCTCTGTTCCATTTCTCCTTTGAGTAATTCTGTATTTTCCCCCAAAGTCATTATGCAGTGCTTTGTTAACCATCAACATGACTTACAGAAAGATCAGATGTTTGTATGTCTGCTGAAAGTAGGACTGGCAAAACGGGTGGTAGTAGTGGTGGTGGCATAGCTGCCAAGTTTTCCCTTTTCTCGTGAGGAAGCCTATTCAGCATAAGGGAAAATCCCTTAAAAAAAGGGATAACTTGGCAGCTATGGGTGGTGGTGGTGGTGGTGGTGGTAATAACAACAACAACAACAACAACAACAATACCCTACTCATCTAGCTGTTGATTTGTTAATTATTTGGAAATTATAAAAATGCACAATTTTCTATTACCCTCTGTTAATTTATATAGTTACTTATGGAATCCTAAATTTGAGGATTCCACAAGTAACATAATAATAAAGAGCCACTCTTTATTAAGGCTCTAATCAGTCTCCAAAAGGTTAATTGGTTAAAAAATACAGCAGCCAAATTACTGGGGTTCCATTTAGAACTCATGTTACCCTGAGTCAGGGTGCTCATGCTAGTGTTTAAAGCCCTCAACCACAAGTCCCAGTGTCTAAAGCACCTTATTTCCTACAGACCCTCTTGGGTGTTAAGATCAGCAGAGAGGGCCCTCTTGATAGTTCCGCCACCCTGGGTGGTGATGGCCTGGGAGAGGGCACTATGCGGCAGCTGCTAAGTTACATAATTCCTTCTGCACAGAGATGCATGGAGCACCTTTTTAAAACGTATTTTCTGGTGCATGCTGAAGACACACCTCTTTAACCCTGGCTTTGACACCTGAGATATATATTTTTGGCAAAATAAAAAAATTCCTTCAGTAGCACCTTAAAAAAATTTTTACTTTTTTTATTTTGCTTCGACTCAGACCAACACGGCTACCTACCTGTAACTAGAAGTATATTTTTGGGTCCCTGTTATTTTGATTGTATTTGTTTTAAACTGATATTAATATTGTGCATTACATTGCTGTAACCTGCCATGTGACCTTGTGGGATGGATGATAAACAAATTAATAATGCACGCTCACCTGGGAGTAAGTACCATTGGACTTAATGGGACTTACTTGTGGGTAGGGATAGGATTGTACTGCTAGGGTTGTGCTTATCTGCAAGCAGTCTTGAGTATCTGGCTGGGGGAAAGTTAGGATGGTGATAACAACATCATCATCATCATCAAGTGACAATTACCAGTTTTACAACATAAAAGCATATATTGGTTTCTCAGTAATATTGATAAGAAAATACAGTTTTTGACTTAGTTACAGTCTGATAGTTACTTTAATGTGCTGTTTTCCACTAAGTTATGATTATTACATTCATTAATAGAGTATGCATAGTGTTCTGTAACATTTTTCGCATTGTTTGTTACAAATCTTAGCAATGACTGACTTCAAATTTAAATTAAAAACAAAACAAAACATTTCTTACATGAAATCTTGTTTTGTCTTACAGGCCTTGAATCAGCACGTCCAAACTTAATTCTTGGATTAGTAATTTGTCAGAAAACTAAGCGACCTGCAGCTGTACTGGAAACTGAAAAGATGGAAGAAAAGAAAAGCAGGATTCAGTTGCAGGAAGAAACTGAAGTATCTGCGTACCCTAAAGGCAATATGGCTTCTCAGCAAGAGAAAAAACCTTCAAAATTCTCTCTCTATACTGGAGAAACAATTGTCAGTACAACACCACCTGGATCTCCACCACCTCCACCCCCAGAGCCACCTTCTGTGTTAAAAATATTGTCATCAATTAAAGCTGGAAGCTCAGCCACTGTTGCACAATCAAGTGCTTCTGTGTTGGGAATTAACACAGCTACTGCATCTTCTACTGCTTCCTTATCTTCAAAATCAGCCACACCACTTGATCACATCCTGCAAACTCTTTTTGGGAAAAAGAAATCTTTTGATCCTGTTTCCAAGGATTCTGAAGGTGCTCAGACTGAAATGCAAACTGTTGTTGAGGAAGGACTACCAACAGCTCCCATACTTGATCCCATTGTGCAGCAATTTGGGCAAATGTCAAAAGATAAAGCTATAGAAGAAGAGGAAGATGACAGGCCTTATGATCCTGAGGAAGAGTATGCTCCACAGAAAGCTTTTGAAATGCAAAGTTGTGAAAGTGGTCTTCAAAAAAGTTTTGAAACTTCAGAGCAAGAAGATGAAGCCTATGATCCAGAAGATGAAACTATCTTAGAAGAGGCAACAGTTACTGTTGATGATTTGCCTAATAAAATGTTTTCGGAATCTAAAAGCCACTCCTTGACAGCATCTACTCCATTTGTGCCCGATATATCTGCTCCACCATCTTTGGTAGAGCAACAGAAAATGTTAGAAGAATTAAACAAACAAATAGAAGAACAGAAAAGACAACTGGAAGAACAAGAAGAAGCCCTCAGGCAACAACGAGCAGCTGTTGGTGTATCAATGGCTCATTTTTCAGTTTCTGATGCTTTGATGTCACCACCTCCGAAATCATCTCTAGCAAAAAATGAGCTATTCCAACATGAAAAACAAACTACTGAAAAATCTGAATTGCCTACATCCACAAGTCAAACTCAATTGTTAAATCAGGGAAGTGATCCTAGACAAAGTAGAGATCCCAGACAAGCTAGAAGGATTCTAACAGAGTTTAATGAAAGTACTGACTGTAATGTAAAGCAGCATGTTATAGAATCGCCTACAGTACAAATTCCTCCACCCAGCTATGCAGCTCCATTGCAAACTGCACTTGACAAAGCAGATAAAACATTGATTTCTGTCCCTCATCCTAGTCATAAAGATACATGGGTTACTAGTGAAAAAGTTTCTGTTATGTCTGAACAAGATGTGCCCACTATCAACCCTGAAAATACCCCACAGGTTTACCAGGAAACTGTAAATAAACCAGCTTCTATTGAAACATCTACAACTGCACCTGTTCGTAAAGTACTGCTACCCACCCCTGTCAATCCATGTTTCCTCCCTACTTTCTCTTCACCTAACAGTGTTCAGACTGTAGCTTGGTCAAATGAATCGCAGGAGAAAAATGCTCCAGGGATAGCAAGGGACACTTTTCCAAGCCCAGTGTTCACATCTCAGGAGAAAGCTCCTGGTCATTTTGAAACAGAAAGAGGTCCATCACATTATGAAGACCAAAGAAATCCACAACCTTGCCACTTTTATGAACAAATGGAGTCACCCAAAATTAAAACTGATGAAGAAAGAGGTGGGCCCCCATTTTCTTCTCTTGGACACAAAAGCGGTCCTCCATTAATGAGTGGTGCTCCAGATTTCCATGGACAGAGGGGTCTATCACAACAGTTTACTGAAGGGCATAATCCTCCACCAAATAATGATGGACAAAGAGGGCCTCCACCCAACAGGTTTGGAGCCCCAAGAGCACCCATCCCTTCCTTATTTTCTGCACAGCATGGACCACCACCACCACCACATTTTGGTGATAATAGGGGTCCATCACCATTTCCTGATGGGCCAAGAGAAATTGCACCTTCTCAATTTGAAGATCATAGGGAACCTCACATGGAACACAGGGATTCCCAACATGCAGACCCCCAATATCATGAGATGAGTGGTGGTCCTGGACAATTTGAAGGACCTGAGCCTCCGCAGTATATGGGAAATAGAGGACCTTCACCCTTTCCTTTCGGGAACCCAAGAAGGCCGCCTCCAAATCAATTTAAAGGTCAAAGAGGAGGCCCGTCACCTCAGTTTGGAGGGCCAAGAGGTCCATCACCTAATCATTTTGGTGGTTCAAGGGGTCCTCCTCCAAATCAGTTTGAAGGACAAAGAGGACCTGCTCCAAGTCACATGCCAGGACCAAGAGGACTTCTGCCACCACCATTTGAAGAACGGAGAGGGAGCCCACCACCCAGATTTCCAAATCAGAGAGGTCCAGCACCACATCAGTTTGGAGGACCAAGGGGACCTGCACCTGGTCCATTTCCAGAAAAAAATGAACCTCCCCCAAATAGACATAACTTTCCAGGACAATCTCAGCAAGGTATGAAACCAAGCCCCAGACCACTCTTGGATCTTCCAAGTCATCCACCTCAGCACAGGAAAGAGATGTGGGATGAAACTGGACCACCTGCCTCTCATCCTAATACTTCAGGGCAGGGTTCTGAGACAGAAGCACAGTGGTCAGCATCTGATTTTCGAGATGGCCGAAGTAATGACTATAGAGCTCAGACTTTTGAAGGGAGACAAAGAGAGAGATTTGAGGGAGGTAATAAGGAAAAAATAGAGCAGTCTGATCAGTCAGATAATCGATCAAATAGAGTAACGGATGATAGACGACGAGATCGTGACCACAACTGGGCTTGGGAAAGGGACCGTGGCAGAAACTGGAATAGGGGGAGAGAAAGGGAATGGGAGAGACATAAAGAAAAAGACTGGGATAAAAACAGAGAGAGAAACTATAACAAAGACAGGGATAGAGATTCAGAACGGGGGAAAGACTGGGAAAGAACCAGAGACAGAGCCAGAACCAGAGATGGAGATACTTACCGAAGACGAGACAGATCAAGAAGCAGAGACCGTGATTATGACAGATTCAGGGACAGAGAAGGAGCTCGAAGTAGAGACAGAGAAAGGGATAGAGAAAGGGACAGAGACCGTGACAAAGACAGAGCAAGAGATCGCAAGGACCGGAGTAAAAGTAAGGAGTGTGATAAGGACTCTAAGCAAGAAAAACAAACTGGTGGCCAAAGGGCATCACATGCAGAAGCTTCTTCCGCTAAGCAGACATAGAAACATAATTATTCTTCAATAATGAGCCACATGAGGAAGAAAAACATGACTCTTTATTACTTGTACATATTGTATATTCTGATTGTTAGGCATAGTTTGGTAAAACCTGTTTCACAAATGAGATTTTGGATTGTAAATGCATATATTCATATATTAAGCAGGTACATGCTGAACTTGCTACATTTTGTTCGCCTCCCCCCCCCCCCCAGCCTTGGACCATTGCACTGTCTGCTAGACCAGGGGCCTGGGACCAGGGGATCCAATGTTCCATCCACACAGAAAAACTAATGCCTGTAGCATTACAGTTCTAAAATGTTGCTTTTTTCCTACTTATTTTGTCTTTAAATTTCCATTTACAGAAGCAAAAATGGGAACTCTCTTCAATGAGCACATTGCTTTTTATGGATATAAAGTTATGTTTTCCACTAACTTGAAATGTAATTTTATGAAAATTTAAACAATATCTTACAAGCCATACCATTACATCTTTAATATATAGTATTTTGGTGTTTCAGTACAGTGGTTCCTACATTCAAGAGAGCCCAACATTTCTGTCCTGAGCTAATTAATTATGGCAGGGTTTTGTGTATTTAAAGAAAGATTGCTGGGGAGCAGTATTTCTAGCAGCTGGCAGAGTATTTGAATAATAAACATTAAGCTTCTAGGTTCATTATCTTCCTTTTTACATGAGGGCATTTTGAGTTACAGATTTCAACTAAGACAAAAAAAATGAATGCCTGAGTAAGTAACCATATTTCCTATTTAGTTAAAGGTTTTTAATGTTGAATTTGTACAAAAAGTGTAATTGATTAAAAATTAATGACACCTCTATACAAAGCAACTAAGCTTTTAAAACATACTTAATGGAAAACATTTTATAAATGGTTCAAATGACTGAAGAGAGAGTAGTTTGCAGATCTTTGTGCAAAATGAATATGGATAATTTAAGCAGTTTGACTTTCCCAGTGCTCAAAGTAAAATATCCGGACAAGTTGTGTTAAGTACCTTTGAGTCTTACTAATTACAATGGGAGACATTTTAGTATATAATAATTGCCCCATTGAAATATGTGGAGCTTAAAAGTGCTTAAATTAGGCTAGAATACATCCTCAGTCCTGTTCTTGCCACATTCGTGGCTATCTTGATAACATTGGAAATAAATATTTGTGTAAAAAATGGAGTAGTAAAACTGGTACTAACAAATCTGCTTTAAAGAGGAGAGCTTTTCACTGTGAAATAATGCAGTAAACTATTATTTTTCCTGTATCTTTCAAGTTCATAATTCTAAAGAATGCATAGGGGAGGAAATCCTACTAGTTTAACTGGATTATGCACTTACAGTTGAGCAGTTACTTTGATATTTTTATAAACATTTTGCAAATGTAAAAATAGATTCGTAACATTGTTCAGATCTGCATTTCAAGTACACTACTCCCATAAATAAATCACTACAGATTTACACTTTATATTGATACATCTTACACTTTAAACATCAAGGACAAACTGATTTAAACAATGACCTGTATGCAAAACTCTTTTGCAAAAATATTAAAAAGTAAGAGGTATTGTAGAACATAAATATCTACTATGATGTAATTTTTCTATTCAAAATGTTTCTAACTTAGACATATATGAAAATATGCAAAATCAAGTGTTTGTTTAGGTTTACTTGACAGGGGTTTCTGTAAATTGTATTTTATATTTCAGAATATATCACTGTACATTAAATGTGGAACTTCATAGGTTTTTGTTACTGTAAGTCAAATAAACATCTAAAGAAAGCCATTGTATCAAAATTTTCATAGGAACTGATAGCAGAATCTGCCACATTAATCCAAATACACTACTCTAATGTTTCAGTTTCTTTGGATCGTTGATTCCAGAACAGGGTATCTCTATTTTGAGAAGATGCAAGAGGAATGGGTAGCCTTTGCAACCACTAGATGAGCTCTTCAGCCAGAGATCACTTAATAAAACGAGGAATACGTCACTCAAATAGTTTAACAACAACAAAAAAGTATGGTCATTTGGTTGGCTGTTGGCCAAACAGTCCTGTGATAAGATGCTCAGTGCTCTATCTGCATGTCAGTATAGCAGTCATGCCTCTCAGTACTACACTGAACCCAGGTCTTCCCTTGCACTCCTGCAGCAATTGATACAACCCCCAGTGCTCTTTATTGAAAAGATGTTGTTTCTCTACAAAACTGTAGCCATAAAGAATATTTGACCAAGGTACTTCAAACACTCACAAAACAGATACTGTACTAGGAAAGCCTGACCTGGGGGATGGCTGGCATTTGTAAACCTATTATTGAAAGGGTGTGTGTGAAGTGTGTGTGTGTGTGTGTGTGTGTGTGTGTGTGTGTGTGTGTGTGTGTGTGTGTGATGCAGCAGCCAAAAAAGCCAATGCAATTCTGGGCTGCATCAATAGGAGTATAGCATCTAGATCAAGGGAAGTAATAGTACCACTGTATTCTGCTCTGGTTAGACCTCACCTGGAGTACTGTGTCCAGTTCTGGGCACCACAGTTCAAGAAGGATACTGACAAGCTGGAACGTGTCCAGAAGAGGGCAACCAAAATGGTAAAAGGCCTGGAAACTATGCCTTATGAGGAATGGCTTAGGGAACTGGGTATGTTTAGCCTGGAGAAGAGAAGGTTAAGGGGTGATATGATAGCCATGTTCAAATATATAAAAGGATGTCATATAGAGGAGGGAGAAAGGTTGTTTTCTGCTGCTCCAGAGAAGCGGACACGGAGCAGTGGATTCAAGCTACAAGAAAGAAGATTCCACCTAAACATTAGGAAGAACCTCCTGACAGTAAGAGCTGTTCGACAGTGGAATTTGCTGCCAAGGAGTGGTGGAGTCTCCTCCTTTGGAGGTTCTTAAGCAGAGGCTTGACAGGCATATGTCAGGAATGCTTTGATGGTGTTTCCTGCTTGGCAGGGGGTTGGACTGGATCGCCCTTGTGGTCTCTTCCAACTCTATGATTCTATGAAATGTACCCCTCCCCCATGACCATTGTACTTGTACATTAACAGTAACTGAAATTTGGTACACACATGAGCTATATGCAGAGCTCCAAGTTTAGGCTGAATTTATGTTGAAGGGAATGGGAATATACCACTCACCCTGTCCCTTGAATGTACATGTTCAGTGCAGAAGCTAAAGGGGTGCCCTTCCTTTATTACTGGGGTGTGTGTGAAAATGGGGAGTTTACTTTTGTGAGTCAAATCTTGGCACACAAAAATCTAGATTCCAGTATTCCAGCACAGAGTAAGCCAAACCCTATGGAATATTGCTCTGAATATCTCAGCACATGGTTAAATTGAGCTGGGAAGTGAAGGAGGTGCACCACTGCCTGCCAATAATACTTAGTTTTTAGAGGAAAGGTGGGACACACTGGCATATGATATGGAACTTTGATTACAGAATGCAAACTAAAAAAATTCAGGGGTTTCAAGAGACCCTAAAGTCTGCTCAGAACTGCTGCAGTAATAAAGGAGGCTAAACGCTTCAAACAATTCATCCTGTATTTTTACTCCAAATCTGAGCACCCCCATTTATGCAGCCAGAACAACAGCTGTGCAAAGTGGCAGAGTATGTAGAATGCCAATAGGCTGTTGGGGGGAAAATTGAAAATAAGTGGGAGGAAAAAGGAGATGGGAGTGGCTGGAAAAAAATGGCATGGTCGAATACTCGTAGATCAGGGGTCAGCAAACTTTCAGCAGGGGGCCAGTCTTCTGTCCTTCAGACCTTGTGGGAGGTTGGACTATATTTTGGAGGGGGGGAATTAACAAATTCCTATGCCCCACAAATAACCCAGAGATGCATTTTAAATAAAAGGGCATATTCTACTCATGTAAAACACACTGATTCCTGGACTGTCCGCGGGCTGGATTTAGAAGGCGATTGGGCCGGCCCCCAGGCCTTAGTTTGCCTACCCATGCCATAGGTGCCAACTTCCTGGGTACCCGAGCACCCAGAAATTTTGGTGCCAGGTCCATGCACACCACATTGCACCCATGGTTGCGGGGCCAAGCTGGCACTCCTGTAAGATATGCATGTTCTTCTGTGACAGATTTCAAACATTTTGTTTTCTTGCACAAAAGAGCAATGAAGCATAGCTGACTTGCAGGAATTGGCTAACTCTTATTTAGTAGAAGGGGAATGTAGGATTAAAACAGGCAGCAGAGCTGTTTCACATACATTTATTTATCACTCAGTAAAGCATTGGGATGCAGGTGGCGCTGTGGGTTAAACCACGGAGCCTAGGGCTTGCTGTTCAAATCCCTGCGATGGATCCTGTTGCTCGGTCCCAGCTCCTGCCAACTTAGCAGTTCGAAAGCACGTCAAAGTGCAAGTAGATAAATAGGTACCGCTACAGCGGGAAGGTAAATGGCATTTCCGCGCGCTGCTCTGGTTTCACCAGAAGCAGCTTAGTCATGCTGGCCACATGACCTGGAAGCTGTACTCCGGCTCGCTCGGCCAATAACGCGAGATGAGCACCGCAACCCTAGAGTCGGTCATGACTGGACCTAATGGTCAGGGGACCCTTTACCTTTTTAAAGCATTGAGTGGCAAATTTCCTGCCCGGTAGCCATCACAGTTTGAATGCACCAGGACATTGTAGCAGCTGAAAGTATCGCAAATACATTTTAATAGTAGCAATTCACATATTCACCTGCAAATTGTCAAGTACTGTATTAGGTCTTGCGACACTGCAGCTAGCTAGAACTTACCTTTCCACCCAGACATCGCTATAGCAAACTTTGGTGGTAAAGTATGGAGAGGACTGTCGCCCAAATGGAGTCACCGAGAAACAGCGGAGCTATCCACATACTTGCAGAAGCCACAAAAATCCAGAAGATAAAAAAATCTTCAAAACAGCCCAGTGAGTTAGCCAGCAAAAGAATTTGATGCAGCCGACAGCATTATGTCAGTAATATATTCTATAATACTGTACATGGAAGTCCTTAGAGGAAATTGTGCTTTCTATATATTCATTAACCTTTCTTTTATTTTTGCAAGAACTGTAAAGTTAGGCTAGGAATACCTGAGGGGAAAGGTGATTTCTTTTGGAGATACTTAAGAGAAAAGAATTTAGTTTAAGGAACATTTCCCCAATGTGGAACACTTGCCTCTTCCAGAAGTTTAACATTTTAAAGTAACAAAATGTAAATATAAATGGTAATGCATATATTTATTTAGAAGCGTTTATACTGTATACCACTTAATATTTCAAAACTCTCTAAAGAGTTTGATCTGTTCTTGGCTTTATTCCCAGAGATTCAGGGCCAGCCCAAACTAGCAAAACGAAACCCATTTTTTTTAATACTTAAAGCAATTAAGCAAAACAAAAGTCGTATTTAAATGTGTTATGGTTCAGAGGAGGGTACAATATGTGATTTTTTTAAAAAAACAGTGTATATGTAGCCAGACTTTTGCAAATTAGGGTGTACAATCCCGGGATTTTAATCTCATTTTCTGAACAGATGTGCAAATAATTGTGCAGAAATAAGCAAAACCTGCCTTTGCAATTGGACGCAACGGCATTCATTTTGTTTTTGTTTTTCCCCGTGTGTATCCTTGTAGGAAACGCGGAGGATAATTTGTGATTTGATGTGATTTCTATACCGCTTTAATTTATTTTTTGAAAAATCTTTTGTGTTGCCCAATGTGGAGCGGGGTGCTTTGGATCAACGACCATTTACCTATGAGCAAGCCCCGCAGGATTTAGCGGGGCTTACTTCTGAGTAGGCATGGCCTGGATCTAGCCCCTCATGCTTAAGGGATTAGGCCCGCCGAAGCCGACGGGGCAAGAAGCTTCGACTCCCGAACGCCTCACGTCCCTTGGCTTCCAACGGGCCTACTCGAGGGTAGCAGCAGGATTAGAGTCCGGCCTCCAAGTCAAGCTCCCAAATAACAACAGTAATAACCGCGTTACCGGGGAGTAAGTGCCCCGCACTATGGGGAGCAGCCGCTTAAGGAAACGAAACACTGAAGGGATGAGGCGAATGCCGCCTCCCCATTCATTCCTCGCAGGTGAACAAGGAGAACCTGCGGCCCGTGAGACGCCATATTGTGTGGAGGAAACTTTATAACGACGGCGGCGGGGGTGACTTTTGTTGAGTGGTTTTACTCACCACCCCCCTCAAAAAACCCCGCCCATTACATGGAAGTTTGTGACGGGGGAATTATGGTAGGGAATAACGTGGAGGGATTTTTTTTGTTGTGGGGGGGGGGGTTGGAGAGCAAAGACCGTGAGGTGGAAAACACGGCGGGCAACAGTTGAACACGCGCTGAGGGAGGCGGCGCGGCCGTTGCTCCCTCGGCCTCCAACGCCCCTCGGCCTCTTAACGCCCCTCCCCGGTTTTGGCCGTTGGAGGGGTAGTTTGGGGAGGCGGGGCTTCGGCCCCCCTCGGCGAGCCCAGGGGCCGTTTGGAGGCGGGCGCGAGGGCTGAGAGGCGGGTGGTGGGCGGGGCCGCCCTCCCGTCGGTTGCTAAGGGGGTGCTTGGTTACCTGTCCGGTTTGGGCCTGTCCTCGCAGGTGGGCAGGTGGGGAGGGCTGGCTCCATTGGTTACTTGCCTGGAGCTGGCCAGGTTTCCTCCCCACTTCGCATCCCCGCCCCCCAGAAAGGAGCTTTGATTGCATGCTTCATCTGGCACTGGAGAAGAGGGGGGCGGGTCTCATTCAGAAGGGGCTCAGTCCCTCTTCCCCCTCGAAAAGTTTGATTGCGCAAGAATGTGGGGCTGAAGACACCCTCTAATTGTTTTTTAAAAATATTATATTATCCATTTTTAAAGGGTGGTGTGCAATTATTTTGTGCTTTCCCTATTTGGCTCTGGGATTTGAAAAAAAAGACTAGGAACCCCCCCCCCCCCCAAAGGGAGGACTGGATATTTTAGTGGGCAGCTTTTAACTTCTGGCACTTTTTGGAGAACGTGAAATTTCCTTAAAAAAAACAACAAACCACCATTGAGCCATTCACATGCTTTGGATGCCATCAATGTTTTTTAGCTGGTGATAGCGCTGTCAAGAATTAGGAACGTTAATGTCCAGAGGATGTAATGGAAGCATAAGGCAATGCAACAATTGTTTTGTGTAGGCTAATCAGCACATCTTTAAAAGCACTAGCTCCTGATTGCACCTATTATTTGCAAAGTTTTGCTGCACCAAGCTGGTGGTGTTTACTCCCTGTACATTCAGCTTTCTGAAGACTTTGAGGCATTGGTATTCGCCAGAATCATGTCAGACTCAACCTCCAAGGTGTCCGAAACTTCCAACCCTCGGGCTGTGGTTACAGATCCAGCTTCTACTGCTTCTGCTGCTGAAGGCCCAGCAGATTCCTCTTTTGGTGAGCAAAACCTGAGCT
Organism: Zootoca vivipara; assembly: GCF_965207765.1. Taxonomy (NCBI): domain Eukaryota; kingdom Metazoa; phylum Chordata; class Lepidosauria; order Squamata; family Lacertidae; genus Zootoca; species Zootoca vivipara. The sequence goes on along the minus strand of NC_142590.1, from coordinate 87,237,122 downwards.
TCACCACCACGGATCTCAGCCTGGTGGAAATGACAGAAATAGAATACACACAACTTCAGCACATACTCTATTCCCATATGGAGGCGCAAGCAAATGAAAATGAAGCAGAAAATAGGCAGAATTCAAGTTCCTTCACCAACAATCCTGCAAATCAATCACAATACCTGTCATCGTCTGGTAACAGTCTAAGTGGCTTTTCATCAAACAGTTCTGGAAACCAGTCACTTTATCCCATTATCTGTCAGTCTGGTTTAGCCTCTGACAGCAATTTCATGGGTCCTAATCAGTGTCTAGGGCACATTGACTTCCAGGAGCTAAGAATGATGTTGCTCAGTGAGTCTAGCATCCCTCCAAACCAAGCTGAAAAAACTCCTAGTAGTAGCTCTGTGGAGATGACTGGGCAGAGTTTAGTTAAAGCCAAACATAGTGAAAACTTGGGTGGGCTAAATAAAGAAAATTTGCCTGTGGAAAATTCAGCACCAATTCTTGAATCCAGAGCCAAATCTGCAGTCCGTGTTCGATTGGAAGACAGATTCAACAGTATCCAGGCCGAACTTCCCAGATGTCAAGAAACCCAGGAAAGTGGAGTAGCCATTAACAAGTGTGTTGCATTTTTATTTCCTTTTAATCACAGCTCAATCACATATTTTAATTGTGGCCTCTGTCAACTAAACATTAGAAATACTAGGGTGCATACCCAAGATGCCACTTTATTGCTTTGCATTTATTAATAAGGAATAATTTCGATCTGTAAGTTTTGATTTCTATTATTTAAAATTGAAAACATTTCACCGTTACACACACACAAACACACATATACATACATACAAATACAAAGGGGTGGATAGGCAAGAGTAAACTAATTGGTAGTAAGTGATTTTAAACCTGTCTCCAATATTCCTTAACTAAGCAGGCACACAAGACACCTAGTCACAGTTTTGTGAGATTTTCATATAAAGATTGCATTTATATTGAAATTGTGATAATTATTTCTAAATTTGCATTTTTGCATATAAATTAAAACATGCAGCTTATGGTAAAATGTGTTCTCTGTTGTGGTGGTGTATTTTGTCCTTTTGGCAATGCATAAGTTGCCACCCTAGACCAGGTAGTCTACAAGGTCCCCTCCAATTCTTTGATTCTATAGCAATTCTATATCAAACTGTAGATTTTAAGATTGCAGTGTCATTACATTATCTACCTGTGGATGGATCCATCAGCATACTTGCACCCTAAAAACTGCAGTGTGCAACTTTCCCAGCAACTTGTTTCTTTCATTTATTTGTGACTGGCATCATTTGATGAACATACCGGTAGTTAAAGCCAAGCCTTGGCTGTTGGATTTATACTGCACTTTTCTTTTTACAATAACCCTAAAATGCTGAGTGCCCATGAAGTAAGCCCATAATGCTGAGCTTATAGTTGCAATCCCACCAGAGTTTGCTACCATATATCACAGCATTGCAAGTTAGTACCAAACAACCAACCCAGACTTCCTGTCCATGTACCCAAGGGCCATTCCACACCATGTGCCAGCAAAGCTGGGTTTGCTACACAACAGGGAGCTACAGGCAGCCCAGGTGCATGTCCTTTCTTTACATATAATAAAAATACAAACGTTTCATCACACTGCAGTTCATCTGGCCACAGACAGGTGGTGCTGTGAACTATAGTGCGAAAAAGGTGGTGGATGAGTGGCCCAGGCAAGCTTCAGGGGGACAATCAGAACAGGCTATGGCAGTTCCCCAGCAGCTTCCCTGCTCTGCTGGCTCCTCCACTTGCCAGTTGTGGGGTCCTTGCTCCCATGATCCAGAACCCCAGGCTTCCTGGTGCCACTCCTGCCACACCTTCCACCTTCCCAGCCAACTTGGGGATCTTCTGCTTCTGCCATGGCTGATTAGAAGCATGGTAAGGTCTGCTAGTCTGCTGCTGTTGCCACCAATTAAAATGAAGAGTTGGCCTGGATAAAGCAGCCTGACCTGCTGCTACTTCTGGCCTCCTTCCTTTGCCTGCCAGGCCAACTCATCATCCCACCTGGCTGTGCCAGCAGCATGAGGCGGAAAGGGGAAGATCTTAGGGGAGCACATGGTTTCCATCCAGTGGAAACTGCTTCTCCCAGCGTTGTTCCTGGAAGCTGCCCCACACAGCTGCTTTTCACCTTCGACATAGGAGATGCAAAGGAGCTGTGCTTGGAGGTTATGAAAGCCCTTTGCAATCCTACCCCCTTCCCCATTGCACCTCTAACATCATGAGTGCAGAGGAGAAGGGGAGAGGATTACAAAGGGCTTTGCACATCAGAGGTGCACAGAAGTGCGTGGGTGGCTCATAAAGCCTTTTCCCACGCTCCCCTTTTCATCCTCCAAGGTTGCAGCTTGAAAGGGGAAATGCAGAGAATGAAGAATGCTTCCGCTGCTGCTGTAAAAAGCAAGAGAGAAGCCTGCTGTTTAGCATACAGGCTTCATTCTGTCTTCACTCAGCTCCAACTCCCATCAGCCCCAGCCAGCATGACCAGTGGTCAGGGAAGATGGCAGCTGTAGTCCACATACATCAGAAAGGCTGTAGGTTCCCCGTGCCTGAATCATTAGTTTATATATTAAAATATATGTTGAGATGGGTTATATTAGAATTCTGAACCTATACTGGGTTGTCTACTGATGTGGAAGATTACGCAGCAAAATGGCTATTCTAATCCAGTCATTTCAAATAAGTGCCTTTGTTTATTCACTCCTTTTATAGTTTAGTAACTCTAATTCGCCATCCTTCAGAAGTGATGGGTGTTCCTCTCCACCAGCAACAGAATAAATGTACCACATTAGTGAAAAATAAGACGGCTGCTACTACGACTACTGCATTACAGTTTACATGCCCACTGTTTAACCCGAATGTTGCTTCTCCTGTAACTGGAAATGCAAACCCTTCACAAACACAGGTTGGTATTCGTTTAATTTTTAATTTAAATTGTAGCCGCTTGGTTTCAAAGCTTTATATTAGTTATAGTAAAACTTCTGAAGAGGATGCAGTAAACAAGGGAATTGTCAACCTGAGTTTTGAATTGTACAGTTATCTGACACTTGTTTCTTGTTATTTGGTGAAATAAATTAATTAGCATTGGCCAGGATATGAAGAACCATTAGTCCAAGTAGACTTTAGACTTGTTTTTCTTGAGCAGAAAAAAATGGCTTCTTATCTGTTCTTGAATTCATTTCAATTTTTCTGTCTTCATTCTTTAGCTTCTACCGTAAAGTTATTTCAATTCCTTCTTATAATCCTGACATTTATCTTGAGTTGTAATCTTATTTTTTTTTATAACTCCCATTGGTCATTTTCACTTTGATTTGTCCGTATTTGGAGCAACCCTCTCTTCCAAAAAGTGGAAATTTGCATCTTACATAAACCTTTCTAGACTGAAAGCAATTCAGATTAACTATTTCTTTGCCGGGTTTTTAAAACCCATACCTAACTATAATACTTTGTGAAGTTGGCAGTGGTAATAGCCTAAGAATCATAAATGGTATTTATATTAGGATGAGAGACAGAGCTAAAGTCTACATGCCAGGTTGTATTAGCAATGAGATACAAATTGTAAAGCACTTTATTCATTGAAGAGGGCTTTATAAATTCCAAAAATTATTGCAATGCCTAGCCTAGAACTAATATAACAAAAATATGAGCGCTACAGTGTGTAACTATTAGGAATGTGATCCAGGGTTGTATTCAAAGCACTGCAAAATTAGGGTCTGACCAGCACAAGGTTTACTGCTAGTGGAAATTCCCCCCCTCACCCTGTGAACCCCTAAATCTGTTTTAGGGGTTCCCCCAACCTTCCAGAGCAGTTTTAGCGAAGGCAAGGGGTGTGCTTGGGAGAGGAGAGGGAAGACTGTCACCTTGCGCAGAGAGGACAAGGTAGTAGAATACTGCCCCCAATAAATGAAAGGGCCAGCTGTAGTTAAAATTAACGACTTCGTGACTAAAAGGGCAATCCTAACCATGCCTACTCAGAAGTAAGATCTATTGAATTCAGTGGTGCTTACTCCCAGGTGAGTGGGTTAGAATTTCATTAAAATTTACCGTTTCATTACAATTAACCACTCCATGACTAACAGCAAATCCAAACTCAAGATTGGAATAGGCAGTTCTTGGGCTGTCCTAGATGAGACTTTTCGGAGTATGTGGAGTCATTGGATGGTGGAAGGAGAGGCTTAGCAGGAGCAGCACCAATGCACCTTTAGGACTACAATGCCTGTATTGTTCAATAAAAGGGGAGGCTGGCCAACATGATTTACAGTTGGCTTCATTTAATGCTGATACATACATTTTCTTTTAGAGCTCTGGAGCCTCTGTTCTGGAAACAGCCAAACATCAAGACCTTGGGTTACCTCGAGCTTTTTCTATTTGTTACCAGCAGGAAATTGAGGCTACGAAACAGACTGTTGGTCCTAGAAATAAGGCACTGCCTGAACATGTTTGGATTAAATTAGGAGGTAAACTGCTGAATTTTGACTAAGTTTGTTGTCAGTGGCTATAACTATCAAGTAATTCATTCTGATTTCTTAAGTTAGCTTTTTTTCAGAGAAGTCTTCAAAATATCATGCTTCTGTTTGAGAAAATGCTTAATAAAAATGCATTCCCCAACCATTTAAGGCAGCTTTGCTGTCTTGGAAGCTAGGAGGAAGCCCATGCGTGACCCTGACAGTTTATTACATGTCAGTTTCTGATCTCTATAAACAGCAGTGACAATTATCTTTTGCATGGGGTGGTTTTGAGGTTGGGTGAAATGGGGTTTTTAGTGCTACGCGTGCCCTTGGAGGAAGTAACAGAATTGGAGGAAGTAACACAGAGCTCCAGAGAGAAACTGGCAAACAAATCCTTGGGTAGCCTTTTGCTGCCTTTTTTGAGATCCAGCTGTGATGGGTGCTCCAGGTTCTAGACGTTTGAGGCTCTGAAGTAGAGAGCCTGGGGCCAACCTATGTATGTACCTTCTCACAGCATTTTCTGTGCTGCATTATATAGAAATGTTTCCACTGCAATGTTAAGCAAGTATAGCCGTTAACTAAGGTCTTAGCTTACTAATCATAGGGATTAATTTAAACAGTGGGGTAAATTTTAATTAGCAGGGGAGCTGAGAGATAAAATGCCCACTTGTTTATCTTTAAGGTTGCTTTGGTTCTGGTGTGGTAGTAAAATAGGGAACAACGACCACAGGCAGCGTTCGTTTATTTAATTGCAAGGTCTATCATATTTCCTTCAATAGCTGTACTGATGTCTTTGCTAAGCTGCAATTTTACTTAAGGGTTATTTACATGTAAAAAGCAACTGATTATTGATCCACCACAATTATTTTAGTGGTGGACAGCCTTTGAATCAGTAAACCAAAGCTGAGCTTGATACAAGTTGAAATTTCAATTCAACCATACAATTTACTTATGGCAAAAGAAAGAAAAGAAAAATGGCAACACATCTCTTTTTCCTCTTGTTTTGCAAAGGAGATGCTATATGTAAGCAAACAATAAACAAAAGAAGTCGTAGTCGAATACATCCCTTGGACACCAATGTGCAGCGCAAACCTCTTGGTGATATTCAGAATGTGTGTGATACCCAAAATGCAGGCCCAGCTCATAGCACTTGGCAAGCAACACAACCAACCCAGAGCGCACAAAGTGGAACTCAAGGTGGTGTCTCTCAGCGTCGGGAGAGACATAACCGGATGGAAAGAGACAGAAGGTAATTGCTAATGGTGGCCTCTGAAAAGAACACCTTTTGTGTTTGGTTCTTAAGTTATCAGGTCTATACAAATGAATTTGTTTCAACGTTAATTTGGTGTTGATTTACATGCCACAATGTCATTTTTCTGGATATTTATGACATCAATATACTGCCAGTGTACAATAGAACATACATTAAATAGTGGCTCATACTCCAGATACTGTACAAAAGGGGTGGGTGGAGTATGGAAAGGGAGGAGGAAAGTAACTAAATTAAGATATTAGCTGTTATTTCCACTGTCTGAGGCACTATGCCTCTAAATACCTGTTGCTGGAAACTGCAGGAAAGGTGTTGCTATCGCACTCAGTTCCTGCTTACGGGCTTCTCTCAGGCATCTGGTTGGCCACAGAGAGAACAGATGCTGGTCTAGATGGGCCTGATCTAGGAGGCTTTATGTTATTTATGTTCTTATGTAGATTCAATCAGTCAACTGTATAAATATTTGCAAAATTTTAATACAAACCTTACAGGCTCACGTCCCTTAACCAGAAAACGTAGGATTGATTGTAAGGATCCTCATGTCAGTACACTTGTGGTCTTCAATTCAGCATTACAGGGAGGAACAATGAGCGTTTTGTAAGCCCAGGAAACTTCTTATAGCATGTGTTACTGATGCTTTGCCACTATCTTCATCAAATAATTGGCTTCTAAGTTGCTACACCTAATTAATAAATGTTTTATGTTACCGTTTCAAGCACTACTAGAACTGTCCATGTTGTATGCAATTCTAGGCGCAGAATCAGGATTTGTTGCGATGAACTTAATCTTCTGGTTCCATTTTGCACTTCGGATACTGACAAGGCAACAACTTTACAATGGACAACAGCATTTCTAAAATACATTCAGGAACGGCATGGGGATTCTCTGAAAAAGGTCAGTATGTCTCACATAAATACAAAGAACAAAATGCATTAAAGCAATAACAAAATGCCTCGCGGAATCATGATAGGTACTTTGCTTGACCATTCACTTCAATGGATACAGGAACACACATCTTCAGTGGCCTATAATCTTAAACAGGCGACAATCTCAGCCTCAGCCTTTGACTACCCCGTTCATTTGAAAAATGAGGATGAAAATAATCCTGTCATACATCACAAGATTGTTGTATGGAAATCTAAACCTTATATATCTATTATTAAATATTATTTGGACATGCTCTCAACGTTTTGGAAGTACTATATCGCAAGTACAGTAGTACCCACCTAGTATTTTCACTTTAGTTGTATTCCACCCCCCACCCCACCCCAGGTTAAATAGCTCCATCTGTGCACCAGCTATTGTGTTGACGATAATGGAAGGGCAGCTCTTTATTTCTGGAGCTGTTCCACTCTGAAATAAATGGCAGCTCCTGTGCTGCAACTCTGCATGTTTTGTTTTTTAAATATCTTCAAAGTTTGCTAGGATAAGCTAAAAGTTGCTTAGTAACTTCTCTCCTTTAGGGATAGCTGTGTGCCCTCACTTTCCCCAAGGTTTGCGTCTTCGCAAGTCCATGTCGTAATTATTCTCTGTGTTTGGTTTTTAGGAATTTGAGACCGTGTTCTGTGGTAAAACAGGCAGAAGACTAAAGTTAACAAGATCTGATTCACTAGCAACATGCTCGACACAGGAGATTACTCAGAATGGCACACCTATGGAGATAAAATAGTTGGCTCTCTACAGTCAAAAACTGGTGTAAAGGGTGGACATGCAAGGATTTGTGTGATCTTCTAATTCAAATTCACCTGCTGGACTTCTCCTGTGACTTAATGTACTTTGAAAAATACATAAGCGTTAAAGAAATGACACACTTTATTCCAAACAAAGAAGAAAAGCAAGACACCAACAACATTTATTTATTAATGCTGCCCTAAGAAAAGTGTTGCACCAGAGGGAAGTAGAAAACAGCAGTACAAGCTAGTAACCCATTTTCTAATTTTTGTTTGTTTGTTTGCCATGTATAAAATAATTCAGAAGTGTCAAAGAGCAGCTTGTTCTTTTCAACCTTGTACACACTTGTACTGATATAGATAATTATTAGAATGTCATAACAACCAGTTTGGAAGAAGAAGAAATGTAAATAGTTTATAAATTATATAAAATATAGTAACTTGTATATAGTAACTGAGATTTGCCTTCCATTTCAAAATGTTCATACCTGTGAAACTAAAATATATAGAAAAAGCTTTTTGACAGTGTGTTACAAATACACTACTATTTAAAATATGTTTTGCATTCTCCAATGATTTTTAGTGCAGGATACAGTCAATGAATTATCTGCTGCACAAATACCCACTGAAATGAACAGGAGAAATACAGCTGTGTGCTCTGGTGCAAATCTGATTTATTTCAATTGGGCTTCCAGATAATTGCATGATTTCAGTGCAAAAGTGGTATTTTGTAAACAGTACATGATTTTTAAGTGCACATAATATTTTCTTTTTTTAAAAAAAAGACTAGTATTAGCAGTCTGTGTTAGGAAAGCTGAAGCATTTGAGAAATAGTATATTTATTGAATTGAAAGTGGCTTCATTTATCTATCAAACAGATGATGCCAGTAAGTATTTCTTATACAGAACTCATCCCAAAATAAATACTGTTTAAATCACGGATATTCACAATTGTGTAGCACCTTTATTTCGAATCAGCAAGGGGGGAAAATAAAAGTATTAACAAAACAAGCCTATTATAAAACAGGCAAACACAATGTTACAAAAAGTGATTTTGTTTTTCTTAAAAAAATTACAATAATGCATATACTAATTTTGGGCAGTGTTCATCTGTAATGTAAAATGTCATTACTAAATATAATATGGAAATGTTTGAAATTAACCAAATGTAAGAGATATATACATATATATCCCTTTACACCTTTACCTTTAAGAGATGCATTCTACCTCATAGAATTTATTGGAAAATTTTTACTTGTGGTACATATATAAGAGATAAGGCCATATGGCAAGCTCTGTGTACCGCAATGCATATGTGGTTCCCCTTTTGCAGAGACTGTTCCCTGTGCTGCTGGGACAAACCACCCTTGAAAACTGGGATGATCTTCAGAAGAGACTTCTGGTTACAGGTAGGTAGCCGTGTTGGTCTGGATCGAAGTAAAATAAAAAAATTCCTTCAGTAGCACCTTAAAGACCAACTAAGTTTTTATTTTGGTATGAGCTTTCGTGTGCATGCACACTTCTTCAGAAGAGACTTCTGACACAGTATAGAGATCTGCCTTAGGAAAACTCTGGTGTGTGCATATAGAGGGGCTCTTTGGATTGTGTCCATCGTATGAACAATCGGGGTTGTCAATTGTTCTATCTGAATAATGTTTATTTAGTCCACTACTTCTACATTTACTTGACACAGTCCAACGAAGCATGCCTACTTAGCTGGATCAAGTGATGAGGCTGTGTGTGCATAGCCCTGGCTAGATACCGTAATTGTGGCTCTCATTTATCTGATTAGGGTTATCCCTCTGCAGCCCTGGCCGCAGCGCTCCCGCATAATAAGGTTGGAACAGAGTTTACCATTAACATAAACTGGTGCAGGTTTAAGCCATCCTAAAAATTGCATAAAACATAGTCCAGTTGATTTGTGGTGGTGCTGGGGGAAGCACCTCTTACATCGGAATAAGCGGGGAAGTCTCTCTTCAGTGGGGCAAGGAGCAAACAACAATGTAGTAAAAATTGGGGTACAATTGTAGGGGATATAGTACAAATTTCCATCTGATGATTTCCTGTTTCATTGAACTAAAACAAAGTCTCCATTTCATTCATTCTTACAGGAGAACCACCCCTCCAAATTTTTCAGAGGGCGGTTTTCTCTTCACGTGTGAACAATTTGCTTAAATACTCCGTTCCCTTTTTCTGACTTCCATTAAATGCAGTTTTATGACTTTTTGGATTTTCCTCCAATGAGAGCTGCTCCCATGCAGGCAGATGTATCACAGACTCCTGGAGTTCCTTGGACTCCAATTGCACCTGGTCTTCCAGGATCCCCTGGCAACCCAGGTTCACCAGGAGAGCCATCCCGGCCATCTTTACTAGTCCCTGGGACACCCGGCGGACCTTTTCAGGGGGAAAGAGATAAAAGGTTGGGCATGATATTCTGTTCTTTCTCCTGGATAAAATTATTGGTTGCAAAAAATAGTCCTTGCTTAGATGGGTAACCTCTTAAGAACCACATGTACGCCACCCTGAGTTCCATGACAATATAGATTTATCGTAAAATAAATAGAAACCTTCCTACATTGCAGTCCATGTGAAAACTTCCTCCCCCAAAGCTGCTGTTTGCATCAGGCGGGAGGCTCTCATTGGCGCCAATGGGCACGCCCTACCTCCCACTGCAAATAGCAGCTGAAGGTGGGAAACAGTTTTTAAAAAGAACCATCCTTACATCCTACGATGTTGATCAGAGCCCTCAGCCCCTGGCAGCTGTTTTTAGTGTATTAAAAAAGATACATTCAGAGGCAAATCAGTATTCTCTCCTCCAAGGGAAATCAAACCTAGGTTGTGCTTCCCTTGCTAACTTCTCACTGCTCAGGGAAGTGGGGAGCAGAGTTATATCAGCACCTGGCCAACTTACCTTGAGGTCCTTGATCCCCATCTGGTCCGTCAACACCTTTCCCCGTGGCACCTTTGTCTCCCCTCTCACCATGGTCACCTACAGTGCCGTAACAAAAGTATAAACTACATCAGTTGAGTAGTGTGCAGTAAACAGGCCTGCTTCTTTCCCCATTGTGCCTTATTTACTCACAAGTAGCACAAGTCTTAGAGGCGCCCTCTGACATATGAACCTGATCGCCCATTGAGATGGTAAGTGGAGCTGCTGCTCGGTCTCCCACCAGTCAGAGAAACCACAGGAAAGAACATGTGCCAAGGGCAATTTTGGCAGTGGCAAGTAGACTTTGGACCCTTTCCCTGTGGGACCTCTGCCTACCTAGGTAATCCAACACTTGCTTAAAACATTTTGCCAGAATTTTGAGTTGGAACATTTTTAAACGAAAAATTCTCATTTACTTTGAAATTAAATTACTGCTGATTTTGTTTTTCCGTTGTTTCTTGTGTGTTTTCTTATTTTAATGTGTGTTTCGATTGATACTGATGTACTGTAGGGGCGGGAGACATTTTGTTTCTTTTTAATGTTGTCAATCTGTATTGAATTTCAAATTTTTAAAACAAATTAAGATCCAATTTAATACATAATTTAGAGGGGAGGGAACATTTTCCAGCCGACAGGCCAGATCCTTTGATTGTTGAAGTCTGGAGGCCATTTTGACAGCTAGGCAAGGCCACCCCACCTGTTAATCTCCTGACGTCATGAAATCAAACTGCATGAACAATGAAACAGGGCTTCGCAAGCCGATCATCTGGAAGTTGGGGCAGGAAGTTGTGTCTTCATCCGAGCCACAACTGACATCAAAAATGGTGCCAGCTGTCTGGTGAGTGGGTGTGGCTTAGAGAAAAGAGCATTATGGGCCAACTTAAGGACCTGGTGGGGCCACATGGGCCCATGGGCTAGAACAAGGTTTTCCAAACTACAATTCCCATCATCCCTGACCACCGATCCTGCAAGCAAGGGATGATTGGAGTTGTAGTCCAACAACAGCTGGAGATCCAAGTTTGGGAAATTCTGGGCTAAACGTTTCTCACTACTGATGCACTTGTCTGCTGTTTTATTTATCGGGCAAGATTTATACACTGGTTAATCGACAAAAACCTTTAAGTGCTTTTATTATGATAAGCTATGTTGAATGCTGCATTGGAAGCACCGGGCAGAAAAGCAGTCTATAAATAGAAATAAGGCATTTGTTGTACAGTATTGCCTTACTCCCAGAGCTGTACTCTTGCAAACATATGCAAGCATGAACATTGCTTTTCCACCCGTGAACGTCCACTGGGAGCATAAATTGGTGAATTCCAAACATCATTTGGGAAGCACCCAACTTGATACAGGCTGCAAACCTAATTTACTGGGAAGCAAGCCCCACTGAACTCAGAGGTGCTTATTTCCAAACAGACAGGCACAGGACCGAGCTCCTGGGACTGGCTGGTCTGCTTCCGGTGTCAATCTCTCACCTCTAGGACCAGGATCTCCTAGGTCTCCTGGTGGTCCTCTGTATCCAGGTGGGCCATGAGCTCCAGGGTGCCCGATAATTCCCGTTGCCCCTGGAGGGCCTGGGGGACCGGCAGGCCCGGGCCGCCCTGTCATCCCAGGAGCGAGGGGCTTCCTCAAGTTAGCAGCTAACTGTGCGATTTGCTCTGGAATTGAGAAAACAAACAAAAACGAACTTTATGCTGCCTGGGGCTGATAAGAAGTGGAGGAACCAGTTTGGGGAAGACCAGCCTGTATGAATCTATGTGCACTTTTAGGACAAGTCCATGCATTTTTCACTGTTCCCTGGGAAGAGGGATCGATGGTTAAACCACTCAGGGAATGGCAGCTGTGTGAGGCAAATAGGGGCTGCCTAACAACTCCCAGCACCCGTAACAAAATACTGTTCCCAGAAGTCTTGAGGCGGGGAGACATTGCTGCTTAAAGTGGTCACCAATAGCTTTTAATGTATGGTGTGAATGTTACACATCCCTTGGAAAGTCAGGCAAACTAATACCAGTGTACTGGAAGAAGCAAAGATCACCACTATCAAAGCAATGATTCTTCAACATCAACTTCGTTGGACTGGTCATGCTGTTCGGATGCCTGATTATGGTCTTCCAACGCAACTACTCTATTCCGAACTTAAAAATTGAAAGTGTAATGCTGGTAGTCAACAAGAGAGGTTCAAAGACTCTCTCAAGGCAAATATAAAAAAATGTAGCATAAACACCGACAACTGGGAAGCATTGGCCTGCGAGTGCTCCAATTGGAGAACAGCCTTTTCCAAAGGTGTCATGGGCTTTGAAGAAGCACGAACTCAGGGTGAAAAGGAGAAATGAATTAAGAGGAAGGCACGCTTGGCAAACCCTCACCATGATCAACTCCCATCCGGAAACCTATGTCCCCACTGTGGAAGGACGTGTGGATCCAGAATTGGCCTCCACAGTCACTTACAGACTCACCGTTAAAACCGTGTTTATGGAAGACAATCTTACTTGGCTACGAGTGATTGCCAAAGAAGAAAAAAGAAAAAGGTCTGGGATTCAATCCCAAACATTTGACTTGAAGGGTCTTAGGTGACAGGACCAGAGCAAACTCCCAGCTGGGATCCTGGAAAGCTACAGTCAGGAGCCAACAACTCTGGGCTAGACAGACTCATTTTTTTATCTTCTCACCACCGGCAATTCCATTCACAGAAATCACATTATCTGGTTGTCCAGACACCGAGTTACGTACTCACCATGGATCATTCCACCACAGAGTTCTCTTATGTGTTGCTCACTGGCTTCCTTGCCCTGGAATGATGCAGAGATATTATGAAGCATACTTTAAAAACAACAATTCTTAAAACAACTACACTTCCTTTTTCACACATAAGAATGGTACATCTATGGCCTACTACTGCAACACACACACACACACACACACAGAGAGAGAGAGAGAGAGAGAGACACACACCCCCTAAGGGTGTTTTTTCCCTTCCATTAAGAACTATTTTACATATGTGCACAACAATGTCATTCACTGATTCAGACTCATACAGTGCAATAATCCATGGGTGCTTCCAGACTCCTGCCGTTTTCAGATATGGACCCAATCACACCCTGGCAATTCAGGAGCTCCATTATAGATGACGGGGAGCTCTTATGCAACAAACCCGCTGCTCCAAAAGATCAGAATATTTGCAAGAATGGAAATGGCGACAGGGAAATGGCACTGAAAGTGTGGGGTGGCGCTTGCTTCCATGCAACAACATCTAACCTCGCCGTGAACAAATCTGAAAGAATGCTCAATAAATAGCCTTCACCTTGCAAACAAATCTAACCTCCCCTGCAAGTGCCCCAAGATGGTCTTCCAATCAGCTGACAATCATTGCTATAAGGAATAGTGAGTAGAGAAAGCAGAGTGGGGAAAACTGGAGAAGGTTAATGAAGGGAAGGAAGGGTGTGATTGCAAAAGAGCTGGACAGGCTACTTACTGGAGGACCCGGCTTCCCGGTGATCCCAGGGATCCCTTGTTCGCCTTGCAAACCCATCTTGCCCGGGTGTCCTGGAATTCCTGGAACTCCTGCTGTTCCGTTGGGACCTTGAACTCCTTTGGGGCCCAGCTCGCCCCTGTTTCCTGCCTTCCAAAGGGGGAAACCAGACAGACAAACATCAATTCTAACATGTTGGTCCCAGGGTCTGAAGGCCCAGGATGCTGCAACTGGGGCTGGTTCCGTGGGTGGACAGAAGACTACCTGGGAACCCCCCCCCCATCCCATTTTGATTTGAAGGGAAGGAAGATGGGACCCAAATGGGGGTCAACAAACAACGATCTCGTCTCGCTGCATCATCTTCTAGCGGTTTTGCTGGAAGGCCAATGGCTGCTTCACTCCCTGGGCAAATCTTTTTTTTTCTGCCCTTGTCCAAAGAGACTCACGGGATCTAACAAGCAGCAATTAGGAACAAGCAGAATAATTTTACAATTAAACAATAAATGAAACTTACCTCCCCCTTTTGCCCGGGAGGGCCGAAAGGACCCTAAAGAAAGAGCCAGGAGAAGCAGACAATGAATATTCTGAACAAGTGGGATCTGTAACATGGTGTTACAGCCAGCCAGCCAGCCAAGCCCTTTTCCAGATTTCTGCATCCAAATCCCCATCTGGTTCCCTAGTTCCTCTTCTACCTATAACAGTCAGTCAACATTGCATGCCCCTTAGGTCCTTTCTGGGTTGGGTTTTTGTGTGAGTCTTGTTTGTTCTTCTTCTGCAAACCTTTGGGCTTCCTCATGCCCACTTAAGGTGCAGTTTTGGCTATATTCAAAGAATGGATCTGCTATTAGCAGTGCTTTTTTTCCCTGGGGGGGGGCGCAGGGGTATGTGTACCCCTAAACATTTTGTGAATCTAACGGGAGAGGAAACTATTGTTCTAATTAAAAAAACTAGTTTCTTCTCTAACACAGTGAATCGTCAGTTCCGTTGCTACCCCCCAATGGCGGCCTCACTTCCTGTCACGGTGTTTCCTGAGTCTCAGACGGAAGCGAGCATTTAATGTGTGAAGTAGGAGTTGGAATCTAGCACAGTGATTGGTCAGTTTCGTGGTTGTTGAAAGGATGACATCTGGCGATGGATACCAACACCAAGCAGAGGAATCAGGAATATGTTAGTGTACACAACCTCATGCCAATGTGGAAGTTACTGTGAGCTGTCAGCTGTGTAATATGAGGTCATGCATGTTCTTTTGTCCATTTACTGTATTTATTTTTCCCAATTTGAACTATAAAATGGTGATTTTCTTGAGTCAAAATTAAAGTACCAGAGAGAGAGAGAGAGAGAGAGAGAGAGAAAGCACTGGCTATGAGTATGTAGTCCAGATGCTATAATTATTATTATTATTATTATTATTATTATTATTATTATTATTATTTATTATTTATACCCCACCCATCTGGCTGGGTTTCCCAAGCCACTCTGGGCGGCTTACAACAGAAATATAAATCCCAATATTAGTGCTATACTGTTGCATCCTTCCATTTCCAGTTACTTGGCAGAAAAGCCACACTTTTGTCCTCTCCTGTATCTTCTCTGCACCAGTTGACCACTGGAGGAGAGTCTTTCCCCTGTCCTGTGGGATAGTTCATGGTAGTCTCCAAAGCTTAAGGTCTGTGGGGATTTAGTTTTGAGGGTAATCTCAACCTGAGGTGCTATTATCCATTTTCTAGAACCGCTGGACTCATCCTTTTCATGCATTAGGAGGTTCTACAAATTAATACCACCTACCAACTCTCCTTTGTCTCCCGGAAGCCCATCTGCTCCAGCGATGCCCTTGAAGAAAAAACAAGAACAGCAATGGGTATTGCCATTACTTACTTTATTCATTTATTTATTTTTTTAAAAAAATCTCAAACTGTGCTGCTTTCATCTCCCATAGAAAAAGAGATTCCGACTAAATATCAGGAAGTACTATCTGAAAGAAAGAGCCATTGGACAGTGGAATGGACTCCCTTGGAAGGTAATGGACTCTCCTTCCTTGGAGGTTTTTAAGCACAGGTTGGATGGCCACTTGTCATGGATGCTTTAACCAGCTCTGTGATTCTGTGCTCCCAGGCTCCCATATTGGGAGCTTTATTATTTATTTGTATGCCTTTATAGATCACTGGAAGGACCCAGGTGGCGCTGTGGTTAAACCACTGAGCCTAGGGCTTGCTGATCAGAAGGTCGGCGGTTCGAATCCCTGTGACGGGGTGAGCTCCCGTTGCTTGGTCCCAGCTCCTGCCAACCTAGCAGTTCGAAAGCACGTCAAAATGCAAGTAGATAAATAGCGGGAAGGTAAACGGCGTTTCCATGTGCTGCTCTGGTTTGCCAGAAGCGGCTTTGTCATGCTGGCCACATGACCTGGAAGCTGTACGCCGGCTCCCTCGGCCAATAATGCGAGATGAGCACGCAACCCCAGAGTCGGTCACGACTGGACCTAATGGTCAGGGGTACCTTTACCTTTATAGATCACTGGACTATTTACTGAACTCGAAAGTGGGGTGCAAAACTGATAAAACACACAATATGAAAAGTGTTCAAAACTACCAAAAATCTATATGGAGGTCCTTGCATCGGTACCAGGGAGAGTTGGATTGGCAGACATTCAGATTCACCCTGGGTTTTACCAGCTGAATAGGGAAATTTATTATTATGAACACATTCCTGTCATCCAAGAAACTACCCAGAAAGTGAACCTGGGTGTTGCTAATAGTTCTCCGAGGGCACTCTGCAGTTGATGAACTAAGATGCAATTTTGCATCAAAGTTAGGGCTTACCGACAGCTTCCTCCTGCCCCTCTGCTCCTTAGCAAGTCAAAATTCAGGGAATTTTCAGATTGCTGTTTGTTCCTATCTATTGCTAAAGAGCAGGTTTTCCTTTGGAAAGGAGCAAGGCAAGATGAAAACCGCTCAGACCCATGTTTTCTACACACAGTGCAAGCAGATGTGTCAAGAAGCCCTTAAGCCTTGCATGAAGGGACCTCTTCCTTCAGGGCAGCTGGTCAACAGTCTTGCGTGTGATATTATGCAAACGCACCATTCCGGGGATCTTGAATGTGCCTTACTCTGTTCAACCAAAAGGTGGCGCCAGTTGCTCAGGTATGAGAGAGAGCATAGCACCTATACGGAGAATGACCAATGCCAGGATAGAAGCAAAGATCACCAGTGTCCAAACAATGATTCTTCAGCATCAACTTCGTTGGACTGGTCATGTTGTGCCTGATGATCGTCTTCCAAAGTAACCACTCTATTCCGAACTTAAAAATGGAAAGCGTCATGCTGGTGGTCAACAAAAGAGGTTTAAAGACTGTCTCAAGGCAAATCTTTTAAAATGTAGTATAAACACCGACAACAGGGAAACACTGGCCTGTGAGCACTCCAGTTGGAGAACAGCCTGTACTAAAGGTGTCATGGACTTTGAAATAAATAAAATAAAAATAAAAAGTTGTCCAGTGGCACCTTAAAGACCAACTAAGTTTGTTCTGTGTATAAGCTTCTGTGTGCACGCACACTTCTTCAGATACATGAAAAGCGTCAGACGAACACAGCTACCTACCTGAATCTAGAATCATGGACTTTGAAAACGCTCGATCTCAGGACGCAAGGGAGAAACGTGCTAAGAGGAAGGCACACTTAGCAAATCCACACCGTGATCAACTCCTGCCTGGAAATCAACGTCCCCACTGTGGACGGACGTGTGGATCCAGAATTGGCCTCCACAGTCACTTACGGACTCACTGTTAAAACTGTGTTTATGGAAGACAATCTTACTCGGCTACGAGGGATTGCCAAAGAAGAAGAAGAGCCATCTCTTGCTTTCTGACAGCGGGGAACAATTTTAAATATCTGAACCAGACCTTAAGGTTGAGGGGGGATGGGAAGGGACGAAGATGATACAGATATGGGCACAGATAATGGACATTATAACTTACCTGGTTACCTTTCGGTCCGGAAACTCCACCAGGGCCCTGGGAACAAGAAGAAAGTTAGCACAACAATGAAGCACTTTTATGGATAAAGACATAAGAAGCGCTCTGCAGGCCGAAGCAGCTAATCGGGTGCCACAACAAGAAGTCTGCACAGGTTGCTTCATAGGTTATAGAAAGAGATCAGGCTTGCACCTAAACTGTACCACGCACAGTGGCAGCAGGTCTTTTTCATTTCATTTTCCTACCCCCCTGTGCACACTTGCAGAAGCATAGTCAGGAGGAAGGGCAAAACGCAGCACCTTCCAGCAGGGGACGTGTCAGGGAACTCCCGGAGGGAGGGTCCACAGGAAGAGAGGGAGGGAGGTCAGATCGGGTGACAGGGATCCCCAGCCCCTCCTCTCCTCCACCACCTCTTCCAGCTGGGATAGTAGGGAGTCAGCCCAATGGGGAGGAAGGAGGGATAGTCACAAGGGTGGAGAGAGGAGCTCAGAGATGGTAGCAGTGAGCCCTCGCACTGCCTGCAACAGGAGATCTCAGAGGAGGAGACGTTGCTTCCCTCGCCCTATCTACGCAGAGGGGTCAAGCGCAAAGAACGTAAGAGGTGCTTGGGGGGGTCTCCAAGTTCTTATGCTGGGGGAGGAGCAGGAAGGGGGCACTCCCAGATTCTGGAAGTGACTGAGATGGACGTGTTTTAGTTAGCTCTGCACTGTACATAGTATGCACATACCTGCCAAGTTGCTGTCAGAGAAATAAGGGACCGGGACGGAAATAGCAGACTGGAAGTAGCGCTGCCGCCATTTTGGAACTGGGCGGAGCATGCTCAGAAGTGACTTTTGATGCTGCTTTGCCCAGTTCCAAAATGGCCACCGCGCCAGAAGTCGCACTGCAGCCATTTTGGAACTGGGCAGAGCAGCATCAAAAGTCGCTTCTGAGCATGCTCCGCCCAGTTCCAAAATGGCCACTGCACCAGAATAAACCGGGGAAAAACAAAAAAATCCGTTTTTTCAGCTAGGAACAGCTGGGAAAACGGGGATTTCCCGGGGAAAACGGGAGACTTGGCAGCTATGAGTATGCACAATAAACCTGTAAAAACCCAGGTTGGAGTCCAGCGTCGTTACTCGTGAGTAACCACCTCACGCCCATTACAGAACGTGTGCCATGTGCCCAAATGGATTTTTAAAAACCCCAAGTGATTAATCAGTTTTAAATGCCTTAACTGTCCCCTAGGGCTGTCCACGCCCCTCCCCTGATCCAGGCCCTGACCAACAACAACAATTTATTTATATGCCACCCATCTGACTGGTTTGCCCCAGTCACTCTGGGCAGCTTGCAACAAATTAAAAACAATAAGCCCACTACCGTAAAACATCAAACACTGAAAACTTCCCTACAGATAGAAAGTCAGATAGTTGACATCTGGTGGGAGGGCGTTCCACAGGGCGGGCGTCACCACCGAAAAGGCCCTCTGCCTGGTTCCCTATGACCTCACTTCTCGCAGTGAGGGAACCGCTAGAAGGCCCTCGGAGCTGGACCTCAGTGTCCGGGCTGAACGGTGGGGGTGGAGACGCTCCTTCAGGTATACAGGGCCAAATTGAATCAATGGGGGGGCAGCCCTAATGCTTAATTGGGGTTTTAAATCCCCTTTAAAATTGCATATGGGAGGTGCCTTCCAGACTGCACTGCAGAGAGCAGGAACTGAATCCTCCGCTCACCAGATGTGAGGTGCTTGACTTGCTGCCAAGAAAGAGGTTCACCTACAGCGAGGAGGCGGGTTTTGGCGCACATCACTCTGCAGGCAGAACGTCCGCAGAGGAGAAACCCTACAAGATGCAGGCAGGTGTTGCAATGTCATCGTTTGAAAGAAGCATTCCCTGTCCTTTCTTATGGGGTGCTTCGTTTGGAACTTTGGAACTCCCTGCCTCTTGAGACCAAGCCTTCACTGCACATACCTGGGAATAAGTATAATTGAATCTAATAGGATTTAGGTCTATGCACATGTTGATATGTTACCTGCGTAGGCAACCCTACGCAGCAAAAATAGCACTGTCATTTTGCGTGAAGTTAAGTAGGCCGCATTTCATAGTTTCTCCACTTTCTTTCTTACCCTCTCACCAGACCCGCCACGGATTCCAGTGGGACCAGGAAGGCCAGGCTCCCCACTTGACCCCTTACGACCCTAAAAAAAATAACAATAAGGAGACAAAGGCATTTTACCATAAAGCAACGGAAGCAGGTCACCGGGTGGAATTGCTATGCTAGTTTCCCAGCAAGCAGTTTTTACTCAGAGGGTAAGGGGCGAGGACGTCAGCATGGTGCAAACGCACTGACGGAGCCAAGCCAGTGCTAGATTTTGAAGGGTGCTGGGAACTATAGCGTGGCAAGGGGTAAACTACAGTTCCCAGGATTCTCTGGGGGGAAGCCACATGCTTTAAAAGTATGAGGTGGGATTCAACATGGATGTTCCACAAGTGGAAAGATGTCCACTCTTGCAGTGGGACTTTCCATTCCTCCCTCTCCCACATGCCCCCTAAATCTGCTCTGGAGGATTGGGGGGAACCCAAAGCCGGTTTGGGGGCCATGGAGGGAAAGGGGAGGTGCCTCATTGTGCAAGTGGACCTCATTCCACTCATGCATGCCCCACATTGAATTCCACCCATGGTGCGTATGCAGCCTAAGTCTGTGGGGGCCCTTAATGGGTCAGAGCACTGACAGCTACCCCATCCTACTGACCCCTAACTCCAACCACACCTGGAAGGCACCCAAGACTAACAGGCCTTTGCCAGGGGTGAGGATGTTGTGCATGTGGCCTTGAGTGAAGCCAAAGGGTTGTATCCAACCAACTCCTACTCAGAGTAGACCCACTGAAAGCAATGGACCTAAGTTAGTTACGTATACTTATTGTTTAGTCGTGTCCGACTTTTCATGACCCCATGAGTAATAAGTCTACTCTCAGCAGGACTAGCATTGATTACCCCCCCCCCAACTGTTCTCATAAGATAGCTTCCCCAGTTGTGCCCCACTTATCTCTTGAAGTCCACGATGCAGAGAAAGTTCCTCAGCTGTGTGCTAAGTTGTTAGGGTTGCCAGACTCAATAATGGACAGGACTTCTGTGCCTTTAATTGCCCTGCTCTCTTTTGAGTCTGGAAACCTTAAAGAGAAACCAGCAGACCCTTTGTTTAATTTCCAAGCAAAGGGTCTGCTGGTTTCTCTCTGGGCGGCTTCCAACAAAATATTAAAATACAGAAATCCATCAAACATTAAAAGCTTCCCTAAACAGGGCTGCCTTGAGATGCCTTCTAAAGGTCTGGTAATTGTTATTCTCTTTGACCTCTGGTGGGAGGGCATTCCACAGAGTGGGTGCCACTACCGAGAAGGCCCTCTGCCTGGTTCCCTGTAACTTGGCTTCTCGTAGCGAGGGAACCACCAGAAGGCCCTCGGCGCTGGACCTCAGTGTCCGGGCAGAACGATGGGGGAGGAGACGCTCCTTCAGGTATACTGGGAGCAGGGCAATTAAGGAAAAAGAGAGCAGGGCAATTAAAGGCACAGAAGTCCTGTCCACTATTGAGTCTGGCAACCCTATAAGTTGTTGCTGTTGCTTAATGGACTTACCTGAAACCCTCTTACACCTGGTGCTCCCGTGGGGCCTTGCAAACCAATTGGTCCCTGGAAAGGAAAGAAATAGTATTTGTGGCATCATGACCACTTTGAGAAGCTCAGGGTGAGCAGAAATCTCCAGAGAGGGCTCTCCCACCCAGCTTGAAGATAAAATACCCTAGGAAGGGAGAAAAGGACAGGTCTTGAAGTTGCCCATCTGGGCAGAAGAAGGAGCAGCCAGAGTCGTCACTTGGTCATGGTCTTCCTTACAACAATGCTCTGACTTGGGAATCCTCGGCGGTAACCTGTATATCGAACAATCATTCTGATTTGCTCACACAGAGCTTACAGGGAGGTTAGATTATTATGGAGCATTTATGTTGTGAACAGCCCTAAGATCTGCAAATCAAGGGCAGTTTACAAATTTATTTATGGTGACAACGGGTAAAGAGCACACCCAAAGGGTTTTAACTAGACTAAAGCTTTGGAAGAAGAAAATCAATGAAATCTGTACCAACAATGATCAGAACTTTGCGCATGCAAGGTGAAAGGAAAGGAAAGTTTTTAATATGGATTATTTATATGGTTTGGTAAAGTGAAATTTGATTTTTTTTAAATGGGAAATAAAAGGAAGGGCAGGGATTGAAATGTGCACAGCCAATGGAAAATGATGATCTTAAGTAATAAATTGGCAAGTAGATAAAAATATGTTTTATAATGCAGCAAGAGAGGGAGAAGAAGGACACAAGTGTAAGAAAGGTGGGAGGTCAACTTTTAAATATTTATTAAATTTAATTTAATTTGGTGTGAATTTGTTTTTTTTAAAAAGCAATAAAAAAATAATTGGCAAATTTAATTTTAAAAAAAATGTTCTGATTTATTTCTGGAGAGTTTACACGACGACAAAGCCATCATCCTGAATTTACTTGTGTGGTGGTTACAAACTTTCCTATCAGCCATTCACTCATATCACACTTTTCAGTGTATTTCCTATCCACAAAAGGTTGCCGTCTTCCTTAAAAAATAAAATAAAAATGGATTTGTTGCCCCAGTGCGAAAGAATGCTTCAATCCATTGTGCAAACCTAAACCGATGTGTTTGAATTCCCCGCTGCAGAGCACTGTCAGGCTGGAGGCAACTTTGGAAGAGTCTGAGGAACAACATGGAAGAACAATACATACATTGAATCTGAGTATCTTTTCCGTCCTGAGTAGGAAACAATCCCAGCGCATTTTGAGACTTTCACAATCTTCAGATGGGATTCCATCACATACCAGCAATGAAGGTTGTGTAACTATAGTCAGTTGGGAGCTTTTGCACAACAAACCCGCTTCCCCAAAAGATCATAATTCTTGCAATAAGGAACGTGACGAAAAAAGTGCCTTGTGGATGACAATGCAGCAGTATCTACAAGTTGGAATAAATGCTCAGTAAAGAGCCAACATTGTTCAGTATGCCTTGCAAGTAAATCAGGATGAGTCCGCAATAAACAGGCAAGAGCCCTTAGGGCAGAACGTGCTTCTCATGCAACCATCACCACATACAGTTTTCCTGTTATTTTCTCGCAGTTCTCCAATTACCCTTTTATTCCTAATTATGAGTAAGGAGTATGGTTTTCCAGCTTATTTCCTTCCCCTTGGAAATGCCTTATTCTGCTGCTTGATGACTGGCCCAAGGCACTTGCAAGAAATCAGCTAAGATACCCTCTTTGCACATTTTTGATCACATAAAAGAAAAGAAAGAGATTTAAAACATACAAGCATACTGCCTGCTGTGAGTCAATTGCTAGAGCTCATTAGATGCAAAATGAAAACAAATATTTACCTTGAGCTGAAGACTCTGAATTAAAGTGGCTTCTTAATGCCATGATATTTTAAGAGGAAGGCAATTGGCAGGCGGATGATGAAAAGTTCACCATCCATTATCCTTTCTACTCTTAACTTAATTTTGGTAAGCACTGGGTAGGAATTAGAGTCACAGAGAGCACAGGACAGGTGTATTCTAGGACGAGAGGAGATGGCGGACTCCACCTCTCTGGAAGTTTAGCATGTGACTAAGATGGGGAGGAATGCTTTTAAACGGGATTACTGGTTACTTACAGAAGATCCCCTTGGACCAGGGTCGCCTCTCTCCCCGGGGATTCCACGATCGCCCTGAGAAAAATAACAGAAGGTCAAATGTGGTGCATTTGCAAACAATCCAGTCCCACTATTCAGAGCCATTGTTCTGCATCAGGGTGGGTGGCATCTATCTGCTGGTGGATCTCAGGGAGGTTTGCAATAGATCTACAAGGGTTCTGATCTCAAATGGTTGCAAAATTTTGCAGTGTGGCGCGTGTCCTGCTCAGGGTTCCAAGGAAAGCGGAATTCTCTATTCCACTCCTACTTCTCCTGTCCACACATGGTCTTCTGTCTTCCCTCCTGTCCCCCACCCCAGAAACCGTGAGTCAACCTTTCATTGAACACAGCCATTGCTGAGTTTTCTGCTTCCTTTCCCCCCTTTCGGTCCTTCCCCCAGATATTTTGTTGCACTCAGTAAGCCTCATGAGAACTGATAGCTCCCTCTCTCTCTCTTGTGTACGGGCAGAGCCATTTTGGACCGGCATCTGCAAAGCAGAGGGAATGAATGATGAGCTCGTCATCAACAGTGACGCAGAGCAACCTGGAAGGATGAGTGTTATCGACAAGCGTGGAGCATGCATGGATGAGATACGTACAGGTATACCTGGCTCTCCTGAAGGACCGGTTCCTCCCATCTCTCCTGGAACACCCTACCGGAGGACAGAGAATGAAAAGCTATCAGGGCGTTCCATTACGTCTGCATTTCCATTTGCAAAAGTTCGCCACCCAGTCAGATGGGGGATGGACGCTTCCCCCCCCCCACACACAGGCTACCTGTCAAATACAGGTGAGCAAAGCTGAGGAGATGCTGTGTTGGCATTGCCAACAGGTGGCGACCCAGGACAACCTTTGGTGGCAAAGAGCATCCTTCACAGAGTCAACGCCCCAGCTTAAAGCAACTCACAGAAGGGCGTTAAATAAAAGGCCTTACTTACCAGTTGACCCTTTTCTCCTTTAGTTCCAGGTTTTCCAGGTAGTCCCTGAAAGGGAGAGCGTCACCAATGTCAGAAAACATGGAAGCAACGGAGAATTAAATTCACCACTGAGTGTTCTAGAAAACAGGAAATGGTTGGCAGCTCTACCCAAGCTGCTGATGTGGTTGGACCTACATACACGACACTTCGAACTCCTTCGATGAATGTAATAAATACAGTATATAAATTATCCTCCCCTTGTCTGATTTTTTTTTCCTGTGGAAGAATACTCACAGGAAGTCCATTTGGCCCCTTTTCTCCAGGAACACCAAAGCGAGCGGCGTCACCCTGTAAAAAGCAAAATAATGTGGGTGTGCCGGTTGTTCAGGCTATTGGAGCATTAACATCACCAGAGAAATTGAAAAGAGGGTCCAGCAATTCAGCCCGTTGTACACTTCTGTAGACTATTGCCCTTTCTTTTTCTTTTGGGGTTCAGGGTTCATTTCAAGCCAAGAGAACCAACGCATTTACTTAATGACAGTAAACTGAAACCATGCAGTAGAAACACTGAATACAATCTTTGGGGAGGGGGGAAGTGGGTTTTTTAAGGCTGGTGGCAGCTGTGCAATGTGAACATTAGTTAGAGATAGGCGAATCTATTAACTTCTGTTTTTCATTTTCCCTTTCCTATGCTTCAAAAATATCCCCTCCCTCCCTCCCTCCCTCCCTCCCTTCCTTCCTTCCTTCCTTCCTTCCTTCCGATTTTAAATAATTTCCCCCCACAATAGAGTAAAATACAAGTGACTACAAAAAATATGAATCGTAAGTAAAATACTGAGTTTTTCATATATCCAACTTTACATGCAGTTCTCCACATTTCTGTATAAGCTTGCTTTTTTTTTTTAAAAAAAAAGAGTCTTCACAAAAATTCATCAGCATGTTTCTCCCAATATACACATCTTTAAATGTAAACACCCCCCCCCGCCCACTATGCACATTTTGGCAAAGCAACTGCATAATGCATTTTTGTACATGTTACTGAATCTTATTTCTACACCGGCAAAAAGGCAATGATGTCCTCCACTGCACCAGGGGGCAGAAGTCTAGTTCAAGGAGTGTGTGATGGCTCCGTGTGGCGCAAAGAGCCCAGATCTCTGGGGCGGTGGGGTGGGGTGGGAAGTTGCCCGGAAGCATAGGAGGAATAGCCAAGGGTTTTTCCACAGACGTCTGACTGGCCACTGTAAGAAAAGGAGGCTGGACTCAGTAGCCTTTGGGCCTGATCCGGCAAAGCAGTTCTTTATGCCTTGTATGCTGCTTTTCAACAGATTTTCTTCATGTCTTTTTGGGGGGGACACGTAGTTTAAGCATTTCCACCTTTGAATTGTTTAACATGGTTGCACGGAGATATACCTTTGTTTGCATTCAAACACATGACATGCAAGCATTGCGTAAAAAATAAGAATAACAACAAACACTCAGATAAGCATTTCCGAATAAATTGAATAAAGTGTTGCGTCGAAGTGTATATCTACACCAAAATCATTGCAATTGTTACAGATACAAAATAATGCATGGCAATGTGTATTGCTTAGAGTGGCAACCGTAAGTCAAAGGTATTTTGCATCGATAACAATTAGAACTTATAGGAATTTGCAGGAAGAGGGAAACATTAAACTATGTGCTTTGTGCATACTTTGACTGGGTTCATAAACAGGACTACAAACCTTCTCACCATCGAGTCCATGAGTCCCATCTCTCCCATCTTTTCCAGGCATGCCCTGAAATAGTGGAGGACACCATGTTTAAGGGGTGGGGGGAGAGGCGTGCAATTAAATAAACATCACAGATGCCCCTGTTCACCCAAGACCCTTAATTGTTTAGTTCTGCCTTTAAGTACAGTGCCCTCCCCCTCAGCAAAAATTACCAGTGTTATAAGAAAAAAACTGCTCCTTTTTCCCTTATGGGGTATCCAAGAGCCCATAATAGAATCCTTAAGTGGGTTCCCTATCAGTAGGAGAAAATAACAGAGGCCAACCAGAGAATATTGAGAAGCAGCTAGTAGGCCTGATCCTGTTGCAACAGGATCCCCCATTCCCCCCACGCAGGGAGGGAGGGAGGGAGAGGAACCCAGAACATTAGTGTGCAAGCTCTTATACAGTGGTGCCTCGCAAGACGTATTTAATTCGTTCTGCAAGTCAATTTGTTATGCGAAAAATCCGTCTTGCGAATCACGGTTTCCCATAGGAATGCATTGAGATTTCTTTTTTTGCCCATAGGAACGCATTAATTAAATTTCAGTGCATTCCTATGGGAAACCGTGATTTGCAAGATGAATTTTTCGCAAAACGGATTCGTCTTGCGAGTCATCATCAGATCGCAAGACGCATTCGTCTTGCGAAATATTCCTCTCGCAGGACATTCGTCTTGCAAGGTACCACTGTGTAGACTTTTGAAATTGCCTACCCTGTACCTCAAGACCACCCCCCAAAACATCATACATCACAGAAGGAGGGGGTCCCCAGCAGAAATTTGAGTGTGTTGCTTCTCTCCTGTCTGCCAGGATAATGAGAGACATAATTAGCGTCTCCTGTAACTGAGATGGCTTAGAGGTTTAGTTGATTACAGTGGTACCTCGTTTTGAGTCCGGGATCTGATCCGGAGCCCCGGACGCATGATGAAAAGGACGCACAACAAAGTGCCGCTCTGTGCATGCGCACGGAGCGGTTTGTGCTTCTGCGCATGCGCAAAGCGGGATTTAGCACTTCTGCGCATGCGGCAAACCCGGAAGTAATTTGTTCCGGTACTTCAAGGTTTGCCGCGGACGTTCGACGAAATGGACGTTCGACAAGGCAGACTCAAAACGAGGTACCACTGTAAGTGGCATGCAAATCCTGTTCAATAAAAGTAATAACCTGAGATTCAGCAGGTCATGCACATTCCATTGCTATGAACTTAGCATCAAAAATAGCTTCATGTTAACGACAAGAGCAAGACTTACAGGTTCTCCTAAGGGCCCAGCAGTTCCCGGAGTTCCTTTTGGTCCTGGTCTGCCCTAGGAGCAGAGAGCAAGAAACTCTTAACAAGCATTACTTGTGTCCAATGAAATATCACCAAAACATATGAACCTACCCGGGCCCTGAGATCATCCTCTGAGCCCCTCCTTCGTGTGCCTCCTCCGTGAGAGGTCAGGAGGGTGGCAACACAAGAACGGGGCCTTCCCTGCAGTGGCTCCCCGTCTGTGGAATGCTCTCCCCAGGGAAGTTTGCCTGGCACCTTCACTATACACCTTTAGGAGCCAGGCAAAAATGTTCCTTTTTAACCAGGCTTTGGTTGACCTGATCAACATCCCATACCCTTTTAAAATGTGGCTCTTTTTTGGGGGGGGGGGTGTTATTGGGTTATTGTTCCTATTTTGATTTTATATATTGTGATCTTTTCTGTGAACCGCACTGAGACCTCCGGGTATAGGGTGGTATATAAATTCAATAAATAAATAATAAAATAAACCAACAAAACAAAGAGGGGGTGAATGCCGAGGAGTCTGAAAGGAATCTTCCTTCAGAAGTCTTCCTTGCAGCGCTAGCAAAACTTAAGAGAATGCAGTGGAGCCTTAAAAGTTTTTGTCGTTCTCCGTCAGACACAACAGCCATTTCTCTTAGTAATTGTTCATTTGACGTTTTCACATATCTTGCCGTCCTATTTCTCTCTGCACTCCAGCACCTTTCATATATAGGCAGTGGAACAAACTCTTAATGGAACAGAAACGTAACATTAAGTAAAATAATACATACGTAGAAATAATATAGATAAAGATGATGGTGATATTAGTAAATATAGTAAGAAAATAGAAATGTACTTACAGCATCACCTTTGGGTCCCCGGAACCCCTGAGGCCCGCGATCTCCACGAGAACCCTGAAATTATAAATTGTCATTCTATTTTGCAATGGCCTGGGCCATTTTCACACATTAAGTTGGGTTAGCCATAAAGCCAACCGATATGCTCTGGAAACATGAAGTCTGGGGAGAAAGATGTATCTGCAAGCAAATATGTGTCTATTCAGGGAGAGACATGCTCTCTTGTCTTTCAAGATTTTGCATCCTTTTGTTTCATTCCTACTTTTCCAGTCTCGAATTGGTGACAACACCCCTGTGACCTCTACTTATGTAAAAACATCTTGTTGTTGTTGTTGTTTAGTCGTTTAGTCGTGTCCGACTCTTCGTGACCCCATGGACCATAGCACGCCAGGCACTCCTGTCTTCCACTGCCTCCCGTAGTTTGGTCAAACTCATGTTCGTAGCTTCGAGAACACTGTCCAACCATCTTGTCCTCTGTCGTCCCCTTCTCCTAGTGCCCTCAATCTTTCCCAACATCAGGGTCTTTTCCAAGGATTCTTCTCTTCTCATGAGGTGGCCAAAGTATTGGAGCCTCAGCTTCACGATCTGTCCTTCCAGGGAGCACTCAGGGCTGATTTCCTTAAGAATGGATAGGTTTGATCTTCTAGCAGTCCATGGGACTCTCAAGAGTCTCCTCCAGCACCATAATTCAAAAGCATCAATTCTTTGGCGATCAGCCTTCTTTATGGTCCAGCTCTCACTTCCATACATCACTACTGGGAAAACCATAGCTTTAACTATACGGACCTTTGTCGGCAAGGTGATGTCTCTGCTTTTTAAGATGCTGTCTAGGTTTGTCATTGCTTTTCTCCCAAGAAGCAGGCGTCTTTTAATTTCGTGACTGCTGTCACCATCTGCAGTGATCAAGGAGCCCAAGAAAGTAAAATCTCTCACTGCCTCCATTTCTTCCCCTTCTATTTGCCAGGAGGTGATGGGACCAGTGGCCATGATCTTGGTTTTTTTGATGTTGAGCTTCAGACCATATTTTGCGCTCTCCTCTTTCACCCTCATTAAAAGGTTCTTTAATTCCTCCTCACTTTCTGCCATCAAGGTTGTGTCATCTGCATATCTGAGGTTGTTGATATTTCTTCCGGCAATCTTAATTCCTGCTTGGGATTCATCTAGTCCAGCCTTTCGCATGATGAATTCTGCATATAAGTTAAATAAGCAGGGAGACAATATACAACCTTGTCGTACTCCTTTCCCAATTTTGAACCAATCCGTTGTTCCATATCCAGTTCTAACTGTAGCTTCTTGTCCCACATAGAGATTTCTCAGGAGACAGATGAGGTGATCAGGCACTCCCATTTCTTTAAGAACTTGCCATAGTTTGCTGTGGTCGACACAGTCAAAGGCTTTTGCATAGTCAATGAAGCAGAAGTAGACGTTTTTCTGGAACTCTCTAGCTTTCTCCATAATCCAGCGCATGTTTGCTATTTGGTCTCTGGTTCCTCTGCCCTTTCGAAATCCAGCTTGCACTTCTGGGAGTTCTCGGTCCACATACTGCCTAAGCCTGCCTTGTAGAATTTTAAGCATAACCTTGCTAGCGTGTGAAATGAGGGCAATTGTGCGGTAGTTGGAGCATTCTTTGGCACTGCCCTTCTTTGGAATTGGGATGTAGACTGATCTTCTCCAATCCTCTGGCCATTGCTGAGTTTTCCAAACTTGCTGGCATATTGGGTGTAGCACCTTAACAGCATCATCTTTTAAAATTTTAAATAGTTCAGCTGGAATATCATCACTTCCACTGGCCTTGTTATTAGCAGTGCTTTCTAAGGCCCATTTGACTTCACTCTCCAAGATGTCTGGCTCAAGGTCAGCAACCACACTACCTGGGGTGTACGAGACCTCCATATCTTTCTGGTATAATTCCTCTGTGTATTCTTGCCACCTCTTCTTGATGTCTTCTGCTTCTGTTAGGTCCTTACCACTTTTGTCCTTGATTATGGTAATCTTTGTACGAAATGTTCCTTTCATATCTCCAATTTTCTTGAACAGATCTCTGGTTTTCCCCATTCTATTGTTTTCCTCTATTTCTTTGCATTGCTCATTTAAGAAGACCCTCTTGTCTCTCCTTGCTGTTTTTTGGAAATCTGCATTCAGTTTCCTGTATCTTTCCCTATCTCCCTTGCATTTTGCTTGCCTCCTCTCCTCCGCTATTTGTAAGGCCTCGTTGGACAGCCATTTTGCTTTCTTGCATTTCCTTTTCCTTGGGATGGTTTTCGTTGCTGCCTCCTGTATAATGTTACGAGCCTCCATCCATAGTTCTTCAGGCACTCTGTCCACCAAATCTAAATCCTTAAACCTGTTCCTCACTTCCACTGTGTATTCATAAGGGATTTGATTCAGATTGTATCTTACTGGCCCAGTGGTTTTTCCTACTTTCTTCAGTTTAAGCTGGAATTTTGCTATAAGAAGCTGATGATCTGAGTTACAGTCAGCTCCAGGTCTTGTTTTTGCTGACTGTATAGAGCTTCTCCATCTTTGGCTGCAGAGAATATAATCAATCTGATTTCGATGCTGCCCATTTGGTGATATCCATGTGTAGAGTCGTCTCTTGTGTTGTTGGAAGAGAGTGTTTGTGATGACCAGCTTGTTCTCTTGACAGAACTCTATTAGCCTTTGCCCTGCTTCATTTTGAACTCCAAGGCCAAACTTGCCAGTTGTTCCTTTTATCTCTTGATTCCCTACTTTAGCATTCCAATCCCCTGTAATGAGAAGAACATCCTTCTTTGGTGTCATTTCTAGAAGGTGTTGTAGGTCTTCATAGAATTGGTCAATTTCACTTTCTTCAGCACCGGTAGTTGGTGCATAAACTTGGATTACTGTGATGTTAAAAGGTCTGCCTTGGATTCGTATCGAGATCATTCTGTCATTTTTGAGATTGCATCCCATCACAGCTTTTGCCACTCTTTTGTTGACTATGAGGGCCACTCCATTTCTTCCACAGGATTCTTGCCCACAGTAGTAGATATGATAGTCACCCGAACTGAATTCACCCATTCCCTTCCATTTTAGTTCACTGATGCCCAGCATGTCGATATTTATTCTTGTCATCTCATTTTTGACCACATCCAGCTTACCTCTATTCATGGTTCTTACATTCCAGGTTCCTATGCAATATTTTTCTTTACAGCATCGGACTTTCCTTTCGCTTCCAGGCATATCCGCAACTGAGCGTCCTTTCGGCTTTGGCCCAGCCACTTCATCAGCTCTGAATCTACTTGTACTTGTCCTCCGCTCTTCCTCAGTAGCATGTTGGACGCCTTCCGACCTGAGGGGCTCATCTTCCAGCGTCATAACTTTTATATGCCTGTTGTCTTTGTCCATGGAGTTTTCTTGGCAGGGATACTGGAGTGGCTTGCCAGTTCCTTCTCCAGGTGGATCACGTTTAGTCAAAACTCTCCACTATGACCTGTCCATCTTGGGTGGCCCTGCATGGCATAGCTCATAGCTTCTCTGAGTTATTCAAGCCCCTTCGCCACGACAAGGCATTGATCCATGAAGGGGAAAAACATCTTAAAAGGTTTTATCATAGAAAATGTCTTCTTCAGGACACCATTTTGAATCTTGTGCTTTAAAACATATATACTCACATTTTAAAAAAATTGATTTATTTTATGTGTCAAGTGCAGTTTATCTGCAGCATTCTTTGGCTACATTTTAAAAAAGGAATATTATGGAGTGGACCCCGGTTTTCATGCTGAAGAGTAGAGCCACTGAAATTTAAGTCTACTATTCCAACCATGAAGAGATTTGGCTCCAGCTCCCATATGCGCTATTAAATCATTTCCAAAAAAAGTGCCATATTTTCATTCATTCCTCCTGTTCCACTAGCAGATGTGGTTTTCAAAACTTTTCTTCCCCCTTCCTTTCATTTAGCAAAAATAAAGAACTGCTAAAGTTAAATTTATTCAAGTTGTATGATGAAGTTGAATTTATCTTTCTGTCTGAATAGTGTATGGTTTAGGTCAGGCATCCCCAAACTTCGGCCCTCCAGATGTTTTGGACTACAATTCCCATCTTCCCCGACCACTGGTCCTGTTAGCTAGGGATCATGGGAGTTGTAGGCCAAAACATCTGGAGGGCCGCAGTTTGGGGGTGCCTGGTTTAGGTTCACTATCCATTCTTGCTCAAAGTCTAAGGCCATGTTCAGATGACCATATATTGGCTTAATAATATGCAGAAAAAGTAAGGTACTGTATCTCCAATTAAAAATAGTTCCACATTTCAGCCAAACCAGGAAACTATGGTTACCAGCTTCTTTGGAACAAGCCAGGTTCCCTAAACCAAATTTTGAAGTATTTTTAGGATCTTGGCTTATTCTGAAACTGGAAACCATACTTTCTGAGTTTGGAGGAACCTGGAAATGATGGCTAATTGGAGACTTCAGCACTGTAGTCAGAGAAGAGCACATGTGCGCACAAAGAAGTCATGTTCATATCTTGACTTATTAAGCCAAAATAGGGGTGTCCCAAATAGAGCAGCATTATTTGTTGCTTGCTCTGCTGAGTTTTTCTTTCGAGTCCCCTTTTCTTGCAGTTCCCCCTTTTCTAGCTGTTCGTTTGCTAGAATTGCAAAGTTCTCAACGCTGCCTAGAGAGGGCATTGCCCTGTAAAAAAACAACAACCAAACACTCAAATCTACTCTGTATTTCAGAAAAATCTCTTCCCTCTTCGGGGGGAGGAGATGTTGTGGGCCCACGAGTCCTTCACGTGAGGGGGGAATGGCTAGCATTCCCCCCCAGCCCATTGGTTCCTTCCCTGCCGCGGCGTGCCCATGGCGCACCCAATCAGGATGCTCCTTGGGGGCGTGGCTCGCGCATTTAAGGGAGCGCGTGGCGGGGAAACGGCCTCTTTCTTCCGGACCTGACCTGCTTTTCCCACCCACCCACCCTCTTTTTAGGCAGGTTTGCTCTTGACGTTGCTGCGCACATTTATTGGTCACCAGCTGGGACCTGGTAGGATTTTTCCCACTCGGCAAATTGGCTCTGGCCTTGTGGTTTTTTTGCCTGCCGCGTATGCAAATCGTCACAACTTGGGGTTTTGGCGGTAGGCATTGGATTATCTCAAGAAGGTACAGGTGCGGGGGGGGGGAGGTTGCTGCCATCACCTCCCCCAAATGCAGAAGGGTACTCCCCTAAGGAGTCCGGGGCGTTGCCATGTCCGAAGCCGTGGTAGGTGAGGGCCTGAGGGCACGCCCCTAATGGTGGCCCCAGGATGAGTTCCTAGTTGATGTGCATCGCAGGACTCATCCAACGGTGGTTAACCCTTCACAGACTGCCAGCAGAGCGGGCTGGAGTCAGATATAGTCGGTTAGATCCAATGCCTATGCCAATACCCCTCTACAGTCGTAATCAATAAAGTTGTGGCCTTTCATGCCCATTAACCCTATACCTTGTGTCTTGTGTCTTTATTTTCGCGGGGAGGGCTCGGGGCATCGCCACACAAGTTGCTTGTCTGTTCTCTGTGCACCTTTTAAGATATTGTAACCATACTCTACACGACGGTTCCTGAGATCAAGGAGCAGGTTTTCATCTATGTTTGGATGCAACGGGGCGCCATCTTGAATCATAGCGGTGGGCTGAACTTTTCAAAACTGCGCTGATTTTAACCATTGGTTTCTAAGCTGCACAAGATTCTTTGTTTAGAATTCCCAAGCAACCCTAGGCGTGCAGTTGATAGTAAATAAATGAAGAGAAAATAGGCCCTTGATACATCTGGAGAAGCCTAGCAATATAAAAAGAGGCACATACCGCTTTTCCTGGGGGACCCGGAACACCAGGGGGTCCTCTGAAACCTATTGTTCCCTGAAAACAAGAAATGAACGTGGTCGGACCTTTGTCTAGAAGACAGACTTATCCTTAATAAGCAAATTGCTGTGAAAAAGGGCAAGAAAGCATACAGAACAAAGTACTTTTCATGCATTTTCTGACCTTCAGCAGGTTTGCATTTCTTAGTGCAGAAAGTATTGATCTGATGTGTAGAGATCTTTCCTATTCTAATTGATTCAAGAGGGTTCTGGAAGCTTCTCTGTGTGAAAGAAGCAAGCCGAAGCTTCTTGATTGTGTGGGTTATTCCTTCAAAGAAGCTGAGTACAGATGGTTTAAACTGGTTCTGTTATCTCTCCTGCAAGGTAGAGATAGTAGAGGCCAGAAGGAGCCTGGTTTTCACTCACTTTCACTTTCTGTCTCTCTTTTGTTCTAGTGTGATTCTCTACAAAGTATGCTTAGTGTTAAGGCTTAGTCTTACAAGTTAAGTTCTAAGTTTATTACGTCTACTGCAACTGGATTTCTTATGGACAGGGCAAATCTTGAATGTATTAGATTTGTGACCGTGATGCTCATTTGCCTTCAGTAGCAGTAAAGCTCTGCTGGATGAAATATTAATTGCCTCTGGTCTATTTTGGGGGAACCCTGCAACGTGCTTAGGTTTTTACTCTGCTAGCTATACATTGGAATCTCCACTGGATCAATATTGGGTAGACTTTCACTGACAGTTATCCCCTTTCAAGAATGCATCCCTTCCAGGCAAAGGCAACCCTTGAGGTGGGCATGGAGAGACCAAAGGCTGGAGAGAGGCACAGCCTGGTGAGAGAGCCAAGGGCCAAGCAGAGCATCCTGGGAGGGCTGCCTTTGCCTCCCGATCTTGAGGTTCCCCACCCCTGCTGTAAAAAAAAGCTAGTATTCTGCGAAGAATGAGATGCAGCTGCTTGCCAAAGGTAGCCTAGTTGCATCTGAGGCCAAAGAAAGGTCTGAAGTAGGGGAACCTTTTTCATGGACAATTTCCACTTTTACTTACACGTTACACAGAAGTTCTAGATTCAGGTAGGTAGCCGTGTTGGTCTGATGCAGTAGAAATATATAAAATAAAATAAAATAAATTGTCCTGTAGCACCTTTGAGACCAACTAAGTTTGTTCTTGGTATGAGCTTTCGTGTGCATGCACACGAAAGCTCATACCAAGAACAAACTTAGTTGGTCTCAAAGGTGCTACAGGACAATTTATTTTATTTTATTTTATTTTAAGTTACACAGAAGTGTTGGATTTGAGAACAGCCCTCTTTGGTGCAAGGGTCTGAGAACAGTCAAAAGGAAAGGCAGCCAAACTTACCCTGTCTCCAACAGGACCTACAGGGCCAATCAGGCCTCTTAATCCTCGTGGTCCCTAGGAAAGAAAAGTATCTGTTGATATATTTAGAAAATTCAGGATTAAATGAAATTCTGGAAGTGGCATGCAGGCCAAGGTGTTGTTTGGTGGGAAAAGACTGAAATCATGGTCTGGGGCTCTTTTTATGAGCTGGGCAGTACCAGTGAACTATGCCCAGAGCATTTGGAGTAAAAAAAACAGTGGAGTGAAAGGCCTGTGTCTTAAAAACAACATGGAATAAAAGATTTGCCTCTTGCAGGATAACAGATATATGGACTTTGTTAAATAAGATAGTGAGTCATACACCAGTGGCTGATGGAGAAGATAAGGACGGTTAAGATCGGAACTATGAAAGTGGAAACCAACAAGGAAGAAAAGCAGAAAACGAATGAAGGACATTATCTCTCGATATCCAGAATGTGGGAAGCCCCCTTTTGAATTTCTTTTGAATTTGGAATGTTTAATTGGCTGTATTTTTTGTATTATGATTTGGTATGATTGGAATTGATTTGTCATTAATTGGAAGTTTTTTTAATTGAAAAGGAATAAAAATTATTTAAAAATTAAATAAAAATGGTGGCCTATTTTACCTGCAAGCCAACAGTTCCTGGAGGTCCTGCAGGACCGGGGGGCCCTGGCGAACCCTGAAAGAAGAGAACAAGAAATGAATGATGCAAAGTGTGTTGACAAGGCCTGCAAAACCCCCTCCTGTGGTTTCCAGCAACAGGTATTTGCAAGCATTGCTCCCTTCGACGGTGGAGGTGGAGCGCTCCTCCATGAAATTGTCTAATCCATTCAAGTTGGCGGCCATCACAGCTTCCTACGGGAGCAAGCATCCAAAGAGGGACCTTCTCACACCTAAAACACAGTGGCCTTTCCACTGCCACACACTTCCCTTCGTGCAATCCATCTCTTTCCCAAGAAACACACTCCGACTTTGCTCCTGTATCCCACCATTTCTATGGAATGGGGAAGGAAGTTTTCCCACCGCTGGATTGGGATACTCTGCGTCGTCGTCCCCCAATACAATTGCCACCCACCCCAATTGCGCCTTAACCTTAACATGGTGGAATCATGTGTCCCAAATAGCATTGCTGTATACACATTGGCTACCAGTTCAAGCCTCCATCTAACCCTTGCCAACATCAGGATTGCTGTAGAAATTCTCTTGCAACCCAGACAGTGGTCTCATTACTGGACAGGAGTATCTTTGAGGAACAAGAACAGTCATCCAACGACCTGTAATATACTCACACTCCAGAAAGTTTACTAGAGACGGACAGATCTGTCCATTTAAGTTTCTTTCAGTTTTTCATTTTCCATTCTCCATATTCAGGTTTCTCCACAATTTTGCCTAATAGACATGTTTCTGTAACATATAATACACTTTCATGTGCTGCTTGCATTGATATAGGCATTTACATGCACACTTTACAGTAATGCAAAATTCGTATGCATCATTTGGATTGGACACATTGATTGGCTGGAGAACTGGATTGTTAAATTTGGTGAAGTGCAAATGTGAAAAGGTGCCGATATTTCAGTGCACATATTATTGTTTCAAGAATTAAGTAGGTTAACTTTCAAATGCAAACTGGATTTAATTTCTCTCGTATCCCTACTCAGCCCGCACAGCGTTACTCAGTACAGCTCATGCTTTGGGCTTCTAACACCTGAACAGGGGGGATAATAGCATTGGCAGCCTTGCCCTCTAAAACTCTGCCTACACTGACTCATTGTTTTTATAATTTGGCATGAACTAGCCCTGTGTTGTTGAAGTGTGTCTTTCAGGGATGAATATTTCAACTGCCCTGGGATTCCCACATTCTCTACCCTCTCCTCTTCTTGGACTCAGCTACACTTGTCAATTATAACATTATAAATGCGTTATAAAAATGTCACACCAGATCGCGGTTTGGAGCAGAAATCTGAAGTCAACGATAATTTCCATTGTGAGCTTTTATAGCGTTTCTTTTCATAGCGGTTTTCTTTTTTATAGCTGTCTAGATCCGGCCCTTGACCGAACACTCTACATAGAAATATGCAACAATGCCTAACATCCAAGGCTGGGCATGGAACCTGATATAAAACAGCAATATATTTTCTTAATTCATTCATCTCCCATCCTTTAAGTCTACTCCTCACAACCCTGTTGATTCCAATCTATTCTGGCTGATCGACAGCCCAAATTCCTTGAAGTTTTCGCTGGAAACAAAACTGACGCTTAAGAAAAAAGGTGTGTTTGTGTTACCTT
Organism: Zootoca vivipara; assembly: GCF_965207765.1. Classification (NCBI taxonomy): domain Eukaryota; kingdom Metazoa; phylum Chordata; class Lepidosauria; order Squamata; family Lacertidae; genus Zootoca; species Zootoca vivipara. The sequence continues at coordinate 87,199,418 of NC_142590.1, read as the reverse complement.
CTCGCCATCTTTGCCGACTTCTCCAGGCTCGCCTTTATAACCCGTATGCCCCTAAAAATAAAACCAGACTAATCAGTATCCTATTACTGTAGACATGTAGTTTATTTGGGTCAAAAAGGTGCACACACAGCTTTTAGAAAACCAAACTGTATTCAGTATATTGATGAGAAACGTTTCAGGGAGTAATAGTGAGTATATACATGTTATGTCAGGGAACCAGGCAGCAATAAATCACACAGGCTAAGCAGTGGGGGAGTAAGCCACTCGGGCGCCTGGGGTGGCGCACCCAGGGGTGGGGCATGCTGCCCATAGGGGTGGGGCCCACCATGGGGCCTCCGGAGTCTGCCTGCCTCCTCCCACTCAGCCGCCAGGGACACTTTTCAACTTCAATGGATTTTGTCAGGGGACTGATTTGTAAATCCAGGGAAACGGGGACGTCTGGTAGCCTTACTATAGCTGCCTAAGTCTCCTCCTCCTCTGGGCCCTTCCCAAGCAATCAGAGACTATGCTGGTGTGGCTGTTTCTGCTCCTCCCTTTTCATACCTCTCCTGATCCTGGGAGACCAGGGAGGAGGGGAGCTTGTTGCAGCAGGAGGGGGAGACTCCCTGGCTTCTTCACCAGCCTGACTCATCTCTGCCTCTTGGCCTCCCTCCTTTCCTGCTTCTGCCTCTGCTTCTGGACTTCTCTCTGCTACAGACTCTCCCAGCTCACTAAGCCCTGCTGCCTCTTCAGCTTCCAACACCTCCTCCTCCCCCCAGTCTGCTCCCTTTTCTCCCTCTGACCACTCACCATCGTCCCACCACCAATTCCCGAGCTTTGAGCCTTCATCCCTTGGGGGTTCCCCAGATGGTGCCTCCCCCCCATCCCTCTGTGTCCAGCCAGTCCGTGATATCTCGGCATGCCACGAAAACACTTTTATTTTTCAGCAAGTATTTCTGGAGCATTAATTATATCCAGTTGCTTATGAGATATTCTGCTGTTCATTTTGCATTTTGTTCTGTTCTAAACCGCTTAGAAATTTATGGTTACATGCAATTCATGTATAATTTAAATTAGTGAATTAATCATTTCTGCACAGATACAGTCTGTACAAACCCACGGGGGTGGGGTGGGGCCGGGACCCAGTGCTTGGCAAACAGATAATTGGGTCCCTCTACCTGGGTGTTGTCCACACACTGACTAGCACAGACTCTCCAGGGTTTCAGACATTCCAAAACTGGAGATGCCAGGAATTCAATCTGGGATCTTCTGCATGTGAAACAGATGCTCTGCCACTGAGCTATGGCCCTTTCTCAACAAAAGCTTGCCCCGCCTTTTTCTCAAAACCTCCACACAAGGAGACTCCACAGGGCAGAATTCAATGTTACACTAAGGTGATCATTTCATCAGTATTGCTTGCTGGACAGAACAATCTCCCATCTCCTCCTCTGGACAAGTTCCAGCTTGTCTGTATCCTTCTTGAACTGTGGTGCCCAGAACTGGACACAGTACTCCAGGTGAGGTCTGACCAGAGCAGAATACAGTGGTACTATTACTTCCCTTGATCTAGATGCTATACTCCTATTGATGCAGCCCAGAATTGCATTGGCTTTTTTAGCTGCTGCATTTTTAGTTATGCAGCCTGTATTTCTCTCTACATTACGCCAGGCGAGAGCTACTCTAAGTTACTCTAAGTTCACAAAAGAGAGTTCATCACCTTGAATCCTGGTATCCCTGGTGGTCCTGGGGGGCCAGGTGGACAGACAGTTGGACACTGTACACAAAACAAATGGGAAATATAATATAAATATAACACACAACCAGATTCAACCAAAACAAAAATAATTAATCCACGAGGGGAGAAGGCAGCAATATCAACAAACCTGGAAATTTCTGTTACTGTACTGTGTTTCATGGACAATATTCAACTCTAGATCGCTGATGGTTAAGGGAAATTCAGGATTTGGTGAAACTGGTTAAGCAAATTGCCTTTCACAACATTTCAGCAATTTGTTGTTGTCTTTTAAATAAAAACAACAACAAGTCTGCATTTCTTTGTTACGAGAGTCACAATGCATCAAATAGCAGTTTTGCACAATGTGTGTGTGGGGGGGGCCCGCCAATACACAACACTGACCCACCGGAAAGCAATATTTCTCCTCCTCTTTCCCGAAGCTCAATGCAAACGAGCCTGGCGGCCGCCAATAAACAGCACTAGCCCGCCGGAAAGCAATATTTGGCAAGTGTTTCTTACAGTCATAATTATAATATAGGGCGGCACAGAGTTAAATTTTTTTAACTTTTTTAATGGTGGTGTGCCTCGTGATTTTTTTCACGGAACAAGTGTGCTGTGGCCCAAAAAAGGTTGAGAAACACTGCACTAGGAGAAGGGGACGACAGAGGACGAGATGGTTGGACAGTGTTCTCGAAGCTACGAACATGAGTTTGACCAAACTGCGGGAGGCAGTGGAAGACAGGAGTGTCTGGCGTGCTCTGGTCCATGGGGACACGAAGAGTCGGACACGACTAAACGACTAAACAACAACAACATATATACAATGGACGAATAAAGTGTAAGGAACTTTACAAAAGCAGGAGAAAGGCTATGCCATGCCTCTAGCTGTAAAATGAGTCAAAGGCAGAGGTTTCCTGCAAGGAAACGCTGTGGTGGCTGTTTCTGAGCAACAGGGATTTGCTCTTCCCAGGAAACACTGGGAAATGCAGTTCTGTAATAGTAGTAGTAGTAGTAGTAGTAGTAGTAGTAATAATAATAATAATAGATGGATGATTATTAAATCCTACACTAACTCACTATGGTTTCTAAGAAGAGTAGCTTGGGGCAGTTTTGGCCAGCCTGGTGTCCGTCAGATGTGTTGGACTACAACTCCCATCAGCCCCTGCCAGCTGCAGCCCAACACATCTGGAGACTGGAGGGCACCATGTTGGTGAAGCCTTGCTTCCTGGGATATCTCAAAAAGCAAAGTCCTCTCCCCTCCGCCTCCCACCCCCAGGCATGGTCTTCTTCAGCCTCAACTTATCTTAGTTCAGAGTCAGTGGAAATTGGGAGAGAGATGTTAATGGTAGTTGCTCTACAAATCCACAGGACTTGAAGCAAGATATTTTCCTTGGTATTTCCCTCCTTCAAAAAGAAAAAGAAAAAGGGGCATTTCACAGCAAGGCTATAATTTTCTATTAGCTTCTATAGGATGCTCTTTTGAAAATGGAAAAGGGGGGGTGGGGAACGTTGTCATTTCCCATCCAACCTTTAAAAAGGTTTTTCCAATAAGGCGGTTCAAGAAAATTACTAGCTTCTCCTTGAGGACTCCAATTAGAAAACGAAGGGAACTGTCATAACAACAGATGGGGATGTTGCTTTGCCGATTCGTGTTAATGTCATGTTTGTTTCAATGCAAAGAATCAAGACTCCGTGGTGTGTGCTCAGAATCCACAGAACAAACAGTTGCCCTGCCCATGGGAACAAGGTGCTGTTGTCAACCGCGGACCAAATTTGACCATTCCTATTTCAAAGGGACCCAGGTGGCGCTGTGGGTTAAACCACAGAGTCTAGGGCTTGCTGATCAGAAGGTCGGTGGTTCGAATCCCTGCAACGGGGTGAGCTCCCGTTGCTCGGTCCCTGCTCCTGCCCACCTAGCAGTTCGAAAGCACATCAAAATGCAAGTAGATAAATAGGGACCGCTCCGGCAGGAAGGTAAACACTGTTTCAGTGTGCTGCTTTGGTTCGCCAGAAGCAGCTTTGTCATGCTGGCCACACGACCCGGAAGCTGTCTGCGGACAAACGCTGGCTCCCTCGGCCTATAGACCGAGATGAGCGCCGCAACCCCAGAGTCGGACACGACTGGACCTGATGGCCCCTTTACCATTTACCTTATTTCAAAGGCAGGAATAAAAGCAATGATTTAAACCAAGAGGAAGAAGATGCACATGATTTGATGAAGCCGTCGGCACCAGTTGTGCAAAACCAGTGCTCACCACCAGGGCATTCTTTGTATATTTATTTATATGCCACTACATCACAAGTATTTGTCAAAGCTGTTTACAACAGTTAAAATAAGGTAAAAGAAAAAAGAGAAAAGAACACGCAATAAAAGTGCAAGGACTCTTAATTGCCTGCTTGGAGAAACAGAAAAGTTTTCTGCAGGCATTTAAAAGTTGGCACCACTCGATTGTGTTTTTTACCATTAGGGATTGTAAACAAACAAACCTACCCTGAAAGCCATTTCCAAAGAGAATAAAGCAGAATTATCAGTAAAAACCAGCAAAGGCAGATCTTTAAAACATTCAAAATGTTTTTAGCAGGCGCCAAAAGAGTACAGTGAATGAGTCTGCCTGGTGTTTACAGGCAGGGAGTTCCAGAGTGCAAATTCTGTCACACTAAAAGATATATACAGCTTAAGCATTTGTGCAGTTGGACAATAACTCAAAACAGTTTAATAGGTTTGTAAAAGGAAGCAGTACCTGAAGGTCTCCATTGCCGTCGGGGATTACTCCAGGAATACCCTGCAACAAAGAGTGTGGGGTTTTAAATATGTCGCCAACACATGCCAAGGGTAACAAAGAATATATTTGAATTCAGACAGGCTGCAAGCCACTTTTATTGTCTTCCGTATGAGTGTCTAATCAGTTCTGAACAATTTTTTTTTAATTGGGAAAATTCAAGAGCTGGAAATAATCAAAACAGCATTTTATTTATTTATATCATGCCTTTCTCCCAGTTGGGAGTGTGTGTGTGTGTGTGTGTGTGTGTGTGTTTGTGCTGAGAGCCATTTTGGGTCCCAACTGGGAGAAAGGCATGATATATATACAGCACTAAAAACCCTAAAATGATGGGAAAGGGAAAGGAAACAATATCTAACACCCATCCTCAGAAGACCTTCACAACAGCCAGTTGGTGGCCAAAGGCTTGTTTGAACTAAACTGCCAGTGAAAAAAGGCAGAGAGGGAGCTAATCTAGCCTTCCATGGGAGGGATTTCCACAATTTTGGAGCAGCCACCAAGAAGGCCCTCCCTCAGGTCCTCACCAAACGTACCTGTGGATTAGGACCGAGCGATATATGGTTTTCAACACTGTGATGTATCACCAGCTAAACATCACAATATACTGATATATCACAACGTCTGAAATAAGGATGGAGCTTGGTAGAGGCGATGGCTGGCTTCACAGTTTCCCCCACATTGTGATTTTTTGCATAGCACACACACACACACGATTCATGATATATTGCCAGGTCAAAAATTATGAAACCAGTATCACCATATGGACTTCAAGCCGGTTTTGGACAATATATCAATATATCATCCAGCCCTACCATGGAGGTGGCAGGACTGAGAGAATGGTATCCGCAGAAGATCTCAAAGCCTGGGACCCAAGCTGTAAGGGCTTTGTAGGTCATAACCATCTCTCAGAATTGTGACCAGACTCATAGTCTGTGCAGCTGTTGCTAACCAAGTATTTCTGTTCTCCCTGTAACCAGAGAACTTGCCTCTGCAGCCTTGACCCACTGAAATTTCCAATCGTTTTCCGAAGGAAGCCCCACAGTCAACTCATCTGAAGTCAGTCTATGCACACTAGACCTTACTATGCTGCAAGAAAAAAATAACCTCAGAATGGCTCTAAGAGACGAGTCGCATGCTACGAGGGGTGCTTGACTTTTCAAATAAGTACTGTGTTTTCCCATGTATAACATCGTCTGTCCCCTCGCCGACAGAAGTCGCCAATCGCCCGCCCAATTGCCACAGCCACAGCCAATCAGCGCTTGCCGCAGCCACCAATAACACACCCAATAGCTGCTGACAGTCGCCGGCTTGCAGCAGGAACCAATCAAACGTGTGTCATCCCCCCAGCACCATCCATGTATAAGACGGCCCCCACTTTTTAGCATAACTTTTAAAGAAAAAGACCTAGTCTTATAGACAGAAAAGTACGGTGCTTTTTCACCTCGCCCAAAGCACTGGGCAATCTGTGTCTCCATTCTATTACTGCATTAGTATTCACTGAACAGCACTAATGTGTATTGAAGTGCATTACAATTTTTCATCGGCTGTTAGCAGCAAAAGCTATCGCTTTCCTGAAAATAATGCTATTGCTAAAGAACTGGCATCTCTTGTGGGTTCCCCGAAAGGATATAGTGATGGGTAGCTGAGCTGGCAATTCTCCCCAAGTGTAATAGTATGGTCTGGAAAAAAAAACTTACTGGTGGTCCTGGAGGTCCCGGTGGTCCAGCAAAACCAGGAAGTCCAGCTGGCCCCTAAACAGAATGAGAAATAGCAAAGGTTTCAATGCAGGTGCAGCCTATTTATATTTGGGGAGAAATAATTTCCAGCTTCAGCCAATGCAGATCTGGGAGAAGATTTTGAAGAATTGGAGGTTAGACATAAGGCACCCCAAATGCAAGCCACAAACTGGGTCCCCCAGGGTTCCAAAATGTGCTGAGTGCCTCCGCAGATATAAAAATCTCCCCACAAGTCTTCCACAATTTGGAAAGTGATGAAAAAAAGAGATAAAGGGGGCAGAGCTAGCATGTTCATCCACACTATGCCCCCTGACATTTTTGCCATCTCCAACTAATGCATCCCAGTAGCGCAAGGATGTCTACTTGCACAACGGGAATTTATTCCTCCTCCTCCTCCTCCTCCTCCTCCTCCTCCTCCTCCTCCTCCTCCTCCTCCTCCCAAAGTGTTCCCCCACATGCTCCCCAAATCTGCTCCAGAGGGTTGGGGGAGACCCCATAACAGATTTAGCGGGGGGAGGGGGCGAAATCCTGTTGCACCATCAGAAATCCTTGCACTGATATGTTTTGCTTGGTTATAATTTTGCACACATCCCCCTATTAGATTATCTGAATGAAGATCTCACTCCATTCTGTGTCTGTTTACTCAAGCACACTGATGCTCCATAGTACAAAAAGAGCCACTTATGCAGTGGCAATGTTGCCGGGGACTTAACATTTGCTCTCCGGGCTTTTCTGATGCAGCAGCTTCGCACAGCCAATCCCAACAATTCGGGCAGGCAAACAGTTTGACACCCCCGCTGTGATTGTTATGTGAGGCCAAACCCATCCAGCGAGGCGAAAGCCCAGCCTGGCTGGGAAAGGATCACATGGGAGCCAGAAGAAAAACAGAAGGGACCAGGATACTAACAGCAGGGAGTCAGAGCAGGGGTCTTGCACAGTCAAGCTCACTGAGTAGAAGAGGACCCCAGGAGCAGGGGAGTTAATGGACAGGACGGGGAGGGGGGGAGAGGCAAAGTGCCATGCTCCGTCCTTAAGGCAGCGATTGCCAGTTTTGCAGCGGGGCATGTTTGCTGGAGGAGACTCTTGAGAGTCCCATGGACTGCAAGAAGATCAAACCTCTCCATTCTGAAGGAAATCAGCCCTGAGTGCTCACTGGAAGCACATATCGTGAAGCTGAGGCTCCAATACTTTGGCCACCTCATGAGAAGAGAAGAATCCTTGGGAAAGACCCTGATGTCGGGAAAGATTGAGGGCACTAGGAGAAGGGGACGACAGAGGACGAGATGGTTGGACAGTGTTCTCGAAGCTACGAACATGAGTTTGACCAAACTGTGGGAGGCAGTGCAAGACAGGAGTGCCTGGCGTGCTATGGTCCATGGGGTCACGAAGAGTCGGACACGACTAAACGACTAAACAACAACAACAACAACATATTTGCAAACTGGAGAAACCGTTGTGTGCAAACAGAATATGAAAAACATGATAAAACATCAAACATTAAAAACTTCCCTAAACAGAGCTGCCTTCAGATGTCTTCTAAAAGTCAGATAGTTGTTTATTTCCTTGACATCTGGTGTGAGGGAGTTCCACAGGACGGGCACCACCACCAAGAAGGCCCTCTGCCTGGTTCCCTGCAGCTCTACTTTTCGCAGTGAGGGAAATGCCAAAAGGCCCTCAGCACTGGACCTCAGTGTCCGGGCTGAACGATGGGGATGGAGATGCTCCTTCAGGTATACTGGGCTGAGGCCATTGAGGGCTTTAAAGGTCAGCACCAACACTTTGAATTGTGCTCGGAAACCTACTGGGAGCCAATGTAGGTCTTTCAGGACCAGTCTCAGTCACCAGTCACCAGTCTAGCTGCCGCATTCTGGATTAACTGTAGTTTCCGGGTCACCTTCAGAGGTAGCTTCTTTCAAGCCTCATTTCTGGATGGGATGGTGGGGAACCTGGCAAGCAGCGAGGTAGGTCTCTGTGGGCATGTGTATGCCCATGGCCACCTCCCTGGAGAACTCTGCTTTAGGGCATGCTGAGCACTGCTGAGTTATCGATAAATAAGGTGGTTGGCTGTAAAGAAGGGGAATTATGTTACAGGAGGGCTGCTTATTCCTTGGGTACCCAAAGGCATTCCAGCTTCCCACTGGGCCATCGCCATGCAAAGGAAGCTTCAAGCAAGGTTGATGCCGCAACCCGGCATTCTTCTCACCAAAAACAAAAATTGCACAAACCACCTCCATAAATAGTTTTTTTGTGTGACTGTTTCCTTCCAAGCAATGCTGGGTTTAGGGTGGTTCCACAATACAGGGTGCCGAGCCGAGGGGGCACAAAATAGCAGAAACAATAAACCTACATTTATATGAGTATATACTGAGAAGATCAATAAAAAGCCACTGTACCAAAAAGAGTTCTTGTGAAAATAAGAAATATTTCCGGGGGAAAGGGGACAAAGGTTGTGCCAAATGACCAAAGGGCGCCAAATGACCAAAGTCTGCCCCTGCGCCAAGAGCTGCTCCCTTCTCAGCCAAATTTTGATCGCAACACCTGAAAAACACAGTGCTGAAAGGCAAGAGATTTGTCCCTTAGGGGTGCATCATGGCATGAGAAATTTCAGAAGGAAGGGGAACTCACGGGCGGTCCTGGATACCCGTTTCCACCTGGGAGCCCACTGGGGCCTGGAGGTCCCTGCAAAAGAGAGAAAGCATGTTATATGAGCCACAACCGTAGGACAGAAGCTCTGAGCATACAAGAAACAAGGTTCCACCTAAACATTAGGAAGAACTTCCTGACAGTAAGAGCTGTTCGACAGTGGAATTTGCTGCCAAGGAGTGTGGTGGAGTCTCCTTCTTTGGAGGTCTTTAAGCAGAGGCTTGACAGCCATATGTCAAGAATGCTTTGATGGTGTTTCCTGCTTGGCAGGGGGTTGGACTGGATGGCCCTTGTGGTCTCTTCCAACTCTATGATTCTACTCTATGATTCTAAGGTATTTGAATCATCTTGCTAAGGAGCTGTTCTTACTTCGAATCCAATCCATCATTTATTGCATTTGACTAAAAGCCATTGCAAATTCAATTACGGATCCAGCAAGTCAATTAAAACCTGTTATATATATATATATATATATATATATATATATATATATATATATATATATATATATCTAGAGATATACATCCATTTACAATAAGTAAAATTAATGAATCACCTGCACAGTCTACAACTTTATCTTTTATATAGCTAGCATGAATACTTTTAGCTGCTTTAGCAAACAGGGCTGTTTTGTATGGCACAACCAGATCACAACCAGATAACAGCCAACATATTTTCACTTCAGGGTTCTGCCCCTGTAGTGTTGCCAGCACCTGTTCAAATAATAATAATAATCTCTTTCTGGGGTTTGGATAGAGGTGACAGTGGAGTATATAATGGGGGAGATCTTCTACCTCATCTACCCCACAAATACAGAGTTTTAAATATGCCTTGGAACTTTTCTAGATCTTCCATCTAAAACTGATGCAGGCATTGTTTGAAAACGGAGAGCTGTGAAGGCAGTTCTCAGGGAGGCAAAGGTAAGTATTGAGCTCTGGTGTGGTTTGATTTCGACAAATAGGGTACCAAGCTGGTCTTACTTACCGGAGGCCCTGGAAGCCCTTTGCCCTGAAAGTGAGATCAAAGTTACATTTTAAAAATAGAAGATTCATAAAAGATAGACCTTGTTTGAAAACCCACTCTCTCCTCTTTCCCCTCCCCTTTATTCAAATATAAAATGTGCAGTTTTAAAACATTAGCAAACCATTTCGCCCTTTTCCTGCTAAGGGAACGGATGTTCTTACACGGACGTAAGAGGCTGTAAAATCAATGTGAGGCAGTGTGAAAACTGATGCAGTGAACTAAGCTGCACATGGTGGTTTTGTTAAGTATAATCGTTTAATGCACATTGAAATGGAAAATAACTCTATAATGTGTCTGCATATATACTGCGAAGCAAGGCATGGAAATTTCCACAGAAGCTGCAGAGAGCCTAACAGGATAATCATTAAGTGGGGCTGTATCTCTGCTGGCTATACATATCCTTTGTTTTCCAGATGCTGAAGAGAACCGAAGGGTGCTAATCTCTCTCCAGTAAAACAGCCACAGGCTAAATGGAGGCTGTTTGAGGAGAGATATAGCTTTGATTTTTTTAGCTCAGGATGCAAGATGCTAGTAATCTAAAAGGTTTATACAGTACCAGGGGTGGTCAACTCCCAAGAGACTGTGATCTACTCACAGAGTTAAAAACTGGCAGTGATCTACCCCATTTTGGGGGGTTCAGGTCAAAATTGCTGAGCTTCTTTTTGGGAGAAGGAAGGCCTGTTTTTTAGAGGTCCAGGTCAAAGTTGCTGAGCGTTTTTTAGGAGAGCCAAAGTTGGTGAGCTTCTTTGGGGAGATCTACCAGTGATCTACCACAGACGTCCAGTGATTTACCGGTGGATCACGATCTACTTGTTGGACATGCCTGGTTTATACCTATGCTGGGATCAGTATAAAGAAATAGGCAACTGTCCGAATGTAACGTTTATTGTTTCAAGTTGTTTGGAGTTAAAGTTCTGCAAGTAAAGTTTTTGAACCATATTTTTGGACTGGAGAATTTTTATTTCAAAGAAGAGTCCATTTCTATTCATCCAACAGCTTCCATAGGCACAATATTAATAACCTCAATAGGTTTCTCATCCTACGGTGCACAGGTGATGCTGCTGTGACTGCCCATAACTGCCCATCAGGAAGACCAAAGCGACTTATCCTTTGAGCCCAGTAGGACAAACATCCACCATCTATTAACTGATCATCTGAGGACCTTCCTGCCCTTGCTACATTTGAACATATTTCTTACAATTGTCAATATTGTTCAGCTGTCTGTCAGGACATTTGGGTGGCTTATATCGACTTGTAGGTTTTAACTGAGATGGATATATTGATGGTTCTTGTATTTTTATTAGGAGCCGAGGTTTTCTTTCTGCGTTTTTGCTTCTTTCTTTTGTTAAAATTTGCTATAAAAATAAAGAAATGTCGGCAATTGCATATGTTAGCTGTTTAATGGAGAGGACAAACTCTGAACAATGACGCATGCACAGTTCCTTATTCAGCTACAAAACAACAACACGTGTGGTATGTCCCGTCCCGTCCCCCCGAAATGATCCAGGAAGACAGAACATCAGTTCACATCATGATGTTCACAACATTAACAATGGAGACAAAAGGCAATACTGTGAAGTATTGGCACAATAACTTCACAGCTTTCCACAGCAATGGCACAAGATTTGTTAACAAAATGGTATTTTGCACCTTTTACGAGCTGGTCCAAATCCTTGCTGATTCCAATGGAAATAATATTCCTAATGACTTCACCACCCCAGTAACTAACTGTGGCCAAATGTACCCATCTGTTGGCTTCAGCTAATTTTCAGGCCCAGCAAACATAGAGTTGGAAATTGAACACTGGACCAGATTTAGCATCTCTTCTCTCGGATACTCTTGGACACGCAAAGCTTCTTTGTGCCATGTAGTCTGGTACTATCTGCTTTGGCTTCCCATTTTCCAGCTCCTTTAAACAGGAGATGCTGGGACCACCTGGATCAGGGTCAGCAAGGTTTACCTTGCCTGGGCCGGTTCACTCCAGTGGATATCCCTCCATGGGGCAGATTGTGCGCCCCCCCCATTTCCGGCATCTGCATCTCCGCAGACGCAATTTCCGGTGCCACAAAACCAAGTCCCCATGCCACGCTGATTTAGCACAGCTCACGGGGACTCACCAAGTGGGTGGCTCAATTCGGGGGCCGGTTAAATGACTCCTGTGGGCCGCTTGTGGCCCATGGGCCTTAGGTTGCCAACCCCTGACCTGGATGCAAAAGGTGTGCTCTGCCCCTTAGCTATGCCCTTATTCCTGCGACTTCAGAAAAAGCAGCACCAAGGATCCCCGTCGACATTGCACTACACAGCAATGTGCGTGATGCACAACGTACTTCATACTTATATGCAAGAGATATATAATTGTAGATTCACTCACGGCTGGTCCAGCTGGTCCCGCAGGTCCTATGGCGCCCTGCCAGATCGAAACATTAAAATTAGCGCTGCATTGAATTTGGGTTCCACTGTGAAAGTTGCCATTTAGGGACAGATGTCAAAATGACCACAGAAACCCTGTGTTCTGCTCTTTCGTGAACACCTCTTTGCAGTCATTTTATTTCATTTTTATTTGTTTGTTTTTGCATTTATATGCCACCTTTATGGTCCAAGGAGCTCCCCCCCCTGCCATTTCATCTGCAAAACAACCCTGCAAGGCAGGTTGGGCTGAGAGGTGGTGACTGGCCCAAGCTCACCCAGTGAGTTTCAGGGCTGAGTGGGGATCCTAACCCAGGTCTCTCCCAGGTCATAGTCCAACACTCTAACCATTATGTCACACTGCTGCTGCTGCTTTGGAAGGTGGGGAAGTGGGAATTCACGCCCACTGCCCAACCATCTGAGAAGGTGCTCCCAGCCTTGTCAAATGGTGCTGAGCACTGGTGGTCACAAAACCAGTTCTACCTTGTGCATAATTACACCTTAGCTGCCAAGTATCCCATTTTTCGCGGGAAACCCTCGGATTTTAATCCGTTTCCTGCTGTTCTCCCGAATGGAGAAAATCCCGGAAATCCACTGGATTTCCTACCTGCCAGGGAGCCTCCATTTTGGGTGCCGCTTTTCCCATGTGCGGGCACCGGAAATTGGGCAGAGCGGCACCGGAAGTTGCTTCTACACATGCCCGGCGGCCATCTTGTTGGTGGCCGCATGGTGGCAGCCATCACCAAGATGGCTGCCGGGCTTGCGGCCACCACCAAGATGGCCGCCGGGCATGCGGCCATCACCAAGATGGCCGCCAGGCATGCATAGAAGCGACTTCCAGTGCCTCTCTGCCCGATTTCCAGTGCCCACACATGGGAAGAGCGGCCCCGGAAGTTGCTTCTACGCAACTTCTGGTGCCGCGCCGCTGCTGATCCCGCATTTTTCAGCGGGAGACTTGGCAGGTACGAATTACACACAAGTGGTTGGTGCAGAAAGAGACTCATGTCACCTTGCACACCTGAATGCACACCCCAGCTCAGTGTGAATGGCTGTACCTCTGGATGCCAGCATTGCCCATTTGCACTAGATTGCTTTGAACTAATTGTGCAAAAAACAAACAAACCCCAACCTCTTCATGTTGATGCTGCTGGATGTATAGAGATGCAGGCATAGATCAATTGCAGGAAATGATAAATTACATATATATTTGCCCTCCCCTCCTTTTCAACTCAGTAATAAGAAGTGGTCAGGCTTGCTAAAAAACAGAAAACAGAAAAATCAGTTCCACCCATTGGCCTACTGAAAAACCTTTCTGACCGATGTCACAAATTCACACCAGGCAGAGTTGTAACTCTCCTCGTTTGCTTTACACCAAGGCAGAGGGTTATCTCTCTTTTAGTTTTCCAATATAACCCCAATACAGTGGTACCTCGGTTTCCAAACATAATCCGTTCTGGAAGACCGTTCCGAGTTCCAAAATGTTTGGAAATGGAAAACTCAATACAGAAGCAGCGTGGCATGTTCGACTTCCGAGGTGCTTTCGAAAACCGAAGCATTTACTTTTGGGTTTACGGTGTTCGTAAACTGACATGTTCGTCAACGGAGACGTTCAAAAACTGAGGTGCCACTGTAATTGCCAAATTATAATACAGTGGTGCCTCTACTTACGAATAACTCTACTTACGAATGTTTCTACTTACGAACGGAGCTCCATCCGCCATCTTGGATGCGGTTTAGGTAGGATTTTTTCTAGATAGGGTTGCTTCTACTTACGAATTTTTTCTCCCAATGCATTCCTATGGGATTCGACTTACAAATTTTTAGACTTACAAATGTGCGTTCGGAATGTATTAAATTCGTAAGTAGAGGTACCACTGTAGTAACAATTAATTCCAAAATTATCAAAATTATCAAAATGTCAATCATCTTCCAATTAATGCATTTTAGTTATAGTGGCTCCCTGCATGGTGGACTGGGTGCATTTCCGATCTTATATCACTGCATTCCATGATCTTAATTAATAATAGTTATATTTCAGTTATAATAATAATCCCTTAGTCAACAGCTGCGTAATTAATGGCTTCCATCCGTGATGTTACAATATATAAATTTAGAAAGCTTCAAGTGAGGAACTCAAACTATTATCTTTATTCTGCCTTGCATGTGAAAACTGTCGTGTCCATGGAGGTCATGTGACTTGTGTGGTAGCACAACCCGGAAGACGCATGTCCCAGATTTGCGCTGGGGCATGTTGGAGGGTATGGTGGCACCATTCACGTTACAAGAAAGGAGATTCCGACTAAACATCAGGAAGAACTTTCTGACAGAGTTGTTCAGGATGTGGACTCTCCTTCTTTGGAGGTTTTTAAGCAGAGGTGGGAGGGCCATCTGTCATGGATGCTTTAGCTGAGATTCCTGCATTGCAGGGAGTCGGACTAGAATGACCCTTGCTTGAGTCTCTTCCAATTCTATGATTCTACCACAGAGATATCGACATTTGAGAAAGCTTGGCATTTGAAAAACAGCAGGTCCTCAGTTCTTAGCTAAATGGGGACCATTAGTCCACACTAACTACCAGACGTCCTCCAGGATAAGACTGGAGGGAGTTGTGAATATTGTGAATATTGTGCATAGTTTTTTTTGGGGGGGGGGGACCCCACTAAACCCTATAAATTAATAAATGACAGGAATTCGATTATTTAGGGTGTGAAGGGAAAACACACGCTGCAGGGGAATTCTTGGGCTAGCCTATGAAAAACGACCTGGGCAAGTTAGGGCCATAAAGAAACAACACAAGGCCACTGAGAGCAAAGCAAAACAACTGTCCTCCCCCCCTTGCCCTGAGCTGCGAACAGAGACTGGGGGGTTGGACGACTGCCGGGGCAACTGGGTGTGAGGTGAAAGGAAAAGAGAGTTTTTAGAGGGGTGTTCTGGGAAGAAGGCGGGGGGGGGAGAAGAAAGACTGGGATCCATCTTGGGCAGGCTGGCTGAGGGCTGGCTGCACCGATGTAGGGGACAAGCCCCTCTTGAAACGACCGTGCTGTAAGACAGGGGCGTACCCAGGATCAAAACTGGGGGGGGGCAAGAGAGGGGAAGAGAGAGAGAAGGAAGGAGGGAGGGAGGAAAGAGAGAGAAGGAAGGAAGGAAGGAAGGGGGGGAGAGAGAGAGAAGGGAGGGAGGGAGAGAGAGAGAGAGAAAAAGGAAGAAAGAGGGGGGAAGGAAGGATGGAAGAAAGGATAGAGCTCCTGTCCGCCCCGCCCCCCCCCCAGCTCAGGCTGCTCCTCCCCCCTCCCACGTTCCTGTCGCCTACCCCTTTCCCACCATTGCTATGATATTGACAAGCATGTCTCTGAACCCTGTTTGAAGATGTAAGTGCCTTTAAGTAGGGACTTGTCACAGCAACATAAGGAGAGCATACCTGCCAAGTCTCCTGCAGAAAAATACGGGATCCGCAGCAGCAGCGGCACCGGAAGTTGTCCGGCGGCCTTCTTGGGGGTGGCTGCATGGCAGTGGCCATCTTAGGGGTGGCCATGTGGCCACCTCCAAGATGGCTGCCGCCATGTGGCCACCCCTAAGATGGCCGGCGGGGATGCGTAGAAGCTATTTCCGGCGCCAGCGATGGCCATTTTCTGGTGCCCATAGATGGGCAAACCGGCACCAGAAAAATGGCTGCCGGCAGGAGCAGATTTAAGGGAGATTTACAGGAGAGGAGCTCAAACGGGAGACCGCCGGGAAATGGTAAGGAAAAACGGGGGTTTCCCGGGGAATACGGGGTACTTGGCAGCTATGAAGGAGAGACAGATGGATCAGGCGAATGGCTCATCTAGTCCAGCATCCTGTTCTCACAGTGGAAAATCAGGTGCCTGTGGGAGGCCCGCAAGCAGGATTCGAACACAAGAGCATTCCCCTTTTCTCCGGCTTCCAGTAACTGGTACTGAGAAACATTGCTGGCTATGACTGTGGAGGCAGAACAGAGATATCCCGTCGAAAGCTCTCTCCTCTACGAATTTGCCTTAAAAAGGGGGACTTGGTTTATGAAAACATCTGAAAAGCTGTTGCTTGATTTGCAGTTCAAAAGGAAGGGCACCCTGGCATTCTGCATACCACACCAAAGCAGATTAGTAGGGTTTTTCCCCCTGTTAAATTTAAAGACAACCCTCTAATCAGATGGACAGCTTCTGAGAGCTCAAAGCCATAATTAATTCCATTTCCACCCCCTTAAGATCAGGCTGTAATCCCATCAAGATCAACTTTGTTTACAAATGCCAGCTTAGTTATATATTTTTAAAAGCTCAGTTATTCACATTTTTTTGTTCCTGGACTACTTCCCGACAGATCCTAAACTAGTCTTTTACAGTGCTGGCTGCTTGGGAGGAAAGAGTGCATTGTTGTCCTTCTTAATGACTAAAGAAATGATGAGTTCTCAGAGAAAGCTTGCTAATTCTTATGTCAAATCTGCTGCAGAACTCGCACAAATCCTGAGCTAAAATCCCTTAAAATACGGAAAGTAATTGACACACTGTTTAGCTGTATGTGCAGTGGGTAATAGCAAAGTTGGGGGACCTGTGGACCTCTTCAGATGTTGTTTAGCCTGGATAAAAGGAGACTGAGAGGAGAGATGATAGCCATCTTCGAATATCTAAAGGACTGTCACATAGAGGATGGAGCAAGCTTGTCTTCTCCTGCTTTGGAGGGTAGGACTCAAACCAATCGCTTCAAGTTGCAAGAAAGGAGATTCCGACTAAACATCAGGAAGAACTTTCTGACAAAATTAAAAAATTCCTTCCAGTAGCACCTTAGAGACCAACTAAGTTTGTCATGGGTATGAGCTTTCGTGTGCATGCACACTTCTTCAGATACACTGAAACAGAAGTCACCAGACCGTTATAAAACCATGGAGAGACCTGGTCTGAATAGAGACATTGGATTCTTATCTCATTATACATGATAAAGCCATCTCACCCCTTGCTTTTTCCTGTAAGACCAATCGCAGTCATTAACAGACACCAACAGGTTTACCACACCTATCAGCCAATCACCCATTCCCACCACCCTCTCACTATATATAAGGGTCTGGTGACTTCTGTTTCAGTGTATCTGAAGAAGTGTGCATGCACACAAAAGCTCATACCAATGACAAACTTAGTTGGTCTCTAAGGTGCTACTGGAAGGAATTTTTTAAATTTTGTTTCGACTACAGCAGACCAACACGGCTACAGTGGTACCTCAACAACCGAACGACTTGACTTCCGAAGGATTCGACTTCCAAAGTCGACAACCCCAGAAGTCTTTTCGCCGCGTGTGTTCTGCACCTGCGCAGAAGCACGAAAGCGCGCTTCGCGCATGTGCAGAACGGGCACTTCGAGAACCGAAGACTTCGACTTACGAAGATGGCCATGGAACGGATCGTCTTCGTAAGTCGAGGTACCACTGTACTTACCTGTAACTAGAACTTTCTGACAGTAAGAGCTGTTCAACCATGGAACCATCTCCCTTGGGAGGTTGTGGACCTCCTTCCTTGGAGGTTTCTAAGCAGAGGTTGGATGGCTGTCTGCCGTGGATGCTTTAGCTGAGATTCCTGCATTGCAGGGGGTTGGACTAGATCAGGGTTTCTCAAACTTGGATCTCCAGCTGGTTTCGGACCACAGTTCCCATCATCCCTGACTACAACATCTAGAGTTGTAGTCCAACAACAGCTGGAGACTTGAGTTCGGGAAACACTGGACTAGACTATTCTCAGGGTCCCTTCCAACTCTACGATTCTATTCTTTGATTCTAACTCACATCAACCCCAGCCAGCACAAACAATGGTCAGGGATGTGGGGACTTGCAGAATAACAACATCTAGAGGGCTGCACATTCCTCACCCCCATTCTAGACCAACTATCACAGGGGCAGGGGACCATTTTTAGCCTGAGGGCCGCATTCACTTCTGGGCAAACCATCTAAGAGCCACATGGCAGAGGTGTGTGGGGCCAGAGGCAGAATTGGGTGGAACAATTAATTGCCAATTCCACCTTTTCTGCAGAAGGAGAACCCAACAACACCTGGAAGACCACAGGTTTCCCTCCCCTGGCATGCAGATTAATTTTGCCATTCCACTTTGGTCAATGAGTTTGCTTTTGCCCCAATGGTCCTTCAAGTTTTTAAAAGTTCTTGTACTTACTCTGTCCCCTGGTGGCCCTACTGGTCCAGGTGGGCCATCAGATCCCGTTAAACCCTGACAAAGAAACAGCAGAGAAAATATTAACGTTTTCATTTATTAGATTTCTTACTCATCCTTCACCATGAAGTCCAGAGGCGGGATACAAAAACTGACAAAATTCAATATTAAAACCAGTCTTTAAAAATTATAGCCAAGAGAAAGAGTGGGATCCTTTTAAAAAGAAAAAGAAAAGAAGAGAATGACTATATTGAAGAACACAGAGAGAGATCTTCCCCCCATAATTTGAGCACCGGGATACTGCCTTGGCATGTCAGCAAAGCATGCTGGGAATCGCTCTCCCTAATGAGGAGGGCGCGGGAAGGAATATTCAATACTTACATCTACTCCTGGAAGACCAGGCAAGCCGGCATTCCCTGCTTTCCCAGGCTTCCCTGGTGCTCCTTTCGGCCCCTAAACCAGATTGAGAGGCAGGCACAGTTAATACAACAATCACAAAGATATAACAGGATAGCATGGCTTCAACGTTGACACTTTCTTAAAGCATGGACTCTGCAGCATATGTAAGCACAGAAATTCTTGGGAGTCTCAGAATTGGATCCATGCTTGACTCCCACCAGCAGGAAGGACCCCCTCAGCGGAATTCTACCCCTGCGGCCTGCCTAATGAGTTGCTAAGTATTTCTCAAGGCTGCGGGATGTGGAGAAAGAGAGACAGCTTTGTGCTCCCTAGACCAGGCATCCCCAAACTGCGGCCCTCCAGATGTTTTGGCCTACAACTCCCATGATCCCTAGCTAACAGGACCAGTGGTCGGGGAAGATGGGAATTGTAGTCCAAAACATCTGGAGGGCCAAAGTTTGGGGATGTCTGCCCTAGACATTTCTCTGCAGCCCCAGAAGCTAGAACAGCGGTTCTCAAAGGGTTCTGGTGTGCCACGTGGCCGGAGAGGGTGGCAAGTGTGGCAGGAAGATCCAAGGGCAATCGATATGCCAAGGGCGCTTCCCGGCCAAAGGAATGCACACGGCACATAGCTAAGTATTTATTGCCAAAGATAACACAGTTGCTTCTACAGTTCTGGGTATCAATGCACACCAATCCTGCGGCTAGGTCTGTGCTCTGTGGAGCAGTTGCAGCAACAGAGCCTTCCCAGGAGGAGGAGCTGTTCCCCATCCAGTATTTCCCAGCTACTGCCTTCTGAACTGTGCCCCTCTGCAAACCACTGTTCCAAATCTATACTGTCCTCCTGCTCCTGTGGCCTTCGTGGAAACTTGCTCTGCTCATCCCTTTTCAGTTCCCTCCTGGTTCTGGGAGACAGCGGTGCAGGAAAAGGTGGGGAAGCATCCAGCCCTTCACTTGCCTGACCTGCGTCTTCTTTCTCCTGCGCTCCGCCCTCCAGCTCTGAAGCTCCCCCTGTCTCTGAGTCCTGCCTCCTGGGTGGTACAGGTCCCCCACAAACCACTGCCCTCCTTTCGCGAGTCAGACTCCAGGCTTCCTTCTACTGCTGCACCCTTGTCAATGCCCTGGGCCAGTCCCTGACACAATATTATACTTTGGGAACGATCCGTGTTCTTATGCAGCTGCATTGTTCTATGCTTCCTATAAGTCCCTTGATCATATTCTAAAAAAAGTTCTGTGTTATAATTCAAACAGTGCTAGGATACCAGGCTTCAGGGAATCGGCTTCCTCCCTCCGTGGCAGTAGATAAGCAGAACAAAGGAAAAGGAGTCTTCTTACCAGTTAGAAACTTTAATAATCACAGCGAGAAATGGTGGTGCTCCCAATTAAGGATTACACCCCCTTCCGTCACTCCTATATCTATTAATCTGAGTGTATACCCTCTGTACCTTCTGTTCTGCAACTTTCTCAGCCTTGGGCTGAGTAGAGGAATGCTGTCCAAAGATTGTAAATCTCTTAACCCTCTCTCTCCCAGTGTTTCTTCTCCTAGCTGTTCCCCATCCAGTATTTCCCAGCTACTGCCTTCTGAACTGTGCCCCTCTGCAAACCACTGTTCCAATTCTATACTGTCCTCCTGCTCCTGGGAAGATTCAGGATCAGGGGGATGGGGAGGCTCCCACCACTCCTCCTCACTGCAGCCATCCTCAGCACAGTCCCTGACATAGGAGTTGTTTCTTTTCGTTTCCCAACAAATTTCTTATCAGTAAAAATAAAAATAAAAATGGTGTTGTACAAGCAAAGTTTTATTCTGTAAGTGTGGTCCAGGAGAAAAAGCTTGATAACCACTGAGCTAGAGGCTCTCAAGTTTTTCATCCCTACCTGTCCTTCTTTCAGAAATAAAAGTTACCAGAAGCTGCTTTTATTTCCCAGACAAGTGTGTTCCTTGGTCCTTTGCTGTCTCTACTCCTCCCATACCCTTTGCCCCTGAATCTGGTCTCTTTCTTGTACCACAGATGCTTCTGATCATTGCTTAGATCCATCTAGCTCTGTATTGTCTACACTGACTGGCAGCAACACTCCAGGGTTTCAGACTTGGGGGTCTCTCTCAACCCTACCTGGAGATGCTGGAGATTTGAACCTGGGACCTTCTGCATCAACATCATTACTATTATTAACTTTTGTTTTTTATTATCCATTATTATTATTATTATTATTAAAAATTTGCATACCACCCTTTGTCAAAAGACCATGGGGCAGTTTACAACAAAGAACACAAAGCACAATACGTAATGTGATATCTATGCAATATGAAAGATCCGAACAGTTACAGAAATAAAATGACAATAAGGAAAAATGCACGACAGAAGACAGCTTCTCATAAAATGCAGATTTTCACTGAAGCAAAAAAGAAAAAAAAGGGGGAGGAGAAAATGGGCAGTGGGGTATCTAAAATACAGTAACAGAGCACACATGCAGAATCTCCCATCTTATCTAAAGCAGCTCTTCATCCCAGCCACCCACACAGAGCATCTGCATGCAAAGTCTCTGATCAACCAGTGAGCGATGACCCTTGTTGGACTTCCCCAAGGACAACATTAAGTGATGTTAAATGAGCAAATACTTACTGGTGGACCAGGCAAACCGGGAGGACCAGGCTCTCCCTAAATAAAAAAGAAAGCAGAATTAAGAGTTAGGTTCCTACCTCCACCGGCAGCTGCCATATCCTTCCCCCATCCTTATCCTGCCCAATCCTTCCCCCATCCCACTAAAAGCACATGAAGATTTCCTGTAAGTTCGGATGCTTTAGTACTTGCTAGAACTTCACTGTCCGCTAAGATTTAGGAACTCCTAAAGCATCATTTGCTTTGATTGCCAAGGAAAGCAACGATACACCCAGGTTGCAGGTTTGATCCCTGTACGGGACAGCTGCATATTCCTGCGTAGAATCATAGAGTTGGAAGGGACCAAGAGGATCATCTAGTCCAACCCCCCGCGATGCAGGAATCTTTTGCCCACTGTGGGACTCGAACCCAAGACCCTGAGCTTCACAGTCTCTAAAGACTGCACTGAAGAGCAGGATTTCCATGGGGAAGTGGCAGGGCAAAGGCAAACCCACTTAGACTCGTGCTTCCTAGGCATGGGGCAGGCAAGCAGGGGAGCCCATCTCCATCTAGGCCAGTGGTGTCTACACTAACTGGCAGAAGCTCTCCTGGATTTCGGGCAGGGGACATTCCCAAGATGTTGGGGATTCAACCTGGGATCTACTGCACACAAAGCATGTCCTTCTACCAATAGGCTACAGTCTTTCCCCTGCCATCCCCAAAACCAAAACAAGTATGGAAGCAGCTCTAGCAAGCATGGTTAGTATCAACCTGGAGCAATGGTTCACGGAAGGACACAGTTTGGAAACTGACAGCTGGGCGAAGAGCAATCAAAGGGAGAGGAACGGGAAGAGAGAGAGCTGGTTGAATCTCTCTCACTAGAAAGCGTGCAGGGCGAGAGTCCTAGAGCCAGGCGTCTGGATAGGGTAGCCTCTCAGAAGGCTTAGTGGTGGAGGGATCACGTGGTGAGGAGACGGGAAGACGAAGTAACTAGAGGGAAGTGGGAGGATGAGAACCTGCATGATGAGAACGGACGCTTGATGTTTGTGCTGTGTTTAATAAACCTCTCTGTTGACAAGCTGGAACGTGTCCAGAAGAGGGCAACCGAAATGGTCAAAGGCCTGGAAACGATGCCTTATGAGGAACGGCTTAGGGAGCTGCGTATGTTTAGCCTGGAGAAGAGAAGGTTAAGGGGTGATATGATAGCCATGTTCAAATATATGAAAGGATGTCATATGGAGGAGGGAGAAAGATTGTTTTCTGCTGCTCCAGAGATGCGGACACGGAGCAATGGATTCAAACTTCAAGAAAGAAGATTCCACCTAAACATTAGGAAGACAGTAAGAGCTGTTTGACAGTGGAATTTGCTACCAAGGAGTGTGGTGGAGTCTCCTTCTTTGGAGGTCTTTAAGCAGAGGCTTGACAGGCATATGCCAGGAATGCTTTGATGGTGTTTCCTGCTTGGCAGGGGGTTGGATTGGATGGCCCTTGTGGTCTCTTCCAACTCTATGATTCTATGATTCTATGTTGCTGCCAAAAGACTGCTTTTGCTATGTGCTGTTATCTACAAAGAGGGGGGAAGGTAAGCCTTCCCTGGCAGCCTGACAATGGCCAGGGATAATGGGACTTGTGGTTCAGCTACACCTGGGGGACAAAGGGTTCCCCACCCCTGATGCCTTTGGTCCGGTCCTATGTCTAGAATAGAAGAGGATGGAGTCATCCAGCTGCAGGGGACCTGCTGAATTCATCCAGTCAAACTTATTGCCTGATGGATGCCTAGATTACTAAAATAGACTGCTGGAACTGCAGTTGAGTTAGGTGTTGGGTCATAGAGTTGGGACCCCAAGGGTCATCCAGTCCAACCCCATGCAATGCAGGAATCAAAGCATCCATGACAGATGGCCATCCAACCTGTGCTGAAAAATCTCCAATGGAGGAGATTCTGCAACCTCCAAGATCTTTCTGGATCTCAACAGTTGGCAAGATCATCAATGTGTGTGGTCGCCTGACTTCTCACCCTTAGATGGAAGCATTCTTAAACCTGTTCTTCCTTGACTGCTCACATATCATAAAGCAGGCATCCCCAAACTTCGGCCCTCCAGATGTTTTGGACTACAATTCCCATCATCCCTGACCACTGGTCCTGTTAGCTAGGGATCATGGGAGTTGTAGGCCAAAACATCTGGAGGGCCTCAGTTTGGGGATGCGTGTCATAAAGCAAAGGGAGCTGGGTGGGCGCGGGTTGGTTGCTCGGCTGGCATCCTTCTGTCTCGGAGGACAATGGAGGAGTACACATCAAAATGAGGCTACTCTGCAAGGTTTCAGGTTGCACCTAGGACTGCCAGCAAGGAGGAGCGTGCAAACGATCGGCCCCCTCATTTTTGAAAATATAAAAATCCATCTAATAGCCCAGGTCTGTCTTGACCCTTTGGCCAAACACAGGTTCCTTGGTAGGTGGATAATAGGAATGGGGGAAAACTAAGCTGTGTCCATATTAATAAAGCTGGAGATTAATTTTAGGTTAAAATAAGTAGCTTTACTCAGTAATTGCAGGGAATGATTGTTCAGAGAATATATTCTTCTCTTTCGCAAATTTCCCTCCTTGCTTTGCTTGCCCTCATGAAGAATTCTGTTGAGCTGAAAAGCTTGCATGCTGTTTTGTGACATATTTGCCTAAGAAAGGTTTGGTCTTAATGTCAATTTTGGGCAAAGCGAGGTCTGCACATCATGTCAAATGCCCTCATCCTGAGCTGGATTCAGCATTTCACCTTCAGCACAGAATCACAGAGTTGGAAGGGATCTCCGAGGGTCATCTAGTCCAACCCCCTGCAACACAGGAATCTTTTGCATGTGACGTTGGTGGTCACCTGCTGACTTCTGATTGTGCAATTAAGCCTGGAGTTAGCTAGCCCCTTCCCATGGGAAAAGCCTTGGTAGCAGAGGAACACAGGAAGAAGTTGCCTCATCTGACTTAGTACTGTCTACGCAGACTGGTAGCAGCTCTGCAGGGTTTCAAGCCAGAGAAACTCCCAGCCCTGTTTGGGGATTGAAGCCAGGACTGTCTGCATGCAAAGCAGGTGCTGATCTCTGGCAGAGGGGTATGTTTGGTTCAGCCACTTGGTCCGAGGCTTAAGTACGGTACCAACCAACTCTCCACATGCTGTCATGTTAACACCTTTTAAAAGCGGCTACCCTGTGGTTCCCAGTCCTCCGAATCCACCTTTCTGATCCTCCGGAGAACAGACAAGAAGAAGAACAAATTACGGGTGGGGGAATGGGGAGTCAGAACTACTCCTTCAGCTGCTAATCTATTATATTTGAGGGTGCCCTGCAAAAATCCCTTTCAGCAAGCTTATTTATTTCTGTGAAATCTGTATCGTATGATCACATAAACGTCAACTTCAGACATACATTTTTAAAATGGATTAACCCCCCCTCCACACACACACACACACACACACACAACCAAACACACTATAGTTTTTAATGTCAGTTAAATCAATTCCCATTTGACAGCTGTTCTATTTTTAGGAGCTAAGCAATTACCTTGTTAGATCATGACAAGAATATGAGTGTGTGTTTTTTTGAAGGTGGGGATGGGAAGGGTTTATTGTACAAAACTTTCACAGAATCATAGAATTGTAGAGTTGGAAGGGAGACCTGAGGGTCATGTAGTCCAACCCCCTAGTTCACAGATCACGTGAGCGGAACAATGCTCAGAGGGCACTTTCGCTGGCGGAAGTGGGAGACAGTTCCCTCCTTCCATCTGAAGCCCACTGCATCTCCTGAAAATCTTCTCAGGAGGCCGAAAGACCCTATGGAACTACGTTGGGCAAGAGTTTCCTGCATTTCAGGGTGTTGTGCTAAATAGCCCCTTCCGACTCTACAATTATATTCTATGAAACAGGGAGGGGTGCGGGTGGCACTGTGGTATAAACCACTGAGCCTAGGGCTTTCCGATCGTAAGGTCAGCGGTTCGAATCCCCGTGACGGGGTGAGCTCCCGTTGCTTGGTCCCTGCTCCTGCCCACCTAGCAGTTCGAAAGCACATCAAAGTGCAAGTAGATAAATAGGTACCACTCTGGCGGGAAGGTAAATGGCGTTTTCGTGCACTGCTCTGGTTTTGCCAGAAGCGGCTTAGTCATGCTGGACAGAAAAACTGTATGACCCAGAAAAACTGTATGTGGACAAACGTCAGCTCCCTTGGGCAGTAAAGCAAGATGAGTGCCGCAACCCCAGAGTTGTCTGCAACTGGACTTAACTGTTAGGGGTCCTTTACCTTTACCTTTTTATGAAACGGGCTGCAGAGGCCATGGCTGCAAAATGCCCTTCTCCTTTTCCTACAAAGCAAAAGGAATACAGCTTTCTGCCTTATGCCTTAGGTCTACCCAGTTCAGTATGGCCAACACTGGCTGGCAGCAGCAGCTTCTCTAGGGTTTCAAGAAGAGTTCCCTCCCAGCCCTACTTGGAAATGGCAAGGATTGAAGCCGGGACCTTCTGCAGGCCAGGCAGATGATCTGCCTCTGAGCTGGAGACCCTTCCCCTTTCTTCCTCCGGTGGGAGCATTTGCCAGATCTTGGTAAAGCCGACCCAGCCCAAAGCATTTATGATCCCAAGGCAACAGCGAAACGAGAAGCTGCTTGTGGTGGTGCATGATGGGTTCTCCAAAAACTGTTTTTACTCATGCATCCGTCGGTAGAAATTAGCCCTGCTCTTGATCTTGTTTTCCTAACTTGTGACCCAGAAGGAAGACCTTTTGCAGTTGCATTGCTTCTAGTGCCCCCAGCTGGCAGCTGGATGACCTGCGCAGACGTGAAAGAATTTGGGGTCCTGCCCACCATCCTCAGATGAAGAGCAGTAGATAAATTCAATAGAGTAAACAATAAAATAATGAATTTTGGAATCATGTGCTGGAAGAAAGGCAATGCCACAGGTGGCTCCCCCATGTTCCCAGTTCGGTGGGATCTGAGCTGTGGGATACATCTTCTCTATTTCTCTTCCTTCCAAAGCACACTTTGCTTAAAATGTACTGTATATTCATTTTCTGGCGTGAATATGACCTGAAAAGCACAGTACAGCAAAAACAAGAACTACCAATAAACTCTAAAGCTTAAGAACAACAGTTTAAACTGGACGGAAAACAGGGAGATTTACTGAGTGCTCATGCTGATACAGCCATCTGTCATGATTCTGTGATTCTAAACTTGTGCAGAGGTTGTCTGGCATTGCCTGGTTATTGAAACAAGACGCACACTCAAAAATTCAACCTAGCAAGTAATATTCAGGTTTAATTCTATGAAGGATTATTTATCGGGCCGTGGGTTCAAGCCCCACGTTGGGCAAAAGATTTATGCATTGCCGGGGGTTGGACTAGATGGCCCTTGTGATCTCTTGCGGTTCTAGAATTCTATGATCTCGGTGCTTCATTTTGTCCAGCAAGAAGCAGAGGACTGCCCAAGAAGATGTGGTCATTTTTCGCCCACGTTCTAGACAAACTAGATGTTCTGCGGTTGGAGAAAGGTTCCTTAAGACTCTCTCAGGAAGCAGAGATGAAAGAGACACATTCTGCACTATAAATAGCAAGCCTTCAAGCCAGACTGGAGGTTAGAGGTTGACCCATCAGTAATTCTACTCAGCCTATTAGGCTGGCCCACTGAGGCTCCGCCCACTTCTCCCTCAAGTTTGGTCCAATCCCAGGCTGCTCAGATACTTACATCTATGCCATCTTTGCCAGATGTTCCCGGAGGTCCTCGTGGTCCAGGAGGCCCCCGTGGTCCTGGCCTCTGGAAAGGAGAAAAGTGAGGCTTTGCATCAGGTGAAACGTAAGGAAATAGATCAAGAAATTCATGGACAACCAGAGACTTCTAAATCCCTTTCTGTTTGGGACAGGCACCTAAGGAACTCTCTGAGTGGCAACCTAACCAGCTCAGATGCCAGGGAGACCAACCTCCAGCCTTCATTAAAACATGTTGCACAAATTTCCCCCTTGCCCTGTTTCTGGGGTTAGCTTTTGTGGAACTTTGAAACAAGCACACATTCAATTCAAGACTCTTCATTTAGCAACACCCTTTCAGAAATGGGGGGGGGGCATTCCACAACTATAATTTATCACACTTGTATCCAGGGCTGGATTTAGGTTTGATGAGGCCATAAGCTACTGAAGGTAATGGGACCCTTTATATGTCCAGCTGTCCTTTGTCAACAACAAATTGTCGCTGTTTTTTTGTGTTGAATATATGCTATATGGTAATTTATGGACTTCATAGGTATCTAAAGCCATTCCCACATAACAAAATATATTTTATCAAAGTAATTGTTTTTTATCTTATATTTTGGAAATGTACATCCAGTTTTTTTTCATGTTTAGCTTATACGTAAATCCGGTACTACTTGTATCTTCTATTCTCGGGGTCATTCCACTTGCTCCTAATCGCCACTACTATGGCAAACACTTATGCAGAACAACTCAATTGGCATCATAGCAGAGTGGAGGACTTCAACCTCAACATTTTATTTATTTGGTTTAAAAGATGCATCATCCACCCTTCGTTAAGTACCAACACCAGGGTGGTGTATATTATAAAATACATTTTATCAGCCATCATTAAAAACAAAGGCAACTACAAGCAGCTCGTATCCCTGTGCTAAACTCTATCCTTTTGAAATACGGATTCTCCGACTCACACTTGCTTTCCATCTCTCATCTGTTAGCTGTCTATTTCTAAACTTTCGGACAAATTTGCGGCTCAACAGATTCAAAAGGATTTCTCTCTCCCCCCCCCCATCCCCTGGTGGCTAAAGGGTCAAGGACCTTCTTCCTTTGCAGCATAGAATTTATGGCGCAGAAAAGATTTAGCAAGCACGATTCCCAATTACATTAATTACACATCTTAACCCTACTGAGTTTTACAGACCTGCGACCCTTAAGAACCACCTTCCAATGTTGCGTTGGCGAATTACAGGTAAAGTTACAACAGTGTGCAAATTGCCATCTTTATAATATGTCTTTAAGGTAGGAGAAAAAGGGGTCTGCAGTTAATTTTCGCAAGCTGCGTCAAATTCAACTCAATGAATGCACGCACTGTTTGGTGCTAAGGTGGGGGGTGGGGAGAAGAAATGCTATAAATGCTTTTCTATGTGGAGAAAAAAAGGCCCCTGAGAGTAACTTGTAACCAGCCGCATTGGTCAACAAAGCTTTCTTTGTACGGCAAGGTTTGCTCACGGATGGGACAGGACGACTCTAAGATTCCTGAACCTGGCTGCAGACAAACTTCACTGACAACTTTAAAGAAAAGAACCCTTTTAATCCCCCCATAATTCAGTAATTAATATTCCTTGCAGGGTGCTCTTTAGGAATGGGAACTCTACTGGATGAAGGATTTGCCATAAGCCTATTATTTCCCCCTTAAAAGTTAGTTCGGAGATCAAGTAATGGGAAAAGGAGGGGGGGGGCTCACACCTACCAAAAGGCTGGAAATACAGAACACTGGAGTTCTTGTTCAATCTGAAACTTGATGCTTTCATGTTAAACAAAACGGTTACTCTCCAAGTCAACTCCCAAACATCTTAGTATTAATATTTTATAGCGAGGGAAAGAGTGTTTGTGTTAGAAACCCATAGTTTAATGAAGTTGGTTTATGACACGGACCATACAATAGCATTGCAAAAATCATATAGATAAGGATCTTGCAAACAGCTCAGTTTTCATAATCACTAAAGACTCTTTGAATCACAGCCTGATTCCGAAGACCAAGACCGCTCTCGTATTCTGCTATCCGGACTGCGCAAAGAGAAACGTGAGCATTGAGGATTAATTGCTACTCAGGGAAGTACCCGGACTCACAGCCAGATCCTATCCAAACCAACTGAGATGTACGTCCTGCTGCTTTCAGGCTGAAACCTCACGGACCTATCTATACGTAAAGGAAAAGTGATACAGTCTGTCCTTTTCCTTTTGGGAGATGTGGAGGCTTGTTCCAGAAGATGGAGCTAAACTGCAGCTAGGAAGCTCTGTCCTTTTGAAAAGGCAGAAGGAACAATCCTTACCTGAGCTGAGGAGGAGGCCAGAAGCTGAGAAAGAAGAAGTAATC
Source organism: Zootoca vivipara (assembly GCF_965207765.1). Lineage (NCBI taxonomy): Eukaryota > Metazoa > Chordata > Lepidosauria > Squamata > Lacertidae > Zootoca > Zootoca vivipara. The sequence goes on along the minus strand of NC_142590.1, from coordinate 87,169,868 downwards.
CGAGGGCTGAGAACCCAGCCATAGCCATCACAAATTAATTCCTCTTGGCTCCAGAAGCCTTCTCCCCCTGCTGCCTATTATTCCGTCCTGTGCTTTTCAGAATCTCCACTCCTGGACGAGTCCCTTCCACCGCCAGGGAAACCTGTGCCTCCTGTCTGGAAGGGGAGACACGCCAGCCAAGGAGGCAGAGGGGGCTGGACTCTGATGGAGAACGAGACCGGGCTACTGAGAAAGGGGAGGAGGAAGAGAAGAGCTGGACACCTCCGTTCACAGCTCAAGATTTTTTTTTCCAGCTTGCTGGAGGATCGCAGAAGGGGCCCAGGCACAGAGGAGAGCGATATGGATTGGCTTGGGTTAGCTGACTTAGGCTATGTCCTCACCATATATTTAAATCACTATGATACCACTATAAACAATCACTGCTTCCCCCAAATAATTCTGGGAGGTGTAGTTTGTTAAGGGTGCTGAGAGTTGTTAGGCAACCCCTATTCCCCTCACCGAGTTATAATTCCTAGTTCCCTGGGAAGAGTAGATTAAGTCACCCTGATAATTGTGGCTCTGGGAGTGGAATAGAAGGTCTCCTAACTCTCAGCACACTTCAACGACAGTGCCTAGAATTATTTGGGGGAAGCTGTGACTGTTCTATTTTTTTTTTAATATTTTTATTAAACATTTTATAACAAACAAAAAAATACATAAAATACCAAAAATACAAAGAACATCATTACAACAACAAAAAAAAACCATCAATACAAACATAAACATAAACATATCCAATTTAAGTTAAGGCCGTATGAACAATTGAAGGATAGGTTAAGTGATTGGTTTCAGTATGTGCAGATAAATGAAGCATTCAAGATAGATAAAAAAAATGGATTACAGAAATGGATTACAGAAAATTCCAGTTCAACAAAAGAATCTACTGAATGAGTTGATTACAAGACAAGAGGTTGAAATAGCAATCCAAGAGTTGAAAAATGATAAGGCCCCAGGACCTGATGGACTGACCTCCAAGTACTATAAAACACTAAAAAACTGGTTGATACAACCATTAATGGAGGTAGCAAATGAGATTTTAGGGGGGGGGCAAGGCACCAGAGACTTGGAAAGAAGCTTTTATCTCTCTGATACCAAAACCAGATGTGGATAGGACTAAGTTAAGAATTATAGACCAATCTCATTATTGAATGTGGATTATAAGATATATGCTAGCATTCTGGCATCGAGACTGAAAAGGGTGTTGAAGGACATGATACATAAGGACCTGGCAGGATTTTTGCCTGGGAGGCATATGAAGGACAATATAAGAAATATAATAGACATTTTGGAGAGACTGGAAATGAAAATAAACACCAAAGCAATGTTAATTTTTGTGGATGCTGAAAAAGCTTTTGATAATATTTCTTGGACTTTTATGAAACGAAACCTTGCAAAAATGGAGGTTGGTCAAAACTTTGTTAATGGGATTAATGGTATTTATTCTGAGCAAAGAGCGAAAATTATTGTAAATAATGTGGTTTCAGAAGAGATAAGAATTGAGAAAGGAACAAGACAAGGGTGCCCACTTTCCCCCCTGCTATTTATTTCTGTCTTGGAGGTCTTACTGAATATGATAAGGAGTGATGAAGGTGTTAAAGGAATCACAGTAGGCACAAAACAATACAAGCTAAAAGCCTTTGCAGATGACTTAGTACTAACTCTGCAGAACCCTGAACACAGTGTTGTAAGAGTATTGCAGATAATCCAAGAGTTTGGTAAAGTGGCAGGTTTTAAGTTAAATAAAGGGAAAACTAAAGTATTAGAAAAGAATTTGACGATGCAAGAGAGACAAAGAGTAGAGGACTGCACAGGACTGAAATGTGTGAAAAAGGTGAAATATCTGGGAGTAAATATGACTGCAAAAAATCTGAATCTCTATAAAGATAATTATGAGAAGTTATGGAATGAAATCAAAAGAGATTTGGAGATATGGTCAAGGTTGAAACTGTCCTTAATGGGCAGAATAACAACGGTTAAAATGAATGTATTGCCAAGAATGTTGTTTTTATTTCAGGCCCTTCCGATAGTGGATAAGTTGAAATGTTTTCAAGAGTGGCAAAAGACATTGTCTAAATTTGTCTGGCAGGGGAAGAAACCCAGAATCAAATACAAACTTTTGACAGATGTAAAAGAAAGGGGAGGATTCTCACTGCCAGACTTAAAGATTTACTTTGAAGCCGCAGCTTTCTGCTGGTTGAAGGAATGGTTTTTGCTAGACAATGATGATGTGTTAGATTTGGAAGGCCATGATAATGCATTTGGGTGGCATGCGTATTTATGGTATGATAAGGTAAAGCTACATAAAGGTTTCAAAAACCATATAATCAGGAAATCATTGTTTAATGTATGGATTAGATACAAAGATTTGTTGGAAAGGAAAACTCCTAGGTGGATTTCGCCACTTGAGGCGAAGAAACCTAAAAGGACAAATATGGATGAGAATAGGCTGAAATACAAAGACATTTTGATGGAGGTGGAAAGCTGTGACTGTTCTAAGTGGGTTAAATATATGTTGTGGATGATCCATTTGGCAATGCAAGAAGGTCTTGATCTCTCTGACACCACTTACATGGAAAAACATTAACAGGGTGTTAGCTGGGTGACCCAAGGATATATCTGAGACAGCAATTCCTGTGAATCAGTCCCACCACGATAGGAATGGCTGCAGGGGTCATATCCATAACAACTTAACTCACACATTAAGTTTATCCATTAGAATTTGTACCCATGGATAATCAGGACTGCGTTAAGTGGGGAAAATCTGTATTGCGCAAACCGGCAACAAGGGTTCAGACACAGAGTGGTGCCTCGCAAGGCAAATTTAATTTGATCCGCGAGTCAATTCGTTTTGCGAAAAATTCGTCTTGCGAATCACAGTTTTCCATAGGAATGCATTGAAATTTCTTTTTTTGCCCATAGGAACGAATTAAATTTCAATGCATTCCTATGGGAAACTGCGATTCACAAGACGAATTTTTCACAAATTCGTCTTGCGAGTCACCACCAGATCGCAAGATGCATTCGTCTTGCGAAAAATTCATCTTGCAAGGCATTCGTCTTGCGAGGTACCACTGTACTTATTGATCCCTCGATTAGTGACGAGCTGCACGTGTGAATTAACCAGATTCGCCAGAGATCAGCTACAGCTGTCTGGGACGATGTCAGGCAATGTGGATATTCTGTGATAATTCTTATAGGAAACACTTCCGCTCTGCTAGAGATTTGATTGTGAAACACTTTTTGAAGCAACCAAACTGTACGGTATTCCAGACACTTCTGGAATTTTATTTTCATTCTCTTTCCTAAAGATCATAATTAGCATGGCATTTGTCTTTTTCACAGCTGCAGCACACTGGAAAAAATGTGAAGTGTGTGATTTTAGGGTGGGGGTGCTTAGGTCCAGCAGTGTGTGTTCAGAGAACCTTCTCAGGTCAGAGAGAGACTTGTGAGTTATCCAGGCTCTAGTAACCTCCTGGTTGGAGAACTACCTGTTCTACGTAGTCTGGAAACTTCAGCTGGCCCAGACCAGGGCAGACATCACACCACCGCTTGGTCATCTGCACTAGCTCCCAGTTCCTTTTCATGCCCAATTCAAAGTGTTTGTCTTAAACTTTAAACCTGGATTGCTGGACCTGTGGACTTTCCCATTGTCCCAAACCATTGGACATTCTGGGTGGGGCTGGTGGGAATTGCCAGCCCACCAACAACTGGAGGGCCACTGGGTCCCCCGCCAGGCTTTAAAACCTATGCAGGTTCCAGTGAGGTTATCTGAAGGATTGCAGCTTCCAGTATTCCTGCCTGGTCCCCAAGACCTTCATACGAGGCCGCCTCTAGATTTCTCCTACTGCAAGGCAGACACGCTAGACAGGTTCACCTGGTGCCACCTATCTTCTTTTGGCACAAAGAAGACATTTGTATTTTCAGACTGTATTCGAAAGCTTTTAGTGCATTTTAAGATGATTGGAGGCAATCATTTGCCCATACTGGTTTTACATTGCACTTGCGCTGCCGTGTGCTGGATTTTAGTCTATATTGTGTTGAGATTGCTATAAGGTTTTGATTGCATTCATTTGCATGTTTTGAATTATAAGCCTGAAAACCACCCAGAGGCCTTGGTTGATGGTGCAGTATAGGAATGTCGCAAAGAAGCCTTCAGTTGCATTGGGGGGCAAGGCCAGTCACTAGAGACCCCCCACAAGTCCCGTCTCACTTTAAACTCTCCTCATATGGATAAATGGTTAAGTAGCAGGAAGCAGAGAGTGAGAATAAACGAACAGTTCTCCCAATAGAGATGTAGAAAGCAGAGTCCTCCAAGGATTGGTCTTGAGATCTGTGTTTTTTAACTTATTCACAAACCAAAGTCTATGGGGAGTATTTGGAAGAAAACAACTGTTGTTCCTTACTTCTCTACATTTAAGAACATGAAATCAAATGCCCAAAACATTCTTCTCCCAAGAGACCTTTGCAAGATTGTTTAGCTTAGAACTCATTCTCAAACATGCCCAATTTAATGATGAAGAAAAGAAACTAGAAGCTCTAACTAGAAGTTAGGAACTTTTATTTTAACAAAGCAAGATTAATTTAACAAATAAGATTCCTTTCGGACCTTCTAGTAAATACTGGAAAATTTGCCCACAAAGTGGCATTTACTTGCTCAAAAAAATGATTTCCGTTTTGAAACCAGAGCTATTTGGAATCATTTATAAAGTGAAGGAAAAAACCCACACACATTATTTTAGAAGATCAAGTACGCAAGTCAACAACTGGGGGTGTTTCATCTCAAAGCCTTTGTTGTCTGTTCCCAGTGAAAACAACCCATTTAGAGGTCTTGGGCTTCATAATCAAGTATACAAAAAAAGAGGAACCAAAACACACACACGGGCAGTGGACTGGTTCTGTTCTGATCAACTTGTAAAACAGTATGTCCTTTTAACTGCCTCCAGAATCAGTGGAACCACCTTTCTTATCCAGGATAAAGCTATTCTGCTTCTGGCCCTGATACAGAATTCACACTCTCCACTGTTTCAGGTGCTTCATTCCTATCTGCCACTTCCTCTGCCTTTCCTTCAATGCCCCCCTCTTTCTGTCCTGGGCTTTCGCCACCCACATCCTCCTTTTCACTGAATGGCAGAGTTTCGCTGGCCTGCAATCTCTTGCCTTCCACGGCAGTAGTTCCTTGCTTGCCAGACTGGGCTGGCGCACAGCTGTCCGGTGAAAGGCTCGACGGGGCGTTAGTTTTGGAATTAACCAATAAATCCACACCTGGCGTTCTACAGTCGCTATTTGTAGGAGCGCCACCCATTGTTTCTGTCGCATCGCGGCAGGCTCGATCCGTCCTCTCGGTGCTGGCGGAGCTTATCTGAGTCTCAGAGGACGCCACCTCGATGCCCGCCTCTGCGGGTGTCCCCGAGGCACCGCCTTCCAATGCCATCTCAACTTTCCGCCTTTTTCTCATTGCGTCAGTGGCTTCCGTCTCCTTCAGGTATCTACCATCAATAGCAGCTCCTTGAGGCAGTGAAGGGCAGGCCTTCTCCTCCGTGAGCAGAAGGCCACCGGTCCCCTTCTGACCAATCACAACCTCTCCGAGGTTGACAGAGATCTTCTCAATGTCGGTGGGGCTTTTCACCACCCTGACGCTTTCCTCGCTCAGCCTGCTCATCTCCAGCTTCCTCTTCTTGCATTCCTTCAGACTTTCACCGGACGCTCCGCTCTCAGCCTCGTCTGCAGGATCCTGCTTTTCCAGCTGGGGAGACGAAGAACCTGACGCTCCATCTTTCCTCTCGCCCTCCTCCACAAGATCCTGCCTTCCCGTTTGGACAAACGAAGAAACCGCTGCGTCTTCTTTCCCGCCGTCCTTCTCCGCCCTGACTTCCTCTGATGTTGCGAGCCCACGTTGACTCATCTTAGCTGAAGCTTCGTGTTCACCTGCGGGACTCGTTTGGGGTCCCGGAGAATCTCCGGCCTGCAATCCATCGCCACAGATCCCAGAGGAAGGCTCTCCCTCACTAACTTTGCTAGGGACAGAGTCGCTGGATGAAAACCCCAGCTCAGCATTACTTTTGCATACAGGCTCAACAATCAGATTTCTGGTTGTTTGGTCTACAGCAGGGTGAACGGTGCCTGTCTTGTCCAGCAGCTCGTCTTGATCGTTTCCCACACTCTCCCTCCTAGCAGGCTCTTCCTCAAGTCTCTGGCACGTTTTATGCTGCTGCTCGACTTCACTCTTTCCTCCAGTCTCCTCTCCATCCTCATCCTGCCCCCCCTCAAGCCGCTCGCTGTTCAGGAATTCTGGGGAGCGGGGTTTGAACCGGCGGAGCTTCCTGTGCGGGCCCCAGACGAAATCCCGCTTGGGCGTGAAGTGCCGCCATGCAAAATGCACCAGCTCCTGCCGCTGCTGCTTGTTCCGGACAGTGAAAACAAAGTAGTCCAAGGCACTTCTCAGAACCCGCGGGAGCTGCTGGTGGACCAGGATCTCCGTCAGGAAGAACTTCACCAGGTGAAGCTGATAGTTTTCGTAGCCCAACTCTCCCAAGCATTTCAGGATGCGGGTGATCCGTAAATTATTGTGGCTGAACCTGAAAGGGGGAGAAAGAAGGCGAAGTCAGTCTCACATTGTGAAGGCAAACAACTAGCATGGAAGGGAGCTACTATCCAAATATCCTGCAAAGGACATTCCCACTTACTTTTTGGAATGGAACAAGTGAGATGTGAAGTTACAGGGAACCAAGCAGAGGGCCTTCTTGGTAGTGGCGCCCTCCCTGTGGAATGCCCTCCCATCAGATGTCAAGGAAATTAACAGCTACAGTCATACCTTGGAAGTCAAACAGCCCAGTTTTCGAATGTTTTGGCTCCCGAATGATCAAAACCCAGAAGGGACTGTTCCAGTTTTCGAATGTTCTTTTGGAAGCCAAACGTCCGACGGGGCTTCTGATTGGCTGCAGGAAACTCCTGCAGCCAATCAGAAGCTGCACTTCGGTTTTTGAACATTTTGGAAGTCGAACAGATTCCATTCAACTTCCAAGGTACGACTGTAGGCAGCCTTGTATAGGGAAGTTTTTAGCGTTTGAGGTTTTATTATGCTTCTCTATCTTTTGGAAGGCGCCCAGCACAGCTGGAGCAACCCAGTCAGATGCACGGTGCACAAATAATAAAATTCTTATTATGATGCTTTTATGCAGAAACTCTGGTTGGCAGAGTGTTTTTGCCTTGATGGCGCTCAGCCTATCAAGCACCCCTCAGCTTAAGTAGCTGGTGTTCCCACACAGGATCCCAGACCAAGAACTGGGGGTGGAGAACGGCCCAAGTTCACTCACAAACCCACTGCAAAATCCATGGATCCTAGCGCAGCCCATCATCTCACAGAGCATTCGGGTATTGATGGCTACTGGCCATGATGGTTATGTTTTGTCAGAAGCAGTAACACTTCTGAATCCCAGCTGCTGGGAATCACAAGCGGGGAGAGAATTACAAGCAGAGAAGCAAGCTTCCCATGTGCACCTGGTTGGCCCTTGTGGGAACAGGATGAGCCATTGGCCTGATCCAGAGGGCTCTCCTGATGTTCTTGAGACTAGTACAGAATAGCTCTTTCTATGCAAGCACAGCACAAAGCCAGCTTCACTCAGCTTCATTCACATTTGATGACTGCAGTAGCCAAGGGACTGCCTTGCAGGCCACTTGGTGACTTTTATGCACAAGTATGTCTAGCAAAGCAACTCACCGGTTGAGGTTCTCGAACCTCTCTCGCCAGTTCTCTGCTCGCCCCAATTTGCCTGTTTTCTCATTTAGCAGCTCGATTCCGTAGAAGTCCAGCATGAGCTTGTAAGCCCGGACGAACCTCGCCATGACTTCCTTCGATTTCTTGAAGGCCTGAAACGGGCAAGACACAAAATGGTTGTTCTTTACTGATGATTTTCTTGTTTCATTCTACTCAAAAACTGCTTTGAGGTTTTTATTACAATCCAGAGGTAAAAATATATTGTGATATTTTTTTTAAAAAAAATTAAGCACTGCTTGTTTAAACATTTTAGCTTATTTGTTACTATTTTACTTTGTGGGCGGCATTTTTGACTTATGCAACCCGTTGCGAGATGCTGTATGAACAATTATATACAAACATTTTAAAATCGAAACAGCAGCAGCAACTTTAGAAGCTGGCCAAAGTGTTCCATCAAGGAGCAACTCAGCACCCTTCATTCTGGTGCCCTCCATATACTTTGAGCTATAACTCCCTTCAGTCCTGATAGCTAGAAATGCAGGTTGTAGGTCACCTCACTGGGAACCAGAGGCAGGTCTCCATCCTCCGACCGAAAGCTAGAGGGAAGACACCTCTGGGAATTCCTGGGTTTGGTGACTGGTGCCAGTATGGAAGTGGAGAAATCGAGACACAGGTCTTATGGGCTCCAGCAGTCACAGCGGCAAAGCCACTACAGTCAGAGTTGCTATTATTTCATAAATGGGTGTAAAAAGAGGGCAGAGAACTCAGAATCCATTCCCCCCTACCTGTGGTTTTAAAGCACCTCTTTAAAGGGCAAGAACCCTCCTACCTGGATTTCTTGACAGGTGAGAAGCCGCGCACGCCAGTTCCTTCCCGGCTCACGCAAAGGAAATAACCTGGAAGGAAGTCAAACAAAGAGGAGAATCAAGCCTGCAAAGAAAACAATAATTTAGCTCAGAAACAGGCAGGGCACCCCAACTGCTAAGATGCACAGAATCCAGCATGGTGGCCCTCAAGATGTTGTTGGATCCCAACTCCCATCCTGGAAGGTGGGCTGCTGCTGCAGCAGGAAGGTTGATGGGGTGCAAACACACTGGCAGGAGCACTAGATTGTTTCCACTGGTGCAGTTCCACTGTGCTGACCTCCTTGTCTTCTCATCCCTTCTGGCAAGTAACAGTGACCCCACTTGTTCGGGAGCGAGGGTAGAGGTTCTGCCTCCCTGATGAGCACCTTCTGGAAGCAGCCATTTTATAAGAGACAATTATGCCCCTGGACTCACAATTTTTTACCAACTGCCACGAGTGTGACAGAGCTGAGAGGATTCTTCCGCATTGCACAGAAACCTTAACTTCTGCAGAAATACCCAAGAGACCTTGATTAAGCTTGAAAATGGATCAGTTTATTTAGATATGACCCACATCTTCAAGGCTTCAGAAAGTTGGCTACACATTACAACAGAGGTCTGCAACACGATGCCCACAGGTGGCTTCAGAGCCCTTCCCTGCTACCCCCTAACCCCCAAAGTTAGGCTTGAGAAAAGGAAGAAGAAGAGTTTGGATTTGATATCCCTCTTTATCACTCAAAGCGGCTCAAAGCGGCTAACAATCTCCTTTCCCTTCCTCTCCCACAACAAACACTCTGTGAGGTGAGTGAGGCTGAGACACTTCAGAGAAGTGTGAATAGCCCAAGGTCACCCAGCAGCTGCATGTGGAGGAGCAGAGACGCAAACCCGGTTCACCAGATTACGAGTCCACCGCTCTTAACCACTACACCACACTGGCTCTCTGTGTGGAGGACACACTATTAAAAGGATCTTCACTGGCTGGCAACTGGTTTAAGGTTTTTACTGCTGGTATATAAAGCCCCAAACTGCCTAGGACCTGCTCACATCTACCCAAACCCTTAGACCGACATGTGAGTGCCACACACCCCAAGCATTTTGTTTAACAAATAACTGGGGCTGAGCTTTGCATCAGCCATCAAAACCTTGAGTATGAATACAGCACAGGGACTGTGATGCTTTTAAATGTTACTCTCATTGGTCAGTGAGGGCACGAACAGTGGTAGCCCAGAACACATCAATATTTTTAGAATGCAAGCTGCAATTCACTAGTAACAATATTTGATGAAAATAACCCTGTTTTTCATTGCAGCCCCGCCCAAATGAAGTGTGTTACAGCCCCTCTGGAAGATGCTCTGGCTCAGATTTTGGAGAGCCCCCAAAGAAGAGAAGGGGAAAGGAAATACAGAAAACAGCCTACAGCACTCTCCCCCCTCCATGTGCCATTAGAATATCTAACAGGGGCCATTTACCACTGGATATATGAATGGTTTTCTTCCAGAGTTACATAGTCATTATGCCACATCTCAAGGAGATCTTCAATAAGGAGGCCTAGAAGAGGATGAAAAACATAAGTGTCTAAAATCAGGCACAACATGTAAATGGAGAGATTCTCTCACTCTCTTATTCTATACGCTGCCCTTCCTCTCAAAGATGCCCAGGGTGGCAAACAGATACCCAATTCAAAACGAAACCCAAGCAGAATGTTCAAAAACAGCTAAAACATTCCAAAAACAATTAAAGACATCTAAAGTCAGTTGCGGTTACGTAATAACCAGCACTCTTGGGGATGCCAGGAACAGTATTCTGCAGCCACCAAATGCCCGGGTAAAAAGGTAAAGGTAAAGGACCCCTGGACAGTTAAGTCCAGTCAAAGGCGTCCAGTCAAATGGGGTTGCGGTGCTCATCTCACTTTCAGGCCGAGGGAGCCGGCATTTGTCCACATACAACTTTTGGGGCCTTGTGGCCAGCAGGACTAAACCGCTTCTGGTGCAACAGAACACCGTGACGGAAACCAGAGCGCACGGAAACGCCGTTTACCTTCCTGCCGCAGTGGTACCTATTTATCTACTTACACTGGCATGCTTTCAAACTGCTAGTTTGGCAGGAGCTGGGACAGAGCAATGGGAGCTTACTTTGTTGCAGGGATTCGAACCACCAACCTTCTGATCGGCAAGCCCAAGAGGCTCAGTGGTTTAGACCACAGCGCCACCCTAGTCCCTTTGACACTGGAGGGAGGAAGATTCAGAATGGGCAAAAAATGGTTCTTCACACAGTGCATGAACTATGGGATTCGCTGCTACAAGAGGCAGCAATTGCCACTGACTTGGGTGTCGTGAAAAGAGGATTAGATAAAATTATAGAGGACAGAACTACCAATTGGCTATCAGCCATGATGGCTGTGCTGTACTTTCCACAGTTGGTGGTCATGTGCTTCTGAATGCCAGGTGATGGAGGCTTCAGGAAAAGAGAACCATAGAGTTGGAAGGGACCCTGAGGATCATCTAGTCCAACCCCCTGCAATGCAGGAATATGTCCCATATGAGGATTGAACTTGCAACCTTGGCGTTATCAGCACCACGCTCTAACCAACTGAGCTATCCAGGCTGAGAGTACTGGCATCCCCCGCTTACAACCCTGGAGAGCTGCTGCCAGTCCGTGTAGGCAATACTCGGTTAGATGCGCCAATGGCCTGACTTGATATAATGCAATTTCCAGTGTTCCAAGCCATTGGATTTTGCAGGCAATCACCACCACTCAGGGGCTGTAGGAATTACTGCACGGCTGACCTATCTGGTGTATTGTGAGGAAGAATTCATAAACACTTGCGGGAGAGACAGAGGCCTTTTGCCCCGGAAAAAAGAGAGAATGAAACCTGCTCCTTGCAACAGCAGAATACAATGGGTTCCCTTTTACAGATTTAATTTTGCCTTCCAGGGGGAACAGCTGTAGGACATATATACAGGCCTTCAATAATTTCTGCAGGGAGGGAACAGGCATAAATAAACAGCGTTGTAAAACCAAATACAATTCATTCCCCTGTCAAGGGCCAGTGGGGGGAAAGCAACCTTGTCAGAGCTAACATTTGCCTTTGGGAAAAGAGAGAATAATATAAAAAGCCATACCATTAGGCTGAAAACTCATCTCGTTTTTGTAAAACCTCAAATTCCACATTTTCTCCTCTCTCATTTCAGTTTCTTCCAAACCCTGAGGAAGGAAAGAAGGAAGGAGGGAATATCAGTGGAGGATGTGGGTGATCTATCACTGAGCTACCCCAGGACGTCGGAAAGAGCCTTTTTTTTTTTGGAACCAATGATTTATTTGCTGGAGAGAGGCTCCCATCACTCCTGGCCATGAGCCTGACTGGGGCTGATGCTGACTGGGGAGTCCAACATCTGGAGAGCACCCAGTTGGCTACCCCTGACAGGGAAGTTTCATTCATAAATTAAGCGCCATTCAGATCTTAGTTACGTGGATCATTGGGGGCTTATAGACAAGATCGGCGGCATACAATAAATGAATGACACAGCCAGCTAGCAGTCTCTTATTATGAACGATGATCAACACACTCTTACCGGATAATGTTGCCTGTATTTCTGCATATCTTTTGCTGCCATCCAGTTGCGACCAGCTGCGTTCTAAGAGAGGGGGGACGACGACGAGAGTTTAGGGAGGGACTGTGAAGCTGAATTATCACTATAAAAAACCCTCCAGACCACCCCAAAAGCTGATATAGTCCTTCCATATCGACAATGCAAAGCGCAGAGTTACTTAGATCCAAGGGAGCAAAATTCCAGTGAAGCCTGGATAGCTCAGCTCAGTTACAGCGTGGTGCTGAAAACGCCAAGGGTGCAGGTTCAATCCCTGTATGGGGCAGCTGAATATTCCTGCGTTGCAGGGGGTTGGACTAGATGATCCTCAGGGTCCCTTGACACTCCAGAATTCTATGAAAATCTATTTTAGATGCAGTGCTCATGTTTAGCGGACTATGCCAGCTCGCCACATAATCTCTCATACTATTGACAATCCTAAATCTGCAGGACCTTTAAATCAGCAGGCTTATGCTCAGTGAAGGCACAGGGGTGACTTTTATGGGGTTCTGCACAACCCCACACATCCACCCTGCTTTGGGAACTACCACCCTGCCCCAGATACGGCCCCAAGTAAGTTGCGCTGAGCAGGGTGTTCAATCTTGGTTGGGAAGGGGTGCCCCCAAATGAAAGCTGTTTGCAGAGCCCCACAGAATTCATCGCTCGCCTCAACAGAGTGGCTGGGAAAACCAAGCCAGATGGGTGGGGTATAAATAACAATAACAATAACAATAACAACAACAATAATAATAATAATATTTTTTTATTTATACCCCGCCCATCTGGCTGGGTTTCCCCAGCCACTCTGGGCGGCTTCCAACAGAAAAATAAAACACAGTAATCTATTAAACATTAAAAGCCTCCCTGAACAGGGCTGCCTTCAGATGTCTTCTAAAAGTCTGGTAGTTGTTTTCCTCTTTGACATCTGTTGGGAGGGCGTTCCACAGGGCAGGCGCCACCACCGAGAAGGCCCTCTGCCTAGTTCCCTGCAACTTGGCTTCTCGCAACGAGGGAACCACCAGAAGGCCCTCGGTGCTGGACCTCAGTGTCCGGGCAGAAGAATTATTATTATTATTATTATTATTATTATTATTATTATTATCAACAGCTGTTGAGCAGAAGCGGTGATCCAAGGCAGGGGGTCATCAAGCAGGAAGGCAAGTGCAAGGCAGGCAGGAAGTTGGGTCTGGCCCTTGGATTTTTCGCTGGGCTTTCATGGTCTGCTCCCCAACAGCCACGAATTGCTCTGGTCCCTCCAACCTGACCCACAGCAACCCATGGCTGTCTGATCCTGACTCGCCCGACTCCCTCTGTATAGGCCTGATCTGGTTCAGGGTGTGGCTGAATCCAGTGCGCAGCCCTAGTGATGTGGATGTTATGGGGAAAGAATGTCATTGGCGTGCTTCGACATGGGGGTTATAGCTAGCTGGCACCAACTTGCCATGCCTTTACTGAACCCACGGCTGCTTTGCTAGAAAAGAACTTGAGTGGTCAGTCTGTGAGCCTCGGCCTTCCTGCTCAACTGCCAACCTTGCCTCTGCGTATCGACTCTCGGCGCAGTTTGTAAGCAGACTTCCACCGTGCCAAAGGCTTTATTTTTAGTATCCCACATCACAGAACAAGCAGTCTGGTTCCATGAATAGTGAAACCTCAGTCAGGGTAGCTGAATCACTGCATGTCAAATGGTTTACTGGTTCACTCCCGTCATGCTCTCAAGTGATATTTTTACGGGAAGACATGCCCTGAGAGTGCTCCTTGGCCGAGGGCCACATTCTCTTCTGCACAACCTTCTGAGGGCCACAGCTCAGTTGGATAGAGTGTGGTGCTGATAAAGCCAAGGTTGCAGGTTCAATCCCCGTACGGGACAGCTGCCTATTCCTGCATTGTAGGAAGTTCGACTAGATCAGGGTTTGCCCCTAGCTAGCAGGACCAGTGGTCAGGGATGCTGGGAATTGTAGTCCAAAAACAGGTGGAGACCCAGGTTTGTGAAAGAATCCCAAAGGGTCATCTAAACCAGTGTTTCCCAACCTTGTGCCTCCAGATGTTTTGGGACTACAACTCCCATCATCCCTAGCTAGCAAGACCAGTGGTCAGGAATGATGGGAATTGTAGTCCGAAAACAGCTGGAGGCACAAAGTTGGGAAACACTGATCTAGACCCTGGACTAGATGAACCCAAGGGTCTTTTCCAAGTCCAAGTGAGTGGAACAGGAAATGTAAATTTGACCCTTGGGCAGCAGGTTAGTTTTTATGCGCAAGTGCGCGTGCACACACACACACACACACACCCTCCCCCATGAGGCATTAGTAGAGTTCAAGGAGGACAAGTTCCAGCCAGGCAAAAACATATAGGGTGGTGTGAGGGACAGGAGCTATAGACTACCCCCTCCCATCTTGACAACCAGTTCTTCCCCGAGCACAAGCGGGAGCGGGGAAGGGGATGAGTCTAACGGGGAAGCAGGAAGTAGAGGGCAGGGCTCTGACAGGGTCACAGAGCCCCTGCTCCGCCCGGGAGAGGAAGGAAGGGAGAGGGAAAAGGGGAGGAAGGAAAACACGGCTAGGAGACCCCTCCCTCCAGTTCCGGAGCTGCGCAAGAAGAAACGGGGGCGGAGATTGGGGATTCCCAGACTACTTTGTTGGAAAAAGACGCGGGAATCACCATTCCGGGGTACTGACCCAGACTGAGAACATGTACGTTGTACAGCTTCTGCACTGTAAATAGTCTGCACATAATAAAAGCATGAAAAGGCAGCGTGTCGGAGAGTCGTTACTCTAGAGTAGCCGCCAGCGCTCCTGTGACAGGTGGGATGCAGGGCCAGTGACAGGTATGGCCTGGGGACAGTTCCAAGGGCCAGAGAGACATTTGCTGCTCAGTGCTGAGGCTCCCCAACCCTCACACTGGACTAACGTGGTGAGTAGAGGCACCCCAATAATGGGAAGGGCGGTAACATCCACACGAACATACGCTGCAGGAGCAAGTCCATGGTGCCTCCTTATTAAAGGGATAAGTGCAGGTTTTGCACCTCTTCCCCTCTACAGTACATAAGTCTGCAAAGCAACTATGCTATTTGATGTCTTGTATCCTGCCCTTCCTTGTAAAGAGCCCATAGAGGGTGGTGAACAACGGTCTTGCAAAAATTAAATGGGTCTTAAAGTGATGCCTGGAACGAAAATGGGACTGGAGAGGTGGGGCAACCAGCGGGGAGACTGGGGTCTTCAGCCTCGTAAGGCTTTATAGATCAAAACCAACACTTCCAATTGAGCCCAGAAACTTAATTGGTAGCTACTGGGACTAACAAGCTACTTCAGCGTTTATAGTTTAGATTCTTTGCAGCTCAAAGCTGGTCCTTCAGCTCAGGAAGGCATGAAAACAGCAAGACCACCAATCTCGCTCACTTGCATCGGGCCAAAGGCCACAGGAGAACACGGATGAAGACATACAGTCCAATTCTTTAAAAGGCACAAAACTTAAAAAAGAAAACACCTACCTTGCATTTTCTAAAGCTCATGGAGCCAAGGTTTGGCCTTTGCCACTCCTGCAGAAAGAAAACAGGACATTTAAAAGTTTTAGAAACATTTAGGACATTGGTATCAACAGTCAGAACTAACACATTTCACCAACACCCGACAAAAAAATCCTCTTCATTTGGTTCATCGTGGTTCTTCTTTATTTCTGGGAATATTAAGTGGTCATAGAATTGCAAGGTCAAGAATATCAGTGGCGCAACTCCTATGACCACTGAACAAGAATCAGTGAATAGTTTGTGGCAGTCTTTTCCAACCTGGAATCCTACCAGATTTGGGGACTACAACTCAAATCAGCCCTGGTTGCTGGGAGTTGTAGTCCAAAACATCTGAAACGCACCAGGTTGAAGAAGATTGGTGTGTGGAATGACTCAGAAATAATATTTCTTTGTTGCTTGCTGACAGCTGCATTTAAACAAATGGCTTCACGGGAGCCTATTTTTCAAGCATTGCATTCAATAGTTCTGGTAACTGGCCAAAAATAGAAAATTTGCTTTTCTGGCCAAGAAGTGCCTCGGCCCAGTATACCTGAAGGAGCATCTCCACCCCCACTGTTCAGCCTGGACACTGAGGTCCAGCTCCGCGGGCCTTATGGTGGTTCCTACGAGGAGTGAGGTTACAGTGAACCAGGCAGAGGGCCTTACTGGTTGTGGTGCCCGCCCTGTGGAACGCCCTCCCTTCAGATGTCAAGGAAATAAACAATTTTCTGACTTTTAGAGGACACCTGAAGGCAGCCCTGTTTAGGGAAGTTTTTGATGCTCTACCGTATTTTTTTATATTCTGTTGGGAGCCGCCCAGAGTGGCTGGGGAAACCCAGCCGGATAGGCGGGGTATAAATAACAAATTATTGTATTATTATTTACCCAGAACATCCCACCCTGGACCAAAGAAAGTTTTGAACTTCACAAAAAAGCAGTCAATTAATTCCATACCTGGAATGGCTTACCCCTCCCCCCCCTTTAATTCATGTTCGCTTATTAATACTTTCTATTATGTAATTCTATTATGTAATGGGGGTGTTTAACCCCCAGTTTGAGAACCGGATGTGGCTTCCCAATCAATTTTTGTGTCTGACCCACCCCACTAATTTTGACAGCAGCAACAAGCAACACAGATACAGAGCTGGGAGGTGTCCCTCCTACTCAGCTGATCTGGGTGAATCAGCCAAAAAGCAGACAAATTCCAAAAGCAGACTGGTATTAAATTTGGCATCTGCACCAGCAATCTTGACCTTCTCAGGTTGCTTCCTAAGAATCAGTGCAAACTTAGAAACTGAAATATGATAGGGCCTTATACAGTACAGGCACTATTATATTTCAGTTTCATTTCTCGCAGGTTGCACAGCAAAACCAAATCCAAATATTAGTTTCTATTTCTGTTGTGGGAGATGCAAGATATACCTGAAGGAGTGTCTCCACCCCCATCGTTCTGCCCAGAGACTGAGGTCCAGCTCCAAGGGCCGTCTGGCGGTTCCCTCGCTGCAAGAAGTGAGGTTACAGGGAAACCAGGCAGAGGGCCTTCTCGGTGGTGGCGCCCGACCTGTGGAATGCCCTCCCACCAGATGTCAAGGAAATAAACAACTATCTGACTTTTAGAAGACATCTGAAGGCACCCCTGTTTAGGGAAGCTTTTAATGTGAATGAGCAGTGTGATTTCATTTGTTCCTCCCCTGCTCCTGTTGCGCTGGGGAGGGAACAAACCAGAAGCTGGCCGAACTTTACATATGTAACCCAGTGCGCATGGTTTCTTTCTCTCCAAACAAACCATGAGTGCTGGTTCACACGTAATAAAATTGGCTTGCTCCCTCGCCAATGTTGTGACAGCAGGAGCAAAGTTTTGCGCAGCGTGCAACAAAAAGCTGGCCATTTGCATTAAACCACAGCTCATTTTTAACTATGGTTAAGCTTTAAAGTGACATGTGGAAATGCATAAAATAAGAAGACTTGTTTTTAAAAAGTTTCATAACTATGCAACTATCGCCTAGTAGATTTATTTTTCTTCCATGTTCTTAATTGTTTCATCTGCTGGGTTTAGGGTTTGGGCTGTGTTTTCTGCTATGTAATGTAACTTTGGTTTTAAGAGTTTTATTGTGAAATGCACATCATCATCATTATTTTTTTATTATACTGTACATCATTATTCCGTACCTTATTGTGAATGCCCCCAAGAATTTGGCTGGATGTGTGCTATATTAATGTTGTAATAATAATAATAATAATAATATATTTATACCTCACCCATCTGGCTGGGTTTTCCCAGCCACCCAATCGAACATTAAAAACACAATACAGAATTAAACATTAATGTAACAAATTAGACCGGTGTGTTCCTGCAATTAGGAGGAAAGAACAGGACAGTTAAAAACACCTTTGCACCCCCCCTCCCCACCACCACTATAAGCGCTTAATAACAGTATCTAGCCATCGCCCCACTTCCTGCATCCCCGCAGCTTTGGGAAACGCTGGACAAGAGACCCCTTTGCAAATGCACTGATCTGCAACAAGACGTGCGCCCAACCCTTTGAGGCCGAGGAAGACGGGAGCAGCGTCCCACCTGCCCTGCCGACACCTTCTCAAATATTTCTGATCGTGGAGACGTTTTTTAAGAGGGCTTTTTGTTTTTGTTTTCTTGTTTTCACCGGAGGGAGAGGTCGAGTTACGTAAGAAGAACCGTAACAGTTATCTCCCTTCCGATCACGCCGCCCCTCCCTACGCTAACAGCGGCAAACGAGCCCCTTCTAAAACCAAAAAACACCACGTTGGGAAAGAAATCGTGCGCTGCAACCTCTCCAGTAAATGGATTTATTTTTTAAAGCGCGCTCACACACGACACCCCCCCGCGCGCCCTTGCCTCCTCCTCTGCGGAGACCCGGAAGGGATCAAAGGCCACCTTACATTCCCCCCCCCCAACCCACAGGCAAAGACCCTCACCTGGCTACCGAAGGACGACCTCCAGCCCGGGCTGCTGTTGGGCTGGGGGTTCTCTTGAATTCCTGCGCCTTTGTCATCGGCTGCTGTTGCTGGAGCCGCCCCCGAGTCATTCCTCCCCACATCTCCCTCCAGCTGCCTTCCACCTTCTTCTTCTCCTTCTTCTCCCTCCTCCTCTTCTTCCTCCTCTTCCCAGGTGGAATCGTACTCCCAGAATCCTTCCTCCTCCTCTTCCTCCTCCTCGCCTGCTTGGTCTTCCTCCTCCGTCCCCCACCGCCACTCCGCCATCCTCGCCGGAGAAGACCGGCCTCGGACGCGCGCAAGAAAGGAAACCGAAAGAAAAGCGGATGCGAGGGCGAGGAGGCGGCGGCGGCGGCGATGCAAAGCGAAAGGCACGTGGGAGGAGGGGGAGGAGGCGGGGGCGGCCGCGGGTGGCCCCACCCCGAGCTGCTCTCTCATTGGCCGACGAGCTCTCCTTCCGAACGTTGGGGACCCGATGGAACGCGGGCGCAGACTCGAGACTTTTATCAATGACGGCGCCCGTCTACAGGGAAACGGGGCGGCGGGGGGCGACCTTGCCTCACGTCACGTATATTCAATGCGTACGGATGGCGTCGGGAGTTTCGCTCTGTTCAGCGCGGCTTTCCCTTCCCAATACTGTACACACACCGGATTTGCAGCCTCAAGCCACAATACTAAGGATATAATATAATCTAAACCGATGTTTTTTGTTATTTATCCATAGCCTATCTGGGATTGTTATTTCTTTAACGAAGAGTGGGATTCAAAATGTTAAATAATCTCTTTTTTCATGTGATTATTACTACCACGATGCTATGTAAATTTATGTTTTTGATGTTGTACGCCACTCAGATCTTTGGATAAAGCTCAGCATATGAATTAAATAAATTAATATTTTATCTGGAGATTGTGGTGTTCAAAGTGCCATACAATGAAGTCAAAAGGGGTGGGTGATAATGGTTGAAAAAGCAAAACACCCCACATTTCAGCAGTAAAGCGGCTCTTTGGCCCCAAACATCCCAGGAAAACCATCACAAACAGACACTCCCCCCCCCCCCAAGACAGTAGGAAGAATATGGATAGGTATGGTAAGGCTGAGAGGGTGGCATCCTAGGGAATGTTGTGAGGTAGGCCACTGTATTGTTATAGGATTGGTGGGTTGGTTTGGATGATGCCTGGGGCCCCCAACCAAGCCTGTGATTTTGCCTTTGTAAGATGGCAGTTTGTAGTAGAAGGGACTGCTGAAATGGCAAAGTTGGTTTCTTCCTTTTTTTGTAGTAGTAGTTTGCATGCATGTTGGTCAAAAACAGATGTGTTAAGGGCTGCCATACATCTGGGTTTTCCCCAGACATGTCCGGTAATTGGACTGTCAAAATGGCGTCCGGCCAAAATGTCTGGGAAAACCTGGATGTATTGCAACTAGGGCGCAAAAAAACCCTCCCACCCACTTTTGGGAATACAGTATGGCAACCCCCGATGTGTTGCCATAGAAACTAGCTAGCTAGTGATGCTTTCAGGAGGAGAGCATGTGCCTTTTCCCATCTCACTTTGCTAGATGAGTAAGAATAGGCCAGGAGCTAGCTTTTGTCTAGGCCTGTTCTGGAGCTGGGCTGACACAGCAGCTAGACTTGCCCTGTGTGCTAAAACCAAAGCTGTGACTTTATGGGGAAACCTCTTCTCCCCAAGAATCCTCATGGGGAAGGAAGATCTTTTTGAAGTGTAAATGTTGAGACCTGCCGCCTCATGCTCAAGTTGCATATATGGGCAAATAAAACCGTATACAGTGGTACCTCGGGTTACAGGCGCTTCAGGTTAGACTCCACTAACGCAGAAATAGTAACTCGGGTTAAAGAACTTTGCTTCAGGATGAGAACAGAAATAGTGCGGCAGTGGGAGGCCCCATTAGCTAAAGTGGTACCTCACGTTAAGAACCGTTTCAGGTTAAGAACAGACCTCTGGAACAAATTAAGTTCTTAACCCGAGGTACCCCTGTACCCTAAACACATCACCATCTCCAGTGACGTTCATTTCAAGGGGACCAACCCCTACTGAAGCGCTGGAACCCTTGAAGTCTCTTACCACTCAGAGACTGTGGTGTGTATAAAAAGATTTCGGCTTTCCTAAATTTTTTAAATTTAAAGCTTAGAGATACCTCCCTTTGCCGCCCCTGAATCTTCCTTGCCAGTTAGTTGAACTGATGACTCATAGTTCCTAGTATCTCTTTGTGTGGGAGGGAGGATTATATCTACTGCCTCACCATACTATGAAAACCAAAGTATTTCCCTGTGAACAGACAATACAGGTCATGCCTGCACCATGACTGCCAGGATCTGTCCAAGGTTTAGCAAGAACTTGAATTTCTCACTTGCTTATGAAGCTCACTGGATTACCTTAAACCAGACAAATGCTTTTGACCAATTTATCTTACAGAATCAGAGGATAAACCAGGGA
The DNA here is from genome assembly GCF_965207765.1 of Zootoca vivipara. Taxonomy (NCBI): domain Eukaryota; kingdom Metazoa; phylum Chordata; class Lepidosauria; order Squamata; family Lacertidae; genus Zootoca; species Zootoca vivipara. Next base: position 87,148,760 of record NC_142590.1, on the reverse strand, counting down.
AACAAATAGTTGTGATAATATTCTTTGTTCCATCCTAGATGATGATGATTTTATTAAATTCATCTTTAGATTTTAGGGCAGTTCACAACATAAAATTACAGTATAAAAAACTCTCTCTCACACTATATATATATAGGCCTGGTTGAAGATGGCATTATATTATTATTATTATTATTATTATTATTATTATTATTATTATTACCTCCCATCCAACCACTGACCAGATATGGACCTCTTTAGCTTTAGCCTGAATCATGTTCCTTTAAAATAAGCTACGTGAAGACCCCACATCATCTTTCTTTCTTTCTTTCTTTTTTGGCGATCACTTGTAGCCAACTAAGATTGTCTTCCATGAACATGGTCTTAACTGTGAGTCCGTAAGTGACTGTGGAGGCCAATTCTGTATCTTGACATCCTTCCACAGTGGGGAGGCAGGAGTTGAACATGACAAGAGTTTGCCAAATGTGCCTTCCTCTTAGCTTGTTTCTCCTTTTCGCTGTGAGTTTGTGCTTCAATTGGAACGCTCGCAGGCCAGTGTTTCCCAGGTATCAGTGCTTATACCACATTTTTAAAGATTTGCCTTGAGAGAGCCTTTAAACCTCTTTTGTTGTCCACCGGTATCTTAAGTTGGGAATAGAGTAGTTGCTTTGGAAGATGATAATCAGCAATCTGCACATGACCAGTCCAACGAAGTTGATGTTGACGAATCACTGCTTTGACATTGGTGATCTTTGCTTCCTTCAGTTACACCGGCATTAGTTTGCCTGTCTTCCCAAGTGATGTGCAAAAAATTTCGGAGACACTGTTGATGGAAGCTTTCAAGGAATTGGAGATGGCATTTATAAGTGGACCATGTTTCACAAGCGTACAGTAAAGTTGGTAGTGCAACAGCTTTGTAAACAAGCATTTTGGTATCCCTGCAAATATCCCAGGCCTCAAACACTCTACACTTCAATCGTGAGAATGCTGCACTTGCAGAGCTCAGGTGATGCTGGATTTCTGCATCAATGTCGGCCCTTGTAGAAAGATAACTGCCCAGGTAGGAAAAGTGATTGACATTTCCCAACATTACACCACTGAGTTGGATTTGTGATGCAACAGAGGGGTTGTTTTGTGCTTGTTGGTGCAGCACTTTGGTTTTTTGGGATATTGAACGATAAGCCAAGCTTTCCGTAAGCTTCTGCGAAGATATTTAGGATAGTTTAGCTAAATAGGGTATATTAATAAACAAGTAAAAATAGTGCTGAAGTATACATTATATACACAAGCCACCCTCCAGGTGGCTGTGCTGATGTTATCTATGCTGCTAGAATTGTAACAAAATCAATAGGTAAATCAGAGGCCAAGCTGCGTTGTTTTAAGATGTTGCACTCACTGCTGCTACAGCTTCATCAAAGACAGAAGGTTCCCAAACTTTCTTTTCATCAAAAAACTCGAAAAGGAAGTCAGCTTTCTCTCGAATCGACAGAAATATCTGTGTCAGATCTTTGCTTCTAACAGGAATTTACACTACGGTACGTGCACACTGGAGAAGAGGAAAAAGCTGAACCAATAAAATTTACTTGACAATTTGAAAGGCTCATATAGGTTATAAAAATAAATTCACAGGCATCTTAAGGGACCGGCTTAAATTATTGAGTTGCTCTATCTAGGCTTCCACAGTTAGTCAAATTATATTAAAAGAACTTTGTCAACTTCACTATGGTCTAGCAATCTTCGGTGTTGGCCTTTCCCCAACTAAGGCTCCAGAAGAGATAAAAATGATGTTGTCACTGTTTTGGTAGAATCTAGGCACTTTGTGCTTAAAACCTTCTATGATCTGAATGTACTATATATTATAAAAATAGTTAAAATGTGTTCATTTTCCAGAACCTAGCATTACTTGTGGACTCATTCTAGAATGGAGAATGGGTACTTGAGCTCTTGCAGGACATGACATGTGGAAAGCCTGAGAAGTAGGGAGTTAGCAATTCAGGGTACTGTATTAAAATTCCACACTGTTGAATACTTAAGCCCTTTCTAGGCAATGCTCCTGAAATAAGAGCCTCTATATATATGCGCTGCTGTTCATACAAGAGGACAGCTCACCATGTGCACCCCGTTTTAGCTGCTCCATTCTCCCATTGGTGTGAATGGAGGAAGCCCTTGCATTGAAGCAAAGGTGAACTGTTTCAGAAACCCTTCCTGCAAACCCTATCCTGGATGGAAGTCAAGATAACCCCACAATTAATTGGTAGTTGCTGTAACAATGAGGTCATATATGTTTATATTCACTTGCTTTGATATAAGCTAATTAGCTGGCTTTGATGCTATCCTTATCTGTGGGCTTGGGGTGCTGGGCTCTGAGCCCAGAAAGTGGAACTGTCTGTAAGATTAGGGCGTTTGCACCTATGCCCTCATCTGGTGATGGGATGTCCTGGCCCAAGTGACGTATGCTACCTTGTGTATAAAGAATGTATTAATGTTTGCTTGGGCGTGGACAAGCCATCTCCTTGTTGCGGTGTCTGTCCCATGTCTCTAGAGGCTGAGAGGCCTGGCAGGCTGATTTGCTGCAAGTCTACAACTTTACACTCCATGTGCAATTCAAAAGCACATGATAGCATCTCTGTGTACCATGGCCTTCATTATAATTACAGAACAACCTGACGCTAAAGTTCATCATAGACCTAATTCTCACAGATGAGATGGAAAAACCTACAGTTTTATTTCTTCACCTGAAGAATCTTAGTTAACGTGTTTGTGTTTAATCTTAGTTAAGAAGCTGGGATACAGGGAAGATTGATTCTTGTCTAGAACAAAGCTAACTTGGTATATGCAGTAGAATGAAAGTGTTTGCTATATCCCTGATAATTAGGATGAGAGACACTGCAATATGAAGCGTGGGCTGGAACTCTTTATTGCATAGCAAAGGATAATACAAATGCATCACTCCGTAGCTTTTCAGCTACCTTTTCATTCCTTTGCTTGTTTTGTTTTTCTTTATAAAATACATTTTTCCCAACTTCACTAAAATAAGAGGAAATTTTACTATCTGATCATCAGGAAATGATGAATGACTGGATCTCTGGTTTTAGCAACTTTGCATACAAATCCAAAACATTAAGTGAAAACTACTTTTGGAAGTAGAGTAACAAGACAAAATTATCATTTTCAACACTTCCATTTAAGAACTCCTGGCAAAAATAATGTTGTTGTTTTTTTTAAAAAAAGGAATTAAATAATGAATATAAAATACATACATACATATATATATTTGTCCTGATCTGGCAAATGCCTCTCATGCAAGTGATTTCACTTACTTGAATGGAAGTGCTCACATTGAAGACTTTGCAGCTAGGACATTAATATAGTACAAGTGGTTAAGACAAGAGTCACCATTTCCTCTACTCTTACCAGTTTGTGCTGAACCTTCCAATATACATATGACATTTTCTTTTAAGCCTCCTTAGAGAGAATATGTAGCCCAGACATGAGGAAATTGTTCATCCTGGTTTTAAGATGTTTAATGACCTTTGTTCTGCTTCGGCAATCTGAAAAAATAAATGTATACCTCCAGTTTGGAAGAGGCAAAGCTGATCATAATTTAAGCAAAGAATGCTCCTTCTTCATTTTGCAGGCGGTTTGTATTTTGTGCATGCTTATTCAGCCAGACTCAGTGGCATTTGGAATGAATTCTCATAGAACAGTAACCGACTTAAGACACATCACTAAAATTAGCAACTGCAGCACAAGATACAAACATTACCCAAGGTTGAAACCAGCCATTCAAGAACCATGGTCCTGTGTTTCCATGAATGGTTGTTCCAAGAGGGATGTTTAATACGTAGGTTGGAATTCAATGCCGCATTCTTCCAATCATTCTGTGTCCACAAGCATTACAGCTTGCCCGATGGAATGATCCCAACTCCCCGCAAACAAGAAATGGGATTCTCATTTTGGAAGGCATGTGAAGGAAGGAGAGCGGGAAAAGTCCCACTGTGTGAGCAACAGTCCTTGTGCTGGGCTTCCCCTAATGGGGCTGGTTAGGTGAATCCCATTCAAGAGTGTGCAACTGGTATGTAAAAAAAATGCCACATCCTGACTTTTTCAGTAAACACACGTTTGTAATGCTGCCAGCTTCCCCTGCATCCCAAAGTTTTAAGGCTAAAGATACTGTTCAGCTCCTTTCTGCCGTTCTATGCTAACCAATAGAGCCCAGGCATTTATCTCTCATTTCCACCCACATTGTGCTAACTAGACTCTAAAATCTCTTTGCTGCCTAGGCTCCACTGTTCAAACATGCTTATGCCTTGCTCGGCCATCGCTTATGTTCTGCGCCGTTTTGCAGCACTTGGACTGGAAGGATTGCTATTTGCGTTCAAAACCTTCTCAGTGACTCTGTTCCGCTTTCTCTTATCAGCTCCTTCTTTGGATCCAGATTCAGACGAGCTTCTCTCTTTCTCCTTACTGCTTGGTTTCTCAGATGCTTTGGCCAGGCTGCCCATAGATGCATATACTGAAAGAAAATTAAATGAAAGATTATGCATCAAAAGGCATCCATCACATTATGTCCATGATCCAAGGCAGAGTCAGGTGCATGTGAGCCCTGCCCAATGGGCAGGTGGGCCAACTTTTTTAAAAAAGGAAGTACAAGCTCTTTGCATAAGCACACTCAACTCACTTTAATTATATTGGCAGAAATTCTAATAACAGAAAAATGCCCCTCATTAAAGCCACAAAACAAAATATTAAAGGTCTGCCCCATGAAAATACCTCTCAGCCCTTAATCTTGGGGTTGCCTTGGAACAATATTCTGAACACTTCTGAAAGAACCGGGGATGCTCTCAGGAGTCTCATGATCACATTTTTGCAAACCACTTTGATGCTTTCCCTTACAATTATGTGGTATATAAATTTTATGAAATAAAAAATAAGGAATCATGAAAGCATAGATGGAGCAAAACTGATGGAGCACTTCCAAAAACCGAATGCGCTGTTTCAATATATGTTCTTCACTTGTTGTGGCAATGCATTTGCAAAAATCTTTAGCTCTGTGACTATTGGAAGTGCACCTGAACCTTTCCAAAAAAATGAAGGGAATGATCTTCAAGGTGCTTTCAAGAAGGTTCTCGGGTATCCGGCACATGGGCACCCCTGACCCCCACAAACCATAAAGACACTGCCAATCAAAACAGCAGGCCCAGGACAAAAAAAGATCAGCACAGGTAGCACCCCATGCCAAATTATTATTAATTATGTTTACTTGGCACCTTTTCCTACAAAAGTAACTCAAGGTGACTTAGCAAAAATAAATAAATAACACATACATTACAGCCAGCATAAAACAAAACAAGAAAAAAAATATAAAAACACAATTTGGAACTCATTCTTGTGAGAATCAGAATGTGGACCTCTTTTCTCCCCACTTCTGATTTAGAATTAACCCAACTGTAGAGGAACTGGCTGTATTTCACAATCCAGTAGCAGCTACTTTCTCTGTAATACCCCACCTTGGTAGCTGGAACCTGGACCCATGTGTGACGTGGCTGAAAATCAGATCCCAGAACACCGTGGCCCCATTAGTTTGCTTAAATTGGTTAAATTGTGAATGACTCTCCACCCCAGATTTCAACTAGAAATAAGCTAAGAAATAAACCCATGGCTTATTTCTACCTTACCACTTGTGGTTTGTTTGAAACAAAACAAGTTACAATCTGAGTTTTAGTGACAAAAAGCAGTGTGTTGGAGATCAGTGCAGTTGCCCAGGGTGGCGGTAGGAAGGAACATTTGTGATTAAACCAGAGATGAAAACAAACTATGGCTTAAGAGTGATGAGTGAACCAGGCCTATGGGCGGCACATCATTTTCATATGCTAAAATGTAGAACTAATACCTTCTTCAGGACCTGCGTGCGATTCCATCTCTTCCTTTATCTCTTCTTTCACGTCATCTTCAATCATCACTTTACCTGTGGGAATGATTATGAGTGGAGTGATGGTGAAGATGGCACTGATTCAAATTCAATTTCCTCTTTACTTCTTCAGGCATGCTCATGGCAGCAATATGCACTGAATTAAAGGGATCAGTCATTGCCAACAGCCCCCGGCTCCCAATAAGGCTATTTTAAATCACTTAGGAAGCAAAACTGGATTGTTTCAAGCAGTAAGCTGACAACAGCAACTGAAGTAGAAAAATGCAAAGAAATGATAAGGGAGCTATCATCCAAGCACAGATGGTATTTTCTTTTGAAACTTGTGAATATAAATATGCAACATTTTTTTCATATTGAGAGTATATGCACCTCAACCATTCCAAGCACTTAAAAATTACCTCTGCAAATGAGGTGTAAAGGCTACTGATTTTTGGGTGCAATCCAAACCTCAACCCCTTGTTGGCAGGAATGTGTAGAGCAGCATAGCCTCTGCTACATCTGCAGCCCAGCTGCTCGTAGCATCTATTTTTTTACCTGGTGTGTGTGTGAGCTGGAAATCCTCATACCAGCTCCAGGCTCCAGATCAGGCCTGATGCCATTGGGTGACAGCAGTGAGACTGTCTCAGGATCTAGCAGATCCTGGGCTGTTTGGGCCAAATTTCCTCCCTGCTCTCAAAACATCCTATATCAGGGCTTTCTACTGGTGAGGATACTGCCAGTGACCTCCCACCTGTCTGCTCTTCAGTTGGCTGACTCAGCTGCTGCAGTGGGAGGCCCCTCTACTCAACTGAACCACCCCCTCAAACTGACATAAAGGGGCTTGGACTGCTTTGTTAATATATATCTGCAAATGATTGCATTTTGTTTTTCTTTACTTTTAAATAGAATGCTCTTCCCAACAGACAGTTCTGGAATTGCTCCACTACTGAAAAGACAAGAGTACAATAGAAAAAGAAAAAGTGGGGGAGGGGGGAGCTTTAAAAATGTTTTAAAACCTAGCAATACCCAACTGATATTTGTTAAACCATTTTCTAAAAAAACGTGAACACCCACAACCCAAATTCAGTCCAGATTCCATCAATATTCGGTCTCATTATTTTTTGTTGCTTACTAAAGCACCAATCATCCAGGCCTTTGGCTAATTAAACAATCTCTGGCCTTTAAAACTCTATGGGGGTGTTATTTTTGTTTGTTATTATGACATGTATTTTTGTATTTTTATATTGTAAACTGCCCTGTAATCTTTTGATGAAGGGTGGTATATAAATTTCATCATCATCATCCAGTGTAGTGGTTTAGGCTGCAATCCTATACACTACGAGCTAGCCAACTCCTGATGTTGCTTCACAACAACCCCCAGCATCTCCTGCCACCATGGCCAATGATGATTCAATTTATTATATTTCTATGCTGCTTTTCATTCAAATGAATGCCAAAGCAGCTCACAAACAACAAATCATAATAATAACACAATAGGACATGATGGCAGTTGTACTCAAGCAACATCTGGAGGGTATGTACACTTCCTCAGGGCTACATCCCTTTAAACCAAGTGGGATCTATTTCTTTAAAAAATCTTATGCATCCTTGTTGGGAAGGCTGCCCCACTGAACACAACAGGACTTACCACTCAGTAAAAAGGCATCAAGAGTATACTGAAAGAGACTGGGTCATGAAAGAGGAAGTCCTAGAAAAAAATCTTGCCTGTGGTATATAAATAGCAAGTAGCGTTGTCATTATTAAGACTGCTTTTGGGTCTCACCTTCTTTTACCTCTTGAATAATTTCCTCAGGGAGGCTGAAGTTTTTTTCTGAGTTGGGGAAGGGAAGAATCTCAGATTCATGCTTAGAAATGTTTTAAAGAGAAAGAAATCTATAAATAATTTGGTTATACCAACAATTCAGATTTTCTAAACCAAGGGTGGCTAACGTGGAGCCCTCCAAACGTAGCTGTACTACAACATCCATCATCCCTGACATAAGCCACAATGGCCAGGACTAAGGGGAGTTGTAGCTTAACAACATCTGGAGGGCCACAGGTTAGCCAACCATATGCTAAACAAATGCAAAGGTAATCGTAATCACATACAATTTATAATTATTACCCAACAACAACAAAAGAAAATATTGAATGACCCTTCCATTTCAGGGACAACAAGGAATATATTTTATTTTGTAATGAAATTCCATAATAAAACTACAGTCATTTAAACCTGTTCATCCAGAACTAAAGAAACAAAAGTCCCCACTTAATTTTTTTAGCGAGTGTTTCAGATATGTAATTTGGCATGTTCCGGGCAAGGACAGAATTGGTGTCAATTAGAATGCACAGAGCTGTCATATCAGATTCTGCAGTTATTTTAAAATGCACATGTTTAAAAATACGCCCCTGCAAAGCAGAATAACATAAACATCGGTGAAATCAGTATGAACCACGTTTCAGATGATCAACTGGAAGAATGGATAATACAAATTAAACACACCTGCTGTCCATTTGGGTTCTTGTGTATTACAATGATAAATGAAAAAGAAATATCAAAGAAGGCATTTCCTTTCAGCAATGGTTTTGTGGAAGGAAGCGAAATAAAATCCAGGACTTTCACTTGTACCAATATAAGAACTTTGGTTCCCCTAGAGAACTGTGCCGATTCTCATGCAAGTTACTGATCAGTTAAGGCACCTTCCTGGGATCATATGAAGCCTTTATAACAAACTATAACCCTTAAGATGCTAATAAGGTCTAGTTGCTGTGGACAGCAACCATGCTAACAAGGATAGCAAAGATTTAGGACATATTGCACCCTGTAACCCTATCACAGGTTGCCAGGACCAGAGCATCAAACCAAACATGATCATGGCTTTTTTTTGATATTGTGACACTAGCCTGTGTGAGCAGCTTCCACATGCCAGATGGATGCCTCAGAATCCACCTGAAGGCGGGAAAAAGCCGTTCACAAGGGATCATCTCACGTAGGCTTTATCTGCACCGTACAGAGGGAATAGGAGGGTCAACAACACAGCAAATTGTTCCCCTTTAATCAGGAGATCACACACTAATAGGGGACACAATGGTACCCGATTCTGCTTGTGGTACATCTGCACATATGGGTTGGACCTCTGACCTGTGGAGGAGCATCTCAGGCAGCGACCTCAGTTTCTTGGTTGGAGAAACTTACCAGCGCTTGCATGTCATACATGGTGCTTAAATGGTCCCAGATGACTTTGGAAGAAATCTGCCTGCCGATATTCTGGCTGAATTTATCTCGGATGCAGATCATGTGAAAATGGCGATTCACACCTGGAACGGCAGAAGGGAGTGAGGAGGAGAAAACACAGAGAGAGGTTTTGTTTTGTTTTTTTAAAGGCTTGATTAAAATCCTGTAAAGCACTATGCACCCTGATGGCATTATAAATAATAACCAAAATCTGGTCCCACCCTATGCCCTTCCTTGCACTAAAACAGATTATTTCGGACTGTGAAGTCCTAGCAGCAGCGACCCATCTTAATGTCCTTTACCTTTCACTCTGATCATAGAATAATAATGTTGGAAACAATCCCTAAAGGTCATTTAACCCAACCCCATGAAATGCAGGAATCTCAACCAAAGCATCCATGATGGGGCAACATACTGTACATCTTAAACGAGGGGAACAAGTTTGCAAGCTTAAAGCACACTTGGAGGTAGGAGGAATCCAGCCCTATTGAACACAGCGAGCATTACTTCTGGGTTAAAAAAAAGAAAGAAAGAAATTGCTGTTTTGTAAAACGAATGTTAAAAGAGCACTTTAACCACCTCAGGCTATAAAAGATCACAACTAAGCGACCGAACCGCTCTATGTTTATGTACTTTTTTTTAGAAGGCGGGCGCAGGAAATGGCTTCGAGGGGACTCTATGGATAATAAAAATAACATTTTTAAATTTGCACACCGCCCGTCGCCCGTAGATGTCAGGGCGCTTCACAGTCTATAAGGCGTGTGTCCCGTCCCCCCACCCCTCTCTATATGCCCTTTCTCCTGACAGGCGTCACCCCGCCTTCAGCGCACTCGTCCCCGGCCGGCGCCTCTACTCGAGTCCGAGGCGCGTTCCGCGGCCTACGACCCCCACCCCCCTACCCGCCGCCTTCTCCTCACCGACGGGCTTGTGGCCCAGCATGGCGTGAAAGAGGCACACCTCCACCTCGGGGCTCCACACCACCGGCACCGGCACCGGCGGAGGAGGAGGAGGGGGAGCCGCCGCCACCGCCGCCGTCATGACGGTCATCGCCGAGGCCGCTGAGGAGACGCTTGACGCAGCCGAGGCCGCTTCCTCGGGCGCCGCTTGAGGGGCGGGCTCGACCGACACAGGCGCTGCAGGCCCTGCGGCCGGGCAGGGGGCCTTCAGCCCGGCGTCTGCCGCCGCCACCGCCGAGCTCTCCGCTTCGCCCATGGCCGCCGCCGCCGCCTCCTCCGCCACGGAGAGCGGGCCGGGCGAGAGCGGAGCGTCCCCTGTCGGCCTCCCTCCCCGAGGGAAGCGGCCGAGGGCGGGAAGCTGAGGGGAGATGCCTCTCCGCGGGGGGAGACGAAGAAGGTGCCCCCGGGGCTGAAGGCCTCGCTCAGGACCCTGACTCTTTTTTTCCATGCGTCTTCTTCGAGCGAGGGGGGGGATTGCACTCTGCGCTGGCTCAGGAGCGCTGTTGCCCGGGGAGAGAGAGAGAGAGCGCATGGGAGATTGTGGACTCTCCTTCCTTGGAGGCTTTTTAGGCAGAGGTTCGTTGGCCGCCTGTCATGGATGCTTTAGCTGCATTGCAGGGGGTTGGGCTGGATGACCTTCGGGGTTCCCTTCCAAACTCTACATTCCTATGGTTCTATGCCACTTGAGAAGCCTGCCATGGAAGGAATTTTATCCCCAGAATCAGTAAAACCTCGGCATTAAAATCAGGACAAAGCTGGCATAATCTCTCTTGCTGACTGACACACTCCATCTCACTTGTGTGTGAGAGCGAGAGATTGTGTCAGATTGATCTTTGTTTTAATGCCGAGTTTTTAACTGATTCTGGGGATAAAATTCCTTTCCTGGCAGGCTTCACGACCGGCATGTGTACACAATAACAAAAAGAAAGGAAAAACAAGGGAAGCAATGCTTTCGTCCCCCTGTTCTTTATTTCTTCTCATTGTTGTGCATACAATTGTGCTAAGAGCGCTCCTGAGCAAGTGCAAGGTGCATTTCCCTCACCATCGAACAGCTCTGAGGACAGTCACAGTGTGGGAGAGAGCGTGACTTAGTGCTGTACTGAGTTTTAATCAATGGCTTGATGGATTAAATATGTGTAAATCTGCATACAAATAAAACAATAGTTTTGAAGGGGCAGGGAATGGCTTTCTGTCTTTTTTTGATGCGGGCTATGAGTCTAACTTCTCAGCCCTCTGTTTGAAGGGTTGTCTCCTTTAAAGATTGAAAAAACCCTAAGAAGAGAGAATGGGAAACAACCTTGAAATTTCTTATCCACAATAAGCATTTTGATAGCAAACTGAGCAGGCATGCAGGTCTCGGCCGTAGACTTAAGGTTTATACGTAGTTTCTATTATATCATAGCACTTGTCTGCATCCTTATGTTATGCTATAGGGAAATTCCTTGCAAAACTGTTTCTTCTTTGTGATGTGTTCCCACTTTCGGTGGTTACCTAAATGCACGCATGTGGGCCAGGCATGCACAATCTCAGAAGACCATCTCCTTTCCGTTACAGGATGGAAATGCCAACTTTGATTTGATTCATCAGAGTTTGCATTGAGTCTCATTCAAGACAATGCGATTTTAGCAGTGAGGCTACGGTATACAGGATTACAAGTTTAGTTACTTTTGCATTGGTGTTCCTAGCCTGCTCACTGTGTTTTGGTTTTTTGTTTTTAAATTTAATTGAAGTAAGTACACAGAGTCTAGGGCTTGCTGATCAGAAGGTCGGCGGTTCGAATCCCTGCAACGGGGTGAGCTCCCGTTGCTCGGTCCCAGCTCCTGCCCACCTAGCAGTTCGAAAGCACATCAAAGTGCAAGTAGATAAATAGGGACCGCTCCGGCGGGAAGGTAAACGGCGTTTCCGTGCGCTGCTCTGGTTCGCCAGAAGCAGCTTTGTCATGCTGGCCACATGACCCGGAAGCTGTCTGCGGACAAACGCCGGCTCCCTCGGCCTATAGAGCGAGATGAGCGCCGCAACCCCAGAGTCGGACACGACTGGACCTGATGGTCAGGGGCCCCTTTACCTTTACTGTACTTACAGTAAAAATAAGCAAGAATATACATAAAAATTGAGAAAAAAGAAAGCAAAGAAAAATATAGAATGCAGTTCTATTTTTAAATAGATTATCATTAAAGCATCCCACCCACTTACAAAAGCTATGCATAATTAAAGGTCAATGGCCTGGTGATAAAAATATTTTCATCTGATGCCTATAGATACATAACAATGGAACCTGGTGAATGTCCCTGGGGAAAGGATTCCATAAGCAGGGAGCCAACATGGAAAAAGCCCCGCTCTCATGCTGCCACCCTCCAGACTTTCCACTGAGGGGGCACATTAAGAAGGGCCTCAGAAGATGGTTGTAGGGTCTGGGTTGTTTCATATGGGGAGAGGTGGTGCTTGAGGTTTTGGGGTCCTGAGATGCATATAAAAAGGCTTTATAGGTCAAAACCAGGACTTTGAATTGGGCCCGAAAACTAATTGGTAGCTACCACTAGTCGGGCCAGGATTGATGTTGTGTACTCAGACCGCCTTGCCCTGGTGAGCAATCTGGCTTCCGAATTCTGCACAAGACTTGGCCTGGAATGCAAAGAACTGGCAAGGATATGTTCTCAGTAGTAGTAGTAGTAGTTGTTTAGTGGTTTAGTCGTGTCCGACTCTTCGTGACCCCATGGACCAGAGCACGCCAGGCACTCCTGTCTTCCACTGCCTCCCGCAGTTTGGTCAAACTCATGTTCGTAGCTTCGAGAACACTGTCCAACCATCTCATCCTCTGTCGTCCCCTTCTCCTTGTGCCCTCCATCTTTCTCAACATCAGGGTCTTTTCCAGGGATTCTTCTCTTCTCACAAGGTGGCCAAAGTACTGGAGCTTCAGCTTCAGGATCTGTCCTTCCAGTGAGCACTCAGGGCTGATTTCCTTCAGAATGGATAGGTTTGATCTTCTTGCAGTCCATGGGACTCTCAAGAGTCTCCTCCAGCACCATAATTCAAAAGCATCAATTCTTCGGCGATCAGCCTTCTTTATGGTCCAGCTCTCACTTCCATACATCACTACTGGGAAAACCATAGCTTTAACTATACGGACCTTTGTTGGCAAGGTGATGTCTCTGGTTTTTAAGATGCTGTCTAGATTTGTCATTGCTTTTCTCCCAAGAAGCAGGTAGCAACTGACATTTCTTATCAGGTATATAATACAGACAGATGTGCCAGTACAAAAGCTTGGGTTTAGGGTATGTATTGCTACTTTTTGTGGCACGCACTTACCCCTTTCTGCTTAGTGCAAGCAAATTGTTGCAATAAGTGCTCACAGTAAAAGCAGAATTATTACTCTATAATCCACATGTTATGCCCTGTTCCTCTGTTTCTTTTTCTTATAAGGCATATAAGCAAAGCCTCTATTGTTTAGGAGATCAGTTGCTCCCATGGCTCGTTATTAATTTGAAACCTTAATCCACCGTCTGACATTAGAATAAATAACCAGCACAAATAATCTGGTATTTTAGAAACAGACTTTGGGGAGCTAATGAACTCCAAAGGATGCATGCTCCATTTTTGCCAAATGATCTTAAGGGGAAACAGGCTTGTTGCAGAAGTGCTCCAAATCAACTTTAATTGCACAACCGAATCCCACCAGAAAACAACAGCAGTCTGGAACGGGTGGGGTGGGGAGAGAATAGCCGACAAACACAACCCCTCCATTTGCAACGAAGGGTAATTCATACGTCAGAAGAACTTGCCTGTCAAGGTGACAGTTTCCTCTAAACAATTAAATCAAGTTAATGAAACCATGAGTGAGTCAGCTAAACATCACAAATGGAGAAACATCAGACTTCTAAATGCAGAATGCTAAACCAAAACAAAGAGCTCTTGTTTATGAATTTGCAATCTAAATTCTAGACAGGAGTGCAATGGATCTGCAAGTCTTTTATGTCAGTGCTAAGAACATCTATTTGCTGCAGATGCTATATTTTAATGTAATTCTGTGTCATAGGCTGACTGGGTTTTAAAAGTTCACAGTTCATAATTTCTTTCTTGGATAGATTACCATACAGTCACATTTTACACAGCCGTCTTTGAAGCCTCCATCCTAATGCATATGACATTTTAAAAGATGCATTATCTTTTATTCGGCTCCCTCTCCAACATATTTTACACCTCTCTCGGGAACACTGTTGCATTTCAGTGAAATATTGCACAGCAGTAAGGAATTGATTTAGTTTACAGAATCAAAATTTGGAATGCATCTCCTGACAACTGCACAGAGAAGTCAATAAATAGAAAGGGAAAAATCCATAACAAATAAATACTGTACAGCTTTGTTTTCAAGCACCCAAAATGTTTAACATCTGAGCTTACTAGATATAATGAAGGACTACTGTACAGTGCTAAAACAGTGCTAAAACTACGGTACTCTTAAAAAAGACAAGATAGTATGGTAGTGCTTCTCTTTCCTTTACTCCTCCCTCGGGGTTACTCTCAATGTAAGAGATAAAATTAGAGGGTGGTGACTGGGAACGTGTGAAAGGGGTTTCATGTGCATAATTTAGGTGGCTGTTTCTAACCTTGATGAATGCAAAATCGGCATTCAGGCAAAGCCACAATTCAAAACATCCAAACCACAAACCAAGCATTGCAATAAAATATATATATAGTATTATTTGACCTTGCGTACTGAACTGAGCAAAGTGGGTTGTGCCTATGTTAATCGTAATAAATGGATTCAGGGGTGCCTGGATATGCATAGCATCAATGATCTGAATCGAGACTATTTTTTTGGGGGGGGGGAACGAATTCCTATGCCCCACAAATAACCCAGAGATGTATTTTAAATAAAAGGACACATTCTACTCATGTAAAAACACGCTGATTCCTGGACTGTCCACGGGCTGGATTTAAAAGTCGATTGGGCCGCATCTGGCCCCCGGGGCTTAGGTTTCCTACCCCAGCCCTAGGCGCTGGCTTCCTAATCTCAGGTATATGGGCACTGTCCATGGTGATTCATTGGTAGGAGTCATCTCTTTTTATTTCGTTTTCTCCGGCCAACCTCTGGCATGTATCAGCATGCTAGCCTGGCATTGGCTTAGCTCCAAAGGAAGGTAGCAACAATTTGTGTACATTATGCAGTGGGTTAAACCACAGAGCCTCTTGGGCTTGCCAATCAGAAGGTTGGCAGTTCGAATCCCCGCAACAGGGTGAGCTCCCGTTGCTTGGTCCCTGCTCCTGCCAACCTAGCAGTTCGAAAGCACGTCAAAGTGCAAGTAGATAAATAGGTACTGCTCTGGTGGGAAGTTAAACGGTGTTTCCGAGCGCTGCTCTGGTTTTGGTGTTCCATTGCGCCAGAAGTGGCTTAGTCATGCTGGCCACATGACCCGGAAAAACTGTCTGCAGACAAACGCCGGCTCCCCTGGCCTGTAAAGCGAGATGAGCACCGCAACCCCAGAGTCGTCTGCGACTGGACTTAATGATAACTGTCAGGGGTCCTTTTCTTTTCTTTTCTTTTTTACCTTAAGGAGCTGTAAGGACTGTTATGGTCCAAAACACATGGAAGACACCATGCTGGTTATCTTAGCTGAAGGTCTTTCACCTCCCCAAGAGGGAGATAATTGTGGAAGCTGAAGAATTTTATGAAGGTGATGGACTCGGGGAGATTTCTTACAAATAGCTGCTGCACCCAGGGTGTGCAGGGGCCTTGTTAGTGGGACATAACTCTTCTGCATGGCATAATCTGCTGCTACCGGGATGCCAAGGCTTCTTGTTGCTGTTATGGGAAGTGTGTGTGTGTGTAAATTGTATTTATACAGTACAGTGGTACCTCGGTTTATGAACACAATTGGTTCCGGAAGTCTGTTCATAAACTGAAGCGTTCATAAACTGAAGCAAACTTTCCCATTGAAAGTAATGAAAAGTGGATTAATCTGTTCCAGACGGTCCACGGGGTACTTAAACTGAAGCGTTCATAAACTGAAGCGAACTTTCCCATTGAAAGTAATGGAAAGTGGATTAATCCGTTCCAGATGGGTCCGCAGAGTACTTAAACTGAAGCGTTCATAAACTGAAGCATGGGTGTAATTGGTTCCGGAAGTCTGTTCATAAACTGAAGCGTTCATAAGCTGAAGCGAACTTTCCCATTAAAAGTAATGGAAAAAGAAGTAATCCGTTCCAGATGGGTCCGCAGTGTTCATAAACCGAAAATTCATAAACCGAGGTGTTCATAAACCGAGGTTCCACTGTAATGTTAATGTTTCATATGAATTCACAATGGTACAGTGCTGGGCTACCCAATCTGTTGGTCTATGGACCATCAATGGTCTGTGAGCTTCATTCAGATCACCCATGGTGTGTCTGTTGATTTGTGGTTATGGGCAGGAGATGGCCCACCCATTGTATGAAACTTTCATATTGATTTTTAATTGTATTTCCATTGCTTCTTTTAGTTCTTAAATCACATTTTATGGCATTACGATTGGAATTTTATGGAATTCAAACTGTAATGCAATATATCTGAAAATACATTGGTATCTGAAGAAGTGTGCATGCACACGAAAGCTCATACCAATGGCAAATTTAGTTGGTCTCTAAGGTGCTACTGGAACGAATTTTTTAAATTTTGTTTCAACTACGGCAGACCAACACGGCTACCTACCTGTAACTGTAATGCAATGTATAATAAATAAAAGAAGCAATAAAAACACAATTATAAACTATAGATCATCCAGCACAAGACATTACAACAGGGGAAAAAAAACTATTAAGTGGTCCGCCAAGGCCCTGGGCAATTTGTAAGTGATCCACAGGGAAGAGAGTTTGGGAACCACTGGGATAATGTATTTATGTTTACCTTTTCAAATATAACTCACTTGGAGACCTTGGTAAGAAGTGACTAAGTAAATAATATCTCAGGAGGATATGTGATGCAGTCTAAAGTGTTTTGGCTATCCATTGTTGCTGCTGACAGAGACCTAGGAAGTCCGCCCTCAAGACTTCTGCAGCTGGCATTAGATGTGGCGGGTAAAATTTATTGTTTTTGCACAGGTATTTGATATATTCCAAAATCGCTAGACAACTTTTAAGCCGTTGTTTTATTCCCCTTGCATATGGAACTTCTCAAGAAACAAGAAACAAAGGATGCCTCTGGACTGTTGCTATTTTGCAGAAGCGACTCAATTACATCCTGGAACTTTAGGTTTACGCTCCAAGCCATGTCCTCCCTCTCTGTCTACTTCACTCAGTCACTCCCTTCCACCTAACTACCCTAAATATCTCCCTTCTTGTTCCCATAGGAGAAATAGAAGAAGAGAGGGAGGTCTCTCTCCTCCCCCCTCCCCCTCCCCAGCATGCTGCTATAGAATCAATCCAAGTGCTATGTGTGATGGGAACTGTAGTTTTTCCATTAGGCTTAGGGAACTTGCCCCTGAGCAAAAAGCTGGAAGATGGGCGTTGGTATATGTGTGTTGGGGTGGACACCTGTGCAGAGGTTGGGGTTGACGGTGAGTGGGCTTGGTGTATGGTGTGCCCCTCCTCTTCCACAATCCCAGTGTTATAGAAATCCCCTCTTCCTTTTTAGAATCATAGAATCATAGAATCATAGAGTTGGAAGAGACCACAAGGGCCATCCAGTCCAACCCCCTGCCAAGCAGGAAACACCATCAAAGCATTCCTGACAGATGGCTGTCAAGCTTCTGCTTAAAGACCTCCAAAGAAGGAGACTCCACCACACTCCTTGGCAGCAAATTCCACTGCCGAACAGCTCTTACTGTCAGGAAGTTCTTCCTAATGTTTACGTGGAATTTTCTTTCTTGTAGTTTGAATCCGTTGCTCCTTGTCCGCTTCTCTGGAGCAGCAGAAAACAACCTTTCTCCCTCCTCTATATGACATCCTTTTATATATTTGAACATGGTTATCATATCACCCCTTAACCTTCTCTTCTCCAGGCTAAACATACCCAGCTCCCTAAGCCGTTCCTCATAAGGCATCGTTTCCAGGCCTTTGACCATTTTGGTTGCCCTCTTCTGGACACGTTCCAGCTTATCAGTATCCTTCTTGAACTGTGGTGCCCAGAACTGGACACAGTACTCCAGGTGAGGTCTGACCAGAGCAGAATACAGTGGTACTATTACTTCCCTTGATCTAGATGCTATACTCCTATTGATGCAGCCCAGAATTGCATTGGCTTTTTTAGCTGCTGCATCACACTGCTGACTCATATCAAGTTTGTGGTCTACCAAGACTCCTAGATCCTTTTCACATGTACTGCTCTCAAGCCAGGTGTCTCCCATCCTGTATTTGTGCCTTTCATTTTTTTTGCCCAAGTGTAGTACTTTACATTTCTCCTTGTTAAAATTCATCTTGTTAGCTTTGGCCCAGTTGTCTAATCTGTTAAGGTCATTCTGAAGTGTGATCCTGTCTTCTGGGGTGTTAGCCACCCCTCCCAATTTGGTGTCATCTGCAAACTTGCTCAGGATGCCCTCAAGCCCATCATCCAAGTCATTGATAAAGATGTTGAACAAGACTGGGCCCAAGACAGAACCCTGTGGCACCCCACTAGTCACTACTCTCCAGGATGAGGAGGAGCCATTGATGAGCACCCTTTGGGTTCGGTCAGTAAGCCAGTTGCAAATCCACTGAATGGTAGCATTGTCTAGCCCACATTTTACCAGCTTCTTTACAAGAATATCATGGGGCACCTTGTCAAAGGCCTTGCTGAAATCAAGATAGGCTACATCCACAGCGTTCCCTTCATCTACCAGGCTTGTAATCCTGTCAAAAAATGAGATCAGATTAGTCTGACATGACTTATTTTTCAGGAACCCATGCTGACTTTTAGTGATCACAGAGTTTCTTTCTAGGTGCTCACAGACTGTTTGCTTAATGATCTGCTCTAGAATCTTTCCTGGTATTGATGTCAGGCTGACTGGGCGGTAATTGTTTGGGTCCTCTCTTTTCCCCTTTTTGAAAATAGGGACAACATTTGCCCTCCTCCAGTCTGCTGGAACTTCGCCTGTTCTCCAGGAATTTTCAAAGATTATTGCCAGTGGTTCTGAAATCACCTCTGCCAGTTCTTTTAATACTCTTGGATGTAGTTCATCTGGCCCTGGAGACTTTTTAATTGAGACCACCTCTGATTTGGACCCTTAAGTTCTGCTTGTTCCAGACCCAAGTGAGAGGCCAAATCACGGCAAAAGCCATTGGTTTGGGTTGTCCCAAGGGCACAATTTATTTCAGATTCATGGCAGGTAAGGATACATAATGTCCTCATTAGAACTTGATAGATAAACCTATCAGTCAGCATTCTCACTTCGCTGCACTCTGACGGTTTTAATGAGGTACTGTTGTGTGCTAAAAGCGCCTCTTAATTATGCTATTAGCAGTAATGATGCTCATCAAACATGATGAAGACAGGCCTCCCCCCCTTTTTTTTTCTTTTGCAAGACTTTACAGGTTATGCACTTCTGGCTTTCAGTTATGTGAACTCGACCTGAGTTATAAATGGACTGGTGCTTAAAAGTTTTAGTCTTAACTTGGGGCCAAAGCTGCATTACAGCAAATGCATTTAATTGTAGCCCATCCCCTTGTTCTTAAGGTGGAGAGCCGATTTAGAGCAAATAAGCATTGGAAGAGATGGGTGAAGCCTTCATTTCTCTGCTCCAAATTCCCCCTCCTACATCAAATGTATGTTTGCTCCAAAGACTTCCAATGCTCAGATTTAAGCATCTCTTCTTCATAGTGCCAAATAAATCTTTTCTGGTACTGGTAGTTCTGGCATTGTATAAACGTGAAGCTTTGATCCTTAGCATTTGCCATAAGACATAATTTTTTTTACCTTAGCGACCAGGTTTGATTCCTTCTCCTTTCTTTGCAACATCCCTGGTGTGTTTTATAACCGACTATATTAGCATTGATGTCCTGATTTTCCATAATCAGCTCAGAACATTCATTTGCTGGTTCCTGTGATCAAGGTGGGATCCTTCAAAGCAATGCTGCTCTAATGATTTTCATTACTGGACAGCTTGTTCCTTGCCATCTTTAGGACCGAATCAAAATTTATAAAGCTGCAGCTCTCTGAGGATAATTGAATTTCCTGATTGCAATATATTACACTCCCTGTAGAGTTGAATTATTTCTTCCGTTCTGGACATGCTTTTCTTCTTTAAAAGGGTCCTGGTGGTTCAATGAGTTACAGCCCAACTTTTGGACCTGTAAAGTAAAAAATCAGGAGCTAAGATATGTTGATTTTAATGTACCCATTTCCCTTTTTGCATTGGTTTATTTTTCTAATGCTAGTCTAGAATTTTAGATTCCCTTGCAGGTCTCTCTGCTGAGTCACAGTGAACTGCTGAAGTACCGGTAAGTTGCCTTCAAGAACCTAATGATCATTAAAACCTGATGATGATTGTTTTGTGGACGAATGGAAGCCTATTTTTGGATTATCTAAGGAAACACTATAGTATGATGAACTCATGAGCAGGATCTGAACTCTGAGCGACAGAAGGAATTAGAGAACAGATAGGATGCAGCAAGATAGGATGCAGCAATAAAAAATACCATGGAAAACAGAGTAGGAAGTCATCAAAAGAAAAATATGTGTATGTGTGAATTTTTTGAAAATTAAATAAAATGAAGTTGGCTTCCTGCAGTCACTGAAGTTTGACCCTATAACTCTGGGGTAGGCAACGTGGTGCCCTCCAAAAGTCTGTGGCAGAGAGAAGTTCAAAAGCAGAGGCAGAAGCTGGAGCAGGAGAGGGGTGAGGCCAAGAGGCAGCGATGAGTCAGGCTGGTGAAGAGTCATAGGTGTCTCCCTCTCCTGCTGTAACAAGCTCCCCTTCCCCCCATTTCTCCCAGAACCAGAAGAGGCATGAAAAAGGTGAAGGAGAGGTTGACTGCACACACAGGCACAGTCTCCAATTGCTTGGAAAAAGCCCTGATGGGGCGGTAACTTCCGGTCTTCGCAACTGGTTTTCATGGAGGAAGACCTCTGCTCATTAGGTCTGACATTAAATCATGTCTGTTGTGTTTTTGCTGATAAAAAGTTAACTCCATATCTGAACGGTGTGGTTACTGACTGGCACTCTCCTGCGAAACCAGTAATACAGAAAAGGAAATACTTCCTCATGCAGTGAATATTTAAACTAAGAAACTCACTCCCACAAGAGGCAGTGATAGGCACCAATTTGGGTGGCTGCAAAAGAGGATTGGACCAATTCATGGAGGAGAGGGCTGCCAATGGCTACGAGCCGTGACAGCAATGCTCTGCTTCCACTGCTGGAGTCAACAATGCGTCTGAATGCCAGTTGCTGGAAACCAAAGGAGGGGAGAGGACTCTTGTGCTCTGGTCCTGCTTGCAGCCTTCCCACAGGCATCTGGTTGGCCATTGTGAGAACAGGATGTTGGACCCGGAGAGGTTGTGGACTCTCCTTCTTTGGAGGTTTTTAAGCAGAGGGTGGATGGCCATCTGCCATGGATGCTTTAGCTGAGATTCCTGCATTGCAGGGGGTTGGAGTAGATGGTTCTCAGGGTCCCTTCCAACTCTACAATCCTATGATACTCCTCATGAATTGCATGCAGAAAGTAAGGCCCCCGCATCTCCATTTAGAAGGGTCCCATGTAGCAGAGCTGGGAGACCCTTTGCCAGTTGAAGCTGACCACACTGATCTGGCTAGAGAGGCCAGTGGTATGACTTAGCGCTTATGTATTATAAATATAAAAAAATTCCTTCAGTAGCTCCTTAAAGACCAACTAAGTTTATATTTTGGTATGAGCTTTCGTGTGCATGCACACTTCTTCAGATGCATGCACACGAAAGCTCATACCAAAATATAAACTTAGTTGGTCTTTAAGGTGCTACTGAATGAATTTTTTTATTTTGCTTCGACTCAGACCAACACGGCTACCTACCTGTATTATAAATATGTTACAGGACTTAGTTTCCTTCTTTTCCTCATCATTAAATGTCATGTGTGCAATTGGCCTAATTGTGCAGTGTTCCACCATCCACTGTGATGCAGCCCCAGATCCCTGCTGCGAGCACAGCATGGGCAATCAACATAACTGTGCATCACTCACTTTACGATCCTATGATTCTATGACTACATGGACCACTGATCTGATCTAGTAGGCCCTTACACTGTTCTTTCGTTCTCATTGTATGAAAGACCCGTTTCCTCTTCCTATTGAATTCTACACCAGTGTGGTGTAGTGGTTAAGATTGGTAGACTTGTAATCTGGGAAGCCGGGTTCGCGTCTCCGATCCTCCACATGCAGCTGCTGGGTGACCTTGGGCTAGTCACACTTCTCTGAAGTCTCTCAGCCCCACCCACCTCACAGGGTGTTTGTTGTGGGGGAGGAGGGGAAAGGAGATTGTTAGCCGCTTTGAGACTCCTTCGGGTAGTGATAAAGCGGGATATCAAATCCAAACTACTCCTACTACTACTACTACTACTACTACACCTCCTCCTCTTCTTCTTCTTCTTCTTCTTCTTCTTCTTCTTCTTCTTCTTCTTCTTCTTCTTCTTCTTCTTCTTCTTCTTCTTCTTCTTCTTCTTCTTCTTCTTCTTCTTCCCTGCACTGGCTTGCCAAGTAAATAGAGCTGCAATTGCAAGGATGTGCTGTTGTTGTTGTTTAGTCATTTAGTCATGCCTGACTCTTCGTGACCCCATGGACCATAGCACGCCAGGCACTCCTGCCTTGCACTGCCTCCCGCAGTTTGGTCAAACTCATGTTGGTAGCTTCGAGAACACTGTCCAACCATCTCATCCTCTGTCGTCCCCTTCTCCTTGTGCCCTCCATCTTTCCCAACATCCGGGTCTTTTCCAGGGAGTCTTCTCATGAGGTGCCAAAGTATTGGAGTCTCAGCTTCAGGATCTGTCCTTCCAGTGAGCACTCAGGGCTGATTTCCTTCAGAATGGATAGGTTTGATCTTCTTGCAGTCCATGGGACTCTCAAGAGTCTCCTCCAGCACCATAATTCAAAAGCATCCATTCTTCAGCGATCAGCCTTCTTTATGGTCCAGCTCTCACTTCCATACATCACTATTGGGAAAACCATAGCTTTAACTATACAGACTTTTGTCGGCAAGGTGATGTCTCTGCTTTTTAAGATGCTGTCTAGATTTGTCATTGCTTTTCTCCCAAGAAGCAAGCGTCTTTTAATTTCATGACTGCTGTCACCATCTGCAGTGATCATGGAGCCCGAAAGTAAAATCTCTCACTGCCTTCAATTCTTCCCCTTCTATTTGCCAGGAGGTGATGGGACCAGTGGCCATGATCTTGGTTTTTTTGATGTTGAGCTTCAGACCATATTTTGCGCTCTCCTCTTTCACCCTCATTAAGAGGTTCTTTAATTCCTCCTCACTTTCTGCCATCAAGGTTGTGTCATCTGCATATCTGAGGTTGTTGATATTTCTTCCGGCAATCTTAATTTCAGTTTGGGATTCATCCAGCCCAGCCTTTCACATGATGAATTCTGCATATAAGTTAAATAAGCAGGGAGACAATATACAGCCTTGTCATACTCCTTTCCCAGTTTTGAACCAATCATTGTTCCATATCCAGTTCTAACTGGATGTAACAACACCCTAGTCTCAAAACTTTCCAGAAGTTCCACCAAAAAGATTCTCTGTCTGCATATCAAGTACTAATTGAATGCTCAACAAAATCCTCCTTTTATATTTTACTGTTCTTTTCCTCTGCTATTGAAAGTGTGCAATTAACATATGTAAGGTCAAGCATCACTTATCAAAGTGCCATTGTTTGAGGGGAACTCTTGTTCCTGCCCCCCTCTGCACTCTCCTCCTTTCTTGAGCTCAAAGCAGCATAAAAAAAAATGGTGTGCTCCTTGAATTGAAGGTGTCAGCCATGTGCACACTTCAAGGCAATCTCTGGGTAAATGCTCTCCGTGAAATCCTTACACAGTGACCCAGGTGATGAGCATCATTTCAGAACTGAAATAAGACAAATCAGATCCTCATCTGAAGTAAAAAGCTCACATTGTATCCTGGGTGCCTGTCAAGGAACAGAAGCAATATATGCCCGTCGTGCCCTTATTTTCCTTCCAATTATTTAGCATAATTACTCCCAACAGTGTTCAAATTGTCAATTCTCAGAATTGGGAACTGAAAAGAGCAATTGCACAGTACTTTAAAAAAAAAAAAAAGGTAGTCATGTTGATCCATAGGGGGGAAAGTCTGAAATCCACAGTTGGACAATGCCTTTATTAAGACCAACCAAAATGTTCCTACTGTGAAAGAAGTGCCAGCCATTTTGTGGAAGTATTAGGCAGGGCCGGCTCTAGGGGTAGGCTGGGTGGCGCGGGGCCGACAGAGGGGTGTCGTGCAGCAGAGCCGTGCAGCAAGAAACGGGGCGGGGCAGGGGCGCTGGAGCGATCTCCGGACCACACGCCAGGGTGCCCGTCATGCTGAAGACGGCCCTGGTATTAGGTTGCATAATGGTTGCTTCTAGGTCTGACATTTAGAAGGCATCTGAAGGCAGTCCTGTAGCGGGAAGTTTTTAATGTTTGATGTAGCATTGTGTTTTAATTTGTTGGAAGCCATCCAGAGTGGCTGGGGTAACCCAGTCAGATGGGAGGCTAATAAATCATCATCATCATCATCATCATCATCATCATCATCATCATCATCATATAAATTGGTGAGGCTCTTCTGCACTGAGACGGGTATTCACAGAAAGATAAAATGTTCAGCTTAATAATGTGGTAATTAAGGAGAAGTAGAAATTTAATCGGGACTCTATTCTGGTTGGTCAAAAGGTTGGAAAGGGAAGTGGAAATATTGTTATGAGGTAGCTGGCTTGGTTTTTTGTATGCTGTATGAAAACGTTCATGTTTTATTACGAATTTTTCTCCCTCCATTGTATAATGTATTTATGTTCCTTTATCTATTTATGTTCATGTTAGCTGCAAGTTGCTTGGGGACTTTTCAGGCAACAAGTGTCTAGTAAGTTTAATAAATAATAAGAACTATAAGTAAAATGTGAGTCAAGTTGGAATATAAAGTAGTTAGCAGCTGGAAAAGTAAGAAAAGTCTAAAAAAGATTGAGGTTCATCACCAGAAAGCAGAAAGTAGCAAGGAGAATGTTGCCAGGGGATCCAGAAGCTGAACCGAAGGATGCAAATTGAGAAATATTAGCTTGATAAGGGGAATGGTTTAGAATAGCTAAAGTTGGATGTATTCATCTCTGTTTAATTTTATAATGAATAACTTCTCAAACTGTGAAATTAGTCCGTCCGTCCACACCACACCTTTAAAATAATTTTCTCAAAAACTGCTTAAATTTTTGCCTTACTAAAACTTTTAAAGAACAGCATAGTTAAAAGAAAGAAAGTGTGAGGCCTTATAATCCCCAAGTGCCATACTATGCTATCCAGTATAGGGATTGTGTTGCGCCAGCTAAAATCCAAAAGATTAGATGGTTGTTTAGTGCAGGTGGCCAGAGAAAAAGAAAATATCCACTTGGTGGCAGCGGTGAGAAGAAGGAAAAGGAGGGTTCGCACGCCTCCTTTCCCACTTGCAGCCCTTGCTCTCAGTCACGAAACAGTTTTGTTGTGTGTATGAAGGGGAGGTAGTTGTTGGGTCAATTTAGCCATATTGATTTGTATGCTTCTGGGGTGTGTGTGTGTGTTATGTTGTTGTCTTCTTGGGCTGTATATATAATAAAGGGGAGCCACACTGGGGTGAAGGCATCCTCTTGTTTGTCCCCATGCTAATTTCAATTTATTGGCTAGCTTTTCCAGCAGGTCCATGTTCATTCCTGACCAGTTCCCCCCAGTGTCTAGATGTGATGCTCCCTGCAACCAACTGAATGCAACCAACGCTGGGCTCCCTGATCTCTCCCGCCGCCAACGAAAACTAAAAAGCGAGCAGACGAAGAACCGACCCATGTGACGCTGACACAAAAACCCTGCACGTACACTACGCAAAAGAAGGAAAATAAGTCCATTCTCCCATTCTTGGTTGCCGTATTTTCGGGGCCGGGCAGGAATTTTTCCCGTCTGGTAAATCGGCTCCACCATTTGGGTTTTCGCCTACCTCATACCAATCGTCACAACTTGTAAGTTGTGTATTGGGTGTAGGAATTGGGTAAGCCTAGTCTTAGTTGGAGGGGGGGCGGTTTGTAGTCTCCACCTGCCCCTTCACGGGCAAGGGTTGTTCAAAGGATCTTGGAGGAGTAGCTCCTGTCTGATGCCCATACCACTCCTCCAACGGGGACCACTTGGGGGATGCCCCAATTTGACATAGGTCAAAGGGTATGTCCCCCCACTGGCTTCACGCTTAGTAACACTCGCAGTGGACTGGCAGGAGTTACATACGCCACTGCTTACCACAATGCCTATGGCCAAACCTTCACATCTGTAACCAATAAAGTCGTTGCCTTATTTGACCCCAAAACCAATACAGTCATACCTCTGTTTAAGTACACCTTGGTTTGAGTATTTTCAGTTTAAGTACTCCGCGGACCTGTCTAGAACGGATTAATCGACTTTCTATTACTTTCAATGGGAAAGTTCGCTTCAGGTTAAGTATGGACTTCCGGAACCAATTACACTCATACCTCGGGTTAAGTATGCTTCAGGTTGAGTACTCCGCGGACCTGTCTGGAACGGATTAATCCACTTTCCATTACCTTCAATCAGAAAGTTCGCTTCAGGTTAAGTACGCTTTAGGTTAAGTACGGACTTCCAGAACAAATTGTGTTTGTACCACTGTACCACTGTAGGTCGTGTGTTGTCTAGTTATTTGCACCTTGGGGAATAGGGTGGTAACAGGGCCTTGATACACAATTACCCCCTTTTTCTCCCACCTCTCATTCCTCACTTCTTTCTCTCTCCCCCGTTATGGAATGAAATTCTGGGGTGAGAGACTACTCAACAGCTCAGCTCATCAGGATGCAAGTCCCCCGCGGGTCCATGTGGTCAGTAAAAGAAGGAAGTCCCAGCCAAGTAATTTAGAGCAAAACAGCGGTCAGTAGACCATGATCTATATTGTTGCGCAACAGGTCCCCACAGGAGTAAGAACCCCGAGCCATGGGGTGACATCCTCTTTTAAAACTTCCCTCTTTCCCCCAGAATACACCTCGAGCAGCATTATTGATACATCATCACTACATCACTGGCGTGTCACAAATGAGGAGGGGTACACAAGAAGGCTGATCGCCGAAGAATTGATGCTTTTGAATTATGGTGCTGGAGAAGACTCTTGAGAGTCCCATGGACTGCAAGAAGATCAAACCTATCCATTCTGAAGGAAATCAGCCCTGAGTGTTCACTGGATGGACAGATCGTGAAGCTGAGGCTCCAGTACTTTGGCCACCTCATGAGAAGAGAAGACTCCCTGGAAAAGACCCTGATGTTGGGAAATATTGAGGGCACAAGGAGAAGGGGACAACAGAGGACAAGATGGTTGGACAGTGTTCTCAAAGCTACAAACATGAGTTTGACCAAACTGCAGCCCTCCAGACGTTTTGGCCTACAACACCCATGATCCCTAGCTAACAGGACCAGTGGTTGGGGAAGATGGGAATTGTAGTCCAAAACATCTGGAGGGCCAAAGTTTGGGGATGCCTGTTCTGGTCCATGGGTCACGAAAAGTCGGACACGGCTAAACGACTAAACAACAACAACACAAGGGTTACACAAGTTCAACATTAGGTCAGTTTATCAGACACCTTTCCCAACGCCTCTTAAGTACCCATCACTGAAAGAACAATACAACTCTTTACATATCCTTGCCCCCAGATGGGCTTTCTTGCTGACTGACTTGCTCAACTGCCTCTGTGGATCATAGCTGCCAAGTTTTCCCTTTTCTCGCGAGGAAGCCTATTCAGCATAATGGAATTTCCCTTAAAAAAAGGGAGAACTTGGCAGCTATGCTGTGGATGTCTGTTGTTGCCCCCCTGGTCACTGCCTGGGTGGGGTGCTGTGTGTGTGCTCTCATGCTAGGGAATTACGGCGGGATGCCCTGTTCCTGCTGCCTACGTGACTTCCTGCTTCTTGGTTCACAGAAGGAGGTGGAGTCCAAATTCACCTTTCTTTAAGGGTTAAAATGGTGTTGGAATGAGGAGAGTTGGTTAAAGCAGTGTTTCCCAACCAGTGTGCCTCCAGATGTTTTGGGACTACAACTCCCATCATCCCTAGCTAGCAAGACCAGTGGTCAGGAATGATGGGAGTTGTAGTCCCCAAACATCTGGAGGCACACTGGTTGGGAAACACTGGGTTAAAGTATGGATTTTCTATGAATTTATAAAGCTAGGTATCTTCCCTGAGCTGTCAAGTCAAAAGGATACATTCAGGCATAATATTTGTAACATCGTAACAACTTTAAAGACGTGCCCACCCCCATGTCATTTCCGTAACACCCCCAACTTCACAATGCCTTTGATAGCAATGTCTCACACCAAATGTAACTGACCTCTACCGGTAGGTAAGACTGTGAACTGAAAAAAGAGAGGTTAACATGTACCTTTGTTATCCATGAAAATCTTTCGATACAGTTTTTTTAAAAAGTTTGAGTTTGTCTGAACTCTTCACTGGTTTCCAAGGAAGGAACCGGAGACACAAGGAAATATTCATAAAAGCAATGATCCTATACATATGAACATTGATCCTATATACCACTGATGGAGATCCTTTATTAGACTGAGAGCCACAGGCCGATGGTGGGAAGAGACAGAGACAAAATTGGACAGACAACAGGTGCATTTTTTATGTTTGTAAAGTGGTCTAGTTTCTACAAACGCTCACATAACTCTTTGTATCCTCCGTTCAGGGGAGTCATTGTTCCTACTAAGCTGATTATAATCAAACTAGTATCGTGAAGCCCGTTAAATTAACGGGTGCTAGAACGGGAGGAGGAGGCAGAGCAGAGAAGGAGGAGCAGTGCCTGTGGCAGCCCAGGAGAGTCCCGGCTTGGGTGAGTCCGTGCAGGTTTAATAACCGCCTCTTTCAGCAGGTGTGGGAAGGCTCCCTCACAGAGAGAAGCATTCACCACCCCGCAAAGCCCATCGCCCAGCCCTTCCCGGCTAGCTTTTATAAGCCAGGATGGGTAAGGATCAAGAAGACAGGTGGTTGGTTTCACTCGTCCAAGCAGCCTGTCCACATCTTCGGAGGTAACAGATTGAAATTGATCCCACGCAATTTGACTAGACAGGACTCTAGCACTCCCTCGCCCCGGCCCTGCTCCCACGGTGGAGTCTACCTCTTCCCGAATCTGAGCAACTTTATCTGCAAAAAACTTTGCAAAATCCAAGCAGCCTGTCCACATCCTCGGAGGTAACAGATTGAAATTGATCCCATGCAACTTGACTAGTAAATACTCCTGGTATTGACTGTATGCTAGGCACACTGTGTCCTAGGAAGTGAAATTTAAGAAAATATATTATCTTCTGAAGGTGACAATTGCCTTCAGAAGCCCAGTCCCTGGGAAGTGTCAAAATGCTCTGCTGGAGTCAGTTTTGATAAATGGCAACTTTTGACAAATATATGATAAGCTCCTGCAATTTCCTCCTTGTGATCCACGTGGCAGCTTTGTTTTAGGAATGCAGGTGCTCTGAGCTTCCATCTCCCTTAACAATAAATGGAAGCAGCAGGCAAGCCAAAAGGAAAACAAAGCACCATCTTCCCTTAAGAACAACAGCATCTCTGACAGATCAGATTCCCAGAGGACTCGTGCATAACTGCTGACCTAAGATATGACATTGCCCAGGAGCTATAGACCTGTAGGGCACAGGGGCAGCCAAAGCGGTGCTTTCTATATGTTGCTGGTAGGAGGGGCTGGTAGGGAGGGGTAGCCCTGGAACCAGCATCACTGCAACTAACCTGGAGCAGGAGGGGGGGGAGTCAGCAGGGATACACCTGGTGCCCTCTGGAGCAGCAGTAAGCAAGCTTACGCCATCTTCCAGGTGATAGCCCTTCACAGAGCCTAGGGCTTGCCGATCAGAAGGCTGGCGGTTGGCGGTTCGAATCCGCCAGCCTTCTGAGTGAGCTCCTATTGCTCGGTCCCTGCTCCTGCCAACCTAGCAGTTTGAAAGCACATCAAAGTGCAAGTAGATAAATAGGTACCACTCCAGTGGGAAGGTAAACAGCGTTTCTGTGCGCTGTTTTGGTTTGCCAGAAGCACCTTAGTTATGTTGGCCACATGACCCGGAAGCTGTCTGCGGACAAATGGCAGCTCCCTCGGCCTGAAAGTGAGATGAGAGCTGCAACCCCAGAGTCGTCCGCGACTGGACTTAACGGTCAGGGGTCTTCTCCAGGCTAAACATACCCAAGTCCTTCAAACATTCCTCACAAGGCTTGGTTTCCAGACCCTTGATTATATTGGCTGCCCTCCCCTCTGCACACCTTCCAACTGATCAACATCCTTCTTAAACTGTAGTGCCCAGGACTGGACACAGGACTCCAGATGTGGGCTGACCAAGGCGGAATAGAGCAATGCTATTACCTCTCTTGATGCAGCCAAGAATTTTCTTTGCAGCTGTCCCTCAGCACCAACCACTCCTAGATGCTGTAGGACACAACTACACCTTATAGAATCATAGAATCATAGAATCCTAGAGTTGGTAGAGACCACAAGGGCCATCCAGTCCAAACCCCTGCTGAGCAGGAAACACCATCAAAGCATTCTTGACATATGCCTGTCAAGCCTCTGCTTAAAGACCTCCAAAGAAGGAGACTCCACCACACTCCTTGGTAGCAAATTCCACTGCCGAACAGCTCTTACTGTCAGGAAGTTCTTCCTAATGTTTAGGTGGAATCTTCTTTCTTGTAGTTTGAATCCATTGCTCCGTGTCCGCTTCTCTGGAGCAGCAGAAAACAACCTTTCTCCCTCCTCTATATGACATCCTTTTATATATTTGAACATGGCTATCATATCACCCCTTAACCTTCTCTTCTCCAGGCTAAACATACCCAGCTCCCTAAGCCGTTCCTCATAAGGCATTGTTTCCAGGCCTTTGACCATTTTGGTTGCCCTCCTCTGGACACGTTCCAGCTTGTCAGTATCCTTCTTGAACTGTGGTGCCCAGAACTGGACACAGTACTCCAGGTGAGGTCTGACCAGAGCAGAATACAGTGGTACTATTACTTCCCTTGATCTAGATGCTATACTCCTAGTGATGCAGCCCAGAATTGCATTGGCTTTTTTACCTTAATGCAGTGGTTTTCAACCAGTGTGCCGTGGCACCCTGGGGTGCCTTGAATGATGGTCGGGGGTGCCACGGGCAACATTGGCCTCTGTCCCTCTTTCACTCCCTCCTTCCTCAGATGTCCTCTTGCATCTCTGCCTCCCAAAGGCTGTTCTTTGCAGCAACCCTGGCTCCAAGCGAATCGTGCCTCTGGGGCTGGCCAGGGTGTGCTGGTTGCCAGGAGCCTTGGCAGCCTCGGAATAAGCAAGCAAGCAAGTGGGTGAGGCAGCCCAGCCAGCCACTCGGCCAGCCCTTGCTGTTGTGAAAGGATGGGCAAGTGAGAGGCTGGTCAGGCAGGAAGGCAGGCACTGCACAGGCCTTTCTCGTGCTTGCTATGTGCAAGTGCTTCCTGGGAGATGAGTGCCTGGTGTTGAAGGGGAGCCTTTCCGCCATGCAGTCCTGGTAGCTGGCTTCACGTTCACTTTTGGCCAGTCTCTGTTGGCCCACTAAGGCTGAGGGCATCCTCTTCCCAGACTCCTGTGGGGCAGTGTGAGGAGGCACCTTTTTCTTAGGGCAGGGGTGCAGCTCAGAGACCGGGGCCGGCAGCAACCGCTGCCTGAAGGACTCTCAAGGAGAGGAGGCTGAGATAACACTCCACAAGGGAGGGTGTTGGAAATAGGGTGAGAAGCTGCTAGCTCTGCAGCCAAGGGGTAACATAACTGGGCTCCTGAGCCCCACAGGGGTGCCTCAGAAAGAATGTAGTTGTTCAAGGGAGCCCTGGACTCAAAAAGGTCGAAAACCTCTGCCTTAATGTCAAAATGTGTCAGTGTCACATGGGAGAACCAAACACACACACACACACACCAACATGGCCAAACCAAGCATCTTTGCAGTGAAAAGGAAGCGCCTGTCGTCTTCTTGCAACTCAGTGGCTTAAAAATGATGTATGAACGGGTTGGTTGTGACTGGGAGGGCTGTCAGCCGTAATGGTATAATAACCCAGTCTGTCGTGTCTTACAGTGGCCCATGAATGCTTCCAATTTTGCATAATTTGTGCATCAGGTCACCGTACCATTCAATTCATGCGAGCGTAAGGTCTCCACCCATTCCATCAAGCAAATTATGCACTGAGAAATTAGTAGAGTACGAGGGCGGATTCAGAGAAGAAGAGAATATTCAGGATGAAACCGTTCTAATTAAGGCATAGCTAAATCTACCAGCATTTCAAAATCGGGTTCTTTGTGTGATCCAAGTATGTGTTTCGCATCAAAAACTGGGAGCGGGGAGTTGAACTGCCTGAAATTAAAGGTAAGGCAGGGTGGACTGATGGACTTAGACTGGAAAACCACGCTTGTGAGTTGAAAACATTTGGCTTCACGGCATGTTGAGTTGTGTGCAGCAACTCAAACTATTTGAGGCAAACATTGACTAGCTTTCTTGGCGCTGATTGCGAACATTACTTTGTCTTTTGTAACCAGATCTGGGCAGTGCCATGAATTATTATTTATTAATTTTTATAAAATTTTGCATGCCATGGCTCACAACATAAGAATACAAAAAGAGAACACAAAATATATAATAAAAGTAAGAAGAACAAAAACAAGCCCCCCCCCTACAAAAAGAACCCCACATTTATAAGGCAATAGAATGTTTAATCAGCCAAAGGTCTGGGTAAAGAGAAATGTTTTCGCCTGGTGCCTAAAGATATGTAATGAAGGTGCCAGGCGAGCCTACCCGGGGATAGCATTCCACAAATGGGGAGCCACTGCAGAAAAGGCCCCGTTCTCGTGTTGCGACCCTCCGGACCTCTCTTGGAAGAGGCACACAAAGCAGGGCCTCAGATGGTGACTTCTGGGTCCAGGTTTATGGGTCCAGGATTATGTTGCTGTTGCACCGCTCTTTCTGTCTCAGAGTGACACCTTGAATTGGTGTTTGATACACATGCCACACAGACTGATTTCTAACTAAAAGATCATTTATCCCTGTCCCCTACAGGAAAGAGCCTTTTGTAGGTACCATCTCACCAGGAGACCTTTTCTGTGTGATATAGGAATTGGGCCTTCAGTATTGTGACACCTAACCTTCAGAACTCCCTCTTGCTACATATCAGACAGGCATCCTTTCCACTGCCCTTTCTGCACCAGTTGAAGACCTTCCTCCAACAAGCCTTATGACTGCACGTTCTCATCCCAGTCTGCATTTGACTAGAAATCGTTTTTGTATATGAGTGGCTAAGGAGTAAACCCTATACAAATCCGGAATGGAGTCCCTAAGGTGGTTGGGTGGCGCCTTGCACGCCTCCTTCCGGCAACTCCTGCAGCCAAGCTCATTCCAAATGTATCGCTTTGATTCCTTTGACCATGTCAATGAGTCTGAGAAGGGGGTCTTGACAACTGGGCAGCCCAAGACTGTCATACACACTGCCCAGGCTTGTGTTCTGGGGTGGCTAACATGGCATTTTGACTTCTCCCCTGGAGGCACACTCCATTGTCTCTCGAGACAGACGAATGCCAACAACACATCCCGTGCTAGTCCTCCCCCCCTTCAGATTCT
The DNA here is from genome assembly GCF_965207765.1 of Zootoca vivipara. Lineage (NCBI taxonomy): Eukaryota > Metazoa > Chordata > Lepidosauria > Squamata > Lacertidae > Zootoca > Zootoca vivipara. The sequence continues at coordinate 87,114,956 of NC_142590.1, read as the reverse complement.
AATGCCCTTTTTAATTTTTATTCTTTATTTTGACAAAGTAATAATCATAAATATATAAGAATAAAAATGTGCACCCCACCACCGAGACCATTCCATTGTAACTATCCATCCGCCCAAAATTTCAACACCTCTTGCGATGGTTTGAACCCTTTCCATTTTAGCAGTACAAATTCTACAAACACCTTCCATATCTCCTCAAAATCATTTCTCTTGCATATTCCCCATCTTACCTTAATAGCATGTGTTAGTTTATCATTAATAGCTATATCCCACACCTCTTTATACCATTCTGCTTGCCCCTTCCACTTCCTAGCTATCATAATTCGTGCAGCTGTCAATAAATTTGTGAGCAAGTCCTTCATAGCCTGCAAACCTTCCACCTGCTAGTCCTACTCGGAGTAGACCCATTGAAATTCATGGGCACGAATAACTTGGTTTCATTAATTTTGATGAGTCTGCTTTGAGTAAGATTTAGCTGATACTTTAATTGTCAATTGCTTCAGCATGTTTCTGGGGAAGCAATTCATTAATAAAAACTACAGAGTCAGATTCCCCACCCCCCAGTTTTAAATAGCCCCCAACAGGAAGAACAGTTGCCCTGTGAGCAGCCATTGAAACTTCAAGCCCCCTACCAAATTCCTCTCCTCCTTCCCATTCATCTGTAGCATTGGGCAATTGACCACTATATAATTATCAATTACAGCTCAGTTTGAAACAGCATTTTTTCCTGAGCAGGCCTCTGGGTGTGAGGTCTGTGTGGAAGCCTCATGCGGAGGCTGGCATACAGCCAGTTCTATGCAAACTGCCTTCTTTCTGGAATCATCAGGAAAATATCCCTTTATCATGGTTCTCTTCCCTCTGGATGTGGGACTGATAACCCAGTGGGTGCTCTGCTTGTATTATGAAGGTAAGTCAAACGTTTAAGGGAAATCAAGATGTCTCTTAGTTCCTGCAGCTTAGATCCCACAAAGTGTGCCTCTGTCATATTCTGAACACACATCTCTTTGCTGTGGTCTTGGTCGGTTAAGGTATTTTAGTGAGACCCACATTTTGTTTAATCTGCACTGCTTTTGCTTGGCATTGCTGTACTTGTGGAAAGATGATGGGTTCATCCAGACTGCCATTTGTGTTGCATTTCTAGGCACAGATCTGGACTTTAAAGCTGCATGTCTGAGTATTCCCCCCCCCCCCCCGGTACTTTGCCCAGGAAAATGCACGTTTTATTGCCGAATCTGAGCAAATGACAATTCCTGTACCTGGAAAGCACGGTGCAAAAGGAAGACTGGGTGAGTCTTAAAAGGTTTATAAAAACAATGCAATTCCCTGCAGGTTGCTGCATTGTTATTCTAGCTGCAAGGAAGTTTTTTTCTGTAGAAACAACAACCGCAGCAAGAGGGTGACACAGTCTTCCGTCAAATCATGCTTAGTTGTCGAAAGGCATCTTATGAAGTGTGATGATGAGGTTGCTTAAACTGTTCCTAGCAAACCACGCAAGCCCTGCCGTGTCTTCTCACACAGGATACAAATCTGCAAATGAAAGCTCTCCCACGTAAGGGGCATATATCCATACTTAAACAGAAACTTCAACCGATCCCACCGATCTGGCATATCTGAATTAAGAGAAAGGAATTTAACACGTGAGGAGCTGGATAGATGAAGAGTACAGGCATTGCACTAGATGAGCCATTGGCCTCATCCTGCAGGGCTCTTTTTACGGTATGTTGTTATATAGTACAAAACTAGTAAACTAGTAAACCCATCCCAGGTCTGTGACCGTGTAATAAAATGTGTATTGTGATTCATTGTGGGGTTGTTGTTGTTTTAGTTTTTTTTACATACTTTTCAATTTTATACATTTCATTAGTTTTACAATCAATTTAACATTTCAAAATTTGACTTCCTTCCCCCTCTTTCTGAGGTTCCTTAAATTAATTTTTAAAAATGACCGCTTCCCCAACATAAAAGGGAGGCGCATTTTGCGCAGTCGCGCGCAGCCCCCCTTGAGGACCCTAGGGCAGACCTGGAAGTTTGGAGGCTGGCACTGCCTACCTGAGGCTGGAGGCTGGAGTCACCGCCCACTCCATCAGCCGACCAATCCGGCCGAAGGGGGCGTGCCAGGGGGATTGGCCAGGTAGGATCAGGTAGGCTTACCTGCACACAAAGAAGAGGAGCCATTCTTGGGAAGCAGCCGACGGATTCAGAGCTTTCCCACCCTCCACTCCCTAACCTTTTGCTTGCTTTACAGGTCCATAGAAAAATAAAATAATAAAATAAATAAAAAATAAATAAATAAATTAAAAAAAAATATTTACTTCCACAGGCTTCTTGCTTTTCAGGTTTTCTTCCACAGGCTTCTTGCTTTTCAGGTTTTTCTTCCACAGGCGTACACGCACGCAGGCGCTGCTACGACCGGTCGCTGTTAAAGGGCTGGAAAGGACTTTCCCTGCATTGGCAGGTTTCGCCTTTCCCGTAGCAATTCGTCACAACTTTGGCGGATGCAGGCCTTGGGCGGAATCCTTTAGTCATTTACATAAAGGGGAGGGGCGTGGGGCGGTGACCCCCCGCCCTATTGCGGCGGCGATAACAGGGTTCCCGTAATCGGGCATCAAGGGGGGGGCATTTGGCGATGCCACTTGGCTGGTTATTGCCCTCCCCTTCCAGCGGCGGCGATCGGGGGGGCGGGCTATCTGCTTGAACACATGTTCTCCAAAGTTAGCCCAACCCCCACTCATGCTGGACAACCCTGAAGATCACCCCACCCCCTGCTGGGGGCTGGGAGGGATATACGCCCAATGCCTGCGCCAAGGTCTTCCTACATCTGAATTTTAATAAAGTTGTGGCCAATTTTTAAGCCCATAAATACGTGGTCCTGCGTCATTATTCCACTCGGGGCTGCCCTGGGGGGCTGGGGGGGACTCCGCCTGACTGCGCAATATCTTCTGCATATCCAAATTCATTTAACTTTCTCATTTTATTATCTACTGTAAATATATGCTCTTATGAAATGGCGGGTTATTACAACAATCCTGCTAATGTTTTTATCTGTTCACAATTTATCTGTAAATATTCAATAAACCATTTCCATTCTTTTATTTAAAAAATGTTATCTTGATTTCTTATTCTTCTGGTAAAGTTTTGCCATTTCTGTATATTCCATAAGTTTTTGTATCTATTCTTCCTTTACTGGGACTTCTGCTTCTTTCCACTTTGGGGCAAGTAGCATTCTTGCTGCTGCTGCTGCTGTTGTTTAGTCGTTTAGTCGTGTCTGACTCTTTGTGACCCCATGGACCATAGCATGCCAGACACTCCTGTCTTCCACTGCCTCCCGCAGTTTGGTCAAACTCATGTTCGTAGCTTCGACTAAACAACAACAACAACAACAGCAGCAGCAAGAATGCTACTTGCCCCAAGGTGGAAAGAAGCAGAAGTCTTGTTGCTGTAGTAGCATACATAAATAAATTTCTATACAATTTAGGACAGTTCTGTCCCTATAATTCCCAAAAGAAAAGCTTCTGGCCTTCTTTTTAACAAAAGCTATTTTGAACATCCTTTTCAATTCATTGTATATCATTTCCCAGTAAACTTTAACCCAGGGGTCAGCAAACTTTTTCAGCAGGGGGCCGGTCCACTGTCCCTCAGACCTTGTGGGGCCCCGGACTATATTTTGAAAAAAATTATGAATGAATTCCTATGCCCCACAAATAACCCAGAGATGCATTTTAAATAAAAGGACACATTCTACTCATGTAAAAACATGCTGATTCCCGGACCGTCCGCGGGCCGGATTGAAAAGGCGATTGGGCCGCATCTGGCCCCCAGGCCTTAGTTTGGGGACCCCTGCTTTAACCTTAGTACAAGACCACCACACATGATAAAAAGAACCTTCTTTCTCTTTACATTTCCAGTACTTGTTTGATTTAGATTTATACATTTTTGCCAGTTTACTCGGTGTTAGATACCAACGATATATCGTGATTCATTGTGTTGTGTTCAACCCATCAAGACTGTCCCATTTGCTTCTAACAAACCAACCATTTTATAACCCTTTTCACATTCATTTACCTTCAGTAGGGCACCGAGTGGCACGTTGCGCTGAGAAACGGTGAGATCCGCAAAGTGTGCGAAATTTCTGCCTCATCCCTATGTGACCTACAGCCACAGCAGAGCACCAAGCCTTGGAGACAGGAGAGGGGACCCCTTTTCTCCACCCTGCCACCACCCCCAGGGTGGCTGGGAAGGAAGGAGGGTGGAAGCTGGGCAGGCATGCAAGTTGTTCTTGGAGGATTTGGACAGGAGTGAGGAATCTCAAACCCGAGAGCCAGATCCAGCCCTCCAAGCCACACCCTTCACTGGAACCTCTGAGAAGACCAAATCCCTCAAAAAAAAATATCTTTGCTTATTTCTTGGGTTTTTATCTAGCTGAAATGCATCCCTGAACTGCAATTACATCTCTTGCTCGCCTGAATGGAGGAGAGAAAGAGACATGTATAGATTCATTCATCCAACTGGACCAGCATTCACAGAGTCCTCTGTTGGAACAAACCCGCTTCCTGACCCAAAGAGATTGTCTTTGGGGATCCTGCCATCTTCCGTTCTGTGGACATGTCCAAGTCAACATAGACATCACTGAGACAGGAGTGTGAACATGCTGGGTTTGTGGGCTCCTTAGAGAAAGGGTGAGATACAAATCTGATAGATGCAGAGAAGTCAAGTAATATGACCACCCTTTTGCCTGGAGTGGTTGGGGAGAAAGTGTGTGGCGCTTTGTTATATGTGCATTTTTAGTAAATTGCATCTGGGATGGGAGCTTGAGATGTCAAGGGATGGAGTGGTGGACCTAAGTGCCAAACATTGGTAATTAAACCTGCCATCCTTCCACTTGCACCTTCTTTGTGTTCCCGTTCCGTGATCTATGCCTCTGTACATTATCTCATTCTTCAATCTGGCCTTGGGGATGTAAGAAATAGTTGGACTGAGCTTTAATGATTTACACAAAATAGCACTGTGCTGTACATCATTCCTTACACCACAAGGGCATCTTCAGGAGCTGCACACATTACTCAGTGAGAAGTGAAGGAGCATAATTGTTAAAAGTTTTATGGATACATCCATCCCGTTGAGATAGTGAGAGCCTAGAGGAGAGCAAACTTGGCCTTCTACCAGATCTTAGCTGGAACCTGTTGGAAGCTTAGCTGGTAGACCAGGGCTGGAGAATGATGTGTTGTAAGGAATGATGCTTCCAATTCATGGTCATTGAGTCCATGGAAGGGGAGGGGTCACAATCATTCCTGTTGCTCCCATCCCGTATGCTAACATGCCCACGATTTGACCTTCCCTTCTATGCAGCCTTCTGAGGACCATATTCCCCTAGAGAACTACATATAAGATTGGGGAAATGAGAAAGGAGGAGAACCGAAATTGACCACCCTTAGTTTGTGATTCGAATGCCAGTGCCATCAAATGGCCAGCGTTGCTCTTAAAAATGTTTTATCTGTCACCGTCCTTAGTTATTCGCTTAGAAATCATCGTGCAGTTTGAAAATTGGCAGCAGGAGGATATTTTCATTGCAATGATCCTACACTTTGTCGAAGGGAAGAAACTCCACACTAGGGTAGAAATCATATATCGAACAGATGGAAAGCTCTTCAATCTGAGCAGTCTGAAAGCAAAGAGTAAGGTTACCATAACTTCCGTCATAGAGCTTCAGTATGCTGATGACAATGTAGTGTGTGCACATTCAGAGGATAACCTCCAAACCATCCTAAATATCTTCGTAGAAGCTTACGAGAAGCTTGGCCTGTCTTTCAACATACAAAAAACCAAAGTGCTACACCAACAAGTACAAAATAACCCCTCTGCGGCGCCACAAATCCAACTCAATGGTGTAAAGTTGGAAAATGTTGATCACTTCTCCTACCTAGGCAGTTATATTTCCACAAGGGCCAACATTGATGCCGAAATCCAGCATCGCCTGAGCTCTGCGAGTGCGGCTTTCTCCCAATTGAAGTGTAGAGTGTTTGAGAACCGGAACAGTTGCAGGGAAACCAAAGTGCTTGTTTACAAAGCTATTGTACTACCAACCTTACTGTATGCTTGTGAAACATGGACCACTTACAAACGCCATCTCCAACTTCTCGAAAGATTCCATCAACAGTGTCTCTGAAAAATCTTACACATCACTTGGGAATACAGGCAAATCTTACACATCACTTGGGAAGACAGGTGTACTGGATGAAGCAAAGATCACCAGTGTTGAAGCAATGATTCTTCAACATCAACTTCGTTGGTCTGGTCATGTTGTGTGGATGCCTGATGATCGTCTTCCAAAGCAACTACTCTATTCCGAACTTAAAAATGGAAAGCGTAATGCTGGTCAACAAAAGAGGTTCAAAGACTGTCTCAAGGCAAATTTCAAAAAATGTAGTATAAACACTGATAACTGGGAAATACTTGCCTGCGAGCGCTCCAATGGGAGAACAGCCTTTACCAAAGGTGTCATGGGCTTTGAAGACACTCAGAATGCAAGGGAGGAGCGTGCCAAGAGGAAGGCACACTTGGCAAATCCACACCGTGACCAACTCCCACCCAGGAACCAATGTCCCCACTGTGGAAGGATGTGTGGGTCCAGAATTGCCTCCACAGTCACTTACGGACTCATTGTTAAGACCGTGTTTATGGAAGACAATCTTACTCGGCTACAAGTGATTACCAAAGAAGAAGAAGAATGTGAAACAGTGGGCTTCGACTGGTCCAGACCTTAGACCCACCTCCAATTCCCAACTTGCAACATTTGGCCCACTTTTGCAGATCAACCCCTAAATGGATTCCCTTCTCTGCCCAGCAAGGAACTTTCCCCCTGACTCAGCCCTTTTTCAAGTTACAGGGGATGGGGGTGAGGAAAATGCAGCACTCCTGCTCCCTTCAAGCACTCTCACCTCCTTCAGTCACCAGACTCCTGCCTATCGCTTCCTGGGCTCCCACTGCTGCCAGGATAGCAACCAAGCTACCCCACCGCAGAAGACACTTCTGCAGTCCAGTCCCAGCAAAATTACATTCTGGGAGAAGTCTAGTAAGCCATGGAAATATTGTATTATTATTATTATTATTATTATTATTATTATTATTATTATTATTAGATATAGGAACTTATTGAAAAAGGCTTGTGCCTTTCTCCAACCACATTGCAGGTAAAGGGAAAGGGAAAGGACTCCTGGGCAGTTAAGTCCAGCCAAAGGCTACTATGGGGTTGCGGTGCTCATCTCGCTTTCAGGCCAAGGGAGCAGCCGTTGGTCCACAGACAGCTTTCCAGGTCATGTGGCCAGCATGACCGAACCACATCTGGCACAACGGGACACTGTGACAGAAGCCAGAGCACACAGAAACACTGTTTACCTTCCCGCCACAGTGGTACCTATTTTTCTACCTGCACTGGCGTACTTTTGAACTGCTAGGTTGGCAGGAGCTGGGACCGAGCAACAGGAGCTTACCCCGTCGCGGGGATTCAAACTGCCAACCTTCAGATCAGCAAGCTCAATGGTTTAGACCACAGTCCCACCCGGGTCCCTGTAAACTACCACATTGCATCACTCCTGGAAATTGATAAAACAAATGTCTTGTCTTGGGTTGCCATACGTCTGGGTTTTCCCAGACATGTCCTCTTTTCAAGGGCCAACATCTCCGTCTGGGCAGATTTTTACAATTCACAAGAAATGTCCAGGTTTTTTATTTGTTTGTTTGGGCAAAAGGGAATCCAGACGCGCTGAACAGAAGGCAAATGAGAAAGAGATGAACTCGCTAAACTATCTGGTGATGAGATTTCTAAGATGCAGGGGAAATGTGCTAAATCTCTGCATCCTCTCATTTTCCTACCCTCGTCCTAACATTACAGTTTCCTGGGATAATTGTCAAAAGTCATTGCTTGGCTTCACTCGCAGTAATAGGATTTGCTTGTTTGGTTTATATAAAATGATTTTTTGGGGGGGTGGGTAGCTGCGAATACAAAATGCTGGCAAAGGCATGGCATATCTTCTGTAAACAAAGTTTTTGGCACACTCTTAAAATAGAAAAGGGAAGAACTCATCATAGGTACCCTGTTTCTCATATTTTAAGACATACCCATAAAATAAGCCATAGCAGGATTTTTAAGCATTCAAGGAATATAAGCCATACCCCGAAAATAAGACATAGTGATAGGCGCAGCAGCAATGCCGGCTGCGGCAGGAGGAGGAGGAAAAAAATAAGACATCCCTTGAAAATAAGCCATAGTGTGTTTTTTTGAGGAAAAAATAAATATAAGACGTGTCTTATAATATGAGAAACACGGTACACAGAGATGAACATCCTTTTCCCCAGTTATTGAGGTCAAGAATCGATCAGTCAGCTAATCAATCAAACACATAAATCTAGAGAGGCACTCAGTATGCATCTTCATTTAAAGAGGTGTGCTAGTTTTTTTTGGGGGGGGGGGGGACTTGCTGATTTTTGCTTGACAATGATAATTGACATAATAATCTGTTTCCTTCACCGAATCTGTGTCTAAGACGTCAATCAAGTCACCCTGTGCTGACTATGGTGTTTCTGATGGAATACTGCCACTGTGTTAACAGATCTATTGGATGGGGTTTCAGAAACCAGAAAGCCACCTGTCTCTTCACTAATAAAGACATTTTAACAATTTAAAATATATCATTCCAATTTCATGGAATGCTGTGGTACGTAGAACCAACCCTCGCATGCAGATAAATCAAGCTAGACAGGGTTAGAGTTTGCCATTTCTGACCTCAGGGGTGGAAGAATATTTGTTCTGAGTGTTTCCCAGCATAAAATAATTCCCTGCATGGTTTAATTCCCCCCACGCCCCTGTTTAGATAAGTGTTTCCAGACATGTAAACACTGATGTGTTTTAATCCCTCTTTAGTTTCTGGTTTTAATTGGTTTTAAATGTTCCTAATTACTGGTTTTTAGCAGTTTTATTGATCATTTTAATATTTTTTGTAACAATATTTGTTACAAAACTTCTTGCAATCCTACAAGTGATGTTAAGTGGTTACAACTGTCTTTCAAATACAACATAAATTTCTTCCAGTCCTTTAGGAAAGTCTGGTCTCACTGGTTTTGAATTTTCCCTGTAAGTCTTGCCAGCTTGACGTAGCCCATCAATTTTATTTGCCACTCTTCTTCTTTTTTTGGGGGGGGGGCGTTTCTTCTTTCTTCCATCTTTGGGCTAATAGTATTGAGGTGCAATCCTGACAAGACAGAAGTACTGTTTGTGGGGAACAGGAGACGGGCAGGTGCAGAGGATTCCCTGGTTCTGAATGGGGTAACTGTGCCCCTGAAGGACCAGGTGCGCAGCCTGGGAGTCATTTTGGACTCACAGCTGTCCATGGAGGCACAGGTCAATTCTGTATCCAGGGCAGCTGTCTATCAGCTCCATCTGGTACGCAGGCTGAGACCCTACCTGCCCGCAGACTTTCTCACCAGAGTGGTGCATGCTCTAGTTATCTCTCGCTTGGACTACTGCAATGTGCTCTATGTGGAGCTATCTTTGAAGGTGACCCGGAAACTACAATTAATCTAGAATGCGGCAGCTATACTGGTGACTGGGAGCAGCCGCTGAGACCATATAACACCGGTCCTGAAAGACCTGCATTGGCTCCCAGTATGTTTCCGAGCACAGTTCAAAGTGTTGGTGCTGATCTTTAAAGCCCTAAACGGCCTCGGTCCAGTATACCTGAAGGAGCGTCTCCACCCCCATTGTTCAGCCCAGACACTGAGATCCAGTGCAGAGGGCCTTCTGGTGGTTCCCTCACTGCGAGAAGCAAAGCTACAGGGAACCAGGCAGAGGGCCTTCTCGGTAGTGGCACCTGCCCTGTGGAACGCCCTCCCACCAGGTGTCAAAAAGAAAAACAACTACCAGACTTTTAGAGGACATCTGAAGGCGGCCTTGTTTAGGGAAGCTTTTAATCTTTAAGAAATTAGTGTATTTTAATATTTCTGTTGGAAGCCGCCCAGAGTGGCTGGGGAAACCCAGCCAGATGGGTGGGGTATAAATAAATATAATAATAATAATAATAATAATAATAATAATAATAATAATAATAGTATTCTTGCTGCAGTGGTTGCATATAAAACCAGGTTTTTAAAAATCATTTTTATGAATTTCTGTACCTACAATACCCAGTAAAAGAGCTTCTGGTTTTTTTGGGGGAAACATATATTTCAACATTTTTTTTATTTCGTTATAAATCATTTCCCAGAAGTCTTTCACTTTTTTACATTCCCAACACATGTGGCAAAACGTGCCCTCTTTTTCTTTACATTTCTGACATTTATTATTCGCATCATACCTGGGTCTTAGCCTGAAACTTTTCCTTCCTGGATATTCTCTTCAACTCAAGAACTTCCTTGCTGGTCCCTTCAGCGTCATCCTGCTGGGTTTCCATAACATGCTAACCTACTAAAATGGATGACAGCGGAATGGGGGGGGGAGAGAAATATGGGAGAAATATAAGGTAACTTGAAGAAGTGCAGGAAGCATGATGCCATATATTAATAATGCAATCAAATGATGTTTAGAAAACCATTGCAAGCATTAACGACTGTCCTCAGCGTTCTGTTCGATGAACATGACTTCATGACAGGTGCGTCTGATCATGCTGCGACATCAATTTCTAGATGCTGGCAATAATCGGCGTCCTGTTTCTGAACAACAAATCTTCTATTTTTAATACAAGTCACTCCATGTGCAGTTGTCTCTGTTTAATTGAACTTCCAGTTATTATTACACATCACAGCCAGGTGCCCTTTATTTTTCATTACTGTCAGTGTAAAAAACACACACAAATAAATGAAAACGAATGGGAACAGCCAGAGATCCCTGCAGTGAAAGGAGAATAGGATGAAATCTCCTTTTAAGAGAACTGGGGCTGGAGTAAATAGGCCCATCTAAAGATCGAGGAAAGATACCCTCCCGAAATCTGGTTTTGAACACATACACACTCTTATAAGCACATAACCAGCACCGCTTTACTCCGTTTGGACAGATTTTTGACCTCAAAGCCCAATGAAAACATTCGAAGGCTTTGCAGGGGGAGGAGTCAATAACCTGCATTTCATTGAGGAAGGATTGCTCATATCTATGGTCTCAACTGCGGGAGGCAGTGGATGACAGGAGTGCCTGGCGTGCTCTGGTCCATGGGGTCACGAAGAGTCGGACACGACTAAACAAGAACAACATGGTCTCAACTAGGATTGGTGTATTGCTGCAGTATGCTGGTGGGACCTGTAGAGGGCAGTATGCCTTAGGAAGATAACCCTGGTTATCTGAAATGAAAGAGAATAAACAAACAATAGTTTGTGGGTGTGGCCTTTAATGTTTGAAGCACAATTATTCATACAGTTCTGTCCCCATTCACACAGGCACGTCACTGAGAGCCGATCCACGTACTTCTACTGCTGCAAGCCACGCTCATCACCCATAACTCTCACGCACAGTCACCCCCTGCCAATATCTCTGTGGCTCTTAGATTTCTCACCAAGTCAAATGTACTCCCCTCCCCCCGCATTCACTGACATCTTGGGAGACAGTGGAGGAATGCACCTCTGAGGGTGAGGTCCAGCTGTTGGGCGGTTGCAGCTCCTGTTGCGGCTGCAGAAACCGATAGGGGAGAGACATGTTTTGTTGCAGCTGGGGGACATGCAGCTGGGGTTATGCTGCTGCAAATGCACCATTTACACACATCCAAATCCTGTCACTTTGCATTTCTTAGTGTGGAAAGTATTGATCTGATGTGTAGAGATCTTTCCTATTCTCCGTAGTTCAAGAAGGTTCTGGAAGCTTCTCTGTGTGAAAGAGGCTTCATGATGTTTGTGCAGAGTGTTTGAGGACCGGGACATACGCAGGGAAACCGAAGTGCTTGTTTACAAAGCTATTGTACTACCAACCTTACCATATGCTTGTGAAACATGGACCACTTATAAACGCCATCTCCAACTCCTCGAAAGATTCCATCAACGGTGTCTCCGAACATTTTTACACATCACTTGGGAAGACAGGGGAACTAATGCCAGTGTACTGGAAGAAGCAAAGATCACCAGTGTTGAAGCAATGATTCTTCAACATCAACTTCGTTGGACTGGTCATGTTGTGCGGATGCCAAAGCAACTACAGTGGAACCTCGGTTTATGAACACCTCGGTTTATGAATTTTCGGTTTATGAACGCCGCGGACCCATCTGGAACGGATTAATTCACTTTCCATTACTTTTAATGGGAAAGTTCGCTTCAGTTTATGAACGCTTCAGTTTATGAACAGACTTCCGGAACCAATTACACCCATGTTTCAGTTTATGAACGCTTCAGTTTAAGTACTCCGCGGACCCGTCTGGAACGGATTAATCCACTTTCCATTACTTTCAATGGGAAAGTTCGCTTCAGTTTATGAACGGTTACTCCGCGGACCGTCTGGAACGGATTAATCCACTTTCCATTACTTTCAATGGGAAAGTTCGCTTCAGTTTATGAACGCTTCAGTTTATGAACAGACTTCCGGAACCAATTGTGCTCATAAACCGAGGTACCACTGTACTCTATTCGGAACTTTAAAATGGAAAGCGTAATGCTGGTGGTCAACAAAAGAGGTTTAAAGACTGTCTCAAGGCAAATCTTTAAAAATGTAGTATAAACACTGACAACTGGGAAACACTGGCCTGTGAGCGCTCCAGTTGGAGAACAGCCATTACCTTCAGTAGCTTAGGCCCTCATCAAACCTAAAATCCGGCCCTCCTTGCGTGGATTCTTGCCAGCAAATGTGAATTATGCTGAAGGCTTTTGTTGTCATTTTCCCAGTTGTCTGACAACCCAGCAATGAAATCCTCTCTTATTAGGCCACCCAAACACAGCAAGGCCTTTGACACGCACTGTATCAAGCCGGCCTGGATCAGCTCCGGATGAGACAGGTTGGACGTCTGACTGGTTAGTTGAACACCACTGTGACACTCTGGCCATCTGATCATGCAGGAATGAGTTTCCCTGCAATCATATTAGCAGATGTGAGATTGTAATTGAGCCAGGCAGGCTGAGGTCTTGTCAGGGCTAATTCAGGATTTCACACACCAGAAAAACAAATGACAGTAAAAAAGAAAGAAAGAAAAAAGATGTATAGTCTGCCCCTCAGGGCTCACTAGTGTAAGTCTCTTTTGTTAAGGTGTGTGTGTGTGTGTGTGTGTGTGTGTGTTATCAAGGCTGAACAAAGCGGAGCTAAATTAAGATAAAATAATTTACACATATTCGAGTCAATGGAGCTGGTGAGTAAAACCATTCTTTAGAATTATTAAGACATCTATGCAATCTTTCCTTTCTTCCAAAGTCCACTGATTTGATATTATTATTGTGGGTTTGCGGGGTCAGTATGGATGGTGTCCCTTCCAGTTCTTGGGGCCCTGTACTCAGTGATGGCTAGATTTAAGCATGCTTCTTAGGACTCAGCTACATTAGTCAAAAAACAGTGCTTTGAATGTGCTTCTGGACAAAATTCCAGAAAGAAGGGAAAAAAGGAAAAAAGGAAAAAAATATTCTAATATAAATGACATTATAATAACTTTAACTTCCTCGTTCCATCCTTCCCAAGTCTTATTATATCCCATCTTGGCAATTTTCATACTTCTACTTACATAATTCCAAAAAAATTTCACTAAAAAAAAATCCTCAATTCTCCATTCTAACAATTTTGATGTAACAATTCTAACCTGATTCAATACTAAAACCACCCTCCTTCACCCGGGTGATATTTCTCTGGATGTCCCGACCAGCATCTTTAAACAGACCGTTTAAACCGTTTTATCCATCCCTTAATTATAATGTCCTCTGAGAATCAACCTACTCCGTCTCTCGACCACTCCAGCCCACTCCCCTTTGTTATAACAATTTAATTTCTGACTTATTCATAGCTTTCCCCCCTGTGTTTAGATCCACTCTTATTTCTCAGTAGCCTCATTTGGTTACTTAGCTGATGTTATTCATATATGATTTAATTTGCACCTTGAATATTCAGAAGATGGCCCTCTGAAGACCAACAAAATGGGATCCTGAGCAATAGCGAAGGCATGAATTCAAATGCTCTCCACTAAGTGGAGAGAGATTCTTAATCAAATGGCATTAATTTCACACTGAAATTCCTTAACTTTAAGGTAAAATGTTCCTGAGGCTCAGTTCTGTTGTTGATAAGCATTTTTGTGAGCAAAATCTCCTTAGGAGAATTTTGAGGAGTAATAAATTTGCAAGAAACAAAATTTAAAAATCCCTTCCAGTAGCACCTTAGAGACCAACTAAGTTTGCCATTGGTACGGTATGAGCTTTCGTGTGCATGCACACTTCTGTATCTGAAGAAGTGTGCATGCACACGAAAGTTCATACCAATGACAAACTTATGGTAGTTGGTCTCTAAGGTGCTACTGGAAGGAATTTTTTTATTTTGTTTCGACTACGGCAGACCAACACGGCTACCTACCTGTAACTAAATTTGCAAGAGACTCTCATCCTCTCCTTTTCTGACTATTGTTCGTTGGCTCATTCCCCCAGAAATAATTCACGATAGGTGGTTGGTGGAAACAATGTTATTGTTTGCCGTTTAAAGTTTTGTTGAGCTTTTGTCGGATGGGAAATGCAAATTGAATTTCCTTCCCTCCTTTATTCCCCATTACAGTGGTACCTCGGGTTACAGACCCTTCAGGTTACAGAAGCTTCAGGTTACAGACTCCGCTAACCCAGAAATAGTACCTCGGGTTAAGAACCTTGCTTCAGGATGAGAACAGAAATCGTGTGGCGTCGGCGCAGCGGCAGCAGGAGGCCCCATTAGCTAAAGTGGTACCTCAGGTTAAGAACAGTTTCAGGTTAAGAACGGACCTCCAGAACGAATTAAGTTCTTAACTTGAGGTACCACTGTATAATATACCTACTCCTTCTCCATTGAAGAAGAAATGTGTGTATGGGGGGGGTGCCCCCCACTAGCTAGTGCATGACAGTCAGGAGTGCTGCAAGTACTTTGGTTTAAGCAGGATATCAACAAACAACAAGTTTGATTTAGCTGCATAAAGTAGTCGTCTATCAAGTGCATGGGAAAAGCTCACCCGGGTTAAGGCAAAAATATGACCCTAGCAGTCAGCTGAGCTATGTATTCAAATTACATTCAGGTTGCAGTCAAATTACATTTAGGGAACACATCACAATTAAAGTAATCAGCTGGCTTTGTGTATCCGAAATGAATTTTGAAACCATAATTTCCGAAGCTTATGAATCATTCCTTCTAAAGCATCGTGCAAAGCTCTTTCCTGCAGCCCACTCAAGCAAGCAATCATTGCACCTTCAGTTCTCAAAGTTAAGAGCTGAGTGTGGAACCTTTTCTATTGAAAATGGCATCGTCTGCACACAAGGGGGAGGCATTGGCAATTCTGGAGGAACCCCAAGCTTTGCAGAAGTACCAACAACGTTTAAGAAACCCTAAAAGCAGCTAAGTGTGCTCAGTTGTCACAGAATATCGAGTGTCTGGTGGTTGTGGTGGAAGTGAGAAAACAAGGAGAGGGAAGTAGAAATGGAATATCTCAGGAGGAGGGAGGGTGTGGCTGGCTGGCACCTTGAACAGGAAAATGCATAGTGCTACTGCAACATTTTGTTGCAGGCCACACTTGTAAACATGGTGCAGTAGCTACCGTGTTTCTCATATTATAAGACATGTCTTATATTTATTTTTTCCTCAAAAAAACACACTATGGCTTATTTTCAAGGGATGTCTTATTTTTTTCCTCCTCCTCCTGCTGCGGCTGGCATTGCTGCTGCACCTATCACTATGTCTTATTTTCGGGGTATGGCTTATATTCCTTGAATGCTTAAAAATCCTGCTATGGCTTATTTTATGGGTATGTCTTAAAATATGAGAAACAGGGTAGAGAGTTGGACTAGGGACCTGGGAGCTCATGGTTCAAATCGATGCTCTGCAAAAAAACTCACTGGGTCGTTGTGAGAATAAAACCTTGAGCTCTTGGGAAGAAAGTGGGATACGAAACCAACAAATTCAAAATCCTAGAGCTGGATTTCATTGTTTGGAAGCAGCCAGGCTCGATTCATATATTAATGATGCAGAGCTGCTGGTGGGAGAAAAACAAACATCTTCTGCATGATCAGCTTCCATGTCACATCAGGAATGTATGCATAGTGACGGGAAGTGTTGCTGTCCACAGCTGCCACATTAGCAGTCAGAAGCGGTGCAGGATTCAGACTGTGAACTGGATCTTTCAAAGCGTGTGGTTCTACCTAGAACACAAACAGCCACCTACAGAGAACAAAACAGCCCATGGATTGTCACACCAAGGTTCCAGGGGTGGCGAACCTCTGCCTCGGGATGTCTGAATCCATCAATTTTGGTTTCTCTCTTGAGTTCTCCCCATTTCCACATGTTTTCATATATGGGTGGGGTACAAATAATACATTATTATTATTATTATTATTATTATTATTATTGGCTCCCAATGTTTCTCACAGGCTGATATAAGTTCAGCGCAAACAGGTGGGCCTGGTGAGCATTTAAGGTCCCCAATTCTAATCTGCGGGTTGACATCTGATTAGATTTCATTCTGATCCTGATCTGATTTTAGGGTGTATTTTAATTGATTGCCTGATTTTATGTTAATATGTTATACATTTGATGATGTGGCCAGGGAGGGTGGGGTATAAATAAAATTATTATTATTATTATTATTATTATTATTATTATTATTAAGAATGGTGAAGTTGGAAGGGACCCCAAGGATCATCTAGTCCAACCCCCTGCAATGCAGGAATCTCAGCTAAAGCATCCATGACAGGTGGCCATCCAACCTCTCTGCTCTAAAAAACCTTCAACGGATAGTCAGTGTGTTATTCCCCCCTGCCAAAACAAGTCCTGATGAAAATTCACCTGTGGCGCAGGAATGGTAGGAGTTGCAGCTCAGCAACATCTGGAGGGTCATAGGCCCCTCATACCTGGTGTAGTCCACTGTTGGCCATCCCAGATGTTGTTGGACTATGCGACCTTATTTATTTATTTATTTATTTATTTACATTTATTTATTTACATTTATTTACATTACCAAAGTAGAGAGTGTTAGCATGTTTTTAGAAATGTTGCAAGCCGCCCAGAGTGGCTGGGGAAACCCAGCAAGATGGGTCCGGGAACATCATCATCATCAACAACAACAACATGTTGTTGTTGTTGTTGTTGTTGTTATGCATGGCTTCATTCTGCTCTTTTGTACTCTGGAAACACGGTGGATTTTGACTAAATGTTAGGAAGAATTTTTGACAGCAAGAGCAGCTTGACAGTGGAATGGGCTACCTCAGAAAGTGATGGACTCTCCTTCATTGGAAGTTTTTAAACGGAGCTTGGAGTTCCACCTGCCAGGGATTCTTTAGCTGTGATTCCTGTCATGCAGGGGGTTAGATTGGATGACCCTTTGGGGGCCCCTTCCAGCTCTACAGTCCTATCACTACTAAACAGGCCATTTGCAATGTTTTCTGCCACCCTAAATCAATGCGGCAAGCAATGTAGTTAACATGGTTACCACCCCCCTCCTTTGCCCCCCCCTTTAAATATAAAAGACACTTCAATTTTGGGTTGAATTATTTTCCTTCAATGGATGATTTCCATCAGGCAGCCTGTAATACATAGATGTCATTTCATTTCCCTGCCCCACAATTTTAAGTTTTCGGTGACAAAAGAGACGCACCTTTTAAAAAATATTCTGCCTCTTTGTTCCATTTTGTAACTGGATCATCTGACTTGTCTCTGAGATTATGCAAAAAAAGTTGGAGCGCCCCGACTTAATTGATAGAGATACAAAAGGAATCCTGCTAATGACACTTCGATTGTGAGTTTTAAAAAGAACAGAAAGTCACAACTTTTTTTCCCCTTTTTTTGATGAGCTTGTTGCTGCTACTGACGTTCTCAGTGCTCCTCTTCAGCAATGCCTGTTTTGAACATTGGACGTTTCAGAGGAAGAGAATGTGCCACAGCAGTACTTGTCAAGAGAGCATTGTTGTACGAAAGGATTTACAGTGACATGCATTTGTTGAAGGGGGTCATTTGTTCCGTAGCTGTGAAGAGCATCAAGCTCCTCCAGTGGAATAAAAAACTCGGCATTTATTTGCAGGTGCTAATGGACATTTCTAGTGTCTGAAACTTTGCCTTGCAAAATCCGTTACAAAAAGCCCCCCCTAGAAATCTCTCCTAGTCAATAGGACTATGGAGTGTGTCATGTCTCTATGTGCTCAGATTATGAGCTGGGTCCTCCTGAATATGCCCGATAGAAGACCATTGTTCAATTTAACTCAAACACAGTTCAAGCTGCTGAACCTTGGCCGGGAATGTCGGTAACTAAACAGGGCTCTTAATATAGGCCAGAGGCAAGATTTCTCTGAGTTCAAAGGAAGAGAGGGATGCGGGGATTTTATTTACTGAAACCGAGCACAATTAATTCACTGTGCTTGACTACAACACATATACGCGCATAGGAAGCTGTCTTATACCAATTCAGAACACTGGTCCATCTAATTCAGTATTGTCTACACCAGGGGTGTCAAACTCAAATTCATCGGGGGCCGCATCAGCAGTTTGGTCACCCTCAAAGGGCCAGTTGTGTCTGTAGGACTATGTTTCCACTCTTTATTATCATAAATTATTGTCACTGCATTCAATTATTACTGTTTTTTGTGATAATGTAAGCTCATTCCCGCCCCCACGTGGATCACATTCCTGCGTCGTGGTGCGTGTGTGGGAGGGGATGTAAACGAGGGAAATTTGAACAAAAGGTGGGGATCGACGGCTTCCGGGGGGGGGGCTCAACTAAACCTTCGGCAGGAAGGAGAAAGCCACTGCTGGGATTAAAAACCTGCAGATGGAAAGAGGGCTTCCCTCTCCCGTCCTGCGCACACCCAAACCCCGCTAGGCAGGATGCCACACGCTGCAACCCACCCCATGCTTTGGAGAGGGGCAGGAACATGCGGTGCAGCGCCAACTCCCTGCTTTGCTTTTGCATCCTCCCTCCTCAGCGCCAGAGTCCCTTCCCCTCGCGCTGAGGGAGGGCAGCGGATTTCCCGAGGAGGAAGGCGGCGGCAGCCCCAGCGGACATGCATCTTCGCCTCAGAGCTGCTCTTCCCCCCACCCGCGCTGTTGTCGTCTTCGCCACCGCCTCTCCCTACCGGGACTGCAGGCAGAGGAGGCTTGAAAACTCCCCCCCCCAAATTCCCCTCCCACCTACTCAAACCGCGAGGCGACTCCATCTGGAGCCCTACATCACGAGGGGCTGAGAGGAGGCGGCGGCAGAGCAGGAAGAGCAGGAACCCGTGCCGCCGCTGCCGCCTCCCTCCTGGCTGCCCCCCGGGGAGCAGCTCCCCCCAGAACTTAGAAGCCAAAGGGCGGCTCGGGGGTGGGGGGCAGAGCAAAAGCCAGGCACCCTCCCGAGTGTCTATGAGGAGAAAACGGGGGAAGAGGGAAGAGAAACCCGGCTCCATCAAGAGAGCGGCTGTTGCGCTTCGCCTACTTGCCCTTCAGGCTCACTCCGCGTCCCTTTCGCCCGCTCGCTCGCCCACCTCCCGGATGCAGCCGAGGAGAGGAAGGGAAGCGGCGGGCGGCGGCTCCCCAGTGCCGCCTCACTCGCTCTCGGAGACAACAGCAAAGCCCGCCAAAAAAAAAATCCAGCGCTGCTCCGTCCTGGCACCAACTTTGCTGGCGGTGCATGTAGGGCTTTCCTACCTCCTCGGCGGGCTTCCTCCTTCTCCTCCTGCATCTCACTTCCCCGTCTGGCCGCTGTGCCACCGCCTCCCTCAGCCTCATTCGAAATTGAAATTCCCTGGCCAAGGCCGTCAGCGCGGCTCCAGTGCCCCGGCCTCCGCCTGCAGCCCCGCCCCCGGTTTTGACCCTCGGCCAATCGCAGGCTCCAGAACTACTGTTAGCGGCTACTGTCGGCGGTGGCTACGTGGGCCACATGACGAGGTCTGGCGGGCCGGATTAGGCCCCCGGGCCTTGTGTTTGACACCCATGGTCTACACTGACTAGCAGCAGCTTTCCAGGGTTTCAGACTCAGGGGTCTCTCTCAGTCCCAGAGATCAAACATGAGGCCTTCTGCATGCAAATCAGGTGCTCTACCTTGCCCAACACATGCTCTGTTAAGTACGGTATAATTGTTTAATTCACACTGAAATAGAGAATGCCTGAATGTGTATTACTGAAAGCTTTTCTATGGGGCTATATTAAGCTCTCTGAGCTCCTAGATGGTTTGATAATTAACTTTTATTATTCTCTGCTAGCTAACATGTGAGTGTTTAACCTTAGATCACATGAAATGTATTCAATTGCAAATCACCCATTTTCAAGGGAATTGCCTTTGGTCTTTTGTTCCCAGCCAGAGTGGGAGTAAGATGTGATAATGAAGCTGTCTAGGAGCTACTTCACCTTAGGCAGGATATGGGCTAATGCAGGCTGGAAAGGGAGAGAGAGACACAGTTTTGATTTCTGGAAGAAGAACAGTTATTTATAAGATGCTGAACCTGTGCTGGACATGAATGGATTTTTTTGGATGTATCTTTGATTATTTTTGTTCTGCTTTGAAGAAAGTTCTGCAAGTAGTAGTAGTAGTAGTAGAAGAGTTTGGATTTGATATCCCACTTTATCACTACCCGAAGGAGTCTCAAAGCGGCTAACAATCTCCTTTCCCCTCCTCCCCCACAACAGACACCCTGTGAGGTGGGTGGGGCTGAGAGACTTCAGAGAAGTGTGACTAGCCCAAGGTCACCCAGCAGCTGCATGTGGAGGAGCGGAGATGCGAACCCGGTTCCCCAGATTTGGAGTCTACCGCTCTTAACCACTACACCACACTGGCTCAAAGTAGAGCTTTGAAACAAATCAAATGGGTCTGGACAAAGTTGATTTGAATCAAATCAAATGGGTCTGGACAACGTTTTGTTCTGAAAGGAGTCCGTTTTTATGCATTGTTGCTTCAAGCTGCTCAGTATTAAAACCTGCAATTTATTCATGCCTCTGCCCCTGTAAACCTGTCACTAATGAAGCCATGCTGGTGTGAACAGCTAGGGAGGGAACAGCCAGTGAAATGCACACAGGGGAAAAAACAAAAACAAAACCCTTCACTGAGCACTAAGCCAGTACTGTAATGTGAACACACCCTTAGAATTAGGAGCAAGACTTTCTCATTTAGCTGTTTTTCTGTTCTAAATTGCCTCCATCCTCAGTTGCTTTTCCACTTGCCTGAGGAAAGTATGTGGTGTATGTGTGTGTGTGTTTGTGTATGTGTGAAAATGCAGGAAAATAAATGCAACTGGCATGTGACTTTTATTTCTGTTGATATGCTGATCTGCTCACAGATCTGTAGGCAAAGGAGCATGATCACCCGAATTTGCCACAGACAAAATTGGCTGTGAATAGTTGAAACATCCCTCCTTTTTCTGGGTTGTAGTTCTTTCTTTCTTTCTTTCTTTCTTTCTTTCTTTCTTTCTTTCTTTCTTTCTTTCTTTCTTTCTTTCTTTCTTGGTCATACAGGTCAATGATTAAAAGAGCCCTTTATATAGAATTCATTCCATTTACACATGAAACATCCCATACTAAGTATAGTTACATATTCTGAGACATTTGTTCGCAGAACTATATCTGCTAATTTAAAGCTTGTCCCGAGTAGCAAAAATAACTTAAATACCGGGTATCATTTTTTAAAGGGATTTTCCCTTATGCTGAATAGGCTTCCTCACGAGAAAAGGGAAAACTTGGCAGCTATGCCGGGTATGCATCTAAAAGGCTACTATCTTAAAACTTGGTTCCAATAGTAGATATTAAAAACACTGCAAAGCATAACACAGTAGACATAGTGCTGAGTTTCATAAAAACTGCCAAGAGGAAAAAGGCAATTTTGGTGTACTTTATAGTTCCCACTCTTTAACATCATCTTAAAATTGCACTGGATTGAAGCTTTATTTTATATACATCTGTATCTTACAGGCCTGGACCATAAAGAAGGCTGATCGCCGAAGAATTGATGCTTTTGAATTATGGTGCTGGAGGAGACTCTTGAGAGTCCCATGGACTGCAAGAAGATCAAACCTATCCATTCTGAAGGAAATCAGCCCTGAGTGCTCACTGGAAGGACAGATCGTGAAGCTGAGGCTCCAATACTTTGGCCACCTCATGAGAAGAGAAGAATCCTTGGAAAAGATCCTGATGTTGGGAAAGATTGAGGGCACTAGGAGAAGGGGACGTCAGAGGACAAGATGGTTGGACAGTGTTCTCGAAGCTACGAACATGAATTTGACCAAACTGCGGGAGGCAGTGGAAGACAGGAGTGCCTGGCGTGCTATGGTCCATGGGGTCACGAAGAGTCGGACACGACTAAACGACTAAACAACAACAATCTTACAGGCCTATGTTGTACAGTAGTATTTTCAAATTCCCACGTAACTGGAAGCCCGCATGAGAGCTTTATGTAAAAACACTACTTTCCCCCTTTTATGTGGGATGCAGTTCATGAAGCATTAGTTCTCAAGGTATACTGGTTTCTGGACCATACAACTTGGATGCTTTTCTTTCAAATGCTGCAACCATCTGCTTAACAGCTTCACCGAAGAACGGTGCGGCGAGCTGAGAATGTGGAAAGGAACAAAACTCAAAAGAAATGGAAAAACCCAAGGTACATTTTCTTGGGTTATACTAAGGGCCGGATTTAGGTTTGATGAGGCCCTAAGCTGCTGAAGGTAATACGGCCCTTTATATATCCAGCTGTCCTTTGTCAACAACAAATTGTCGCTGTTTTTTGTGTTGAAGCTCCTGCCAACCTAGCAGTTTGAAAGCATGTCAAAGTGCAAGTAGACAAATAGGTACTGCTAAAGTGGGAAGGTAAACGGCGTTTCCGTGTGCTGCTCTGGTTCACCAGAAGTGGCTTTGTCATGCTAGCCACATGACCTGGAAGCTGTACGCTGGCTCCCTCAGCCAATAATGCGAGATGAGCGCCGCAACCCCAGAGATGGTCACGACTGGACCTAATGGTCAGGGGTCCCTTTACCCTTTACGTTTTATATGGTAATTTATGGACCTAATAGGTATCTAAAGCCATTTGCACATAACAAAATATGTATTTTATCAAAGTAATTGTTGAACTGAAATGCATATTAATATATATTAATAGTATATTAATAGTGAAATATAACCCTATAAATAGAAATGAGCAAACCAGTGATAATTTAGGGAGCAGGTTAGCAGGCGGAGGCCATGACTTACATCAAAGGAGCCTACACAACATGTAGGTTTTATTTTTTTAATCTTATATTTTGGAAATTTCAGAGTTATTTGAGAGACCATCTCCTCATGAACTGTCAGCAGAAATTGCAGTGAACAATTAAAGGCAAAATAAGCAGCAAGAGTTGAGAATAACCATCTCAGCCAGTACTATTCTTAGTAGGTACAGTAAATTGTGGATAAAAGCAGCGGGATCAGCTTGGTGTTTAAAAGTACGTTTGTTTTAAATGGCACATATTCTGCCATTCTGAGGAATTTCCCTGTAGTGCTCTTTCAGTCTTATAAATCTAACATAAGTACTTGGTGGGAGAGGTAAAGGATCCCTGGACGGTTAAGTCCAGTCAAAGGCGAATATGGGGTTGCGGCACTCATCTCGCTTTCAGGCAGAGGGAGCCAGCATTTGTCCACAGACAGCTTTCTGGGTCATGTGACCAGCATGACTAAACCACTTCTGGCGCAACGGAACACCGTGACGGAAACCAGAGCGCACGGAAACACCGTTTACCTTCCCGCCACAGCGGTACCTATTTATCTACTTGCACTTTGACATGCTTTCGAACTGTTAGGTTGGCAGGAGCTGGGACAGAGCAACGGGAGCTCACTCCGTCGCGGAGATTCGAACCGCCGACCTTCTGATCGGCAAGACCAAGAGGCTCAGTGGTTTAGACTACAGTGCCAACTGCTGAATTGGCTCTGCCATTGTACCTGCACAGCCCCAAACTCACTGCATCATCCAGACGAGTGGCAGGAATGCTTTTTGGTGTGTGTGTGGGGAGTCCTGCTCATTCTTGCTCAATCTTCCCTGACAGACATATCAGCACTCCAATAGGGCTGCCCCAAAACATTCATTGAGGCAGAACAACAAATGCCCCTTCTGAGTGAAGGTAGACAGCTTCAAAGGCTAGCCAAGTTCCTTTGGTATTGTGGCTCAGGCAGGAAATCCCTCGAGTGCCTCTATCCCCTCCCCAACCCCCATTGCTATTAAAATGCAACAATAATAAAGTAACTAGTTAACATTTTGCTGCCCATTCACGACACTCAAAATCAGCTGCCTGAGGCAGCTGCCTACCTCTGCCTAATGATAGGGACCTAACCCACATTGGACTTCATAGGTCATAACTAGCACTTGGAACTGCACCCGGAAACTGACTAGTAGCCAGAGGAGCTGTTCTAATACGCTCCCTATAACCGTCCCCATTCAGCAATCTGGCTGCCGGTCTTTGAGCCAGCAGAAGCTTCCCAACACTTTTCAGAGGCAGCCCCGTGTAGAGCGAAATCGCAGTAATCCAAATGGGATGGTGGTGCTGTAGTCTAAACCACTGAGCCTCTTGGGCTTGCCGATCAGAAGGTTGGCAGTTCAAATCCACACAACAGGGTGAGCTCCCATTGCTCTGTTCCAGCTCCTGCCTACCTAGCAGTTTGAAAGCAAGCCAGTGCAAGTAGATAAATAGGTACCACTGTACCTATTGTGTCTAATGTGTCAGCGAAGGTAGCCAAATTCTGTGCTAGAGTCATAAAAATTCGGTTTAATCTAATTAGCAGTGTCCAAATATCTTCAGAACATCTTCAGAACTAGCTAAAGAGGACCTAGTGTTATTAATTGCTGTAGTCTACCTCCCTAAGTAGTAACACTCCTTTTAATCAGTTTTCTTTTAAACAATTGTTAAAACCTATATTTATTGCCTATTTTTAGATTATTACTGTTTTTCTTTTATTGTTTTATGTATTGCATATTTATGTGTGCTGGTCAAGAACCGTAATCAATCAATCTAATCTAATCTAGGTACCACTGTGGCAGGAAGGTAAACGGCGTTTCCGTGCACTCTGGTTTCCGTCACGGTGTTCCATTGCAGCAGAAGCGGTTTAGTCCTGCTGGCCACAAGACCCGGAAAGCTGTCTGCGGACAAACGCTGGCTCCCTTGGCCTGAAAGCGAGCGCCACAGCCCCACAGTCGCCTTTGACTGGACTTAACTGTCCAGGGGTCCTTTACCTTTACCTTATCCAAATGGGATGTAACTAAGACACGTGTCCCTGGAACATCAATGGAGTGTCACGGCGAGCATGGTGGAAATTGAAAATGGAGAATCACCAACTCTGGATGCACGATGTGAAGGGACTGGGGAGCTCTCAGCTCTGCTAGACCTTGCTGGGGGCATGGGGGCCCTGGCATCTGCTTAGGATGTGAGGCAGCAGCACACAATTGAGAAAGAGTATTAAAAATGGGCAAACGATTTGAGTTACGGTTTTTGAACAGGCTCCATTGGCAGAGCTAGATAAAAGAAAATGTAATTCAGACACAGGTTTAGCCCTAATAGCAGCTCATTATTCTATGATGCATGTACATTAAGTGCAAATTGAAAGTTAATATTGCCCCTGCTGCCTAGTTAATCTAATTCAAAGTGATGAATCTGGCTCCATCACACGACCTGATATTTCAGGCTGGGCTTTGTGAAGTTCCATTTAAGCTTCCATTAAAGCACAAGGATCTAGACTCCCATACTGTAGTAATTTGGTGATTATAGAGTTAAATATTCTCCAATCATTATGGGTTGGAGCTGGGGATGGAAGGACCTGTCTGTTTTGTTTCCCCCAGTTTCTTGTTTTTCTATCTTAAATTCGCTTCTCCCCATTTTGGAACAATCTGCCGCTCGCTACACATAGAAGCTCCCTGCACGATTTAGAACGGTACGTTTTGCACTGGAAGCTTCTATACACCTTGTTTGCAAACCGGGCAATGGATATTTACCGAGGGGTGCCTATGTGAATTTAATACAGCGAAATGATTTGTATCACAGATGCAAGCTTGCCCATCTCAGTGCCTAGTCTGTACCTCCTTTCTCCTACTTAACAATTCAGGAGGGGAATAATAATAATAATAATAATAATAATAATAATAATAATAATAATAATTAATAGGGAGCTGTCCTAACCCCTTCAAAGAAGTCAGCCTAGTTTCACAGCACGTGAACTTCCATCTGATAACAGCAGGGCTTGGGACAGATGGCCAATGAGGAAACAGCTGTTCACTTGGGGGAAAGCCTATCAGCAGCAAGCATTCTCCCCCCCCCCCAATCCCGTGTCATACGGTGAATCTCCTCGGTCATAAGTCCTCTACAAACGAGCTGATTGTGAGTGTCTCAAACAGGAGAGCGTGCCTGCCGGGCACGTAGATCTGCTGTGCTGGCAGATTCTTTTTTTTCCAGGACATGTGCATATATTGGGTGTTGTGGGGTGGGTGGAAGAAAATGTTTATTGCTTCTTTGTAAGCATTCGTTCTGCTAGGCTCATGCCAATGGAGCATTGCGAACCTCCTAACATAACAGCAAAACATGACAATGAATCAGGTGAGGGGGGGGCACTGACAGTGGCTTGGAAAGGGGATTAGCCAAATTTCAACTCCTGGATTCAATGCCCCACGTAATAAGGGAAGAAGAATCTGGGGCAGGTATAGGGCCTGCCTATTTATGGGGTATGCATGGACATCCTATTCAATAATAGGATGGATGTCCTATTCTATTATTATTATTATTATTATTATTATTATTATTATTATTATTATTTGTAACCCACCCATCTGATTGGGTTACCCAACCTATATAAAAACATAACAATACATTAAACATTTAAAAACTTATGAAAGAATGGAAACGGTTTATTGAATATTTACAGATAAATTGTAAACAGATAAGAACACTAGCAGGATCATTGTAATAACCGGCAGTTTCATAAGAGTAAATGTTTAAAGAAGGCGAATAAATGAGCAAATAAGTTAATTTGGATATGCAGAAGATATTAAAAATAAATTTAAGGGACCACATACAGTCAAAATGACTGTAAAATCAGTGAAATGTATAAAGCTGAAAAGTATATATATAAAAACATAAATGAAATAAAATGGACATTAAAAAACTTCCTTACACAGGGCTGCCTTCAGATGTCTTCTGAAGATTGTGCAGTTACTTATCTCCTTGGCTCGGGGGTCACAGAACTCCATGCCCTCCAACATTTCTCCGATGAAATAGGAACATCCTAGGGAAGAGCGGGACATTCTGGGATCAAATCGAGAACCGGGATGGCTTCTGTAAATCCGGGAATGGAAAACAGGGACACTTGGAGGGTCTGTTCCTATGAATAACACAATGCACAAATTCCTCACTCTCATCGACATAAATGTTAGTCCCAGAAACTCCTGTTGGGATTTCAAGGCTCTCTCTCTCTCTCTCTCTCTCTCTCTCTCTCTCTCTCTCTCTCTCTCTCTCTCTCTCTCTCTCTCTGGTCTTGTTTTATTTTTCCACCAATAAGTTTATCATTTCCTAGCCCTGCGGGGCTTGCTTAATGCATCCACTTCGTACTGAACGAAGCAAAGTGGATGACAGAGAGCCCTAGGGTTCAACATATCTAGCTGTGAGTGTCACTGGAAATTGGTGCAAGGCAGGAACAGAGAATGACAGGCCCTTGATAAAACGACAAGAATTTTAAAGGGCACTGCGATCTTGCTAACACAATCTGGCCACTTTGGACCAGCCTGGCTAATGTTAATCTAATACGGAGACCTTTCCCAGCAGGCCGAATTCATTATACTTAAAAGCCGAATCTATCCATCTGTCCGTCCATCCATCCATTTGCACTGTACACACATGTGCTACTTTTCAATGTTCAGGGGCGAGTGCAGATTATGGTCATCATCCATGCATCATGGGGACGTTTGGCCAGGCTTAAGCAAAACCTCCAAGGCTTGCAAAAAACCTTTAGGGGGGAGTCCCAGAAAAGCAGCCCAATGACAACTGAGCATGCTCAGTAGCCACAGACTGTAGAGTCACTTATATTATATCCCGGCGTATAAGACGACACTGCGTATAAGACGACCCCCGACTTTTGAGAAGATTTTCCTGGGTTAAAAAGTAGTCTTATACGCAGGAATATACAGTAGCAGTTAGGATTCCTGGTTTTCACTCAGGTGGCCTGGGTTCGATTCCTGGCAAGGGAACAGTTTCTTGAGCTCAGTATAGCTCAGGCAGCAAAGCAACAGACCCTTAATCCCAGGATCATGGGTTCGAGCCCCACATTGGGTGAAAGATACCTGCATTGCAAGGGGTTGGACTAGATCAGGCACCCCCAAACTTCGTCCCTCCAGATGTTTTGGACTACAATTCCCATCTTCCCTGACCACGGATCCTGTTAGCTAGGGATCATGGGAGTTGTAGGCCAAAACATCTGGAGGGCTGAAGGTTGCCTAGATGACCTTCGGGATCCTTTCCAACTCTACAATTCTATGATTCTATGTAGCTTGTTAAGGGCTCTGGCCCGTATTTCCCTCACAGAGCCACAATTCCCAGAGTTCCCTTGGATGAGGGATTGACTATTAAACCACTCTGAGAATTATGAATGTGACTCTCACCTTACAGGTAGGTAGCCGTGTTGGTCTGACGTAGCCGAAACAAAATAAAAAAATTCCTTCCAGTAGCACCTTAGAGACCAACTAAGTTTGTCATTGGTATGAGCTTTCGTGTGCATGCACACTTCTTCAGATACCTTACTTAGTACAGATACTCTCACCTTAGTACAATAGGCTGCATTCCAACCATGCAAAAGGAGGACGTTTTCTATTTACAGTACAAACCTCTTCATCCCCCCATCCAGAAAAGCAAGAGACATTGTCATGGTCCAAGGATACATTCCAGTTTGACAAAGGCACACAAGGCATGGGTTTGGCCCAGGGTGAGTCCTGAGGGCTGAATGGAGAGGCTCAGAGGACCACATTTTGGCCCCTGGGTCGGAGGTTCACCACTCCTAAAAAAAACCAAACATAAAATGCCAGAATCCTATATCTTTAAAACCTAAGAGAGCTCTGCCAATCTATCCAATGCAGTTAGGATGGCGCCTGGGAGAGCTTGAGCTGAAAATGAAATTAAAGTGGCCGAAGAAAGGAATGATGCTGATATTTCCAGCCCTGATGAAAAGCACTTCTGTCACTTACACCCACAGCTTCCAATTGCCTGATGAAGTTGAACTGGGTTTCTTTTGCCCATCATCACTCCAGGATACCTCTGGATGTTTCAAGGTTGCCCTAGAAAAATGAATGAGAAACCTCTAAGGGATAGTTTGTGGCGGGTGAAGGCTATATTGAAATATCTATTTCAGTATACGGGAAGACTATGAAATAGCAAGGGAAGATAAAGGTTGAGTAGGATGTGCAATCAAAAGAGAACCTGCCATGCCTTCATATTTATTGCAAGGGAAAGTTAGGTAAATTCAATGCATTGCAGCATTTTCTTCCCAAACCCTCACTTTCCACCGGCAGTTAGTTTCACAAGGACCAGCTGATTCTCCTCCATGAAGGTAATATAATAATAATAACAATAATATAATAATAATTTATTATTTATACCCCACCCATCTGGCTGGGTTTCCCCAGCCACTCTGGGCGGCTTCCAACAGAAAAATAAAACACAATAATCTATTAAACATTGAAAGCCTCCCTGAACAGGGCTGCCTTCAGATGTCTTCTAAAAGTCTGGTAGTTGTTTTCCTCTTTGACATCTGGTGGGAGGGTGTTCCACAGGGCAGGCGCCACCACCGAGAAGGCCCTCTGCCTAGTTCCCTGCAACTTGGCTTCTCGCAACGAGGGAACCACCAGAAGGCCCTCGGTGCTGGACCTCAGTGTCCGGGCAGAATGATGGAGGTGGAGACGCTCCTTCAGGTATACTGGACCGAGGCCATTTAGGGCTTTAAAGGTAAGCACCAACACTTTGAATTGTGCTCGGAAACGTACTCGGAAACAAATATGATTTGTTGTTGTTGTTGAGTTGTTTAGTCGTGACCGACTCTTCATGACCCCATGGACCAGAGCATGCCAGGCACTCCTGAACAAGCTATAGCTTAGCGCCCCCCTCTCTCTCCCCCCCCCCAAATCCACTTCTTAATTCAACAATTACTTTGATAAAATACATCTTTTGTTATGTGCAAATGGCTTTAGATACCTGTTAGGTCCATAAATGACCATATAGCATATATTCAAAACAAAAACAGCGACAATTTGTTGTTGACAAAGGACAGCTGGACAAATAAAGGGCCCCATTACCTTCAGTAGCATAGGGCCTCATCAAACCTAAATCTGGCCCTGGTTTTCTCATTCATACACACACACACACACACACACACACACACACACACACACACACACACCCCATATAAATATCTACTACTTTACTGGGAGCAGAGGAACTGGAGAGAGCAGGGGGCCCTCAGTTGCAGTGGTTCAGCATAGGGCAGTGACAGAACATGTTCAAACTGTGCACGTTTAAACGCTCACATGCTAGGGGGCTGAGTGCAGGGCATGGAGGGAGAAAGGAGCCCATAGGAATGCATTGAAATTTTTTTGATTTTTTTTTTGCCCATAGGAACGCATTAATTGAATTTCAATGCATTCCTATGGGAAACTGTGATTCGCTAGACAATTTTTTCATAAAACGAATTCGTCTAGCGAGGCAACCACTACTAGAAAAAACCTTTCATTAAGTGGAAATTTCGTTAAGCAGGGCATTCGTTAAGCGAGGCACCACTGTATGTTGGAAGTTGCCCAGAGTGGCTGGGGCAACCCAGTAAGATGTGTGGGGTATAAATAGTAAAAGTATCACTATGGAATGGGACGTCCCTATTTTCATTGGGGAAATGTTGGGGGGGGGTATGCAAAGCAGCTTGGGGAGGGTGGTATGATACAGGAAGTAAAAACAGAACCAGCAACAACCTAATTTATTTCCTTTCTCCACCAGTTATTCTGCTCAACAAAGAACATGACTTTTCAGTTCTAATAATTTCAGTCCATGTCCTGCCGGCCACAATGTTTGCAAAGGAGTCATTTGTTTTCAAACCGCTTTGCGCCTTTCCACAATGCTGCCACCCCCTAGTTTGCTTTTTCACCTGTTTAACTTTTATGTAAAGCTAAATGGATGAAATCACGTCCACCCCCATCTCGCTAAACACAATTGCCACTTTCTTGGCATACGTGCCGCCAAATGATTTGCCCGGTTGCATTTCTATTTTTCGCTCTAATTCTCCCTTAATTGGTTCCCCCCCCCCTTTCAACCTCTGCGTCTTGCAGTACTAAAGTGTTGGGTCTGTGTGGTTTGTATTCCGGTCTTTGCCCTAGAAAAGGTTGGATTTCACAGATATTTCACAGGTATCTGACAGACCACCAGAATCAAAATATGTTGTGGATTGTTCCTTGATCAGAGAAGTGAAAAAGCGTACCTAGATAGAAGCTGTGATGGGAATAAGAACAACAAGGGAAATGCCCTGATATCTCTCTTCCTGTGTACAGTCATACCTCTTGTTACGTTTGCTGCGGCTTGTGTATTTTCAGCTTAAGAACATGGTGGACCTGGAAGTGTTTACTTCTGGGTTCCGCCGCGTGCGCATGCACAGAAGCACTCTATCGGCACTTCACCCATGTGTGGAAGAGCCGCTCCAAATACGTACTTTTTGGGGTGAGAATGGCACCCCGGGAACGGATCAAGTACGTATCCAGAGGTACCACTGTATTGCAGTTCAAGTACGCAGCACCCCAGGGCAGCCCAGCAAGTGCAAGGTTTGTGCAAATCGCAGCCTAGGACCCTCGTACCTATGGGACCGCCTCTCTCGGTATGCCCCACGGAGGACCTTAAGGTCCATAAATAGCAACACCCTAGAGGTCCCGGGCCCTAAGGAAGTCAGATTAGCCTCAACCAGAGCCAGGGCCTTTTCAACACTGGCTCCCACCTGGTGGAACGCTCTGTCTCATGAGACCAGGGCCCTGCAGAATCTGATTTCTTTCCGCTGAGCCTGTAATAATAATTTATAATAATAATAATAATTTATTATTTATACCCTGCCCATCTGGCTGAGTCTCCCCAGCCACTCTGGGCGGCTCCCAATTGAATATTAAAACAATACAGCATTAAATATTAAAAGCTTGCTTCCCTAAACAGGGCTGCCTTCAAATGTCTTTTAAAATTAGGATAGCTGCTTATTTCCTTGACATCTGATGGAAGGGCATTCCACAGGGCGGGTGCTGCTACCAAGAAGGCCCTCTGCCTGGTTCCCTGTAACCTCACTTCTCGCAATGAGGGAACCGCCAGAAGGCCCTCGGCGCTGGATCTCAGTGTCCGGGCTGAACAATGGGGGTGGAGACGCTCCTTCAGCTATACAGGACCGAGGCCGTTTAGGGCTTTAAAGGTCAACACTAACACTTTGAATTGTGCTCGGAAACGTACTGGGAGCCAGTGTAGATATCTCAGGACCGGTTTTATGTGGTCTCAGCGGCTGCTCCCAGTCACCAGTCTAGCTGCCGCATTCTGGATTAGTTGTAGTTTCTGAGTCACCTTCAAAGGTAGCCCCACGTAGAGCGCATTGCAGTAGTCCAAGCGAGAGATAACTAGAGCATGCACCACTCTGGCGAGACAGTCCGCCGGCAGGTAGGGTCTCAGCCTGCGTACCAGATGGAGCTGATAAACAGCTGCCCTGGACACGGAATTGACCTGCGCCTCCGTGGACAGCTGTGAGTCCAAAATGACTCCCAGGCTGCGCACCTGGTCCTTCAGGGGCACAGTTACCCCATTCAGGACCAGGGAGTCCTCTGCACCTGCCCGCCTCCTGTCCCCCACAAACAGTACTTCTGTCTTGTCAGGATTCAACCTCAATCCGTTAACCACCATCCATCCTCCAACCGCCTCCAGGCACTCACACAGGACCTTCACCGCCTTCACTGGTTCTGATTTGAAAGAGAGGTAGAGCTGGGTATCATCTGCATACTGATGAATAAAACTTCAATTTAGGAACATAAAATCAAAGGAAGTAGGAAATAGAAGCCAAACATAGTTCAGCAGTTGTTCTGCCTGGCCTTTGGCCTGGAACCAACATGATCCCCTCCCCCTCCCCCTCTTTCCTTTTTCCTTCTGTGATGGAACTCATATTTGGGGACTTCCCTGGCTTTTCTAGCCCATGTAGGACCAGTCTGGATAGTTGGCCTGGTGAAGATTTGACATTTTCTTCCCCAGTTTTTGATTTGAGTTTCTATTGAAATGAGGCTGCATTTTAATGTTGTTTCTAAGCTGTATTTTAATCAATTGTTTTATATCCGGTGTTAGCTGCCCTGAGCCCAGTCTTGGCTGGGGAGGGTGGGGTATAATAATAATAATAATAATAATAATAATAATAATAATAATAATAATAATAATAATATTCTTCCAAGACCCTACCTAGGCCTTCGCCTCCATTCAGCTGGGTTATATGAGCTCTAGAAATCACCCATTACCTATAATATCCTGCTACACTGTCTACATGCTTTAAAAAAATGTTTTGAAATAAATTGCTGTTGGAGAAATATTGTTCCAATTATTTTTATGGCACACCTCCAGGTTTATTCATATTCCTCTGAGTCCCACTATCAATTTCTTTTAACTTCTTCTACTGAGCTATGTTTGGCTTCTATTACCTACTTCCTTTGATTTTATGTTCCTAAACTGAAGTTTTATTCATTTCCTCGAAAGCATATGTCCTTCAGACATTATGTTGAATGCCTGGATTTAGCTGCATGTGTGCATAAATCCTTGTTGTTGTTGTTGTTTAGTCGTTTAGTCGTGTCCGACTCTTCGTGACCCCATGGACCATAGCACGCCAGGCACTCCTGTCTTGCACTGCCTTCCGCAGTTTGGTCAAACTTATGTTCGTAGTTTCGAGAACACTGTCCAACCATCTCGTCCTCTGTCGTCCCCTTCTCCTAGTGCCCTCAATCTTTCCCAACATCAGGGTCTTTCCCAAGGATTCTTCTCTTCTCATGAGGTGGCCAAAGTATTGGAGCCTCAGCTTCATGATCTGTCCTTCCAGTGAGCCCTCAGGGCTGATTTCCTTAAGAATGGATAGGTTTGATCTTCTTGCAGTCCATGGGACTCTCAAGAGTCTCCTCCAGCACCACAATTCAAAAGCATCAATTCTTCGGCAATCAGCCTTCTTTATGGTCCAGCTCTCACTTCCATACATCACTACTGGGAAAACCATAGCTTTAACTATACGGACCTTTGTCTGCAAGGTGATGTCTCTGCTTTTTAAGATGCTGTCTAGGTTTGTCACCCACAACTGAATGGGAACCCTGGAGGGGTTGGACATAATGAGAAACTACCCAATTCAAAATCCTCAAGCCAAAACGTAAACTAAAAGACTGCTATCGTGTGAAAGTCACGCTTCTCCAAATTTTGCCACCGAGTTCTTTGACCGAACAATCATTACCAAAATGCATATATCAGGGAACAGTTTGATTATAATGCATATATTGTTGGAAATAGAATAAAAAATGCAATAAGGTAAAATTGCTTGCGAAAATAGGTCTAGTAGCCAAAACTGCACACAAAATTGTGTTTTCATTAGGAGAAATTTTGCACTAAAATGCTGATTAATTTTCATGAGGATAGGTAGGTAGGTAGGTAGGTAGAGATAGATAGAGGTGTGTGTATGTGTAAATTGCAAATTGCTTCAGAACTGTAGAGAACTGAGTTTAAGACTGAAAAAAATGAGAAACAGAGAAAAGTAGAAATCAACCGATTTGTCCTTCCTAGTATTCAGTTAATCTGTGAAAGATGCTCTGATTTTAAATAAGTGGATAATTTTATGTGCAGGACTTCGACTGATTTTAGTATGATTCAATAAAACAAGTAAATGTTGTACTTACTGCAGAGTTCAAATCTGTTTTGAGACATGGTGAAAGAGATGGGCAAGAGAAGCCGTAATCCAATGATGCAAATAAATTTATCATTATTATTTTTAGCTGCCAATTTGCAGAGTACCAAAGGGCAGGCCCTTGCTCTGGGGAGCATAGGTCACAGGGGAAGCAAGAGAGGAAAAGCTGCAGCCCAGCAGTAGAGCATTCGCATTGAATGCAGAAGGTTTGGAGTTCAATTCCTGGCAGCCCTACTTTTGCCTCTGGCCCTGCTCACCCCTGGCATGTGGCCCCTGGGAAGTTGCCCAGGAGAACATGTGGCCCCTGTACTGAAAAAGAGTCCCCACCCCTGTTGCAGAAGAACAATTAACAGCTAGTTTTATAAATGCACCGCATAACACATGCTGTTCTATTTCTTAGGAAGGAGTTCCAGCATAGCTATGTTAGCGTATAATTAACCAGATGGTGACAAAAAGAACCAATTATTAGGAGGTTGTTATTTGACGATGTACTCGGCATAATTAAGCTGGCTGGCTGTCATCTGAAAGAAGAATGGGATGAGAGGAAACAAATAGATTCGGGTTCAAAGATATTGGTGGATGAGACCAGGGGGACTTTGTGGCCTACTTTGGTGGGGCTGGACAGGTGGAGGGTTCACATGCTTGGACAATGTCAAGGCTTGTAGGGGTAACTTTCTAGGGTTCTATTGAAGGGAATCAGGTATTCATAATTATGTGTGCTGTGGGAGGATGTCTGAGCTTCGTGGCTCCCTTGATAGACTTCTGCTGCCTGAATTATGAAATTCCTGGTCTTGGACATAGGTTTCTGGGATGGTTACTGACTCCATTGCTTTCTACCTTGCAAGCACGTTTCAGGCTGGTTTTCAAGAAACAGGCATCTGTTGCCATTTGTTTCCTGCCTGGCTGTAAAACATTTGGTGTCTTTGACCAAAAGGGCATTCTGCATTCCTCTCTGGCAACATCCTCCCAAGGTGCCTTTGATGTAGATCTACTATCTTTCACAGGTTTCTGTGTGTGTTTACTGCTTTTACAATTTCCTGCTTCTGCTCCTGTTCACATGCTTTGTAGTGTTAATCAGGGAAATGTGGAAAGGGGGTAGGATTTCAGGATAGTCTCTAGTTACAGGTAGGTAGCCGTGTTGGTCTGAGTCAAAGCAAAATAAAAAAATTCCTTCAGTAGCACCTTAAAGACCAACTAAGTTTATATTTTGGTATGAGCTTTCGTGTGCATGCACACTTCTTATCTGAAGAAGTGTGCATGCACACGAAAGCTCATACCAAAATATAAACTTAGTTGGTCTTTAAGGTGCTACTGAAGGAATTTTTTTAGGATAGTCTCTGTTAATTATTCACTGTACTAGAATCTTATTGGAGCATTTGAATCTTGGGTGTCACCTTAATTATAATAAAAATGGTCTGGAGAGGGAGGAGGAAATCTTCACTTTTTTCCTTCTCTCTCTCAGGCTACTTGCTGGTCAAGAGCTCTGTTCCTTTGTCTTATTTCCAATGTGGTTTTGCCACAAAGGCTCTGCCAAGGTTTTTGGGAAAGCTATTCCTCCCCAAGTTGCAGCAAGAGCAGAGAAAACAAGGAGAGTCATTTTTTAATGAGTTTTATTCCATCCTAATAGCAAGAGACAAAAGAACGCAACAAGCCTTAACACGGCGTTGCTCCAAAATGGGCTCCTACTCCCTCTTTCCCAGTGATAGCATCTCCCCTTACGGTGGCTGCTTGTCGCCAAATGTCTCTGATTCCATTGTTCCTGCACGCTTAATGAATGCCGAGTTCTGGGAGAAGGGGGATCAGAAATACTCTCCAGTGACAATGTGTCATCTGGCTGCTCTGTTACAATCCCCCCCTTCTTCTAACACTTCCCAACTATTTTGTTCGCCTCTTTCTGAGCTGTGTCCTTCCTCCTCCCTCTCAAACCCCTGCTGTAATTCAATGTTGCGTTCTTCTCCTCCTGCCACGTCAGGAGAAGGGGTGTGTGTGATCTCCCCCACTCCTCATCCGCCTGGCCCTGTTGAGTCCAATCCCTGACAGACAAGGATTCCCTCTTATGCAGATCAGTTGCCCTCTGCTCTCACCTGTGGCTCCTAGAAGCAGTCAGCATGAAACAACACCCACACCCCAGGACACCGACTGGCCAGCTAAACCAGGTGAGGGTAGCCATGTGAGGAGTAGCAAGTACCCACTAAGGGGTTAAAACTGTGCTGTGACTCACCTGATCACTGGGAGGTCCCACATACGGGAATCTGTTCTTTGTTCTGTCTGTGTAAAAGTTAGTTTCGATATCGCTTCCGATATTCGCTTCCGAAACGTATGCGAGACCGTTCAGGCGGGCTTGGTCAAGCTGAAGTACTGTCCAAGCCAAGAGAACCTAGCAGATGGGTTCACAAAGCCCTTGAGTTTCCAACGTCATGGGGAATTCTGCGAAGGGTTGGTTTTGGGGTGAGTTTGGATACCCACTGTCCCCAGTGTTCAGGTGAGAGGGGGTGTGAGGAGTAGCAAGTACCCACTAAGGGGTTACAACTGTGCTGTGAGTCACCTGATCACTGGGAGGTCCCACATATGGGAATCTGTTCTGTCTGTGTAAAAGTTAGTTTCGATATCACTCGGAAGAGACAGAGCCATGCTGGCTAACTCTCCGGGTTCAGTCAGTATCTATCTGTAAATATAGTTTCAGTAGCATAGAAAGAAACTGCTCTCTGTAGATTTATTCGTGAGCTACTTCCAGAAAGCCACACAAGTTTCTGCTGTGCAACAGGAGAAGGTACTCTGCAGTTTTTTGCCAAGAGAGTGCGCTGAGATTCTGGGAGCGTGCCGGACCTTTGTGAACTTCGGCAAAGCCCTAATGAGCCATAAAACACTCATTAGGGCAATAAATAACAACAAGCCAGTGGGGTCTCAAACCCTCAGTGAGTTAGGGACAACACCCTACATGCGAAGATGGATTGAGCAGATGAGACCAATAGTAGGTCCAATGGCCAAGAAGGTGGTTTCCACGTGTACTGTAGGGGGAAATGAGGGGCAGATGGGGCTTGTCCATCTGGGATGGCAGCCCAATGCCAGAGACTGGACTGAAGAGGAAGAGGAATGGTGATCACCCCCCCCCCCGTCTCCTGTAGCTTCTAGAGAAGAGGAAGGCAGTATTGAATTACAGCAGGGCTTTGAGGAAGATCACAGCTCAGAGGCAGATGAACAGAAGGGTTGGGAGGTGTTAGGAGAAGGGGGTGGGGAATCAGAGTCAGAGCAGTCAGCTGACAGTTACCACTGGAGAGCATAGATGACCCACCTCCCCACAGAACGCTGTGTTCGGGCGCCACCATAAAGGGAAATGCTGTTGCTAGGAAGGGAGGCGGGAGGAGCTCAGTGTGAGCAATGCCATTAATGGAGGATGCCTGGATTTCTTTGTCTCTCACCAATTTCTTTGTCTCTCACCTTCTTCGTATCTGAAGAAGCGTGCATGCACACAAAAGCTCATACCAAATGACAAACTTAGTTGGTCTCCAAGGTGCTACTGGAAGGAATTTTTTAATTTCGTTTCTTACCGTGATGACTGAATAAACTCATTAGTAAGGACTCTCTTTGTTTCCTCCCTGCTTCTTGCTGCCACCGGGGGACGGAGAGAATTCCCCAAGCCTGACACTCAACTAGGAGAAGATAAACACTAATCCTAAACCTCCACTGCCTTGTGAGACATTTCTGGGAGAAGAAAATGCTGAGGAGTAAACCCTACACAAATCTGGAGTAGAGTCCCTAAGACAGTTGAATGGTGCCTTGTAAGGCCCCTCCTGGGAATTCCTGTAGCTAAGATGGTGACAAATGTATTCCTCTTCTTTCCTTTGGACCACATCAGCAAGGCCGAGATGGGGTCTTGTTGTCTGGGCAGCCCAGGACCTCCATACACACTGCCCAGGCTTGCGCCCTGGAGAGGCCACTTCAGTGCTGCTAATGCAGCAATTGGATTTCACCTCCAGAACAGCACTCCATTGTCATCACTAGCTTCTAAAAAGGTAGGGGGGTTGTAGTGGTAGGGGGGGGGAGAAGGAAAACTGAGATCTGCAGTGTATTGTGCATATGCCAGTTTTTAAATTATTAATGCAAACTCAGGTGCTGAGTTATGACAGCTATATAGCCAAAATGGGGCTACTCATAAAGTAAAAGGAGCCTTCAGCTTGCTCAGAAGAAACACGAGTATTGCAGAAGTAGGGAGGGGGGAAATGAATCCCTTCAAAAAGAGCCCCATGAGGACACAGAATGCTGAGTTGTCTTTTGGGAGTGGAGATGAAAAATGGAAGTGTGGGGCCGGGGAGGTGGAATGGAATGGAGTAGCCTGCATGAGGGTGTGGATGGCGAGAATACTACCCAGGAGCACTCAACACAGCAACCCCCTTTTTCCGCATGTTCCACTTGATAGCTATGTTCAAATATATAAAAGGATGTCATATAAAGGAGGGAGAAAGGTTGTTTTCTGCTGCTCCAGAGAAGTGGACACGGAGCAATGGATTCAAACTACAAGAAAGAAGATTCCACCTAAACATTAGGAAGAACTTCCTGACAGTAAGAGCTGTTCGGCAGTGGAATGTGCTGCCAAGAAGTGTGGTGGAGTCTCCTTCTTTGGAGGTCTTTAAGCAGAGGCTTGACAGGCATATGTCAAGAATGCTTTGATGGTGTTTCCTGCTTGGCAGGGGGTTGGACTGGATGGCCCTTGTGGTCTCTTCCAACTCTATGATTCTATGATTCTAAGACAGCTTCCCAAAATAATCAAGTGTGCATTTACGGTAAGTCTCAGCCCCAAACGTTAAGAGTTAGTCCAAATGCATTGATCAACTGAAGTCAACTTTCAATGCCAGCTGTTCTCTCTGTCTTCATCACTTCAAAAACAATCCATTAGCTGCTTCCAAAAGAAATGATGGAATCAAACGACTGAAATGTGCAGGCTTGTGATCAGGCCCGTCCTAGCCATAGAGGCTAGTGGCGGCTTCCGGGTT
Source organism: Zootoca vivipara (assembly GCF_965207765.1). Taxonomy (NCBI): domain Eukaryota; kingdom Metazoa; phylum Chordata; class Lepidosauria; order Squamata; family Lacertidae; genus Zootoca; species Zootoca vivipara. Next base: position 87,074,933 of record NC_142590.1, on the reverse strand, counting down.
CAGCGCCAGCGCCGATCGGCGGGGTCTCGTCTCGTCTCCGAGACGGCCCGTCCCTGCTAGGAGTGGGGAGGGCAGCGAGAGCGACGCTGCGCCCCTTAGAACCTCGGGAAGGGCGTCCCGGGGGCAATTTGCTCGGCACAGCCCAAATCCGGACTCCCCAACTCTTCGGTTAGCTCTAATAAGAGCCCCGGAGCGAGGAGGGTAGAAGTCGCGGGGGCCATTTTGAGTGGCAACGTTATTCTAGCAGGGAGAAGCTTCAAGCCGAAGGTGGAGAGCGCTGGATTCTTCCGAAAATAAAACGATTGGAAAAGATTGTAAGTAACCTCACGATTTGGATTATAAAACAATTTGGATCTGGGAGAGAGGGGAGAAAAGAGGAAGCCACCCCCCCCACGGCAACAAAAGAGACAGTAAATAGAAACCCGAAGCCATAAACAGAAGATTTACAATTCAAAGGATCCCTCAAAGGCATCAAAGAGAATCTCCCCTTTGATGCAGGGTGAGAAGGGGAGAGAGACTGTGGTTTATGACTGCCCTGCAGCAAGAGGTAAAGGCTGAGAAAAATCTTTCTTTTCCTCGGGAGCCGGCAGCCCAGGCAACCCAGTGAGTTGATCAGGATTTATGAGTCAATTTTTATTTCATTTTGTATTTCTGGACTTTGTGGAATTTCTTTTCCGGTTTAAATGTTTGTGAAATGTGAGTTCGAACTGTATTGTTAATAAGACTTGAAGAATGCAACCAGCTTGTTAAAATGGAGTCGAGAAAATAAACTGTGATCATATTCCACCCCATGTGACAAGTTTTGACCTTGGCAGGATTGAATTATGTCAACAAAAAAGTGTTCCCCTGAGTTCCAGCGGTCTGTTTTGACCTTAATGTGGGAAACAAGAATAGAGCTATGTCAAGAGGAGACACGACGGCAAGAGTTACAGGGAAAATTTCAGATGGTGATGGCAGAATATGATTTTTTAGGAGATGAAGCTTTTGACACTGAAAAAGATGAATGTGAGAATGACAATGATGATGACTGTGATTTGGAAGGAAAAGATGAAGATGAGGACTGTGATGATTCAACACAAAATGAAGCACACCACGGAAAAAATGATGACTTTACTCTACAAAAAGTTGGATGGAGTGCCCCGCTTTTGAGGGGGGCACGATTGGTATTATTGGAACTCCAGAACGCCCACAGGGAAGAAGGAAAAAATATGCAGAGAAGAGAAGAAATTCAGGGGCCCTGTATGGTGGCCTGGATGGCAAAAGACTGTAAACAGGGGGTGGGGTGAAGGGAAAGTGATGTTGTGATTACATGGATGGATTAACAGGTTTATAACTGGTCTGCTGATTATGGAATTTGCTGGATTGGGGGGGTGGAGCCGGTAATCGGGGATGTAAGGTTAAATTGAGAATAGTTATAGTTTTAAAAGTGAATGGATTTTGGAAAATGTGAAAATATGGAGGCTTATAGAGGGAGAAAAAATTAGGCACGGGAAGATAAAATGGGAGTTTGATTTTTCAGTGATTTGAAGTTGTATAAGATACAAAGGTGTATTTCTATAAAGTAAGAAACTGTTGCAGATGATAAAAAAGGGATGAAAACCGGGGAAGGGGGGGGGGAGGGGAAGCCCACAAAATATGGTTTTAAAATCATGAATGTAAGAAAATTTTTTTCTGTTTTGTATTGTTTTTTTCTCTTTTTTTGCCCTTTCTTTTTTTTCTTTTTTCCTATTTCTATTTTTCTCTTTTTTTTGGTATGACAATAGATGGTTGGATGGATGGCCTCCTGCGTACTGCCCTGGTTTGCTGGAGCTCCCTGGTGGCAGGGGGGGGCTTTGGGGTCAGGGGAGGGGGAGGAGGACAGAAATCCAAGCATAAAATGGAACATCTCTGACTGTTCACATACATGGGATACTTCTGTGGCAGGGGAGGACCCATGTGGGTGGGTAGGAAGGAGGTGGAAAAGGTGTTTATGTATGTACCGTTTTTTTTTGTATTCTGTAAAATTAATAAAAAGTATGTTTAAAATAAAACATAGAGGCTAGTGGCGCGGAGAACCACAGCGCCGGGCGCTGGAGGGCACTGGAAGGTGATCTGGCCAGGACTGCGCTCCTTCTCCGAGAACTCCGCGCTGCGCCTCCTTCTCGTTTCCCCAGCGCTGGGTTCCGCTCAGTTGAGCTTCGCCACCAGCGCGCGCACAGCGCCCAAGCAGCTCTTGCTGGTCCCTCAGTGCGCGCGCTGGTGGCGAAGCTTGACTGAGAGGAACCCAGCGCTGGGGAAACGAGGAGGTGGTGCAGCGTGGAGTCCTCGGAGGTGGCCTCCCGCTGCTGCCGCGGTCCGCTTGGCACTCCCGGGCCCTTGGAGAGGCTCTGGAGGGGGCGCTGGAGGGACCTAGCGCCAGGGCACTGGATGGGCTTAAGACGGCCCTGCTTGTGACACTATTTCACCGTTAACAAAAATGGACAAAGTGCTTCTGCAATCAGCCAGTCATATACTCATTAAGAAAGTTCTCTGAACTGTCCTCGGTCCACCCAAAATGACACTATCAGCAATGTAAAGGGGAGGAAACCTATCTCTGTTTCCTGAGTGTGCGTTTGCCCTATTTCTCCCTCTCTCCTCTTTTTATCGTGGTAAAACGAGGCACTGTAACAGAAAATGTATATCAGTATCCTCTGACAGCAGGAATGGAGGAGGGTGTGATTGCCTATTTCCCTGTTTTCATTTTCTTGGCATGTATTACATGTCCCACTGATTTAAAAATATTGTATCGCAACACCAAGGCATCTCCAATGATCTGGTTACTATGGAAGATGATCATCAAATGTCATCTTTGTACCTATCACTGTGAACCTAAGATGACCCCTGCTAGATCAAGCCAAAAGGCCCATTTCCACCAGCATCCTGTTCCCATGGTGGCCAAGCAGATGCCTGAGGAGAATCCACAAGCAGGGCTTGAGTGCAACAGCTCTCTGCCCACCTGCAATTCCCTGCAACTGGTATTCAGAGGCATGTTGCACCTGACAGTGGAAGTACGACATAGAGGTGGGGGAGAACTTTGATTCAGTTTGCATTTAAAGGTGAACCTACCTAATCTGTGCCTTCCAAAACAATGCAGGAACCAGAACACATACCCATCCTTCAAAATCCGCGCTTCTCTGAATTTTGTAATGTAGCCACGTAGTGTGTACAAAAATGGACTTCTAGGAGAAAGTGTGCGTAACCATTCACACAATGTATTGCATTAGGAAAATTGCACCACTGTATAAATGTATGTACTGGTGGAAATTGCACCACAAGGAATTTTGCAGTAAATTTTGCTGGTGAATATTTCCCTTGGGGACCTTTAAAAAGATAAGAGTCAAAGTTGCAAACAGATGCGGTAATGCAGAGAAATGAAGACTGGGAAACTTAGAAACTGAAACTGAAATTGACAGACCCACCCATCCCTGGTATAGCGTGTCTGTCGTGTCTGGTGGGCATTGAAGAACTACTTGTTTTTTGGCCCCATTGCAGACAGTGGGGTGGGATGTTGTCCCTCACCTGACCTCTAGAAGGAGGAATGAAATGGCAGCAAGGTCAGCGTGGTGGCAGCACCCCAGTGAGAGCACTGAGTTGACTCTGCTGATGTGTTTGCACTGCACCAACCTCACCGCTCCCTCTACTCCCCAGTCAGCAGTGATGTGACCGACTGGAGGTCAGGTAAGCAGTGCCACCCCATCCCATCAACTACTACTGCTTTTGCATTTCCTGGTCCGTGACCTGCACTTCTCGCTCAGTGTCCCTGCTATAAATCTCCTGTGTCCCAAGCAGCTTCACTTGCTCTTCCCATCCACTACATTTTGGGGGTGTAAATCATGTTTTACTGGTGGACTATTGGCAAATTTTTGGTGGAACAAGCCAGAGAGAGGAAAAAAATGATACGGCAAGTGCCTGAAGGTTTTTTTGTTTTGCTTCCTGTTGTTGTTTGGAATGTATTTGGCAAAGGAGGAAGCAACAGCAGTCTATTGTGTCCCCCCCCCTTTCACTGTGTTTTTTATTCCTGCATTCAGTACCTCTACCCTCCTTTTTTGTAATTTCTAGAGGATTACTTGCAAACTGCATCTTTGCAGAAAAGGCTGTACTAAGCAGAGCTTGATATGATCCAGCGTCACTTCTAATATTCTTATGGCCTTAAGCAAGAGTGGGTATTCAGGATCACTTAACAAAGATTCCTTACATCTTGACTGTTGAGAGATCATGACTCTTGCATGGTAGAAATAGAACACATTGAGATTCTAGCAAAAGCAGACCAGCCACATACCCTGCCCTATGTGATTGGTCACTGCCTATCCCCCCCCCCTGCTATATTATATAAACGTCTTTCTGCCAGAAAACCTAAGGACAATGTGGGAGGCATCAACGAAGCAGCTCCCTCCCATATCAGCATTGCTATAGTTTCTAAGAGATGCAACAATGGTTCAAGAAGTATCTGCATTTTGGACTTCTCATATCTGTTTGAATGTGCCTGATGTCACCAACATGGCACAGAACAGGTAAAATTATGATGCCCCCCAAGAGACCTTCAGGTGCCCAAACAACCACAATGTGACCTCTCTTCTTCCATCTTAGCTTTTTTGCCTGTATCACGCTGCTAAGTGTGGTTAAAATGGTTGCCTCTATATCTAACTAGATATAGAGCTATGGTTTTCCCAGTAGTGATGTGTGGAGGTGAGAGCTGGACCATAAAGAAGGCTGATTGCTGAAGAATTGATGCTTTTGAATTATGGTGCTGGAGGAGACTCTTGAGAGTCCCATGGACTGCAAGAAAACTAAAGCTATCCATTCTGAAGGAAATCAGCCCTGAGTGCTCACTGGAAGGACAGATCATGAAGCTGAGGCTCCAATACTTTGGCCACCTCATGAGAAGAGAAGACTCCTGGAAAAGACCTTGATGTTGGGAAAGATTGAGGGCACAAGGAGAAGGGGATGGCAGAGGACGAGATGGTTGGACAGTGTTCTCGAAGCTACCAACATGAGTCTGACCAAACTGCGGGAGGCAGTGAAAGACAGGAGTGCCTGGTGTGCTCTGGTCCATGGGGTCACGAAGAGTAGGACACAACTAAATGACTAAACAACAACAACAACAATATCTACCCTTAGCTCTGTTGAGCAAAGCTTCTCCTGTATCAAGCCCTAGCCAATACTCTGTTTTGGTTTTGCTTACTCCAGTTTTGCTAAGCAGCCTTATACCAAGTTAGACAATTGATCCATCTAGGTCAGTATTCACAGATCCCAGGGTTTTGGAGAGAGGTCTTTCCCAGACCTACTGGAGATACCAGGATCAACTCTGGGACTATCCGCATGCCAAGCATGTGTTCTGTAACCGAGGTATGATTCTAGCCCTCTTCACTATCGACCCTTCACGATCCTGGCCCCTATGCTGAGGCTGCTTCTTAGAACTGACATCTGTTTAACTCACTGGCTACAATTTGGCTTCATCCCTCAACGAGACGTTTCACTTTCTCCAGCAAACAAACAAACAAACAAACAAACCCAAGCAGACCATGGCAATGTACTAAATAAACACTGAAATATTTTGTTCCTTCTTCTTTTTCTTAATTGAAGACTTATAATTGCTATCGAGAGGCAGAAGCCACAATGGCCGCCTCAGAATGACACAGTGCCCAAGGCATTCTGGGGAAACAAAATGGCAACTACCAGCAGTGGCTGCTGAGATCAGCTCTACTCCACTGGAACAAGAAAAGTAAGTCCCTCCCGGCCGCTGCCATGAGAAAGGAACAGGCATGAAGAGGATTTTGGGATCAATGGCTGTTCATTGCATTCATTTCCAAACTAATGGAAATTGATCCAAATGGGCCCAGTTCACTTCCATTTTAACTTGACTGGAAATGAATATGTTCTTCTATGTGCTCCATTTTGTGCTCTTTTATTATCATTCATGTTTAAATTTGGTCCACGACATAAGGTTTCCCCTATTTTGCTGAGAGCTTTCATGTTTTTTCCTGTACTGATCCGACTACAAACATTTTACAGTTTTGGGATACAAAATATAACATGCAGTAAAAGAGGCACTCTTAGAAACAAATGATAGATAACAATCTCAGTTTGGATAATGGAAGCGGGTTAACTAACGACAGAGCCCCCTCTGGTTCTGTTAAAATAAAACTATGATCACATATGCAGTGTTCATCAGAGTCCACGCCTCTTGAAAAATTGCCCAAATTAGTGAGAGACAGAAAGTATCAGCCTAGCTTGGTGCCAATGAACATCAGGAATGACAATGTTATTAACATTCTGAGGTCAAAGCTGTCGGCTCCAATAAACCATTCATAATGCACAACAAGTCTCTTGCCTTCTGCAAATTAGAGCTGAGATATCACCTTAGCCCATAATTGCTTTGAACTTGCAAAAGGACCAAAGGAAGCACATTTATCTGTTTAACCATGTTGTTTTATTCGGTGACCTGGTTGTGCAGAGAATCTGAATTAATTTTGTGTTGTCAATCTCTGCAGGGTTTGCAAAGCTTTTCGTCCTGCAAATGCAAAGGACTTGGGCAGACAGAGGGATCGTTGCAGTTGTGGACTGGTTCACACATGCATTTGCAGCATGAAGACACCGTGTTTGATGACTGGGTGACTGCAGTAGCACTGTGCCAAGCTCCTTGCTGCTTCACTGGTGATGTAGTGGTCTGGGGTTGCAAGATATGTGTGTCCTGTTACTATTCTGCAGCAGGGTCCTGTGCAAGGGCCATCAAATCACCATAAAAGGGAGCCTTTAAGCCACTTTATGATTGAAAGCTAAGCATTTAGGAACACTGACAACACAAGGTGCTTCAGTTTCAAGAGACTAGAGTGCAAATTCTGTTATGTCCGATGGAACTACACTGAAAACATAACTTCAGTCACTCCAAAAGAAGATATTGGAGCACTCCAAATCATTTACCCATGCATGTGCACAGAAAACGTCAGCTCTAGCTTAAAGGCAACACATGGAGATGAGCATTGATTGTTGCAATGCATCCCCAATCATTATTGCGGTGGTACCTTGGTTCTCAAATGTAATCCGTTCCGGAAGTCTGTTCTAAAACCAAAGCGTTCCAAAACCAAGACGGCTTTCCCATAGAAAGTAACGCAAAATGGATTAATCAGTTCCAGACTTTAAAAAACAACCCCTAAAACAGCGATTTAACATGAATTTTACTATCTAACAAGACCAATGATCCATAAAATGAAAGCAATAATCAATGTACTGTGCTATAAAATAAATAATCAGCGCAAAAACAAAACTATGCCGTGATAAATCCCTGATTTTCAATTCTTTTCAGAGCTTACAGCTCCTGTTTAGTTTGGATTATAAGGAAACCTCAGCCCCTTAACATTTTCCTTCTGAGGAAAGAAGATAGAGATTTTCCAGTGAAACGAGTCATTTAGCCGGCACCTCGTCAAGGTTTACTTTATTTAGAGGTTATTTTGAGATATTAATGTCTTTTCTATATCCTAGTTTCTTTTGGGAAATTTAAACCTATCTTTTGGGAAATTTAAACCTAGTAATCATTAGTTGAGTTTTAGTATTATTCACCTTATCAATATCTCGTTTCAGGGATTTATCACGGCATAGTTTTGTTTTTGCACTGATTATACATTTCCGTGATTGTCTTTTTTGCCATTTTCACTATAAAATAAGTAAGGCAGTATTTGCAGTCACAAAAACGAATTAACCGTAAAAGCCTCAAAAACGAAAACACAAAATAAATAGCAAAAACAAAAGGGCCAAATACAGTGGTTCCTTGGTTCTCTAACTTAATCCGTTCCGAAATGTTTGAAAACCAAGGCACGGCTTCTGATCGGTGCAGCCACCCCGGAAACAACAGCTGACAGCCACATTGGAAGTTTGGCTTCCGAAAAATGTTTGAAAACCAGAACACTTAGTTCTGGGTTTTCAGCATTTGGAAACCAAAGCATTTGGGAAACAAGGTACTACTGTACTGTATAAACTTATAAAATTGCATAATCTTAGAAGGGGTGGGGCTGTTCTGGGGTGAGGCACAGTTTGCATTGAAACCACGGTGTTGGGTGAGCAGTGTTCACCTTCTCCCTGTTTACCTGCTGAAGATTACTCTCCAATAAAGTTGCAATTTGCCCCTGGAGCTACAAGCAGCAACAGGTGTGTGTGTTACAGGTAGGTAGCCGTGTTGGTCTGATGTAGTCAAAACAAAATAAAAAAATCCTTCCAGCAGCACCTTAAAGACCAACTAAGTTTTTATTTTTGTATGAGCTTTCGTGTGCATGCACACTTCTTCAGATGAAGTGTGTGTGTCTGTGTTACCTCCTTCCTCCCCCTTTAACATGTTAAATCCAATTCAGATTGCATCTCTTGCGACTGTTAAAAACTGTTAAAAAAGAAAGCATCATTTTAACATCATTTTTTGAATTTTTTTAAAATTTATTTATTATTACGGTCGAGGACCAGCTCTTAGAAGTAAAAATAAAATAAAAATAAAAATAAAACGGATCCCTTTGAAAAAACAGTTTCCGGGAGCATAACGTATAAAAGTCGCTTTGAACAAGATTTAAAAGAAAATTATTAATTATATAACAATGCTAAAAGTTTAACCCTTAAAATAGTGGCTGCAGAAAGCTGAGCCTAGCTCGCTCACATCATTATTTTTTTTTACTTTTCCAGCCCCATAGAACACCAAATGTAAATTCTCTCCTGTATATGCCTTTGGGATCAGAACTGAGTGGCTCTTCCCTTGACTGCCAACTCTGAGTAATTTGCCTCCCCGAGAGATTTGACTGCTGCACAATTTAATAAAGGCACCGACTATGCTGTATGAAATAAAAGTAAGGAAATAAACAGTGCTTAAGGTAAGCAGAACTATTGATTTATGCTTGGCAAAGCATCCTCTTTCTCGCTCACCGCATAACAGATCAGATCTCGCATCTATGTCTCCTTGCTGGTTAGTATTCTAGTGCCAAACAGCAGAGAGGGAAAGTGGGATTGAAATCAGAACAAAAGCAGTGGTGATTCAGACACACCAGCCTTTCATAATGTCACTTTATTCCTCCAGTGTTGATCAAGATGGTACGGCGAAGTGAAAAAACAGTACCTTGGAAGGGGGAGAAATGCATAGATTATTTGTTGTTTTGTCGTTTAGTCGGACCCCATGGACCAGAGCATGCCAGGCATAGATAGTAAGGGTAAAGGTAAAGGGGTACCTGACCATTAGGTCCAGTCGCAGACGACTCTGGGGTTGCGGCGCTCATCTCGCTTTAATGGCCGAGGGAGCCAGCGTACAGCTTCCAGGTCGTGTGGCCAGCATAACTAAGCCGCTTCTGGTGAACCAGAGCAGCGCACAGAAACGCCATTTTCCTTCCTGCTGGAGCAGTACCTATTTATCTACTTGCACTTTGACGTGCTTGCAAACTGCTAGGTTGGCAGGAGCTGGGACTGAGCAATGGGAGCTCACCCTGTCGCGGGGATTCGAACTGCCAACCTTCTGATTGGCAAGCCCTAGGCTCTGTGGTTTAACCCACAGCACCACCCACGTCCCTTAGGCATAGATAGGCAGGTCCAATAACTTGCAATCATGAATGAGAAGCAAATTGACAAAGGGCACAGCACAGAGAACCTCTTTAGGTGGCATTTTGTCCTGCTTTGCAGAGGAGAGATGCTAGAAGTGTTTGAAATTATGCATTGTGTGGGGAGGGAGGATAGAAAAAAGTTCAGGATGCATCACAGCCAAGGGCGAGATGATTGCCAGCAATATCCCCATCTGCATAGCCTGGTGGAAAGTGCTCAGATGGAGGGATCCACAAGATCCCAAGCTGCTCTCACAGTTGGCAGCAGACAACAGAGGGCCTGTTCTGGGCCTGATAGCTGCATCAGTCTGAAGCTGGTATAGGGATTGGGCTCAATCTGCCCCTTCAACTCATGATGTACAGGTGGTATTTAACACCAGTGAAATTGGCTAAAATGTATACAACAAAAAATGAATGTTGGAAATGTAAGGAAAAGGAGGGTACTTTTTACCATATGTGGTGGACGTGTAAAGAGGTAAAAGCTTTCTGGGAAATGATATATAATGAGTTAAAGAAAATGTTTAAAAACACTTTTGTTAAAAAAAAACAGAAGCTTTTTTTATTGACATATCAAGAATAAGAAAGGAAGTGAAATGCAAATAAGTAAAATTCAAGTTTGTAAACCACTAGGTGGGCAGGCGGGAAGTCGTTAGGCTCAGTTGAGCCAAAAAGATGAAATAAGAAGATATGATGTTACATAATGTGATTATATGTAAAACTAATAAAAATATTATTTTTTAAAAAAATCAACCTGCCCCTTCAACTGCTGCTGTGAGTGACCAAGGCGGGGATGCAGTAATTCTGCTGTTCCACATACTCTTGGCAGTGGATTGTTCTGTTAGTCCTGCTTAAAGTTGATTCACTGAAATCGATGCAACTCAAGATAAGTCCCTTTGCTATCGATGGGTCTACTGTGCATCACAGGGGGTTGGAGGAGATGAGCCTTTGGGTTCCTTCCAACTCTGCGACTCTATGATTCTACTCTTAGCATGTCTGGATCCAATTCTCTGTGAGAACAAAAAGGAACCCTATACCGGAGATCAAAGTGTTTGAATCTGAAGCTCAGTTTATTTTGCTACGTTTAAGGATTGGCTCCTGCCAAGGAGATCCAAATCTGCTGCAGTGGCAGAAGGCAGAGGAGAAGAGGAGGAGGAGGAGGCAATACTCATGCCAGAATCCACGTTACCATATTCTAATCTAGGAAGAGTCGCATTGTTAAGCAAGTGACACATAGCTACTCCAATCCCCAATTAAAGTCTTTGTGAGCCACTCTCAAGTGCTTCTCATCATTATGTGACAGGTTTCACTTGAATAGGTATATGCTCCACTCCTGAAGGCTTCAGGATCCTCTTGAATAATGAACAGATTCTGAGCAGGGACCAAACAGCTCCTGTTTGAATATAAGCCCTTAGTAGTTTTAGCAAATGGGTTCCCTTTGTGGCCCGGGTGAATTTTTGGTTGCTTCTTTTGATACTGGAGTGTGGGAAAGATCAGACACCTTCATTTGCAGAGTGTGTCCCCTAGGTTCTGTTTGGCTATTAGCATCTGTAAAGTAAGTTCTATAGCATGCCCTCCAACTCCTGGATTGAAAAATCCGGGCTCAGCGGTGGCGTGGCACCGGAAGTCGCTTCTACGCATGTCCAGACATGCGTAGAAGTGACTTCCGGTGCTGGGCTGCCTGTGTCAGCATGTCTGGGCACCAGAAATTGCTTCTGCGCATGTCCAGACTTGCGCAGACAGCCAGGAGCCGGGACATGGCTGCTGGCATGAGCTACATGGGATATTTACGGGATATAATCATTTCGGGATAACAGCAGGAAACGGTAACAAAATATGGGGGTTTCCCGCAAAAAACGGGAGACTTGGCAGCTATGTTCTGTAGCGGGAACCGAAGATGCGGGAAAACCAAAGCCAGAACGCAGCAGGGAACACATGCTTCTTCAAATAAATGTTTATTGCCTGGGACCCTGAGTCCCCCCCCCCCCCGGTGTCAGAGATCAGGCTGAGGAGTACTACTCTGATGAGGAATGGTGGGAGCCCCCCCTCCCCCTGCTCATTGTCAGGATCTTGAAACTCCACAGGAGCAGTGGAGTAGTATTGACCTGGAACAGTGGTTTGATGAGGGGCACAGTTTGGAAGATGATAGTTGGGCAGAACTGGGAGGTGAACAACAACATAAAGAAGAACGGGAAGAGAGAGAGAGAGCTAACCGACTCTCTCTCACTGGAAAGTATATAGCCTCTCAGTCCCAAGGCTAGGAGATTAGATAAGGTAGCTTCACAAAAAGCACAACAGTTGAGAGATCAGGTGGCTAGAAGACGAGAGGATGGATGTGACAAGAGGGAAGTGGGTGGAACCTTAATTGGGAGCCCCGGCACTCCAAAAATGGTCGTTTGTTCTTTTGCTGCATTCATTAAACATTTCTGTTACCGGTAAGAGACCGCATTCTCTGTGTACTGCTTATCTACGGCCGGGGTGGGTGGGTGGGTGGGGGGAGGAAGCCGAGCCCTGAAGCCTGACGCTTGGTGTGTGTTTCAGGAGAAATCTGTACCATAATGCTGATTAATTTCCATGAGGATTGAAAAATAAATAAACCAAAAATTGCTGCTGAATTGCTGAGAACTGAATTTAAGACTGGAGAAGCTGAAATCGACAGGTCTGCCGATCCCTAATTGAGGCCACAATATTTAAAGGGTGAACTTCTCCTCTGCACCCCCCCCGGCTGAGGTCTTCAATGGAGTCCGTTCATTGTGTTTTTCTAACAGTGGCTTATTGATATTGGTGAGGCAGAAGCCTGGGAGACTTACAGTGGGTGGAGCCTGAGCTGTTGACAGGCAAAGCCAACTCATCCTGTTGTTGTTTAGTTGATTAGTTGTGTCCGACTCTTCGTGACCCCATGGACCAGAGCACGCCAGGCACTCCTGTCTTCCACTACCTCCCGCAGTTTGGTCAAACTCATGTTCGTAGCTTCGAGAACACTGTCCAACCATCTTGTCCTCTGTCGTCCCCTTCTCCCAACATCAGGGTCTTTTCCAGGGAGTCTTCTCTTCTCATGAGGTGGCCAAAGTATTGGAGCTTCAGCTTCAGGATCTGTCCTTCCAGTGAGCACTCAGGGCTGATTTCCTTCAGAATGGATAGGTTTAGTCTTCTTGCAGTTCACGGGACTCTCAAGACTCTCCTCCAGCACCATAATTCAAAAGCATCAATTCTTTGGCGATCAGCCTTCTTTATGGTCCAGCTCTCACTTTGGTCCATTTCTTTCTCCCTGCTGAGTTCTTTGAGGGCAACATTGAGACTCAGGAGGAGGAATTTCGTGAATTGGTTGCAAGTAAGGAGATAGACAGTGCTCCCTTCTCCCTAACAAATCAGCCTCCACTGTCTGTACAGCCCATCCATTTGGCATTCCTAACAAAACCAACAGGAGGCTTTTCATGCATGTTATTTTATGGATTGCTCAAGTGGATGGATCATGCGTGATATAATTAAAACCTTTTCAAACAGATGCCCATTCACCAGAACCTATCTATACCCCATGCTCAGTACATTTTTTGACCCATTTCACACCATCTTCTGTGTTCTAGTCAAGAAACAATTTCTCACTGTCGAAAGTGATCTTTAGACAGCTCTAGAAATGTCACCCTTAGGAAACTATCAAATCTACCCCTCCCCCACCAAAAATAAAAATAAAGCCTCTTCAGTTGACACAGCCCCATTGTGTCCCACTTGGTATTTTATAATTTAAACATTCTTTCTTCTTGGTAAGCTTATAAATGCTAGCATTGCTGGGCCTTCGGGGGGAAAGGACGGGTTAAAAATTCTGAACAGAATAAATAAAGCTTCAGATTTTGCTGCTACTGGAGGTTCATGTCAACAGCATGAAGGAGGCTGATGTCTCATTAGCTCCACAAGTGATGTTAGAAGCACCTGCACTATGACTGGAGGAGTGGAGGCAATAATCATGGTGTGTGTGCATGTGCGCAAGGCAGGAGGGCATGGAGACATGAAAACATAACAAGAGCCTGCTGTTTCAGGCCAGTGGCTCATCTAGTCCAGCACCGTATTCTCACTGTGGCCAAGCAGATCCTCATGGAGAAGGTGGCAGAGATCTAAGGATTGGGAAACTGGCCACCTCCAATCTCTGTACATAAATTGTGCTTCGGCAAGCGGCTTTGTGCAGGTGGCTCTCTGTGCTTGGGAAGACCCCCTGCAACTTCTCTAGGATGCTTTTTTTGGAACAGTACCTGCCTAAATTTGTGATGCTTCTCTGAATCAGCCTCTGCCAACCTGGTGGCCTCCAGGTGTTTAGGACTCCAACTGCCATCTAATCCAGGCTCATCCAAAGCCTCTTCTGCATGGGCCCACAAGAAGTACGACAGAACAAATGAAAAGATAAAAGAACAACTGTTATCAGCAGGTGCGCACCGTGCGCCCCCACCCCCCACCAGAATGCTCAAGGGAAGTAATAGTAACACTCTGTTCTGCCTTGGGCAGATCACATCTGGAATACTGTGCTCAATTCTGGGCAGCACAATTCAGGAAGGATGTTGACGAGCTGGAACATGTGCAGAATAGGGCAACCAAGATGACCAGGGGGCTGGAAACCAGACCTTATTAGGAACGGTTGAGGGAGCTCGGTATCTTTAGCCTGGAAAAGAAGAGTGTGAGAGGAGATACGACGGCCACCTTCAAATTTCTCCAGGGCTGTCACATGGAAGAGGGAAGAAGCTTGTTTTCTCCTGCTCTGGAGGGTTGCTGGTGGCGGCGGCGGCAGTGGCTTTCAGTGATATCACGCTGATATATCATGAGATCTCATCAAAATCTTGTGAGACCTTGCCTGAATCTGCTGTCATTGCTATTGTGGCATGGGGGCTGCTGCATATCCCAGGTAGGGAAGGCTTCTGCGGTGGTGGGGTGGCACAGTGATGGCTGTTGGCAAAACCGCAGAAGACCTGGGCACCAAGCCCCCCGGTAAGCCTCTGCCGGGTATCTTCTCTCCGGTAGCCAGCTGTAACACGATCCAGGCTCCTTGGAGTCTGGACACGTTATCTGCAGAATTCATCTCCAGCGTTAGCGTGGTTTGGCAGCAGCAGCAGCATCAGAGAAAAGTCAGAGAAGTTCTTGCATATATACAAGCGTTTATTCTAAAGCATCTTGGAAGCAAGACCAAACGTGTCTGTCTCCATCAGTAAAGCAAAAGCAAGAGAACTAACATTACAATAGTACAACAAACAGAAATATACATCATGTGACACAGTCAACGTCCTCTTCCAAGCCTGTTCCTGTTTAAGGTGGAACAGAATCTACTATGAAATCCTAACAATGGCAGCAGTGTGGTTTGCTTCAGATGGTGAAACATGACATGTGGCCCCATATAATTCACATGGACAGATGTAGCGTGTGAACTAGGGCATAGTGGGTTTAGACTGCAGCACATCCTATGATCACAGTGTCACCTTTGTCCAGCTCCTGCAATTGCTCTTAAGTATTGCAACATATGGGTGGAGAATAATAATAATAATAATAATAATAATAATAATAATAATAATTCCGTTTCTACAGTATGCTTGCCCATGGGAGTGCATACTCAAGGACGGCTGGGACAGCTTGCATGTTCAAGCATAAGAACATAAGAAGAGTCTTATTGGATCAGAACACAGACTCATTATCCTGCTTCCTATAGCGACCAACAATTGCTCTTTGGAGAGCCAATGAACAGAGAATGAAGGCAATAGGCTTCTCCAGCAAAATGGTATTGGGTTTACTAGTCCTTTGCATTATTGCAAAGCATTACAGCACAGTTTGATAAATGGTTTCTCTCTCTCTTATCATGGTAATAGGCACAATAAACAGAAGCTATTGCCCTATACTCCATCAAAATCTGTAACTTGAATCTTTGCTCCTTCCAGGAATGCGCTCTGAAGTGTATTTTCTTTCCTGATTTATTGAATGCCTCCGGTATCAGAGATTGGGTTAAGAGAAGTAAATGCAATAAACTGATATGTTTTCTTTTCCTTCTGTTGTTCTCCCCCACCCTGTTAAGGGGAGAAAAAAAACAAAGTGAGGAAGGGAAACTTAATGTTTGTGTAACTGGATTTTATCGTTGTAAACTAATTAGAAGCCTGTTTTGGGGAATAAATAAATCTTTTCAGACAGGGATCTGGGGTAGAGCTGGGATGGTCTCTTTAGCTTCTAACAGGAATCTGCCACCTATGAAGGTAATAGGAGGATATGCCCATCAGGACATGGCAAGCATGGATGGGAGGAATATTTTGTCAGAGTAACTGGACCTGAGAATTTCCTTCATGAGCTAACCACAGGTGCAAGGTCAGCCAAGCCAGCTGCTTTGGTAACAGCCCAGTGCCCCGACTATATCTGTGATTAATGCATGCCAGCTCAGTAGTGTTTGCTGGTAAATTGGTTAGCCGGTCGGTGTTACTTGTCTGGTGCTAAATTTGGAATTGCTGGACTTATTTTAAGCAAGGGAGACACTCTGTACTTGTATGTAACTGTCACGGTCCGGTCGGCGGGCAGTTGAAGCCCTGGCTGAGGACGTCAGGACCAGAGGCAAGATGGTGGTGTAGAAGCAGGAACAGGTGCAGGGCTGAGGGTCCAGCAGCAGGCAGTCACAGGGTAAAGGAGCAATGCAGAGGCAAAGGCAAAGGTCCAAGGGTCGAGGAGCAAGACGTCAGCAAGGCGAAGGTCCAAGGAGCAAGGCATTGGCAAGGCAAGGGTCCAAGGAGCAAGGAGCAAGAGGCCAGATGCAAGCAGGGAGGGATAGTGTTGCTGTGGCAAAGAGCTGAAGGGAAATGCTGAGCTTTTATCCCTCTCAGCTCCTGCCACCAGCTACAGTGAGGTATCAAGTGGCCTCACCTGAGTGGCCACTCCTTGTTTCTCCAGCACAAGCTGAGGCAGGCCCCAGTCCTGCAAAGCACTACAGGCCCCAGAGCCTGACTCCTGCCCATACTCCTGACAGTATCTGTCTGTCTGTCTGTCTGTCTGTCTGTCTGTCTGTCTGTCTCTCTCTCTCTCTCTGTGTGTGTGTGTGTGTGTGGAGGGGTAATGTGTGAATGAAACAGAGCAGATGGTGGAGGGACTGCGTAGATCCAGCTTTCAAGCTAACAACTCTGATATTAACCAACCAACCAATCTTCTTCTTCTTCTTTTTTTAAAACCCAAGAGTTCCACCAAGGTTATTTCTTTCTGCAAGCAAGCAAAATGACCATAACAGATTAGTGTGAAACCAAGGGCAGTTCATGGCTGATGCTTGCCAAGGTCAAAGCAGTGACAGGATATATAGTTAATTATTTGCAAGAAGTGAATTTGAATAGGGTCTAAGGGATGACACCAGTCACAAGGAGGGATATGCCAGAAGATGCTTCCAAGTGATAAGTGGATCCATGCAAGGGGTGTCTAGAGTTGCCACCCAGCCAGTATGTTACTGGGTTGAGCAGAATTTTACCCCCTTAGCTTGTTGCTAGAATTACAGATAGCAAAATATCTTGCCAAATGCAAGATGGTTCTTTTAAAATTAGATTAAGAAGCAATACAAACACACGTTGGTGAGATTACAATTTCCCCCCCTGAACAGCAAGTAAAATATTGTTGTAAACAAAAGTTGCCCTTATTCCCTTATGGGGTATACGAGAGCCCTTATAGAGTCCTTTGTAGGTTCTCCATCGGTAGGAGAGAATAACAAAGGCCAACCAGAGAATATTGAGAAGCAAAGCAGCTAATAAGCCTGATCTTTATTGAACTGTTGCAACAGGGTGCTCCTCATAGGCAGGAGAAAGGAGGAGGACCCAGAACAAAGGTGTGCCTGCCCTTATATAGACAAATCCCTGCCCTGGAGCTCAAGACCACCCCTCCATACATCAAACATACATCACAGAAGGGGTGTAGCCCAAGACCACCCTCCAGATACATCATACCTACATCACAGACATTTGAATGTTGTTTTTCCTGTCTGCCAGGTTATCTGATAATGCCTTATCTGATTGCCTTTCCTGGTAGTCTGGCCATTCCTTTGAGATGGTAATTACTTAATTCCTGAGACAATGGGAAGGTTCCCTTATCCCCATCCTCCTTGCAGAGAAACATTTGCTTAGTTTGGGAGTCAAAATGATTTCAGGACTGTCTTCCTGAACTGTTTCAGATATGTGGCTTATATATTTATGTATGTGTTTGCTTGGTACATTTATGAACATTTATTACATATATATAAAGCCAGGGGGTAGGCAACCTAAGGCCCAGGGGTCGGATCCGGCCCAATCACCTTCTAAATCCAGCCCACAGACGGTCCGGGAATCAGCATGTTTTTACATGAGTAGAATGTGTCCTTTTATTTAAAATGCATCTCTGGGTATTTTGTGGGGCCTGTCTGGTGTTTTTACATGAGTAGAATGTGTGCTTTTATTTAAAATGCATCTCTGGGTTATTTGTGGGGAACAAGATTCCCCCCCCCCAAAAAATATAGTCCGGCCCACCACGTGGTCTGAGGGACGGTGGACCAGCCCACGGCTGAAAAAGGTTGCTGACCCCTGTATAAGACCTTAAATTTTTTTATTACAATATGCATTACCAAGCAGAACTTCAATCTGTCACTGGGAAGCTCAAAGAAGTGGCGAAGTGACCCCCTCAGATAGTCTTCCTTTGCACAACCCTCTGGCCATGAGTCTGTGCACAGCTTCTCACTGCTATGCTCAAAAACTGTGCCCTCTCATGGCCAGTATAGGCTCAGCTATGAGCCACTCTACATCAAAGACAAAAAGCCAGGCCATACATCAAAGGCTTTTGCTGACCAGTGCCATTTGCCAACAGACCACACATCAAAGACTTTTTTTTTACAAGGGATAGAGAAAGTAATGACAAACTTAGTTGGTCTCTAAGGTGCTACTGGAAGAATTTTTTTTATTTTGTTTCTGCTACACCAGACCAATACCTGTAAATGACCTACCTGTAACCAGTAAATAATAAAACATAGATAACCAGAGCCAGGACGAGTTAACCATGTCAGATCACTAATCTCCTCAAAATCACAATAATCTTCTGGAATAAGTTTCCCATACACAAAGCCACAGGGTGGGGAAATGCAGCAGAGCCATATTCTGGAATCTCATGCCCAGAAGATCACTGACCCGATCAGACTGGCCCCAAAATTACATCCCCCCACCGGTATGTTATGAAAAATGTACCCCAAAATGCGTTGCCTTTTAAGAAGGACAGACGCGGGTCGGAAGCTCCAAAATTTGCACTAAGTTCAGCTCCGCCGGGAAAATGACAGAGACCACACGATGCTGTCAGGAAAAACAAACTGATCCCTTTATTGCAGAATGCAAAGCTACAGCTGTAGGGTCCCTGCCTCTGGAAAGAAGGAAGGAACCCCGGGAAATGGTAAAGTCCCCTTATATACCCTCCTGTCCCTGCATGGAAATCTCTGGACTGGGAGGGAGGGGGAGACAAGGGCGATGGGTGGGGGATCGGATTAGCTGGGTGCGGAGATGACTTTTCCTTTCAGATGGAGAGATGTCAATCGCTCTTCTCCTGTCGCTGATGGTGCTCCCTGTTGTTTGGCAGGAAGGGCAATCAGTCGAGATGGGTGCAGAGGTGGGGCAGTTCCTGGCGATTTCCGTGGGGTGGAAGTCCGCCCGGCAGGTGTTTTCCTCCAGGCCATGGAAGGGTGGGCTACGTAGAGGATGGCAATTTATTTGAATAAAGTTGTTCCAGATAATCCCTCTATTGTCCGTGTGTCCTTGAATGGGTATAGGGTGGTAGTAGGGCAAGGTTCAGGTGGGTTGGGATCATACAGGGTTCATACAGAAAATATACCTGGAAAACATACCTAATACAGGGATTTCTAATTAAAAGGTAGCAGTCCTGACATATACAGTTCTAAGATATAAAACAGCAATTCTAATACAGAGGCAGCGGATAGAGATTTCATGGTAAGAGAACATATAATAGGCTGTATTATTAACTTGAGTAGAAAAGTGTCACTTTGGATTTGGGCGGTTCCCCCCCCCCTTCTTCTGGAACACTGTTTTGTTCTGGGCGGAGGGGAGGTGGAGAGGGGAAATGTGTGAGTTTATGCTAACTGTTGTGCATATGCAGATCCTTAAGCCTTCCTTCAGGCAGGGTCGCGTCCTAGCGGCAGGGGTGGGGAGACAGAGAAGATGGCATTGAACAGGATTCTGGGTATTGCAGCTGTCAAATTCTGTCACCCCTCTCTGCTCATTAATAATGGTGTCCTGCAACCCCCCCCCCCAATATGATTTTATAACAGGTACCAGGTGAAATTTTTTTAATTTGCATTTAAGATGCTTGTGTTTAGACTGAGCTGTCATTTTAAAGTTTTAATGCTACCTCTTATTTTGCTAATTTATTAAGAATGTTGTGTTGATCTTTTCTTGTTTTTGCCGTGTTTCTATCTGCTAGGAATAATTTTATTGATGTGCATTGTGCACCCCCCTGAAATACATTCAGATGAAAAACAAACCAGAAGTATATTTTCATAAATTTTAAACATCAGGCATTTTTATTACATATTAAATTTATTGGTCACTTTTAAAAAGCAAAGTAACTCTAAGCGAAGGGAATTGAATAATCACAGTATGTCCATGTATTCTTTAAAGTATCCTTGCTCAGATCTGTTGATTTGGTACCTCCCTGGTTTCACCAGTTAACTCAGGTTGGCTAGAAATATATTAAGTAATTAAACAAACACATTTTTTTTCCATACATTTCATTAAATTTGTGAATTGCCTTCCACGAAACAAAACCAACAGTAAAAACATATACAAAAACAATTTCAATCTCAGTGCAGATGCAGCCTGGGATAAGAATCTCCACATAAAAGGCTTTTCAAAAAAGTAAGATTTTTTCTTTGCATTACCCTGACTTTTTTTTATTAAAAATATAATTTTTATTAAATTTTCACTTTCAACAATAAACAGTAATTTCCAACATGTACCTACAAATCTCATTCCCTACCACTCTGCTGAGCTTATGACTTCCCTCCATCCTGCCAACAAGCTTTCCCTTTTCAAATCTATATCTCACAGTTTAATCCAAAAAAGGAAGATATTCAATGGCATTGAGAAAACAATAGAGAAAGGTCAGGTGCCGCCACGCTAAAGGCCAGATTCTCACATTGTCTGGAACTGGCCTCCTGATGAGAAGGTGTCTGCAGGAGACCCTCTCCTGCGGTGTGCAGTGAATGGTTCTGTACATAAGGGGAGAGATGAACTTTTTGGTATTGTGCTCCAAACATTAGGCATTGCACACCTTGAATGTTGCCTGGTAGCTAATTGGCAGCCTGGGCAATTCTTTAACCTGTATTATTGCTAGAATAGAAGAGAAATGCTTTTCTATAGCATTAAGTAGCCACTCCCTAAGAAAGGAAACATTTTGTAAACTGGAAGAGGGTCGTTAGTGATAATAATAGTAATACGGTACTAATAAAAATAAACACAAGCACTTGATGTTCCGTAGAGCAATAAATGGCTGACTCCTGTCATGGGTGGAACTTATTCAATTCTTCTTCAAGGAAATTTTAAAGAACACCAGACTTCCTCTCTAGAGTGTAGCTTAATGTGGCATAAATTGAGATGGGGTTTGTGTGTGTCGGCATCTGCCCTGCACAAATTGTGTCTGTGGTGGAGGATTTGGAAAGCAGATGAGATAAATACATTCATTTATCCTTTTAGAATTAAGAATGGCATGAGGATAATGAAATTTTCTCAACAAGAGTGAGCAAAATCTACTCCACACTGGAGTAAATTTGAAGGCATGCACTATAGTCCTGTTGGGCTGTGATCCAATGGATGATTTCACAGGTGTCAGCCATAGCCCAAAGTGCATTTAATCAACTTTGGCTGGGTTGCCAGCTGTGACCCTACTTGGGGAAAAAGCAACAACACAATCTGGCCAAAGATATCTATACTCTGTTAATATCCAGGTTAGATTGCGTGACAGCCCCAGCCCCCAGGGATCATAAGGAAGGAATGAAGACTCTGACTATGCTATATGGAATTAAAATTAGGCCACAACTTTATTAAACTTAATAATAATTTCTTATTTATACCCCGCCCATCCAGCTGGGTTTCCCCAGCCACTCTGGGTGGCTTCCAACAGAACAGAACCATAGCTGCCAAGTCTCCCGTTTTTTGCGGGAAACCCCTGGATTTTAATCCGTTTCCCGCTGTTCTCCTGAATGGGAAAAAAATCCCAGAAATCCCCCGGATTTCCTACCTGCCAGAGGCTCCATTTTGGGTGCTGACGCCGTCCGATTTCCGGTGCCCAGACATGGGTAGTGCGGCACCAGAAATCGCTTCTACGCATGTCTGGACATGCGTAGAAGTGACTTCCAGTGCCGCGCCGCTGCTGATCCCGCATTTTTCAGCGAGAGACTTGGCAGCTATGTTCCAGCCCGATCTGAAGATGCTGAGGATTCAAGCTGGGACCTTCTGCATGGGCAGATGTTCTACCACTGTGCTACGATGCAGGTCCTTTTCAGAAAATCTGCTGCAAACAGTCAACTGCAGGGCCGTCTTAAGCTTATCTGGTGCAGTGGTGCAAGGATCCCTCCGGCGATCCTTGGGATCCAACCGGACCCTCCAGAACAGATATCGTCCGCAACCGGAGGTACCACTGTACATGTGTTTTTCTCTTTTTAGCTACTGTTGATTTCAATTATATTCTGACTGCTTCTAAATACAGTCGTACCTTGGTTGTCAAACGGAATCCGTTTCGCAAGTCCGTTCGACTTCCGAAAATGTTCACCAACCAAGGCGCAGCTTCCAATTGGTGACAGGAGCTTCCTGCACTCAATCGGAAGCTGCAGAGGCTGCGTCGGACGTTCAGGTTCCAAAGGACGTTCACAAACTGGAACACTTACTTCCGGGTTTGCGGAATTCAGGAGCCCAAACATTTGACTCCCAAGGTGTTCCAGAACCAAGGTACGACTGTACTTTTAAAAAAACTTTTTATTGAGAATTTTATTGTTTTATATTTTTGTAACCACTTAGAAGGTTTGTGGGGGTTTTTGTTTACAGTAACCCCAGCAATGCACTGACCCACAGATCAGAATCCAGAGTGTGACACCCATGATAGCAGAGCTAGCTAAGTGATTCATCTGCACTCATATTTCAGCATGTATGGTACATTTCTGCTGCTGCTGCTTAAATCAACTCTAGCTCTCCACTGACCCACAGTATATTCATAACGTAGAAAAAGTTGTAATTTGTTAGTTTAGCCAAAAAACCTCATTGCCCATGTCATTCAAAGTAACATTTTTCACTTTGCTCAAGACTGTTAATTTTTGAAGTATGTTTCTAAATCAAGGGACACAGACAGCCCAATCCTATGCAGTCATGGAATTTATGTTAGGACTTTAAACCTAAGATGCTGGCAAATTAGCAAGGTCATGTGATTAAAGTGGTTAAGTCGTTAAGTTGTTAAGATGCTCAGTATATATAGAGCGTTTGTTTTGTTTGCCTGTGGGGTGTGGAGCAGTCATGTCTGAAAGCTCTGGAGGTGTTTCTGTTATTTTTCTGCAATAAAGCTGTCTTTGAAAGTTGGGCTTCCGTGGGTCATTTCTGCTGCAAAGCTACAAGGCTTTTACCGCATCAAGAATCCAGCCGCTGTGCTTAATGCTCTGCAAAGAGAACTGTTTCTGGTCTGCGCAGCGCAAGCGTTTTACTGGACCAGAGCAGAAAACCTCTTAATTTAGTCCTACTGTATTTAGTGGGCTTACTCTAAAGTAAGTGCACACATTGTAGCCCTAATTGATCAGTTTACCTGTCAAAACATGATAGGTTTGGGTTTCTTCAGTGTCTTAAAAAGCACATAGATTTGCTTGGTTCTGTTTTCCAGAACAGAAAATGTAAATCTGTGTATTTTATTAAGCAAAGCAGTAACTAATTCCATTCTATATTTGTATCGCTGTATTTGCAACTGAGGATCAAATAGGCAAAGGACAGTACTTTTTATTAGATTTCTGAAACAGCTGGTTCTTGTACTGCTTCTGTGCTTCTGTTGCCCCATGAGATGTGCACAACAGCCTGCATAAAGGGCAGGGAGAGAAATCAAACTAATGTGCAAGAAATATGTTGCATTCTGAGCATGCAAGAATTGCAATCTCACAAAATGTTGAGGGGAGACATTTGATGCACAAAAAAGAGCCACAAAAGCTTCTGGTAGTTGGTGTTTAACAACATCTGCAAGTAAATATTAAGACTTTTATTTGATAAGCTGTAACAAACAAGAACGGTGAAAAGTCGTAAGGCAGAAAATAATAATAGTAATAATATTAGTAGGAGTAGTAGTAATTTATTTATTTATACCCCACCCATCTGGCTGGGTTTCCCCAGCCACTCTGGGCGGCTTCCAACAAAACACTAAGATACAATAATTCATTAAATATTAAAAGCTTCCCTAAACATTTTTCCCTATAGAAAAAAATGTATGTACAATTATTCTGAATTGCAAGGGTGTGTTGGTTTGGTGATTGTAAAAAGCAAGATCAGAGGACGTGAAATGTGTAAAACTTTGGACAGTGATAATTACATGGTTAACAGTGGTAATTTCCAAAACAATTTTTTTTTATGATGCAGATATCATGGCACCATTAAGTACAAGGAATGGACAAGGAATAATTTGGCTCAGTTCACTCCACAAATGATAGCACTGAAACTTGATGTATTGTAATTCCATAGTTTCACGTCACAGAGTCCCTTTGAAGTTCCTTTGCTTGAAGTTCCTTTAAGGTTATTTACAGAGTGTCATTCTTCCAAAGGCTTTTTGAATATTGCCACCTCTGATGTCAGACGTCTGTCCATTTCTTATTTTGCATATAGGCTGGTGTGTTTTTCCTGTTTAGAATGCAGAAAGGAGTTTCCGAAGGCGGATATCACGTAAGAAGATCGCAGATATCACATGGGAAGATGAGGAGGTGAACAAACTCCTGATTTTGTGAACAGCTTCTAAGGCTGTGTGATAGTATTGCCAGAGTGAATTTGTGGACAGATATGGCATCTGCGTCTGCCACAGGGGCTGCTCCCTGGTATACAGATCCCTGGTATAGGTATGTTGTTTCTTGGGAAAAGCTGATCAAGAGGTGCCTGTAAACATCACGTTCCTTTGTTTTTTGTTTTGCTATTTTCTAATCTTGTTGTTGTTTAGTCGTTTAATCGGGTCCGACTCTTCGTGACCCCATGGACCATAGCATGCCAGGCACTCCTGTCTTCCACTGCCTCCCGCAGTTTGGTCAAATTCATGTTGTCGTGGCGAAGGGGCTTGAATAACTCAGAGAAGCTATGAGCTATGCCGTGCAGGGCCACCCAAGATGGATAGGTCATAGTGGAGAGTTTTGACTAAATGTGATCCACCTGGAGAAGGAACTGACAAGCCACTCCAGTACCCCTGCCAAGAAAACCCAATGGACAGGCATATTTTCTAATCTAGGTCTCTCCTATGGCTGTTCTTATATTGCCTTGACCAATGAGCCTGAAGGGATGCAGCATGCTTCATTTTAAGAAAGGAAGTCACTAGCTTAGGGGGAGGAGGCAAGGCTGCCTGTGACTGGGGCAAGGTGGGGCAGGAGTCTTTAACCACTCACCATCCCAATCAGAACCACAATGGGAGGAGATCTGCTGTTGGCATCAATGGGCCCTTCCCATGGCAAGGCATGGTAGGAGGGGTCTGTTCCAGTTTCTGTGCTGGAGAAAACATGCACACTCTACTCTTGACCAGGCTTGGGGCCCCTGAGCTACTCTTCACAAAAGGCAACACCTAAGAATGGTTAAGGCTTTGTTCTTGGAAGCATCCTGGCAGCTGCCTGCTTGAGCTTGGGATTCACCAACACCAGGAGGGCAGCCTGCACAGGAGAGTACATTAGTATTATTGTTAGACACACTGAAAGGCCAACTATATTGTCACTATAGCCAGTTATAAGTAAGATATTTGCTACGTAAAAAGAAATGGAAAGGATCAGCAGGAGGAGCACAGTCCCAGCTGCCTTGGTGTGAGCGTCTGTTTGGAGGCTCCTAACATTGGATTCTTTCCCAGTCACTTTGTAGACGTGTCTGTAGAGTGAGGCTACAACCGTGATAGAGCAAGAAAAAGCTATCAGGAACGGGCTGGCACAACCGGTAATCAAAAAGAAGATTTTGAAATTAGTAGCAAAATCAACCTCTGTCCTTTCTTGCGTCATGTTTGTAATGCTTCTCTGGGGTTTAATATACATAGTCTGCACTGCAAAGAAGGAAGCAAGCAAGGAGATGCCTTGAGATCCCCCAAGAAGCCAAGTTAGTATCCGTGATGTCATCAGCTTGCACCAAAGGAAAAGGGAGCAATTGTTGTTAACGATCTTGAGATAATAGAAGAGGCAGAGCCAGGCAGTAAGCCAGAATCGGGAGTATGTGAGAAAGCTTCCAATGAAGAAGGTAATTTGTAAAATTAAGTGGCTGATAGAGCCAGGGATGAAGTAGTAATTAATTAAAAATGGAAACAGAACACCAGAGAAGCCGATATTGGACATACCTAGGGACAGAAGAAGTTGTTCTCTAACATCAAGTTTCCTGCTTTTAGCCCACTCAGTGACTATCACTGCAGCAATAAAGCCATTGGAGAGGAGCCCACCGATGGCCAGGACAGCTAGAGACGCCAGAAAGGCAATAAGTTGAGGGGAAGGCATCTCTCCGTCTCCTTGCAGATTATTGTACCAAGTGGCCTTTCACCAGTCCAAAGTTGCTGCGCTGAGGTGGAGCATGCAAGTGAGACAAAATATCTGCAGCATCCTTATGAATGACAGGGGAACTATGCAAATGAACTATCAACCAAACTATTACCGCCCAGTCAGCCTGACATCAATACCAGGAAAGATTCTAGAGCAGATCATTAAGCAAACGGTCTGTGAGCACCTAGAAAGGAACGCTGTGATCACTAAAAGTCAGCATGGGTTTCTGAAAAATAAGTCATGTCAGACTATTCTGATCTCATTTTTTGACAGCATTACAAACCTGGTACAGTAATACCTCGGGTTACGAACGCGATCCGTTCCGGAACGCAGTTCGTAATCCGAATAGTTCGTAAACCGAACGCAATGGGCGCCGCCATTTTGCGCATGCGCAAAGCGCGATTTTCGCGCTTTGCGCATGCGCAGATCACGCGATCGCGCACGCGCCGCTTCTGCGCACGCGCGCGCGGCAAAAACACTTCCGGGGTTGCGCAGTTTGTAACCCGAACTGTTCGCAAACCGAGGTGGTCATAACCCGAGGTACGACTGTAGATGAAGGGAATGCTGTGGATATAGCCTATCTTACTTTCAGCAAGGCCTTTGACAAGGTGCCCCATGATATTCTTGTAAAGAAGCTGGTAAAATGTGGGCTAGAGTCGACAATACTACCATTCAGTGGATTTGTAACTGGCTGGCTGACCGAACTCAAAGGGTGCTCATCAATGGCTCCTCTTCATCCTGGAGAGTAGTGACTAGTAGTGTGCCAAAGGGTTCTGTCTTGGGCCCAGTCTTATTCAACATCTTTATCAATGACTTGGATGATGGGCTTGAGGGCATCCTGAGCAAGTTTGCAGATGACACCAAATTAGGAGGGGTGGCTAATACCCCAGAGGACAGAATCACACTTCAAAATGACCTTAATAGATTAGACAACTGGGCCAAAGCAAACAAGATGAATTTTAACAAGGAGAAATGTAAAGTACTACACTTGGGCAAAAAATATTAAAGGCACAAATACAGGATGGGAGACACCTGGCTTGAGAGCAGTACATGTGAAAAGGATCTAGGAGTCCTGGTAGACCACAAACTTGATATGAGTCAGCAGTGTGATGCAGCAGCTAAAAAAGCCAATGCAATTCTGGGCTGCATCAATAGGAGTATAGCATCTAGATCAAGGGAAGTAATAGTACCACTGTATTCTGTTCTGGTCAGACCTCACCTGGAGTACTGTGTCCAGTTCTGGGCACCACAGTTCAAGAAGGATACTGACAAGCAGAGGCTTGACAGCCATATGTCAAGAATGCTTTGATGGTGTTTCCTGCTTGGCAGGGGGTTGGACTGGATGGCCCTTGTGTTCTCTTTCAACTCTATGATTCTATGATTCTATAAATTAATGAGACTCTCTGGCTGCTCATTTCCATAATGCCTCTATCAGGCATAGTGGTGTAGACAGAAACTGTATACTGTATCAGAGGGCTGCCTGTCACTCCACTTTGTATAAAGGGGGGGGGGGCTGTTCCATTTTGCCTGCCCCATGAATAAGAAAGCTTGCCACAGGGAAGCACTTAGCAGTGGCCCAGAGTTTATGTAAAGAATAGGAGGAGCTGGAAATACTACTTTTGAAACACAGGAGAATCCACCTCTGAAATATTCCAGCTGGCTTGTTTGTCCTCAGACCCTCCTGCTTCTGGTTCGCAGGCCTTTGCAGCCTTTTATTTAATCCCAGATTATAGGCAAATGCTTCTTCCACAACTGCAAGCCATCTCTTGCCCCAAAGTAAAAGCTATCTGCAGTTATTTCCAATGCAGTTTTCCCTTCCTTTGCCTGCTGTTAATTTTTTCACTGTTCTTTAAAAACAGATCAATGCAAACTCAAGTGGCAGTGTGTAAGAACCACGATAGTAGACTTAGCTCAGAGATCCAGCTGCATTCATTTTTCTATTGCACATTCTGCGCTGCTGCTTAAATCCACTCCACCTCTGTACTAACCCAGTATATTTATAATGTAGAAGCTAATACTTTTGTTTTTTCCAAGAGACCTCACTGTGTGTGTGATTCAGTTACCATTTTGACTGCGCTGTTGCCATGTCAAAGATCTAAACTTTTGGATCTTTAAACAGAGGGACATGTCCTGCCCAATCCTACTATATTCAGTGGGCTTTCTCTAAGGTTAGTGCACCTACGATTGCATTCCTGATTGATACATTGTGGGGTTTTTTTAGTGTCTTAAAAAGCACAGATTTGCTTGTTGCTGTTTTCCAGAGCGGGAAATGCAAAGATATGTATTTAATTTAGCACATTGGTAACTGAATCCATTTGCCTATTTGATCCTCAGCTGTAATTATAGCAATGCAAATAGCAAAGGACAGCATCTTTTATTAGGTTCCTGTAAAAATGCCTAATTTTTGCACTGCACCTGTGCTTCCATTACACTTTGAGCTGTGGATATCAACCTTCATAAAGGGCAGAGAGAGGAAGAGAAATGCCACGAAACATGTTAAGAGAAGTTCTCATAACGAGGGAACCGCCAGAAGGCCTTCAGCGCTGGACCTCAGTGTCCGGGCAGAACGATGGGGGTGGAGACGCTCCTTCAGGTATACTGGGACGAGGCCGTATAGGGCTTGAAAGGTCAGCACCAACACTTTGAACTGTGCTTGGAAACATACTGGGAGCCAATGTAGGTCTTTCAAGACCGGTGTTATGTGGTCTCGCTGGCCGCTCCCAGTCACCAGTCTAGCTGCCGCATTCTGGATTAGTTGTAGTTTCCGGGTCACCTTCAAAGGTAGCCCCACCTTTGAAGGTAGCAGAGATCTCAGTGCAGTCATCCCTGTGGCTTGAGTGTACCAACCTCCTCACCCGGATTGCGTCACTCATCTTTTCTCCCTCTCAGTAATAAGCATGGACCTCGGACTTGGGAAGTGAGGAAAGCAAGACTGCCCAACCCCACCAACAGCTGCTGCTGCCCTGCTGTCTGCAGGACATTAAGTTACCTCTACATTAACTTATTTGACTATTGCAGGGATGCGGTAGCTGTGGCCCTTCAGAAGTTGTTAGCCCACAACTCCCATCATCCCTTGCTAGCAGGAGCAATGGTCAGGGATGATGGGAATTGTAGTTCAAAAACAGCTGGAGACCCAGGTTCGGGAAACTCTGACCAACCCCCTGCCATGCAGGAATCTTTCACCCAATGAGGGCCTTGAATCCACAATCCTGAGATTAAGAGCCTTATGCTCTACTGACTGAGCTATCTAAGGAAATTTATGTACCTGTGAAATGAACAGGTGTAAGGAAACAGGACCTGTGAGCAGTACATGTGAAAAGGATCTAGGAGTCTTGGTAGACCACAAACTTGACATGAGTCAGCAGTGTGATGCAGCAGCTAAAAAAGCCAATGCAATTCTGGGCTGCATCAATAGGAGTATAGCATCTAGATCAAGGGAAGTAATAGTACCACTGTATTCTGCTCTGGTCAGACCTCACCTGGAGTACTGTGTCCAGTTCTGGGCACCACAGTTCAAGAAGGATACTGACAAGCTGGAACGTGTCCAGAAGAAGGCAACCAAAATGGTCAAAGGCCTGGAAACGATGCCTTATGAGGAACGGCTTAGGGAGCTGGGTATGTTTAGCTGGAGAAGAGAAGGTTAAGAGGTGATATGATAGCCATGTTCAAATATATAAAAGGATGTCTTATAGAGGAGGGAGAAAGGTTGTTTTCTGCTGCTCCAGAGAAGCGGACACGGAGCAATGGATTCAAACTACAAGAAAGAAGATTCCACCTAAACATTAGGAAGAACTTCTTGACAGTAAGAGCTGTTCGACAGTGGAATTTGCTGCCAAGGAGTGTGGTGGAGTCTCCTTCTTTGGAGATCTTTAAGCAGAGGCTTGACAGCCATATGTCAAGAATGCTTTGATGGTGTTTCCTGCTTGGCAGGGGGTTGGACTGGATGGCCCTCGTGGTCTCTTCCAACTCTATGATTCTATGATTCTAGGACCTATGTTCTGTCCTGTTCGCAGTGTGGGCAGGCAGGCAGGATACAAAGGCAAAACCACCCCAAGACAGGCAAATGGACTTCAAATCCTATAGAGATGCATGATAAAAGTGACTGACAAGTATAATAATAATAATAATAATAATAATAATAATAATAATAATAATATCATCATCATCATCATCTTAGGGAGAAAGTAACTTACAGAGATGATACCTTTGATTTTTGAAACATCTCATTCTTACATTGCCTCTGTGCATCACTTGCCCCTCAAGATCAGGCAATAAGCTTCGTAAAGGAAAGGGAGGGGGAAGCAAGCTAACGTAATAAATATGTTGTGTTTTGGGCACACAGGAAATTCTATCATACACAGTATTGTGGGGAGACATAGATGCACAGAGGCTGATCCTTCCCAAGAATATAAATGTGCCGTATGATCAAAAATGTCTGACTCCACCAAGTAGCAGCCAACCAGCTGCTCCTAACAGCCAACAGACAGTGCACAAAAGTGATTGCCTGCCCATTCTGTCTAGTTAATAGCCGTTGGTAGACCTGTCCTTCACTGAAGCATTAATCCCCTTCAGAGATTCAGAGGGAGAGCAGGTGGCTCTGAGGAAGGAACAGGTCATGGTAGGAACTCAGGGAGGTGAAGCTGTGCTGGAGTCAGATTTTCATGTCCAAAGAAGAATCATGACAGGCATCCCCAAACTGTGGCCCACCAGATGTTTTGGACTACAATTCCCATCTTCCCCGACCACTGGTCCTGTTAGCTAGGGATCATGGGAGTTGTAGGCCAAAACATCTGGTGGGCCACAGTTTGGGGATGCCTGTCATAAGGCATCTTTCCCAGGCCTTTGACCATTTTGGTTGCCTTCTTCTGGACACGTTCCAGCTTGTCAGTATCCTTCTTGAACTGTGGTGCCCAGAACTGGACACAGTACTCCAGGTGAGGTCTGACCAGAGCAGAATACAGTGGTACTATTACTTCCCTTGATCTAGATTCTATACTCCTATTGATGCAGCCCAGAATTGCATTGGCTTTTTTAGCTGCTGCATCACACTGCTGACTCATGTCAAGTTTGTGGTCTACCAAGACTCCTAGATCCTTTTCACATGTACTGCTCTCAAGCCAGGTGTCTCCCATCCTGTATTTGTGCCTTTCAATTTTTTTGCCCAAGTGTAGTACTTTACATTTCTTCTTGTTGAGACTG
The DNA here is from genome assembly GCF_965207765.1 of Zootoca vivipara. Lineage (NCBI taxonomy): Eukaryota > Metazoa > Chordata > Lepidosauria > Squamata > Lacertidae > Zootoca > Zootoca vivipara. The sequence continues at coordinate 87,043,424 of NC_142590.1, read as the reverse complement.
AATGGAGTTCAAGGAAGGAAGGGAGGGAGGGAGGGAGGGAGGGTATGTGGGAGTCTTGGCTCATCATAGTCCACAGGAATTGAAAATGTATGAATATGTAGTAACGGCAAAGCTTATGAGTTTCATAAGGGTGAAAGAAGGGAGGCAATAAAATAACAGGGTTTTTTCAGAATAAAAAAAATATATTTATTGCCTCCTGACATAGTAAGGCACATACTGCAAGATATAATTAGGCTTTAATTTTTACATCATGTAAAAACAAATAAGAATGGTGAAGAGACTAGAGGCTAGCACATTTATGCATATTGTCCTGGAGTTGCCAGTACAAATATACGTCTGGGTGTGGGCGATCGTAAAAACAATAAGGTCAGAGGGAAATGAAAAGAGTAAAACTTCAGGCAGTGATAATTAGTACATAGTTAGCAGTAGTAATTTCCAAAACCCTTTTTTAATGCAGATAGCATGGCACCGTTAAGCACATGGAATGTGTTAGAAGTTCTTTGTCTCAGTTCAGAGCACAAATCATATAGGTGAAAACTCCTGATGTATTATAATTCAATGTTTTCTTATCGCAGTGTCTCTTCTGAAGTTCCTTTGCTGCAGGACGACTACTTTCTGGTTATTTATACAGTGTCCTAGAAGGTTTCCCTGTTCTGCCACTTCCTTTTGAATACTGAGATTTCTGACATTTCTGACATTGTCCATTTTGTATTTTGTGTAGAGAGTAGACTAGCTCGTTCCTCCTCTGTAGAAAGCAAAAGGGCAGTGCTGGCAGACATCATGTTGGAAGGCGAGCAGGTGAACAATCCCCTGAGGTTTTGGATGGCATCATTAATTCTGAAACAGTTTTCAGAGTAAGTCTGTGGACAGCGTCTCCGTTCCCCATCTCCACAGCCCTGTTATGGGCATGTTGTTCCTTGGGAAGAGCTGTTTTGGATCAGGAGATTCCTGTAAGGAAGTATAGGTCGACAGCCAAGGCGTGTGAGAGGGAAGTGTCATTCTCCAGACTTGGGTGTCGATAACTGATGAAATGTGTGAGTGATTTCATTTGGAGGCTGTAAGTGGCAAAATGTGTTTGTTTTTGCACTAGGCTGGCTCTTTGGGCATCTGCTTTGTTTTGCCTGTATTAGATGGGCATTGTACTTTGAGGAATGATGTAAGTTGTTAAGTGGTGAGTCCTTATCCCGTGATCCTAAAGAGATATACAGTAGCAGGCTTTGTTTTTAAAAAGTAGCTGGCATGTGGAGGGGGTGGGGAGAGAAGGTTGGCAAGGAACTTTAAGCATTATTCCTTCCATTTCCTGATCAGAATTGCAGTGGCAGGATAGCACTGACTGGAACCAAGAGGGGCTTTCCACGCATTGCAATTAACAGCCGTGATAGGAGCAGGACAATGCTGATTGAAAACATGAGAGCGAAGAAAGCGTTACAGTCCTTCCTCCACTTCACACCCTACACTTGACCAGGCTTGGGGCCCCTGAGCCAGCTCCTCTTACAAAATGCAACATCTAAGAATTATGAAGGCTTTGCTCTCGGAAACATCCAGGCGGCTGCCTGCTTGAGCTTAGGATTCACCGACAACAGGATGGCAGCCTGCACAGGGGAATACGATATTATAACTGTTACACACACTGAAGCAGCAAATACATTTTTTGCAGCTTGTCCAGTTATACACAAGGTCTCTGCCACGTAAAAAGAAATGGAAAGAATCAGGAGGAAGAGCACTGTTCCAGCTGCCTTGACGTGGGCTTCTGTTTGAGGGCTCCTAAATTTGGATTCTTTACCTGTCACCTGGCAGACATGCCTGCAGAGCGAGGTTACTACCAGGATGGAGCAAAGGGAAACTATAAGAAAGGGACAAACAGTATTACCAATTAGAAGCAAGACTTCAAGAGAGCTGTCAAACTCATTCTCTGTCTTTCCTTGTGTCATGTTTGCATCGCTGACTGTTGCGTTGCTCATGAGAGAAATATACCGGTACCTATTTTGAATGACAATGAAGGACATAAATGATGTGATGATGAGAGAGCCCCCAAGAAACCAGGGCACCATCCGCGATATCCTCAGCTTGCACCAAAGGAAGAGGGAGTGTGTGCTGTTCACTATCTTGATGCAATAGAAGAAACAGAGCCAGGCAATGACCCAGAGTCGGGAGAATAGGCCAAAGGCTACAAAGAAGTAATACACACCATATATTACGCTGCCATCGATGTCAGGCTTTAACCCGTATCTAATAAAATATGCAGTCAGAATAAGTGTGAAGAAGATATTGGACGTACCCATGGATAGAATAAGTTGTTCCCTAGCCGCGAGGGTCTTGCATTTAGCTCATTCAATGACTATCACTGCAACTACAAAGCCATTGGAGATCAGCCCACCGAGGGCCAAGTCAATTAAAGCCACCAGAAAGGAAGTGATGTGGGAAGAAGGCATCTCTCTGGATCCTTTCAGACTGCTGTACAGGTAAGACTTTCAGCGACCAAAATTGTTGAGCTAAAGTGGAGAGGGTGAGTGAGTTAGCAGGGCTGTGGCATAGTTTTTAATAGGCTGGGAACCATGCAAACGAACCATGTGCTGGACTATGTAAATGAATGGGATTCCCGGGCTCCTCCTTTCCTTACTGCTTCTATCTCACATAGTGGTGTTGATGCACTATATACCAAAGGGCCTCCTGTCGAAGTTGTCTTGAGTGAGGGTGGTACTCCTTTTTGGTGGTTTTGCGAATAAGAAAGTCAGTGGCCCAGATTCTACTACTCAGGGAATAAATAGCAGGAGCTGGAAATTCTGCTGTTGGCACCTGGAAGAAGCCAGGTCTGAAAGGCTTGCCTTCAGACTCTCTTCATTCAGCCCACACTTTTTTTTATTGGATCCACTTTAAAAGCAAATTCTATTTCCTTAACAGTAAGTTAGTTTGCGTCTCCAAACTAAAAGCCTTATGTAGTCCTTTGTGCCATTCCTTTTGTTGCTGCTCATTTCTCCACCCCCAACACACTATTTCTTCTTTAAAAACAGATACAAGATTCTTAATGCAAGGTGAAAATCCAGCATGTGACAATCAAAATAGGAGTTAGTTCAGAGATTCACCACCACTCACTTGCTCATTGCACAGGGTGAATTTCTGCTGCTGCTTAAATCCACACCAGCACAATGACCCAAAGCTTATTCATAATGGAGTTTCTAATAATAATAATAATAATAATAATAATAATAATAATAATAATAATAATTTTTTATTTATACCCCGCCCTCCCCAGTCAAAACCAGGCTCAGGGCGGCTAACACCAATAAAATTACAATAAAACATAAAAAGTAATTAATTAAAATACAAATTAAAATACAATATTAAAATTTAAAATGCAGCCTCATTTTACGTAGTCCATAAATCCAGCCATGAGGGAGGAAAACACAGGGGTCAGACTAAGTCTGACCCAAAGGCCAGGCGGAACAGCTCTATCTTGCAGGCCCTGCAGAAAGATGACAAATCCCGCAGGGCCCTGGTCTCCTGTGAAAGAGTGTTCCACCAAGTTGGGGCCAATACTGAAAAGGCCCTGGCCCTAGTAGAGGCCAATCTAGTCACCTTATGGCTCGGGATCTCCAGAATACTGTCAGATGTCTTTGTTTTATTTTGCAAAAAGACCTCATCGCCTGTGTCATTCGGATTAACAATTTCAACTGTGCTCAAGGTTGTTGTTGCCATGCCAAAGATCTGAACTTTTGAGGAGGTGGGAATCAGTGCTGCTCACAATTTTGATACAATAGAAGACACACAAAGCCAGGCAATTGCCCAGAGATGGCAGAATATATATATTTGAATAAACAGACATGTATACTGCCCAATCCCATTCATGCTTGGAATTTAATCCTAGTATATTCAATGAGCTTTTTCTAAGGCAAGAGCAGATAAGATTGCTGCTTTAATTGATCAGTTTACCAGTCAAATCATGATAGGGTTTTGTTTCTTTGGAGTATTAAAAAAGCACACAGATTTGCTTGTTGCTGTTTTCCAAAACAGGAAATGCAAAGATGTGTCTTTTATTTAGCACAGTGGTAACTATATCTGTTCTCCATCTCTGATTATTCATCGTCATCCTGGGGGGGAAAGTGACAAATGGGGTGCCACAGGGTTCTGTCCTGGGCCGATTATTGTTGTTCCACGTCTTTATGAATGACATGGAGAATGACATTGAGGGGGTGCTCATCAAATTTGCAGATGACACCAAACTGGGAGGGGAAGCTAAAAGACAGAATTTGGATTCAAAATGACCATAACAGATTGGAGAACTGAGCTCAAACTAATACAGTACAATGAATTTCAATAGGGACAAATGTAAGGTTCTGCCCTTAGGCAGGAAGGGCCAGCTGCACAAATATAAAATGGGGGTTGTGGGCTCAAGCCCCATGTTGGACAAAAGATTCCTGCATTGCAGGAGGTTGGACTAGATGACCCACGTAGTCCCTTACAACTCTACAATCCTATGAATATGCAGTATGTGTAAATAACCATATATCATAAAGACACCACAGTCTCCACTGTGCCACATTAACAAAAGGAAACACCAACCCTGGGTAAGCGCCTGGAACCCTGGTAATCTCGCACCACTTGGAGATTAGGGTGGTATGCAACAATATTATTAATGCTATGCTATGCTATGCTATGCTTAGAGCCCTTTTTCCATTGGAAAAATAAGCACTGATAAGGTAAGCTATGCATTGAGCTTCAACAATGTTAGAGCATCATGCTTTGCTTTAAGTATTGCCTGTACTCTGTTATTATCAGTTTCAGAGGCACTTTGAACTGTTTGTTCAACTTTGCACTGTTTGTTGCCCTTCGGCGTCGGGATTTAAAAAGAGGATTTCATTAATGGTTAAAAAAAAATGTAGATTACACAAAGCCTGAATAATGAAGCTTTCTTTCAGCCAATGAATTCTGACAAAAAGGAATGAATTATTACTATTAATTTATTACAAAGTTCTTTTTAATGACGTAATAATAATAATACCAACAATATGGAGACTTATTTTGTAGCAAGAAAGACAGACAGATGGACGTTCTTAGGAAACATGGAGCCTGTGGTGTGGCCTCAGCCTACCGTGTTTCCCACATTTTAAGACACCGTCTTATTGCTTTTTTCTCTCAAAAAACCACGGGGTGGCTTATTTTTGGTGGCATGTCTTATTTTTTTACGGTATTACGGTTTTTACAGCACCTTCAGGTCTTCTTGGCCGGGCCAGGCTGCTGGCTCGGGGCACTGCGCGCCATGCTGCTGGGCTGTCTGAGCGCTGCTGGGCGCTTTGAGCAGCTGGGCGCTCCGCGCGCTCCAGCAACCATTTCTGGGCGGCGGGGCGGCGGTGGCCGGGTGGAGGCGAGGCCGCTGGCTCTGGCGCTCAGCTCTGGGGCTGCTGGGCGCTCCGCGCGCTCCAGCAGCCGTTTCCGGGCGGCGGGATGGCGGCGGCCGGGTGGAGGCGAGGCCGCTGGCTCTGGCGCTCAGCTCCGGGTTGCTGGGCGCTCTGCACGGTCCAGCAGCCGTTTCCGGGGGGCGGGGCGGCGGCAGCCGGGTGCAGGCGAGGCCGCTGGCTCCGGCGCTGCTGGGCGCTCCGCGCGCTCCAGCAGCCGGTTCCGGGCGGCGGGGCGGCGGCAGCCGGGTGCAGGCGAGGCCGCTGGCTCCGGCGCTGCTGGGCGCTCCGTGCGCTCCAGCAGCCGGTTCCGGGCGGCGGAACAGCAGGTCTTCTCCGGGCGGCGGAACAGCAGGTCTCCTCCGGGCGGCGGAACAGCAGGTGCGGGTGGAGGACGCTGAAGGCGACGCGGCTATTGGTGGCTCGTGCGCTCCGCGGGGGGAAGGGAGCGCACGCCGCCTGGCCAGCCGCGTCTTGTTACTGGCGGGTTGGTAGGCCTCCTCGGCCGGTCCAAGCAGAGACCCGACTGCTGGCTCGGCGCTCTGCCTGGCACTGCTGCGCGCTGCGAGCGCTCGGTGCTGCAGCAGCCGCCGGGAGGCTTTAGAGTAAATGCCCTGAGCAGCATGAATTAATGCTACTGGCAATCAAGCAAGGGAGGGGAACTTTTTTTGGCTTGACAGACCCGATCGTTCTTCCCACCCCACACAGTTTGCAAAGCAACAGAGGCCCGGCCGCTGGCTCAGCACTCCGCCCGCACTGCTGCAGGCATGGAGATACACTATGTCTTATTTTCGGGGTATGTCTTATCTTTCGCAAATGCTTAAAATTGCTGCCCTGGCTTACTTTATGACTACGTATTAAAAAGGGGGAAACACGGTATATGACATGACAGTCCCTGGGAGGGAGAGAGGGAACCTTCCTTCAAAGAGATGGGAAAGTGTGTAAAAGAGCTACTGCAATGGGGTTGGTGCTGGAGAGAGAATGACACCAATATTATTTGTTCAATCCTTATGAAAGTATGTGTTTCATAAAGGAATGTAGAAGCCTGACTCGAAATGATTTTTAAATGAAATACACCTGGGATAGCTCAGGTTGTAGAGCACGAGACTCTGAATCTCAGGGTTGTGTGTTTGGGCCCCACATTGGGCAAAAAGATTCCTGCATTGCAGGGGTTGGACTAGATGATCCTCGTGGTGCCTTCCGACTCTACAATTCTGTGATACATGGGATTGTGCTGCAATGCATCCAAACAAATTACTACTGTATCAGTTTGGTGGTGTTTTGTTCTGTTGATGTACCTGTGATTCCATGATGACAGCTATTCCTGTAGAAGGAGAAGAAAAGTTTGAGTTAGTTTTATTAGTATTACTGTAGAGTCTTATAGAAAATAAATGCACGAGTGAATATCAGAGTGGAAATGGAAGTCGGGAAAGTGGGGGGGAAGCAGAGGGGGGGGAAAGGGTGGGAAGAGGGGGAGGAAATGATGTTCTGTTTTGGAATATTTATTTATATGTTTTGTTTTGTTTTTGGATATTCTCATAATTTCTATTAAGTTTTGTAATTTTCCTTTATTGGTGTTTTTTGTTATAATTTTGTAATGTTTTTAAAGATTTGAAATAAATGTCTTTTTAATTAAAAAAGAAAAGAAAAAAAAGAAAAAGAAAAGTGTGTCTGGGTTATGGCAGCATTTGTTTCAAAAGCATCGCCTGTGTGTTCCAAAAGGGCAGGCTCAGCACAAAGTTCCCCCAAAGTTCACAGCCATCTCAAGGATGGTGATTCTGGAGGGAGGGAGGAAGACTTCATGATGAATTGGTTCCAGCCACACAGCTCAGCTCAACTTCATTACTTTGTTGATCCAGTCAACATAAAGGGAGACACGGATGAAGGTGGCAGGCTTCTCTTTGTGAGCGCACATGCAGTTGGGGGTGATCACACCTTCCAACACCCAGCAGTCATGAGTCAAGCAAGCCAAGGGACCTCCAAAGCCACGCTGCAGGTGTGAAGCGGAGAACAAAAGACACATTCGGTTCAAACAAAACATGGCTCGGTGCCTGTAGAGCAGAGCAACACCATCAAGGCACAAGAAGTGGTTTTTCTTCTTCCTAGAATTTATGTCTCCCTGTCATGAGTTCCTTTATTTGTGGATGCCCTCATCCACTTCTTCGCTCAGAGGACTGTTTCCTGGTACTGGTCTTAACCTTACTAGGCTTTTCCTAACCCTGTCTTCCTTCCCTCTCTGCAGGTGCCTCCTTCTCTTGGGAATCTACATGAGAAGCAGAAGGAGGATAGGTATGTGTCTCACCTCACCTATCAGGGCACCCAAAGCAGCTCAGTTCAGCCCCTCACATACCCTGCCTTGCTTACCTCACAGGCCCCCTCAAGGGCGCTGTGCACAATGCCCTCTCCTTCACACGACCTCGAAGAGCCACATCGCAGTCTTGGTTGCTCATGATTGGCAGCTTGGCCACATTGAGGACATTTTCATTACCAGTGCCTGCATGGGGAGCAGAATCAGAGGCTTAGGATCAATGGTTGGGGGTAACCCTTAGGGTGAGGGCAGTACCCCACCAATTTTTTTTGTTTGTTTATGGCTTACAACCTGGATGGGTGGGAGAGTGTGGAAGGGAAATTATTGGTTGCCTGTTTGGCTTCAGACCTGTGATAATGGTGGGTTCTGTTGGTGAGAGCTAGCCTAGCAGTGTCTGAACTACCCCAAGTGAGAGATGGGGGTAGGCTCCCTGGATGCTTGAAGACTGAGTCTCAGAACCACGCTATGGGATACAGGTATATTTTTGTTTCTGTTCTCTGTCCATTTCCAGGCCCAATTCAAAGTGCTTAATGGCTTAGGACCAGGGTCAGATCAAAGACTGCCTCCTTCCTGGACCTTGAAAGTTCTTCAGTAGCCTTTCTTCAGGTGCCCCCACCAAGTGAAGCGAGATGGCAGACTGCCTGGGGGAGGGGACTCCACAATAGTAGCACTTGGTGGTGAAGTGTCCTTCCCAAAGAGACTCACCTGGTACCTTTGATATGATAATTTAAGCACCAGATAAACACTTTAAACAAACTCCCAAATCTGAGGTTTGATGATGATGATGATGATGATGATGATAATAATAATAATAATAATATATTATTTATACCCCGCCCATCTGGCTGGGCTTCCCCTGCCACTCTGGAAAGACTTAAAAGTTCAAGATGGAACAATATCCTGTTCTTCATATTCTCGCTATGTAAACCAATGATTACATCTCTGTGGTTTTTACACAAAGTTGTTAAAAGTGAAATAAAAAAATTCCTTCAGTAGCACCTTAAAGACCAACTAAGTTTAATATTTTGGTATGAGCTTTCGTGTGCATGCACACTTTGTCAGATACACTGAAACAGAATCCACCAAACCCTTATGTATATTCAGAGGGTGGGGGTGATGGGAATGGGTGGTGGGCTGATGGGAGTGGTAAACCTGTAGATGGCTGTTAACGACTGCTGATGGCTGCAATTGCTCCTGGGGAAAAAAAACAAGGGCTGAGGCGCTAAAGAAAGCTTGATCATGCATAATGAGATAAGAATCCAATGTCTTTATTCATCCCAGGTGGCTCCATGGTTTTAAGCTTGGTAATGAGTTCCAATTCAGCAACTTCTCTTTCCAGTCTGTTCCTGAAATTTCTCTGTAATAAAACAGCTGCTTTGAGATCTTGTATAGAATGTCCTGGGAGATTGAAGTGTTCTCCTACTGGTTTCTCTGTCTTGTGGTTCCTGATGTCAGATTTATGTCCATTTATCCTTTGGCGTAGGGTTTGGCCTGTTTGTCCAATATAGAGAGCTGAAGGGCACTGTTGGCATTTGATGGCATACACAATGTTAGAGGATGAGCAATTAAATTGTCCTGAGATGGTATGTTGGATGTTGTTGGGGCCAGTAATGATGTTGTTGTTAAAAGTGAAAACTGAAAAATAAAAAGTTAAGAAAATCTTGGGACCTGCACTTTACTCCTCAAAGAGCTACAATTTCCAGCACCAATGCCAGATCCCAGGATCTTTCTTTCAGAGTGTGCTTTAAATGTGTGGCATGTACCCTGCTATGGACTGTGACTGAGAGTGTTTGCTTACCTGCATTGGATTGTTATACGCTGTTTTCCAATTTGCTATAACAAGCGAGCAACAGTAGAGCGTGGGTGGGCTCCTCTAACCATTGGTCCCCAAAGCTTCACTTACCACTTCATTGGGTGTATGTGGGATCCAACCATTTCCCCAGCTCCTGCTCTCCCTGCGTCTGCAGCCAGACTTAGTGTCTTTTAAGTGACAGCCTGTAACTGCACACCAGTTCATGCTGATAATTCTGGCGAGCACCCAGGGAACATTTGGTTTAATTTAATTTAGTTTTGAGCAGCATATCCCTCCAGGAGCTTTGCCCACTTCACGCTGTGTGTGTGTGTGTGTGTGTGTGTGTGTGTGTGTGCTTTGCAACCAAGAACTGCCAGACTAATAAATTCCCCTAGATAGGTCTCTTGCTGAGTGATGGCCTTTACTGCCGCAACCCTCTCCATAAATCTAGTGCAGCCTGATTTGCAATTCAAGCACAAATTCAATGGGACTGAGGGGAGAGGGTATCAGGTGAAAATCTTGTGCATAAACGAAACCTCAAATTATCTTTGTCTCATGGAGCCATCTTCTCCAGAAGCACAACAAATTCTTAGGGAAACTGTGAACATGCTTCTCATCACTCAAATGAGAATGCGGGCCTAATCCAGCTTGCTCAGTAATGTCCAGACAGACTGGGGATAGCGCTCCAGGGTTACAGACAGAGAATCTTTCTCAGTCCCACTTGGAGATGCCAAGGATTTGAACCGGGACTCATCTGCATCCATGTGCTCTGGTACCGAGTTCCTTGCTGTCTGATTGGCAGAACTGCTTTGTCTTCTGTACACAAGCAAAGGCTTGGCAAGCATGGTCACTGTATTTTCCTGTGTATAAAATGAGGTTATTTTATGAAAAAAATATGCTAAAAATTGGGGGTCGTCTTACATACGGAGAGTGAAGAGGTGGGACAGGCGATTGGTGGTTGCTGCGAGCAGGAGATTGTCAGTGGCACTTTTGCGTGTGATTGGTGGGTGCAGAAAGGTCCACTGGCTATTGGCTGCTGTGGCAATTGGGCGGGCGCTTGGCGCTTGCTTTTGGCGAGCGTGCAGGCGATTGGTGGCTTCGTCGATATGCATGCGATTGGCTGTTGCGGTCCTGTGGGTGATCAATTTTCAGCAACCCCCCCCCCCCCAAGAAAGCTCAACAAGTCTGGGCAATACCCCCCCCCCCGAAAAAACTCAACAACTCTGTGCAATCTTCCCCCATTTTCTCAATTTGGAGTCCTGAAAAGGAGGAGGCGTGTTATACATGGAGGCGTGTTAGTAGCTCATGTTAGTAGCGTCTTATACACGGAAAAATATAGTACATAGGAATCTAGGAATCAGCCCTATACTGAATTGTTAGGAGGCCTCTATTCCCTCCCCAGAGCTATAATTCCCAGAGTACAGTTGACCCTCCAGTTACGTAACATTCATTTTACGAAAGTGGCAAACCCGGAAGTGTATACTTCCAGGTTTCACTGTGTGCACACGCAGAAGTGCTCTGCGCTCTGTGCGCATGAGCAGAAGCGGCGCCTCTAGTTACGTTTTTTCCAGGGTGCGCACGTACCCCCGGAGGGTCCACTGTGGTTCAATCCTGTGAAGGGGATAGGGGTCTTCTAATAACTCTCAATGCCCTTAGCGTACAACACTGGTACTGTTTCAGATATCACCAATTAGTAGGTTCACCTATAAATGCAAACGGAATCAAATTTCTCCCATATCCCTAGCCAGAGCCCATTCATTTATCTCTCATTTTGTGAAGTCATAAGATCTGTACAAGTCGCACAGTTATTCTTGCTTTTATGGAGCACTGGGTGCCATTTCAAAATTGCAATAAATTGGTAATTTAGCTGTTTGCCTTTTTTGCATAACAGCGAGAGTGGGGGAAGACCACCAGGAAATAACAAAAAACAAACAGATGCAGAATGCCAAATGCAAGCACTCCCCACATTTTCTGTCACTGGTTGCTAAGATACTACGAGAGACAGGAATAAATCATAAGCATGGAAATGCATAATGTAACTGCAATAAAATTCCAAAATGATTGATTCAAATGTAAAAGACATCAACATTTATGCACACAAATTCCACATGTCATACAATGGCAAGATAAAAAATAAATATCTAATATGCATTTATCACGAGTGTGCACAGGCCCCAGGATTCATATCTGTGCATTTTTAAAAATATTATAAAAAAGCTGATCTGTTTGAGTCGTTCTGTGCCCTGTTTGCTTTGATCGGCTTAGTGGTCCCCATTCACTGTAATAGGGAATCCAGAAATGGCTAAAACCTTGTCCTTTATGGCCAAAGTGAATGAAATTTGCAGGCACGAAATTCCACTTCAGAGTTGATTATGCTTTCCAAACTGCAGACAAATGGATCCAGGGATTCTGTGTATCTGTGTAGGGGGGAGCAGGAGTTTGCCTCTTGCTCTTTCTTACCTTAAAATGAGCCAGAGGTGGCAAAGTGGTTTGTATTCTTTCTCGCACATTTCTAAAAATGTTGCAGTTCCACACAGGGCTCTCCTTTCTGGAGCTTTTTGAATCCTCTAATACAGGCATAGGCAAACTCGGCCCTTCAGATGTTTTGGGACTACAACTCCCATCCTCCCTGGCTAACATGACCAGTGGTCAGGGATGATGGGAGTTGTAGTCACAAAACATCTGGAGGGCTGAGTTTGCCAATGCCTGCTCTAATAGGCCTCACAGGTGAGGTGATATCATGTGAAGCTGTCTAGAATACTGCCTGTCGGGTTCTGGAGAGTTCCCCCCCCCCAGGGTCTGCCATTATTGTGGTTTTTAAAGTAAAGCAAGGCAGGATTATTATTTTTAAAAACTTCAACAAAGCTTTTTTTTTTTTATTGAAAAAACCCTCTGATGCTGTGCTCTAACAAATAACTACCCAGGGCTCTTCATTGTTTCACAGACAACATCATGGACAGCCCCACTTCTTGCAAAACCCATGAAACTAGAGAAAACTAGAGATATAGGAAAGCAGAAGCAACAAGCTAGACCTGTGCACTGGATTCAGCTGAGTCACAAATACCTGAAAGAGTACCTGATCTTTTACAGTATAGACTAGTCTGGGATTTAAGATCTGCAGGTAGGGTTGCCAGACTCAATAGAGGACAGGACTTCTGTGCCTTTAATTGCCCTGCTCTCTTTTGAGTCTGGAAACCTTGAAGAGAAACCAGCAGACTCTTTGCATGGAAATTAAACAAAGAGTCTGCTTCAAAAGAGAGCAGGGCAATTAAAGGCACAGAAGTCCTGTCCTCTACTGAGTCTGGCAACCCTATCTGCAGGGGAGGCCTTGCTGGTGACATTGCTGTCCTTGGAGGACTGGGGAGTGATGGCATGGAGGTCCTTCTTGGTGGTGACACCCAAATTTTGGAATTCATGTGCACCTAGTTCCAGCTTTGGGGATTTTCAGAAAACATGCAAAAGTTTCAGCTAGGCTTTTGGGAATGTGTAATTGTTGTAAATTTCCTGCAAATGATATTGTTTGTTGATTGTTGTTTTAACCCTTTAACATCTGTATTTTACTGTTTTATTGTGATATAGCCTGTCTTGGGGCTGGTAATAAAAGTGCTTAATAAAAAAATAAAAATATTTTTTTTAAAAAAACCTATAATCATTTTCTGCAATTTAGTGGAAAATTCTTCCCTTACAGCTTTCAGATGAGAGTGTTTTATTCTCTTTAGACAGTTTTGTATAATCTCTTCCAGCTACTGTAAGTTCCGATAGTGCTCTGAGGAATGAGCATCTATTACATCAGCTTATAATAGAACTGAGAATATCTATAATTGCGACATGATTGCTTGATAATGTTGGGGCAGACCTATCCAGTATGTTATTTGAAGCAAAAAAGATGTAATTAAGCTTAGTATTGATAGTTAAGTACTGGACATATTTCAATTTTCTCTGAATTGTCATTTTAAAATAATCACAGAACAACCTGCTTTTCTCTGATCGGACAATGTGACAGCCTAGACATATAAGAGCAAAAATTCAATTTATGTTATTTTTGCTCACTGAACAGAAAAGTTTTGTTCTTCGATTGCTATTTTAAAGAAAATCATTTGCAGAGCTCATGGCGCATATCTTTCCTCCTATTCCGAACATTTACAGCTTAATAGATCTGGTGGAATGGTAGGAAAAATGGATTCGCCTAATAAATTATTACATTTTTAAATAATTATTGCCATTGCAAAAACAAGTCCACCTTTCCCCCCCATAGATCATAAATCACCTACAGATTTCCCCTCCCCTCTCTCTTCACCGCTCAGCAACTGTAAATCTTTAACTGGGATTGGGAAAGTTAATTCGTCTAGCACTGAAAGCTTCATAGTGGCAAAGGATTTATTTTTATCCAAGTAGCAAATCTGCCTGTCCATCCATCTACTTCAGAAAGAAAATACTGTAACCTGGTTAATAGTTAATAAATAAGTTTATGTTTGACAAATTGCCAACGTTAAAATCACTTGGGCCTGATTGAGAAATTATCTTTTGTACTTGGCATAGAGGCAGTGTGATCATCGAATTAAGGATGTGCATCAGATTTAGGCAAATTCCAAGCAGAAGCTGGTCATTTCAGACAGTAAGTAAGTAAACTTTAATATGGTCAAAGACCAGCAAAAGAATAATACAATTCAATTCATACATTATAATAATATTGAGCACTACACAATTTTAAAATTTTATAACATATTACATGGCTGTTTTAAAACTGAGCCTCTGTCACCTCTCCATCTGCTATGGGTTAACTAGGAACTTTATCTTTGGTGGTTGCTTTCGACATGGCATGTCTTATTCTTGTCGCCAAGTAACAATATTTAGCTACAGCCCTAGTGGTCTCTATATCTGTGTCAGCTAGCAGATAATTGGTGTAAGCTTCTCCTGATCGACCGGGCTGTTTGGCTAGGAGCGGTTCAATTAGCTCTTTTCTCGTCTCTTGGTATAACGAACAGTGTAGCAGAACGTGCCCGATTGTTTCAACCTCTTTGTTGTTACAGACAGATTTTGGGCCTATCTAAACAGGGACAGGATCTTTCTGAACCCTTTGTAATGGGTTAACACTATTTGTGGTGTTGTTTTTTTCCCCCTTTTACCTGACCTGTCAAGGGTTAACCCACACTCAAGGCTGGCTGACGGAACATTCTATTAGGGGAGGAATGAGCAGCCGTTTGTCAGTGAGTAGAGGGTTTTGGGGAACGGGAGCGTGTGTGGTTAATAGAAAAAGAAGAAGGTTTTATAGTTAGGATAGGTTTAGGTCAGGGGTCCCCAAACTAAGGCCCGGGGGCCAGATGCGGCCCAATCACCTTCTAAATCTGGCCCGCGGACGGTCCAGGAATCAGCATGTTTTTACATGAGTAGAATGTGTCCTTTTATTTAAAATGCATCTCTGGGTTATTTGTGGGGCATAGGAATTCGTTCACATTTTTTTCCTCCAAACTATAGTCCGCCCCCCCACAAGGTCTGAGGGACAGTGGACCGGCCCTCTGCTGAAAAAGTTTGCTGACCCCTGGTTTACCGTAGGTAAAGGTTGGAAAAGATATACATTGAATGTTTGACAAAGGGGAAATAACAAAAACCAAGCTTGTACACATGAAACCATAAAGTATTCGTTATGACTAGAAGCAAATAAAGATTCATCGTTTAAGTGCCAAGCAAAGAGTCGTCTGTATTATTTTCCAGCAAGGTATCAACACTTGTTTAGGTGGAGGCACCGCAAAGCACAAAACTTCCTACAAGAGAAGAAGGGATAGTTTGTGTCTTTGAGTCTCACTGAGGGGGCTGAATAGGAGGACAAACCTAAAGTGTCAGAGTGTTGCCTCAGTGGAGAGGTAATCTTTTGCAGTGGGGGAAGTTCATGGAGAGTGAACCCCTTTACTGTGGACAAAAGGGAAAGTATCGTAAATAGTCCCAAAGGTGCAAATGATACCTGGCCGCGTGTGCTGGAAGAAAAACCTCATTACTATCAAGCCCATGGGGTAGAAGGGTTTACAGCAAGGCGAAAGGGAGAGAGGGAGGTTAGTTTTACCTCAGGATTCCCTAGTAGCCCTTTAAGTAATATAGAGGTTGAAGTGAAGAAGACGAAAGAAAAGGATTTCGTCCCACCCATCTGAACCAAAGCCATGGACCTCTAACAGGATTCTGGATGTTTTGGAGATTTGGACATTGAAGAAACACCCCATAAGGCACGTCTTCCAAAAGTGAATTCTTGTTTGCCATATAAGAAAAACGCCACAGTAGGATGGAGGGAAAGCTCTTTTTGTGATGGACAGGTCTAGTTTCTAATCAGAGGGAATAGTTTTCCCAGGAGTCTCCAATCACAGTGTTTTGGAGAAGGGATGATGGAGTAATGTATCTCCTTGCTCTTGTTTGTCCTGTATTATTTACTAACGCTATTATTGGCACAGGTGTTTGTGTGCAGACAAATCAGCCCAGGATGTAAAAGATATAATTAAGCTGCAGGAATACAATCAGCCAACAAAATAAAACCCAAGGCTGTTTTATTTCTGAAGATCAATGCATGACAAAGTAGTACCATACAGTACAAAGGCTAATATCAAGAAATAGCTTACTCTTTACAGTTGGATCTAAAAATATCCAATATACAAATATGATGTTGGTACATTTTGAGAGTATTGTTCCCTTTGACACATGAACTATTAACAGTTAGATTGGAGCACTTGTCATGTCCATTGTTTATTTATTTTTTTTAAAAATAGTAACATAAGGACTTCTGTGGGGTTTTCTTTAAATTGTGCACTTTTGTATTTCTGCCACAACAATGACATGTGTAGAATAGTTACATTGAACAAATATATGAATTTGCCAGTATAAGGGCAAAATGTTGTAAGGGGGTGGGGCTTGTTTCCATACTCAACGTCTTGGTTGGAATTGCCATCATTTGTTCAGTAAGCCTGTTGCTTTATGGTTCTTTCTGCGTTAACCAATGTTCAAACCAGATTTGTGGTTTGTTTGTTTTTAAAAAATAACATTTAATATATAACTGCAGATTGTCCATTGTGGACTAACAAAAAGTTATTAAATTTATTCCGGGTTACTGCATCTTTAATTAAAAGCTTCCTCCTTGTAGGTTCTTTCACTTGGATTGGTCTTTGTCAGGTGCCGTAGCAGAATTACTCATGAAGAGCCTTTTAGTTGTTCTCAAATAGCCTCACTTGCCCTTGAATTTCAGTTCTTCTTTCTGGGAAGAGAAGGTTTTGATTATTTTCCCCCTCTCATTATTATTTCTCTTCTTTCCTTTGTAGTGGGAGATCAGTATTTTGCAATAAAAAAGTAAAATAACAAATATAAAAAAGCCAGTAATTTCAGCCAATTATTAAAATTGTGGGTACAGGAAATTATATTAGGGGGCAATTCAGAGACTACTCAAAGGACAGTTAAGAGACTCTTTATCAGTAAGAGCAAAAGCTGCAAGAAAGAAGCCGCTAATTAACACTACAGGAGACTTCTGCTTCTGCCTCTGGATTATATAAGGATTTTGGTGAGGTGGAATGTGAAACCACCATTTAAATTACACTTCAGGCTGGTTGTTTAAAAGCAGTTGTTTCACAGGGCTAAACAACCTACATGTGGAAGCAACCCATGATATAAACTGGCAGGTCTTTGCTTTCAAATTTCCCTACAAAGTGCCTGTCAGAAGCCGCCCATTCCAGAAACTCACAGCCCCATGGTTTCTGGATACCTTCAAGATGCCTCCACACCTATTGTCTACATGGGGAGAAGTTTGTGGCATCACAAAGAAAGACATATTAGAGGCGGCCACATAGCTTTGGATCTTCTGACTTCTGGAGAGGTCCTGCTCTAAGTACCTTTGTAAGTGGAGGCATGGTTTATAAAGGAGAGGGCCTTTTCTGTGGTGGCACCCCAACACCTGAATGCTCACCCTAAGGAGGCTTGCCTAGCACTGGCATTACTAGGTTTTCAACCACAGGTGAAGATTTTCCTATTTCCCCAGGAGTTTTAGATAGTACATAATATACAGAGTTGTGTTCTATTCTGTTTTTAGCTTCTTGGTTTTGTTGTTTTGCCTGTATTGTCTGGGTGGATGCGGCCAAGCACGGAGCCAGCAATGACGTGGCTTCAGTGGCCAGCTCCTTCTCCTTCTGCTGCAGTGGGGAAGGAGTGAGGAAGAATACCCCGACCAGTGGCGGCAGCAGGAGGAGGTGCCGGCGCCGGCCATTGAAGCCACGCTGCCGCCGTGTTTGACTCTGGCCCCTGGCTTCTCCCAATGTCCTGACAAGACGTGTGGCTGTGGCATGTCGGTCCCCATTCTCCCTTAAAGGATGGCGCCTCTGATTCCTGTCAACCCTAGCCTGAAACAGAATATGGATGTACCATGACAGCGTGCGAAACATCCCTTACAAATATCGGCTTCTCCTTTTGTTTTTCAGCTTGTAGCAGTGTCACTGCAATACATACAACGATCAAGAAAATATAACTTGGAATTATTGTGCATGAACAGCTTTTGTCATGTCATGCGATTTTCATGATGGTCAAAAGAAAGAGAGAGAGAGAGAGACAATTTGACCAAAGTGATCAGAGCTAGCGATGTGATTGCCCTATGTTCGGAAAAAGACAGTTTGACATAACCAATGAAGGCATCTGTTTACTTTTCCTGTTTACACCATGTGCCTCCCTTAGGCCCCCCATCTGCCCTTCCATTATGTTGGCTTCTTTAAGACTGGAGTCAATGAAGCGAAACCTTGCTTGCTGTACAAAAGGCAAAGATCGGCAGAGCATCACATGCATGGAGGCAGGACGGAGCTCAGGAGGAGGAGGAGGAGGAGGAGGAGGAGGAGGAGGAGGAGGAGGAGGAGGAGGAGGAGGAAGAAGAAGAAGAAGAAGAAGAAGAAGAAGAAGAAGAAGAAGAAGAAGAAGAAGAAGAAGAAGAAGAAGAAGAAGAAGCAGCAGCAGCAGCCCATTCTGGGTAAAATTGATAAGAAGCACAATTCGTTTTGGAGTCTGATTGCACACTCTGTCAAATGGATGGTGCTCTCCATAAAAAGCGGTTTGAAAAGTGCATTTCCAAGGAGTCATATGGCAGACCCTTTTAATAGCTGTCATCCATCTGCTGTAGCTTTATTTCCCTGAATCTGCTATCTTTTTAAAAACCTTCTAATATGCAAATGTCTTAGAATCGTCTCAACAGAAATGATCGCAGGGTTCATTTAACCCAATGGTTCCCAAAACTCACCCCGCCCTGCACACTCGGCTTGAAAATCGCTGAGGGTCTTGGCAGACGGTTTAATGATTTCCCCGCAATTGTGATACGCGGTGCTAGATGTGGGTTCCTGCGTTTCTTATACGTTGTATTTTATTGTATTACAATTTTGATTCAAATTGCAATGCAATTAAAATGCATTATGAGAAACAAAATAAGGAATAAAAATATGGTTGAAAATCAAGATGGAAATTTCGTCCAACGGATGGGATGTCTCCCATCTTCAGCCACAAATCCAACAGACCGTGCCACAGAACACTTGAATGCAGCTCATCCCACAAGTTGGTAACTGATCTAGCTCAACCACCGCCTGCAGTCTTCCCATAAAACCTGAATAAAATGGGATTTTCTCACATTTTCCATTCAACAATCCATTTAGCTGTGCATGCACTTTCTGATAAGCAACCTAAGCCTGTGAATATATTCACCACTGAGCAATCTTTCTTTATGTAGAGTGAGGGAGCCACCTCAGGTGGCAGCTGCTGAGGGGTGGAGACAGGGCCGTCTTAAGCATATCTGGTGCTGTGGCGCCGTGGTGCGAAGATCCCTCTGGCACTCCCCCCCCCCATTTCCCAGAGCAGCTGCCTGGCGGGCGCAGCAGTGCGGCGCCCCCTGGCGACCCGGCGCCCTGGCACATTGCGCCACCCAGCCTTGCCTTAGGGGTGGAGATTGGACATTGCTGGGGGAGTCACCCCACAATCTGCCTTGTGGGCCCTGGGTGTGGTAGAGCATTTGGCCCTTTCACCAGTGTTGAAGTAAGATGCAAGCACTGGTCTATTCAAAAGGGAGTGGCGCCATTTTCTCCTCCACCACCAATGACGTAAGCCAGCCCTGCGCTACACAAGTAGTTTTCAAACTTTCCAGTTCCTGGGTTATCTTTTCTCAGAATTGTCTCATCTTTGCTAAGGGACAACCAGCTTGTTGCAAGGGGTTCTGGGATACGTTCCATGGAACACAAGTTCATGCAAGGTCCTGTCAGGTCTGTCCTTGTAGCTAAGAATTACAGGAGAAGCTGTCTTTTAGCGAAAGTCATCACCAAGATACCCCCCAATAAGCTTTTGAGGTGCTCCAGGTAATGGTTTTGCAGGCCACTGGCTGAAGCAAAAGCTCCTTGCTTCTCTCTGACCTCTCCTCACGCATCAAATGCGGCAGCCCTTTGATCATCCCTCAAGAGATTATGCATGCCAGATGAGGCCAATCCAGTGCCAAATCCAGTATGTCTCATTCCTTTTATGTCTTCCTCCTTGCGTAAGAAGAAAAATCTGTAAAGTGTCGCTAGCCGGTTTGGAGCTGTAATGTGCTACATTTTCAGGACTTTCAAAACAGATGCATGCAGATTATTCAAGCTGTTTTGTCAAATCATTATTTAAAAAATCAGATTTAAATAATAACAGAAACGGATCATCACATTGACATACAGCAAAGTGAACATTTATTCATGTTTATAACATTATATACATGCTGTCTTTTGGCCCTTTAAAAGTTCCCCTCCAAAGGATCTAAAAATAAATAAATCAAAATCTATGAAGTAATTGGGAAAATGCAGTTACTGCTTTCATTTCTTTCCTTAAATAAATCTACCCGTCCCCTTAGTTATTCCTGCAGTTTTTTGCAGAGCTCTTTATGGTTTATATAACTTCATATAGGTTTATTGAATTTGGTACAATGCTTACACATGATGCAACTTGGTTCATACATTGTTCCATATTTTGCAATGTTACAAAATCACAGAATTCTAGAGTTGCAAGGAAGCTTGAAGGTCCGGCCTCCTGCTCTTTATCATTCACCCCAAAATAATGAATGTAAACCAAAATGTCTGCCTCCAGGCATTTTGTTACATGCCAAAAGTACACAAGCACAGACTTAAGTATCCACACGTGTGCATATGTGTGTTTTTGCTTTTCTTTCTTTTGTTTATTTACTTGCATTTTCTTTTGATCTAAAGGCACAGACATATCAGACATATCAACTACTGTGTCCCTGTTGTGGTGAATTCAAAAGTCAAAGTTAGTTGTCCTTAAATCCTATTATCAATTGGGAGTAAAGCAACAGTGTTTTCAATAAGATGTCGGAACTGGGGGTGGCTTACAGGCAATCTATTCTTCCCTGATTCTTTTGTAAGTAACTACCTATAGATAGTTTTTCTCAGACTCCTCCAGTCAGTATTAGACCTTTCATTAACCTCTTGAGAGGGTTGCCATATTTAAAGAAAAGTTGTGGAGCTTCCTGGTTCTCTTGGCAAAAAATCCGGACATTTTGCCAGACGCTAATTTCGCCGTTTGAATCCCGGACATGTCCAGGAAATTCTGGACGTATGGCAACCATACCTCATGATGGCCACATCCAAGACTCTACCCAGGATGGATTTGTTTGCCAGGATTAATAAACCTTAAGTTTCTTTATTATTTCACCAGCAGTCATACCAGACGATATAATCCTGCACTTTGCTGCAAAATATATGCACCAAAGCCTAACATTGACATACCGCCAAATAACGAGGAAGTTTTCAAGTTCCCCAGCATGGTACAGTCTAGCAACAGATAAATCAAGCCCAGTTGAGCGGTCTTTAGATTTGGAAAGAACTGGATTATCAGATATGGATCTGCCCAGATATGCTATAAGTTTTCCCTAGCAGAGATTCAGCCATTGAGTTTTGCCTTCATGCTTAGTTGCTCAGTCAGCACATCACCAAATGCTGTGATGTTTAGAATGGAGGCTGAGGAGAACAGATGTCTTTCTCATTCTCCAGCTACACTTGTTGTCACACCACTGATCACTAGCTGCTACGCCAAGGAACTATTCAGGAGGGGAAGAAATCCTGGGAAACAGAGAAGCACTCCAAGGCAAACCTATTTCCTGCATGTTGAAGAGTTGAATCTGCCTTTAGGAAATCACCATATTAATATCAGTCTCAGTATGGTGTAGTGGATAGGGGCTGGACTTAGAACTAGGGAAATTAGGTTCACCTCAGCCATGATGCTCAACCGGTGGCCTTAGGGCAGCTCCCCCCAACCTGGTGCTCTTCAGATGTTGTTGGGTGGTAGCTTTCCTCATCTCTGACCATACACTGTATTGGCTGGGGCTGATGGCTCCAGCAACATATGGAGGGCCCCACGCTTCCCATACCTGTAGAAAGAGAAGAGTTTTCCCTCCACCTCTTTAGGTGAGGGAGGGTAACTTTGCAACCATGAAGCTGCAAAGATGTCACATTGGTTGGGGCTGATGGTAGCTGGAATCCAAACCATCGGGAAGATATCAGGTTTGGGGAAGGCTGAGCTTAGGCTGGCCACCACCTCTCTCTCTTTTTTGTAAATAATTTTTATTCATTTTCAATGAAATCTTCGAATTAATAACAAATCCAATCAAATCATTCCAAATTACAATAATAATAATAATAATAATAATACCACCGATTATATATTCCAATTACAAAAAAATTCAAAAGCGGACTTCCCATGTTCCAGATGTCTTGAGATTTTGCCCTCATTAAAGTCTCTGCGTTCTTTGCTATTGTTCGATTCACAACTCTGATTTTAACTATTCTTATTTTCTCAAACCATCAGTAGCTGTTCTGTAACTCCCTGTTTTTCCCCCTCCAATCCCTTAAATTGTTAGCACACAAGAGGTATTTTTTATTCCATATTGTTGGCTTGCCACCATGTCTCAACCTAACTTACTATACAGAGTTGTTGGTGAAGAAAAAATGGAGCGTACGCTCTTTTTAATACCTTATCCAGACTCAGTTTTCCACTGCCATTTAGCTACTACAGCCATACCTGCTACTTACAATTTCCTAACTTCTTCCCTCATCTCTTCTTCATTATCTACTGTAGATTGCAAGTGCTCTGAGCAGCCCCTTGATTTGTATGGCACCTTGCATATGATTGGCATGACACAAGTGTCACACAGTTGGTAGACACAGCCGCTTGAACTCGACCAGTAATCAAAGCTGGATGTGTCTCCTCTACCTCAAGTGAATTCCAGCGCTATAGAAAAGATGCAACAACTTTCCCCTTTCTCTCCTAGCAGGTAGAGTATATTTTTCCCAGGCACCCTTGCCTTTGCCAAAATCTTTACTTTACAATGGTAGGCATTGCCCAGAAGCTTTGATCAAGGAACGTGGCCCTGCTATGACAGGCACATACACAAATAATAACAACAGTGGTTTCCTAGGCCAAAATAATGAAATATTATTGAAAACGTGACCCAAGATGGCACCATGGACTTTCCAAGGCACCCCACCCTCCCCTTATCAAATGAAAGGGAGCCAAACTGGTTCTCCCAAACACTCATTGCAGAACCTGAATTCATCCCCAAACCCAAAAGTACAAGAATAACCTCATTCCCTGAGTATTGCATGCCCTTCTTTATTGAACAATTTACATTCCTCTTTCTTTAAAGACCCGTTGGATAAGTTTCCCTTCTCCCACCCTAAAAGCAACAAGCCCTGTTCACTAAAAACCAAAACAAACCCCAACCACAGTACCCACCCATCTTCTATACCGGCTTAAGATCACCAGGAGAGGTGGGTCTTTTCCAACACCCCTGTGGCACTTCTAAACTGAGAAATGGATGAGCTGCAGTACAAGAAGCATTCAAGCTTGGCCAACACTGACTCCATAAATGTTGATGCTTCCTGGATGACGTCACAGGCAACTTCTATGCTGGATCAAAATTACACAACATGGAGACGTTACTCACAAAAGGCAGAGGCCGATGCATTAACATAACCCCAAAGTTAATCTGTAGAACAGAGGTCTATTCATTCCCATGTATGACAACCAGCTAAACACATTCATGCTATGGTGAATTTGGAGGTCATGTATGAAAGCAGTACAGCCCTCTTCACAAGCTCCGATTCTGCCTTGAATCAAGATGCTTGTTCATTCCTTCCTTGACAATGCCCAAGACTCAATATGTGGTTTCTCTGGTGACTTGGCTGGAGAAGGTATGGTTGCTGGAGATGCTGTTGGACTTCCTGTTGAACTTGGTCCTCTTCTTCTTCTTTCTCCATGGCAGGCACACAAACATGAGCGTGGAGAGGAAGATTTGGCGGAAGTTGGCAGAGACCAGGTTGTACAAGACTGGGTTGATGGCTGAACTGACATAGAAGAGGATGTTTGTCAGCATGTAGAAGTAGTGGTAGAAGTCAAAAAGGAAGCTAAGGGGAGAGAAGAAAAGGGGCAAATGAGCAAGGAAAAACAACAACCAGATTGCTGAGTTGTGTAACAAGGCATTAGTTACAGGTAGGTAGCCGTGTTGGTCTGAGTCGAAGCAAAATAAAAAAATTCCTTCAGTAGCACCTTAAAGACCAACTAAGTTTATATTTTGGTATGAGCTTTCGTGTGCATGCACACTTCTTCAGATGTGTGTATCTGAAGGTGTGTATCTGAAGAAGTGTGCATGCACACGAAAGCTCATACCAAAATATAAACTTAGTTGGTCTTTAAGGTGCTACTGAAGGAATTTTTGTAACAAGGCATGTCATTCTAGGGGGCGACACTTAATTTTTGCTAATTTCTTCAGTGAGGGTTCTTAAAAATACCGTGAAAGAGAGAGGGGAGGGATTCAAATTTGCTATAATTTTTGTGATACGAAAACATTTAGTTTGGTAGATCTATGACAGCAGCTGCTTTCAGGTTAAATCCCTGGAATCTCCAGATTCTGAATCTCAGGTAGGAAGGCTGAGGTTAAAAAGGGACCCTGACCTGCCAGTAGGAATGGGCAAATATCACAATTTTGGTTCCTCTCAGTTTCTCATTTGTTTAACCTTAAGTTCAGTTACCCACACTTCCATATCAATTCACTATTTTTTTTTAAAAAAGAAGCCATCATGAAAATTTATCAACATTTTAGTGCACATTTCTCCAAACATACTCTATTCAATTTTGCTAAATGTACACATTTTTCCAAAGCAACTTCCCCAAATATAATGCTTTCTTGCCCATTATTTTTGCTAATATATGAATATATATGCATTTTATGCTCTAGTACATGCATATTTGTACACATTACTTGGCTGGAATTTCAAGGGACAAAGATTTGGCTTGGAGTCATGCACTGGGCCTGAGGTTGTCCTTTCTGTCTACTTCAATGGAGAAGGAACCTCAGGAGAGCAAATAGCTGAGATGGTGGATAAGCACATTCACACCTCTTCCAGTGTCAGGTTCAGGGTCTAGCAACTTGGACTTCCTTTAGGAAGTTCTTGACCTTATGGATTTAGGGGCTGTTAAACCTTCTAGTTCTATGAACTTGGCTCAAGGTCATTGGCTGGAGGTGCAATCAGAGTGATTTGGATCACCAGAACTTCTTCCCTTGAAGGATGAGGGAAAAGGGTAAGGGGGGGGGGCTGAGCCATTGTCCAGCCAATACTTCCAGCAGGATGGCAGCTTTCCCCTGAGAGTAGTTGTCCTCTTCTAAGAGGCCAGGAGTCACCTGATTGGGTAGGGGTAAAGGAAACCAGGCTGTTGGCCACTGTGATTTGCATTGAAACATACTGCAGTTAATGCACAGAATTAGGTTACTCACTCTGACCACTGATTTTCTGGCACATAGCAATACATAAGTCGCCGTACATGATACGGAAGCCAGCAGACAACAAAGGCAATCACAACAGCTCCTGCAATGGACAAAAATACCGATTAGTCTCTGTAGTCGGTGTGGTCTGCACTTTCGTTGCATTGCAAGGCAAGTTGATGATCTGCACCCTCTGCTATGTTAAATCAGCATCCCACAGCCAGGGGCAAAAGCTGGCTCACCTAACTGTTTGCAATCATTGCAACAACAACACAAGTTCTGCATGAAAAAAATAGGAGTGATTTTCAGCTTTCCGCACTGGAGGGCTCTTATGCATGGAGGACTTTGCTGCAAAGAAAGGAATGCAGATGGAAGGGGAAATAATGATTCAGTAGTGGAAGGGTGGGGAATTTGCATTTCGTTGATGGTAATTGGTTGGGGCCCACTCACCTGCAATGGGTCAAACTCGATCCAGTGGTGGGCTTGGGACCACAGTAAAGAATGATGTGGATCAGAGTGGATCCTGTTGGTTCCCTTGTAGCCATGCATGTACCTCTTTTAAAGCCATCTAAGTTGGTGGCCATCAGTGCCTCTTGTGGGAGCAAATTCCGTAGTTTAATAATGTACTATGTGAAGAACTTAATTTTGTCTGTGTGGAGTAGCGCAATGGGTTAGTGCTTCTGTCTGCTAACCAGAAATTTGGTGGTTTGAGCCCACCCAAGGGCAGCTGTGGGTAGGATTCCTGCACTGCAGGGGGTTGGACTAGATGACCTTTGGGGATGCCTTCCAACTCTGATTCTCTGATTCTAGTCCATCATTCAGCTTTAAAAGCATTGCTTTTTGGGGGGCATCACTGTTGCCTCTCCCTCTGACAGCGCCTCATGCCTGAGGACTGCCTGTTCACCAGGAGTTCAACCCAAGCCTGAAAACAAACAATAAGCAGAAAAATCCATTTCGGAATCTGATCTTTTAATTTATTAGGGCTTTGCAAACAACCTTCTCATCTGGAGGCAATAAGCTGTTTGAAAGATTTCTGTAATGATGGAATGGTATCATAGACATATTGGTATATGAGCACTCTCCATGGTACTGAACTATGGGTCACTACATTGACTTAATATAACACAGAGATAGATACTAAACATTAGTGCAGGAGCTAGCTATAACCTATCAGACAACACCTGCAGAGCTGCTTCCGGTTAGTGTAGACCAGGCATAGGCTACCTTGGCTCTCCAGATGTTTTGGAACTACAACTCCCATGTTCCCTGACCACTGGCCCTGTTAGCTAGGGATCATGGGAGTTGTAGTTCCAAAACATCTGGAGAGCCATGGTTGCCTATGCCTGGTGTAGACAATACTGAGCTAGATGGAACACTGGTTAGTCTCAAGGTAAGGAGGCATCCTGCCTTCTATGTTTCAGGTCTGACCAAGATTACAGGTACTTCTAATAATTGTTTAGCCCAAAATAGAAGAATGAGGCTGCAGTTTTGGTTTTGGCTCTCTGGGCTTTGCATCACGGCTGCCACAGATCAAGGCTAGGGTCCAAGTAGGCAAAGACCTACTTGGAGCCTTTATATTGAGGATATAAATGAGACTTGCATGGAACTGTCCGCAGAACTGTATCCAAGGAGACCAGATCTCTCTCCCTTGCCACCCCCTCGCCCTCTTTGCACCTCCAAGTTTATCTCAGATACATCTAATTGCATTTCTCAATTTGTAATAGCAGTGTGATTGCATTGAATATTACAACATTACCATAAATAGGTTACTAATTGGTCATTTATTTCCTGAGTCATGGCAACTAATTTTATATACCAATAGGTAGATATAGAGTCTAATTGCAGAGAGGTTCTTTAAGAAGATCAGAGGCCACAAACAAGCATTCAGATCTCTGCAAATTCATCCCAGTTCCTTCCTGTAGAGTTCCATGACAAGTCTGGATCAGGACAAATATTACATTTCCATAATTTCTAAACCATGATCCAAAAGTTCTGGCAGCCATTAGAAATTCTGCTTGACATTTCAAGGAATCAACTTACTATCTGTTCTTACATTAACAAGCATGGCATATGATTGACGTGTCTACATTTTCAAGACGTTTTTATTTTCCCCCCTTGAATCCTTGATATTTCTGCCCTTAGTTGCTAATACCATCTTAATTTTTGCATGCAGAAAAAATGCACATAGCCCTAAAGACTACACAATCCATGATGCAGTGGGATGTGAAAGGATGGGCATACATTCAGTGAACCATCTATGCCACCTGTTGGTACCTGACAGGCACTTCAGGGGAATGAACACTTTGCTGTGTCAGTGCCATGTGTTTGTTTGTTTCTTCCTGAGGAACTTGAGCAGATTCTCAGAGAACCAGATCCATATCAATGATTATTAGCTATGACAGGTAAATGGATCACCCATGTTTAGAGGCAGTATACCACCAAATGCCACTTACTGGAGGCAAAAATGAAGAGAAGAGAAGCCTTGTTTTCAGAAGCACCCACATAAGCCATGGTGACAACTGTTCCTTTTCATCATCTGCCTCCAGCTTCTTACATTCAGAGGGCCTTCTTGGTAGTGGTCCCCACCCCATGGAATGCCGTCCCATTGGATATCAAGGAGATAAATAACTATACAACTTTCAGAAGATATCGGAAGGCAGTCCTCTATCGGGAAGTTTTTAAAGTTTGATGTTTTATTATGGTTTTATATTTGTTGGAAATGGGATGCGGGTGGCGCTGTGGTCTAAACCACAGAGCCTAGGGCTTGCCGATCAGAAGGTCGGCAGTTCGAATCCCTGCGACGGGGTGAGCTCCCATTGTTCGGTCCCTGCTCCTGCCAACCTAGCAGTTCGAAAGCATGTCAAAGTGCAAGTAGATAAATAGGTACCTCTCCGGCGGGAAGGTAAACAGCGTTTCCGTGTGCTGCTCTGGTTCGCCAGAAGCGGCTTAGTCATGCTGGCCACATGACCCGGAAGCTGTATGCCGGCTCCCTCAGCCAGTAAAGCGAGATGAGCACCACAACCCCAGAGTTGTCCGCGACTGGACTTAACGGTCAGGGGTCCCTTTACCTTTTATTTGTTGGAAGCCGACCAGAGTGGCTGGATCAACCCAGTCAGATGGGTGGGGCACAATTATAGAATCATATATTCACAGAGTTGGAAGGGACCCTCAATGCCAGGCATCCCCAAACTCAGCCCTGCATTGCAGGGGGTTGGACCAGATGGCCTTGAGTAGGCATCCCCGAACTTGGCCCTCCAGATGTTTTGGGACTACAACTCCCATCATCCCTAGCTAACAGAACCAATGGTCAGGGATGATGGGAGCTGTAGTCCCAAAAACATCTGGAGGGCCAAGTTTGGGGATGCCTACTCAAGGCCATCTGGTCCAACCCCCTGCAATGCAGGATTATCTAAATAGATGATCTAATCATCATCATCATCATCATCATCATCATCATCATCATCATCACACGTGGAAGCTCATTTTAGCTGTTAAGGCCAAATGCTATTGACAGACCACCCCTCCTAGGGTGGGGAACCTCAGGCCTCCCTACCTGATCTTTTGAACCTCTTCCCAGGCCACACCCTTCAATGACCTTCTTCAAGGCTAGTGTGTGTACTTGAGCTCTGATAAGGCCTCTTGCTTGTATGGATATCAACAGGGCTGTGGGGCAGCTTTGACTCTTAGGCCTTTAATCACACCAACTGCTACAGAGCATGTAGGACTGCATTTGTTCACATTCATCCATCCCTACCTTTGGCTCTCTTCCCTTCCTCCCACTGCTAAAACCTGGACTGTAAGCTCCTTGCAGGCATAGACCTACCTCTGTTTGTTTGCAGAACTCCGCAAACCCAGACACACATTGATGGTGCTGCATGCATAAGTATACATAAGAACTATAGTCATCTAGAGGCACAATTTTCTGGAGCTCACACAAAAACAAGTTTATCACCTCCAAGGCAGGAAAGGCCCAGTAGCTCTTAGAAAGCCAATGACACCCCAGGTGAGTTCTTTGAAGTTTTCCCACTTGGGTGGTATTGGCAAATGAGCTGAAAAGCTACGATCCCAGGCAGAGCAACCTGTTTAATGAATTGCCAAATGAGCTTCATTCAGAAACTGGCACAAGCCAATAAATTGTTTGGAATTCAATCTGCCTAATTAGCCTGGGGAATTAGCCTGGGGAAGGAAAGGAAAAATAAGCACAGACCTGTGACATGCTGTACATTATTTCACCAATAAAAGTTTTAAATCTTTCCAGAGCTACAGGTTGTTGTTTTTTTGCTGAAGGGTTAGGGCTGATTCAGCTGTGCCCCAGTAATAATAATAATAATAATAATAATTTATACCCTGCTCATCTAGCTGGGTTTTCCCAGCCACTCTGGGCGGCTTCCAACAGAAAACAACAACACGGTGATCCATTAAACATTAAAAGCCTCCCTAAACAGGGCTGCCTTCAGATGTCTTCTAAAAATCTGGTAGTTGTTTTTCTCTTTGACCTCTGCTGGGAGGGCGTTCCACAGGGCGGATGCCACTACTGAGAAGGCCCTCTGCCTCGTTCCCTGTAACTCGGCTTTTCGCAATGAGGGAACCGCCAGATGGCCCTCGGAGCTGAACCTCAGTGTCTGGGCAAAACGATGGGGGTGGAGATGATCCTTCAGGTATACTGGACCGAGTAGAAGCTCGTAGAAGGAAGTTCTGCCATATTTAGACATAGCTGCCCCTTTGCTTGTAAGTGTATAAATGTTTGTGCTTTTTCCTATTTTGTATGCCTCAACTATTTGCAATCCCAAATTTGCTTCTGGATCTTATTGGCCATGCAGCCTGAACCCGCAGGGTATTGGACCCCAGTATTTCCCCAACATACATTTCCTAGGAGGAAACTGTGGCATTAATGTGAAAGCCTCCAATGGGCTCTGTCCTGGCTCTTATTGAGCCTGTGTCTGAATAAACATCTATTCCACAAGTAAGAAACAGATGTTTATTCAGACACAGGCTCAGGAGCAGATACAAAGCTCAAGGGTCATGGTTCAGGAGTTCAAGAGTGGGGCAAGAAGCTTGGAAGTGGACGGAAGCAACAAGTTTCCATGCCCCACCCACCAAGCTTTTAAAGATGAGCCATGGCATGAGGATCAGTGTTCCAGGGTGATAGGAATTGTAGCCCAACAACATTTGGAGAGCTGTGAGTTCCTGAGTCCTGCTGCTAGGAGTGGTAGTTAGAGAGAGTGTCTGTAGATGTGGCATACCCTCTCATTATAATTCATTGGTTTCTGCTGACATTTCCCATGCCAAGGCAGGAATATAGAATCATAGAATCATAGAGTTGGAAGAGACCATAAGGGCCATCCAATCCAACCCCCTGCCAAGCAGGAAACACCATCAAAGCATTCTTGACATATGCCTGTCAAGCCTCTGCTTAAAGACCTCCAAAGAAGGAGACTCCACCACACTCCTTGGCAGCAAATTCCACTGCCGAACAGCTCTTACTGTCAGGAAGTTAAATAAAAAAATTCCTTCAGTAGCACCTTAAAGACCAACTAAGTTTTTATTTTGGTATGAGCTTTCGTGTGCATGCACACTTCTTCAGAAGTTCTGAAGAAGTGTGCATGCACACGAAAGCTCATACCAAAATAAAAACTTAGTTGGTCTTTAAGGTGCTACTGAAGGAATTTTTTTATTTTACTTCGACCCAGACCAACACGGCTACCTACCTGTCAGGAAGTTCTTCCTAATGTTTAGGTGGAAACTTCTTTCTTGAAATTTGAATCCATTGCTCCGTGTCCGCTTCTCTGGAGCAGCAGAAAACAATCTTTCTCCCTCCTCCATATGACATCCTGTCATATATTTGAACATGGCTATCATATCTTCCCCTCTCAAAAAGCACTGCAGTGAAAGTTTGCAGTCTTCCCATCCCTACCTAAGGGGATTGTCAGATCGCAGCAATGGGCACACTTCCAGTTGTAAGGGTGAGAAAGTGGTGGATACCTGAGTGTAACAGGCGGCAATCTGTAATTTTCTGCTACTGCTGTCTAGGTTGTAACCTGGTTTAAATATGAGATTAAACAATAATAACACTGACCAATGATATAATTGGCAGCTACAGTAAATGGAACTGTATAAAGGGAAGTGGATTCTGTTTAAGTAATGAAATAGTGACTGTGTTGAACATGACACGTCGACCTGCATTTTAATTATATTGTAAAATCTAATAAAATATCAATTCAGGGTGGTTGTTTTTTCCCTTTCAGTATTTGCATTGGGAACCCGTTTAGCTAGGACTGCTGCGTTGTTAAAATATTCTTTTGTTCATTCACAGATTAGCAGCTTTAAAAGAAATCCCAGATATGATAATATCTTAACACTGGTAGTTCTTCAAGGATAATGAACTACTAGTTCACATTGAGACCTTAGCAGAAGCTCAAATAGTAATGTGCAGTAGGACAATCATAAGAACAAGAGAAGAAGCTGCTGGATTAGGCCAGTTGCCCATCTAGTCCAGTGTCTTGTTCTCACAGAGGCCAGCCAGATGATCAGGGGAAGCTTGCAAGCAGGATCTGAGTGCAATAGCACTCTCCCATCCCAGCAGTTGGATTCAGTGGAGGTAGAACACAGTATTCCAGGTTAGTCATCATGGATCACAGAGGCTATAGGCAAGAGCAGGCATCCCCAAACTTCGGCCCTCCAGATGTTTTGGCCTACAACTCCCATGATCCCTAGCTAACAGGACCAGTGGTCGGGGAAGATGGGAATTGTAGTCCAAAATATCTGGAGGGCCGAAGTTTGGGGATGCCTGGGCAAGAGCGACTCATTTGGCCTTGCTTGGATCCCAGGATCATGCATTCTGGGACAGCACAGGAAATTTTTGCTATCACTTTTCTTAATAAACATATATCCTTTTTTTTATAATCTATTTTTATTAATTTTCCAATTAAAACACGATTATATCACATTCATTATTTCGAATTATACAAATACATATCAATTAAACCGAATATTATGCCAAATCATATAATATTTTCTGGAGTTCCCATGCTTCAAAAATTTGGGGATTCCTCGCACCCGTCTACTGCCGTCTTTTTCTAAAGTCCAAATCTTCTCTCAAAATCCAAAATAATCCCGATCATTCCCCACCAGTCACTAAAATATTTCTTCTTTCATCCAATTTTTTCACAGCTGCTGAAATAAGTATCAAACGAGAGTTCACATATATTCTTTCTCCTGTGTGAGTTTTAATCGTCCTGCCCCCCCCCATATATCTTCTGTCTGGAATGTCCTGTTGCGTCAGCCTTTCAACACGGAGCAGCGCCATCTTAAAAAGCTTAGATCACTTTCGTTTTCTTAAGCTTTTTATTTTTTAAACCACCGATCTTTGTAAAATTTACAGCTTTTCCAGGCAAAGAAACAGCAGTCACCTTATGTATATACTCTTGATAAGTTTGTGGCTCTCCTTGCCCTGTAGCTGAACTTAGCTTCAGATCGCTGTTCGAATTCAAAGTGCGTCACAACCATAAATCCACCGAACGCATTCCAGGGACTCAGACCATCCAGTTAAAGGGGGGGCCTCTCTCTTCAGTAGTTTTACAACTTCAACGGATATGCTCAGTAGAATAGTTTATAGTTCATTACTCACTCAGGTATTCTTTATCTCTCATTTGTTCCAAACAAACAAGGACGTCCCGTCCGGGAAGGTATGGAGTAACTCGTAGAGTATATGAAAAAAAATAAAAAAGTTCGCTTCCCTTCTCGTTACGTCCCCATCAATCTTTCTTCCAGATAAAATACAGCTTTGACTTCTCACCCTCAGCAGCACAAATTCCTTGGCAGTAAACAGAGCTTCTTCCCCTCCTTCCGAAGCATGTCCATGAATACGCCTAATTATCTTCTTTAATCATGGAGATCCCGCTCTGCAAGTTGGCGTCCGGGAGATCCGACATTTCATGAGTGCTCTCAGCCCAGGCCCCCCCCACTCCTTGAACAGTCGGAGTGGGTTTGGGGGCATCGCGGGCCCGTGGCCCCTCTCCGTAACCCCCGGAGAGGTAAGGGGGTTGCCTTTAACTCCCCTGGCAACCGCCGAATTCCTCATGAAGGTCGGAGGGATGGAACAAGGGTCAGCCATTCCTGCAGGCGGAAGCGGAACTCCCATATATCCATGTGTTTTCAAGGAGAAGGTGTACAGTGGAGACCTCCTCCAGTGTACACAGTAACACAGTTTTCAATGTATCTTCTAAGCAACACCAGTGCTTAGAATGCAATCCAAGATGTCCCATTTAATAAGAGGTAGTTGAAAGACTTGAGCAATCCCCCTAACAGTGAACTCAGGTGTGGAGTGCCGATATAGTTTGAGCCAACATGGAGCTACTCATTATCAAGAGCAGGCATCCCCAAACTGCGGCCCTCCAGATGTTTTGGGCTACAACTCCCATGATCCCTAGCTAAGAGGACCAGTGGTCAGGGATGATGGGAATTGTAGTCCAAAACATCTGGAGGGCTGAAGTTTGGGGATGCCTGATCAAGAGGGAGGCCTCAATATACTAACGGGAACTTTGAAGGTATCTCCACAAACTTTGCCATCCACACACAGTCCATGAAGTATGATGGCAGCCGTTATGCTAGCGTAAAGCAAAGAGGAGTTGGAAAATGCTTCATCAGTGAGGTGGGCATTCTGGAAGTTTGTTTTGAGAAGCTTAATAGCTGGTACGGTAACTTTCAAGTCTCACGTGCCAGACCTCAGCAAAAGAAAGTCTGTCAAGATATGCAGGAATCTAGGAAGAGGGCTTAAAGAGAAAGGAACTTACGTAAGACTCGGACGCCGTGCTTCAGGGCTTGTACACGGCCAGGCTCCATGGACATGCTGAGCATTGTTTGCTGCCCTCCAATAGTGCACACCTGGTTTTCTTGTGCGGCTTGCTTGAACATGATGATGAGCTGGTTGGCAATTATGGAGTTCAAGACGGAGATGACAACCATTGGGAAAACGAAGGAGATGAAAGCGTTGACCTGGATGAGAGAGGACAGATATCATCATCATCATCAACAACAACAACAACTTTATTGCACTAGCCAAAGGCCATGGCATCATTTGCAAAGGGAACAAAAAGAAAAGCAACAATAGCCATAAAAAAGCATAAAAACACCCAGCACTGCAGATACAATAAACCACCATCACTTCTCCTAAAAATTATTTGTTGCATACGATAGAGTGGCAAGGGGTTCTCAGGTAGAATGTGCCAGCTTAAATGTCTGAATCACCTTTGCAATTGACCACTATTTCTTCTAGTTCTTTCACCTGATCTTCTTAGCTGCCAATGCATATACAGTCATACCTCAGTTTAAGTACGCTTCGGTTTGAGCATTTTCAGTTTAAGTACTCTGCGGACCCATCTGGAACGGATTAATCCACTTTCCATTACTTTCAATGGGAAAGTTCACTTCAGGTTAAGTACGCTTCAGGTTAAGTACGGACCTCCAGAACCAATTACACTCATACTTCGGGTTAAGTACGCTTCAGGTTGAGTACTCCGCGGACCCACCTGAAACGAATTAATCCACTTTCCATTACTTTCAATGGGAAAGTTCGCTTCAGGTTAAGTACGCTTCAGGTTAAGTACAGACTTCTGGAACCAATTGTGTACTTAAACCGAGGTACCACTGTAGTGCTATTTTATAAGTTACAAAGTCATCAGTATCACTCAGCAGCCATTTCACCCTTTCCACCCTGTTTGAGTGTGTTCCATTCATGAGCAGGGGTTTTATAAATTGGTCTCTTGGTTCTATATATAGTGGGCATTGCAATAGACAGTAGTACAGTCCTCTACACAAGGTTGCCCACACAGACTGAGTCTCTCCTTGTACTGTACTTTGCCATATCGACCATCCACCCCCTGCCGAGGGCATCGATTGGAATCGTAATTCTGTAAAAGTGATTCTTAGTACGGCAAGTGGGAGCTTTGTCAAATAACTAGCTCGGATGTCTTCCGTTTTGATAACTGGGAACCTTTCTACATCGGACCTGAAGAGACAATCTCTTAAGTGCGTCTTATCCAGGGGTCCCCAAACTATGGCCCGGGGGCCGAATGCGGCCCACGTGAGCCAATTGTGTGCCCCCCGCCGACCCCCGCTGGCACGCTGCGGTTGCCCATCTCTGGGTTGGTGGGGCGGCAGAAATAGCTTGTGCACACGCACGAGGGCCTGAGGGCGGGGGAACACGCTCCCATACACACGTGCACAAGCTATTTCTGGTGCCGCGCCGACCCGGAAGTGCCCTGGAAATGATGTCTGCACATGCGCAGAAGCCATTTCCAGCGCCACGCCAGAAAAAGTGAGTGCATGTGCGCATGGGAACGTGTTTCCCCGCCCTCTGGCCCGCCACGCAATCG
This sequence comes from Zootoca vivipara, assembly GCF_965207765.1. Classification (NCBI taxonomy): domain Eukaryota; kingdom Metazoa; phylum Chordata; class Lepidosauria; order Squamata; family Lacertidae; genus Zootoca; species Zootoca vivipara. The sequence continues at coordinate 87,007,771 of NC_142590.1, read as the reverse complement.
GCGCCAGAGGAACCGGCCCGAAGCCGGGTAAGTTTGGGGACCCCTGGTCTTATCCATCTTCATGATCACCTGAAGATCTTGTAATTGATATTGGGTCAAGAGGCATTGGATGCCATCCTTCCAACATCACCACCACCACCACCACCCTAGCACTGATGACACTAATGAGGAGAAATGCAGAGAGAAGAAACACCATGGTGCACCTGCAGGAGCACAACCGAACGCCTTCCTCTGCCCCAGCTGCAACAAAACATGTCTCTCACACACCGGTCTCTACAGCTACAGCAGGTGCTGTAACTGTCCAACAGTTTGACTTCACCCCAAAGGCACTCTCCTCCATTTTGTCTCAAGATAGATGGATCCCAATCCAATCCAATGAATTACCTTCTAAATCACCATATCAGGGCAATTTACATGTAAGATAACTAAAAAAAAAACCCAGTTAAAACAAACAAAGCAAAGCAAAACAAACAAGATATACCTTTAAAACAAGACAAAAACCCAGCAAAGGTGACACTGGAACTAAAGACCCATATATTCTGTGGGAAAGCCTGCTGGAACCAGCATTCCTTCAATTGTTTTTGGAATTTGCATATAGTGGCTGCCTGTTGTATCTCAGCAGGAATGCTACTGTGGAGCAGGCTTTTGGGATATTTGGAAATTATCCGGCAGATTGCAGTGATCTACTGGGCGTATAACTGATAAAGCAGTAACTTGTCCCTGAATTTATATGCTAGTACCGGAACCTTGAACTTGGCCCAGTAGCAGATTGGCAGCTAGGGCAAATTCCGCAAACAAGGTGTTGTCCGCTGTTGGTAGGTTACAACTAAAAGTGTGTGTGTGTGTGTGTGTGTGTGTGTGTGTGTGTGTGTGTGTGTGATTTTTATTATTTTTCCATTTAATGATATGCAATCATAACATTATTATCCTTTTTATCTCTCTGGCTCTTTAGAGCCCATCGATTGCCTTCCCTCCCACCTCATGGCTTTCAAAATCAACCTTTATATCATTGCATTTTATACATTTTCCAATTCTAATTTCACTTATTACGAAAAGACATTGAAGTTTAACTTAAAAGAAAAGGGGAGAAAGTTTCTCATTACAAGTCTTCAGACAACCCTGCTAGTGATGTTAATTGCTTACAGTAATCTTTCAAATATCGTATAAATTTACTCCAGTTCTTTTGGAATACTTGATCACGCTGGTTTCGGATTTTTCCTGTCAGCTTTGCCAGTTCCACAAAGTCCATCATTTATTGTTTGCCACTCTTCTTTAGCTGGTAATACTTGTTATTTCCATTTTTGGGCTAAGAGAATTCTTGTTGCTGTTGTTGCGTACATAAAGGTAAAGGTATAGGTAAAGGGACCCCTGACCATTAGGTCCAGTCGTGACCGACTCTGGGGTTGCGCGCTCATCTCGCATTATTAGCCGAGGGAGCCGGCGTATAGCTTCCAGGTCATGTGGCCAGCATGACAAAGTCGCTTCTGACAAACCAGAGCAGCACATGGAAACGCCGTTTACCTTCCCGCTGTAGCGGTTCCTATTTATCTACTTGCATTTTGACGTGCTTTCGAACTGCTAGGTTGGCAGGAGCTGGGACCAAGCAACGGGAGCTCACCCCGTCAGAGGGATTCGAACCGCCGACCTTCTGATCAGCAAGCCCTAGGCTCAGTGGTTTAACCACAGCGCCACCTGGGTCCTGTTGCGTACATAAACAGTCTTTTATCTTCCTTTAGTATTTCTTTACCTAGTTGCTATGTTCTACACCAGCTATTGCCTCTGGATCCAACCATAAGGGTTACTCCACATAATGAACAGCCAAAAGAGGCTGGTACTGATATTTTGTTTGCCTTTGTTGGTGTTGGGAACATTAGCAATGGCTAGGAACTGGGTAATGGGCGTTAAATTTAACAGGGCACACAAGTGGTTGTTGAATTAATTTAAATACTGCTAATGTCAAAATACGCATCTCAGCAACTTAGAAGTATAAAAACGGTTATATAACCATTGAAACATATACATCCATAAACACATCACACAATTGGAATGCACCATAGGGCACTCCCATTCAAATATTAAAATATAAACAACTTATTAAAACAAGCAATAAAACAACCCCATTGAGTGCAATCTTTCCTATGAAAAGTTGCATCCTCATCAAGAGCATCATGAATTATATTCTAGAAACTATGACTGCAAAAAATAGAGGAAGCTGGAAGGAAAAAAGGAAAGGTGCAGTTCTTTTCCTTCTATTCTTTCTTTAAGGAATGGTTGATCAAATAGGGAGATGGACAGGAATGTCAAAGCTCACAAAATGTATTTGCCTAAGAGACAGCAGACAGCACTTTGAGACTTTTTTGCATTAATGGTTTCCCTTTTACCGGCTTCATAAAAGAAAATGCAGTTTGAAGTTTGACTTGTATAAAAGCCTTTTCCATATTGCAAATATTATATGTTTCCGTGCTTCTGTCTTTTTTCCATACTTGGCAGAAGAAGAAAAAGTTGCTTCTAAGGAATTAAGTTTTTGTCCATGAATGTTTTTGCACCACACACCAAAAAAATGGTTAGCTTTTGAGTTGTTGTTGTTTTTTAAATAGAGGATTAGACAAATACATTGTTGACCAGCCTATCAATAGCTGCTAAAAAGACCGACTTAAAAAGCTCAACAATTTGCAACCCTATTGATGAATACATAAAGACATTATATATTAGAATGGGGAAAAACCATATAAACATTAACATATTCCCTCCACCAGTGTGGTGTAGTGGTTAAGAGCAGTAGGCTCCTCCACATGCAGCTGCTGGGTGACTTGGGCTAGTCCCACTTCTCTGAAGTCTCTCAGCCTCACTCACCTCACAGAGTGTTTGTTGTGGGAGAGGAAGGGAAAGGAGAATGTTAGCCGCTTTGAAACTCCTTCGGGTAGTGATAAAGCGAGATATCAAATCCAAACTCCTCCTCCTCCTCCTCCTCCTCCTCCTCCTCCTCCTCTTCATAGCTGCCTTCCTCCAATGATAGTGGCAACAACATTGGCAGCACAGTAACAAAAACCAATAGTATACTCCCATCCACTGACCAGCAGAGAAAAATAAAAACTCAACACTCCTCTCTTTAGCCCTAATCCAGAGAAATCTGCCATGTCAACCTCACTCAGATATTTCCTGGGCTCCCAAACCTGGCAAAGTACTCAGTGCCCATATATTGTTGGTACTCCCAGTGCATCACCTCATTCTCTAAATTAGAGATAAACCTGTGATGGAAATTTCAGAGTGGCGGGGAATATGAAATCTTCAACTATAGAACACATGCATTCAAGAGGCAAAACCTTGGGTACAGGGTTGGACTAAATTAAAGTTTATGGTCTATTTACTCCACCGTTGCTCCCATGTTAACTACCATAAGCATTTGAACTTCTTATCTACTGTAAATAGGCAGCAGGATCCCTTTGGGCTGCTGTGGTGCAAGTTAACACTTTGCGATATCAATGATTCCTGATGCACAATTGCTGGTTCACTCATCTTTTTTTTTTATTAAAAAATATATATATTATAACCTGGGCTCTCCTTGAACTCCATTTTATTCTTTTCCCTCTAGAAAGCTGTCTTCTTTGTGTGTGAAGTTTAATGATTAGTCTCTATACCCTGTGATCCCATTAGCCAATAACCTCTGCCCCAGAGGATTGAAATTGATTGAACAAACAAATCCAAGTTATAGCATTTCTGAAACCCTCAGTATGCGTTTTTCAATAAAGCAAACACTACTGATATTAACTTGTGCTTGACTCTGAAGGAAACTCAAACATTGAATGCAATCAAGATCTGTTGCATGTCAACCAATGTGTAGCCATATCTTCAATAGAACCTTAAATTTCTTTGAAATGAGTATACTTATCACAGCACCCATCAAATAATGGTGAAAACCATTGCTCTGTGAGGTTGCTCAGACCCCTGCCGCCTCTCCCTAGAATTACAGCTTCCAGTGTTTCTAGGCTGGGTGCTGTGAAAAGTTTAGAGCTGGTTTAGATTTGTAGGATAGCCGTGCTCTTATTAAGGAAGCATGTGGGATGCAGGTGGTGCTGTGGTCTAAACCACTGAGCCTCTTGGGCTTGCCGATCAGATGTTTGGCGGTTCGAATCCATGCAACAGGGTGAGCTCCCGTTGCTCTGTCCCAGCTCCTGCCAACCTAGCAGTTCGAAAGCACACTAGTGCAAGTAGATAAATAGGTACCCCTGTGGCAGGAAGGTAAAGGGTGTTTCTGTGAGCTACGGTGTTCCGTTGCGCCAGAAGTGGTTTAGTCATGCTGGCCACATGACCTGGAAAGCTGTCTGTAGACAAATGGCAGTTCCCTAGGCCTGAAGTGAGATGAGCGCTGCATCCCATGGTCTCCTTTGACTGGATTCAACCATCCAGGAGTCCTTTACCTTTACCTTTTTAAGGAAGAAACAAAATAAAAAAAATCATTCCAGTAGCACCTTAGAGACCAACTAAGTTTGTTATTGGCATGCAGTATGCAGATGACACCCAGCTCTACCTCTCTTTTAAATCAGAACCAGTGAAGTTGGTGAATGTCCTGTGTGAGTGCCTGGAGGTGGTTGGAGGATGGGTGGTGGCTAACAGATTGAGGTTGAATCCTGACAAGACAGAATTATTGTTTGGGGGGGACAGGAGGCGGGCAGGTGTGGAGGACTCCCTGGTCCTGAATGGGGTAACTGTGCCCCTGAAGGACCAGGTGTGCAGCCTGGGAGTCATTTTGGACTCACAGCTGTCCATGGAGGCGCAGCTTAATTCTGTGTCCAGGGCAGCTGTGTACCAGCTCCATCTGGTACGCAGGCTGAGACCCTACCTGCCTGTGGACTGTCTCGCCAGAGTGGTGCATGCTCTAGTTATCTCCCGCTTGGACTACTGCAATGTGCTCTACGTGGGGCTACCTTTGAAGGTGACCCAGAAACTGCAATTAATCCAGAATGCAGCAACTAGACTGGTGACTGGGAGTGGCTGCTGGGACCACATAACACTGGTCCTGAGAGATCTACATTGGCTCCCAGTAGGTTTCTGAGTCAACCACCTATATCTGACTCCCTACGTGATGGGCAGGAGTCAGATATAGTCGGATAAATTCCAATGCCTAAGCCAATGCTGCTCACATTCTGTAACCAATAAAGTTGTGGCCTAAATTTGCCCAATAACCATTAACCTAATATCCATGTCCTTGTGTCTTCTTCATCAATGAGGGGGTGGCTTCGGGGTCTTGACACACAAAAGGCAGGCTATGGGCAAGAACTGATTCAGACCAGCTTATTCACAACTTTCTCATTCCTGGGGTTTGTGTGCTTCCTAGCTTTAAACAACAACAGCACACTATTACTTTCTTCTTATGAAACAGGACAGCAGATGAACTATGTTCTCTCTCCATGGAAATAATTTAACCAAGGCTTGGGAGATGTCATAAACAGGCAAGAGTGGGGCTGGAATTGTTTATGGCTACCACAAAACCATGTCACGAATTGAAGCTTCACGGGAGAGGCACCTCCCTAGATTAATTGACTTGTCACGGTTCAGAATTCCTGGAAAAATTTATAATATTGGGCCTGTTTACTAGATATTTCTTAAACCATTAAACTTGGGTTGCTAGCAGTAAAACTTGTAATGATTTTCTCTCTCTTTTTTTGCCAACTTGCAAAGGGCAGGCTGATACCATTTCCCAAAATGCACTGCTTTCCACCACATCCAATTATTCCCGCATAATTGGATACAGCTTCTGCTCAAGCACTCCTGCTGTCTAGTCAGTCTATCCTGCCTGTCATCAAATTATGGGTTTGTGAAACTTGCCCTTTGTGCATCCACATATCTTTTCCATTTCCCGGGCATGCTTGAGATTGATCCAGAAAACTGGGGGGCATAACTTTTGCAACGCTGATCCAAATCCTGGATCCACTGCAAATCCAACACGTTATTCTTCTGCTCCTGAGGCCATTCTGCATGATAACCCTACTAAGCACAAAACTCCAGACAGCATAAATCATAATCTTATTTATTTTATTTATATCCCACTTACTATAAAATTTTTTCTTGAAGCGACTTGTAATTTCTTTTTCCTTTTTAAAAAGCATAAATACCAAATTTAAAATATATATAAAAATTGTCCAGTAGCACCTTAAAGACCAACTAACTTTGTTCTTGGTATAAGCTTTTGTGTGCATGCACACTTCTTCAGATACAGTGGAACCTCGGTTTACAACTACCTCTGTTTATGAATGCCTCCGTTTACGAACGCCGCGGACTCGGAAGTGTTTACGTCTGGGTTCCGCGGCATTGGATGCACAGATCGCTTCTGTGAAGCTCGGGCATGTGCAGAAGTGATCTGCGCAGTGTGTGCATGCACAGAAGTGGTCTATCGGCGCTTTGCGCACGTGCAAAAGCGTGCCTTCGGGGAGTGAATGCCTCTGTTTACGAACGCCTCCATGGAACGGATTGCATTCGTAAACCGAGGTTCCACTGTACACTGAAACAGAAGTCACCAGACCCTTATGTATAGTGGGAGGAAGTAGGACTAATTGCAGTTGTTAACAGTCCTCAACAGGTTTACCACACCCATTGAGCCAATCACCCATCTCCTACTACCCTCCTGAGAAAAATCCCACCCCACCCTCCCACTATATATAAGGGCCTGGTGACTTCTGTTTCAGTGTATCTGAAGAAGTGTGCATGCACACGAAAGCTTATACCAAGAACAAACTTAGTTGGTCTCTAAGTTTTTTTTAAAAGTTTTTTTAGTTTTTTAATTTTTTATATATATATTTCGACTGCGGCAGACCAACACGGCTACCTACCTTAATTTAAAATAATCAGAATAGAAAAATAATGATTAACTAAAGGTGCTCAACCTGCAGCCACCTAAAAAGCTAACATTCCATCACACCCAAATAAAAGATGAACACCAATTTAGAGGGAAATGCCTGGGTGAAGAGGAATGCCTTCACCCAGTATCTAAAGGCTGATAGTGATGGTGCGAGGGCATCTCTCTGGGGAGAGCTTTCCAGTTGGGAAACCACCAATGGGAATTGATTCTTGCAGAATCAGGACTGGCCCAAGCCCACCCAAGAGGTGGCTGAGGCAGCCACTTTCCAGTGAGATCTTGCCAAAATCTCATGAGATCTCATAGAGCACCGCACAAGATCTCATGAGATTTTGACAGGACGGGCCATTGCTGCTGCTTTGCAGATGCCTTCCCACAACCCAGGTAAGGCAGGCTGTGGTGGTGACAGTGGGGTGACACCTTCCTGTTTTGCCTCAGGTGGCAAAATGGGACATGCAAAGTCCTTGCCTGCAATAAAACATGAGTCTGGAGCGGCTCCATAATAATATTTACCTGTCCCTCCTCTAATCTCAGTTTCTCCGGATTAGCTTTATCATTAGCTGCTCGGAACTATTATTTCTCCAAATATTTTGTCTTGCTTCAATTGATTGCCGCATCATAGGTCCAAAGAGTGAGAAATTGGGGGCTGGTCTGAGAGTAGTGGTCAATCAGCGGAGCGGGATATAATAATTTCAGCAGTGTGGGATGGCAATCAGGCCCTGGAGCCTCCGCGCTGTAGAAAGATCACCTTTGGTGAGAATGCATTGGCTGAAGCATTTAGTGGAAATGCACAGCAATAGATTGGGGCCAATCCCATCTTGGCTACTCGCAGATATCAGGAGTGTTTGAGTGTTAAATTCCCTACTGGAAATGAGCCAACAGTGCCTCATATTTGCTGCCAGCAAGACAAAACGAGGCACTAACTGACTTCCATCCGGCTATCAGGCTGCTGATCACTGGGGGTGAAAAGCAATTTGGTTGCCTCATCGCTAACATTTGAGAGACACAATTATTTCTTCAGGATCAAAGTAATTTCCAGTATTTATGAAATAGCTAGCCATCAGACTCCACTCCCCATCTGACCTGGGTTGACCTGCAGCTGCTGTGTGAAATAATTGGATAGCATTGACCTGAGAATGGAGGGGTTGGGTTGGGGGGCGGGAAGGGGAAGGGGAAGGGGAAGAGGAAGACTGCTGCCACTTTCACCTACCATTCCAAGAAACAGAGAGAAGCTGTATTTCCAACCACCTAGGTGAGAAGTCTACAATTTAGTTCAAATATATAAAAGGATGTCATGTAGAGGAGGGAGAAAGGTTGTTTTCTGCTGCTCCAGAGAAGCAGACACGGAGCAATGGATTCAAACTATAAGAAAGAAGATTCCACCTAAACATTATGAAGAACTTCCTGACAGTAAGAGCTGTTCGGCAGTGGAATTTGCTGCCAAGGAGTGTGGTGGAGTCTCCTTTGGAGGTCTTTAAGTGGAGGCTTCACAGCCATATGTCAGGAATGCTTTGATGGTGTTTCCTGCTTGGCAGGGGGTTGGACTGGATGGCCCTTGTGGTCTCTTCCATCTCTATCATTCTATGATTCTATTATTCTAGTTGACCCCACCCCTACTCTTCAAAAAAGGGTTAGAAGTTGGATCCAGACTTAGGGCACAGTCTTCTGCCAACAGAAGACTCCCTTTCCTCCACAGAGTTCATGGTGGGATGTACAGTTCTCCTTAGTGCTATTTTTCTAGAAAAAGAGGTGCTGGAACTCACCATGAACACCTCCCTTGTTCTCTTAGAATGGCAATGGTACCCACTTGAGAGGTGCTGTAATGGAGCTGGGGGGAGCCCAGGTTCTTCTCCTTCCCAAAATCACACTGGGTCAGTTAATGCCAGAAGGCATAGCTGCATGCCATAGATGCCAACTCCTTGGGGCCCTGGCTCCCGGAGCACCCACAAAATTCCCCATGAAGGAGCTTGATACCCACAATTTTTGGTGCCAGGGCCATGCACGCTGCATGGCACCCATGGCTGTGGGCCCCCACAGTTGTGGGACCAAGCTGTCACTCTTGCTGCATGCTATCAGCAACCACACCATTCGCCACACCTGTACATCAGGTAAGACTAAAGTGCAAGGTCAGTTCACTCGTGAAAAGTCTGTGATGCAATAGCATTGAATTTTGTTTTTTAAGCTTGCTCTGTAAACCATCTCTTGAAGAAGAAAAAAAGAGGGAAATTGTGAAAACCTGAGAATGCAACTTGAGAGGAATATTGTGCGCGTTCATTAATTTCAATGGCTCTACTCTCTCCTCATCACTATGGTGGATAGGTGTACAGCAAATGATTCAGGACTGATAAAAGCAAGGACTTCTTCATGCGGCACATAGTTAAACTATGGAACTCACTGCTGCAAGAGGCAGCGATGGCCATCAACATGAATGGCTTTAAAAGAGGATTGGACAAATTCATGGAGGAGACATCTGCCAATGGCTACTAGCCATAATGGCTATGCTCCACCTCCACAGTTGGAGGTAGGAATGCTTCTGAATACCTTTTGCTGTAAACCACAGGAGGGGAGGGTGCCCTTGTCCTTGGGTCCTGTGTGCAGGTTTCCCACAGGCACCTGGCTGGCCACTGTGAGATGCTGGGCTAGATGGGCTTTTGGTCTGATCCAGCAGGTTCTGATTACGACCTTATAATTTGGAGCTGATATAGATGTGGAACATCTCTTGTGGATAGCCCTGGTGCCTAAGATTTTAAACAAACAAACAAACAAACAAACAGTGTGTGTGTGTTTGTGTGTGTGGTGGTTCCTGAGTCATATGAGGACTGTGGTGTGGGAGAAAAGGCTTGACCCGCCACTACAATGCTAATCAGAATCACCTCCCTTCTGTGCTTTTCACAATGGGGAGAAAAGCTCCAATTGCTAATCACAGGTGTGTGTGAATAACAGGCACTGGAGGAATTCTGACCTTAAAGGTTTAAAGCCTATCATTCCACGGTCTAGTTTGACCCTTAAAGTGGTCAAATTGCCAGCAGGGAAAGGATTAAGCATCCTCTCTCCTCCCTTCCTCCTGCATTCAAAAGCACAGCCTCCCAATGCTGCTTTTCATTAAAAAAACAAAAGGGCTTCACTATTTACATCATTTGGGCATAATGCATAGTTTCGTCCTATATATTCTGTGTTGCAGCTTAAAAGTCCCATGGAGCGCTTTATTCATCAAAATGCTATTTTGCTTTCAACCATTACGAAAACTTCACAGCACTTCACAAGTTTGCTAAATGATTACACTTCTCCGTAAGTGTAAGAGAAAGTTGATTCTTTGACTTTGCCAAAGCAAAGGTCATTCAGAAAAGAACCAGCGAGCTCTAATATACACTCCACTCCCATGCCCAGTTTCTAAAACTTTCAGTTCCTATCTATGCAGGAGAGAAACTCTTGGTGCTTGTAGACAATGAGACAATGAATGCCCCCAGTCTTGAGACTACCTGCTCTACCTGCCCGCGGACTGTCTTGCCAGAGTGGTGCTTGCTCTAGTTATCTCCCGCTTGGACTACTGCAATGCGCTCTATGTGGGGCTACCTTTGAAGGTGACCCAGAAACTGCAACTAATCCGGAATGCAGCAGCTAGACTGGTGACTGGGAGCGGCCGCTGAGACCACATAACACCGGTCTTGAAAGACCTACATTGGCTCCCAGTATGTTTCCGAGCACAATTCAAAGTGTTGGTGCTGACCTTCAATTCAAAGTGTTGGTGCTGAAAATTCATAAACCAAGGTGTTCGTAAACCGAGGTTCCACTGTACTTGGAAGGGCCACAAGCCCTAAATGGCCTTGGTCCAGTATGCCTAAAGGAGCGTCTCCACCCCCATCATTCTGCCTGGGCATTAAGGTCCAACGCCGAGGGCCTTCTGGCGGTTTCCTCACTGTGAGAAGTGAGGTTACAGGGAACCAGGCAGAGGGCCTTCTCAGTAATGGCGAGTCGTGTGAATTTATTTAGGGGCCAGGTTTCTGGGACTGAACACGCAAAACATGGGTGATAGACCATGAGCTGAAGTCAGAGGAGCAAGCATGGCTGAGCAGTAATTGAAAACAAACAACTGGAAAATACTTTGAGATGGATGAATAGGTGGAACCACGGAGCACAGTGCAAATTTTATAGCAGCAAAGGAAAGTGGGCTTGATGCCACATGATAGATCAAGAGTGTACATCTTCTTGGGGGGGGGGGCACAACATTATTTTTCTTCCTCACTGATGTAGGGGGCACTGGAAAACCCAGCCACATTTCATTTTTTGGAAATGTCAAGAACGGCTTTGCAAACCCAGTGCCATGGTCCGCATGAGAGAACATCAGATAAGGGACAGCAATTGGAACTGATGAAAGGAACATTCTTGTCTTAGAAATGCATTTGAGAGCAAAGGTTTTTCTCTCTGTTCTCTCCAGGTGTCCAAGGGATGTTTGAAGGGCGGCGGCGGGAACCAACCAAGAACTTCAGAGACTTGTATACAATAAAAAACCCAGTCTGGAACTTCTGAAAAAAGTGGGGCCCGGGTGAAGACTTTGTTTGGTGGAGCAGTGCTCTGTTTGCCCTAATGGAACAGCTTCCAATGCTCTGTGGACAGTGAATGAGAGATTAAGAACAGAAGAACAGAATAAGAGCCTGCTGGATCAGGCCAATGGCCCATCTAGTCCAGCATCCTAGATGGCCAAACCAGGAAAGCCCACAAACAGGACCCAAGCACAAGAACACTCTCCCCTCCTGTGGTTTGCAGAAACTGGTATTTAGAATCGTTGCTGTCTCCAGCTGTAGAGACAGAACATAGCAAACACGGCTGGTAGCCACTGATAGTCCTATCCTTCATGAGTTTTGTCTAGTCCTCTTTTCACCAAGTTGGTACCCATCACTGCCTCCTTCTGCTTCTGGCTTCAAAAGAATAGAATCATAGCACTGTAGGGTTGGAAGGGACCCTGAGGACTATCTAGCCCAAACCTTGCGATGCAGGAATATGCAGCTATCCACAAGGATTGAACCTCCAACCTTGGCGTTTGCAGTACCCTGCTCTAACCAACTGAGCTATTCACTTTGGCTGGTGCAGGCTAAATACACCTTTTTTTTTTAAGGATTCAAAACTGCAGTAAATTGGTGTTTGTGCCAAGGATGCTCTTTGTCTGGAATCTCCAAACACTCTTCCTCTATCATTTGGTTCAGGACCAGCCCTCCATATTTCCTAATGAGAACCTTTGACTGACTGACTGCAAAGCATGGACTCTTCCATAGAGCTCTCCTCTGGCCCCTCCTTTAACCCCAGGCATGTGCCTGAAAGATCCACAAGCTCTCCTATTCCATACAGCCAGAGGACCAGAGTGAAGTCCCTAAGACAGTTAGAAAGCACCTTGTACACCTCCTTACGACAACTCCTGCAGCCAAGCTGGTGCCAAACAGATCACCCTTCTTTCTTTTGGACCACATCTGGACAAGACCAAGAAGGGGGTCTTGTCATCTTGGCAGCCCAGGACCTCCAGACACACTGCCCAGGCTTGCACTCCAGGGAGGTGCTTCACTTTGGTGCTGTTAATACAGTGGTTTTACTTCACCCCTAGAGGTGCACTCCATTGTCTCTTGAGGTAGATGGATGCCACCAACGTCTTTCATCGGGGTGCTCTTTTCAGCCGGGCATGTTTCCCAGGGCTTCACCACTGATGTTCATGATGTTAGGATCTCATACTCATGAGTAGGACCCTGGCAAAGAAACCTGCCCGACTGGTATGTTCTCTCCCTCCTGGTCTATCATTCGGGAACTTCAAAAGGTTTCTTCTGCCTGAACATCACAGTGACCGATGCCAAGAAACATCAGCACACTTACGGATCCGCAGAGTCTTCGCAGTTTGCATAACAGACCTCATCAACTCAGCATTTGGCTAATCTATTTTATTTACATATAATACACTCGGAGCACTGCAACATGGCTCCCTCTCTCTCTAGCATCAGACAGCAAAGAGAAAGAACAAAGGACAATAGTCTCACTTCACGGAACACAGTAACACAAACATCCTGTCTCTGTCACTTCCCACTCTGTGGAATGTAAACATACACCATAATGTGATAGACAACAATCCCATGACTGCAGACACGGGGAATGAATCTCCAACACATATTTCATGCCAGGGAAATGGGAGAATGACAAATTTCAGGGAACTCATTACCTGGGAGTGTCAGGAAAAAGAACAACATGACCTTGGGCAATAATTCAGTCATGAGATATCCCACCACTCAACTGATGAAAAACCTAGAGGGTAGTTTTCTGGCCATCTCGGTGCAGCTAATTAAAATTATATTTCTCTTTCCCCAGGTACCCATCTTAACATTTGCAGCTGGCTGCTGGGTGTCGTCTCCTACTGGGAAACTGATTGTGAATCTTCTGTTGCAGCTGAATGGCTTTGCTTTGAGAGGCTGCATCATAGAACTATTGTGATACTCAGCATATGGAAATCAGAGGCTCAGATCCAGACTACGATATGTTAAGCAGAGTCCGAGGATGATTTCCTCTACATATTTTGGTTTTTTTCTTTTTTAGCAGGCTGTTTAACCCTTTTTCCTCCGGTCCCAACAGTGACTGGTGCCCACTGGGACTGATAGGGTAGAAGACAGTTTATGCCAGAGGTAAATAGCCCCCTGCCTACTGTCTGCTTCTAAGTAACAAAGGAAAGCAGGTAGGGGCAGTGCCCCATTTGCCCCAATGCAGTTGCCACCACTGTACTCTCGCAGTGCAAAGTGACCCTCCCCACACTGCTTTTTCGCTCTTGCATGGGAAATAAGAATATAAGGACCCCATATATATTTATTATTGCATTTGCACCCCACCTTTCTCCCCAAATTTCTCTCCCATGTGGCTCTCCCGCTCCACATATAATCCTGACAACAGCCCTGTGAGGTAGTCAAACTTGGCCCTCCAGCTGTTTTGGGACTACAACTCCCATCATCCCTAGCTAACAGGACCAGTAGTCAGGGATGATGGAAATTGTAGTCCCCAAAGAGCTGGAGGGCCAAGTTTGGCCATGCCTGGCTAAGAGGCTGTGAGTGGCCCAAGATCACCCACTGAGCTTCATGGCCAAGTGAGGATTTGAACCCTGGTCTCCCAGATATTTGTCCATCCTTCTAACCACTATGCACCACTGGTTCATCTTTTTAAAAACTGCTTAGTGGTATATGAATTTTGTTAAATAAAACTTGCAGGTGAAAAAGCGGTAGTTTTTGCCCCGGTGAAGGACCGAAGGAGAAAGTAGCTGTTTCTGACCCACAGGCTGTTTTGGGCTTAAAAAACAAACCAAAGTTCCACAGTAGAGAGACTATTATTGTCCTCAGAAACTCCTGTCCCTTTCAACTGTACTTCATATTAGTACAGTTCCAATTACATTTGATGCTTTATTTGCAAATCTGAAATATTTCTACACTGCCCTTTGTGATCAAATTCCAGAGTGGTCTACAGAAATGGGAAGACTTGTGAAGAAAATGGTGAGCAGGTTAAAACCAAAGGCCTCTCCTCGTTTAGCCAATACTCTTGTTGAATGCTGCTCATACACGCTGCTATCTGATTGCAAAACACTGCCATATATTTTGAATTACAGATGTGACCTTTGAAATGGTAAACAGCAGAATACTGATTGTTGGGAGAAGTATATGATAAACAAGGGAGACAGGCAACAAAAAAACATTGCTGCATGGCTCTAAGTAAGCATCCACCACATCTCAGACAATGGGGCGTGGTCAGCAAAGAATTGGACCTCTAAGAAAGATCTTAATGTACCAGTAGACCTATTACCATGGACCGGCTTTTCCCAATCTTGGATTTCCAGATGTTAAGTTGCACACCAAGTTCCACCATCCCAAGACAGCATAACTAGTGGTCAAGGATGATGGGAGTTGTAGTTTAACAACATCTGGGAACCAAGGTTGGGAAAGGTTGGTCTATGATAATGAGTCTACTTGGACATTAAGTTCTTCCTTGGAGGTCCAATTCTGTGCTCTCCCCATTGTTGCCCTTGGGAGAGGCTAGGGCTGAGATGTGTTAGTCCCAGCTTTATATCTCTGCTCATCCTGATCTCCGTTGGTGGACTGAATGGGTTCCAAAGAACCATTTTTGGTCAGAGCTGTTGTAACATGAGCATGTTGGAGCCCACCCTGAGATAGTGTGTGAAAGTGATATAAATAAATGCAGATCTGGCCATTATTGGAAATTTGGGTTAGCTGTGGTGGCACCAGTTTGATGATGCCCTAAGCTACTGAATTGTAATGGGGCCCTTTATATGTCATGCAACCAGTCCATGCAGAATGTAAGCACCCTATATATAGAAATGAGCAAACCAGTGATCTTTTAGGGAGCAGGCTAGCAGGTGGGGCCCATGACTTACATCATAGGAGCCTACACAACACAAAACACTGTTGCTGTATGTAGGTTTTATTTTATTTGTTTTTTATCTTATATTTTGGAAATGTACATCCAGTTTTTTTTCTTTAATTTTTTTGGTGGCCCCCAAGAGAGTGAGGCCCTAAGCTATAGCTTGTTTAGGTTATACGTAAATCTGGCATTGAGTGGCACCAGCAAGCAGTGAAGCAAGAGGGGGGAGGATGAATTGCTCAGCCTGCCTATCTAGATATGTATACAAGCTGCACTGCAGTCTGGAGAAAGTTTAAGCCTAATTGTTGTCTTGTAGCAAAATGCAGGAAGTTGATCTACAGTTTCATTGTGGGGTGACTTTCTCTGCTCATTTTCTCTGTGTCACCAGCAGTAGAAATGATTAAGGAAACCGGTTTTGCAATTATGGAGCAAATATTCTCTTATTAAGAGAGGCCTCCTTTCATTCCGCGTGACTGTAATTCAGAAGCAACTAATCTCATCTTGAAATCCTTTGGGCTTTCATTGGAAACGTTAATTTAATTAAATTCAAGGAGTTTGAGTCTTAGAGTAGTTGATTAAATTAGTATGATTCATCTAAAACCAGAAGTGTCTGGGGAAAAGAACATATCTCAAGAAGGGAAATTAAGATCACGGTGGACCATATAGGCAGCAAGTGCTGAGTGCTGTGTCCATTTGTATGGAGTCAATGGCTTTCCATTGGAAAGTTCTGAAACTCCTCAACCAGTTTGCATGCACAATGGCATCCTTTGCAGAAATGGCTCTCTGTGTGGGACAGAGCCACTACACCAGCTTCCTGGCAGGTGCATCTCTTTTGGCAGAGAGAGGAACAATGTGGTGGGGAGGTCAGCGGAGTGCAAACACACTGGCAGAGCCTATTCAGCATTTCTGCTGGTCCTTTTGCACTGTGCAGACCTCTTCCTCTTCCTGTCCCACTCACTCCTGGTAAGCAATAATTATCCATCTGCCAGAAGGATAGGGTAGCAGTTTTGCCCTAGTGAGCTGCTTCTAGCCCTTTGAAACCTGCCCTGTCTCAGCAATGATGAGCCAAATCAAGTCTGTAAAACATACAAATTGTTCTTAATATTGCAGCTGTGCACAGATCCCTGGCCTATTTGTGGCCAATGAATTTTTTTGGGGGGGGATCATTTCACCAAATTTTGGTAAGAGGAGGAGAAGAAATACATCAATGCTGTCTTGGGAAGGGGGCTTGTCATTACGAGTGGCAACAGGGGAAAAAATTCTTTCCCCCCTTCTGCAGCTCTTAGCAGTGTCATGTTCTCCCATTAAGACCAGGGCTTTTAGTGAGATTGCATCTGCCCTTTGGAATGCACTCCCAGTGAACATCAGGCAGGCACCCACCATGTTGGCATTTAAACTTACCTTGCTTACAACTTATCTGTTCACTCAAGCTTTCCCTAAAGGGTGATCAAGCTATGTTGATGTATTGAGCTGATCTATTGATTTGTAATTTGTTTCGACACCCCTGTCTTCTGAATGCTTTTACGTGTATCCTGTTTGCTTGCTACCTAACAGGTCCTGATCAAATCTGAACTCTACTGAATCTCAGTCCATCTCAAAGACGGAGACCATAATCCAGCTCAGAGCTCAGGACAGATACTTGGGAACACAGCTTTCTCTTAATTATAGTCTGATCCAGCATATATTAATTCGCTGTAAGAGTAAACTCATGTTTCCTACAACATATACGAAAGATCCTGTGAATTTGAAGATGTAACATTTTTAGAGTGGCAGAACAGTGGTTTGATAGCTCCTCAAAACACATATGTGGCTTTGTGGGTTCTGTAGCTTTGCAGTATTTTGTTGTTTTCAGTATGCCCTTTAGGCTGTAGCAGAATCCTCTCCTCTCTTCTCCATATTTCCTGCCCAAACTGTGGTACCAATATGACTTGCTCAAAAATGGCAATTCCTTTGGTTTGTAAACACAAATATTTGAAAATACATTTGTTGATTCCACTTTCTAAATCAGCAGCAACCACCCCCCTTTCCACTCTCTGCTTGTGTGGTATAAATCTATTCTAGCTGATTGCTCAGACCATTGCTTCAGTCTTTCTTAATTGGTTTTTGTTTAGTTTTAATTTTTTTTTGTTAATTTAAACATAAAAAGCCTGTCCCATGGTGTTTAAATTGTAGCACCATAGTAGGAGAAAGCTACAGTTCAGAAAACAGCTTGAGCCCTTCCATAACCACTTTGGGGAAGAGAGAAGATGGAGATGTTTCTGCATGGAACGCGAGTGCAAATTACGCAAGAGGAATGGGCTCTGCAAGCCAAGCCCCTCTGTTAACTGGGCTGTGGGGTGCGTGCTTTGGATTTAGCGGAGTTCCCCATTTCCCCAGTCTTGCCAGCCTCAGCCTGTGGAGTAACTGAAGTGTGACTCTGCTGGTATGGAACTCCTCATTCTACCCCCTGAATGTGCGGGGAGATGGAAGAGCCACACCCCCTATGGAAAGCCCAGGAATGGGACACTCTAAATCAGTGTTTCCCAAACTTGGGTCTCTAGCTGTTTCTGGACTACAGTTCCCATCATCCCTGAACACTGGTCCTGCTAGCTAGAAATGATGGGAATTGTGATCCAAAACAACAGCTGGTGACAGCAGCCACACCCCAGTACGCGGTTTCGACTGGCCAGCTAAACCAGATGAGGGGGGATGTAAGAGGAAAGGAGCAGCTCATCGACTAGTAGTCATGAGAGCGCAGACTCGGCAGAGGCAAGGCAGGAAATAGGAAGAGGGGACCGGGGCTCTGACAGCCTGGGAGAGCCTGAGCACCACAGCCAGGAACGGAGGGAGAAGAGCAGGGGGAAAAGGGAAAACATGGAGCACAGACCTTTACACCCGGTTCCGGAATTAAGGAAAAGACGGAAAGGGAGGAGACTGTCCGTCCCATGCCTTTTATGTTGGAAAAGGGGGCGCAGGGGGGCAGTCCCGGATTCTGCATCGGACTGAGAAGACATGTTTCCTGACATGCACGTTACACTGTGCATAGAGCGCACCAATAAAGATTGTTTAAAGACAAGCAGGTGCAGAGTCGTTACTCTAAAGTAGCCGCAACAACCTCTGACAGGAGCAAATGGGTCTCAAATCCTTGGTGAGTTCGGGCTCCCACAGATTGAGTGGATGAGAGCCCAAAGATCAAGAAGGCAGTTTCTGCCCATGCTGTAGAGAGAAGTGAGGGGCAGATGGGGCTCGTGAACCTGGGAAGGGAGCCCATCTAGGAGAAGGAAAACTCTGATCCTAAACCTCCGCTGCCTTGCGGGATATCTTTTGGAGAAGAAAGGGCTAAGGAGCAAACCCAGAATAGAGTCCCTAAGGTGGTTGAATGGCATCTTGCATGCCTCCTTCCAGCAATTCCTGCTGCTAAGCTGGTGCCAAACATAATGCTCTGCTCTCCTTTGGACCACACCAGTGAGGCCAAGAGAGGAGTCTTGCCTGGGGAGCCCAGGACCTCCATACCCACTGTCCAGGCTTGCACCCCAGAGAGGTCACTTCGGTGCTGCTAACGCAGGTTGCTTACAACAGCAGTAAAAACCAACCATGAAACACACTAACGTCACATCCACACAATACATTTAAAACACACGACCTCCCCCAAGGAATCGTGGGAAGTATATCTCTTCTCACAGAGCTACAATTTCCAGAGGAAGTATGTGCTTTAAATGTACGGTACGAAAGCGACCTAAGTTTCTATGAACCAAAATTGTGATAAAGCACAACAAGTATATACGGGCCGCAGCAAAGCTACAGATGAGGTATTTCCTTTCAGTTTCTTGACAAGGCTAGTGAAACCACCTGCTAATCATAGCTATTGTGGGTGGAATTAAATTGAATACTGACTGAGAGGGCCACTGCGTGCCCTTGCTGAAAATATTGCTCCCCAGCCTCTATTTTGAATAATTGCTTGCTGGAGAGAAACAACAGGTGATTGTGGACATGGGATGGCAACCTACATCCTGCTGCTGCTGCTGCTGAGATGTGAAAACCCATCAAAGTACTGGGAAATCGGCTTGCAGGGACACCACCTGAGCTCTATAAATATGTATGGCTTCGTGGACAAACCATTTAACCTCCTTTCCCTGAATGAATCACAACTCGCTGCCTAAAGTGCTCTCAGACCCTACATAAATAATTCCACCGTTAGATATACTTCTCGTCACGTGCGCCGGCCGCACGCTTCGACACCCAAAAACCTCGACTTACGAAGACGGCCGTGGAACGGATCGTCTTCGTGAGTCGAGGTACCACTGTATACATAGGTGTGGGAAACACCTGGACATAAGAGCAAAAGAAGAACCCCGTTGGATCAGATTAACGGCCTATTCTAGCCCAACATCCTGTTCTCGCGGTGGCCAACCAGATGACTGTGGGAAACCAGCAAGCAGGATCTGAGCAGAAGCATCCTCTCCTGTCCTGTGGTTTCCACAATTGGTATTCATTACTGCCTCTGACCGTGGAGGCAGAACATACCTCCTGCATACCTCCTAAGGTAAGCTCGATGTGGCATTTGCCCACTCATTATGGAGATGTCGTACTGGGAGAGAGAGAGAAAGGGTTAATAGGCTGACCAATAAGAAAGCCCAGGGGCGGAGCCTAACTGTGTTTAAGGCTCAACACAGGGGTTTTGGTAGTTAGTTTGGTTAGTTTCTTGCGGGTGGGAGGCATCGGAGTCAGAGTGAGTTAGAGACAGAGGGGAGACAGAGAGAGTGAATTGGATTACAGTGTGTCAAAGTATTTAAAACTTAAAAAAATTCCTTCAGTAGCACCTTAAAGACCAACTAAGTTTTTATTTTGGTATGAGCTTTCGTGTGCATGCACACTTCTTCAGATGTATCTTCAGTATCTGAAGAAGTGTGCATGCACACGAAAGCTCATACCAAAATAAAAACTTAGTTGGTCTTTAAGGTGCTACTGAAGGAATTTTTTTATTTTACTTCGATCCAGACCAACACGGCTACCTACCTGTATTTAAAACTTGTTTGTGTTCACAATATGTTTAAACAAGTATTTAAAACTTGTTTGTGTTCACAATATGTTGCAACCTGACTGTGTCCGAATATATTACCGGGAAAACCTGGTTGGTAGCAGTGGAAGAGATAAGCTGTGGTGGTGCGGGGTCAATAGTCCATGGAACGACCAGGGGCTCTGTGCGAACGCCACACTGTTGAATGTTACAGAGCAGGGAGCTGAACATGCAGCTGTCATTTTTTTGTAGAAGTCTAGCTGTGAATCTTCCAATTAATTTTCCTCCTTGAAACAAGCCTAGTAACTCACTGGTCAGTTCCTTCCAAACAGCCCCCCACCCACACTGATGGCTCAATTTGCCTGTAACTTATACACCCGTCTACTGAGTTTCCTCTTTTCAAAACTCGTTTGCATTTCAGACCAGCCTCAGTTTTGCCATGGGCTCCTGCCCATCACCTATCACAATTCATTGTATTTCCCAACCAAACCGTGCTTCCTATTGTCCCTCTAGGTGTTTTAATGAACGTTGATGTGGTGCTCAATGCTTCTGACATGTCAAAACTCCAGACCCAGCAATCTGTGGGCGATCATCTGTCTTTCTTACCTCCTCTTTTAAAATATTTTTGTATGTATGGTGGGGGGGGGGATGACATTAGGCAGGAGCCGAGCATCCGGTTGCCCTCCCTGCTTGTCACAAACAGATCTCGCTTGCTGAGGTGGCTCCCAGGAGAGAGGGCTGGATTTACTTTGCTCCTTGCCACTAATGATGCTCCTGTCAAAACAAAGAAACATCTCTTCTGCTTGTTATTCTATCAGACATGACTGCTCTGTTCAAGGCAATTGACACTTGCCTCTTACTTAATACAAGCGAAGCCCCACGGAAAGTCACGATTCCAGGATGCAGGAGGGAAACTGAGATGGCTAGGGCAGGTGGTGGGAAGGATGTGGTTTCTTTCTCATGGCCCTTATGTGGTCTTAAGCCACTGGCTACTTAATGCCACAAGGCCAACACCCCCCAAGAAGATCCCTCATTGGGAATGAATGAACTGGAGAGTCCCGGATTGAAGACTGAAAAAACATTGCTTAGCAGAGGGGGAAGCAGTTGAATAATTTAGATTGATCATTTGACTACTTTGAGGAACTGATATTTAGCATTTATTGTACATATCTTGAAGTCGTTGGTTTGTGTCCTACCCTCTGGAGCAGGAGAAAACAAGCTTGCTCCATCTTCCATGTGACAGCCCTTGAGATATTTGAAGGTGGATATCATATCTCCTCTCAATTAAAAAATTCCTTCAGTAGCACCTTAAAGACCAACTAAGTTTTTATTTTGGTATGAGCTTTCGTGTGCATGCACATGAAAGCTCATACCAAAATAAAAACTTAGTTGGTCTTTAAGGTGCTACTGAAGGAATTTTTTTATTTTGCTTCGACTCAGACCAACACGGCTACCTACCTGTAACTATATCTCCTCTCAGTGGGAGATTAAAAATAAATGAATCACAAATTGCTGCTGAGATGTGGGGAAACTGAATTTAACACTGCAGAAACTTAAATTGACAGATTTTCCATTCCCTTGCTGAGGCCAAAATATCAGAAGAAAAAAAAAATCAAGGGAAATAATAGTACTGTTCTATTCTTCCTTGGTCAGAACCCACCTGGAATACTGTGTCCAGTTCTGGGGACCACAAATTAAGAAGGATAGTGAGAAGCTAGGAAGTGTGCAGAGGAGGGCAGCCAAGATAACCAAGGGTTTGGAAACCAAGTCATATGAGGAATGGTTGAAGGAGCTGGGTATGTTTAACCTGGAAAAGAGGAGTCTGAGACGAGATATGATAGCTAAGTATCTCAAGGGCTGTCACATGGAAGAGGGAACAAGCTTGTTTTCTCCTGCTCTGGAGGGTAGGACTTGAACCAGTACCTTCAAATCATAAGAAAGGAGATTCTGACTAAACATCAGGAAGAACTTTCTGACAGTAAGGGTTATTTGACAGTGGAATGGTTTCTCTTGGGAGGTTATGGACTCTCCTTCCTTGGAAGTTTTTAAGCAGAGGTTGGATGGCCATCTCTCATGGATGCTTTAGCTGAGATTCCTGCATTGCAGGGGGTTGGACTAGATGGTTCTCAGGGCCCCTTCCAACTCTACAATTCTATGATTCTATGAAAACCCTCATCCACTGCATGCAGAAAGTAAGGCTCCAGTATCTCCATTTAGAAGGGTCCTATGTAGCAGAGCTAAGAGACCCTTTGCCAGTTGAAGCTGACCACATTGAGCTGGCTAGATAGGCCAGTGGTGTGACTTAGCGCTCATGTATTATAAATATGTTACAGGACTTAGTTTCCTTCTTTTCCTCGTCATTAAATGTCATGGGTGCAATTGGCCTAATTGTGCAGTGTTCCACCATCCACTGTGATGCAGCCCCAGATCCCTGCTGCGAACACGGCATGGGCAATCAACATAACTGTGCATCGCTCACCAGTTTAATGCATGCAAAACTAGCTAGGCATTGGGCAGCACGCACACCATGGACCGGTTAATTGTGCAGGGAGCATATACGATCAGAGTGCCCCACATCTCTGATGGAAATGGTCTCAGAATGACAAATATGCTGGAGCATGAAACTGCTTAGATTTGCAGCATCCATACATGGAAGAGGAGGAGGCAGTCTCTTGTTGGTGTAGATATTTTTATTTTATGGAGAATTGCCCCTAGGTATACGGTATTCTTGCAGGCTGAAGTTGGCTCAGGAGGCTAGAGGCAGGCACTGAATTTTTAATGACAGAGGGGGAAGATCGAGACATGTGTTAATGGTGTGTAAATAAATCAAAGCTGATGTTCCCCAGGACCCACATAAGACATTCTGGCTTCTTTAACATCTTTGTGTTACTCCTCAGCTTTCGGATTCCTGCTTAACACATTCACTGTAACCAAAGAAGCTTATTTCCACCCCCCCTAAAAAAACGACTCTGCATTGTCTCCTAAATCAAGGTGATCCTTCCTAGCTCTAACCTAAATCCCTTCACCTTCTGCCATCCGAATAAAGAACACTGATCAAGCACATCTGCACATGATTAGTTTAACTTCCCTCAATGCTTTCTGCTTTCCAAGGTTCCAGGGTTGTTGGGGTTTTTTGTGTGTGTAGAAGAGTTGAGATTCTGTGGAAAGGATTATGATTGGGGTGTGGGAGGATGGAGAAAGCTGAGAGGAGAATTTGTGAGCTGCCCAGGAAGAGTCAATAATTGTGCAGGCCCACAATGGAGCTCCTGTTTCCAGAAGTTGGGGAGGCTGGGTGTCAGGGGGTTGTTGCGGCTACTCTTGAGTAAAGACACTCCAATCCGTGCTGTCTTTAAGAGTTTTATTGTGCATACTATTTACAGTGCAGAGATAGCAGAAAACATGACCACCTAGAATACAACAAGAAGAAGAGTTTGGATTTGATATCCCGCTTTATCACTACCCGAAGGAGTCTCAAAGCGGCTAACATTCTCCTTTCCCTTCCTCCCCCACAACAAACACTCTGTGAGGTGGGTGGGGCTGAGAGACTTCAAAGAAGGGTGACTAACCCAGGGTCACCCAGCAGCTGCATGTGGAGGAGCGGAGACGCGAACCCGGTTCCCCAGATTACGAGTCTACTGCTCTTAACCACTACACCACCTAGTCACTTTCAGAACCCGGCAATGGCTTCCGGCTGCTTCTGGGCCAGCATAAAAGCCTGGGCACCCCGAAATGCCGCCCCTTAGCCCTATGTGTGGGCACGCACCTCAATTCGGGTGCCGGAAGGAGAGGTCTCCCCTCTTGCTGGCTGATGCGGCGCCTGGGCTCCGGTGTCTCGCTGAGCCCCTCATCCGCTGTCCCTCGACCACGTCTCTGAGCCCTTCCTGTCCGCTCTGTTCCCCAGAGTGTAGCCAGGGCTCAGAAGACGCCTCCCTGAGCCCTCCCTCCATTCCGCTCCATTCCTCATCCCCTCCTCCTGACTTGCTGCTCATGCTATTGCTGGGCGAAGTGCTGGTCAGGATGACGGGGGGGGGGGGGGGAGGCTCCCTGTAGGGAGTCCCCCTGGCAGTGGGCTACTGGTGGGACTAACCAGGCAGACAAGCACACACATCTAGCACACTTCTAGCCTGGCATATCAGAAAACTTGTATCTGAGGAATAATAATAAAAAGGCTGATTGCACAGGCAAACAAATACCTGCATTCATGCCCACACTAGATCTCAGGTTTCTGGAGCTCAAGGTGGGTGGTACCAAATGAGAGGAAGGGGCAACACAGAGTGAAAATACGTCCTATCAAGTGTGGACTACTAGTGTGGATGGGCAATACTAGGTCAGAGCTCAGCTGAAAGTACTCGTGTCTGGATGAACTTCCACAGAAGTGCACATGGAATAATGGGATCTGTGTGACCCATGTGAGCATTAACACTCAGGTGTGTACACAACCTAAGATTTACTTATTTCACAAAATTTATATACAACTTGACTGTAAATAAAAACCCCAGGATGTGAGGAGCTGGGTTTAAGGCAGTGTAGGAGCAAAGTTCTTGGCTATTCCCTCCCAGCACCACCTGCAAAGGTTGCTTCCTAATTCCAGATATAGGGGGAAGATGATTGAAGCTATCCCATAGGAAAGGCAGGCTGCATATGCTCAGAGACACAAGTTGGAGATGAGCTCTGGCAAGCTCTGCCTCTAATTAGAGAGTCAATAGAGACAGAGCTCTGGATTTGGCCCAAGGGTGTCTGGATTCAAGTCCCCAGTCATGAATGAAGTTCACTGGGTGAAAGAGTTGGGTATGTTTTGCCTGGAAAAGAGGAGGCTGAGAGGAGATATGATTTGTTGTTGTTGTTTAGTCGTTTAGTCGTGTCCGACTCTTCGTGACCCCATGGACCATAGCACGCCAGGCACTCCTGTCTTGCACTGCCTCCCGCAGTTTGGTCAAACTCATGTTCGTAGCTTCGATAACACTGTCCAACCATCTTGTCCTCTGTCGTCCCCTTCTCCTAGTGCCCTCAATCTTTCCCAACATCAGGGTCTTTTCCAAGGATTCTTCTCTTCTCATGAGGTGGCCAAAGTATTGGAGCCTCAGCTTCACGATCTGTCCTTCCAGGGAGCACTCAGGGCTGATTTCCTTCAGAATGGATAGGTTTGATCTTCTAGCAGTCCATGGGACTCTCAAGAGTCTCCTCCAGCACCATAATTCAAAAGCATCAATTCTTCGGCGATCAGCCTTCTTTATGGTCCAGCTCTCACTTCCATACATCACTACTGGGAAAACCATAGCTTTAACTATACGGACCTTTGTCGGCAAGGTGATGTCTCTGCTTTTTAAGATGCTGTCTAGGTTTGTCATTGCTTTTCTCCCAAGAAGCAGGCGTCTTTTAATTTCGTGACTGCTGTCACCATCTGCAGTGATCAAGGAGCCCAAGAAAGTAAAATCTCTCAGTGCCTCCATTTCTTCCCCTTCTATTTGCCAGGAGGTGATGGGACCGGTGGCCATGATCTTGGTTTTTTTGATGTTGAGCTTCAGACCATATTTTGCGCTCTCCTCTTTCACCCTCATTAAAAGGTTCTTTAATTCCTCCTCGCTTTCTGCCATCAAGGTTGTGTCATCTGCATATCTGAGGTTGTTGATATTTCTTCCGGCAATCTTAATTCCGTCTTGGGATTCATCTAGTCCAGCCTTTCACATGATGAATTCTGCATATAAGTTAAATAAGCAGGGAGACAATATACAACCTTGTCGTACTCCTTTCCCAATTTTGAACCAATCAGTTGTTCCATATCCAGTTCTAACTGTAGCTTCTTGTCCCACATAGAGATTTCTCAGGAGACAGATGAGGTGATCAGGCACTCCCATTTCTTTAAGAACTTGCCATAGTTTGCTGTGGTCGACACAGTCAAAGGCTTTTGCATAGTCAATGAAGCAGAAGTAGACGTTTTTCTGGAACTCTCTAGCTTTCTCCATAATCCAGCGCATGTTTGCTATTTGGTCTCTGGTTCCTCTGCCCTTTCGAAATCCAGCTTGCACTTCTGGGAGTTCTCGGTCCACATACTGCCTAAGCCTGCCTTGTAGAATTTTGAGCATAACCTTGCTAGCGTGTGAAATGAGCGCAATTGTGCGGTAGTTGGAGCATTCTTTGGCACTGCCCTTCTTTGGAATTGGGATGTAGACTGATCTTCTCCAATCCTCTGGCCATTGCTGAGTTTTCCAAACTTGCTGGCATATTGGGTGTAGCACCTTAACAGCATCATCTTTTAAAATTTTAAATAGTTCAGCTGGAATATCATCACTTCCACTGGCCTTGTTATTAGCAGTGCTTTCTAAGGCCCATTTGAGTTCACTCTCCAAGATGTCTGGCTCAAGGTCAGCAACCACACTACCTGGGGTGTACGAGACCTCCATATCTTTCTGGTATAATTCCTCTGTGTATTCTTGCCACCTCTTCTTGATGTCTTCTGCTTCTGTTAGGTCCTTACCACTTTTGTCCTTGATTATGGTAATCTTTGTACGAAATGTTCCTTTCATATCTCCAATTTTCTTGAACAGATCTCTGGTTTTCCCCATTCTATTGTTTTCCTCTATTTCTTTGCATTGCTCATTTAAGAAGACCCTCTTGTCTCTCCTTGCTGCTTTTTGGAAATCTGCATTCAGTTTCCTGTATCTTTCCCTATCTCCCTTGCATTTTGCTTGCCTCCTCTCCTCCGCTATTTGTAAGGCCTCGTAAGGAGGCTTTCTGCCACTATTTGTAAGGCCTCGTAAGGCTATTTGTAAGGAGATATGATAGCCATCTTCAAATATCTTAAGGGCTGTCATGTGGAAGATGGGGCAAGTATGTTTTCTCCTGCTGTGATTCTATGACCTTGGGCCAGTTGTTGTTTCAAATCTTTGCCTATCTGGCAAGTCTGTTGTGGAAATAAAAAACAAATCCCTACTCCCACACAGCTCCTTTTTGGAATTGCAAGTTATGAATGTGATAAATATAAAAAGCCAAAACCCTCATAATGCTGTTTTGGAGGATGTTGCTGCCTTCAGGCAACTCATTGTAAATCACCCACTCCTTGATAGCTGAGAATAGATGTCAAAGTATGTTATAGCATTAGGAAAATCTAAGGAGAAAATTGCTTCTCTTGGGGTCTGCTGAGAATTTTCAAAAACCTAACAACAAAACATGGAAAATCAGGTCTTTGCATCCAGGTGTCAAATTTGATGCAAATTTATGGCTGTCACAGCCTGCCTCCTCCCCCGTTGCTCATATATCTAGAGTTTAAAATTCAGTCAATATCAGGAAAGCTGTCAGATCAATTTTCTAGCAAGGCAGAGAGTAGAATTATTGCAGTCCGAATGGGATGCAATTTCTAGGTAAACTGCAGCACTCGGTAGATACAGAGTCAGGGCAGTCTTTACACATCTAGAGGAAACAGGCAATGCTTGTTTTATATTTGTCAAATTGGTGCAATTGGAAGTTAGTCGTTCACTTAGCGTAGACACCTACGTGGTGGCACAATGGAAGGAATGTTTGCTGTTCTGGAAGGCCCAGACTCTCCTATGTGAATTGGGGGGAAATGGGCTAAGATAGAATCCAGACAAGATTGTGGTGATGGGAGGGAATAGCCGTGAACTAGAGGTATCATACAAAAGCTGCTGGGATAGGACAAGGAGCAGCAGTGGCTCAGTGAAAGAGAACCTGCCTTGCATGTAGAAGGTCTTATGTTCAATTCCCAGCATCTCCAGGTAGGGCAATCTGAAATCCTGGAGCGTGTAAACAGCACTGAACAAGCTGGACCAATGGTCTGACTCAGTATAAGGTTGCTTCCTTTTGCTTGTAGGTTCCTATGTAAGGCTACCAATGGCTATTAGTCACAATGGCTGTGTTCTGCGTCTGGTAGTGGAGGCAGCATGCCTCGGAAAACCCACTGCTGAGAATCCCAAGCAGGGGAATCACTGTTTGCACCAAAGTCACAGGTTTCCCCTAGGCATCTGTCTGGCCACTGTGAGAACAGGATGCTGGATTTGAGGGACCTTTCACCAGATCCAGCAGGGCTGTCATTAGGCTCCGTAAACTAAGCAGGTTGACAGAGTTTGCTTACACCCCTTGCTATCAGAAGTAAGTGGAGCAAAATCTAGTGCAAGGTAGATACAATGTGCAGAAGAGGCCGTTCAGCAGCTGGCAATGGGAGGGTTTGTGTGTTCAGACAGAACACGCTGATTTGAGAAAAAGGGAGTTGATCTCACATACATAAGAGTGTCCCTGTTTTTATCTCTGAAATGTGGGAAGACTGCTGTTCTGTGTTCTGGGTACTTTATTAGTAGGGACAATTCCAGGGGGGGGGGGGATAGAATGAAGATATTAATCAAGCGAGATATTACAGCCGCCCGCTTGTTGCTTAAGCCGTTTATACTATTATTATTGCATCTGCAAATTCAGCATCTGCACGATCTGTCCCTTTTTGGTTGCATATGCTCAGCTCCTTCTTTTCAAGGGGTGGTTTTAGTATCTAGTAATTACATCTTCGTTTAGCTCCATTGATCTGTGAAGAAAATTAAAGCTATGGCAGAGTCTCTTTACTGTGGGGGGTGGGGGTAGGACGGAGAATCATTTCCCACTCATCCTCCAAAATTGGTTCACCTTTCAGATCCCACTTCAAACAAAAAAGCCTCTTCCATTTACACAAATCTGAATGAAATGGAATTCTTTCTCAGAACAGAAGTGCTTTGTGAGTTGGAACACTTGCCCTCATCCTCAAACCACCAGAGAAGAAAATACACAGGACTCTTAAGGCTCAGGGATGGGAATAAGCCTCCTTCAAAAGGAAAAGCTGACTGTCATTCTGATGTGCATTTCACATCCCCCACTATGTAAGGCAAGTGAGAGACAAAAAGCTCTGGAAAAAAAACTTGGGGAGAAGAGAGTGCGAGGGAGCGCATGATTGCCTCCGACACTGATGGCCGGATCTCCTATCCTTGGGAGCCCGTATGCGCAGAGGAAAGTGGCTCTTCCGTTTTGTTATTAATAGATGATTAAACATATCCATGGACGAGAAGGCTCATGCATTGTTAAAGAGAACGTTGATGCGGAGGATGAAGCCGTAGTCTCTATTTGTAGAACAGGCAACCAATGTATGCAAGATATACCCATATGGTGTGTGTGTGTGTGTGTGTGTGTGTGTGTTTTCAGCATAACTTGCAACCCAGTGCGGTAATCTGAATGTGGTGGCCCATTAAAGAGCTCTACAAGCCTTGTGGGTTTTTTGGGTGTCTGTGGAGGCTGCCCAAATGGGATCTCCGAAGGGATGTGGCACAGAAGATGGGCCTGACCTGTTCTCTGCTGCTCCAGAGGGCAGGACTGGGTGAAGGAGCTAGCTAAGCATTATGTCTCAGTTGTAGGAGCTGTTTGCTAATGGGACAGATTGCCCTGGGAGGTGGTGGGCTCTCTGAAGATGTTTAAACAGAGGCTGGATGGCCATAGAATCATGGAATCGTAGAGTTGGAAGGGATCCCAAGGGTCATCTGGTCCAACCCCCTGCAATGCAGGAGTCTCAGCTAAAGCATCCATGACAGATGGCCATCCAACCTCTGCTTAAAAACCTCCAAGGAAGGAGAGCCCATCTGTCAGGGCATGTAGTGGCTGCAAGAACTCAGCTCTGAGCAGGGCATTGGACTGGATGGCCTTCAAAATCCCTTTCATCTGCGAAAGTCCCTGATTTTAGAAGGGTGGTGCAGATGAAGGGAGGTCACAGTACCTTACTGGATCAGGCCAAAGGCCCATCTACTCCAGCATCCTGTTTTCATAGCAAGATGCCTGTATGAAGTCCACCAGCAGGACATGAGTTGAACAGCTCTCCCCGCACTTGTGCAGCAACTGGCATTCAGAGGCATACTGCCTCCCACAGAGGAGGGAGAACAGAGCTGGCCTTGAGTACCTTTTTAATTGAACAGCTCTGCACCTGCAGGTTCAAAATCTCCTTTTAGAAATCAACTCTTCCCCCCGCCTGCATTGCTGGGCAAGTCCTCATCCAAATTCAGGACGTCTTCAAAAGCAGCCAGAACCGAGACTTCATTGGACTAAGTGGTGGAGCATCAAGATCCCAGGTGCAATTCCTGTCATCTCCAGGTAGGGCTGGGGATGTCCCCTGTCTGAAAGCTTAAAGAGCAACTGCTAGCCAGTGTAGACATCGTTGAACTAGATGGACTCAGAATAAGGCACCTTCCTTAAGTTCAGTGGAGGACCAACATCTGTTGCTCTCAGAATCTTTCAGAAGACCACAGGTTTTAATTTCTTCATATCTGACAGGTGATCACAATTAATTTTCTCAGACTTATCCTCCGCAGGGAAGGCTTTACTCTGACTTTACCATTTTAATTACCCATGATTTGCAAATCCACCCTTGCAATAAATATTCACTGTAGAGAATCGACTGTTGCAGTTTTCTTTTGTTCCAAACCGATTCCCTCCAGCTAAAGATAGGCTTTGGGGATATGCAAATGACTTATCTTTTCACTTATTGGCTTTTTGCTAAGCCTCCCTTTTCCCTTTGACATCCATTCAATACACCGGGCTTTGTTTTCATGCTGCACGTTATCATCTCCTAAGGCCAAATTAAGGGTGGTAAAGCACTTATTTCACAGAAGTGAATATGCAAATCTGGTATAGTGGCGATTTAGAACCTCCACTTTGGTTTGAATAACTGTTGATATTAGCAGAACGGGCTGCCATCTATGCTAGGTGGTTGCTGTTTTGCAACGGCCAACAAGGATGCAACTTATCCATGGTTCTATGAACTCTGGCGGCAGTACAACTGCTGTAGAAAATAGTGTCTAGTGCAGGCATCCCCAAACTGCGGCCCTCCAGATGTTTTGGCCCACAACTCCCATGATCCCTAGCTAAGAGGATCAGTGGTCAGGGATTATGGGAATTGTAGTCCAAAACATCTGGAGGTCCGAAGTTTGGGGGTGCCTGGTCTAGTGCCATTGGTAACCTCTTCAACAGAACATTGGGATTTAAGCAGATCCTGCTGGATCGGGCCAGTGGGCCGTCTAGTCCAGCATCCTGTTCTCACTGTGGCCAAACAGATGCCTCTGGGAAGCCTGCAAGCAGGACCTGAGATCAGCAGCATTCTCCTCTCCTGCGGTTTCCAGCAACTGCCTCTAACAACAACAGCCAGTCCGTCATTTGAAAAATAAGGCTTTAGAGCTGCCTTGCCCCCAAATGGCAAGTAGGCATTCCATTTTGGCAACTGTAACCTTGGTTTAAGGAGCCATTTGGCGCCTAGCTTATATATCTAAGTCTCTAACCTGGACAGCCACTGCCAGCCAGTGTAGGCAATACTGAGCTAGATGAACTAATGGTTTGGCTCCGTGTAATTAAGTCTCCTATGTTCCCGTTGCACCTCATATTCATATGGTGAAGTTGGTGAGTATAGGGACTTTCCCCCCATCAGTTTCTGGTGAAATGCAAAGCAGTATCATGCCACCAAAACACAACTCTGTGTGCGTGTCTTTTAAGGTGACTGCATTTAATGCTGAAACACCAGGGACTTCAGTTGAAAGGGGGAGAGAAATGAATTCAAACTGCAAGAAGGCACCCCAAGGAAGCCTGCAAGAGGCATACATTTGTAACATCCATCTCAATAAGGAAAAAATTGACTTTGTAAAGTAGCACCTTTTATCTCATTTCCCTGACTGATGGCTTTCTGAAATTCACCCATTATTAGATAAATTTTCCAATCTAATTAACTTCACTGTGAAGGTTTATTCTTTCCCTGTAATGTGCAAAACTCCAGCTGCATTCATTTCTATTGATCTACCATTGATTCTATTTTATTAAACAGATGAATCAGCTGCAAATTTTAAAAATTGTTGACTGCCCTGCCTCAGTAAAGAAAATTGGACCAGATGAACTGAAAGCTCTTCCGTGGTGCATCAAAGGTACAATTAGCCACGAATGGGCAATGAATAGTTAGGCAACAAGCCTACAGCAGTCACCATTGCAAATGTGGCATGCCTTTATGACTCTTGATGAATTGGCAAACTCGAGGTCCCTCCAGCTGGTATTTTGGTGTATTGTTAGACATGCCACTGATGGCAGTAATAGCGCATTGGTGATGGATTTATACTGAACTGTCTGCACATTATCCTGTTTGATTACTTCTTCTGAAATGCTTCCCCAATGTTATTACATTATTGCCACCTGGAGGGGCATTAAAGTGCAACAGAAGTAGGGCACCATTTGTGGTATAAAAACTTAACAGGATTTCAGCGGGAATTTATGGGGCATCGCACCAATTGGAAACAAAGCAACATGTCTCCCCCAGATCCATTGCAGGCACATACAAAATAGATAGTGGAATCACATGTAAGTTCCCCAGTACCTAGCCTTTTAAATACAGTGGTACCTCTGGTTAAGAACTTAATTTGTTCCAGAGGTCTGTTCTTAACTAGAAACTTTTCTTAACCTGAGGTACCACTTTAGCTAATGGGGCCTCCCGCCGCCGCCACGCAATTTCTGTTCTCATCCTGAAGCAAAGTTCTTACCCTGAGGTACTACTTCCAGGTTAGCGGAGTCTGTAACCTGAAGCGTTTGTAACCCGAAGCGTTTGTAACCCGAGGTACCACTGTATGTCTGTGGGAAGTGGGTGTTATTGTTTTGTTGCTTTGGTTTAATTTTTAACTTGTGCTTTATTTTGTATTTTATTCTGTGAACTGCCCTGAGATCTTTTGATGAAGGGCGCTATATAAATGCTAATAACAACAATAATACCTGTAAGGGGAAGAGAATATAGGGATCTGCTTCCCCTCATCAGAAGCAGCCCCTCCCCAAGCAGCGGTAAAAGCGAGGACGCTCAGGAGTCAGGTCAGGAAGTGGAGAGAGAGGGCCAGGGCTCTCTCAGCAAGGGAGAGCCCCTGCGACACAGGAGGGAGGAAGAGAGAGGGGGGAAAGGGGGGGGAGAAGGAAAACATGGAGCGCAGACCCTTCCCCCCGGTTCCGGAATTACGCAGGAGAAGGAGAGGAAAGAGATTTGCTGTCCCTAGGCTCTTATGCTGGAAAAGGTCCAGGGGTGGTTCAGTACCGGATTCTGTGTCGGACTGAGTAGACATGTTGTACATACCCAGTTCACTGTAAATCGTCTGCACAAAATAAAGACTGCTGAAAGACAAACATGTGGAGCGTCGTTACTCTAGAGTAGCTGCAACAACCCCCTGACAATACCATAATGAGGACAAATAATCATGGATGCACAATGGAAATGATGTAAAGGAGGGACCACAGGGCCCCTCTTTCGCTTTGATGAGAGTTGTTTTTATCTTACCTGGGGACAAAGGAGGACATGCCTTTGCAGACTTGTGAGTGGACTGTTATGGGAAAGGTGCAGCCCTCAGCCCCAAACCAGCTGCACTGGTAATATATCCGCCCCTGCAATGGTCTTGGTCTCTCCCCCCCCCCCCGGTCTCCATCTCTGTTATAGCTAGTGCTGTGGGACAAGATGATGCATGAGATGTCAGGACACAGGCCAGCTGTTGGTAGGGATGGGGCAAAATTCATCTGCCTTGCATTTTAATGTCACCCTGCCAAATTTGCTCTTCCTGAACCAAGATGCAGGCCATATAGCACAGTTCTCCTTCAGAAGTAGCACTTCTCTGAATTTTGCAGTGCAGTGATCCAACCAAGGAATGCATTGAAAATATATACATTAGGGACCAGAGCATGCGAAAAAGCATATATTGGTGAAAATATTGTACAGAAATGCCTTCTGTTAGGGGAACCTTGTGAAACTTCATTTCCTAGGCAAAATTGTACACAGTTATGCATATATTACAAGAAACAGCATGAAGTGCTTATGGATCTGCACATGGTCTTTGTGTTAACAGTGCTTTGTTGTTTTGATTGCTATTTTGTTAATCTTAATATTGCTTTATAGATTATAAATGCTGTATTGATTTGTCAATCATATAATAAGACTTCTGCTTTAATTGTGATGTTTAGCTTATTTTTAGTTGTTGCTTTGTTAACAGTGTTTTATAGACTGTAGTTTTTGTAATAATAATAATAATAATAATAATAATAATAATAATAATAATAATAATATATTACTTATACCCCGCCCATCTGGGCGGCTTCCAACAAGACATTAAAATACAATGATCTATTAAAGATTAAAAGCTTCCCTAAACAGGGCTGCATTCATATTTCTACTAAAAGTCTGGTAGTTGTTTTTTTCTTTGACATCTGGTGGGAGGGCATTCCACAGGGCGGGTGCCACTATCAAGAAGGCCCTCTACCTGGTTCCCTGTAACTTCGCTTCTTGCAACGAGGGAACTGCCAGAAGGCCCTCGGCACTAGACCTCAGTGTCCGGGCAGAACGATGGGGGTGGAGACGCTCCTTCAGGTATACTGGACCGAGGCTGTTTAGGGCTTTAAAGGTCAGTACCAATACTTGAATTGTGCTCAGAAACGTACTGGGAGCCAATGTAGGTCTTTCAAGACCAGTGTTACGTGGTCTCGGCGCAGGGGCGTAGCCAGGATGAAAATCAGGGGGCAAGGGGCGGGGCCAAGGGGCGGGGCCAAGGGGCGGGGGCGGGGCCACATCCCTCCTCCCCCTCCGCGATAGGAAGGGACGAGGGGGAGCCAGGATCAGCCCGAAATCGGGCTGCTCCGACTCCCTCCTCCCCCTCCGCGATAGGAAGGGACGAGGGGGAGCCAGGATCAGCCCGAAATCGGGCTGCTCTGACTCCCTCCTCCCCCTCCGCGATAGGGACGGACGAGGGGGAGCCAGGATCAGCCCGAAATCGGGCTGCTCCGACTCCCTCCTCCCCCTCCGCGATAGGAAGGGACGAGGGGGAGCCAGGATCAGCCCGAAATCGGGCTGCTCCGACTCCCTCCTCCCCCTCCACGATCGGAAGGGACGAGGGGGAGCCAGGATCAGCCCGAAATCGGGCTGCTCCGATCCCCTCCTCCCCCTCTGCAATCGCTGGGGCAGGTGGAGGGAAAGCCCCAGAGCCGCGCAAAGCGGTTGCCTGGCTTTCCCTCCGCCCGCCCCACAGCCAGCCGGCTAGAAGGGACGTCTCCCTTCTCCCTTGCTGGCTGTGGGGCGGAGGGAGGGAAAGCCAGCCAAACGCTTTGCGCGGCTCTGGTGCTTTCCCGCCGCCCGCCCCACAGCCAGCCAGGGAGAAGGGAGACGGCACCGGGCGGGCAGTGGGGCAGGCTGGCCAGTGGCCCTGCTTCTAGGGGGGGCAATTGCCCCCTCCTGCCCCCCTGCCTACGCCCATGTCCCGGCGGCCGCTCCCCGTCACCAGTCTGCTGCCGCCTTCTGGATTAGTTGTAGTTTCTGGGTCACCAAAGGTAGCCCCACATAGAGTGCATTGCAGTAGTCCAAGCAAGAGATAACTAGAGCATGTACCACTCTGGCAAGACAGTCCGCGGGCAAGTAGGGTCTCAGCCTGCGTACCAGATGGAGCTGATAAACAGCTGCCCTGGACACAGAATTGACCTGCGCCTCCGTGGACAGCTGTGAGTCCAAAATGACTCCCAGGCTGCGCACCTGGTCCTTCAGGGGCACAGTTACCCCATTCAGGGCCAGGGAATCCTCCACACCTGCCCGCCTCCTGTCCCCCACGAACAGTACTTCTGTCTTGTCAGGATTCAACCTCAATCTGTTAGCCCCCATCCATCCTCCAAACACTCACACAGGACCTTCACCACCTTCACTGATTCTGATTTGAAAGAGAGGAAGAGCTGGGTATCATCCGCATACTGATGAACACCCATCCCAACCCCCCTGATGATCTCTCCCAGCAGCTGCATGTAGATGTTAAAAAGCATGGGGGAGAGGACAGAACCTGAGGCACCCCACAAGTGAGAGCCCAGGGGTCTGAACACTCACCTCCCACCACCACTTTCTGAACACGACCCAGGAGGAAGGAGCGGAACCGCTGTATGACAGTGCCCCCAGCTCCCAACACCACTAGACGGTCCAGAAGGATGTTATGGTCGATGGTGTCAAAAGCCGTTGAGAGATCCAGCAGGACTAGGAAACAGCTCTCACCTTTGTCCCTAGCCCGCCGGAGATCATCGACCAGTGCAACCAAGGCAGTTTCAGGCCCCATGATGAGGCCTGAATCCCGACTGGAAGGGATCCAAATGGTCCGCTTCTTCCAGGCATGCCTGGAGTTGTTCAGCAACCACTCCTTCAATCACCTTGCCCAAGAATGGAAGATTTGAGACTGATGATTTGTTAATTATTCTATATGATTTGTGCTGTTCTATTATGTTGTGTCATGTTATTGGTATTTATTGTTTGGAATGTGCTTTGGGATTCATCTGAATGAAAAGTGGCATAGAAATATAATCAATCAATCAATCAATCAATCATCAATTGGTTGCATTGGACATCAGCCTCATTCAGAAATCACTTCCTCTGTTGCAGCTCTTAAGTGGAGTATGACAAAACTCTGGGGCAGCTCTCCACATGAATGGCCCTTGACATTTGCAATGTATGTGTGATATTCTCCACATGATTTGATCAGCAAAAGAATGCCCTCCATATGCCACACTGCTTCATGAAAATGGTTTTCAGCAGCCTTCAAATGGAGCTATGATATAAAAAGTCCTAACCAGCCCCCTTCAATTTCAAAACTTCTAATTCCGTGAACTCAGTTCTCTCATACATAATAATAAGAATAATAGCTCCCGTTAATAGTAGACACTTCGGTAATTGTGGCATTTTAATTCCAGTCCTAGAGGAAAGGGGAGGTCTCATTAGTGCTTGTTCTGAGATATGGTGATGAATGTCAAGGGGAGGGAGGAGGGAACTCCAGTATAAGCAACATTGGACAGGAGCCAGCAATCCTTTATACCTTCCAGGCATGCACCGCCGAGTGTTTCGCAAACATGTGTGGCCTCTGTCAATGAACATAAAGCAGCTCTACCCTGCATAGGGCAGAAAGGAAAGAGGAGCTTTCCCCTGAGCAGTTGGAATGTTTATGGACAGCACTGTTGGTGCTGCTACACCTGTTCAGCTAATTAGTGTCAAATGCTTCTTAACCAACAGCACAATGCAATCACCCGCCCCTCTAATCGTGAGCTAGGGTGGTGAGCATAGGCAGGATTGGAGCCAAATCAGAGTCGCTGGGAAACAATAAGAGACCTGTGGGTATAGGACGGTATATAAATGCAATAAACAACAACAACAACAACAACAATATCTGGTGCACTCAAAGGTTTGTGGAAGTACAGGGCTGGTAATATAATGAAGCATTCTAGATGGGGCAAGACAACCATGAATAGCAACATTTCCTGCGAGGATGCACAGCAATGTTTCATTGCAGGTTCCACTTATACAATATCATTGAGTAAGACAGCCAGAACTGCTGCTTACACTGGCTGGAACTTTCGCAACAATAACGTTCAAATCTTGTGCTTGTGCTTGTCTTTTTCCTTCTCCCTCCCATTCCCCCTTTCCTTGTGTGCCGTGCCTTTTTAGATTGTGAGCTGAGGGGCAGGGGGGTGGTCTTAGAATTGATTTTTCATAGAATCATACAATTGTAGAGTTGGAAGGGACTCACCTGTCATCTAGTCCAACTCTAGCTCCCATTAGCCCCAGCCAGAATGGCCAATAGTTGGGGATTATGTTGACAATACGGTCACATTCGCAGCATATATTTAAAGCACTATTGCACCATTTTAAACAGTCATGGCTTCCTCCAAACAAGCTGTGGCTTGTTATGGGTGCTGAGAGTTGTTAGAAGACACCCATTCCAATCCTGGGGCGACAGTTTCCAGAAAAGTTAAACCACCAATCCCTGTTCCCAGGAAACTCTTGAAATTTGCAGCTCTGTGAGGGGGAAAAGTGGGGTCTCCTAACAACTCTCAACACCTTTAACAAACTGCACTTCCCAGAATCCCTTGGGGGAAGCTAGGATTCTTTGAAGAGTTGTTCTGGTGCTTTAAATGTATGGCGTCAAGGTGGCCTGAAGCCAACGCTAGTCCTGAGAGAAGTCCTACTGAAATTAATGAGAGTGACTAACGAAGGTCCATTAATTTCAGTGGGTCTATTCTGAGTAACACATAGTTGGACACAACCCATAACCTTTGCTTGCCAGGGATAAAAATATTTTGATGAAAGCTCTTCAATAAACATGAGGGATAAAATAATGGCACTTTACTGAGTTACCAGGGTGCAAGATAAATATTTGGAGCTCCTATTTTTCCTATTTATTACGTCACATCCTCCAAGAAGTTGGCAGCCATGTTCCTAGCTCTTCCCCCCTCTCACAACAGCCTTGTGAGGTAGGACAGGCTGAGGGAGAGAGACTGGCCCAAATTCACCCAGTAGGCTTCAGAGGTGACCCTAGGCCTCTCCAGTCTGAATCTGATGCTCCAGCCCAGCAGTGGGGAACCTGTGATTCCAAGTCCCATCAGCCCCAACCAGCATACCAAATGATCAGGGATGATGGGATTTGTAGTTTAACAACAGCCAGTTGGCCTTAGGTTCACTGCCCCTTCTGTAACCATGTGCCATACTTGCTTTCTGTTTTCTAAATACATGGCAATTTCATTTCCATTGTGTTTTTAAAAATACTATTTATTTTAGTATCGCTAGCACAGATCCATAGCATATCCTCCAACATTCCTCAGATGAAAATAGGGGCATTCTATGTCCAGTGTGGTGTAGTGGTTAGGAGCGGTGGACTTGTAATCTGGGAGACCGGGTTTGCGTCTCC
Source organism: Zootoca vivipara (assembly GCF_965207765.1). Lineage (NCBI taxonomy): Eukaryota > Metazoa > Chordata > Lepidosauria > Squamata > Lacertidae > Zootoca > Zootoca vivipara. The sequence continues at coordinate 86,968,818 of NC_142590.1, read as the reverse complement.
GCTCTTCCACATGCAGCTGCTGGGTGACCTTGGACTAGTCACACTTCTCTGAAGTCTCTCAGCCTCACTCACCTCACAGAGTGTTTGTTGTGGGGGAGGAAGGGAAAGGAGAATGTTAGTCGCTTTGAGACTCCTTCAGGTAGTGATAAACCGGGATATCAAATTCAAACTCCTCCTCTTCTTCTACATCAGTATCACTGCTGGGAGTGGGGGGCTCTTTTTTCACCTGGTGAGCAAGCTCCCGTTTCATTTAAAAAGAAAATCCCACAATTTGTGTTTGCTTTACAGTTTTAATTCAGCACTTAATTAAAGCCAACAGGGGATAAAAATTAGAGCAACAACTTTTACATTTCGCTCCAGGCATTCTTTAATTTCTCTCGAAAGAAAATAGGCCCTTACCTAAATATATATTTAAATTATGATGACTGTGCTGCACGCTCCTTTCCTTAGGCAAAGCTTTTCCTCTCTCCCCATGGCATGTCCTGTACAAGCACAATTCTTCACTGGCACCACAAGTAGTACAACTGTTATTTGTTCAGCAACAGGGAGTGGACACACAAATTCCAGCCCAAAACACTGATCAGCTCTGTGGGGGTACAGAAGCTTGAACAATGCAAGGGGTTGTGTAAAAGGTTGGGATGACAACACATGGGTGTAGGAAGGGCGCGCATAGGGGCGGTCTGCCCCGGGTGCCACTCTGGGAGGGGTGACAAGATGGCCACTGCCCCCCCAGCTGTAGAGCGGCCAAGGGTGTGTGCAGTCTGTATGGGTGCCGCTCACGCAGCATTGGTACGGGCTGCCGCTCTCTTGCACCATCCGTATGGGCTGCCACTTGCGCAGCAGCCTGTATGGTCGGCGTGCAAGCGGCAGCCCATACGGACTGCACATGTGCAGCATCCTGTACGGTTGCCGTACATGCGCAGCCCGTACGAGATGCCGCTCGTGCATCAGCCTGTATGGCCGCCGTGCAAGCAGCAGCCCAAACGGACTACACATGTGCGGCATTTCGTACGGACTACGCACACACGGGATCCTGCACATGCACAGTCTGTAGGGGCTGCGCCGCTGGGACGGTGACAATTTTCAGGTTGTTAAGAAGAGAAAACTTAAATGCCCTGCTCTGTTCTGCTAAACCCAGTGCCGGATTTATGTATAAGCTAAACAAGCTTAGGGCCCCACTCTCTTGCCCCCCCCCCAAAAAACCTAAAAACAAACAAACTGGATGTACATTTCCAAAATTTAAACAAAAAAACAAACAAAAAAATAAAACCTACATACAGCAACGGTGTTTTGTGTTGTGTAGGTTCCGATTATGTGCAAATGGCTTTAGATACCTATTAGGTCCATAAGTTATCATATAGCATATATTCAACACAAAGAAAACAGCGACAATTTGTTGTTGATAAAGGACATCTGGACATCAAAAGGGCCCCATTACCTTCAGTAGCTTAGGGCCTCATCAAACCTAAATCTGACCCTGGCTAAACGACAGCTCAGGCCCAAGCTACACATGACACCAACAAACTCCTGGGTGGGATTAAACTCATGTGTCCCATCAGTAGAAGCACAAGGGCTTCCCCTTGCACAAAGGAGCCTCCCCTCATATCCTTTCCTTGCACCCCCTGAAATTGGATCTGGGGTGGGGGGCGGTCAGGAGAAGACCCCAAAACAGCGCACAGGGAGGGATCATTCCATGTGGGAAGCTGAATTGCTGGTCCTCATGGAAGAATGTTGAATTCCTCCTTTAATCTTTAAGCACACACCTGTACCATTCTCCCACAAAGTGTTGGGAGAAGTGGGTTAGAATATAAAGTGCCAAAAGGAGTAAGGACAAAGGGAGCCACGAGAAGTTATTTATGTATGTGACAACAGTGGCTAGGATTCTTCTAGCCCCAAAATGGAAAGAAGATAAGATACCAACTAAAGAAAGAGTGGCAAGAAAAACTGATGGCCTATGCCGAAATGGCGATGTTAACTGAGAAACTTAGAGATAAGGACAATAGAGAATTTTTAAAAGTCTGGGAACCATTCATGTTGTACTTACAGAAACACTGTAAAGAAGTAGACTCGCTAGCAGGGTTTGAGTAAACACAATTAACAGCATAGAAATCAGGACGTAAAAATTAGAAAATAACAAAGTGGGAGAGAAAATATGGAAACAAGTGTTATATTAAAAATGTTAAGAATATAACAAGAATGTAAGATAAAGATTGCAGCAAATATATAAAGAACCAGAAAGGGAAGTTGAGGGATTTGTATTTTATGAAATAATATTGATTGTGATGATGATAAAATGTAAGATTTAATAAAAATTATTTACAAAAAAAGAACAAAGGGAGCCATGAACCCCCCCTACCCTGACACACCCACAAAGGCAACACACAAAGTCCCATGACCCCCAATTATTAGGATTTTTTAAAAGGGCTGCTGTGTGGCTAGGGTGAAGGAGGAGCCATGTGGAAAAGGAGGACCTGCACGCTACCACCTCTGCCACTGCTGGAACCTGCCCACCTGCCTGCCCACCTGCCACCTTGGCTCCTTTCTGGGCAGGTGAAGCCACAGGTTGCCCTGCTCAGGCTCAGCAAGGCCAGAGCAGGTCTGTTCTCTGAGGCAGCAGATGCAGAGGCTCTCCTCTCTCACACACACGCATACACAACAAGCTCTGTCCAGCTACAAAATGGCGGCAAGAATGGAAGGCCTGGGGGAGGCAGAGTGGCATTTTGAGGATCTCACCACCATCCTCACCTCAGCCTCTGGTAGAGGGGGAAGGAGGAATGCCGCCACCATGGGAGAGAAGCGAGACCCAGTCCGCACACACATGCAGGGGCCAGGCATGTGTGTGTTCAGTGCTCCATTTGTCTCTGCTACCTGCTTCCCTTCATGGCTGCCCAACATGCTCACTCATTGCTCTTCGCTTTCTTTGACACTTTCCGAATAATAGCATACCTCCACAAAGACGGGAATTGGGGACTCTGCATGGCTAAAAGAGAAGCGGTGAGGGTTTCCAAGATGGCCCCGGTATTTTGGGGGAAGTTGGAGACTATGCCATGGCCTTTAGAATAGTTTCTAGAATATTGTCGGCCTGAGCTTCCAGGGTTTTGCCGGGGAGGGGGGGGAGAGGCCATAACAAGTTTATAGTACTGTGATTGCCTCCATTTAAAGGGAAAAGGGGACAAAGTGATAATCAGATAGTAAGTGGATGTTCTGGAGAACAATCACACACCTCAGGAGTGATTACCATCTTTGATGCATATTTTTGCAAATGAAATTATATTGGCTGTATCTAAACAATTCAGTGCTGACTGTCAGTGGAGAATTGAAAATCTTGGGCCTCCTTTCTTTGGTATTTGTTTCAACAATTAAGATTCTGTCTATGTTTTAACCACTCTTTTGGAAACACACTTTAGTTGTCTGAAAAAAAAAACTCCCCACTTTATCATAAAGTTTTTAAAAACGATTTATATTTATGAAACATGGGTCACCACTCTTTGTAAGGCTACAGTCCTGCTCATTTACATGGGACTAAGTCTGTGGATGCACATTCAAAGTGCATTCTTTCCCTCAAAGAATTCTGGGTAGTGTAGTTCATCCCTCACAGTTACCATTCCCAGTGGCCCTTAACAAACTACAGTACCCAGAATTATTTGAGGGAAAGAATGTGCTTCGAATGTCCTTTAAATGTACACAGTCTCAGTGAACGCCCTTCCATCAGATGTCAAGTAAATAAACAACGATCTGACTTTTAGAAAACATCTGAAGGTGGCCCTGTAGAGGGAAAATGTTAATGTTTGATGTTTTGCTGTGCTTATTTTTTTTATTTGTTGAAAGCCTGGGGCAACCCAGTCAGATGGGCAGCATATAAATAAGAAGTTGTTGTTGTTGTTGTTGTTGTTGTTGTTGTTGTTGTTGTTGTTGTTGTTGTTGTTGTTATCACCCCTGCTCCCCTCTCAAATTGCGCTGTGAGCTCATTGAACTTCAGGTTTCTTGGTTGACAACTCCAAATAGGTTTCAGCAGAGTTGACAAATGCTGTACAATATGAACTTTTCTTTTTCTTTTTTTGCTGTTGGAGAACTATCAACTTGAGATATCAAAGAACTCAAAGGATATTGCAGCAACTACATCAGGTTGTTCGCAGACCACTGTGTTTCTTTACGGAATTGTCAAATAATCCAGCAGCCTCCAATGTCAAGAGCTCTTGATCTTGACTGGGATTAGTGACTCTCCTCCAGCCCAAGCTCTGATTTACCACTTGAAGACACAAAACAAAGCAGAGGTGGTGGTGGTGGGAGAATGAAGGCTGGAATTTTAAACAAAACTCAATGCAATAGCAAAAGCTTAATTTTTCTTCTTCTTTTGGCTTGCAATGGAAGTACATCTGGTGCCTATTTTCAGTGCTCCTTTGATAAAAATAGGCAAGTTTAAACAAAAGAACCTAGCTCTTTATTTCACCCTGATGGTAATGTGGCAGGATTTACTCTGCTGAAGGATATGAAATATTCTTGGTGCCTTTTAGAATGCCCAGCCCACCTGGGAAAAACCAGGAGCAAGAATTGACAGCTTGAGGGGTGGTAAAGAGGGTTGCCAGCTGTCCAGAAAGAGGTGATCTGCCCCTGTCCCTCAAACAGAAGTTTGAGGTTCAAAAATCAGCAGGTGAAGCTCCCCCCTTTTTCTTTAATGGCATGGAACTAAATCTATGACACTGCCAACAAAAGAGATCATGTAGGTGCTGATGGGAAGGACGTAGGGCATCCCACTGACATCTGATTGGCCACTGAGGAAAGGATGCTAGATGTTTTGGTCTAGCAGGGCTTTCCTTACATGAAAGGCATCCATTTAACCCGTGGATGTGTCATTCTGTGTCCAGGGTAGCTGTCCACCAGCTCCATCTGGTACACAGGCTGAGACCCTACCTGCCCACAGACTGTCTCGTCAGGGTGGTGCATGCTCTGGTTATCTCCTGCTTGGACTACTGCAATGCGCTCTACATGGGGCTACCTTTGAAAATGACCCAGAAACGACAATTAATCCAGAATGCGGCAGCTTGACTAGTGACTGGGAGCTGCTTCTGGGACCACATTGACTCCCAGTACGTTTCCGAGCACAATTCAAAGTGTTGGTGCTGACCTTTAAAGCCTCTGCCCAGTATACCTGAAGGAACATCTCCACTCCCATTGTTCAGCCCGGACACTGAGATCCAGCTCCGTGGGCCTTCTGGCGGTTCCCTCACTGCAAGAAGTAAAGCTACAGGGAACCAGGCAGAGGGGCTTCTTGGTAGTAGTGCCTTGTGGAACGCCCTCCCATCCCGTCAGTTGTCAAGGAGATAAGAAAATATACAACTTTTTTAGAAGACATCTGAAGGCAGCCCTGTATAGGGAAGTTTTCAATGTTAAACTTTTATATTTGTTGGAAGCTGCCCAGAGTGACCAGGGCAACCAAGTCAGATGGGTGCGTGCTATAAATGAAATCATCACCATCATCATCTGATCCCAGGAAAATAGAAAAAAGCAACAAATACATTTTTTTTAAAAAACCCCTCTTCTACAGCTACTGGGAACCTCCGGATAGCATATCCTTCTTCAATTGACCCTTCTTGCTGCTGTGAAAGAGACGGAGGGGTGCCTGTCACTTGTAATGCAGTGATGTGGACATTTCTCAGCACGTCTGCTGCCTTCGGGTGCCTCTTGATGGGCTTGTGGTGTCTAAAACTGATTCACAGCATCTGAAAGAGAGGTAACAGATTGCCTCGCAGTTTGCGTGCAGAGAGAAACAGTTGCCACTCGTGATGTATACTCCCTGCAGGGCTCAGGAAGGATCTTCATCTTCCAGGTATCGCCCTTGTCGGGGAGATTAGTCATCCTGAAGACCAGCCGCTTTTGAGAGAGCGGATTAACTTTCTCCTGCTGGGCACGAAATGTTTGGGTAATGTTGCCTAGCAAGATTGATGAAAGAGGCCTGGGGTTTGCAACGCCTCTCCCCTATCCAGCTCCTTGGACCAGCAGCATCTCCTCGGGTCATTTAGATAATGCTGAAAAGATGTGGACTGTGAAGTCTCTCTTTGCACCCCAGAGATTTTATTGCCTTGATTCTGTGAGATCCAGAGTGCATGAATTTACATGCTATTAACTCACAGATCAGAGGGAGCAATGAAGAAAAACCAAACTGCATGGATTGTGGGCACATTTCAACTCTATGCCAAGTGAGTGCAGAATGCTCAGAACTCGAGCCTAAGGGAAAGGTGGATTAGATCCATTCCAAAAACCCCTCTCTGTTATATCATTTATTTAAATCAGGGATGGGGAACCTTCTGCAGTCCAAGGATATAATTAAGGATGGATTTAGGGGAGCACGGCCAGTTTGCCCACAGTGGGCACCTTACTGAGAGGGTAACACAGGGGCCACCATAAGAATGACCAACAACGAAAGGCAAGAGGGGAGGGGAGGGGACTGGATTAGGTGTCACACAGGGCATAGCTGAAATTCTAAAGCCCAAATCCGCCACTGACCTCATTTTCTCCCGTGAAGCCTGGGGACCACATTCCCAGGGCCACAAGCAAAAGTGTGCAGAGCAACAAACACTTTTCTATATAGTTAAACACTCCTCTCTATTCTGCATCATGAATAGTCCCTGGCATTTATATTGACTGGCAGAGGGACCATTACAGAGAAATGAAATTTGTCCATCTGAAGAGCTTGGAAGAAAAATAGCAAGAAGGGATGGAAGGAACAAAAAGGTTTGATATCAGATATGCAGATGACACAGCTTTGATAGCAGAAAGTGAGGAGGAATTAAAGAACCTTTTAATGAGGGTAAAAGAAGAGAGCGCAAAATATGGTCTGAAGCTCAACATCAAAAAAACTGAGATCATGGCCACTGGTCCCATCACCTCCTGGCAAATGGAAGGGGAAGAAATGGAGGCAGTGAGAGGTTTTACTTTCTTGGGCTCCATGATTACTGCAGATGATGACAGCAGTCACAAAATTAAAAGATGCCTGCTTCTTGGGAGAAAAGCAATGGCAAACCTGGACAGCATCTTAAAGAGCAGAGACATCAGCTTGCCAACAAAGGTCCGTATAGTTAAAGCTATGGTTTTCCCAGTAGTGATGTATGGAAGTGAGAGCTGGACCATAAAGAAGGCTGATCGCCGAAGAATGGATGCTTTTGAATTATGGTGCTGGAGGAGACTCTTGAGAGTCCCATGGACTGCAAGAAGATCAAACCTATCAATTCTGAAGGAAATCAGCCCTGAGTACTCACTGGAAGGACAGATCCTGAAGCTGAGGCTCCAATACTTTGGCCACCTCATGAGAAGAGAAGACTCCCTGGGAAAGACTCTGATGTTGAGAAAGATGGAGGGCACAAGGAGAAAGGGACGTCAGAGGATGAGATGGTTGGACAGTGTTCTCGAAGCTACGAACATGAGTCTGACCAAACTGCGGGAGGCAGTGGAAGACAGGAGTGCCTGGCGTGTGCTGGTACATGGGGTCACGAAGAGTCTGACACGACTACATGACTAAACAACAACACAACAACAACAACAACCCCAATTCAACAGTCCTGGGCAGCCATTTGGAGAAGCAAGGGACCATTACAAGCTAGAGGATAGAGAGCACCTGGATGAAAGGAGTTGGAAGCACCAAAGTGATGCATACAATGCTCATAAACAGAACCTGAGGAACATTTCATTATCAACCTGAGGTCATGCCTTGAAATAATCCAGGAAAGAAAATGCTGTTAAGATATCCCGACAAACCAGTTTCATATATATATATATATATATATATATATATATATATATATATATATATATCTGAGTGTATGCTAATAAACGAGGTTGATTGTTTGATGATGACTCGGTAGAAGCTAATGATAGGAGACATGCTCCTGATAGCTGGGAACTGCTCTTCAGCTCTTGGAATGAGATAACCATCAGAGCTTGAAGGAAGTGACAAGAATCACTTCCAATATGGCAAACAGACAGCAAGAAGCAGTTGGTTGATTGCCTGAACAGAGGAAACAGAGAGAGGTCTGAGAGTTTCCAGGAAGATTGAACCAGAATGGGGTACGTAGCATCACAGAGGAAAGCTCAAGTTGTTTTCTGCGAATCTGCTGCCTGCTGAAGGAAGTACAGTGGTACCTCAGGTTACAGACGCTTCAGGTTAGAGACGCTTCAGGTTACAGACTCCGCTAACCCAGAAATAGTACCTCGGGTCAAGAACTTTGCTTCAGGATGAGAACAGAAATTGTACGGTGGCAGCAGGAGGCCCCATTAGCTAAAGTGGTGTCTCAGGTTAAGAACAGTTTCAGGTTAAGAACGGACCTCCAGAACGAATTAAGTTCTTAACCCGAGGTACTACTGTACTTGTTTGCCCCCGTTTGTGCCTTTGCAAGTAAAGCAAATGCTACAAAGATGTCACAAATCCCCTGTCTTCTCACACTCAAAGGAAACAATTCCCTGGAGAGCAACAAAATCATGTTACCCCTGGAACATCTCACTGCTTGAATATTGGGAGTGATTATTTATCTATATGTATGTTCCTTTATCAATATAGGCAGCAATCAATGTGCATAGTACTTCACAAAGTTTAAGACAGCGCTGGCTAACCCATAGCTTCCCCCACCGCAGCTCTCACTTTTCCAATATTAAGTTCAGTTCTCCCCATTTCCATAGCGTTTGCAATTTCTTTTGTTTAAAAAACCCTCTATAATTTCAGCGTGACTTTCCCCTAATGTACACATTTTGCGACTCTCATTATGTGTGATGGGTGGATAACCATTGGCCATGCTGCCTAGAGCTGGTGAGAATTTTAGGCCCAAAACACCCAGAGAGCATCACAGCGATTATCCCTGCTCTGGGCACTCACATTCAGGCTACAATGCCGGCGGCTATCCTTAATAATGCTAACTGGCCGAATTTTATGTAGTAAATTTTGTTCTGTCCTTTAATACCTGACTACTACTACTACTACTACTTGTGTTGGTTAAGGTCTTTCCAGGAGTAACCCTCATTCTAGACATAGAAAAACACTCACAGCCAATGTGTGCAATCACTAGGAACTGCTAAACGACGTTCTTGCTTGCTGCAAAGGGTTTTTGCAATGGAGTGGCAAGCATGAAAAGAAAAGGCGGCTTCTCTCATAAATAAGTCAGTGTGTTACTCCTGCTAGACTGGAAGTGGGATGACAGCTCTTCCAGATGCTGAGGTTCTGCTCGTCTTTGACCTCAGGTAAACTCCAGCCTGCTAAAAATAAACAAAATAAAAAGCACATTTGCTTCGGGGCTACAGGAACACCTGGAAGAAGGCTGAAGGGCTTGGGTTTACCTGCCAAACTCTCAACGGCATTTGTGTTGCTAAAAGGACCTACATAGTTTTTGCCACAGATAATGGGGAGCACGCTTCACACTTCTGATGTTCCTTATCTGGCAAGGGCTCAGGGAAATGAAGGACCGAAGCCTCAGAGATGCAGTTATGGTCTTCTTGCATGGAGTTTCGAAGACTAGTAGACTTTGTAGCACATTACAGTGCACAATGCCAGGTTATTTCAAATCAGGTTGTGAACTGAGGTGCCTTCTCTACCTCAGCAGCTCCTAACCTCATGCACACCTTCTTTCCAGGTGTTCTTTCCAATTTCCCGTTCCCCTTTCCAAACCCTCTTTCTGTCCCTCTCGATTTCTTTTCATTCCTCGCCTCTCTCTGCCAGTTCCCTGCCCTAAATACGAACATATGAAGCTGACTTGACAAACCAACTTAACCAGAGTTTCTCATGTGTTGGCAACTTTGTGGTTGGGTTACTCCAGGCATCCCCAAACTCGGCCCTCCAGCTGTTTTGGGACTACAATTCCCATCATCCCTGACTGCTGGTCCTGTTAGCTAGGGATGATGGGAGTTGTAGTCCCCAAACATCTGGAGGGCCAAGTTTGAGGATGCCTGGGTTACTCACTGCAATGTGCTTTACATGGAGCTATCCATGGTGCTGATTCAGAGGCTGCCACTGGGGCAGAACGTGGTGGCTATGTTGCTTGGGAGGCCAACTGCTTGCTTGCAGGATTTCCAACAGCTGCCAATTTGTTATCGGGCCAAGTTCAAGGTGTTGGTACTCACATACCTGTCCCTATAAAGTTCAGGACCAGCTTACTTGAGAGACCACTTGAGACACCACCCTTATATGCCCCAGTAGATCACTGCAGTCTATGGGAGAGTCTCTCCAGCAAATTCCAAAGATCTCAGATCCCTGTTCTACAGTAACATGGTGTTGGGGTTTTAGTTTGACTGCCCTTGTTCTATGGAATACCATTCCTTTCAGATATGACAGGTGCCCACTTCACAGAAACAGTTGAAAACATTCTTGTTCCCATAGAGCATCAGTGTCACCTTTATTATGGCTTTAGTCTTGTTTTAAATGTATCTCTTCTTTGTTTTGTTTGTTTGATTTAATTCATTTTTAATTACCTTTTACGTGTAAATTCCCCTGAGATGGTGGTTTAGAGGGTAATTAGGTGGGTTGTTTTAGTTTTGCTTTAAATGTATCTACTATTTTTTGTGTTCTTAACTAGTTCATGCTGCAACAACAGAAGTATAGTACAGAAGTACAGTGTCCTGATCAGGAGAAGTAATAGTACCACTCTATTTTGCCTTGGTCAGACCACACCTGGGATACAGTGTCCAGTTCTGGGTGCCACAATTTAAGGATATTGACAAGCTGGAATGTGTGCAGAACAGGGCAACCAAGATGATCAAGGGTCTGGACACCAAGGCTTATGAGGAACAGTTGAAGGAGCTGGGTATGTTTAGCCTGGAAAAGAGGAGGCTGAGAGGAGATATGATAGCCATCCTCAAATATCTGAAGATAGAGAAAGCTTGTTTTCTCCTGCTCTGGTGGGTAGGACTTAAACCAATGGCTTCAAGTTGCAAGAAAGGAGATTCCTGCTAAATACCAGGAAGAACTTTCTGACAGTAAGTGTTGATCGACAGTGGAATGGACTCCCGCAGGAGGTTGTGGACTCTCCTTTGGAGGTTTTTAAGCAGAGGTTGGATGGCCACCTGTCTTGGATGCTTTAGTTGAGATTCCTGCATTGCAGGGGCTTGGACTAGAAGACCCTTGGGGGTCCCTTCCAACTCGATAATTCTATGCATAAATCACCTTGTGAAAGTGGATTAGAAAGCAATTGATAAATTAATCGCAATCATCATCATCATCATCATCATCATCATCATCATCATCATCATCATCATCACAGCATTCTATAGTAAGTAAACTGATGGGGAAAAGCCAATAGGCTTTCTTGTGCATCATGGGACAATCTGTACGCCTGTCCATATGTATGCTCATAGGGATCCTTCTGCACGTAAAACGTATCCCTGTAGATGGACCCCCCCCCCATCACACAATGTGATGCTCTCAGGGGTTTGGCTGTTGGTTGTCAGGAGCTGCTGACTCCATGTGCTGCTCCCCCACCTTGTGAACCGATGAACTGTAGGTGGCAGCTTCTTGGCAAAGTACCCTCAGACCCTGGGCTGACCCTGCCCACCCAGATTGGCCATTGGATCCTTCGGGAAATGAAATGCTACAAGAAAGTGCTGGGGAAATTTTGGGGGGGTTCAATATGCAATGCCCTGTGGGTTCAGCCAAGAAAATCCAGACACCCGTTGCCTGTCAGAACAGGGCATTTATTTAGGCATTGCATTGCAACACTGATGTGACGCACCCCCAACCAACATTACTTGAGGGCTGGCACACCAAATATGAAAACAGCACAAGCTTCTACGCAAAGGGAAGCGAAAGGGCAGCTATGTTCAAATATGGCGGCACTTCCTTCTGCTACCTTCTGCTGGTTTAATCATGGGGCACAGAAACCTCCTCACCTTTCCCCTCTTTCCTTTGTGCTCAACATTTAAAGCAATAGCTCCACACGTCTCGCTCCCTCCTTCTCTCTTCATTCTCTTGCAGACTCAGCCTTCACATTCCAGCCTTCATTTGCTCAGCCATTTTCTCACACATTTCAGTATCTATTCCATAATGTTTCTCCGACTAAAGCTTCCAACAGAGCCTTTCTCCGCTGGAGCCTCTGCAGCATTCGTGCACTCATTTTTTTTAATGGTTCCACTTCCTACCTTGTTCCTTGCTTCTGACTGCTGGAGTATCCTTTAATCCTGATTTGCTGTTTGGTCCTGACTATAGCATGGTCTCGTGATTCCCAACTCCTGGCTCTCCACAGACTGGGTTTCCTACCCTACATCCCATCATTGGCTATGTGCATGTTTGCGTCACCTGCATAGGGCAAATAGACCTTCTTTGTGTTCAAGAGAAGTAAACTTAATGAAAGACATAAACGTCACCAGGAACAGTCTCTCCCCGCACCCACCATTTCCTTGCTGTTTAACATCCAAGTTGCACAAGGAGCGTCAGAGCAGTGCAGACATTTTGAATAATGTTTTTCACCTTCTGTGTGGCTTCTCCAAATTGCCTCTCCATTACCATTTTCAGTTCTCCCCAAACAAGCTCTTTCTCCCTGCCTTTTCTCCACCCCTCACTTCAAATGGATTAAATGATAACGTTTTAATTAAATGACAGTTGAAAGACCGATGGTGTTCCGCTGCAGTCTGTTTCCAAGCTCCCCATGTAATTACTTTCAGAGATGATGCTCAAAGGGAATGCACGGCCTCATTGCCAAGGCTGTGGCAGGCTGGCACTGTGGCGGCAGCAACACACTATTGGTACTGAAATAGATGCAAGTTCTGGGCAATGTGCGGGTTGGGTGTGTGAGAGAGAAAGAGCAAGAGTCATCTATGAAGAGGGCTACTCTTAAGCTCTGGATCTATTTGGGATGAGGTCCCCACTTGGACAGTACAGTATTATAGACTCTAAAGAGTCATTCCTCCAAAAACACACACACACACACACAAAAACCGGGAACTCTAGTTTGTTGAGGGTGCTGAGAGTTGTTAGGAGACCACTATTTCCTTGATGGTGCTACAGTTCTCGGAGCTTAGGAAATAGGATTGATGGTTAAAACCACTCTGGGAATTGTAGCCCCATGGGGTGGGGGTCTTTGCACCCTTAACAAATTTCAATTCCCAGGATTCTTTGGGGGGAAGTAATTTGATTTACCTTGCCTACAAAGGTCCGTATAGTTAAAGCTATGGTTTTCCCAGTAGTGATGTATGGAAGCGAGAGCTGGACCATAAAGAAGGCTGATCGCCGAAGAATTGATGCTTTTGAATTATGGTGCTGGAGGAGACTCTTGAGAGTCTCATGGACTGCAAGAAAATCAAACCTATCCATTCTGAAGGAAATCAGCCCTGAGTGCTCGCTGGAAGGACAGATCCTGAAGCTGAGGCTCCAATACTTTGGCCACCTCATGAGAAGAGAAGACTCCCTGGAAAAGACCCTGATGTTGGGAAAGATGGAGGGCACAAGGAGAAGGGGACGACAGAGGACAAGATGGTTGGACAGTGTTCTCGAAGCTACCAACATGAGTTTGACCAAACTGCGGGAGGCAGTGCAAGACAGGAGTGCCTGGCGTGCTCTGGTCCATGGGGTCACGAAGAGTCGGACACGACTAAACGACTAAACAACAACAACAATTTGATTTAAATATAGGCTGTGGATGTGACCTGGGTTACTCTACCCCCCAAAAAAGTTTAGGGGGTATAGCATGAGGTTCTTGATTTCAGGGTCATGGGTTCAAGACTCACATGGGGCAAAAGATTCCTGCATTGTATGGGGGTTGGACTAGATAATCCTCATGGTCCCTTCTAGGAGTCTAGCCTGTCAGGGCACTTCTTTGGTGGCATTTCAGTGGCTGGTTGGAGCAGGGCTTTCAGGGAGCGCATATCATGCTGGCTGAGGAAACTGAAACAATCTTCTCCCCTTTGTTGATGTATTATGACTGCGGAGCATTTTAAAGCAGTTCATATTTTGTGGTCTGGGTTTTTAATGGCGACGGTTGGTTGTAAATCCATTTTATTGTTGTGATTTATCCTGCTGTTTTATTAAGTTCCTGCTACTTTGGTAGCAGAGATTGTGCAGCGCATGCATTTGGCAATGAAGAAGTGGCACCCCATCTCCTTTGGCTTTCCACAATTAAACGCTTATCCTGTATTTGTTCAGTCCATATGTTCTCATTTTTGTGTTCCTTGTAAGAAAAGTCGCTTAAATAATGCAGGTAGAGTCCAGAGGGAAAATTAAATCCAGACAACACTTTACTGAGAAAAACTGAACAAAAACAGTGTATAATTCTAGGAGAAAGAAATGGAGAGGTTTGGACCTTCTTGGCCCAGGAAGACATTCAACAAAACATACAGATGAAAACTGCCTCAGGACTACACAACCAATCAGAGCACATGCTACTTCAGTGAACATCATGACACTCTGCCTAGCTACTAAGCAACACCTCCACCTGTTCCAACATTATTGACATGGGGGGGGGGCTCAGATAATTGTTTTCCCTGTGATTCTGACAAACCCCACCTTTAAGCAATGCCAAAGCCTTCAATATTATCTCTCTCTCTTTTTGTACTTGTGTGTCTTCATTTTGCTGAAATCCACTTCACAGAGGAGGCGGTGGCGTGTGTGTGTGTGTGTGTGTGTGTGTGTGTGTGTGTGTGTAGGGAAGGCCAGCAACTGTTTCTTTTAAACAAAACAGCCCACAATAATAAAATGCAGAAGCGTTCATCATTAATTTTCTCCCGCCGCCAGGCATTTCAAGTATGTCCAAACACATCCTCATAATAGGCAAGAGGAAATGTGATCTGGGCTTATTTTAGCGGAGAGTTTTCCGTGCTGAACTGATAATGCGATTCCAGATAGAATTTTTGTTTTGTTCACCTTAATAGTATGTCAAATGAGGAGTTTTAAATAACTGGTGGATGTGAGAAGAACAAAAAAGAAAGAGAGGCGATTAGGGAAGGATCAGCTCTGTACTACACAAGATAAGGGAGCTCCCTTCCTTCTTTTAAGGGTTAGTGGCTGCAAGCCTGTTCTCACACAAAATGACATAAACAAATACAAAGCCAGGCAACAAAATGACATAAACAAATACAAAGCCAGGCAACCGATCCACTTAGCTCAGTATGTCTGCACTGGCTGGCAGTGGCTTTCCAATGGGAAATTCCCAGCTCTCACTGGAGCCACCGGGGATCGAACCTGGGACTTTCAGATGCTCTACCACTGAACTACAGCCTAGTGGTGCCTAGTGGTGCTTTTTAAATATATATAGAATCATAGAATCATAGAGTTGGAAGAGACCACAAGGGCCATCCAGTCCAACCCCCTGCTGAGCAGGAAACACCATCAAAGCATTCTTGACATATGCCTGTCAAGCCTCTGCTTAAAGACCTCCAAAGAAGGAGACTCCACCACACTCCTTGGTAGCAAATTCCACTGCCGAACAGCTCTTACTGTCGGGAAGTTCTTCCTAATGTTTAGGTGGAATCTTCTTTCTTGAAGTTTGAATCCATTGCTCCGTGTCCACTTCTCTGGAGCAGCAGAAAACAATATTTCTCCCTCCTTTTAGCCGCTTTCTAAAATATGTGGAGTTAAAGTATTTTAGTTAGGATTGTACACTGAATTCAGCTGTAATTGAAACCAAATTGGGCCGATTCAGATGGTCCTAGGCCTGGTTTGAGACAGCACCAGATCTCCCTGGGTAGAGTCAGACTGGAAAGTAACCCCTCCTAATAAAATTTATAAAAATATGCCTGGCATGGAGAAGGCGGATATATAAAGGTTGGTCTCCCTTTCTCATAACCCTGAAACTCATGGGCATCCAAGAAAGCTGAATGTTGGACAATTTGGGACAGATGCAGCGCATGTTTAAACGATGAAACTTACTCCCACAAGAGGCAATGATGGGCACCCACCTAGATGGCTTCTGAAAAAACGGATTAGACAAATTCATGGTGAAGAGGGCTATCGATGGCTACTAGCCATGAGGGCTATGCTCTGCCTCCACAGTCGGAGGCAGTGATGCTTCTGAAGCGCAGGAGGGGAGAGGGATCTTGTGCTCGGGCCCTACTAATAATATAATAATAATAATAATTTATTATTTATACCCCGCCCATCTGGCTGGGTTTCCCTAGCCACTCTGGGCAGTTCCCAACAGAATATTAAAAACACGATAAAACATCAAACATTAAAAACTTCCCTAAACAGGGTTGCCTTCACATGTCTTCTAGAAGTTAGATAGTTCTTTATTTCCTCGACATCTGATGGGAGGGCATTGCACGGGGCAGGTGCCACTACCGAGAAGGCCCTCTGCCTGGTTCCCTGTAACTTTGCTTCTCGCAGGGAGAGAACCGCCAGAAGGCACTCAGAGCTGGACCTCAGTGTCTGGGCAGAACGATGGGGGGGTGGGTGGGTGGAGACACTCCTTCAGGTATACTGGGATGAGGCCATATAGGGCTTTTTCAGGTTTCCCATGGGCATCTGTTTGGCCACTGTGAGAACAGAAGTTCCATGGCTGGACGGGGCTTTGCACCTCGGTCTCCCAGGTCCCAGTCCAATAGTCTAACCACTACAGCATACTGGCTCCAGCATTTCGATGGTTAATAGCCATGGTATAGCTCTGGCAATAAAGCACCGAATAACCACTGCTGTGGGGTGGGAGTAGGGACACACAGCAGCATGGTGTGTGTGTGTGTGTGTGTGCACGCTCTTGTCCTGATGACTTCCAAGATTCATGTGTCTGGTGTCTGTGAAAAGCAGGATGCTCAGTGTTTATGCATCTTTTCCTATGGGGATATTAATGTATCAGCCAAGTTGTTTGGCTGCCTTGGTCAGTGCTGACTGCGATGCTAAGGTCACATCCATCCCATATGGTTAAAGAGCCCTTATATCACTTCAACAGTCACGGCTCCCCCCAAAGAATTATGGGAACTGTAGTTTTTATAAAGGGTGCTGAGAGTTGCAAGAACATTAACAAACTCCAATTCCCAGGAATCTTTGGGGGAAGCCATGGATGTGAAAGTAGTATAGGGGCACTTTAAAATGATGCGACTGCGTCCCAGCTGCATTACCAGGCTCAGGATATCTTCTGATGAAAAAGAACTGCAAGCTTCTAGAGTACACTATGTTATCTTAGCTCTCTGCTGCTCTGAATGTGTTCATATGTGTGGATAAACTCTTGACTTCATAATGTTCACTGTTACAAGTGTTAGTTGGCAGCTAGACTGGTGACTGGGAGTGGCAGCCGAGACCACATAACACCGGTCCTGAGAGATCTGCATTGGCTCCCAGTACATTTCCAAGCACAATTCAAAGTGTTGGTGCTGACCTTTAAAGCCGTAAACAGCCCTGGCCCAGTATACCTGGAGGAGCATCTCCACCCCCATCGTTCAGCCCAGACACTGAGGTCCAGCTCCGAGGGCCTTCTGGCAGTTCCCTGACTGTGAGAAGTGAGGTTACAGGAAACCAGGCAGAGAGCCTTCTTGATAGTGGCACCTGCCCTGTGGAATGCTCTCCCATCAGATGTCTGTTGGGAAATGCCCCTGGGGAAGAACACAGACCCCCAGTGCCTCTGAGCATATCCCGGTTGGCACACCTCTGGCTGGTATTGCCCCTTCAGTCCAGAGTGCCGGCAATACACGACCCTCCTCTCCTGAGAAGAGCACACTGGTCTTCTGGCATCCTTCGGCGAGAAGAAAGACTCATGTGTAGTTCTAAAACTACTTTACTGGATAATGCTTTTGAATTATGGTGCTGGAGGAGACTCTTGAGAGTCCCATGGACTGCAAGAAGATCAAACCTATCCATTCTGAAGGAAATCAGCCCCGAGTGCTCCCTGGAAGGACAGATCGTGAAGCTGAGGCTCCAATACTTTGGCCACCTCATGAGAAGAGAAGACTCCGTGGAAAAGACCCAGATGTTGGGAAAGATGGAGGGCACTAGGAGAAGGGGACGACAGAGGATGAGATGGTTGGACAGTGTTCTCGAAGCTACCAACATGAGTTTGACCAAACTGCAGGAGGCAGTGCAAGACAGGAGTGCCTGGCGTGCTCTGGTCCATGGGGTCACAAAGAGTCGGACACGACAAAACGACCAAACAACAACAAAAGTTCTAAAACTACTTTATTAGCAAACTATAGACAGAGGCTTCATAATCACAGCTGCTCTCTCTGCTACCATAGAACAGAACCGCACTGAACTGCGACACATCGGAAGCGAAACTGAATAAACCAATAACACTCTCAGTAGGAAACAGATAAGACAGACTTCCGTTCCCACACTCTCTCAGACTCATGACACTCAAGGAGTGTGGTGTGGCTGCCAAGGAGTGTGGTGGAGTCTCCTTCTTTGGAGGTCTTTAAGCAGAGGCTTGACAGCCATCTGTCAGGAATGCTTTGATGGTGTTTCCTGCTTGGCAGGGGGTTGGACTGGATGGCCCTTGTGGTCTCTTCCAACTCTATGATTCTATGATTCTATGATTCTATGTGATATAAACATATCACACCAGTCCTTGGTGAAGCAGCACAGGACAGCAATAATCCTGACAATGTCAAATCAATAAACAACTATCATACTTTTAAAAGATATCTGAAGGCATGTCTAGGGAAGTTTTTAATGTTTAATGCTGTATTGTGTTTGTAATATTTGGTTGGGTGCTGCCCAGAGTGGCTGGAGAAACCCAGCCAGATGAGCGAGGTATAAAGTTGTTGTTGTTGTTGTTGTTGTTGTTATATTACTGAAAACTTTCAAAAACCAATATATATATTACCTTCCAAGCAAAAATCACCACCAAACAACCGGTTAAAATACTGAATTTATTTTTTTACTTTGGAACTCTACATTATGGCGATAGAACACAATGCAGCATCGCTGCAGCAAATCTCTGAAATGTTAGCAGCAATGCTGGGAGTGTAAACAGCCCTCCTGTTGTTATTCAGGCCAGCTAAGAGCAGGAGCAGCATGATGCCCCATAGGGCTAGAAATGATGAGGAACCAACGGGGCCAAAAGAGAGAGAGAGACTCTCAGATGGCAGCAGCAGCTGCTGCTGCTGCTGCTGCTGTTGTTGTGTAATAGACTTGCACACAGTTCTCTTGCAGTGGGCATAGCCTTGTTGGAAGAAACCTCTGCCATTGCCCATTTGGCATGGAGAAATAAAAAGAAGGGCTTAAGCACTCCGTGGGAAGGCTTGCATTATTTGTGATGTGTAATAAAGCCTTTCCTTTCCTGACAGGCTCCAGGAAATATACTTCAAACTGTGTCAGAAAGTTTGCAGGCTAAAATAAGGCAGTTGTAATAGCAGGATGCCATCCCCACAGGGCAGGTGTAAGAGATAGGCCCTGTTAGGGTCTGTAAGGGTCAGAGAAAATGTCCGAGGATGCTGGGAGCTGGGACTGGCTCTCATTAAATTGGGACATAAAATTCAAGAATGGTTTTGGTTTGCTGTTGAGGGAGATTACTAGGTGAAGTTAGATTTCAGGCAGAGCTGTGAAGAGCATTGTGAACTATTATGCTATGTTATGGTTTATTTATACACAGCTCTCTTGTCTTCCTCAAAGGCCCCCAAAGCAATGAAGGAGCATATCGACACAGCAGAAAACGACAATCAAAGTATGACAAACCAAAACAATACAAAATAGCAAAATTACAAAATGCCCACCAGTCAAGCATCTTTTGCTAGGAGAAGAAAACACTGAAAAGTGATATGATAACTGTTTCCAAAATCTGAAGGGCTGTCACATGGAAGATGGAGAAAGCTTGTTTTCTCCTGCTCCCGAGGGTGGGACCCAAACCAAGGGATTCAAGCGCCAAGAAATGAGATTCTGACTCAACATTACCAAGAACTTTCTGACAGTAAGAGCTTTTTGACAGTGATTGACTTCCTCGGAGGTTTTCAAACAGAGTTGGATGTCCACCTGTTAGGGATTCTTTAGTCGTGATTCCTGTGTTTTTCGCTTATTTATAACCCACACTTTCATAAAAACATATTAAGGCGATATGCAACATATAAGAATGAAGCCAGCAAAAGCATGTGTAAGGGGGAGGGATTATAGAGAACCCCCCTCTCATCAGGAGCAGTCCGTCTCCAAGCAGTCATGAAAGCGCGGGGTGTGAAGGGGGTAGTCAGGAGACGGAGAAGCAGTGCCAGGGCTCTGGCAGCATGGGAGAGCCCCTGCTCCACAGGCGGGAAGAGAGAGAGGCGGGAAGGGTGGACAGGGAGAAAGCTGATCGTAGACCCTTCCCCCCGACACTGAAATTAAGGAGGAGGAAAAAGGGGAGGAGATTTACTTTCCCGAGGCTTTTATGTTGGTCAAAGTTGTGAAAAGGGGCAGTGCCGGATTCTGATACGGAATGAGAAGACATGAAACCGACAGCTCACTACACTGTAAATAACGTGCACCAATAAAGACTTTTGAAAGACAAGTATGCGGAAGGTCGTTACTCAGGAGTAGTCTTAACAACCTTGACAGCATGCATAAAAACAGCATCAGAAACATTAATTAAATACTGATTGGTTAAAAAGAGAAAACGTATGTTGCAAAGGTCTGCCTAAGCAATATAGTTTTCAAAGGATGTTAGAAAGGAGAGGTGGTTCCACAGGGCAAGACCTGCCACACTGAAGGCTCACTCCCTAGTGAAGGCCAATCAAACCCCAGGGATGTGAGGAGCTACCAGGAGAGCTGCTGTATCAGAGGAAGTGAGCAATTGAGGTGGATCACAAGGAATCAGATGGTCCTTCAAGAACTTTGAGTCCAAGCTCTTTCGAACTTTGTGAATTAACACAAGGAACTTGAACCTGTCCCAGTAGCAAAATCAGCAAGCAGTGCAACGTAAAGCATACCCTCCAACATTTCTCCGATGAAAATAGGAACATCCTATTCCATCATCATCATCATTTTATTATTTGTACCCCACCCATTTGACTGGGTTGCCCCAGTCACTCTGGGCAGCTTCCAACATAATAAAACATTAAACACTGAAAACCTTCCCCATGCAGGGGAATGTCTTATAAAGGTTCTTCAGATGTCTTCTAAAGGTTCTCCTTGGCTTGGAGGTCGCATAAACACTTCTCTGATGAAAACAGGGATGTCCAAGGTAAACTGGGACATTCTGGGATCAAATCAGAAATGAGGATGGCTTCTGTAAATCTGGGACTGGCCCTGGAAAATAGGGACACTTGGAGGGTCTGATGTAAAGGACATATATACGAATCCTAAAATTCAGTTTGAAGCTACGGCAACAAAACAGCTGTAATCGACAAAGCAAAAGTGAGACCAGAACTGATATATCCCGCCCCCCATCTAACTTCTTATTCCCCTGCCAGATTAAACACCTGCCTCATTAAACAGCAAGATTGATCACTGAGTTGTGGGCTCAGCTTCTGTATTGTCAAGCAATCATTGATAGTGTTTGGAAGCACTGAACAGGACCAGAGAGAACACAACAGACAAGACCTGCATCTGTTTCTAGTCATTTTGCGTTGGGATAAATATTATGAATCCGAGTTCTCAAAGTTCCAAATTAAGTGCAGGCTGGTTGGGGGATCAGAGAGGGGCTTGGCCGCAAAGCTGTTAATGGATTCCAAGGAACATTCCAAGGATTTTGAACACTTCACCTGACAGAGTCCCCTCATGCCCATAAAGAGGAATAAAGTTGTTCTGGCTTAATCGCAGGGCACCAGAGCTTGTTCCTGAGTCTCCTCTTGAACTCAGCGGGATTAATTTTCCTGGCGCAGACTGCTTAAAACAGAAAGGAGCCCTGTGTTTATTATTGGGGGGTGGGTGGGAATGAGACTGTACATATGGCGGCCCGTGTGCTTTCTTTGCAAGTAAACAGACGGCTGAGGACGAGAGGGCAAAAATCAATCTCTGTCCTTGAGCTCGCTGGCCACTGTTCTTGCGAAAAGGGTGTAGTGACAACACTGTCCTCAGCACAGCCGCTGGAGAGGATGTGTTAAAAAGCAAGCAGCAACCCGACAAGGCTTGTCAAAGGACAACCTGCCTTGTTTTGTGTTGTTTTCATGAGTGTCAAAAACCACCTTCCACTGATGCTGCAAAATGAACATCAATGCATTATTATGATAGATGTTCATATGATACGATCAGGGAGAGGGAGGTTGTGGGTTGATGCAAGGCAATTGGAATGGTTATATTTTGCATAATTGAAAACCCAATAAAAACAAACAAGAAAACCATGTATCATGTTCAGTTTTTTCCAGCACTCATGAACACATTCTAATGCTGCTATTCTCCATACTATTTTGCTTCCTTTTATTTGCCTCACAGTTCTGGGCATCATCATCATCATCATTAATTAAACTTATTAGTCACTTCTCTCTCTTTTTTTTTTACAGAAGTAATTTCAAGTGGCTTAAAAAATAAATTACCAACGCACCCAAAAAAACAACTCGGAAAACAGAATTGCTGTGGGGAAAGGTTATATTTATTATACATCAACATCCTAGAAGATCTGCAAACCAAATTAAAATTAGTCTAATCGAAATATATTCCAGGCAAGGAAGCTCCCTGAGACATGAGTAGCCAGATCACTCTCCATCCCTGAGCATATTTATAGGTAAAGCCTGTTGGCCTCAGAGCAACCCCTTGCTCTGAGAACCTTGGGTATGTCAGCTTTAAAAGTGCACAGGGACTTTGTCAGTTCAGTGCTCACCCCAATCAAGGACTGCCTCTTCCCATATGAACCTACCTAGTCCCTGAGATCATCCTCTGAGGCCCTCCTTTGTGTGCCCCTTCCTTGAGGGGTCCGAAGGGTGGCAACACGAGAACGGGACCTTCTCTGCAGTGGCCCCCCTTCTGTGGAATGCTCTCCCTAGGGAAGTTCGCCTGGCACCTTCATTATACACCTTTAGGTGCCAGGCAAAAACATTCCTTTTTAACCAGGCCTTTGGTTGATCTTATTGACCTCCAACACCCTTTTAGAATGTGGTTTTTTGGGGGGGGGTATTGGGTTGTGCTTTTGGTTTGATTTTATATGTTGTGGTCTTATTGTGAACCGCCCTGAGACCTCCGGGTATAGGGTTGTGTATAAGTTGAATAAATAATAATAATAGGAATCCATGTGCAAAGCCTCAATGGCACCCACGGTGACCCTACGCAAGACAGCATAAGGTAGCCGAAGAGTGCCATTCCTCCAATACTGCCTCAGTTATTTGCCCCATCATTGCTTGATTTGCTTTCCCTTCAGTCAATTAAACCAACATAAACTCTATGCTGCTCCAAACACTAAGTAAACTCTAAGGTAAGTTAGTGCAGTACTCTAATTTCCTTCCTTCCTTCCTTCCTTCCTTCCTTCCTTCCTTCCTTCCTTCCTTCCTTCCTTCCTTCCTTCCTTCCTTCCTTCCTTCCTTCAGATGCAGACTGTATGCCAACACACTGGTGAGCTTCTCTCTCTCTCTCTCTCTCTCTCTCTCTCTCTCTCTCTCTCTCTCTCTCTCTCTCTCTCTCTCTCTCAGATTACTGGGTTCAGAGTCCAGAACGCTAGCCATTAATTACACCACAGAACCCCAAATAGGTGTCATAGATCAACATATTATTTCTTCCTTTTTTTAAATGACAATTTATTAAATTTTCCAAATAAACACATTAAACAAAAACAAAACATTCAACAACACAACAACACATAATAAACACAAAATTTCCTCTTCTTAACATCTATTCAATTATTACAATTCACTTTGCTCTGCCGAGCTTTGACTTCCCTCCTTCCCCCGATTCGGTTTTCTTATCTACTCCTATCTCGCAGTTCCTTTATTC
The DNA here is from genome assembly GCF_965207765.1 of Zootoca vivipara. Lineage (NCBI taxonomy): Eukaryota > Metazoa > Chordata > Lepidosauria > Squamata > Lacertidae > Zootoca > Zootoca vivipara. Next base: position 86,945,102 of record NC_142590.1, on the reverse strand, counting down.
CATCTACTTAAAGTCAATTCATAGGATTTATTTCAGTCCTGCAAGTGTCCTTAAACGTCTACAGTTCTTCTCCATATAGTCCACAAATTTACTCCAATCCTTTTGGAACCTTGACTCTCCCTGGTTTCGGATCCTGCTAGTCAGTCTTGCTAATTCTGCATAGTCCATCATTTTTGCCTGCCACTCTTCAATCGCCGGTAACTCCTGACTTTTCCATTTTGGGGCTAATAAAGTCCTAGCCGCGGTTGTCGCATACATAAATAATACATGATCTCCTTTTACGATCTCCTCTCCTATAAGTCCTAAAAGAAAGGCCTCTGGTCTTTTGGGAAAAGTACATTTAAATATCTTTTTCAATTCATTATATATCATTTCCCCAAAAATTTTAATTTTCTCACATGTCCACCACATATGATAAAATTCACCATCCTTATCTTTACATTTCCAGCATGATTAGCTACTCATTCTATACATCTTAGCCAGTTTTACAGGTGTTAAATACCATCTATACATCATCTTCAAGACATTCTCTTTCAGGGTAGTGCATGCGGTAAACTTCAATGTTTAATTCCACAATTTCAACCACGTGTCATATTCAATATTATGCCCAAAGTCTTTTGCCCATTTTATCATCACATCTTTTGTCAATTCATCTTTCGTATACCATTCTAGCAACATATCATACATTTTTGACAATAATTTCACTCTGCCTTCCAACAATTCTATTTGAAATTTGGACCTTTTATCCTCAAAACCTATTTTTTTATCATTAGTAAAGATATCATTAACTTGGTGATATTGCAACCATCCAGTCAAAACTTCTTTGATTTCCTCATAAGGTTTCAACTTCCATCCCTTTTCTGTTTTCATCAAAATCTCCTCGTAGGTGGCCCTCCTTCCCTCCATATTTATTTATTTTACCGTCAGCACCTCCACTGGTGAAATCCACCATGGAGTTTTTATTTCTAACAGCGATTTATTTCTCTCCCGCACCTCATATAGAGACCTTCTTTTCACATGATTTGTAAAACCTTTATGAACTTTATTTTTTATCATACCACAGATATGCGTGCCACCCAAATCTGTTGTCATAGCCTTCTAAGTCTAATAAGTCTTTATTTCCCAATGTTATCCATTCTCTGTTAACAACAGAGACAGGACGCTTCATAGTATAATCTCAAGTTTGGCATGGAGAATCCACCTCTTTCTTTCCTATCCATCAATATTTTATATTTTATTCTTGGTTTCTTCCCCTGCCAAACAAATCTCAACAAAACTTTTTGCCACTCTCTGAATTGTCATGTTCCCTTGATTATAGGCATCATTTGAAATAGAAACAGCATCTTGGGTAATACAGTGGTACCTCTACTTATGAATTTAATGTGTTCTGAACACACATTTGTAAGTCGAAAAAAATTGTGTCGAATCCCATAGAAATGCATTGGGAGAAAAAATTCGTAAGTCGAAGCAACCCTATCTAAAAATTCGTAAGTAAAAAAAATCCTATCTAAACCGCATCCAAGATGGCGGACGGAGCTCCATTTGTAAGTAGAAAAATTTCGTAAGTAGAGTTATTTGTAAGTAGAGGTACCACTGTACATTCATCTTGACTGCTGCTATTCTTCCAAGGAACGACAACTTCATTCTATTCCATATTTCTAGATCTTTCTTTATCTCTTTCTACACCAGTTCATAATTGTCATTAAATAGATTTTTTTTTTTTGCTGTCAGCCATATTCCCAGATACTGTACTTTTTTCGCCACTACGATTTCATATTTCTGTTGTAATTTCTCCTTTTCCTCCGCTTTCATATTCTTAACCACCATTTTCGTTTTCTGTTTATTTAACTTAAATCCTGCCAACTGTCCAAATTTCTCCATTTCCTCTATATCTTCTGCCACACTTTCATTGGGGTTTTCCAAAGTTTTTTTTTTAAAAAATGATTTTTATTGATTTTACAAACAAAACTAAACAAACTACACAAACATACAATATAATACTGTCCCTTCGTTTTCCCTCCACCCACTGGTTCACCTCTGCCACCAGTGAAACCAGTGTGCTTTGAGAATCAAAGGGGTCCATTGTAAGTTGGGTTTAGCCTCCCCCCTCCCTCCTCCCCCCTCTTCCCCCCCCTGCCACTGAGAGGACAGGAGTGGAGGAGTTCTGAGGATTGGTTTCCCCCAGCTCTTTCATAGGTATACCTTAAGACAATACAAACATAATAGGGGAGAGTTTTAACTCCCCAATTCTTATTACCTTAACCTTATACTTGTGACTTCCTCGATAGTCTTCCTCCTGGTTTTCCTTAAAACAAAATCTAAAATTGATGGCGGGTTTTCTATTTCAGTTTAAAATCCTTTTCTTATAATATTAACTCAACCCTCCTCCTTTTCCATGCTGCCCTCCCACAGACCCCCTCCTGCCACAAGAGAAATCTGTGGGGCACAGCATTTCCAAGGTTCCATTATATCCCCTCCTCACCCCTCCGAGCACCCCCTGCCACTGAGTATCTCAGAGTAAGGAAAGGAGAGTAGACAGCTTTCTGCCTAAACCTAACTTATCTTACAAAAATTTACATTCACTTGAATTCTTTCCTAAGCTGCTCTTATAGTTCCCTCCAGAAAGCACAACTTTTTCCATTCATTTTTAGACTCTGTCTCCTCTCCCTAAGTCTTTTCCCCCAATTGGATCAGCATTTCCGTTAAGCAAGCCAAAATTTCGAAAAACCGTCTCTCAGAAACAAAAACAAAGTCTTTTAACTAAAATATTCACCCCACACCCATTCTTTCCCATGTCCATCTCCAGGCCCTTGTCCCCCCCTGCCCCTGTCTTTTCCATTCCTCCCTAACATCATCCCACATTTCACCCCCTCCAGGATCTTCAAGTCCATCAATCCTCAAATTCCTTTGCTTCTCATTGTCATGCTCTGCTTGATTTTCTTCCTTTTGGGGTCCATGCTTTGCTTCATCCCAAGCATATTTTTTAAGAGTCCAAGTCCTCTTTAAAATTTTCATCCAGTTGTTCCTCCTGACATCCAGATTCAATCTCCACAATCTCTAAAATCAAATTTTCCTCTATATCCTGGGCTTGGACTTCATCCTCGTCTGCTGGTAAATTGGGATGCTGCCGTTCCTTGTAGATTTCCTCCCATGTTTGTAGATAATTTAGCACAGCCTCCTGGAAGGCTCGAGAGTACTTTGTTTTCATATTTCTCCTGACCGCAGACAAACAGGAGGTGGAGAACAAAGAGGTACTGGAAAATTCCTTTCTCAGACGGTCGACTCCATTTTGGCTGGTCTTTTCCTTTGTCTTTTAACTCAATCACAACTCCATTCTTAAATCCAAAATTAAATAGTTCTAGCACATTTTCATCCAATTTTTCCGATTTTAACAGTACAATCAGTCCACCCGGTCTTTTGACAGCTTGACAGCTTTTTGACAGCTGTCAAAGCGCTCTCCCCCTTAATGATGCTGTACCTCAAGGGGAGCCGGACTCGGGAGTTGAGAGGGTTCAAAAAGGTCTTCTTTCTCTCGGGTCCACAATCTCAAAAGTCCTTTGTCGTTCAGCTTAAGGTTATTTAAAGCGCCTCCCAATTTTCCATTAGGAAGAGACCGACTTCCGTTTCTTTAGAGTCTCTCCTATTTTTCCAATTAACGAATTTAAAGTCCGTAATCCCAATTCCACTTACTTTTTTGGAAGTTCAAATTTATTTCGGAAGAATCTGCCGCTTGCCGGGTTGGGACTCGGAGCTTCACTTCTCGGAGGTAAGATAAAGCCCAAAATGGCTCCCGCGGTTCCACCCCACCGGCTCTCGATCGCTCTATTGAGCTCTCGGGCAGCGGGGGATCCGCAAAAAACGGAGCAACCGCTGGGCGCGTGAGTCACCGGGACTCTCTACCCGGTGTTTTTACGGGGAATCCGCTCGCTCTGCGGACCTCCCCCCCCCTCCGGGAAGCCAGGGACATCGGCGCGCGAGGTCCCTGCGTCCTTCTCTCCGCCGCGACAGACCGGAAGCCCTCCAAAGTTAAGACTAAATTGCCTGCAAAGGCCTTCAATTTAAACTCTTTTGCACCTACTTTAACTCCTTTAATCATTGAGACTTCTCTTAATCTGTTCAGTAATACCTCCAGGACCATGATGAACAATAATGGTGATAATGGGCATCCTTGTCTAGTCCCTTTCGTGATTTCAAAATATTCTGTTTAGACATTATTTATTATCAATTTCGCTCTTTGCCCAGAATATATCGCTTCAATTCCATTCAGGAAGGATCCTCCCACTCCCATCGATTCCAGGTTCTTCTTCATAAACTGCCAAGAAATGTTATCAAAAGCTTTTTCTGCATCTATGAACATTAATACTGCAGGTTTATCAATCCTGGTCTCCAGATATTCTATTACATCTATAATATGTCTAACATTATCTTTTAACTGTCGACCAGGGAGAAATCCTGCTTGATCCTTATGTATTATCTCATTTAAAATCTCTTTCAATCTCCTTGCCATTATATCTGCAAAAAGCTTGTAATCATTATTCAATAATGAGATTGGTCTATAATTTTTCACATCTAGTCCCTAGCAGGGGAGCGCAGCTATCGTATACCCTTGACCGAAGAACGGCACACTCCTTCTATCTGGGATGGTCATCCTCTTCCACCGAGCGCGCAGCATCAGGAGGGACGCACATGGAGCGGTGAGGGAGGGAGGGGACACCCGCCTAGCCAACCAGATCAGCCGAATCAACCCTGGCGATCAATGGGGTGACAGATGTCACAGCCAGATCGCCCTCACATCCAACATATTATTTCTGCTTGAAGGTGTGGCTATGGGCTTCCCTTGGTGGCATGGCTAAGCAGTGGCGTAACGTGGGTTGCTGGTGCCCGGGGATGGGGAAATGTCATGCTCCCCGGGTGGACTGGGCAGCTGAGGTGGAGGTGCATGCTGGGGGGCAGGGGGCAAGCAGCGCCCTCAAGGCACATGACTGCCGGCACTGCTGCTGCAGGTGGCAGTGACCACACACCTTCTTGGTTTGATGGCTCTTCCACCTACTGGCTCAGCCAGCCCAGAGGTGAGGTACACAGGTTTTGGGAAAGATTGAGAGCACTAGGAGAAGGGGACGACAGAGGATGAGATGGTTGGACAGTGTTCTCGAAGCTACCAACATGAGTTTGACCAAACTGCGGGAGGCAGTGGAAGACAGGAGTGCCTGGCGTGCTCTGGTCCATGGGGACACGAAGAATGGGACACGACTAAACAACAACAGCGCCCTTCTCAGAATTTTGTGCCTGGGACCATTGCAGCTCTGCTCCACCCCCATGCTCCACCCCTGTGGCTACGGGGGCTGTCCTGAGGAGCTCAAGCACTTTGAAACTGCCTGCTACACCATGACGTACATAGTGTTGCACACACAGAGGCAAGGGTGACGGCTTCCTACCAAGTTTCAAATGTGAATGAAAGAACAGTTGTTTAAAGTCTAATGGGCTTCTTGAGGAGGTGGTCAGAGGAAGAAGAAGGAAATGGTACTCCACAAAAGAGAGAGAGAGAGAAAAGATTTTCTAAATGAAGGTACAGGCAGGTGTGATAGGACCTCATGTTGATTCTAACAGCTGCAGCCTCTGATAAATGTGTAATTTTCAGAAGGAAGTGAAGTTATAACAGCAGGCTACTTGAGCTGCTTGTGAGGTACAATGAAAGAGATGAGAAAAACTGTTGCAAATGTCCTCTTTTCTCCTATTACAGCCTGGAAAGACCGATCTCTTTATTAAATGTCCAGGGTTATGACGGGCTTGTGTTTCACCTTTGCGCCTGAGGGCACATGTGTGCAATACAGCAGGACACTGAGAAACACAGAGAATAAATTATCATCATTAAATTTTAGAGTTGGAAGGGACCCCCCAGGGTCTTCTGTTGCAAGGCCCTGCAATGCAGGGATCGCGGCTGAAGGGTCCCTAACAATTGGCCACCCAAACACTGTTTAAAAATCTCCACCACCATCTGAAAATAAGAAGACCCCTGCTGGACCAGCCCAATGACCTGTCTAGCCCAGCATCCTGTTCTCACAGTGACCAACCAGGTGCTTCCGGAAACCCGTAAGAGACACATGAAACACAACAAGCATCTCCTCCTGTGTGGGATTCCAAGCAACTGGTACTCAGAGGCCTCCATCTCAAGGGTTTTGCTCTCAGAAAAAGAAGGCACCTTTAATCATTAGTGGTGGTCTCGGTGATCAAGTATTCCAAAAGGACTGGAGTAAATTCATACGATATTTGAAAGATTATTGTAAGCAATTAACATCACTAGCAGGGTTGCCTGAAGACTTGTAATGAGAAATTTTCTATATTTATTTAAATTTTCAGTCATTTTGTAATGAGTGCAATTAGAATTGGAAAACGTACAAAAACACGATGATATAAAGGTTAATTTTGAAAGCCACGAGGTGGGAGGGAAGGAAGTCGATAGGCTCCTAAAGAGCCAGGGTGGTAAAGTGGATAATGATGAAGTGAATGTATAATAATATATGGAAAATCAATAAAAAATATACATATGTGGTGGTCTTGTAAGGTAACAAAAGCATTCTGGGAAATAATATATAGTGAATTGAAAAAATGTTTAAATTAACGCACACACATCCAGAAGCTTTTGTATCAGGAATTGTAGATGCTGATATTCCAAAGGAGCAGAAAAGACTTTTTATGTATTGTGACGACAGCCGCAAGGATGTTGGTAGCCCAGAGATGGAAAGAAGACAAAGTCCCGACCAGTGAAGGATGGCAAATTAAACTGTTGGATTGTGCCGAAATGGCAAAACTGACCGGGAAGGTGAGGAACCAAGAAGACCAAAATTTTAATAAAGAGTGGGGAAATTTTTTATAATTTATCTTGGAGACAGCTGTAAGCAGATGAAAATGTTAGCAGGATTCTAATAACACTTGTAATGTAGCAAATACTATGGAGGTAATGGAGTGATATAAAATATGGACTACTGAATGATATGCATTTGAAAGGGTTGACAGTAGGACCCATAGAGGGGAAGGTGGAAAGTCCAGAGATTTGAAGGGCTCTTTAAATATGGATGTGTATGGTTGTATTGTTATATTGTTATACTTGTAAAACCAAATAAAAAATATTTCAAAAAAAGAGAGAGGGGGGTTTCTCTCAGTGGAGAACCACATGCAGTGTGGAAGCAGGACTGAATAATCACACCATCAAACCTATCCATTTTGAAGGAAATCAGCCCTGAGTGCTCATTGGAAGGTCAGATCCTGAAGCTGAGGCTCCAATACTTTGGCCACCTCATGAGAAGAGAAGACTCCCTGGAAAAGAGCCTGATGTTGGGAAAGATTGAGGGAACTAGGAGAAGGGAACGACAGAGGACGAGATGGTTGGTCAGTGTTCTCGAAGCTACGAACATAAGTCTGACCAAACTGCGGGAGGCAGTGCAAGACAGGAGTGCCTGGCGTGCTCTGGTCCATGGGGTCACAAAAAGATCTCGCCTAGGGCACAAAGAACCCTAGCACCGGCCCTGGGCACTGTTGATGAATTTGCTGCCTCCAGCTCTCCTCGCTTTGCACCCTCCCATCATCCCTGAAGCACTTATCTGGCTTCTCATGGATAGTATCCAAACCAAGAATGCCACATAAATGGTAACAGAATTCTTCCCAGATGAAAATGGAACTCGTATAACAATCTGTCATCTGATTTCTTTATGAGGCGTTTCAAAACCAGCGTTAACTTCACCAGCTCAGTGATATTCATGATGCGCCATTACAGCAAAAGGGAGGAAATAATTTGTATGGATGCTCTTAATATGCAGACAGAGTCTTCTCCCTGGGGCCCGAATGACAAATCAGGATATGTTGGCAGCAGAGATAAGCAAATATTGGAATAACATCTATGAAGAGTTAAAGAAAATGTTGAAATGCAAAATTACAAAAAAAACCCAGAAATGTTCCTATTAAATATAATACCGGAAGATATAAAAAATGCAAATAGAATATTGCTTATGTACGGTATTGTAGCTACAAGAGTTTTGATCGCAAGAAACTGGAAAAACAAATATGCACCCAATATAACAGATTGGCAAATTTTAATGAAGGAATATTCACAGCTAGCCAGAGTTACTGGGAGAATCAGAGGGCAAACAAACCAAAAAATAAAACAGGAATGGAAGATTTTTGATGAATATATAATAACGAACAAAACAACCAAACATTGAAGGCGGATTGGAATTGAACCATGTTGAAATTTATAAGGAGAGAATAAAGAGGTGAACTTTTTGTGTATAAAAAGATGGAGTTATATAAATTACATAGGATATGATTGGAAGATTGTTTTTATTTTTTCAGTTTTACTCCCCCCCCCTTCTCTTCCCTTTCTTTTCCCTCTTCTTTTTTCTTTTTTGAGGTGAAAAACCTTGTGTATAATTATGACTTGTTGTTGATATTTCTTTTCCTCCCCCCCCCGCTCCTTTGTAAATGAATGTCTATGTCTTATTTGTATGGTTTTAATGATGAAATAAATAAAAAAACAATTTTTTTTAAAAGGATATGTTGGCAGCACTTTCAGATTCAAGAAGGTGGGGACCTAAAAACCAAAAGCTTTTCTTTGGGGAATTATAGGGACAGAACTACCAAACTTACTCATGTATGCTACTACAGTAGCAAGAATGTTACTTGCCCCCAAATGGAATGAAACAGAAGCCCCAGTAAAGGAAGGATGCATATAAAAACTTAAGGAATATGCAGACATGGCAAAACTTACTGGAAAAATTAGAAATCAAGATGACAAGCTTTTTATAAAAGAATGGAAAAGGTTTATTGAATATTTACAGATAAATTGAAAACAGATAAGAACATTGGCAGGATTATTGTAATAACCTGCAGTTTCATAAGAGTATATGTTTAAAGAAGATGAATAAATGAGCAAATTAGGTTAATTTGGATATGCAGAAGATATTAAAAAAAATTAAGGAACCACAGAAAAAGGGGGAAGGAAGTCAAGTTCTGAAATGTCTAAATGACTGTAAAATTAGTGAAATGTATAAACTTGAAAAGTATAAATAATTTTTTTGAAAACAATGAAGGTGGGGACCTAAAGCACCAATTATCCATGGGGACCATTGTGCATCAATGCAAGCAGTCCGAGGGTTGGATCCAGCCACTAGGGCCTCTGCAATCCAGCCTGCCACAACCCTGCCCTCTCCCACAATCCCTCTCCTACTGCAATTAGGCTTGGAAAAAACCCCACATTTCCTTAAACAGCTTGTTGTTGTTGTTGTTGTTTTGAAGTCTAATTGCAACATGAGGGCTGTTTTTGAGAGAGCTGGGAAGAGAAGCCGTATCACTTCCCTTTGTGCTGTGACTCCACCACCACAAAAAAACCCTTGTGCCACCATTAACCTTGTCTTGGCTACAGCAGAAGGCTTTTTTTTTTCTCCAAAGCCTAATTGCAGTGGGTAGGGAATTTTGATCAGCTCACAGTGAAAACCATATGTGCACTTTCTGAAACAAGATGAGAACAAAAATGCAAACATCTTTCAAAATTCACACAAATTCAATGCACATACTGGGATCCATGAAATGCCCATAAAAATCAATATCTTATTATATTGGAGCGGTGGTGGAATACATTGCAGAAATGTATTAAAATTGCATGGAAACGAATCACGCTAAAATGCTAGCCTTTTTCAATGCAGAAATGTTTGGGACTGAATGTAAGATGGGGAAAATTAGAAATGAGGATGAACGAAATGGACAGATCCCTCTTCCCCTACCAGTTGCCCACATCTCATTTCCAGACCTGTTGCCCTGGTATTTGCTGCTCCTGCCACTAGTTCCTACTGCCTGATTTTTGAAGTTAAATTGACTGTGTACAAAATAAAAAGCTGGAAGCTGTGCTATAATTGCCTATGGGTGCAAATTCTTCTCTCTCTCTCTCTCTCTCTCTCTCTCTCTCTCCCCCCCCCTCTCTCTGTGTGTGTTCCTAACACATTCTTACAGCAATTTATACCATTAATCTTATTTCTCATATATTTCTTTATCCAAGGTCAATAAAATGCTGCCATAGACGAAAAACCACAGGTATATTTTTGTACATATGTCTTGTATTTATCCCATTTTTGTACAAATTCTTGTCTTGATTTGCCCCTTAGGTTGTTGGCCAATTATTTCCACATTTTCTTGTAGTTTATTCTGCCAATCCACTATAGGCAGAACATTTCCCCCTTTCCAATTCTTTGCTACTAGTGTTCAGGCCACTGCCATAGCATATAGGAATATTTTCTCTTGAGCAGTAAGGAGCAAAATTATAGCCCAGTTGGGAGCATCTTGATCAGATAAACATCCATGGGTATTTTAAGGGTGCAGTGAAATGAATGTTGATGAGATTTGTCAAAAGGCTGAAGGCTCCTGCTGGCTAACTACTGAAATCCGAAGGGATATTAAACATTATCCCATCACTGCCAGTAGTGAGATTATGCTTCAGTCCTAGACACCCTTCCCTGGGTGTATGGCTTGCTTCTGAGCAGACCACTGATAATGGTTAATTGATGTCTGTTTTTAAACTTTTTATGGTTTTTATTGCACAGCTTTAGGTTTTATTGCAGCAAACTACTTTGAGATACATTTTATGATATGGCGGCATAGAAACACTTTAACAAGAAAGAAATAATCTGCAGAAATTTGGAAACAAGTTTGGAATACCCTTTCTAAAAGATAATAAGAATAGTAGTAGTAGTAGTAGTAGTAGTAATGGAAAGCGTAATGCTGGTGGTCAACAAAAGAGGTTTAAAGACTGTCTCAAGGCAAATCTAAAAAAATGTAGTATAAACACCGACAATTGGCAAACACTGGCCTGCGAGCGCTCCAGCTTGGAGAACAGCCTTTACCAAAGGTGTTATTGGCTTTGAAGACACTCGAACTCAGGACACAAGGGAAGCTAAGAGGAAAGCACGCTTGGAAAATCCACACCAGGATCAACTCCCACCCAGAAACCTATGTCCGCACTGTGGAAGGACGTGTGAATCCAGAATTGGCCTCTACAGTCACTTATAGACTCATTGTTAAAACCCTGTTTATGGAAGACAATCTAACTCGGTTATGAGTGATTGCCAAAGAAGAAGGAAGAGTAGTAGTAGTAGTAATGATAATAATAATAATAATAATAATAATAATAATAATAATAATTTATTACTTGTGCCCCGCCCATTTGGCCGGGCCTCCCCAGCTTACAACAGAATATTAAAAACATGATAAAACACCAAACATTAAAAACTTCCCTAAACAGGGCTGCCTTCAGATGTCTTCTAAAAGTCAGATAGTTGTTTATTTCCTTGACATCTGGTGCGAGGGTGTTCCACAAGGCGGGCGCTGGACAGTGTGTGTGTGTGTGTGTGTGTGTGTGTGTGTGTGTGTGTTGATTTTTTAATTTGTATCTGCATGTTTAAATTGGCATTTTAAGCAGGGGGTAGTTCCCCCCCCCCCGAACAACTTTGTCGGGACAATCTTGCAGGGGCTTTCAAAAAGAACACACACACACACCAATATTCTGGAGGCAGAAATACATTTCCCATAGGAATGTAGGAAGCTGCCTAACAGTGAGTCATACTTTTGGTCCACCTATCTCAAATGTTTCTGCGTTGACTGGCAGCATCTCTGCAAGATTTCAGACAGAGATCTCTCTCAGGCCTGAGCGGAGATGTTGGGGATTGAACCTGGGACCTTTTGCAAGGAGCAAAGAGGGCTTTGCAGCATTGCGAGTGATCGAGGGTGTACCGGTATGTTTTTAAAGTAGAAAAAAAGCATGCAGAAATCTTCAGACATCTTGCAATGCGAAGGTCAGTGTCAGCACCCACTCCTCAATGATTTGGGGAAAATTTCTTCCCTTTCACCACGAAATCAACAGAGCACTGCACCCGTTTCACACAGGAGGGAACTTGGGAGAGGAATTTGTTCCAACACTAAGCGGAACCGTAGAATGCAGATAGAACCCGCAGGTATAACTCTAATATTTAATAGTGGTGGCAATTGTTTTGGGTGGCCCTTCAGGAAGGAGTTGCAATGGGATACCCGGCTTGTTTGCATGACCTCCCCCTATTCTGTGGTTGTTGTTGGGTTTTGCTTTTTAAAGGAAAAGGCACTCTGCTAGAAATGATTCAAATTGACATCTAGGTGTAGCCTTTCCCCCCCTTCCAACAGCTTTTATGCAATGCTCCGAAGTAGGGAGGAATTCGGGAAATGATCTGGGAGTCAGACGTCTAGTCAATTCAGCTTTAATGTTCCAGCCTCTCTGTGGGAGGATGTTGATGGACTGCCTCGCCATTCTCCTGAAATCATTCATTGTGGAATTACAGCCTGCAGCAACTTCAAGTGGTATCACTACCCGTGCTTGATGTCCGTGTTACTTTGCAGGAAACGATCCCTTTCTATAAATGAAATGGGATTTCCCCCCCCTCCCCCATGTCTCAAAGTTGGAGGGGCATTTCGTTCCCTCCATTCCTGCCATGCTTCAGCACACAATAACCCAGGGTCAAAGTGAGGATTGTGCAAGATGCCATCTTGACTGCGAGAACAGAAGGCCAGAGCAGATAGGTCTTTGGTCTGATCCAGCTGGGCTTTTTTTTGCTCACAATGACGTGGGGAGAAAGAGAATAGGAAAGTCTTTTTTCCTTCCCTGAAAATCATCCACCAGCCTTGTCCAACCAGTATGGGAAACAGTCAGGGATGCCAAGTGTTGCTGAGTTGAGGAAGGATGTCCTACATCGACGAAGGCTGTCCTCAATTCCTCCCAGTTCCCTGGCTGTGTGAGCAATGCCAAAGAAACCCAGTGGCTGCCTCTATCCGGAGTGAGAGGCCCGAGGTCATTCTGGTCCATGGTGGTCCCCAAAGTATGTCGCTCTTTCAGAGGGAGCCATCAGGCTGCCTCTCTGCCTCCTTTTAACGTGGCGTTTTATGAAGGCAGCATTTTAAGTAAATGGGATATATAGGAAATGCAGCTATGCAAGGAGCCACATGGAATTGCAGGAAAGACTGCTGGGAGCAAAACATGCTAAAAGCTGGAAATTCTCTTGGAAGCATTGTGTCCTCCACCCCAGAAGAGAGACAGACAGAGAGAAGCACTTTAAACCTAGATTGCCCTGAAGAAGACTAGCAAAACAAACTTGATTTGCTCACACCTTTTAAATTGTCCAGAGCCTTAGGACCTCAGAGGGCTTGGCAAAGGTCTGTTGCAAAGGTGAATTGTGGAAGAAGAGGAACCACATAGAGACCGAAAGAGATGTGACATTACTTTTGTGCATTTAACATGCCTGATTTTCTCCATGCAAATAGCAGTCACGGGAGGGGGGCATTCAGGGTAATGCATGAGAGGGAGAGGGAGTTTATTCTATTTCCTCCATGCTGCAGTCCCAATGAAAATTGCCCCCCTCCCTGCTATCAGCCCTGGGAGATCAGTTACGATTGGAGCCACAAAGTTTAAAATGCTGTTTTCTAGGACTCCCTGGCTGAGACTGCAGCATGGTGTGAAAGGATTTGCATTCCTTCCCATGCAACCTAGTCCTAATTCTTGTTGAGCACACCTACATCTGTGACTGCTATTTACATAAGAAAAAAAATCAGGCCCATAAAATGTGTGCATTCATGTAACTTCACATCTCTTTTGGCTCAGAGAGCCAGACTGCAGGGCTGTGTCTGCTAGTGCAGAAGCCACAAACCCAAGGGTACAGAAAAACACACACACACACACACACAAGGTTAACTTCCTGGGAATTTCCACTTTTTAAAAATAAGCATAAGTTTCTTGTCCTTATGGGTGCAGCGATTTGCTTGGAAGCATGTGGTCAACACTGACTGAAGACTCCAAAGACAGATGGTTGGCTGAAGAAAATTTCCTGTCTGTTGGGCATAAGGCTTTGGTGCCTTGCAGAAAGCTTGCCACTCCTCATGAGTAGCAAAATAAGAGTTTTCTGCCATTGTCACTCTAGTTACCAACTCACACGCTCCTTAGAACACCACCAGCTGCCCAGAAAACCAGGGAGGTAGTTTGGTGCCACTCTGTGAGACGGGACACTCAGGAGCAATCATGTCCACCACCCGGGTAATTTCTCAATTCCACAGATCTACCAGGGCTTCAACAAAATCACCTGAAGAGACAACAGAAAACTCCGCAAGAGCCACCAGAAAATCATCTGGATTCATCAGCCTCCTGGGGTGGACCATCTTAATTGTCCCTCCCTGACCTGTACAGAGACTCTGAGTTCCAGTACGTCTGACCATGACAACAGAACTATAGTGCAGCCTGCAGGATGGGTGGAGCCAAATATTAGTTGGGACAAACCCATGGTTGTCATGGCAACCATGAAATCCTGAGCCACTCCTGACCGGGGAGCCTCAGCATGACTGTTAAAGTCCCCTGGCCCAACAAACTATGGGGACTCCAGCACCACCCCGAGATCACTCTGGCTAGCTTAGGAAGGGAGAATATCAAGCACTAGAGCGGTAAAAGCTAAAGTTAAAGGACCTCTGGACAGTCCAGTCCAGTCAAAGGTGACTATGGGGTTGTGGCGCTCATCTCGCTTTCAGGCCGAGGGAGCCGACGTTTGTCCACAGGCAGCTTTCTGGGTCATGTGACCAGCATGACTAAACTGCTTCTGCTGCAACGGGACACCGTGACGGAAACCAGAGCACACGGAAATGCCGTTGCAGCGATACCTATTTATATACTTGCCCTGGTGTGCTTTCAAGTTGTTAGGTTGGCAGGAGCTGGGACAGAGCAACGGGAGATCACCCCATCATGGGAATTCGAACTGCTGACCTTCTGATTGCCAAGCCCAAGAGGCTCAGGGGTTTAGCAGAGTGCTATACCAATCAAGTCCCTATTCTGTCCCTGCCACCCACCTTCACTTAAACCCAGCCAGGGGCGCTGGGTACATGGGGTGCAAGGGGTTCCAGCCCCCCCCCAATATTGAGGGGGTTCCCACCCCCGCCACCAGCCACTCTCCATTTGCCCCAGCCTCTGCCTAGCATCCCAGGAGCCCAGGAGCCAGGCGGCAGCTGGGACGAGCAAGTGATAAGAGCTGTCTCCGTGTCATGTGACCGTGCCCCCTCAATGTGGGGGGTCAAGTCAGCACCCCTGAATCCAGCAGACTTTGGGAGAAGGCACACTCACAATCGACCACTGCAGCAGAGGAGGATTTAGGGCAGCTCAACTGCTTTTGCAGCAGTGGGTTCCAAAACTAGAGGGTGCTACAGGGCATCATAACTATGACATACTGGATTGAGAAGAATGGAAGGTGAGAGGTGGTGGTGGGGACACACACACTCATACACACTGAATTTTGGCCTCACATAGGGCACTGCTGAAATTGGAAAGACCAAACTCTGCCCCTGACTGCAGCTCCACCTCACCGCCCCCCAGAACTTGCTTGCTGCTGTACGGAGAATCCTGGTGGGCAGAGCTGAGAGAGATTAACCCCCCTCCAGTTTCGTCTAACCGGGTCTCTGAAATACAACACAGGCCCGCATGCTTACTCAGAGTCAAGTCTTGCATAGATGTAGTTTTGTTATTCACCGACCTGGCAGTGACCAGTAACATTGGATGTAGCCTATCTTGATTTCAGCAAGGCCTTTGACAAGGTGCCCCATGATATTCTTGTAAAGAAGCTGGTGAAATGCGGGCTAGACAATGCTACCATTCAGTGGATTTGTAACTGGCTGGCTGACCGAACCCAAAGGATGCTCATCAATGGCTCCTCTTCATCCTGGAGAGTAGTGACTAGTGGGGTGCCACAGGGTTCTGTCTTGGGCCCAGTCTTATTCAACATCTTTATCAATGACTTGGATGATGGGCTTGAGGGCATCCTGAGCAAGTTTGCAGATGACACCAAATTGGGAGGGGTGGCTAATACCCCAGAGGACAGGATCACACTTCAAAATGACCTTAACAGATTAAGACAACTGGGCAAAAGCAAACAAGATGAATTATAACAGGGAGAAATGTAAAGTACTACACTTGGGCAAAAAAATGAAAGGCACAAATACAGGATAGGAGACACCTGGCTTGAGAGCAGTACATGTGAAAAGGATCTAGGAGTGTTGGTAGACCACAAACTTGACATGAGTCAACAGTGTGATGCAGCAGCTAAAAAAGCCAATGCAATTCTGGGCTGCATCAATAGGAGTATAGCATCTAGATCAAGGGAAGTAATAATACCACTATATTCTGCTCTGGTCAGACCTCACCTGGAGTACTGTGTCCAGTTCTGGGCACCACAGTTCAAGAAGGATACTGACAAGCTGGAATGTGTCTAGAAGAGGGCAACCAAAATGGTCAAAGGCCTGGAAACGATGCCTTATGAGGAACGGCTTAGGGAGCTGGGTATGTTTAGCCTGGAGAAGAGAAGGTTAAGGGGTGATATGATAGCCATGTTCAAATATATAAAAGGATGTCATATAGAGGAGGAAGAAAGGTTGTTTTCTGCTGCTCCAGAGAATATAATAATAATAATAATAATAATAATAATAATAATAATAATAATAATAATTTATTTATACCCCGCCCATCTGGCTGGGTTTCCCCAGCCACTCTGGGCAGCTTACAACAAAAAATGAAATAAAACAATTAAACATTAAAAGCCTCCCTAAAAAGGGCTGCCTTCAGATGTCTTCTAAAAATCTGGTAGCTCTTTTTCTCTTTGACATCTGATGGGAGAAGCAGACACGGAGCAATGGATTCAAACTACAAGAAAGAAGATTCCACCTAAACTTTAGGAAGAACTTCCTGACAGTAAGAGCTGTTCGGCAGTGGAATTTGCTACCAAGGAGTGTGGTGGAGTCTCCTTCTTTGGAGGTCTTTAAGCAGAGGCTTGACAGGCATATGTCAAGAATGCTTTGATGGTGTTTCCTGCTCAGCAGGGGGTTGGACTGGATGCCCCTTGTGGTCTCTTCCAACTCTATGATTCTATGATTTTCAGCGCAGGGGAACTGTTGCCAAGATTATTCTAGGCATAAGGTCTACTGGTCACAGAATCCAGCTCTTTTTGGCACAGAATTTTAGTTTGTCTGGGTATAGCGTGTTTGTTTGTTTGTTTGTTTTAAATTAACAGCAGTCAAAACATGAATGGAGGTGGGGTGGCAGACATCCCATAATCAGTCCACCCATGCACTCAGCTCAAACCATGTGGTTCCATTGTTCCCACACAGCATCTGGGTGCTTGGCAGACAATCATGTCTGAAGGGCACCATAATGAAAGTGTTCGAGGAAGGGAAAGAGACAATTAAATGGCTGCTTTAAAGATTAAAGCTGGGAATGAGATTGGCTTGGTCTCTTCCACAGGCAAGGACCAGCAAAATTAACTTCCACCCTTCTGCTTTTGTGCAAACTTCCATGGAAATTGGGGAGACAGAAAAGGCGGGATTGCAAAATCCATCTGCGCCCCCCCAATCTCCTTGCTTTTTTTAAAAAAATTATTCCCTGCCACGGACAGCTTGCAAGAAAAATCAAATGCTTTATAATCAACAGACACATACACAAAATTATGTAAGAACTGGCAGAGCTCAGTAAGCCAAGTGATTATATAAAGTAGTGAAAGCAAAGACTTATTTAATTTCGATCCAGCCACAAGACGGGCTTCCTGGTGCAATGAGGGTAGGATTAGTCAATCTTGGGAAATGCCATGCACGTTCAGGAAGATAAGCTGCCTTTCTTTTGTGATGTGACATCACACAGCTTTCCCTCGAATAAAAGATTTATGCCATAGGAAGGCAGAATTTCAGATCCGCAAGCCTGATTCTTTCTCACCTTGCTGTTTCTTTTGGTGCTGTTCTCCAACATTTCTATTCAGTTTAGAACGCAGTGCAGAACAGAATCCTCAGCACTTAAGACAGATCCTGAGGCTCTGCTGTTGCTCAGTGTCAGGGACGGGGCAGAGGAGGAATGGTGGAGACCACCTCCCCAGCCTGACCCTTCCAGTGAAGAAGAAGGCAGTTCAGAATTACAGCAGGGGTTTGAGGAAGATGACAGCTCAGAGGCAGGTGAGGGGGAAAGCTGGGAAATAATGGGAGAGGAGGAGGAGGAGGAGGAGGAGGAGGAGGAGGAAGAAGAAGAAGCAGAAGCAGCACTAGGGGAGCAACAGCTCAGTGTCTTTAGAAATCATTCCAGATCCCCCCCCCTCCCAAAACCCGGCAAGCCTTGAAAGTAGGAGAGCAAAGAGCTCAAAGGCAGAGGGCACTTCTCAGCACCCATAAGTAATGATGCATGAAGGGAGGAGGGGTGGAGACTCACTCGGGACAATGCCATTATTCCAAGAAGCTGCATTTCCAAGCCTCTCTCTGTGAATATTGAATAAAAAGCAGTTGGTAAGAACTTTTCCTTGTCTTATCCGTTCCTGGCAACCTGCCACAGGGGTTGGGTCCTTTGCCTCCTGACACTCAGCACTGCAGGGTGTGTGTGGCTTATGGCTCTCCAGATATTGTTAGACTCCAACTCCCATCAACCCCCACCAGTGTGACCAATGGTCAAAGATATGGGATGGGAGTTGTGGTTCAGCAATGGCAACTATTACTCCAGCAAAGGAGGTGATTGCTTCTGCTGTGAAAAAAGTACTGGGCTGTGCTCCCAAATGTATCTGTTGCACGATGTCACTGCAGCCTCTTGGAATAATGGCATTGTCCCGAGTGAGTCTCCACCCCCCGCTCCCTTCATGCATCATTACTTATGGGTGCTGAGAAGTGCCCTCTGCCTTTGAGCTCTTTGCTCTCCTACTTTCAAGGCTTGCCGGGTTCTGGGAGAGGGGGGAATCTGGAATGATTTCTAAGTGCTGAGGATTCTGTTTTGTACTGTGTTTTAAACTGAATAGAAATGTTGGAGAACAGCACCAAAAGAAACATCAAGGTGAGAAAGAATCAGGCTTGTGGATCTGAATTCTGCCTTCCTATGGCATAAATCTTGGCATCTACAATTAAAAGCATCTAAAGGCAAGAATTTTGAGAAGGATCCCTGCCTGAGATCATGGAAAGCCTTTGCCAGTCAAATTAAAATATGCAACTCTGGGCTAGAGGCAGGCTGGTGTGATTCATTGTAAGGAAGGGATGGGAGCCTGTGCCAAGGGATGGAACATTTGAAGTCCGGCCTAACAATTTCACATTTTTGAAAACCACTTGCAGACTGAAATAGAGCTATCCTTTGAAATTTGCTCCTCTCTGAATTTTGCAATGCAATCCATGGGTCAAGTAATATGTACAAAAATGGATAAATTTGGGTAGACTGCACATTTCTTTAAAAGGCATAGATTAGTGAAAATAATGAGCAAAAATGCATTATATCAGGGAAAATTGCTTTGCGATAATCAATCAATTAATCTTAGGATCACAGGGTGGTTTACAATATAAAAACATAAAAATAATACCATAGTAACAAACAAAAACAGCAACCCCTCCCGGCACGCAGAGTTTAAAAGGCCATAGATTGTTTAATTAGCCAAAGGCTTTGGAGAAGAGGAATATTTTTGACTGGTGTCTAAAGATATATAGCAAAGGCACCAGGTGAGTCTACCTGGGGAGAGCATATTAGGGGGGGGATGCACATAAAGGTGTGCATATTTGGAGGAATTTG
Source organism: Zootoca vivipara (assembly GCF_965207765.1). Classification (NCBI taxonomy): domain Eukaryota; kingdom Metazoa; phylum Chordata; class Lepidosauria; order Squamata; family Lacertidae; genus Zootoca; species Zootoca vivipara. The sequence goes on along the minus strand of NC_142590.1, from coordinate 86,925,496 downwards.
AACTAAAACATTGACAAATTTTAATGAGGACTTTTTAAAAAAATGGCCAACTGATGTGGAAATATGGAGAACCGAGGATAAGATTTTTAAAATGAGAAATTGATACATTTGCCTCTCCCTATTTGCAGCCCTCTAAGTAATGTTGGACACCAACTCCCATCAGCATGGCCAGTAGTCAGAGATGATGGAGGCAGTAGTTCAAAACATCTGCCGTGGGGGGCCCAGCTTTCCCAGCTTCATTATAAATCATTTTCATATGTCCAGATCTCTCGCTGCTCAGCCAGAAAGTCAATGACGGGCCTTGATCAAGTAGCTGTTGGCTCAGCTTGCCTCTGCACATGAAGACTGTCTCAGTTTGAGACCGTAGAATCCGAAATGCAAAGGAAAGTAAGGGAGGATGGGATGTCTCACTCAACGGGAGGCTGGTGGTTTATTGATCCATGTCAAGTTACCTGGATTACAGGCACTCCATTAAAGTAAAGAGCTGCAGCAATTAAAAGGCAGAAGGAAGAGATCTGCAAGGCTGCACACAAAGGAGGCATAATGAAAGAACAAGGCAAAACGTCTGTCTAGATCGTGTTCTGTCTCTCCTGCGGGAGACGGGATGCCTCCGGATATTAACTGCTGGGAATCTACAACTGGGGAGAGCACAGTTGCACTTGGGTCATAGAATCACATGATGAAAGAGTGGGAAGGGTCCCCAAGGCTGATCTAGGCTAACGCCCTGAAATGCAGGAATCACAGCGGAAGAATCTCTGACAGATGACCATCCAACCTCTGCTTAGAAACCTCCAGTAAAGGAGAGCCCCCTTCTGAGATCCTGCTTGTGAGCTTCCAATAGGCAACTGATTGGACAGTTTGTGAGAACTGGATGCTAGACCAGATGGGTTTTTCCGTACGCTCTTATTTACGCAAAAGTTTGTCCCCGTTTTACAGGGCGAAACATTAAGGCAACACAGGCCAGGAAATGGAAAGGCAAACTCTGACAGATCACAGGGTGGGGTGTGACCTGATGTTCTGGATCATGCCAATTTTAAGAGTTTTTAAGTATGGTCCCCTGACTTCTATTGATGTCACAGCAGGGTTACCCAAATGCATGATAAAGGAAACATGCTTCTTTCCTGTATTAAGATTGGAGTCACATTTCATGTGCACACCAGAAAAGGTTGGATTTCAGAGTGTTTAAGAGTAAAACTGATCTACCCTCAGAGACGACTATCACCATTGTTTCTTCGTGATCCCGAGAGTCTTTCCTATGGGATGCGGGACAGACACCAGCCTATGGTTGGAGAAGGACTTTAGCATATGCTTGGCATGCAGACAAGCCTTGGCAACAGGTGATGGTAAAGATACTTAGCCTGGGATTTGAAGAACTGTCAGTCAGAGTAGACTATCCACTCTGGCAAAATCACTACATGAGACCAGAGCAGGGACTGGATAATTTTGCTGTGTGTGTCCCAACACTGGAATGCTTGAACTATTCAAACATGCCTGATGCAGAGCAGGTATGAAGCAGAATTACTCCTTCCTATGGAATGGGGACCCAGGTGGCGCTGTGGGTTAAACCACTGAGCCTAGGGCTTGCTGATCAGAAGGTCGGCGGTTCGAATCCCTGCAATGGAGTTTGAAAGCACATCAAAGTGCAAGTAGATAAATAGGGACCGCTCCGGCGGGAAGGTAAACGGCGTTTCCGTGCACTGCTCTGGTTTGCCAGAAGCAGCTTTGTCATGCTGGCCACATAACCCGGAAGCTGTCTGCAGACAAACGCTGGCTCCCTCGGCCTATAGAGCGAGATGAGCGCTGCAACCCCAGAGTCGGACACGACTGGATCTGATGGTCAGGGGCCCCTTTACCTTTACCTTCTATGGAATGGGGCAGATCCAGAGCAGTAAATCATTCAGAAGCGCAGCAAGAATTCATTTTGCATGGCACATTCATATCCCCCAGCACAGAGACTGCATTCCCACTTTACGGCTCCCAGAAGTTGCTGCTGCTTTTTTTTTAACAGAACAGCCTCAAGCAACAAGATGCTGAATTCTCCTTGGAAAATGGTACAGAGAAATACTTGGGAGACAGCCACCCTTTGTGCCTTCAGTGCTGTTCTTTTGCCTCGCAAGAATTCAGCTCATTTCAAAGTGGGTTTTTTAGTTTTCTTTTGCTGCTGTTGCAACCACGGTCTGTTGCCATAGAGCAGAGAAATGTAATTTTGAGGTGGGAAGGAAGTAGGATGCTTGTTTAACCCGATGTCTCTTGACATTTTCCTAACAAGAGAAAGAATAACTTAAAAGGATGAAAAGAGGGAGGGGAAGCTGTTTTTAACTCCTATCCAAAGGAAGAAACAGCATTAGACCAGATGCATGGGGTCAAGCAGCTGAGTAGCGCCCAATAGCTGTTTCTGACTTTCCCTGTTTGGAGCACATGCTTTCAATGCTCGTTTAGTTAAACAAAGCTACGAATAGCCAGGGCACAGAGATGGTCCCCCATGCCACTCTCCTCAACCTCCACATGTCAGCCTGGCTTTCCCCTAGAGAGGCAATGCAAGCAAAGAGCATGTGTGGGATCTGAACACACAGTGAAGAACCTCTACCTTCTCCTGTAGGAACCCACCCAAAGGATTTGCTTATAATAACATAAAAGCCCGCTGGATCAGGCCGATGACCCACACAGTCCAGCATCCTGTGCTCCCAGTGGCCAAACCAGAGCCTAATGTTAAGTTGTCCAAAGTTTTCCAGTTCCAAGTGACAAGTTGCTGAGCAGCCACTCAGGCGCGTAGCAAGGGAGGGGCGTAGGGGGCAGGCCGCCCCTAGCTCCAGTCTGGCGGGGGCAGTGGGGGCAGCGCCCCCAGCCCCTGGCCTACCCCTCGCCTCCTCCGCCTGAGCAGGAAAGAAGAATCAGAGCGTGCTATGGAGTGGGTTGGTGGGCGGCGGCGGCAGCGGCGGTGGCAAACCGCTCCATAGCGCGCTCTGCTTCAGAGCGCGCCAGCCGAGCGGCAGCGCCAGCGCCAACCCGGACAAACTGCACATGTGCGGACATGTGCAGTTTGTCCTGGCGCGTGCACCGTGCATCATGACATCATGATGCATGCGTCATGATGCACGCGCGCTGCGGAGCGGCACCCCACCCCCAGGGGTGCTGCCCCGAGCAGCCAAGCGGCACCGTTCGCCCCTGCAGCCACTAACAGAGATACAATCAGTTATTTGTAAAGTAAGCTTTTCTGCTCTTCGTCAGAAAGGGACAACAACCCCATTTGTGGATTCCGCAACCCTTATTGTTGAGTGATCTCCCTTATCTCCTTGAAAACCAGAGTGCAGAACTTTGATGCCTCGTCACAAGACTACCACATGTTATAAAAGGTACCCTTGATGCTAAAACTCCACCAATATTTAGGTGAGACTTGAGTGCTGATATTGGACTCAGCTACATTAGTTGTTGTTTTTTAAAGTGTTATAACACTGTAATGCCAGATGGCGCTGTAGAGTTTGATCCTTCAGCAATGTGATTTCCCATTATGAGTTTTAAAATGTGTTTTCCTGAAATGGTTTTTTTAAAATGTGTCTAGATCCAGCCCTTGTTATATTTGCCTGGTGTTTAATGCAAAACAATGGATTCATTTCAGGATGTTTCCATGAATTCTTGCTGATAGGAATCTCAGTGTTATTTTGTGTCCGTATTTTTCACCATTCTCCTAAGCCAATCTTAGCACTCAAGTTTTCCTCCTAAATTCTTTTTTGTGCTATACCAGGTGACTGTTCTCCTTTTGCACTGGATGCCTTCTTTTATCTCTCTCTCACAACACTGATCCTGCCTCCCCTTACTGATTCTGCCACACATGCCATTTCTCATTTCTCACTGACTGACGGGAACCCAAGCCCTACGAGGAATGGTTGAAAGACCTGGGTGTGTTTAGCTTGGAGAAGAGAAGGTGAAGTGGAGACATGATTTCTGTCTTCAAGTACCTGAAGGGCTTTCAAAAGTATGAGGCAAGTCTGTCCCAACATCAAATGGCCCTTCTTCCTAGGAGGGTTCTCCTACCATTAAGCCTAAACCTGCTTTCCTGCAATTTGCATCTCTCTACTCTAGTCCCATTCTCTGGAGCAATATAGAACAAGCAACTCTTAGTGGACTCTCCTTTTCTTGGCGGTATTTTCAGCAGAGATTGGGTGGGGCATTTGTCTGGAAGCTGTAGCTGCCAGATTCCTGACCAGGGAGGGTAAGGTGAGATGACACCCAAGAACATTCCCCATCTTAAATTCTATAATAATTCTGCCTCCATTCTTCTCTCATGTGCCTCATTTTGGTCCAGGTTTTTATGATGAAATTTTATCTATTGCTCTACTATTCTTTATCATATTATGGATGATTTGCATCAATAGTAATTTGTGAAGAAGGAACTTTGTTTGGAATCGGAAGGGTTGCAAATTTCAATGCAGATTTTTAATGAGGGAGTAGATATCCCTCATTTGAACTGCACTCACAATTGTCATTTACTGCACAGAATGCCCCCAGGTCACATTTGTTCACAAAATACGTCCGTCACCAAAGAGCTCCCTGGAGCATTTAAAGGCTATTGCAGAGCCTTCCTGCTCCAATAGTTTAAAATGTTCCCAGTGGCATTCTTAGTGCAGGAAACATGTGAGCACCGTTCCTGGAGTAAATCTGCTATTACTCCTTGCTTCAGTTACGGGGAAAGATAGACCTCTACCTTCTTTCTGAAGCGAGGGCAGGCAAGGCTTTATTATTTATTAGTTATTTAAGGCAGCACATATGATCGTCTCCTTCCCCATGTTATTCCCGCAACAACTCTGTGAAGCAGACTAAGCTTAGTGACGGAACCCCTAAGCGACATGGCTAGGAGGGGTGTTGAACTGGAGTCCCTCCCCCAGCCCTAGTTAGGGATGAGGGGGAAACACACATTTACAGCCAAATCTGTCCAATTTGCTGTTTCCTGAAACAATCCTTGAACTGAAACACAACTATCCTTCCTCCAATTTTTGCATTGTGGTTCTCCCAGCGAGGTGTCTTTCTCAAAAGATAATGGAATATGCCTCTGGGGAGGGGAGGGGGGGTCAAACCGTTTCAGCAGCAGCACCGAAATGCCCTCTTTGGGGTACAACCCTGGGCAGTTTGTGCGGAGGTCCTAGGCTTCCAAGATGACAAGACGTCCTTCTCAGTCTCACTGATGCAGTCCAAAGGAAAGACGGTTAGCACCGGCTTGGCTTCTGGAGTTGTTGGAAGGTGGCAAGCAAGGCATCATTCAACCACCTTAGGGACTTCACTACGGATTTGTGCAGGGCCAAAGATGAAGGCAGTGAAGGTTTATCTGCCCCTCACTTCCCTCTACAGCACGTGCAGACAGGGGTGGAGGAAGGGGGTGCGGTGGGTGTGGGCCACCCCCAGTTGTCACCACTGAGGGGGTTGACAAAATGCTGGGCAGCACACACCGCAGGGCCTGCAGCACGACCGAGCCATGCATCTCTCCTGGGAGAGAGATGCAGTGGTTTGAGCACGTGCAGGCTCGGTGCTGCCCAAACGGTCTGCCCACCGGCTCCTTCCCAGCTGTAGGGTGGCTGAGTGGAAGGAGGCAGGCAGACTCCAGGGGCCCCGCAGTGCGGCTTGCCCTGCCCCTGGGTGCGCTGCCCCAGGTGCCTGACCGGCTTCCTCCGCTGCTGCATGCAGAAACTGCTTTCTTGACCATTGGAGCCACTATTGGTCTCCTCTGCTCAATTCACAGAAGCCTATCTTTTGAATGCAAGTCCCTAACTCAGCAAGGGGTGATACCCATTGGCTACCCTCACCTGGTTTAGCCAGCCCCTCAGAGCTGTTTCCTGGGGTGTGGCCGCTGTTGCATGCTGGCCGCTTCTAGTAGCAACAGGTGAGAGCTGAGTGCAGGTTGGGGGCCAAAGGTGGACAAACTACCCCAGAAGGAGCACAACAACCAGGTTCACCAGTATCTGAAGAAGTGTGCATGCACACGAAAGCTTATAATAGTTGGTCTCTAAGGTGCTACTGGAAGGAATTTTTTAAATTTTGTTTTGACTACGGCAGACCAACACTGCCTCTAGTTCAGGCAAATACACAGTTCCTCCTCAAATCTCCTGTATTCCCATAAAATCTGCATTTTAGAATGTTAGTTATGAAAATCACCCCCCCCCCCAAAAAAAACCCACCACAGCCGCAAAAGGGATATCCCTCTACACATCCTTATTACTGGCTGGAAGAAAAAGAGGATAAGTAAAGGGTGTAATTATAGCCATGGAACTTTTCCCCGTTCAGGCACAACCTGCCACTAGTGTAGAATGGAAAACCCCACTGAATGACTGGGGTTCTGAATCATGTAGGAAGCCTTTCCCAACTTCCATAGGAGAAACAATCTCCAGGAATCTTATCCCAGCACAGAGTACTAGGAGACATGTGTCCTACTGCTCAGCTTAGAAGGGATTCATTGGAGCAATTCCCACCTCTAGCTATCCTCTGTGGCACTTCATGGGATAGTCCATAGGAATCTGACTTTTACTGAGTCATATCATAGGTCTATCAAGTTCAGTATCGTCTACAATGAATGGCAGTGGCTCTCCAGGGTCTCAGGCAAAGTTCTTTGCCCAGCCCTACCTGGTGATGTCATGGATTGAACCCGGGACCTCAGGGTCACTAACACAGCTCAGAACCCCTACCTTACTGTATGCATGCTTTTAAAAAGGAGGCCAAAATGTGTCCTTTTCACACTTACTGACTTCCACAATTACTTTAGGTCAGGTAGCGCGCTCCTAAGTAATGTGTTCCTACAGACGCATGGAACAAAGTTTATTCTGCCTTGATTTTGGAGAAGGATGTTGCTCCTTGACTTTCTTTGGCATCCCTCTGGGCCTCGGATACATCGCTAGGACAGGAAACTGCCTTTGTTCTCCTATGGATCTGCGAGACATTTAGTCCTGAAGTGCTTCCTTTTAGAAACAAGGGTCGCTTTGTTGCTTTTCTTCTCTTTTATTTCTTTTTTTTCATTTTGCAGCTGGCTAAAAGCGATGCTACTTGTTTGACACTGATATTGATTCAAAGTTTGCTTGCACTTAAATTCATGCTTGGGTAAACCTTAAGAACACATGCAGAATTCTTCCCATCCACCGTGACATCGAAATAACCCTCCACTCTGTAGGGTCCATCCACAAACCAATCTGAGCACAGTATTTTGGCAAAATTCAACTCCCTTAAACCCAAGAACCCAAGCTCCACTTGCTTTGTATTTAGAGACAAGTTCCCCACACCTCAGCCCCTCTCAGCATTGCTGAGCATTGCACAAATTGCTGAGGTGTGTTTGGTGCGAGCACCAATCGCACTCCAGAACACATAGCACACCTTCCTGAAGCTGGAATGCACTGCCTGATCCACAAACCACTTAAGCCTTCTTGAAGTCAGGATGCATGTGACAATCAATGATTAAGTTGCTCAACCTAAAGTGTTGAAATCAAAGGATGCTACTCTATCCATGCCTACATGCTTCCAATAAACATGAATAGCCTTTGCCTGTAAGACTGTAAGGGTATCCACAGTTAGCTCAAAGCTAATTTTAGGAACGCACTGAAAATCACTTTTATGGAAAAACACAGCATTTTGGGTTTCACATTGCAGTCCTATGCAAAATTCCCAGTGAAGCCCCAATGACAACTTCTCATTCATAGTATTGGGGTGCAGTGAGGTCCATGCACAATAGCTCTCAGCTGTTAATGTCTTTTCGCATCCACTTCCCAGCCCAAATGCCTTGGTTTGTCCTCGTTATGTTATCCACCATCAGGCACATTGGCACACGTTTAGGAACGTGTGTGCCCCTTCTAGGAACAAGCCAATAAAATATAACACGGCTGAACAGTAGCCCTGGTGGCATTTCTCAACAATGTGGCATTTTAATCTCAGCATGCAGCTGCGCAAATGATTCTTTTGCACATGTACTGGTTTGCTTTACTATGAATTAACATGGAACTCCACACTCTTCCTTCCCAGTCTGATATGCCTGAGAGCAACTTCAGGGAATGTTTTAGCATCTTTTGCACACTTAATAACCATGGACAGCCAGGGCCTCCCTCATAACCAGGGCAAGTGTGTATTACATGTGCAAGCTCAGAAAAGGAAAAAAAAGGTACAATCTGTCAATAGGGCAAAAGCTCCCTTTTCTTGAGAAGCTCTACTTTCCTTTTTGTTTAAAAGCAAGTTTCTAGTCCCCGTTGTTGAGTGAAATTTTTTGTAGCATATGGGGAAATCCCAGGACCCCAGTGAGTTCCTGAATAAGATTTCCAGTGGTCAGAGAATGAATTTCAGTGCCCTGGCTAGAAAGCTCATTGCCTCTTGAGCACAAAAGCAGAATAAATTAAAACTAAATAGTAAACATTTCAGACTTAATCGTCTAAATAATAAAGAGAAATCATGCAAATCTGCTGGATTTGTACAGTTTATACAGTTTGTAGAGCTCAGCTTCCCATTTCATTGCGGCCGACAGCACTCAGCTTTGCTTTTGAATCTTAGGACATTTTCACACATTACACAGGCAACAACCCTGAGTTTGCAAGCGAGCATACTTGCAGCTGGGAGCCCGGAGCCAAACTCCACCAGCTCATAATTGTACATGTGGGACTCATGTGTGTTTGTTGCATGTACATTTCACTTTTCTTTTCCCTGAACACTTTCCTAAAAATCGTAGATGTTGCTTTACACTGTGTCATGTGGGAAACAGCCTTTATAGAATTGCAAGCAGCTCTCCTGGAAAGTTCAGCAAGCTTGCTTGCTTCGGTCATTTGGGAACAGCGGCACGCAAGGACTCCCGACGAGAGAGCAACACGAGGAACTGAGCGTGCTTGAGAGAGAGAGAGCTTCTGTCATCTGCTGCGACAGGGGAAAGCTTATGGCTTTATAGGAAAATGAGCGTCTGCTTGCTATGTTTTCATTTTTCCCCCCTAAGTCACTAACTAATCCCTGATCTCTAGGTATTAAACATAGCTAGAGCCGGGTGCAGTTTAGACAAGCTGCCAGCAGCAATAGAAAACAAAGCAGCCATAGAAACTGACCTGGATGACAACTTTCAGTGTGGACGCTTCTACTATCTGGGTGCAGATCACAGTGCCTGGATCTTGCTTGTATACCTCTCCCATGGTCAAGATCATCGGAATGGCCAGCAGGAACGAGGCGACCCAGATGCAGCTGATGAATTTTTTGGTCCTGCTCCTGGACATGATGCTCTTGGCTTTGAAAGGGTGGCAGATGGCCATATATCTTTCGACACTGAGGCTGGCGATGTTGAGGGCAGTGGCATAGGTGCAGGCGTCCCTCAGGAAGTAGTAGCCCTTACAGATGTCGTTTCCGAAAGCCCAGGGGTGATGCACCCAGATGAAGTTGTACAGTTCGATGGGCATGCAGAGGAGGAAGATGAGCAGGTCGGAGAACGCCAGGCTGGCCAGGTGGTAATGGACGGTGCTTTGCAGGTTCTGCAGGGACTTTTTCTGCACCAGGGTGTAGGCAGTGATGGAGTTCCCAATGGTCCCCACCAGGAAGAGCACCAAGTAGATGACGGTGACCATGACTTTGGAGTAGATGTCCGTGTTCACGTCCAGGTCCTCCTCATTGGGCACCTTAGACCCAAGCTCCGAAGCATTGGAGACGTTCCCAGCTGAAGGCATCACGTAGTTGGTGGGCAGCAAGTGAAACTGACCCATAAGGTATCCCAGCTGGTAGAGCGAAGAAGTTGTGTTAAGGTGCATGTCGGCTCTCCTCGCAGAGCAGAAGGCTTCCTGGAGCGTCACTGAGGATGCTTGCTTTAAGGATGCTCTCCAGCCCCAACTGGTACCCAGCTTTTGAGGGAGGCTGCCTGGAAACTGTCGCCTGGGCAGAGGGTGTGACTGGTGCTCGTTGCTGCCAAGCTGCGAGAGTGCAAACCCAAAGTGGAAACTTGTCTCGTTTTTCAATGTGCTGGAGAGGAGGAGCCTGCTGACAAGCCTCTCTCTGTGTGTATAAGAGAGAGGAAGGGGAGAGCAGTTGGAAGCAGCTTGCCACCGAGGCGGCTCCAGAAAAAGCATGCAGCAGTTTCCACTTGCGAGCCCAGCGCCAGGCAGCAGGCAGCTCCCGTGTCTTTTCCCCTCTGACTCTCCTCCCCCCATCCCTGGCTCTTTGTGCGTGCCTCGTTCTTTAGGCTCCTGCACTCTCCAGATGTGAATAGCGCTAATGTGGTTTAGCAGGACAATAATCTCTCTCCCTCTCTCTCTCTCTCTCTCATTCCCCAGGATGAGCAAGTGAGTGAGAGAGGCTGAGCCGTTCTCCCGGCCATGTATACATTATATGTGTAAGTAAGGATGGGGGAGAAATTTGATTTTCTTCTCATTGTAATGGTGAAGCTGCTGAATTTGCGCGTCTCAAATTGCTACGCCAAGAGAAGTGCACCAGCGATCCTTTGACATTTGCACTTCCTCTGAATTTCACAATGTGCTCCTCCAGTGGAACAGTGTCTACAAAAAGGGAATACATGTGGGGAAAGGGTGCACAAAAATGATAGATCAGTAACATGCAGAAAGGGGCTATTTTTGGGAGGTGTGTGTATTATTCAGAACTGCGTAAAATAAAGAGAAATTCACTTTAAAATGCTTGCGAATTTTTTGCAAGAATTAAAAAAGGAAAGGGGAAAAAAACACACCCTGTGAGTTGCTGCAGAAATGTGAACTGAATTCCTGATTGGAAAAATGAGAAACTAAGGGAAATTGACAGAAAATTGACAGATTCATCCATCCCTTTGTGTAAATCAAATTGGCACAAAGCTGGCCAATATTTTCCTTATAGGGCTCTCTCCTCCTTTCATCTTCCCCATCTTCAAAACCTCTGAATATTTATAAGGGGGGGGGTCTTCTTTACATTTCCACCTTGTACACCAGTGTTTGCATATTTTTCAGCTATATGGATTTCATAGAGAGTTAGATATATTATTTATGAAGACTATCATGAGAGGTTGGAAATAATTCCAGCTCCCTGGCATTTCTTCCACAGGGACCCAAGTAGTGGAAACAGTACACGGTGTGGAATCATCCTTCTCCAAGATACTTTCTCTTGTAGGGAAACCTGCAGTTGCTGTTTGACTCCAGCTCCCATAATAGGATCATAGAATCATAGAGTTGGAAGAGACCACAAGGGCCATCCAGTTCAACCCCCTGCCAAGCAGGAAACACCATCAAAGCATTCTTGACATATGGCTGTCAAGCCTCTGCTTAAAGACCTCCAAAGAAGGAGACTCCACCACACTCCTTGGCAGCAAATTCCACTGTCGAACAGCTCTTACTGTCAGGAAGTTCTTCCTAATGTTTAGGTGGAATCTTCTTTCTTGTAGTTTGAATCCACTGCTCCGTGTCCGCTTCTCTGGAGCAGCAGAAAACAACCTTTCTCCCTCCTCTATATGACATTCTTTTATATATTTGAACATGGCTATCATATCACCCCTTAACCTTCTCTTCTCCAGGCTAAACATACCCAGCTCCCTAAGCCGTTCCTCATAAGGCATCGTTTCCAAGCCTCTGACCATTTTGGTTGCCCTCTTCTGGACACGTTCCAGCTTGTCAATATCCTTCTTGAACTGTGGTGCCCAGAACTGGACACAGTACTCCAGGTGAGGTCTGACCAGAGCAGAATACAGTGGTACTATTACTTCCCTAGATCTAGATGCTATGCTCCTATTGATGCAGCCCAGAATTGCATTGGCTCTTTTAGCTGCTGCATCACACAGCTGACTCATGTCAAGTCTGTGGTCTACCAAGACTCCTAGATCCTTTTCACATGTACTGCTCTCAAGCCAGGTGTCACCCATCCTGTATTTGTGCCTTTCATTTTTTTTTTTGCCCAAGTGTAGTACTTTACATTTCTTCTTGTTAAAATTCATCTTGTTTGCTTTGGCCCAGTTGTCTAATCTGTTAAGGTCATTTTGAAGTGTGATCCTGTCCTCTGGGGTGTTAGCCACCCCTCCCAATTTGGTGTCGCCTGCAAACTTGCTCAGGATGCCCTCAAGCCCATCATCCAAGTCATTGATAAAGATGTTGAATAAGACTGGGCCCAAGACAGAACCCTGTGGCACCCCACTAGTCACTACTCTCCAGGATGAGGAGGAGCCATTGATGAGTACCCTTTGGGTTCGGTCAGTAAGCCATCAGCCGCAGCCAGCCTGGGCAATCAACAGAGATGATGGTAGTTGCAGTCCAACAACTTCTGGATGGCTACAGGTTCCTTATCAGTGCTGGATGAATTTTCCATACTCCCTTGTCTAATGGATCTCCATATTGGGCTCTCCTGAAGCAGGGCACACTCTAGTCATTCTGCTGCCTGAGGTACCTCACCCATGCAAATGCTAACCAAACTACCAGATGACTCTTAATTTGGTGAAGGGATCAGGCTAGCTTGGGGGGGGGGAGACACATAGGACAGGCTATGTGGTACCACGTCTGCTGCCCACCCTTAGCATCTGCCTAATGGGAGAGCCAGATTTGCCTAGTGCTGTGGGCTGGCTGAGTTGTCAATTGAGAAGCACTGAGTTCGAATCCTACACCAAACATAAACACAATAAGTAGTCTCAGGCAAGCCTTTGTTCTTTCATCCTCACCCTGCCTCTTCACCTGCAACAATCCTGCTTTATCTTACAGAATTGGACAACTCTGTTAACACATGGGAGGTGCTTTGAAGAGTCATAGAAAAGTCACAGGTTGCACAAGAAGCGGGTCAAATTGACCAGTGACTCTGCAAGGTCAGAAGCTGCCCTGAAATAACAAGAGGGGCACAGGGGATCAGCTGATACAGAGGTGATGGAAGGTGAGGGGTCAGGAAGTATGACTTCATCCTCCTCTTACCCTCCCAATTTTAATCTCGAAATCATTGTGCAGTGAATTTCTCCCCACTAGACCCTGGATTTTCATGGCAATAATAATAATAATAATAATAATAATAATAATAATAATAATAATAATATCATCAGTGAAAGGCTTGTGGTGAAAGGAGATTTACCACTGGCAGTATCTGACACAGGCAGGGACGAAGGAGATGTTCATCCAGTTCACGAACCAAAATGCACCATCTTTTTGAGATTTGCACTTCTTTGAAATTTGCAACGCAGTTCTCCAAAAAGAGCAACAACAAATGTGTACAAAATGTGCGCATTACGGGAAAATGTGCATAACACGCATATCTTAGTGGAAATGCCGTGCAGAAATTCACAAAATTAGGGAGAGTTGCTTGCAAAATGCACACTGAAGTGCTGAAAAATTTACATAAGGATTTTAAAAAATCGCTATCCAGTGCAAAAACATACGGTAGTAAACTGAAATTAAGATTGAAACAATGAGATACAGAACTTGACTAGTGATTTATCAATCACTAGCAACACAGAATATTGAACCCCTGGATATCGGGTGGCACTGTGGTTTAAAACCACTGAGCCTCTTGGGCTTGCTGTTCATAAGGTCGGCAGTTCAAATTCGCACGATGGGGTGAGCTCCCGTTGCTCTGTCCCAGCTCCTGCCAACCTAGCAAGTGCAAGTAGATAAATAAACCTTCCTGCAGTGGGAAGGTAAACGGCGTTTCTGTGCACTCTGGACTTGTCCGGTCCTCCATGTGCAGTAGTGGTTTAGTCTTGCTGGCCACATGACCCGGAAAGCTGTCTGTGGGCAAACGCCGGCTCCCTCGGCCTGAAAAGTGAGATGGGCGCTGCAACCCCATAGTCGTCTTTAACTGGGTTTAACTGCCCAGGGGTCCTTTAATTTTACCTACCCTCAACAGCTCATTAACTCCTGGTCACTCATACCACAACATTGAAGGACCCAGACATGCCACTTTGTATAACATGGAAGACGGGGAAGCAAGTTCTTTCATAATGCCAAACCCTGGAGGAGCAACAAGGTGGTTCTTGAGGGTAGTGGATGCTGAAACGAAGAAAGGTTGATGCAGAAGATACAGTGATCGCCACCAATAGGCAAATAGTTCACCACAATGGGAACAGGATGCTGGACTAGATGGGCTACTGGCTTGACCCAACAGGGCTGTTACCTTCTTAAAATGCCACTGATTTTCCATGAGTTGTATTCAACATAGCACTAAGGAAATTGTTGCATCCCTGCAAGCATTTCTGGAGAGACTAGTCATGAAGCCCGTTAAATTAACGGGTGCTAGAACAGACCTGTTGCTCTAGCAACCTCGGGGACATGCGCAGAGCTGACATTGCTCGCCCACCACCACTTGTAACGGCCGCTGCCGCTTAGAAGTAAGTCCATGCGAGAAGTAAATGGCCTCGCGAGTGCACCTGCATGGAGATAGAGCTCGCTCGCGAGCACAGGGCTATCTCGCGCATCCTCTGGATTCTCTTGCGAGAGCTGCTATGAACGCCGAGAGGCTGAGCTCCCTTACACGCCAGCCAACGCTCTCCGTCTCTGCGCTCCAAGTCCCAACGGCTGTCTGTGGGGCACATGCGCAGTAGCGCAATCCCACGGACACAGGGACTGGACGCAGAGACACTTGCACTTTATTATACAGTATAGGATTGCACCACAATGCTGCAAGCATTTCTGGAGAGATTGCACCACAATGCTGATGAGGACTAAAGGACAAAAAGAGACCTTGATGCAGAAAGGTGGAGCACTGAACTTAAACGTGGAAAAACGAGAAACCGAGAGGAACCAAAATTGATTTGATAGAAAACACTACCAGGCAGCTATTTTTCTTTCAACTAGGCTGTCCCATCTCCTGCTACACTGCCATGCATATCAGAGAGAAAACAGATTCATGTTTGTCCAGGAAACCTTTGCACTCTTGCTTAAGCATTCTCCTTATGACATCTTGTGCTTTCTCGAACCTTGTAAGGCTCTCATTGTGCAAACAGCCTGCCTAAGGATAAACCCTCCTGTCCATCTCCCATATTGACCTCAGGCAGGAGCCTTCCCTGGAATCTGTTTGGTGACTGATAAAAACATGTTTGTTTAGGCAAACCGATCCAGTATGCATGTGCTTCAATCTGGGTTTTTAAAAAATCTTATTGTTGATTTTTTGGGGAAAGTTTTAAATAGTTGTTTTTAACTGTTTGGACTGATGACTTCATTGAGTTTTTCATTTTGTAAATTGCTTTGAGGTTGTTGTTGATGTTGTTGTTGCAAGTTTTATGAAATAAGTAATAAATAAAATAAAATAAGTAAATACGTTAAAGGAAGTATGGAAAGATGAGAGCGGCTTATTCTCAACTAAAGCTTGACTCGAGTCTCATGGCTATGTTGTATGATTTTAGAGGGAAATCTTGCTTTGAGCCTCTGCCATTCATTGCTTTTGCTTAGACACAATAAATTGATTGATTTTTGTCACATGATTTTTGTCTTTGCTTTTTTAAACTTTGTTTTTAGCTAAGAAATGCTTTAGTCAAGTCCAAGCTTTAGAATCACAAACAAGGTGCCAACTTTTCCACACTCATCCCTGTAGCAACTTTTTTTTTTAAAAAAAAGAAAGAATCACCAGGCCCCTTTAAAAAACAACAACAACAACCAAACCAAACAAACACCCCTCTTAGAACACTCTGAAATGCCACAGACTCCTGGACTTCCACACTTCCTGAAATGGTCATTGGCAAGGTAAGGAGGTCATGATGTAATGACCTCTTCTAGGCCTTTCAGGAAGTGCAGGAGGCTGGCTTTGCAAAGACAGGCACAAAGCCATAAATTAAAAACAAAAACAAACAAACTTGAAAACAAAACACTCACCACTCAACCACCTTGTATTATTATACAAACGATAGAACAAGAACAAACAAACCCAGCACACCTCCATGGAGATTTGCCCTAGGTTCTCATACCTTTTTATCCTTCCTACCCTACCCACCATCAAACCCCAGTAAAAATGTGGCAGAAAATATTGGCACCACACTAAAATTGTGAACCATCTTTGGAATCGTCCTCAAAGGCAGCCCCACATGCAATGCAATGCAGTAGTCTAATCTGGATTGTGACTAACCGTGGCCATGGGACCTCTGTCAAAGAGAGAGTTTTGGAATACTGAACAATTATGATTACAATTACTAAAAAAAAGAGGACCCCTTGACAGTTTAGTCCAGTCAAAGGCAACTATGGGGCTGCGATGCTCATCTCGCTTTCAGGCTGAGGGAGCCGGCGTTTGTCCACAGGCAGCTTTCTGGGTCATGTGGCCAGCATGACTAAACCGCTTCTGGTGCAACGGGACACCATGACATAAACCAGAGCACACAGAAACGCTGTTTGTCTTCCTGTCACAGCAGTATACCTATTTATCTAGTTGCACTGATGTGCTTTCGAACTGCTAGGTTGGCAGGAGCTGGGACAGAGCAACTGGAGCTCACCCCGTCACGGAGATTCAAACTGCCAACCTTCTGATCAGCAAGCCCATGAGGCTCAGTGGTTTAGGCCACAGCGCCACCCGCGTAACCCAAGGTACCACTGTACTATTATTATGGAATACAGCAGCCCTAGCCCCCTTTGTGTATGTTTTACTCTTATCCTCAAAAGTAAACACCCTAAAATCTGTATTAATTGCATCCCTTATTCAGAGCCGCAGCCTCTACAGCTGTGGTTCCCCAAATCCCCTCTCCCATGAACCACTTAGATATTGCCAATGATTTTTTCTGCCTGCTGTAGCAATTTTGCAATGCACTGTGCTGGATGCTGTATGTTTCTAAATTGTACTCATAATGCTTCGTTTATTTCTTATACTGACAATTCCCCAATTGCACACAATCACCATGCATGCGACCACTGACATGCATGCTGTTTTCAGCGCTGTAAGGGGGCAGGGCAGAACAGGGCAGGCTTATGCACGTCCCATTGATGTGCACGGTGACTCGGAACATAATCATGATGTAAATGGGGAGTTGTCCGCATTGCATTTTATTGGCATTACAATTTGAATCGCATAGAATTCCACGTAGTTCAGCTCGTAAGGATCCTTCAAGAGCCAGTGTGGTGTAGTGGTTAAGAGCAGTAGACTCGTAATCTGGGGACTGGGTTCGCGTCTCCGCTCCTCCACATGCAGCTGCTGGGTGACCTTGGGCTAGTCACACTTCTCTGAAGTCTCTCAGCCCCACCCACCTCACAGAGTGTTTGTTGTGGGGGAGGAGGGGAAAGGAGATTGTTAGCTGCTTTGAGACTCCTTCGGGTAGTGATAAAGCGGGATATCAAATCCAAACGCCACCGCCTCCTCCTCTTCTTCTTCTTCTTCTTCTTCTTCTTCTTCTTCTTCTTCTTCTTCTTCTTCTTCTTCACATATATGCCTCGGACTACCTGAATGAAGCTTGTGGACCTCTGGTGTTCTGAGGACCACAGTTGGGGAACTCCTGCTCTGCTACATTCGCATGTAATTGTACCTAACGTAGCTTTTCTATATTGAAATGATCGGCAGATCCTTCTCTCAGGGGAGAAGGAAATTGCGACAGGAAAAGGCGAACCTTCCGTTCGGCAATATTAAAGGGCTTTTCTCTGACGTAGCCTTCAAACGGTGCAGGTGCCTGCAAAAATAAAATAAAATAATCCTTACTTTGTTTACCCCTGACTCCAACCTCAATCCTTGCTATTTCTTTTTAACTTCTCTGGCCTTTGTACTCAACTTGACCTTTTAGGCGTATTTGTACCGGAAACTTAAAATAAAAATAAAAACCCTGTGTGACGGGGAGAAAGCCAACCTCAAATGTTACACTGACTTAAAAATCTTTTAGGAAAATATCACTGGCAAGACCTTACCTATTAACAGGTTTTTTTAAAAAAATGAAGATTCATTTGGAACCTGAAGGGGAAAGCTTACCAAATGTTAGGGAAACTTGCCTTTGTCATGCCCTAACGCACCACAATCTGGAACATTTTATTCCAGTTAATGCAGCTGTACTTTAATTTCCCTTGGCTGGGTAACTTCAAGGGATTTGGAAGCCTTCAGTTGCAAAGTAACCCCTGAGAGATACACATTTCCTTTTTCCATAGAAGCAACTGCCAGAAATGTACTCTTTGATAAATTTCTCCCATGCATGATGCCCTCAACTGATTTACAGTCACTCAAGCAAATGAACAGGAGGCGCCCCGGTTTTTTTGTTATGGCAAATTGCTGGCCTCGGGCTTTAAATTAACCAGGGAAGTTGTATTGCTTTTCAAAGAGCACCAGGGTGCCTGTACAAATGGCCAAGGTGGTAATTGCATTTTTGGCTGTGTTTGCCATTTCCCTGCTTACAAATAGTTCCTGTGTTTAGAAAGAGGTGTGGAAAATTAAAGGCTTTTCAGTACACTGAATTTGGTCATTAAATGTCGTGCTTCAAGAGGGATGATCACAGCGCATGCACACACAAATGCCTGCACACACAGAGAGACACACACTCTCTCTCTCTCTCTCTCTCTCTCTGTGTGTGTGTGTGTGTGGCAACTGCAAGGAATGCAAACAGGTTTCTTTCCTCCCTCTCAGTTCCTTCTGCAGACTTGCAATTTCAGAACTTCTCTAAAGAAACTGGCATGTGCGGACGACCAGTGTTGGTACAGTGGTACCTGTTGGTCGTCCATTCTGTGGAATGTCTGCGGGTTACTTCCGGGTTTGTTGCTTGTGCACACGCAAAAGCACTAAATTGCACTTCGCGCATGCGCAGAAGCAGAAAACCACCCCACGTGTGTCGCAGAGTGACGCTCTGTTGAGTGTCCCTTTTCTTGAGTGTCCGGGGCTCCTGAATGGATCCCAGACTCAAAACGAGGTACCACTGACTGAGTTTTGCCCGAGAGCAAAAATTCACAATGAATTTGCACAGAGGACATCAAAGAATTTTGAGAAAAGAGAAATAAACTAAACTAACCAGAGTTTATTGTGGGGCTTTATCGTGCATCTTACCTGTGGACTTCAGAAAATAAATGCAGGGAGAGATATGCTTTGCATGGTTGTCTGAAATCCTGGAGAGCTACTGGTAGTCTGTGTAAACAGTACCGAGCTTATGGACCAATGGTTTGACTCAGTATATAGCAGGTTTCTCTGTTCCTAGCCATGCTGAAGAGTTACAACATTCAGAGGTTTGTGGGTAGCCAATATACTTCTGTCATGTCCTTCCCTTTCCCCCTCCTGAAATGCCCTGTTCTGTTTCTTTTTGATTTTACTTGCAGAATCACAGACTTGGTGGAAGATTGTCAACTGCACCACTTAGTGGCCAGGTCTTCCTGGCTCGCAGGCTGCAAATGTTTCACTTTTTAAATTGTGTGGTTGCAACTGATTGGACACAATGAAGTTAAAATTAGCTATATAGGGGGCGAAAGATTGAGGGCACAAGGTTAAGGGGGTGACAGAGGACGAGATGGCTGGACAGTGTTCTCGAAGCTACCAATATTAATAATAATAATAATAATTTATTATTTATACCCTGCCCATCTGGCCGGGTCCCCCCAGCCACTCTGGGCGGCTTCCAACAAAATATTAAAATACAGAAATCCATCAAACATTAAAAGCTTCCCTAAACGGGGCTGCCTTGAGATGCCTTCTAAAGGTCTGGTAGTTGTTGTTCTCTTTGACCTCTGGTGGGAGGGCATTCCACAGGGTGGGTGCCACTACCGACAAGGCCCTCTGCCTGGTTCCCTGTAACTTGCCTGGTTCCCTGTAACTGTACCAACCTGAGTTTGACCAAACTGCAGGAGGCAATGGAAGACAGGTTCCGAATTTCCCAGTCACATTAGTATGGTGATGGGCAGTGGGGTGGGGTGGGAGGAGTGGGTTGTCATCACACCAGCCCAGGAGATGAATGCAAATAACAGTCATCTGTGAAAACGCATCTGGCCACATTTTATTTGCTTTGTGAACCACACCAACAGGTGGAGAGAGCTGTGGGCCCGCATGTCACTGAAAGCGTTACGCTTTCCACGTTTGCCCTCTCAAGTGTAAAATGCAATCCAGATTTTCAGGCAAGTCAAAACGGTTGATATACAATGAAGCTGGCAGGCAAACCTAAGGACTTCAGGTTGGCTCTGCTGGGTGTCTGGCAGCCCTAGTAAATAGTGATTTCCCCCCTTTCAACAAAATGCAAAAACTAATACTTCCTAGATCATGACATTTGTGGGGGCACCTCAGTAGTGATGCATTATTACTACCCACAAATACAGTATCAGCCAGCGTCCTGTTGACCAGCTTCGAAAGGTGAATTTCAACCAGCTCACATCCACAAACATCAGCCTGCTTCCGCCTTACGACATCTACTGGCTTCCAAACTCCATCGGCCACCAGCATCTACCAGCTTCCACTATGTCTGTCACTAGACATCAGCCAGCTTGCTGGTATCTATCTATCTTGTACTGTGAGGGGAGAGACTCCATCAGGCAAGGCCTCTTTCCACCTGCCTTGCCCCACCCCCTGGCCCTGGGAGTCCTCATAAGGAAGCTGTGCCTGGAGGAAGAACTGAGGGGAGAGACTTCATCAGGCAACGCCTTCTTCCACCTGCCTTGCTCCAACCTCTAGTCTCTGCTTCTCAATTTCTATTGTATTATTTTATGTATGGAAGTGAGAGCTGGACCATAAAGAAGGCTGATCACCGAAGAATTGATGCTTTTGAATTATGGTGCTGGAGGAGACTCTTGAGAGTCCCATGGACTGCAAGAAGATCAAACCTATCCATTCTGAAGGAAATCAGCCCTGAGTGCTCACTGGAAGGACAGATCCTGAAGCTGACGCTCCAATACTTTGGCCACCTCATGAGAAGAGAAGACTCCCTGGAAAAGACCCTGATGCTGGGAAAGACAAGGAGAAGGGGACGACAGAGGATGAGTTGGTTGGACTATGTTCTCGAAGCTACGAACATGAGTTTGACCAAACTACGGGAGGCAGTGAAAGACAGGAGTGCCTGGCGTGCTCTGGTCCATGGGGTCACGAAGAGTCAGACACGACTAAACGACTGAATAACATACAGTATAGGGGGCAGGGGAGGCGGTCTCTCATTCCCATTACTGCCCCCCTCCCACCTGCCCAATGTTTAGTATCCGATGCTCTTTCTCCTCAGGGACATATACTACAAAATAATAATAATCCAAACCCTTAAACATAATAGCATAAGAAGAACCTGCTGGACCAGGCCAATGGCCCATCTAGTCCTGCATCCTGTTCTCACAGCGGCCAACCAGAAGCCTGCAGGAAGCCTTTAAACAAGACCTGAGCAAAACAGTATTCTGCCCACCTGATTGCCCAGCAGCCAGTATTTGGAGGAATACTGCTTCTGATAGTATGTGTATATATGAATGATCATCTCCAATTCCTCGAAAGATTCCATCAACGGTGTCTCCGAAAAAATTAACACATCACTTGGGAAGACAGGCAAACTAATATCAGTGTAGTGGAAGAAGCAAAGATCACCAGCAATGATTCTTCAACATCAACTTCCTTGGACTTGTCACGCTGTTCGGATGCCCAATTATCGTCTTCCAAAGCAGCTACTCTATTCCAAACTTAAAAATGGAAAGCGTAATGCTGGTGGTCAACAAAAGAGGTTTAAAGACTGTCCCAAGGCAAATCTTAAAAAATGTAGTATAAGCATCGACAACTGGGAAGCACTGGCCTGCGAGCGCTCGAATTGGAGAACAGCCTTTACCAAAGGTGTCATAGACTTCGAAGATGCTCGAACTCAGGATGAAAGGGAGAAACATGCTAAGAGGAAGGCACGCTTGGCAAACCCTCACCATGATCAACTCTCACCCGGAAACCCATGTCCCCACTTTGGAAGGACGTGTGGATCCAGAATTGGCCTCCACAGGCACCTACGGATTCACTGTTAAAACTGTGTTCATGGAAGACAATCTTACTTGGCTATGAGTGATCGCCAAAGAAAGAAGAATATATTAATAACCCACTTTATAGTAGCCCCAAGAGGCTCTCAAAGCAGCTTACAAAGTACACACACACACACACACACACACACACACACACACACAATCAAGCGGGCTCTTGTGGCCAAATCCTGCTTGCCAGTTTCCCACAGGTGTCAGCTGGCCACTCTGAGAACAGGATGCTAAACTAGATGGACCATTGGAATGATCCGACAGGCTCTTTGTATGTCTGTATGGTGCTGGGGTTATTCCGGTGAGATTTCCTGTCTCCCTCTTTGGTTTTCCTTGATTTTGCCCTTCAGAGGCTCTCCCTACTGGGCAGATGAGCTCACCGAAGAAAGGGAATGGAGCTGAGGAGATGGTATTTATTCCATCTGTGATGGAGGCAAGTCTTCCTTTGCTATAGTTGCATGGCAACTGCTCTCAAATGTCTTCTGAGGACTTCATAGCCAAAATGAAAAGAAAAGAAAGACAAGAGAAAGGTTTCAAAATGAATCATCTTGCAACAGATTACTTTTTCTTGCATCCTCACAGCTGCCATCCTTCATAGGGACTACTAGCTATGAATCTGTCCATTTTGGTTTCTCTCAGTTTCTCGCTTTTGCTAATTTAAGTTCAGTTCTCCACAGTTCCATATCAGTGTGCATTAAAAAAAAAACTTTATGAAAATTCACCAGTGCCAACTTAACCCAATATTCATGTTTTTATATGCAGTTTCCCCTAATCAAGAAATTTTTGCAATGCGCTTTCTCCTTATGCAATGCATTTTTGTACACCATTTCCACTAATATATTCATTTTAATGCATATTTTACCCTAGAATATGCACTTTTATGTACATCTTACATGACAAGAGAACAGCATTGCAAAGTTCAGAGCTGTATGAATTTCAAACGATAGCTGTGTTTCCATTTACTTATTGTTTTGGAAATCGACAGTTTACGTCAGTTCACCTTTAAATGAGAAATAAATGATGACACCCAACTCTATCTGCTGATGACACCCAACTCTATCTGCTGATGGATGGCCAACCTGACTCAAACAAGATGAATTTTAACAAGGAGAAATGTAAATTTCTACACTTGGGCAAAAAAAATGAAAGGCACGAATATAGGATGGGTGACACCTGGCTTGAGAGCAGTACATGTGAAAAGGATCTAGGAGTCTTGGTAGACCACAAACTTGACATGAGTCAGCAGTGTGATGCAGCAGCTAAAAAAGCCAGTGCAATTCTGGGCTGCATCAAGTATAGCATCTAGATCAAGGGAAGTAATAGTACCACTGTATTCTGCTCTGGTCAGACCTCACCTGGAGTACTGTGTCCAGTTCTGGGCACCACAGTTCAAGAAGGATACTGACAAGCTGGAACGTGTCCAGAGGAGGGCAACCAAAATGGTCAAAGGCCTGGAAACAATGCCTTATGAGGAACGGCTTAGGGAGCTGGGTATGTTTAGCCTGGAGAAGAGAAGGTTAAGGGGTGATATGATAGCCATGTTCAAATATATGAAAGGATGTCATATAGAGGAGGGTGAAATGTTGTTTTCTGCTTCTCCAGAGAAGCGGACACGGAGCAATGGATTCAAACTACAAGAAAGAAGATTCCACCTAAACATTAGGAAGAACTTCCTGACAGTAAGAGCTGTTCGGCAGTGGAATTTGCTCCCAAGGAGTGTGGTGGAGTCTCCTTCTTTGGAGGTCTTTAAGCAGAGGCTTGACAGGCATATGTCAAGAATGCTTTGATGGTGTTTCCTGCTCGGCAGGGGGTTGGACTGGATGGCCCTTGTGGTCTCTTCCAACTCTTCGATTCTATGATTCTATTCTATGACTCGGCCCCAGACACACTGGTCAGATGTTTGGAAGCTGTAGCTGGATGGTTGCGAGCGAGCCGGTTGAAGCTAAATCCTTCGAAGACAGAGGTCCTCCGGCTGGGTTGGAACGATATGGGGTTGGGGGGCCAACTCCCATCTCTTGCGGGGGCTCAATTAGTGCCAGCGCCTTCTGTCAAGAGTTTGGGTGTAACCCTCGATGGCTCCCTTTCTATGGAGGCACAGGTTGCAGCTATAAGAAAGGCAGCATTTTTCCATCTCCGCCGTGCTAAGCAGTTGGTCCCTTACCTCTCTCGCCCTGATCTCGCCACTGTGATCCATGCGATGGTCACCTCCAGGCTTGATTATTGTAACTTACTCTACGTGGGGCTGCCCTTGAAACTGACCCAGAAACTCCAGCGGGTGCAGAATGTCGCGGCGAGACTCCTTACGGGGTCTTTGCTGCAGGATCACATTCATCCAGTGCTATACCAGCTGCACTGGCTCCCGGTGGAGTACAGGATCAGGTTTAAGGTGCTGGTTTTAACCTTTAAAGCCCTATAGGACCCTCATACCTACGGGACCGCCTCTCCTGGTATGCCCCAAGGAGGACCTTTGGGCAAATAACAACACCTTGGAGACCCCAGGCCTCAGAGTGATTAGGCTGGCCTCGACCAGGGCCAGGGCCTTTTCGGTGTAACGCTCTGCCACAAGAGATCAGGGCCCTGCAGGATTTGACATCTTTCCACAGGGCCTGCAAGACAGAGTTGTTCCGCCTGGCCTTTGGTCAGGGCTCAGCCTGACTCCCCTTTTCTTTTTGTATAAGAACTAATATGAAAGAGACCGCCCAGCATTCTCACAGGCCCATATAAGATCAGCGTAAACTGTTGGGCCGATGAGCACTTACTGTTCCCAACCCTAACCCTGCGGAAAGCCATCTAATTGGACTATAATTTGATTTTGACATGTTTTTAGGAGGTAATTTAATTATTGTTTGATTTTATACCAATGCTATATATCTGATGTTAGCCGCCCTGAGCCCGACTTCGGCCGGGGAGGGCGGGATAGAAATAAAAGTTGTTGTTGTTGTTGTTGTTGTATCAAATTTCTCCTCCACCCTTTAGTCCAGGTTCTTAACTGCAGTGGAGTCAGGTGGAAGAGGAGTTTTTGGAGCCTAGGGGGCAGCTAACCATTCCTCAACTCCACTGTGTTTCTCTCAAATCTGCTAAAGCTCTCCAAGTGAATGGCTACATAAATGCAAAACGTTATCCTTCTTTGATCTTCAACAGTATTAACATGGTAATTCTTAAAAACCCTGATTCTTGATTTGCATTCAAATAGGGCCCATAATTTCACCATGACTGCATTACCCTTTTCATTTACTAAGGGTAATTTAAAGCGTTATTAAACGACTCTTCGTTCAAATAAATTTGCCTCCATGTTCATAGCCCAGCCTCTGGACTTCATTCAGCTGAGCATATTGGCATCTGTGCAAAGAAAAGGGCCGTTTAATAGACTGTTGCTTCCTCTAGAATGAAATGCGTCAGACAGTAGCTTATCTATTAAAAGCTTGCAAAAATGTTTGAGCTGGAGAAAATTTGGCCACTTTGAAATGTTTTCCGAAGCACTAAAACAAGTTTAGGTAGTGCTGGTTAGGAATGAGTGTCCTACAGCTTGCAGAGTACTTTTATGAAGATTTCCCCCCTTATGCATCCTGCCTCAAGCAATGTTAGTGAGAGAGAGTGGGGGGGGGGGAATGGGAAGAACTGTTTCCAATTAAAAGAAGCTGGAATGGAGAACTAAATCATGGTTTTCAAGGGGAAACAAATCATGGTTTTCTCCCATAAAAGACATTGATTTTCCCGATTCAGTGGCTTTGTAAAAATGAGAATTTACCAGGATCAATCTCGACAAGGAGGCAAAACCTTCCTCATTCTCCACCTTTCTGTCTTTGGATTAACCCTTTAACAAGGCAATCCTATGCATGCCTGTTCAAAAGGTAGGCCATTGAGTTCAGTGGGTCTTCTTAACAGACATGCATAGAATTACACTGTAAAATAGACTTACCATCCATTGTTTGTTTCAAGGAATGCAGTTGTCTCCTTTTCCCATCTTTTCCTATCTACTGTTAGGTAGATAGAATTTGAATCAATCCTGGGTTCCTTGGTAGGATTTGGGTTTTGTCTGAGAAGCAGGATGTGTGCAAAGCTGCATGATTTTTGGGGAAAGGGGACCCCTAAAAGGTTTTGTGTTACCTTGGTGATCCAGATCGAGGGGGAGGGGGCTGCTGCATACATGTGTCTGCTAAAAGCAAAACTATATCTCTTGTCAGAGACAAGCCAACATTAAATCATACTGTGCAAGTTGGAGTTAAGTCTTTATCAGCAAAAACACAACGGACATGGGTGTCAGGCCTAATGAGCACAGCAACACATCTCTGGTAGGTCTTGCTCTCATGAAACAGTTGCTGAGACTGAAAGGACCCAGCTCCCCACAGCTACCAAAACCCCCTCCTTTCCAGGTTTTTCCCAAAGCAATCAGAGACTGTGTCTGTGCATCACCAATCTTTCCTCCGCTCTTTTCAAGCCTCTTCTGGGTCTGGGGGCCAAGTAGGGGAAACTTGTTGCAGCCTCTGCTTCTGGACCTCTCTCTGTCACAGACTCTCCCCGCTCCCCGCGTCCTGTTCCCTCTTCAGCTTCTGAGACCTTCTCCTCCTAGGCTCCTCCCTCTTCTCCGTCTAACCACTTCTCGTTGTCCCACCACCACTCAAAGCCTTCTTCCCTTGGGGGTTCCCCAGCTGGTTCCTTCCACCATCCCTCTGTGTCCAGCTGCTCTATGACATCTCTATCTCTAACCCTATAATTTAGGGGAAATGCCAAGGGGGGGGGGCGAGGTGTGGGAAAGGCGGAGCAGCTCTGCAGGATTTAAAATTAGGTATCTAGCATAACAAAAATGCCGGGATCAGGAGGAGGAGCTTCTTTGTGACTGACACATCTGGTTTATAAAAAGTTTAGGAAATTATTTTATCAGTGCTCTCCAGTCCCAGTACTTTGGGGAGTGCTTTTTTTAAACATAGTTGGTGACTAGGCTAGATAGAACAAGTAGTGCATGCTTTTCACAGAATGCCTCTGGGTATTTTTATGTACAGTTTAGTATGGTTTTTGAGCTGAGAACTGGATCAAAAAGTTCAGAGAAGTGCAAAAGTGGAAGGATAACTGCATTCCATACACATATTACTCTGGAAGATGGAAATCAGAATGTTTTGCTTAAAAATACAGACATAAAAACACTGTTCAGTATCCCCACTATATACCCAAAAGTATGGATGGGGGACAAATTCGATTCAGTTGTCATTTAAAGCTGAATTTATCGAATGTGCACTTCCTTAAACAATATGTGAACTGAAACAAAACCATTCAAAATGGTTTGAAACTTACTATGTGGTTCCCCAAGCAAAGAATTTAGAAAGATGCATATATCAGCAGAAAGTGTGCATAAAATGAAGATATTGGTGAAAATAACTTACAAAAATGTATTGTATTAGGACAGGCACATTCAGCTCCATAGAGACTGCGATCTACTCCCAGTATTAAAAAACTGCCAGTGGAGGACTAAAGTTGTTGAGCTTTTTTTTGTGGAGGGGGGGGGAAAGGGGAGAATCAGAGTTGTTGAGCTTTTTTGGGGGGGGAGCAGAGTACTTTAGCTTCCTTTTAATTGCTCACCAACAGCTAACACCAAACAAGCGCCAAATTGACGCAACGGAGCGACAGAAAGAGAGGGTGGGGGCGGAGACATTAATTTCATATTTCTTAAAGTCACGCGAGTGAGAAGGATCCCGCGATTAAGTGTGATCGACCACGATCACCAGGGGATCTACCTGTCGATTGCGGTTGACTGGCCGGACAGGTCTGTGTTAGGAGAAACCACTTGGAAAAACGTCCACATTAGTCGAAACTGCATACCAAATTGGAGAAATTCACACTAAGATGCTGAATAAATTCAAAGAGTTTTTATTTTTATTTTTCAAGAACCTTTGCAAATTGCTGCAGAGATGTGAGGAACTGAATTAAAGACTGGATAAATGAGAAGCAGAGAACCAAAACCAATAGATATTTTCACCCTTACCCACATGGGCAATCTCCTCTCTGTGTCATCAGGAAGGAGCTGGCCTGCATTTCAGTGTTGTTGTGCAAGCGGGACCTTGAACATGTCAAGGTCAGGTCTTCTTAATTAGCCTTTGGCTAATTAGACAATCTATGGCCTTTTAGTTTTATATGATCTGAAGAGGAATTAGAGTATAATCTATGGCCTTTTAATATGGAGGGGGGTATTGTTTTTATGTGTTTCAATGTTACATATTTTTTGTGTTTTTATTTTGCAAACCACCCTGTGCTTACCTTCCAAGTTCCGGACTGCAGAATCCGGGACCGGCAGCCATTTGACACCGGAAGTTGTGTTGTAACTTCCGGTGTTGCTTTGCCCTTCTATGGGCACCAAAAATGGCCGCCACTGGCTTCAAAAGTCGCTTGTATGCATGACAGGAAGTGTGCCGACGCAACTTCCGGTGTCGCTCCGCCCATCTATGGGCACCAAAATGGCGGCCGCCAACACCGGAAGTTACGTCTATGCACTTCCGGACATGCGTAGATGC
Organism: Zootoca vivipara; assembly: GCF_965207765.1. NCBI lineage: Eukaryota > Metazoa > Chordata > Lepidosauria > Squamata > Lacertidae > Zootoca > Zootoca vivipara. Next base: position 86,897,214 of record NC_142590.1, on the reverse strand, counting down.
GACTTTTGAAGCTGGCGGCAGCCATTTTTTGTGCCCATAGAAGGGCAAATTGGAAAGGAAAAAAATGGCCGCCGGCAGGAGAAAATAATGGAGAAAAACGGGAGACGAAGTGATACGGGGGACCACCGGGAAAGGGTAAGTAAAAAAGGGGTTTTCCCGGGGAAAACGGGAGACTTGGCAGCTATGACCCTGTGATCCTTGGATGAAGGGTGGTATATAAAGTTAAACAATAATAAAGGGCAGGCGTAGCGCCAGCAAGCAACCCTCTTCATGCTTTCATTTTTACACCCAATGAACACCTGCACAAAATTTCCTCATTCATGAATTAAACATTAATGCCCATTTTACAGATGGCAAAATGAGGTGTTGTTTTGCTATTCAGCAATTAGATACCAACCTTGGGGGGCAAAGGGAGCTGTGCTGCATGATCAAGATCTCTTTCTGTGCCAGAAAACCATGCAGCATATTTACATCTTGAGTGAAATGGAGGAAGGGATTTGTGGAGAGGAACAATTGCTTCATTAAGGAAATGAAGGATGGACTCCAAGGGAATGTGTTGTTTTCAGCAGAACAGAAGCAGGTGCTAAGGGAACAGATGGGAATATTTGTTCAGCACATACCAAATAGTAGCTTGTTTGTGCTGCTGGGGAAATTGAAGGAGATAACCATGGTTCCAAGTTAGCCAATTAAGCATCTACCTCCAAAATTCATTAAAGATCCCCCCTTACCTATTAAGGCAAACAAACAAACAAACAAACAAACAAACACCAAACAGATTTATGATATTGGGAGATTTGTGATTGGCTCTCTCTCTGGATTTCAAAAGTTTAATAGCAACTGCAGGAGATGTGGAATCTGACTGAGACCACGGGGTTGTCGGGTATCCCTTGGCATTTTCCCAATTCAGAGTGCTTACCGTGAAGTGCCTTTATGGCCCATGTTTCTTTGAGATTTTGCAGGGCTGAGGCCGAGCCATTCTCATTGCGTTCATCAAGTTGTCTGAATACGAAAAAGGAGGAAAACAGAAAGGCGAAGAGTCAAAGGGATGGATGTTAATTAGGAAACAGTGCCATATGCCACAGTTGAATCAGATCTATGAAGGCTCTTGATAGTTCCCCAAGTCTTGCCTTGGGTGATGTTTAAATTTGGCACTGAATGCAAGACGCAGGTTTCTGCAGACACTGGGTTCACTTGCATTGGGAGTTCCTGGTTGGCAACATGGCTTCTATTAGGCACCAAGTTTAAACAGTGCTGAGTGCAGTCGCGACTTCACCTGTCCCACAACTGACATCATGGTAAGGGTAAAGCCACGGCTGCATTTAGCACTGTTTAAATACAATGACAGGGAGTTGTGAGCCCATGCATTAACCCCCGGGACCTAGAAGCCAGCCCCGTAAATAAGGAGACACAGCACAGAGATGTATGGGATTAAATTAGGCCACAATTTTATTGATTTCAGATGTAGAAAACCTTGGCTTAGGCCAGTGGACAGCATACCTCTCAGCCCCTGGTTGGGTCTGAAGATGCACAGGGAAGAGGGGTGTTGTGGGGGAGACTGCAAAACGTGGATTTACACAGCAGCACCCCCACTTCACCTATGGAAGGAGTTTGACCTTACGCCATTGCTCAGGGTCAATGACTACTGCAATCAACCCTTTAACGGGCCCTGCAAACACTGTCATATTAATGCAACCCCCCATTCTGAAAATAGACTATAGGATACCGTCCAATACCTAACACTGCCAAAGTTGTGACAATTGCTACAGGGAAGGCACAACCTGCAGAGCAGGGAAATTCCTTCCTGGCTCTGGGAAACAGCAACCATCATGTGACCGTAGCAACTTAGGAAGGGAAAAGGTTAGCCTGCAAGAAAACCACATTAAAATTAGAGGGAGGGGTAGGTGGGTGACGCTCTGGAAAACCAACTGAGGAGGTGGCCAGCAGGAGCCTGTCCTACCTGACCCTCACCCTGACCCCAGCCAGCCACCGATTGGCCAGCCAGAAAAAGGGCAGAGCAATGGCCAGGCAGCGAGGGGGGTGTCTCCAGGGCTCAGGAAGCCAATGCTGGTTCGCAAATCCCGCTCACCACTGCGACGGGTGAGCAGTAATTGTGGCTGGGGAAAATGATCTCTGGAGGATCCCCACCCATGAACTATATGAATTTGGAGGTGTATCAAATGCACTGTTGTTGTTTAGTCGTTTAGTCGTGTCCGACTCTTCGTGACCCCATGGACCAGAGCACGCCAGGCACTCCACTCTTCCACTGCCTCCCGCAGTTTGGTCAGACTCAAGTTCGTAGCTTTGAGAACACTGTCCAACCAGCTCGTCCTCTGTCATCCCCTTCTCCTTGTGCCCTCCATCCTTCCCAACATCAGGGTCTTTTCCAGGGAGTCTTCTCTTCTCATGAGGTGGCCAAAGTATTGGAGCCTCAGCTTCAGGATCTGTCCTTCCAGTGAGCACTCGGGACTGATCTCCTTCAGAATGGATAGGTTTGATCTTCTTGCAGTCCATGGGACTCTCAAGTGCCTCCTCCAGCACCATAATTCAAAAGCATAAATTCTTCGGCGATCAGCCTTCTTTATGGTCCAGCTCTCACTTCCATACATCACTACTGGGGAAACCATAGCTTTAACTATACGGACCTTTGTCGGCAAGGTGATGTCTCTACTTTTTAAGATGCTGTCTAGGTTTGTCATCACTTTTCCCCCAAGAAGCAGTCGTCTTTTAATTTAATGACTGCTGTCACCATTTGCAGTAATCATGGAGCCCAAGAAAGTAAAATCTCTCACTGCCTCCATTTCTTCCCCTTCTATTTGCCAGGAGATGATGGGACCAGTGAAGGTGATGGGGCATGTTGGACTAGATGGGTCCAATATGGCAGTTCTTACATCCTTGGAATTTCCTTAAGGGTGGCTTGAGAAAGTATGAGAGATGCCTGTTAGAACTGATGGTTCACACCACTCAGATTTCTCAGAAAGCTTTCTTTCCTGCCACTGAACTCTTATTATTCTCTTTAGTTCCAAGGGAAATCTGCGCATTATTTCTTTCCCTTTCATTTCCCATTTTGTGCTTCCTTTCCCCTGGCTGCTTTGATGTTGGCTCAACAGTGAATTTCTCGTTCAGCTCATTGCTGTAAGAGCCATTGTAAAGAAGAGGAGGTGTATTGGCTAGTTTCTTTAGCCCAGAGTTTCTCAAACTTCACATTCCCCAAATTAAAACTAGAGGCATACTTTTACCGTTGAGCAAAAGGTTGACTCTTCAGAATGTGGACGAGAAAAGAATTAACCACCCCCTGCATGTCTCAGTTCTGAGTGTTCCCCTTGAGCTTAAGGAGCCAAATCCAGCATGCAATGGAATTCTCCCCAGAGAGTAGGAATGCTTACAGCTTTTCTGCATCAGGAGTGATTGAGTAATCAAATCAAATCTATTCCAGAGAGGTGGCAGTACTAACCACACCACTGCCACTGAGGCTGATTGGAAGAAATTAGGGACAGAGCAATGAATCATACATAGACACAGCAAGACAACATCTCCTGAGGAATGATTGCTTTGGGCTTATATGATCCTTTAATGCAGGGGCAGGGAATCTCAGGCTAGGGGCTAAATATGCTCCTCCAGGCCCATCCATCAGGCTCTCAGGAGTCTCTCTCAGCACCCCTCTCCACTTCCACAGCCCCTCACTGGCCTGCTCTGCACCCTCCTGAAGTTTTCTTGCCTTACTGGAATATGTCCTTGAAGTATGTTTTGCATGTTTGGATGGAATGATGTTTGTATGATGTGGGTGTAAACCCCATGACTTGTGCATGGCTATAATTATAAGATTCACATCTTTTGCTCCTCCCACTTTTACCTCTGGTCCCGCCTACTGTGTGGCTCACAGAAGATTCACCACTAGGGTTGAAAAGAATTTTTGATGGGTGGTTGTGTCCCTAGATTGCTGATACCTCTCTCTTGTTTTAACTATGCAAGGATCCAAACTCAGAGAATGGGTTCACAATTAGCATATATAGAGGAATATTTCAAATTTATTAATAAGGCAACAAAATTAAGGGTGTAGCCAAACAGAAGCAAATGAGCGGAAAGTATACATAAGAATCAGACATAAAAATGAAAACCTGACCTGTTCAATAAATAAAACATACATAAAACACAGAATCTTAAATCTTGAGGGAGAACACATGAGCTCATCTAAGTTGAGCTGCCTTCAATATGAATTCAGCTGTATTAAACATTGCAGACCTGTCCGAATTAAACAACAGAGGAATATGAAAAGAAGAGCTTATGAAGAGCAACGACAGTCCTCTTATTATCTAATTCAATATGTGTTTCGACCATCTTCAACCATCTGACTACTCCACCTTTTGCTTTTTCCTGAGCTTGATTTAAGTGGCTTGTTGAGCATGAAGAGCCTTTCAACATTGGTAATGCGGTATTTCAGAAAGAGAAAAAATCTGAACATAGCTGGCGTGGAAGAGATGCCTGGATTCCCAAACTGCAGTGGTGGAGCTTCATGCTCCGGGCACCGGGGCAGAGAGCAGAGAGCAGGCGGGGACATGGCTGGCATGTGTTCTGGGGCCATGGCGTGCTGCCTGCAGGGGTGTGGAGTGCATCCCGGGGGCATGGCACGCCACCAGCAGGGGTGTGGCACACATCATGGCATAGGTGCCAACTCCCAGGCTGAAAAATCCAGGATCGGCAGCAGCGCGGCACCGGAAGTTGCACTGCGGCCATTTTGGAACTGGGCAGAGCAGCACCGGACATTGCTTCTACGCATGCTCTGCCCATTTCCAAAATCGCTGCAGCACCAGAAATCGCTTCTGCGCATGTCCAGAGACTCCAGACATGCGCAGAAGGAGCCTCCCCGGGCCAGTTAGAATCCGGGGGATTTATGGGTTTTTTAAAAAAATCCGGGCTGCTAGCAGTAAATGGCTGGAAAAACGGGGGTTTCCCAGGGAATACGGGAGAATTGGCAGCTATGCATCCTGGGGCCATGGTGCACTGCCTGCAGGGCATGGTGCCCAGCGCGGTCAGACACGATGACACCCCGCCGGGATAGTGGTGCCAGGGGCAGCTCACTTTCTCCCCCCCTCTTCCTCCGCCAGTGCAAAACTGCACAGAGCATGGCATCTTGTGGACTTCCAAATACGACTCCTGTGCTTCAGCATGCTAGTGCTTTAATTATTACATGTGCTGATATTTTCAAAGGTTCCAGCTGACAACATCAGGTATGCCAGTGATTGATTGCTGGCCAATATCCCATTTTGCTCAGGCCATGTTGCTTCTAGTGCATTCCGGAATTAAGATTGCCGGAAGAAATATCAACAACCTCAGATATGCAGATGACACAACCTTGATGGCAGAAAGTGAGGAGGAATTAAATAACCTTTTAATGAGGGTGAAAGAGGAGAGCGCAAAATATGGTCTGGAGCTCAACATCAAAAAAACCAAGATCATGGCCACTGGTCCCATCACCTCTTGGCAAATGGGGTGATGGGGGAAGAAAAAGGGGAAGAAATGGAGGCAGTAAGAGATTTTACTTTCTTGGGTTCCATGATCGCTGCAGATGGTGACAGCAGTCATGAAATTAAAAGACACCTGCTTCTTGGGAGAAAAGCAATGACAAATCTAGACAGCATCTTAAAAAGCAGAGACATCACCTTGCCGACAAAGGTCCATATAGTTAAAGCTATGGTTTTCCCAGTAGTGATGTATGGAAGTGAGAGTTGGACCATAAAGAAGGCTGATCGCCGAAGAATTGATGCTTTTGAATTATGGTGCTGGAGGAGACTCTTGAGAGTCCCATGGACTGCAAGAAGATCAAACTTATCCATTCTGAAGGAGATCAGTCCCGAGTGCTCACTGGAAGGACAGATCCTGAAGCTGAGGCTCTAATACCTTGGCCTCCTCATGAGAAGAGAAGATTCCCCGGAAAAGACCCTGATGTTGGGAAAGATTGAGGGCACAAGGAGAAGGGGATGACAGAGGACAAGATGGTTGGACAGTGTTCTTGAAGCTATGAACATGAGTCTGACCAAACTACGGGAGGCAGTGGAAGACAGGAGTGCCTGGTGTGCTATGGTCCATGGGGTCACGAAGAGTCGGACACGACTAAATGACTAAACAACAACAAAGTCCAACGTGTAAGAGCTCTATAGGTGCTTACAAAAAACAGGAAGGATATGGGTCTTCTGCACAAATCATTTGGCTAGGTGGCACTTTTAGATTGCTTAATATAATAAACAAAATCTCTGGTTGCTTTTATGTAAGAGCTGCCATGTTCTTGTCTGACACCAGATCCCAAAAGGAGGTAGCAGTTGCAGGACCATGGACAGTTCCAGATGACCAACTTGCTGCACCAAAGGTTGAGATGAGATGAGACGGGACGTTTTTGAGTCTCTTTCCCCAGACCTCCTCTCCCAGTTCTGCCTCCTTGTGGATAATTTTAGGATTCTATGGTCTGAAGATGGTCATTCCTCCTCTATAGCATTTGGCCTAGTCTTCTTCCGGCCCAGGTGGACCAGTGAGATACCGGGGGAGGCCTTTGTTTGCTCAGGGGCAAGTGCCTGTGAGGGTTGTGGCTCTCGACCACAACTGAAAAGTTAGCTACTCCTGGCATAAGCGCTGGTACACTAACTTGGTTTGCCTCACTTTTGGTGTCACCCTCTGGGGAAATGATCATTCCAAGTAGGACTGGAACCACCACAAAGCAGTGCTACCAGCCCCAAACTTGGACAGCCGCTTCAGAAGGATAGCATAGTTGATGGTATAGAAAGCCACTGAGAACTCAAGGAGAATTAACAGAGACACATTTCCCCTGTATCTCTCCTGACAGAGGGAGACTGAAGCAGTTTCTGTGCCAAAACCGAGCTTAAACCCCGACTGAAATATATCTAGAAAATCAGTTTCCTCTGAGAGCATGTGGATCTGGTCCACAACCACCCACTCAAGAAGCTTGTCCAAAAAGGAGAAATTAGTAACTGGCCAGTAGTTACTTAGATTTTCCAAATCCAGGGAGGGTTTTTTTGAGGGGTGGTTTTACCATCACCTCCTTCAAGCAGGCAGGGACCACCTGCAAAGAGGCATTCATCGCCTCCCTAGCCCAACCAGTTGCTGTCATTACTGTTGCCCATTTTCTGCTTCACATTCCAATGAGGCAGGGACAATGTGAGGCCTTGTGACATCAAAAGTGGTTGTCATGGGGATTGCTCAAAATGTCACAAATGGGCTTATAAACACCCAAGGCAGATGCCTTTAATCTGAAGAGCTGGAGGAGGTTGATACTAGGAAGATCATAGTCACGTCACTCTGAGAAGAGGCTGTTAAATCACAAAAGCATCCCATCAAAGGGCCATAAGAAACTGTCATATACTGAGTTAGACTATTAGTCCATCTTGCTCAGTACTGTCTACACAGACTGAAAGCAGCTATAGGATTTCAGGCAGGGGTCTCTCCCAGCCCTTTCTGGAGAACCTTCTACATGCAAGGCAGAAATACCACCGTGTGTGTATGTGTGAACCCTCCTGTAAGGGTGACTCCCTACAGGGAGCCAGCTCCCATCATCCTGACGTCCACCTCATCAAGTACAGAGAGCGCCAGTGGTTCTGAAGCAGCCAGAGGGGGAGGGAGAGACTCAGAGGAGGAGAGAAATCAGAGGGAGGAACAATGGGAAGGCTCGGGGGGCGGAGGGATGCAGGCAGATGCTCAGGGATGTTGCAGAGCCAGGGCACCAACCACTTAGGGAGGAAGCTGAAAGGGCATTGAACCTTCCGGCGCAAGAAGTAAGGAGAGCGCTACAATGCAGGTCAAGGGGGCGGCGTTTTGGGGTGCCCCAACTACTTCGCTGGAATAGGAACAGATGTACGCCATTGCCGGATTCTGATTCGGGATGAGAGGTCTAGTTTTAAGCTGTCTCTACACTGTAAATAAATAGCGCAATAAACATATTTGAAGACAAACTGGACTCAGGTGGAGTTACTCTAGAGCAGTGTTCCTCAACCTTGGGCCTCCAGATGTTTTGAGACTACAATTCCCATCATCCCTGACCACTGGTCCTGCTAGTTGGGATCATGGGAGTTGTAGGCCAAAAACATCTGGAGGCCCAAGGTTGAGTACCACTGCTCTAGAGTAGCCACAACAACCCTCTGACACCTCCCAAACAAGAAAAGGAAGGAATTTATTATAAAGCATTAAAGAGCTAAATGGAAAAATGAAGTACAGCAGCATCTATTTACAGTACTGGGTGGGGATGCATAAACAATATTCTAACTCAACCACACTTCTACCTTCAAGAAATGAGAGTTCTAAGCTAAAAGGGGTGGATTTAGCTAAGACAATGAGGAAGTCTATAGGAGGCAACCAAATCGTAAGGAAGGAAGGAAGGTTTGTTTTTGTGACGGTTACCAGGAAAACTAAAGATGTTCTCCTGGTGGCAGTGGTGGAAACAAAGGTTGATGCTTCATGCTGTCAGACCCCTGGTCCATCTACGTAGCTCAGTATTGTAAACACTGACTGCCACTGGCCTATTTTAATCCCAGACCTACGCTGTATTGTGTCTTAATTATTTGGGCCTAGCTCCCAGGGAGGAGGCTTTGCGCCTAGGCACGCAAATGTTTAGAGACCTTCCGGATCTTATCTGGAGTGGTCTTCACAGCCATAGTGCAAGGCAAGTGGGCACAGTTTGTGGTGGACTAACTCTCCACCACTCCCCACCACCCTCTCTGTGTGGAAGGTTTGCTTCGCAATGTACATTTTTAAAAAGATGCAGATTTGCAATTGGTATCATGTGTCACCAAGGCACTCAGATATGATGGGCTGCCCTATAGATGTTGCATCCCTTCCAACCTCCCACAAACAAGGATAGGGAGGGATGCCCTTGTGTGTTTGTAACACTTCTATCTTCACACCAAGCATCAGTGCATGAGCACACCTACCTTCCTTTGCCATTACAGTTTGCTAAAGGCTTTGGCTACCACCAGACCAAATGCTCCTAGCACTACAAAATAATTGTTCCACCCACACTACCGTGTTTCTCATATTATAAGACATGTCTTATATTTATTTTTTCCTCAAAAAAACACACTATGGCTTATTTTCAAGGGATGTCTTATTTTTTCCTCCTCCTCCTGCCGTGGCCGGCATTGCTGCTACGCCTATCACTATGTCTTATTTTCGGGGTATGGCTTATATTCCTTGAATGCTTAAAAATCCTGCTATGGCTTATTTTATGGGTATGTCTTAAAATATGAGAAACAGGGTAGTGGACAGAATTTATGATCAGGGAATGGAAAATTTCCTCTCATTCTCCCACCTTTCCCAATGCATGTGATGCTGTCTGGCCGTGTGCGTGCTTTCACATATGTAACCTAACTTGCAGGAGAGGACAGCCAGAGTGGGACCATGGCATCAAATGAGTAGGACTTCATTCCACCGTGGTTATGACTGCAATCAGCCCACTACGAATCCCACCCCACAGCTGCTATTCGAAATACCAAAATAGGGCTAAGAGTTGCCCCAGTTTGCAGCTGGGACAGACGAAGGCGCCCGGTTGTGCTGATGAAGATGCACCATGGCATTTCTCCAGTGTGGTGTAGAGGTTAAGAGTGGTAGACTTGTAATCTGGGGAACCGGGTTCGCGTCTCCGCTCCTCCACATGCAGCTGCTGGGTGACCTTGGGCTAGTCACACTTGGGCTAGTCTCAGCCCCACCCACCTCACAGGGTATCTGTTGTGGGGGAGGAGGGGAAAGGAGATTGTTAGCCGCTTTGAGACTCCTTTGGGTAGTGATAAAGCGAGATATCAAATCCAAACTACTACTACTACTCTTCTTCTTCTTCTTCTTCTTCTTCTTCTTCTTCTTCTTCTTCTTCTTCTTCTTCTTCTTCTTCTTCTTCTTCTCTCTGTGCTCCTCGCGGTGGTCATTCTTCCTCTGGTCACTGCTGTGGATACACGCCACGGCCAATGGTCTGATTGTCTACGGTGATCTTGTGAAAAAAGGACAGTGACATAGAAAACTGCCTTATCCTAAATTAAGATTATTGGTCCATCTAGCTCAGTATTACACTGACTGTTACTAGATCTCATTTTCGGACAGGGGACCTTCTGAGCTCTATCTTCCAGGTCCTTAATCTTCCAACATTTAGCTTCATTGGATGGCCCCCAAGTTGTAGTATTGTGAGAAACGCCTCTCTACTCACTTCCTTCACACCGGCTGTATTGGACTGGTGTGTGTGTGTGTGCGTGTGTTGGACTGGGAGTAGAATGTATAGGATTGCAGAATAACCTATTAAAGAGGTTGCTCAGAGGACCACTATATAACTGAGAACTCTGCTCTTTTCCATCACATCTAGCATACAAAGCAATCCCCCTGATTCCTCAGCTTTGTTTTCCATAGATGCTCATTTTTTATTCACTTGGACTCCTTTGCAAGTTGAGAACAAGCAGCAACAGAATAAATCACCCAGAAAAATGCACACACTATATATATGCACACATACACATTTAGCAGTGAAGAACTTTTCAACTTCCTATCATAACTCTTTACAGTTTGCATTTCTTCTTTCCTAAAAGAATATTTGATCATATTCCAGGACTTCTATTCAAGTGCCTATTCAAGACTAAACAATGAGGTTTAGCATATAGCTTCAAAATGTTACTTGGGAAAGGCAAAATAGGGAAGCTTGAATTAGAGAGAGGTGAGATCACCCAAGGACAACTCAGGGTGGCTTTGCAGCTGCCTTTACAAGGAGCAGGGGCTGTGTAATTTCACCGTATTAGGGAGGATATTTACCTTTTGAGGCAGAATGAAGGCTCAACAAGACATGACCTTAAATGCGTATTTGCATTTAATATGCAGTGTTTTAAATAATGAAAATAGCATCAGGTTGTGTGTGTGTGCATCCGCAGAATTAGCAGGATCAGGGCAAGTGTTGTAAGGGAGAATCTAATCCAATGAGAGAATACATGCTCTCTCTCTCTCTCTCTCTCTCTCTCTCTCACACACACACACACAGAGAGAGAGAGGGGGGGGGAAGGCCAACTATAGAAGTGGATTTGTTCTTAAGCGAATTATTTTGGGAGCTTAGAGGAAGAAGAGGCCTAAGAAAAAAGGATGTTTTGGGGCAATGTATCACAAAGCTGTTCTAAATAAATAAATAAGCAAGCTATTGGCCGAGATCTTTCTATCAACACTCTTCCACTTACACCCTCACACACTCTACTTCATGATGAAGGCAGTTAATATCACTCTACCTAAAGCTTCACATAAACAACAAGTCAAATCTCTGCCCCATCCCAGAATTCATTATGGAAACCATTTCAAGGCTTTGCCTCAGAGCATGTAAGCTATTCCATAAACACATCTATATCACTTGTTTACTGCCAAAGCAAGTTACGAACATCAGACCATACAAAGAGCCTTCTGGATCAGATCAATGGACCATCTGGTCCAGCATTCTGTTCGCACAGTGGCCAGTCAGATGCCTGCAAGCAAGACCCAAGGACAAGCACACACTCCCCTCTTCCAGTTTCCAGAAGCTGGTATTCAGAAGCATTTCTGCCCCCAGCCATTAAGGCAGCACATAGCCATTGTGGCTGGTGGCCATTGGTAGCCTCATTGCCATTCACAAATCAAACAGTGTAGGCATTCATTTGATGTCAGATACATCATCACCATCATCTTCAGCATCATAGCTGTCATTCCTATCATTATTAATCACCTTCCACCACCTGAAACGCCATGCTTTCCAATGATATATGGTGATTTTGATTGGCAATGCTCATTCAGCCATGCAGAACATTCACCCATACAAATTCTAGCATTCTGCATAGTAGTCACCAGCCATCAGAAGTTACCCAAAGTGGTTGTGGCAATCCAGCCATCTGGGAAAGGTGTAAATAATAAAATTGTTGTTGTTGTTACTCATCAAATGCCTTCAGCTATCAAGCTACACAAAAGCATTGATTGCTAGGTCCATTTTGCATAAGCATAGAACATAAGCTTGCAATATGATGCTCCAAACTAGAACCTTTTTATTTGTATTAAACAACAAACAACAACAACAATTTTATTATTTATACCCTGCCCATCTGGCTAGGTTTCCCCAGCCACTCTGGGTGGCTTACAACACATAAAAATTTGTAAAACATTAGACATTAAAAAATTCCTGATGCAATCTTCAGATAGGATCAATTGCACATTTGCATTGATGCAGTTTTGTGGCTCCCAGGTGGCTCTGTGGGTTAAACCACAGAGTCTAGGGCTTGCTGACCAGAAGGTCGGCGGTTCGAATCCCTGCAACGGGGTGAGCTCCCGTTGCTCGGACCCAGCTCCTGCCCACCTAGCAGTTCGAAAGCACATCAAAGTGCAAGTAGATAAATAGGGACCGCTCCGGCGGGAAGGTAAACGGCGTTTCCGTGCGCTGCTCTGGTTCGCCAGAAGCAGCTTTGTCATGCTGGCCACATGACCCGGAAGCTGTCTGCGGACAAACGCCGGCTCCCTCGGCCTATAGAGCGAGATGAGCGCCGCAACCCCAGAGTCGGACACGACTGGACCTGAAGGTCAGGGGCTCCTTTACCTTTACCTTTAGTTTTGTGTGTTACTGCAATATTTTTGAGCAGGCTGTTATCTTGCCTACTATCATCCCCTTGTGAGTCCACCAGCTGTTGCGTACCCCTGGCAGCACCCCTGCAAAGAATATGCATGGGTTAAGGTTAGGTTCTTGCCAGCACCAATTATAAAGTTAGCGACTCCTTGGAGTGATCGGATCTCTCTTTTGTGATAACAAGCATGTGTGAACAGAAAGGGAGAGACTGTATTGTCGAGGGACAACAAAATATATGACGGCGCATTACTTTTTTCTTTTTGCTGGAGAGATAATGAGATGTGAAAGGAACAGTTTCACACAGATGGCCGTCTCATGTCTTGTGGGAAAGTTTCTGGCTGGTTCTTATTCTTTCCCCTGAATAAAGTAGAATTGCATCAGCAGCAGTGGACAAAAGAAAGAGAGCATCAAAACAACAGCAAAATGTTGATTCCAAGGAACTGAGAACTAGAGGGTGAGGCACAGGACGTACTGCAGAAACTTTCTCCAGGACAGAAATGGAGGTTGGGGGTAACTATTACAAATTCGCATCAAGGGGATTGAACTAGAGCTGTCCATTGTTCTCAGTCCATGGGATGATGAAGACATCATTAGGGATGGCCTAAACAAAACATTTCTTATCAGTATCACTTTTGCATACGGCCACGTGTCCAATCAGGAAGTTCTTATTCAGAGAGATACCTGCCTAAACAGGTGTGTCTTCAAGAGCTGGTAAATGCCATTACCAATGAGACCTCTAGCAGTTCAGCAGGGAGGGAGGCCCACAACACTGGTGTCACCAGTGGAAAGGCCATCCTCTGTGTTGCCATAAGCTGATAATCACCAGCTAAACCAGGCACCCCCAAATTTCCGCCCTCCAGATGTTTTGGACTACAATTCCCATCATCCCTGACCATTGGTCCTGTTAGCTAGGGATCATGGGAGTTGTAGGCCAGAACATCTGGAGGGCCGCAGTTTGGGGATGCCTGAGCTAAACCATAGCAAAACCAAAGAGGTTCCAATAGAGGAAAAGAGGTTTTTCTCAGGTAGCTTGTGTCATACATTGTCATAGGTGTGTCAAACGTGTGGAGGAAAACCTTAAACACATTGCAGAGTTCAGCAGAGTTCCCAAAAATAGACCAGAGGCAATACTACTTCATTCAGCAGAGCTTTACTTGTGCTGAAGGCAAATGAGAGTAATGGTTATCAAATCCAATACAATCAGGATTGGCTCAGTCCATACAAAATCCAGTTGCAGCATTTATAAACTTAACTCATAATAAGACTAAACCTTAGCACTAAGCATCCTTTGTACAGAAACAGAAACACTACACCAGAAGGAAGAGAGCTAAAGAGAAAAGTAAGACCCGAGCTCCTTTTGGCCTGTATTTATAGTCAGCATAACTCTGCAGAATAGAGAGAACTATTTCAAAGCAGCTTCCCAGAAGGTATAACCCAAACAATCATTAACCCTTCTGCCTCTGCTTCTCTCACACAGAGAAGCTTGTAGTAGTTTCTTGTATTAATCAGAATAGAAGAGAATAGGAAATATTTTTACACATGAGATCAATACTTTCTGAGCTAAGAAATGCAAACTGACATCTTGGTCCAGAGATATCGAGAGCCTTATCTATAAATAGCAGGACCTCAAAACTGGTTTGGTGACTAGTAGGCAATCTGCAGATCCCTTAGTACTGGTGTGATATGGGCTCAATAAGGAGCACCACCCATGGATCTGGACCATCTCCAGACCATTAGTCTGAGGGGATCAGGTCACTTTGCATTGGAATTTGCAAAATAAAAATAAACATTTAATCAAATTCCTCAAATATTCCTAGCTGCCATTGGGTTATCACACTGACAGACAAAGGCTGTCCAGGATCACAGGGAGATGTTATTCTCATCACTTGCCGCAAGATCCTGAGAGTTTCTGGATGTAAAAAATGTGTTCTACTACTGGACTTACAGTTCCTTCACTAATGGAGCTCTCTGTGGAGAAAGCATCTGCTGCCTTATCTGCTATGCAAAGAAATGGCTAGTTTTGAATTCTGCTATGGACTGCTGCAGAGCACCTTGGCATATTTACTGTGGCATGAAGAACTGGTCACTTAGGCCTTTGGCACACACAAATTGTCAGAAGCTGAAAGTTAATCCAAGCCGAAGAAAAATAAATCACTCGCCCAGAGCCTGGGAGTTCTGTGATTCATCAGCACTCTGCCTTTTCTTGGATGGAGAACTACATTGCAAATTACAGATAAATTGCAAATTTCAAAGGATGGATGCATTCCAGTTTGCATATTGTTTCAAAAAGTATGAGTAGGGAAGTCATTTAAATATGAACTGCATTGAATTCCTCCACCATCCCTAATGGGGGCCCTCTTAAGAAGAATATTGTTTTCCTTTCTTAAAAATATGATCAGATCTGTTGTTCTGGGGGAGCCTCCTGTTCAGTCTGCTGGGTGGGAACCTGAAATTCCGCTACAAAGTCCTGCTTTGACAGCATCAATGGCTAGCATATGGACCCTCAGCCTGATCCAATCAGGCTGGGTTTTTTTATGTCAGCACTCCCTCTAATAGCAAACCTAGGTACTGAGTGCCAACAGAAATGTTGCCAGAAAAGGGCTACTGAGAAATAAGGAGGAGGTATCAACATGCTTGGAGGGATTCCAAGTTTTGCAGAAGTTTTGTTTTGTTTTGTTTTTTAATCCACTCCCCACACAATAATTTCCCAATTACCTTATTAAATCTAGCTGCTTTATATATCAAAGTAATCATTAATTTGCTATCCAAAGGCTTTAGAATTAAAAGCTTCCTGTATGCCACTATGAGTAATTTGATGAAATTATTGCTACTAGAGCTATTACCTGCCAATCGAACCAAGAGATTAGGGGAAGAAGAGAACAATAAGACCACAGACTGATGAAAGTTGACTTTTAATCATTAGGCTTGTTAACATTTCCCCCCAAAATTCTCCAGGTCCCAGGCAAGATCTGGGGGATATTTTCACCGACGTAATTCAGGGAGAGTTGTGGGCTTAACTTCCAAGAGCAAATTTGTTTCAACTCTAAATAAGGGACTTCTTACCTTTTTTTTTTTTTTACAAAATACTTTACACCGATTCAAAGCTATTCAAGAGGGGCTACAGCAGCCCAGATTCTTATGGAGGAAGAAATGGTCAGGTGAAAAGCCCATCTAGTCCATCATCCTTTTCTCACAATGACCAACTAGATGCTTCTCAGAAACCCACAAGTGGGACCTGAATGTATGAACACTACCCACATTTGTGATTTCCAGCAACTGGTATTCAGAGCCATCGAAAGCCTTAAAACTGCATGAAATTGTCTAATCCTTTTATAAAAAACTATCCAAGTTGGTGGCCCTCACTACCTCTTCTGGGAGTGAATTCTGTATTTTGATTGTACGAAGAAGCATTTATTTATGTCTGTCCAGAATCTTCCAACATTTGGCTTCATTAGATGGACCCAAACGGTGGCATAGCGGGGGTTGCCAGCATGCGGGGCCACACAAAGTGAGGGGAAACAGGTGGAGAAAGCATGCAAATTCAACTGCCTAATGGTGTCCACGTCACCCAGGAGACTGCAGCTACAGAGATAAGAAAAGAAGAGTCGTTTCATTGTCTGGAGAGCTCACTTCCTGGTTCACATGGAGACGCTGTTTTCAACAGAGCCCGGTGATAGACATGCACAGCTGCATTGAAGCAGCACTGGGTGTTTAAATTTTGTGCCCCTAACAATTTTGCGCCCAAGGCAACCACCCCCCGTGCCCCCCTATGCTACTCCACTCGTTCCAAGTAGTAGTACAGTGGAACCTCGGTTTATGAATTTTCGGTTTATGAACGCCGTGGACCCATCTGGAACGGATTAATTCACTTTCCATTACTTTTAATGGGAAAGTTCGCTTCAGTTTATGAACAGACTTCCGGAACCAATTACACCCATGTTTCAGTTTATGAACGCTTCAGTTTAAGTACTCCGCGGACCCGTCTGGAACGGATTAATCCACTTTCCATTACTTTCAATGGGAAAGTTCGCTTCAGTTTATGAACGGTTACTCCGCGGACCGTCTGGAACGGATTAATCCACTTTCCATTACTTTCAATGGGAAAGTTCGCTTCAGTTTATGAACGCTTCAGTTTATGAACAGACTTCCGGAACCAATTGTGTTCATAAACCGAGGTACCACTGTAGTATTTGTGAGAACCTTTGTTAGCTGTTCCAACACAGCAAGCTACACCTGTTGGAAATTCCTAATAATAATAATTTATTATTTATACCCCGCCCATACTCTGGGCACCTTCCAACCAAATATTAAAAACAACACAGCATCAAACATTAAAAACTTCCCTAAACAGGGCCGCCTTCAGTTGTCTTTTAAAAGTAAAATAGCTGCTTATTGCCTTGACATCTGATGGGAGGGCGTTCCACAGGGCGGGTGCCACTACCGAGAAGGCCCTCTGCCTGGTTCCTTGTAACCTCACTTCTTGCAGCGAGGGAACCGCCAGAAGGCCCTCGGCGCTGGATCTCAGTGTCCAGGCTGAATGATGGGGGTGGAGACGCTCCTTCAGGTATACAGGACCACATGAGAGGAGCTCTGCTGGATCAGAACAAGGTCCAGCATCCTGTTCCCCTGTGGGCCAAGCAGATGCCGGTGGGAAGCCTGCAAGCAGGAGGTGAGTCAAACAGTGATCTCCCTACCTGTGTTTCCCAACAACTTGTTTTCAGAGGCATACAGCCTCCGACAGTGCAATGGTGGCAGAAATCAACACCAATGTCTTGGTGGGGGGGGGGAATTCCTTTTCTTGCCCAGCTTGCTCCACTGAGAAGCAAAATTAAGTCACAAGAAAGATACAATTGTTTTCCTGATGCATACCGAGATCCAAGTAAACAGATTGATTGTTTTGGAGAGGCTTTAACATAGCTGTCACCACTTATGACTAAATAAGCTTTCCAAATCTCTGCTGGATTTTTGCTTGCCCGAATGGAAATACTGCCTTCCTTGTTTAAGAGAAATTGGTTTTGCATGGGCATACTTCCGTCCTTGCCTCTCTTGCAATATATATCCAGTGAAAATGTGCTGGAGATAGATAAGCAGTATTTTAAGCTGCTTGGGAATACAGAGGAATACAAAGCAGGAAATCTTGATACGGGCAGTGAGAAATATTGCAAGGTATTATGGCTCTCGGAATGGTAATGATGGTGTTTGTCAGAATGGGACTCTGCAGATTTCCCCTGGAATCAATCTAGATGTCAGTGTGCATACATGTGATAATATAAAGCTGGGAGGAACTGTGAACATTTTAGGAAGCATTTCTCTTTGTCATTCCACAGGTCCTTGGTAAATGCAGAGAGGAAAGGTGGTTTATCTGTTTATCTCCTGGTTCACCAGCCATTACAGAGGATTCTGGGATAATAGTGGATCGCCAAACAGAGCACAGGAATAAAAGAAGCTGCCTTATACTCAATCCAACCATTGGTCCATCTAATTCAGTATTGTATACACTGACTGGCAGCAGCTTTCCGGAGCTTCGGACAAGGGCTGTTTCTTGAACCATGGACTTTCTGCATGCAGAGCATAAGAACAGTACAGGTATGTGAGTGTCGCACTAACCATGGGCATTGGCGAGGATCTAATTTAAGACATTAACATATCAAACAATCTCTAATGCATGGTCAGTGACGATAAGAATACAAATTAGAATGTTGGAAATATGTGCACTTTTGACAGGATCTATCCCGAGTCCCAATGTATTCTCACTCTTCAATTCTATGATTCTATGATCTTCCACATGCGCTGTATCAGGAAGATTTGGGGCATCATATGGCAGAACTGGATATGGAACAACTGATTGGTTCAAACATGGGAAAGGAGTACGACAAGGCTGTATATTGTCTCCCTGCTTATTTAACTTAGATGCAGAATTCATCATGTGAAAGGCTGGACTGGATGAATCCCAAACTGGAATTAAGATTGCCGGAAGAAATATCAACAACCTCAGATATGCAGATGACACAACCTTGATGGCAGAAAGTGAGGAGGAATTAAAGAACCTTGTAATGAGGGTGAAAGAGGAGAGCGCAAAATATGGTCTGAAGCTCAACATCAAAAAAACCAAGATCATGGCCACTGGTCCCATCACCTCCTGGCAAATAGAAGGGGAAGAAATGGAGGCAGTGAGAGATTTTACTTTCTTGGGTTCCATGATCACTGCAGATGGTGACAGCAGTCACAAAATTAAAAGACACCTGCTTCTTGGGAGAAAAGCAATGACAAACCTAGACAGCATCTTAAAAAGCAGAGACATCACCTTGCCGACAAAGGTCCATATAGTTAAAGCTATGGTTTTCCCAGTAGTGATGTATGGAAGTGAGAGCTGGACATAAAGAAGGCTGATCGCCGAAAAATTGATGCTTTTGAATTATGGTGCTGGAGGAGACTCTTGAGCAGGCATCCCCAAACTGCGGCCCTCCAGATGTTTTGGCCCACAACTCCCATGATCCCTACCTAAGAGGACCAGTGGTCAGGGATGATGGGAATTGTAGTCCAAAACATCTGGAGGGCTGAAGTTTGGGGATGCCTGCTCTTGAGAGTCCCATGGACTGCAAGAAGATCAAACCTCTCCATTCTGAAGGAAATCAGCTATGGTTTTCCCAGCACTGATGTATGGAAGTGAGAGCTGGACCATAAAGAAGGCTGATCGCTGAAGAATTGATGCTTTTGAATTATGGTGCTGGAGGAGACTCTTGAGAGTCCCATGGACTGCAAGAAGATCAAACCTATCAATTCAGAAGGAAATCAGCCCTGAGTGCTCACTGGAAGGACAGATCGTGAAGCTGAGGCTCCAATACTTTGGCCACCTCATAAGAAGAGAAGACTCCCTGGAAAAGACCCTGATGTTGGGAAAGATTGAGGGCACTAGGATGACAGAGGGGATGACAGAGGACAAGCTGGTTGGACAGTGTTCTCGAAGCTACGAACATGAGTTTGACCAAGCTGTGGGAGGCAGTGGAAGAGTGGAGTGCCTGGTGTGCTCTGGTCCATGGGGTCACGATGACTAAACGACTAAACAACACCAACAATGGCAGGACAGAATTTCAAACACAGATGTGCTCTCCCAAGCCCACATTCCCAGCACTCCTGTGTCAGCGACATCTACACTGGCTTGGCCAAGTGCCCAGAATGCATAACTCTGTTAAAGCATGGTGATGATAATGCCAAGGTTGCAGGTTCGATCCTGGTATGGGACAGCTGCATATTCTTGTATTGCAGGAGTTTGGATTAGCTGATCCTAGAGTTGCTTTTCAACTCTACAATTCTAGGATTCTAGGTTCTGCAAGGATGTGCTTTACGGGCACCAGGCCCATTGACAGACCAACCCTGTGCTACAAAGATGCCTGCAAGCATGACATGAAGACTGGCAACATCAACCACGCTGTGTGCGAATCCCTTGCAGACGACTGCAGCACTTGGAGACAGTCAGGTCGTGCATCCACAGCAGTGACCAGAGGAGGAATGACTGCTGGAAGGAGTGCAGAAAGAAGAAACACCATGGTATACCCATTTCAGCACAACTGGACGCCTTTATCTGCCCCAGCTGCAACAAAACATGTCTCTCCCCTATCCGTTTCTACAGCGGCAACGGGCACTGTAACTCTCTAATGGTTTGATCTTACCCGTGAAGGCTCACTCTTCCATTGTCTCCCAAATAGACAGGTGCCCATTCTTATTTTTATTCTTATACCTGACTACACTGCTTAGACACAATGTTGTTAAGTGCAGTATATAAATTACTGCAATGAAATGCATATCTGCTCAATTCTATTTGCAAGGACGATGGAAAAGTAACAATCCCATTTAGAAGAAGAATTGATTACAAATCCAGCAATTGTCATGTGTGTGCTGTTTTCACACCAGATGCTCGCCTCTTCTTTCAACTCTTTCGATTATGTTGGTAGTAATTAAGAAAACGAGGGGGAATAGCAAAATATGTGACTTCTGACAACTTAGACAAATCCACTGGCTGAAAGCAAGTAGGCTACATACTGATCTCCATACCTTCGCAATAGTGGGTGTTACTTAAGGCTTGATCATTCCTCACCTCAGGGTGTCTGAGACTTTCAGAACTTCTCACTTATCCAAAGGCATTTCTAAAATATGAATTTAACACATACAGTTATGACTGAGCATGCCTTAGAGTAGGCATCCCCAAACTCGGCCCTCCAGATGTTTTGGGACTACAACTCCCATCATCCCTAGCTAACAGGACCAGTGGTCAGGTATGCTGGGAATTGTAGTCCCCAAACATCTGGAGGGCCGAGTTTGGGGATGCCTGCCTTAGAGGCAGTACGATGGGCAAATGACTCCAATCGTGAAAATTCATCAGCACAGTAGTGTACATTTCGTCCAATACACACATTTTGTTTGCATCGTGTATGGATTTCCCCCAATGCAATATATTTTGTATGTAATTTTCACCAACATGCACATTTTATGCATTATTTCCTCTCCTAAAAATGCATTTTTGTAACACCTTTTGGGGTGGGAGGGACTGCATTGCAAAATTCAGAGAAACATGAATTCCAAAGGTTAGCTGTGCTTTGGGGCCAATGTTGTTTGAGGAGGTGCAACTTAAAATGCAAATCAAACCAAATTTCTTCCCCACCCCATCCTGCGGATCTT
This sequence comes from Zootoca vivipara, assembly GCF_965207765.1. Classification (NCBI taxonomy): domain Eukaryota; kingdom Metazoa; phylum Chordata; class Lepidosauria; order Squamata; family Lacertidae; genus Zootoca; species Zootoca vivipara. Next base: position 86,875,940 of record NC_142590.1, on the reverse strand, counting down.
TCAGAGCTGTAGTTTGTTTTGTATTTCAACAATGACACAATGAAGAGATGCTTGAGAATAATTCCGTGGCAAATGTTTCTGTATATATGAACTTCTGTATTATACGTGATCTGTGTGAATAATGGATGCTCAGTCGCCCCAGTTGCTTTCTCTGGATATGGGGGGTGGGGAGGAGCACCTTCTGTCTCTCTCTAACTCTGGTTCTGTTTGCGCAATCCCAGCAAGATGTCATTGACTATTCTGTGCCACAGGAAATAAATGAGGAGAAATTGGAATGATGAAGGAGGACCTACAACAGTTGCTTAGATGGGGCTGCTGTTTTTCCCATCTCTGCATGACAAGCGCAGCTGCCAAATTCTGTCTCCTGCACAGCTGTTAAGAAGAGTACAGAGGTCCTGCCTTCCTTTGCATCTGGCCACCCTCGAAGGAGCACCATAGGTGGTAAGGAGAAGGAGGGCGCACCTGGAGCACACAGCAGCAGTTCAAGGAATCCGCTGTTATGGTAATGATCGTTTCTGTTGTTGCTGCAGGAAGGAGAAGCTTAAATGAGCAACATCTCTCCTACATTTTGCTAAATGCCTTCTTTACACACACGGGCATGTGCTCCAGGAGAAAAGCGACAGATTTAGTTCCCTTCCTTACCAACAGCTGTTCCCAGCTTTAATTATGTGTGGCACACAAACAGCATCTCAAATCAAAATGCTTTTCTTTGGGAGGATTGGGGGGGGAGGGAGAATTATTCCCTCTTTGAAACTCCAATTTGTGCATAGATTTATCGCTATAAACAGGATATTAGAGCCACAAATGTGATCACTTATTTTTAATGAGTGCTTCAAAGTTAATCCATTTTACTCTCTGGATGTTCTCAGCTGCCTTTGACATAATTACATTCCTGTTATCATTAATTCACAACACACCCCTTCGTGCTAAGCAATCTCTTCTTCACCCTTCATCCCTCCCCCCCCCAACCTCTGCTTTCCCTTTTCGGAATGTGCTTCAATTTGTACCCATCACATGAAGCTGGAGAAGGGTTGAAGAAAAGCGCAACATTTTAAATGGAGAGGGGGGCGGGGTTTGAAAGCACTTCTCTGTCTTCCAAGCAAGCATGCATTTTCCTCTCCACATCTGAGCCTTGAAACAAAACAGTTTGTAGCAGGGGTGGAATCCAGTATGGATGACACTAATTGGCTAGCATCCATGATGTCACAACAACCCTGACTAGTTTTAAAACAATGTTTTCAAATGTATCAATTTTCAGACAGGCAAGGGATAAATGTAAAGTATAAACAGACACCTGGCACTTGGTGGAGGGTGGTGGTGGTGGGTACACCTAGCCTGAAACTGAGGGGGGAGTATGATTGGTGACTAACCTAGGTCACATTCACATCCTGCATGATACCTCTTTAAACAGTCATGGCTTCCCTCAAAGAATTCTGGGAGCTGTAGTTTGTTAAGGGTGCTGAGAGTTGTTGATGTTGTTGTTGTTTAGTCATTTAGTCGTGCCCGACTCTTCATGACCCCATGGACCATAGCACGCCAGGCACTCCTGTCTTCCACTGCCTCCCGCAGCTTGGTCAGACTCATGTTCGTAGCTTCAAGAACACTGTCCAACCATCTTGTCCTCTGTCACCCCCTTCTCCTAGTGCCCTCAATCTTTCCCAACATCAGGGTCTTTTCCAGGGAGTCTTCTCTTCTCATGAGGTGGCCAAAGTATTGGAGCGTCAGCTTCAGGATCTGTCCTTCCAGTGAGCACTCAGGGCTGATTTCCTTAAGAATGGACAGGTTTGATCTTCTTGCAGTCCATGGGACTCTCAAGAGTCTCCTCCAGCACCATAATTCAAAAGCATCAATTCTTGGTATTTCTGAGAGTTGTTAGGAGACCCTTATTCCCCTCACAGAGCTACAATTTATAGAGTGGTCTAACAATCAACCCATCTTCACAAGGAACTCTGTGAATTGTAGCCTCCTGGCAAGTCTCAGAGATCTTAATAAACTACAGCTCCCACAAGTCTTTGGGGAAGACATGGCAGTTGAAAGTGACATCACAGTGCTTTAGCTGTACGGTGTGAATGTGGCCTTGGAGGTGGGGGAGAAGTTTGGTTCAGTTCACATTAAAAGAAGAACCTTCTCAATTTTAATTTCCCCGATCAATATGTGAACGAATACACAGGCATTTTTCTAAATTCATACTTCTCTGAGTTTTGCAGTGTAGTTTTTTCAGCTGAGTAAGTTCTACAAAAACACATATACTAAGGGGAGTTGCTTGGAAAAATGTGTATGTTTGGCCAATACACACACACACACACACACACACACACACACGTGTATATTATGAGAAATTTGCATAAAAATGCTGGTGAATTTTCATGAGACTTTTGTAAATACAAAACATCACGAACTGATGTGGAAATGTAGAAATTAAAATTTAAGATTATCTGCCTATAGAATTTCAAGGCCAAGGTACTTAAACAGGCCCCTGTGGCCTCTGCCCCCCCCCTCTCTCTCTCTCATGCCTGTTCACACTGCAAAGTTTAAGGTTCTGTGCTTGGATCGTGCCAGATTGGGCAATTTTCATAGTAAAACCTCTTGGGACACATCCTCAAAAGTCTCGTTTCAGGTGTACATTAATCTCTCTGCCTTTATCTGAAGTATCATTCATTCTGTGCTGCAGAGCAAAATTATGCTCAAGTGTCTTTCTAACTGCCTCCCAGATGGAAAGTTCAGATTCATCCTGTAGCATGAATGTTAATGAAACAACATGACAAACATTTCCTGGAATACGAGAGATCAATGAAACCAACTGAAACAAAGCATTCAGGCTGAAACCTTCCTTAGCGTTTCTTATGCTTCCATTCAGAACAGGGCAACCGAAATTATCAAGGGGGTGGGCAAGTCCCATAGGAGAACAGGTTGCAACCACCAGGGCTTTCAAGTTTAATTTCTCAAAATTCAGTTCTGTTCCTCCCTGTCCAAAACGGTTGGTGAACCCTAGGTGAATCCCTGCTGCAGGCCTACCAGGAGACTGAATAAAACTCTCTTTTAAAAAAAAAACATCCATGGAGTGTGAATTCAGTAATCAACATTTGACAGACAATGCTCTGGAAGTTGGCAGTTGCAGCAACTAAACAGGGTCTATTATCTGCCTTTTAAAAACACCCAAAACGTTGTTATATTGGAGATACAATTTGCGGAAAGAACGTGATCCTCAAGAAAAAGCTATTATCTTATCCAGAGGTGGTGAAATTACTGGCAGAGAAATGGAGACATTTCCTAGAAAAAGCCAGATGTACAATATTGTACTATTATTGGCAGCAATAATCATCCGGACAATGGGGAAAGATGAGCTTCAGCTTTTGAGCTACCTTAGAGATGTCAGTGGAAGAGATATATTTCTTTTACTTGTTGCAGAGGTGTAGCAGAGTTAGCCTTGCACTGACCAAAATGAAGAGCCTGTTAAGGAGCTGGCTGGCTGCTGAGTCACAGCTGTATGTGATCTAGTTAGAGAAGGTTGTCCAATATTGTCCCTGAAGAATGGAGGGGTGTGCGTGTGTGTGCAGGTGAACCATTGTCCCTATTTGGTCATTGGAGGAGAGCTGGGGATGCTTCTTAAACATTTTGCTAGTGTACACAACCATGCAGGAGTAGAGTTAGGAAGTGGAGATGGAACTCAGTGTCAGTGCTATGGCGAATGTTCTGTCTGTAAGCATTTCAGCTTGCCAAGTGGAATGATTCTCCCTCTCTTCCCCCTTTTTACTGTTTTGGGGTTCTCCTGACTCCCCCAAACCAATTACGGAGTAGGAGGGAAGTGGGGGAGGCATTATGCAAGAGAAAGTCCTTCTTCAGGGTTTCTGCTGATGGGGCTCATTAGATTAATTATGCCCTGAAGGTTGTATCCAACAAAAATCCTACTCAGGAGACCCACTGAAATTAATTAGCCTGTGTTAAGCATGTCCATTATTTTCAGTGGGCTTACTCTGAGTGGGACTAACATTGACTATAACCTCTAGAAAGTTGCCTTGGACAAGCCAGGCAGTGGCGAAGCTGTATGCTCCGCTACCGGGGGCAGAGAGCAGGTGGGGGGCGTGGCTGGCGGCCCCTGGGGGCATGGTACACCACCCTCGAGGGCGTGGTGCACTGCCTGCAGGGGCGTGGCATGCCGCCTGTGGGGGCATGGTGCCCAGCACACGGGGGGTGCACAGAGCATGTCCGGGGCCCCGCCACGATGGCACCCTACCAGAATAGTAGTGCCTGGGGCGGTCCTCTCCCTCTGCACTCCCGTTCCTCTGCCAGTGAGGCCAGGTTCTTTGCATGATCTTCTCTTATCTGTATAGTGGCTCTATAGGGTCTCCCTTTGTAGAAAGCAAAACAAAAAAGGGAGATGCTAGGGATCAAACCTGGAGGTATCTGCATGCCAAGCATGTCCTCTTCTACAGAGTTATGATCAGTTCCCAAGGCTGCTGTGGTTCCCATTTTCAGTGCATACATCCAGATCTGCAGCTGTTAAATTTCTGAAGGAGAAAGGGGAATCAGAGAGACATAGAATTGTAGAGTTGGAAGGTACAAGTCCAGCCCCCCTGCAGTGCAGGAATCTCAGCTAAAGTATCCATGACAGATGGCCATCCTTCCTCTGCTTTAGAACATCCAAAGAAGGAATGTCTACCACCTCCTGAGGGAGACCATTCCAGATGTCTTCTAAAGGTTGTATATAGTTACAGGTAGGTAGCCATGTTGGTCTGCCATAGTTGAAACAAAATAAAAAAATTCCTTCCAGTAGCACCTTAGAGACCAACTAAGTTTGTCATTGGTATGAGCTTTCGTGTGCATGCACACTTCTTCAGATACACTGAAACAGAAGTCACCAGACCCTTATGTATAGTGAGAGGGTGCGGAGGGGTATTACTCAGAAGGGTGGTGGGAATGGGTGATTGGCTGATAGGTGTGGTAAACCTGCTGACGGCTGTTAACAACAGCAATTGGTCTCACAGGAAAAAGCAAGGGGTGAGGTGGCTAAAAATAGCTTTATCATGTATAATGAGATAAGAATCCAATGTCTCTATTCAGACCAGGTCTCTTCATGGTTTTATGTTTGGTAATAAGTTGCAATTCAGCAACTTCTCTTTCCAGTCTATTTCTGAAATTCTTTTGTAATAAAACAGCTGCTTTGAGATCTTGTATAGAATGTCCTGGGAGATGGAAGTGTTCTCCTACTGGTTTCTCTGTCTTGTGATTCCTGATGTCAGATTTATGTCCATTTATCCTTTGGCATAAGGTTTGGCCTGTTTGTCCAATATAATAATAATAATAATAATAATAATAATAATAATAATAATAATAATATTTATACCCCACCCATCTGTCTGGGTTTCCCCAGCCACTCTGGGCGGCTTCCAACAGAAAAATAAAATAATCTAATATATTAAGCATTAAAGCCTCCCTAAACAGGGCTGCCTTCAGATGTCTTCTAAAAATCTGGTAACTGTTTTTCTCTTTGACATCCGATGGGAGGGCATTCCAATATAGAGAGCTGAAGGGCACTGTTGGCATTTGATGGCATACACAATGTTGTATAGTTATTTATCTCCTTGACATGCGATTGGAGAACGTTCTACAGGGCGGGTGCCACTGCCGAGAAGACCCTCTTCCTGGTTCCCTGTAACTTCACTTCTTGCATTGAGGAAACCTCCAGAAGGCCTTTGGAGCTGAATTTCAGTGTCCGGACTGAACGGTGGGGGTGGAGATGTTCCTTCAGGTATACAGAGCTGAGGCCGTTTAGGGCTTTAAAGGTCAACACCAACACTTTGAATTGTGCTCAGAAACTTCCTGAGAGCCAATGTAGGGTCCACAAATACCATACTCTGTTTCTCCTGACCCTCCATTTTACCCAAACATTTGGATCCCCGGTAACCTACTAAAGAGTAGGTAAGCATGCTCTTCTCAATAGGTGAGGGGCTTGGTCCACACCTTTTCCTCCTCCATCACTACTACAACCGCTGGTAATTTGAGCACTATAGTATCCCTTCTCTCATTTGTGAAAAGTCAGGTGTTACAGTGCTACCTCTGGTTAGGAACTTAATTCGTTCCGGAGGTCCGTTCTTAACCTGAAACTGTTCTTAAGCTGAAGCACCTCTTTAGCTAATGGGGCCTCCTGCTGCCGATGCACCGCCGGAACACGGTTTCTGTTCTCATCCTGAAGCAAAGTTCTTAACCCGAGGTACTATTTCTGGGTTAGTGGAGTCTGTAACCCGAGGTACCACGGTATTCTATAAAAGGAGTTAGTCCTATAAAGAAGGGAGATGATCAAAGCCAAGCAGGCAGGGGAGAGCCATGTATATCACACTGAGCTCTTTGGAAGAAAAGTGAGATTAAAATGCAACAACAAATAAATAAATAAATAAATGCACATACCAATAACTCATGATATTCTGTACCAGGGGGTAGGCAACCTAAGGCCCAGGGGCCAGCTGCAGCCCAATCGCCATCTCAATCCGGCCCGCGGATGGTACGGGAATCAGTGTGTTTTTACATGAGTAGAATGTGTCCTTTTATTTAAAATGCATCTCTGGGTTATTTGTGGGGCATAGGAATTCGTGCATCTTTTTTTTCTTCTTCAAAATATTGTCTGGCCCACCACAAGGTCTGAGGGACAGTAGACTGACCCGCAGCTGAAAAAGGTTGCTGACCCCTGTTCTGTACCATGGTGGAAACTATTCTGGTCACAGACTTGATACAAAACCATGCAATTGGCCCTAACCACATAGGAGGGAGAAGAAGGAGAAGGAGAAGGAGAAGGAGAAGGAGAAGGAGAAGGAGAAGGAGAAGGAGAAGGAGAAGGAGAAGGAGAAGGAGAAGGAGAAGGAGAAGTTGCTTGGAGACTCATGTTTGCCTGGGATGTACCCTGTGGGACAAAGGAAAGAGGTTCACCAGTTTTTCCAACTACTTGTGCCTTTGTCCCAGCCCAAGACTGGCATGTGGCTCTTACATGGCACCCCAGAAAGAAATGTGGCCCCAGGGCTGAAAAAGAAGGCATTTCAACCCCTGCCTTAGATGTGTGGATGCAACATCATGGCTATGGATGAGTATCTTAGCCAGTTGGGTCTGATCAGCCCAGGCAGCCTTTGGCTCAGAGCATTCCTCAGCAAACTGTACTCCATCTGTCCTCCTAAGCAAACAAAATCTGTTCCTGCTGTGTTTGGAGGCAAATTCTCAAAGATGTCTCTGCTAACAAAGAGCAGGCAGAACAAACTCCTGGTGCTTCATGAGCCTCAGTTCTGTAAACACAGAACTCAAATCCAGCTACAAGAGCTCGTGCTTGCCCTTTCCCCCTCCTGGCCACTGAAACATAGCAATGCTTTCTTTTTGCCTGGCTTTGTTTGCACAGCAAACCAAAGAACTCGAGGCTGACTTGTTGGGGCCGGTATAGTGCAATAGACAGCATGGCATGCTTTCCATTCTCCCTTCTGTTAGTTTTATCTACATTGCATTGTCAGTTCAAGTTGAAACATGGGCTCAAGGGGTTTCCACACCCAGACAAATGTCCATGGTGAATCTTGAGATCTTCCCTGAAATAAGAACAGAAGAGGGCCCCTGCTGGATCGGACCAATCTAGCATCCTGCACTCACAATGGTGTTGATAATGTCAAGGTTGCAGGTTTGATCCCCATATGGGACAACTGTGCATTCCTGCGTTGGACTAGATGATCCTCAGGGTCCCTTCCAATGCTACAATTCTATGATTCTATGTCCAAATCAGACTCATCACTCTATACACAACATTTGTATTCATCCTAAATATATGTCCTGAAGGTGATTCTGTAGTGCTTCTGATGCATAGCCAAGGTCTTTCATATGCATGTCATGAAGATATAGGTATAGATTTAGGCCCACTTTGTCGCTAAAACCAGGAATTTAGCCTTGTGATCATTGTTTTCAGCTGAGAGTCGCATACTAGAAATGCCCCACTGTGAGCTGCACTTCCTCTGAAAGCACTCCAAAGGGACAACCATGGAGAGTTCTCAGCTGATCCCCAGGCATCGTGTTGGCGCATAGGGACAGAAGCTGTCTCCAAGGAACATTCAATAGCCATATGGATTGAATGAGTGGAGGAAAGCAAAGGGACTGTATCCGTATTCAGTTAATCCAATTAGACATACAACTGTAGCTGACATTCTGCATGCCTAATTCATTACCATCACCATCAAACAGAAGATGAAGGTTTTCCATATGGTTTTGATGAGGACACATTGGGTCTACTGTAAGGTGTGTGTGTGTGCGTGCGCATTGGCTGAGACACCATTTGCACAATGGGCTCAGAGTGGTTGACCGCTTTCCTGAATTGCTGACCTGACCCTTTGACATATTGGATTGTTCTCTGGAATTGAGCACCAGAGGAAAGGTCTGGTCAACATTTTTCATAGCAGCTATCCTTGGAATGGTTTTATGCTTAGAGATGAAGATCCAGTGCCCAGTTTGGGCATCCCCCCTCATAAGTTCCCTGTCACATAAGATGAGACAGCAATGAGATACTTGGTGGTCCTGCCATCTCAATCCTATTTTCTGGTGGCCCAGTTCCACTACTGTCTACATATTGGTGCTGAACATCTGCAGAAGGAAAGTTGAAGGGTTCTCAATTGCACAAGGAGCCTCTACACGAGCAGAGCAGCTTCCTGGCTAGAGAAGGTGAGCCCCAACACATAGCAAGGGCTATCGGGAACATACCCGAGAGGCATGAGCCAATAAACCTGTCCCCACTCCATCGCCTTCCTGCAAGGGAAATGTGTGAGTGGGGAGGCCAAAATGTAAGAAGACCTCTGTTGGATCAAACCAAAGGCTCATCTGCTCATCCTGTTCTCAGCTCGGGTTGAAGGAAGGTCTACTTTTTCAATATATATTGAGAATGCATACATGTGGTCTACTTTTTGTGTTTCTTTCAGGTCCACAGCCAAAAAACATTACAAAATATCCATATCCATAAACACAACAGCTGGATGAACCTGTGCAAGTATCTCTGCTAGCACAATGAGACTCCCTTCCTTTCCTCACATGCCCCCACTGCCCCCCAAAATGGGTTTGGGGGATTGGGAGAACCCCAGAACTGTGTGTGGGAGGAGAGGGGGTATTGCTCACTTCCAAACATCATCACAATCACTATTGTTTCTAGAAAAAGAGGGGCCCGATCTCACCATGAATGCCTCCCTTGTTCTCTTACAATGGCAATGGCACCTACTTGAGAGGTGCCAGAATTGCGTTCCAGTGAGTTCTGGCTGAAGAAAGCCCCGATGGTGGTGGTGGTGGTGGTGATGATGATGATGATATACTGCTCATATGTAAGACACTCTCCTAATCTCTGAAGCACTAATGGACTTTCTATCTTCAGGGGCTCTTTCTACTTGGACTCATTTGCCACAGAACTCCAGAACACATTGCAGAGAATTCTGTGGCATGCTTTGGGGCAGGGGCCACAGCCAGTTCATGTGGGAAATTGGCAATCCCTATTGGGTTTTTACCATTGAGTTGCATTAATGAAGAGCATTTCCGTGAACACATCTAACACTCGCCTGTGACTGCACATTGCAGGTGAAGATGGTTGTGGTAAGTAAGCCATCTTTCAGGGAAGCTTGTCTGCTGTTACTGATCTTCTGATTGAGGAGCTTCTGGGGAAACCGAGAGGTACCCAGGGCAGTTTTAGAAAAAAACCTTATTCTATGCAAAAGCGTTGTTCTTTTCTCACTACAATTCATGTGTTTCTTCTTTTCAATCACAATAATAAAAAGCCCTGCTGTTGTGTTCCTGGATATCTAGTAAGCGAAGCCACTTTGCAAATGTCCTTCGGGTGAATTTAATGAGGGAGTTATGTGGGTGTGATTTTATTGGTAGTATTTTCTCTGAGCTGTGACAGCCCATAACCTTTGCACCATTTCCGTTTCTCTGCTTTATTTGAGTTCATTGCTATTGTGGTGAAGCTTACAAGAGGACTGTCATTCTGGAAGAAAAGCAAGAAACCTGCACTAAAATTTAATGTGGAATTTTGAAAAGATTGTCTGAGGACACAAAGATAACCCAATCGCACCAGGAGAAGCTATAAGTCAAGCTGACATTTTCCCATCTTCACCATATCAAGCAGCTGGTCCCTTACCTTTCTCGCCCCAACCTGGCCATAGTGATCCATGCGACGGTCACCTCCAGGCTTGACTACTTACAGGTAAGTAGCCGTGTTGGTCTGAGTCAAAGCCTAATAAAAAAATTCCTTCAGTAGCACCTTAAAGACCAACTAAGTTTTTATTTTGGTATGAGCTTTCGTGTGCATGCACACTTCTTCAGATACACTGGAAACGTTTCCAGTGTATCTGAAGAAGTGTGCATGCACACGAAAGCTCATACCAAAATAAAAACTTAGTTGGTCTTTAAGGTGCTACTGAAGGATTTTTTTTATTAGGCTTGACTACTGTAACTTGCTCTATGCAGGGCTGCCCTTGAAACTGTCCCAGAAACTCCAGCCGGTGCAGAATGCTGCAGCGAGACTCCTCATGTGGTCCTTGCCATGGGAGCATATTCACCCAGTGCTCTACCAGCTGCACTGGCTCCCGGTAGAGTATAGGGTCAGGTTTAAGGTGCTGGTTTTGACCTTTAAACCCCTAAGCGGCCCAGGACCCTAGTACTTACGGGACCGCCTCTCGTGGTATGTCCTGTAGAGGACCCTAAAGTCCATGAATAATAATAGCTTAAGGGTCCCGGGCCCTAAGGAAGCCAGACTATCCTCCACCAGGGCCAGGGCTTTTTCAGTGACGGCTCCGACCTGGTGGAATGCTCTGTCCCACGAGACTAGGGCCCTGCAGGACTTGATCTCCTTCCACAAGGCCTGTAAGACAGAGCTATTCTGCCTGACCTTCAATTTCAATTAGCCCGATGCTCTGTACCCTTTTCCCTTTCCTCTTCTATGAAGAAACCCTTTCTGGGACCCCACATTTAAATTCTTCTCTGGTCTCCTTGCTGGCCCTAGTACAGTAGGACCAACTTAGCCTGTTAGCCCTGGTGATAATTTGATGTCTACTGACTGGGTCCCCCCCCCCCAAAAAAGACCCCTGAATTGATGCTGCATTTTCTGCTGTTTTTAAGCCGCATTTTAACCAATGTTTTATATTTGCTGTTAGCCCCTCCCTGAGCCCGGTTTTTAAACTGGGAAGGGTGGGGTATAAATATATTATTATTATTATTATTATTATTATTATTATTATTATTATTCTGCCATGTGTGTAATCCCCCCCAAAGCTATATGCACACCTTATATATAAAGAACAATCAAAGTTCTTTATGCCCCTAAAGAATCCTGGGAACTGTAGTTTACCCCATAGAGCTACCATTCCCAGCGCCCTTAACCAACAACAGTTCCCGAGATTCTTTAGGGCAGTTCAGTTTCCTGGTGAGGGAAATGGAACTTTTATGGATGGTTGCAATTCCCCCCTGCCCTTCTGACCTGGAATGGTGCGGCATCAAGTATCCAGGTGGGGACAGCTGAGTTGTCATAGGACCACCCAGTCCATCTTCCTGGGTCTCGGTTGTACATGCCAAGTTGGCCTCTTCATCATGGATGGTTTATCTTTTCTCCTGGACAGACCTGGATTTTAGCAACAAAACATCAGACCAGGGTGCACTATTGCAGTGTTTCTCAACCAGTATGCCTCCAGATGTTTTGGGACTACAACTCCCATCATCCCTAGCTAGCAAGACCAGTGGTCAGGAATGATGGGAGTTGTAGTCCCAAAACATCTGGAGGCACACTGGTTGAGAAACACTGTGCTATTGTCAGTTTGCAGAAAGTATTGATCTGATATGTAGAGATCTTTCCTGTTCTGATTAGTTCAAGCGGGTAGAAAGTTTTCTTTCTATGTGGAAGAAACAGGCAGAAGGCTTTCGTTTTGGCTATTTCTTCTGGGAAGCTGAGTACCGCTGGTTTAAACTGGTTCTGTTATCCTTCTGACAAGGCCATACTGGCTGTAATAGTAAGACCAGGAGGAGCCTGGGTCTCACTCACTCACTTTCTCTTTCCTGTCTCCTTGTTCTAGTGTTCTGATCTGTATGCTTAGTGTTCAGGTTTAGTCCTATTATAAGGATTGCAAGTTTTATTGTAAGTGCTGCAACTGGATTTATATGGACCGTTCCTGTCAGGGGATTGTTGCGGCTACTCTCGAGTAAAGATGCTCCAGTCCGCACTGTCTTTAAGAGTTTCATTGTGCATACTATTTACAGTGCAGAGATAACAGAGAACATGACCGCCTAGTCCGATTCAGAACCCAGCAATGGCTGCCTCCTGCTTTTCGGCCAGCATAAAAGCCTAGGCACCCCAAAACGCCGCCCCTTAGCCCTACATGTGGGCGCACACCTCAATTCGGGCGCCAGGAGGAGAGGTTTCCCCTCTTGTTGGCTGGGAGGCGCCTGGGCTCCGACGTCTCGCTGAGTCCCTCATCCACTGACCCTCGACCAGAGTGGTGCCAGGGCTGTGTCACGTCTCTGAGCCCTTCCTGCACGCTCTGTTCTCCATGGCGTTGCCAGGGCTCAGACACCTCACTGAGCCCTCTCTCCAAACCGCTCCATTCCTCATTCCCTCCTCCCGACTCGCTGCTTGTGCTGTCGCTGGGCGAACTGCTGGTCAGGATGACGGGGGGCGGGGAGGCTCCCTGTAGGGAGTCCCCCTGACAGTTCCAATACTGAATGCCCTGGATTTGTGATCATTATGTTCATTTGCCTTCAGTAAATCTCTGCTAGATGAAGTACAATTGCCTCTGGTCTATTTTTTTGGGAACTTTGCTATGGGAACTCTGCTATGTGTTTAAGGTTTTTTCCTCCTCTGGCGCTGGCACATAACAGAGGAGGAGAGCAGGTGTGGGATGTTGGGTAAATTCTTTTTGCCCGTGTGGTTTGACATCAAACCACACATCCAAAAACCATGTGTGCAGTGCTTCAAACGTGCTGACATTCAAACTATAGCAACTATCAGGCTGTTGTCTGCATGGGTTCTCTGGCGGTCCAGCAGGATGCAGCTTCTACAGCTAATTTCTGTGCTCGTGACTCTTTCTCCTGGACTAATCATCCACCTGATTGATGGACACTTTAAATGAAACAAACCACATATTGTACACTCTCCAAAACTGTTGCCTCATCTATGAATTACTTATCTTGATTTTGCAAAATTGGCACCTGGTAGCAGGGTAACTGAAAGAATGGGAATACCCTTTGATGGGAATAGACCCAGGCCATCTGCAATGTGGCAGATGGCCCCATCATGGTGGCATGAATGGCGGCCATAAAGCATATGCAGAAATGTATGGCCCAAAAATCAGAATCAGCAATGGGGCAAGGAAAGGATGGTTTTGTGGTTCACATGAAAATAAATGCTGCTTTGCATGACAATTCTAGTAATGTTGATTGCTTCATTATCCAAGCCCAGGAGAACAGCCAACCCTACGCTTGGGGATCAGGTTCAGAACATTGGGTCATATTAGATGCTTGTCTAACTCAGAGTAAACCTACTGAAATTAATAGACATAACTAAATCAGGTTCATTAATTTCAGTAGGACTTAATTGAATACAATCCATTATCTTCCAGTTCTATTTTTCATGAACTGCATGACGAGACAGTTGTGGAGGAGTAGATTATATATTGTATGCAAAATTATCTGACTGTTTGAGGATTAATGTCGTGGGAGAGCCATCTGACTTGTAGTTGTCTTGGGAAGTAGCATTTGCTGCAGATCCTCATTCTGCTTGCAGTCTCTGGATTTAGATGAAGAAAATTGTTTTCCACTGGATTATATTCTAGCGAATAGCTGGGTTTTGGAATCGTTCCCAAAATGTAATTATAAACGAGCCTCTTATGTATGTTCCTTAAATATGTATACAAACTCAGGAAGAGGTATGAGTTTGCTTTTGCTGGATAATTTCATTTACATTAGGCCTAATTTGAGACAGACAAACTCTCCTCCATCAACACAAAGAAGCCTTTCTCTTTTTCTGATCTTTCATATTTGTCAGAGTTGAAAATCCCCGTTCACCACAATATGTCGTGGAGATCCTTAGAAGTATAGCCAATGCTCTCGAAGAGAGGCATGGATATTTTCTGACTGTATGTCCACACTGAAATGTTTAAATGCTTCGCTCTTTGTCTCCTTTAGAGAACCACTGCATTAGGCGAAGGGTAGGGAATCCTGTAGCCCTGCAGACATTGTTGGACTCAAACTCCCATCAATGCAAAGCCAGCAAGGCCAACTAGCTATGATGGGAGTTGTGCTCCAACGACGTCAGGCTTCCAACAAGGATTAAAAGACATTAAAATGTCACACATTAAAAACTTCCCTAAACAGGGCTGCCTTCAGATGTCTTCTAAAAGTTGTGTAGTTCTTTATATCCTAGACATCTGACGGGAGGGCGTTCCATGGGACGGGCGCCACCACCGAGAAGGCCCTCTGCCTGGTTCCCTGTAACCTCCCTTCTCACAGGGAGGGAAATGCCAGAAGGCCCTCGGAGCTGGACCTCAGTGTCCGGGATGGACAATAGGGGTGGAGACGCTCCTTCAGGTATACTGGGACGAGGCTGTTTAGGGCTTTCAAGGTCAGCACCAACACTTTGAATTGTGCTCGGAAACGTACTGGGAGCCAATGTAGGTCTTTCAGGGCCTATAAAGCAAAATTATACTATTACCTATCTATTTTAAAATGCTGCCTTCCGAATGCTGGCTGTTCCGACCTTACGCTTTGCCATTTGCAAGCTAATGCTGAAATTAGTTCTGAAGCCTGCAGGGACTCTCAGATAATTATAATGATGTTTGCTCTATCCCAGGTATATAGCCAGGGGCAGGTTGGGTGAGAAGCTAGCCTGTTCTGGCTTCTTGCCTTGTCTCTCTCTTCTTCTTCTTCTTCTTTTTAAAAAACACCTTTAAAATGAAGCAATTTTAGTCAGGGCAGCTGTGCCCAATTATTGGCATATAAAGTAGCAAAAGATGGGTTCTTATATTCTCTTCTCCGCCTTATGCTTTCAAAATCCTCTTTCCCCTTCACAGCAAAGTAAGAGACCAACACACAACATCTGTTTAAAAAACATGCTATTTGCTGGAGTGTGTAGTTAGTAGAACGAACTTTGCTGATTATAGGACCCTGGATGCAGAAGAGCTCAAGCAAAATGTTATACTGAGCAAGAGGGGGGGGAAAACCTGTTGAAAATGTAATGCACACCATATAATTATATTGTGGAGGAACTTGAAGGTCACCCAACCCCATGCAATCAGGTAATGTCTTTGATTTGTGGAAACCTCTGTACATAAGAAAGAGATTGTTTGTGGCTATCACGTCTGAAACCCTGGAGACCTACTGCCAGCTAGTGCAGTTGCTGAATTCATGGTCTGAGCAATAGAGCAGGCAACAGGGGAAGCCTGTCTTGTTTTGTTACCTGAAGCTAAACAAGAGAGTACCGCCTTGAGCCCCTGCCCCTGTCGAAGCCTTATTTGCCAGGTTTGCATGGCTGCAGCTTCCCGATTCTGGCAAGATATCATGAGAGCCGCACAAAATCTCTTGAAAGGTTTTGGAGGGCTCTCGTGAGATCTTGCTGGAACCCAGAAACCGCCCTGCCCCTTCTCCTTTGTCTGATGGTGGTGCCCTTTGAATTCTGCTGCCCAAGGAGCCTACCTCAGTCTGGGTAAACACAGTTAGAATTCTGCCATAACTCAGTGGCACAATGGAAAAGCCATGGTTGATGAAGTGTGGGAATGTTCCGGGAGGCAAGAGAGGATATATTGCTTATTAATATCCTTCCTAACTTACGCTAGCAAATTCTATAACTTAGCAGAGTTTTACATTCCCCTTTTAAATGAACAGCATATAGCTGGTTGCAGGCTTGATTAAGCCTCTCAAGATTAGGTTCCTGATAAGTTCCCTTATATCCCTCTTAAAAGAATAAACACGCCACAATTTTTTGTAAAGTATATACAGTGGTACCCAGGGCCGTCCCTAAGGCAAGGCTGGGTGGCACAATGCGCCAGGGTGCCGGGACGCCAGGGGGCGCCGCACTGCTGCTGCGCCCACCAGACAGCCGCGCTGCAAAATTGGGGGGGGGGGGCGCCGGAGGGATCTTTGCACCACGGCTCCATGGCACCAGATATGCTTAAGACGGCCCTGGTGGTACCTCTAGTTACGAACTTAATTAGTTCCGGAGGTCCGTTCTTAACCTGAAACTGTTCTTAACTAGAGGTGTGGCTTTCGCAAATGGGGCCTCTTGCTGCCATGTGCTGCTGGCACATGATTTCTGCCCGGACACTGAGGTCCAGCACCGAGGGCCTTCTGGCGGTTCCCTTGTTGCGAGAAGCCAAGTTGCAGGGAACTAGGCAGAGGGCCTTCTCAGTGGTGGCGCCTGCCCTGTGGAACGCCCTCCCAACAGATGTCAAAAAGGAAAACAACTACCAGTCTTTTAGAAGACATCTGAAGGCAGCCCTGATCAGGGAGGCTTTTAATGTTTAATAGATTATTGTGTTTTATTCTTCTGTTGGAAGCCACCCAGAGTGGCTGGGGAGATCCGGCCAGAGGGGTGGGGTATAAATAAATTATTATTATTATTATCATTATTATTATTATTATTATTATTATTATTATTATTATGTTCTCATCCTGGGGCAAAGTTCTCAACTCGAGGCAACTCTTCCAGCTTAGCGGAGTTTGTAACCTGAAGCGTTTGTAACCTGAGGCATTTGTAACTCGAGGTACCACTGTAAAAGAAGTTTATTCACATCATCAGTTCACAATTGGATCCCTGAAGGCAGACTTAGTTACAAAGTATATACATGGGGATCTATCCCATATGGAGATCGTCCCAGTGTCCTCTGTTGGCTGGAAGTCAACAGAGCATCTCTAGTTAAAAGCTGCTCAAACGATGGAGGAAATCAAAGAGACAGAGGGTGCTGTGTGCCTTGTCCTTTTTGTTTCCTGGACAGGTAAGGTCATGCCCACCTCTAGTCATATGCAAAAGGAAGTATACCCCAGCCAGGAGGAAACAGGAAGTTTTCGACTAGCTGGACCAAAAAAAATCCCTCGCGTGTCCACTCTAGGAAAACAAGGAATGTTATATTTGACTGCTACTTATGTATCGCATCCCCCATGAAGCAGTCTTTATCTGGATGTGACTCAGCAGACATCACAAGGCAGAGATGGAGAGACACTGGGAGTGTGGAGTTTGGATTCAGCCTGCCTTTTCAAGGGCTCTGTTTGATAAAACTCCTACCTGTTTGTTTGTTTGCTTTTTAGTATTTGCAGACACCACTTGGAAGAAATGCTGGACCAGATGGGGCTTTGGTCTAATCTAGGAAGGCTCAACTTGCTCTCTTGGGATGCATGAAGCTGGAAGGGAAGTCTCACGAAAGGGACTGTTCCCACCTGCTTCCCGTCACCCAGCCTGGAACTTCTCCAAGAATGCAGCTAAGTAGCCAGCTGATTCCAATCTGAGCTGACGGCAATTCACCCATCACTCATTTGGAGATCTGCTGCAGAACTGCTGAGTGTCAGATGCTTATTTTGAATATTAACATATCCACACAGCCAGAGAACAAAGGAAGAACGTTTGCCACCTGAATTAACTGGGGAAGAGTTGAGGAGGGGAGCGTTCCTTTCAAGCAGGCTGGCAAACCTTTTCTGTCCTGCGGGCTGAATCCCAGGGGGTGTGATGAGTGAGAACTGGCAGGCCAGGTAGAGAGGCTGTTTGTGCCAAATCCACCCTGAGAGCTGTAGGCTCCCCGCTACTGCCTTAAAGTCCATCTAGAATCCTTAAAGCCTAACCCTGTGTGTTAATGTGCCACTTAGGTCCAGGGGTCAGCAAACTTTTTCAGCAGGGGGCCGGTCCACTGTCCCTCAGACCTTGTGGGGAGCTGGACTATATTCTTTAAAAAAAAATGAGCGAATTACTAAGCCCCACAAATAACCCAGAGGTGCATTTTAAATAAAAGGACACATTCCACTCATGTAGAATCATAGAATCATAGAGTTGGAAGAGACCACGAGGGCCACCCAGTCCTTCCCCCTGCCAAGCAGGAAACACCGACAAAGCATTCTTGACATATGCCTGTCAAGCCTCTGCTTAAAGACCTCCAAAGAAGGAGACTCCACCACACTTCTTGGCAGCAAATTCCACTGCCGAACAGCTCTTACTGTCAGGAAGTTCTTCCTAATGTTTAGGTGGAATCTTCTTTCTTGTAGTTTGAATCCATTGCTCCGTGTCCGCTTCTCTGGAGCAGCAGAAAACAACCTTTCACCCTCCTCTATATGACATCCTTTTATATATTTGAACATGGCTATCATATCACCCCTTAACCTTCTCTTCTCCAGGCTAAACATACCCAGCTCCCTAAGCCGTTCCTCATAAGGCATTGTTTCCAGGCCTTTGACCATTTTGGTTGCCCTCTTCTGGACACGTTCCAGCTTGTCAGTATCCTTCTTGAACTGTGGTGCCCAGAACTGGACACAGTACTCCAGGTGAGGTCTGACCAGAGCAGAATACAGTGGTACTATTACTTCCCTTGATCTAGATGCTATACTCCTATTGATGCAGCCCAGAATTGCATTGACTTTTTTTAGCTGCTGCATCACATTGTTGACTCATGTCAAGTTTGTGGTCTACCAAGAATCCTAGATCCTTTTCACATGTACTGCTCTCAAGCCAGGTGTCTCCCATCCTGTATTTGTGCCTTTCATTTCTTCTTCTTCTTTTTTTTTTTGCCCAAGTGTAGTACTTTACATTTCTCCTTGTTAAAGTTCATCTTGTTTGCTTTGGCCCAGTTGTCTAATCTGTAAAAACACGCTGATTCCCGGACTGCCCACAGGCCGGATTTAGAAGGTGATTGGGCTGCATCTGGGCCCCGGGCCTTAGTTTGGGGACCCCTGACTTAGGATAAGGCGCTAAGACATCAGCACCTGAACCAGGCGGAGAATTTGACAGCTCAGGGGAATGGCAGAGTCAGGGGTGAGGATGAAATGCAACCTGGATCATCGGTTTGGAGCACTTTTCCTGGACTATACATTGTTTTGTTTTGTTTTTACCCACAAGCCCCATAGAACAAGGGTCACAAACCTTTCGGGTGCAATGGGCACATTGGAATTTTTGGGAAAGCGGCGTGGGTGCCAGTCACAAAATGGCTGCTGCATATGTGCGTGCGTGGCATAATGCAAAATGGTGGCTTTTGGGGCCGGACAGCACCCAAAATTGCTGCCACATCTAAAAGAGCTAAGGAAGAAATAGGTGGTCCTTTGGCAGCCCCTGTCATAGAACCATGCTATGTAACGAAGTAATAACATTTTGAGGGGGCTTCTGGGTTAAAAATAAAACAAAATGGCAGCCTCATAATCATCTGGGGGGGCACCATTTTATTCTATACAGAGAATACCACAGTCAGAGTGGTGTTAGGCCAACAGATCTCTCTCTTTAAGTGTTACGCTGCTACAAAGTTTAGTTCTTGAAGTTTGCCATGGCTATTGGGTTCCTGTGAGTTCCTGAAAGGCTACGTGTACCTAACAACTTTGCCCCCATGTATGCAAGAGAGACAGGCCGGAGTGGTTGTGAAGATGCATTGACCTCTGGCACTGTCTTGGATGATACAATCACAGACACCCCCAAGTGTCCCTATTTTCCAGGGACACTCCCGGATTTACAGAAGCCATCCTGGTTTCTGATTTGATACCAGCATGTCCCACTTTTCCTTAGGAAGTCCCTATTTTCGTTGAAGAAATGTTGGGGGGGGAATGGTAGGGTGTCCCTAATTTCATTGGAGAAATATTGGAGGTTATGGAGTTAGGCGACCCCTGAGCCAAGGATATGAAACAAAATTCCAAGTACTGTATGTTGAAGCAAAATTCCAAGTATGGTTGATACTTGGCCAATAAATTATTCTATTCTATTCTAAATAACTATACAACCTTTAGAAGACATCTGAAGGTAGCCCTGAACAGGCATGTTTTTTAAATCTATAATGTTTTGTGGAGAGAGATTTGCTAATTGTATTATTGAGCTAAATCTGATCCTATAGTTTGCATTACCTGCATTGTATAATTCTGATTGTGTGGCTTAGCCTCCATATTCCTGGGATGCTTTTCTCCTTAAAATGCTTTTAGTGCCTCTGTGTCTCTGTGTTAAAGTGTAATGAAAACATTCAATAGCTAGACAGGATGGCCTTGCCAGAAAGCACAAGGAGCATCAGGAGATGCTCAAGGTCTACACCAGGAGATGACGCAAATATCAAGCCCCCACTCAAGGCTGTTTGAGGATGCTACCGGGGTAAGCATGAGTCAGCAATTGTTTATGAGAAGGACAGGTTACGGATCCTCCTTATATGTACTTGTGACCCCCCCCCCCTTGTGTTTACAAGAAGAACCAGACACAGGAAGATCCTTATATGGACTTGTAACCTGTAACCCCCTTGCGTGCGCACATTTACAGAGGAGGGGGAAAGGAGCCCAAGAAGTGTCTAAGAACCTTTGCAAATTTGTGTTCCTTTACTCTTGTCGTGAGCTGATCACCGAGTGTCTCTTAAATTTAAGAATTAAACTCTTTCTCTGAATGGAACTCAACCCCCGGTGTCGTTATTGACTGTCTCTGTCCCTGCCTGGGCGCAACTTAAGAACCCTTAGTAGCTAATAAGGCTACAATTTTATTATGTTTTTATATATATTGAAAGCCCCAGGGTGGCTGGGGCAACCTAGTCAG
This sequence comes from Zootoca vivipara, assembly GCF_965207765.1. NCBI lineage: Eukaryota > Metazoa > Chordata > Lepidosauria > Squamata > Lacertidae > Zootoca > Zootoca vivipara. The sequence continues at coordinate 86,855,215 of NC_142590.1, read as the reverse complement.
ATGGACAGTGTATTATTATTATTATTATTATTATTATTATTATTATTATTATTATTATTATATTGAATAATAATATTTTCATCTGAGAAATGTTGGAGGTTGCATTTTGCAGGAGGGACTCATAATGGCAGTCAACACAGCCAACATAGAGTCCAAAAAGCAAGGAGTTGTGTTAATGCATTATGTAAGTTGAGCAGTTAAAGAGCACAGCAACTGGCCATTCTGCACATTCCCCAGGCTGCATGGAGAATGTGCACACAATCCTTAATTGAAGAGGGACTTGTCCACATTTCCTGGTGAATACATACAATCTCCAGCAGATCTTGGGAAATGTTCATATACCGACTGAATATTTTTTTTGTCCATGCACTTTCCTTACAGATGTGGCATGGCTCACTTGTTTGAGTTATCTTGAAATACCTATTTTGCATCCTCTTGATGTCATACAAGAAGCACACCCCTGCAGTGACTCTTGGAGATTGCACATGTGGATTAATGTGGAGATCCAATGGATCCAATGGCCATGGTTTTGGAAGGAGGCAGGGGGCTGCCTAATAGCTTTCTGATCCGTTCTGCTTTATGTTTCCACAATTCTATTCCCAGTTAGAATGAACTCCCAGTTACCCAAATAGGACAATTTGATGAAAGTGTTGTCTTTGCTACCACCTAGTGGCAGTACAGAAGCAGTGCAGAAAGGTTATTCTTTTTAAAAATAAAGTACAGTACAGTGGTACCTCGGTTTACAAACACAATTGGTTCCGGAAGTCTGTACTTAACCTGAAGCGTACTTAACCTGAAGCGAACTTTCCCATTGAAAGTAATGGAAAGTGGATTAATCCATTCCAGACAGGTCCGCGGAGTACTTAAACTGAAAATACTCAAACCGAGGCATACTTAAACCGAGGTATGACTATAGGTAGAAACCCATTTTCTCTGTAGCTGATTTAGCATGCCTGTTTAGGATTGCATAAAAAATCCCCCTCATCTGAATTTCTCTCTAAATTCTGGAGTTCTCAACACTTGGTCTTGCTTACGAAGTGGAACGGATGCATCAATTGGTTCTCTGTGTGTTTTTAAAGGTAAAGGTAAAGGGACCCCTGACCATTAGGTCCAGTCGCGGATGACTCTGGGCTTGCGGCGCTCATCACACTTTACTGGTTGAGGGAGCTGGCATACAGCTTCCAGGTCATGTGGCCAGCATGACTGAGCCGCTTCTGGCGAAACCAGAGCAGCGCACAGAAACGCCGTTTACCTTCCTGCCGGAGTGGTACCTATTTATCTACTTCACTTTGACGTGCTTTAGAACTGCTAGGTTGACAGGAGCAGGGACCAAGCAACAGGAGCTCACCCTGTCACGGGGATTCGAACCGCTGACCTTCTGATCGCCAAGCCCTAGGCTCTATAAATACATAGTTTTGTGCAGATTTCGGTTAATCCCGCCCCATCCAACGTCCAGATAGGGACATATCAGTGCAATTTGGTTCGGGATCTGGGCCTCAGCCTTATTTGGTGCACGACCCTAATATCAGCAGAAATGCACATTAAAATGCTGGTGAATTTTTGTGAGGACTTTTTTTTTTAAATAAGGAAAATGATGCAAGAAATGTGGCAAGCAAAACTTAAGAGTAGAAACTGGAAATGACAATGTTATCCACACCTATTCCCAGCTGGCACCCCTGCGATTGTGACAGGCGTTTAGCATTGATACCTACTGAATGGGGACGACGATGACGACGACGACAAACCACGGCCATTCTGATTTTGTTTTTGTTTTTTGCATGTATCTAAAATCAGTTTCTTTACAGAGTACAGCAAGCCAGACATTGCATAGATCCATTTAACAATTGTTAACAACAATTGACAACAATTGTTAACAACAATTGTTAACAATTGACAAAGCACAATCATAACCAGTAAAGTCAAACCTTCGTTACAGTACATTGAAGAAAAAAATAGGTGTCCATCTTAAAACAGTAGGACAAAAGCAGATTGTGGCTACGTAATATGGTGGTAGTTCTTCTCTTCGAGCCCTGGGGAAAGGGATCGGGATTCAGACTCGGAAGTGCCAAGTCTGAAAAGACTTTGGTGGAAAGCGGGTGAAAAATAACAACTCTCAAGTTTAAGCATTTGAGTTTTGAGACAGCGGCATTGTGTGGGATCCTCTGACGGGGCCGGGCAGATAATCCTTCCCCTTCTCTCACCCTTCTTCCATTGCAAAGTAAGTAACATGAAGCTATCGGGGCTGTATGTACAATATAAACAAAGGGTTTAACACTTGGGGAGGGAAGACAAAGACAGCTGCATGAGCGATCAGTGAGAAAAAGTCATAGGAGGAGAATTTCATTCATCACATATCGGGAGGCGGAAACTTTGCAAGTCAGATTATTAGCCTGCTATAGGGAAGATATTTTTTTCGATCCAAAATTGTCCAGAGAGGGAACTCTGTATAGATTCTAAACAGGCTAGGGTCTCATCCTGCTGGTTCAGGCTAGGGTCTCGTCCTGTCCATCGTCCTGTTCTAACAGTGGCCAACCAGATGCCTACAGGATGCAAGCAGGTCCTGAACACAACATTGCTCTCACCTCCTGTGGTTTCTGACTGGCACATAGTGTCTCTGACAGTGGAGGGAGCATCAGTATTAGTAAATATTAGTAAATTAGTTAATATTAGTAAATATTCTTCCATGAATTTCTCTACTCCTCTTTTAAACCCATCCAAGGTGGCGATCATGCCTGCCTCCGGCGGGAGCGAATTCCATAGCTTCTCTGCGTGTTGTGTGAAGAAGGATTTTCTGCTGTTTTAAAAACCCAGAAAAATATGGTTTTGCACATCATCAGGAGATCTGAGCCAATTGATGCAATCAACAGAGTCGTGTGATATTGTCTACTCTGGCTGGCAGCCGTTCTCCAGGGTCTCAAGCTGGAGGTCTTTCCCATCACCTGGCACCTGATTCATTTACCTGGAAATGGTGTCCAGGATAGACTCTGGGTCTTCCCTCACATCCTACCAGCAACCGCTGAACCCCCCCCCCTCCCAAGATGAAATCCCAAAGCATCTTCATTTGCTTCCCCGCGTATGGAAAAGTAGCATGTCAAAGGGAAAGGGCTCCGCCTAGCCTTCTCCTTGCCATGCTAGTTATTATTATTATTATTATTATTATTATTATTATTATTATTATTTCCTTAATTGAGGAGTAAATATACCACCACCACCCCAGCAGTCAGAAGAAATACAAGTCTAGCCAAGTTGTACTCCAAGATTTGGCTGATTGTGTAAATTAATTGATCCCAGTTAAAGCAAACTCAAGCTATCACCAACAAGAGAACACCCCACTTTTTGGCAGTTTGGGGTTGAGCTACAACTGTAGAAGAATTGAGCATGCTTTCATCCCCGCCCCCCACCCCCCGTTTTGAATCCCCATTGAAACTGTGCTTGACACAATTTCCCCTCGTTTTGAAATTGACCATGGCCTTTGGCACCGTTAAATACAAGTCTCATCATGCTCCCTTACTAAATATTGTGAGGAAGGGAGAAAGAAGGGTCAAGGTTTGTGAGTTCCTTTGCACTCATCAAAAAGTGGTACTCCTCACTGTGAACTGCTCTCTCTCATAAACTCATGAGATCTCATGGGTGCTTATTTCACACATACTGAAGAGCTGAAGTCAGCTCCTAGTTGGAAGGGGCTCTCTGCAAAATGTCTTTTGATTGGCCCCGTCCTCTGTCAGTGGGGTCTCCTGGTGGGCTTACTTAGCAGTGACAGTGGTCAACAGTAGTCCTTTGACCAGCACTAAGCAGTGTCTTGGAGATACCATTTTAATGTTTCAAGATGTCTCAAGGCATTGTGGGAAATTAAAATGGGGCCTCCAAGTCCCAGTGGCCTGGTGTTGATGGAAAGCTGGGGGTGGGGTTAAAGGGGAGGGGAAAGGGAAGCAGGAATTTAAAGGGGTCTCAGTAGCTGCATTACAATGTAGCAGTCTCACCTACATCATACAAGACACTATAAAAAAAAAACTGGCAGTGATCTACCCAAAGTTCTTTTGGGGAGCCGAAGTTGTTCCGCTGTTTTTGGTGAGCCAAAGTTGTTCAGCTTTTGGGGGGGGGGTCAGGATCACGCGATCGGCCAGGATCGACCAGGGACACCCCATGATCGACTGGTAGATTGCGATCGGCCTGTTGGACATCACTGATATAAGACAACCATCCAACCTCTGCTTAAAAACCTCCAAGGAAGGAGATTCTACCACCTCAAGAACTTCCACTGTCGAGCAGCTCTTACTGTCATAAAGCTCTTCCTGATCTTTAGTTGAAATCTCCTTTCTTGCAACTTGAAGCCATTGGTCCAGATTCCACCCTCCAGAGCAAGGGAGAACAAGCTTGCTCCATCCTCCATGTGACTGCCCTTGAGATATTTGAAGGTGGCTATTGCATCTCCTCTCAGTCTCCTCTCCTCTTTCCCAAGATAAACATACTCAATTCCCTCAACTGTTCCTCATAAGGCTTGCTTTCCAGACAGCTTAAATCCCAGAGGAAGGAAAAGGCATAAATGAACATGAGGAAAGAATTTGTCCCGGTGCTTCTTCTCACACCAGCAACAGCTGTACACGCAGTCCGGGCCTGAAAAAGAATTGATTCTGGAGCCACACACCCACATCGGGGAGTGAACTCACAAGGGTACAGAAACAGTAAAATGGTTTCTGGTTGGAATAGGGTGCCAACTCCAACCACCCATGCTGTGTACACATTTAAATAACATTGCTTCCCCCAAACATTCTTCCCACCTAAACATTAGGAAGAACTTCCTGACAGTAAGAGCTGTTCGGCAGTGGAATTTGCTACCAAGGAGTGTGGTGGAGTCTCCTTCTTTGGAGGTCTTTAAGCAGAGACTTGACAGGCATATGTCAAGAATGCTTTGATGGTGTTTCCTGCTTGGCAGGGGGTTGGACTAGATGGCCCTTGTGGTCTCTTGCAACTCTATGATTCTATGATTCTATGAAAGAATCATGGGGACTGTAGTTTACCACTCTCAGAACTATAACTCCCAGCACCCTTTAAAAAAAACCATTGCTCCCAGGATGCTTTGGGGAAAGTCATGTGCTTTCAATGTATGGTGCATTTTTAGCATCAGTAGACAGCAAGTATAAGGCCTTCCTTTTAAGACAGAGGGAGTCCAGAGAGCTTCCTTTCCATGGGGCACTTCCTAGGGAGGGCTACAGTGCCTGGGAAGCCACTTTGAGCACCAAGAGCAAAATATACATGACAGACAAAACAGCTACAAGAGAAGCCTAGACAGAAAAAGGCCAATCCACCACAAATGCATGTCCCCCACTTAGTGACTCATGGCTAAATATATGAATGGCTTCCGTTAGAAAGGATGTTTTGAGTTGTGGCGATATGGAAATTCTGCCTGTCGTATTTGATCTGTGGAGGCCGATACATATCTGTGAGTCACTACAATGTTGCAGCCCCCGAGTGATGAGCAGAAAACCCAAAAAAGGAAGAGGACCCAAGAACGTTACCGCAGAACTTCCTGTCGAGGAGCAGCGACAAACCAGCCAAATTACATTTACACCAGAGAAGAACTTGTACCAGTGTCCACACACGGCTCATGGGGTAAACTCTGCTTGCCTCTTTAAGTGCTTTATACAGGAATGGTCTGAAGCTATGTTTAGCCCTTCTTGACATAAATTAACACTGTGAGGTTGGTTGACGCCACAAAACATTGTGGCATGCTGAGGTTACGCTTAAAGTTGGTCTCTAAATGCAAGGTTGGGACACTTCGTAAAGTGAAGGTTGCCCACTCGAGCCAAGCAGAACACATTCCAGTGCCTCACAGGTGCTGTCATCTTGGTTTAGAAAAATAAATAAATTTCAAAATGGCGGCGCTCCATTCCAAAATGGCAGCAGCCACGTGTGTGAGACATCTGAGACTGTGGCTGTGGCCTTTCCAAAATCCTTGCACCTCCATCTTCCGCACTGAAGAAAAAAAAAAGGTCCCAAACCCTGGCGATAGGCTTCAAGGTGGCAAGGCCAGTGCACAAGTTTTGCAGTGTGCTTTTGCTGTTCAGAAAATACTAAATTATATACCGTTAAATTATTCTTCCCCGGAGGAGGGGGAAATGAACAAAAATAATACCAATCATTTAACAGGAAAAGATGAATACATATTCTTTAGACACAGTATCTTGGAAATGGTGTGAAAGTCACTTGTCGTATCCTCCGTGCTATACGCCGTCTTGAGATTGATGCGGGTATTTGTTCTCTTGGACGTCACAGTTGCCATTTTCAGAGGCGTCAGAGCTTCCCGGAACAGATTCAGGGGGAGGTGGCTTGTAGAGTGCGCAAGCAAGCAGGAAGAAGAAGGATCCAATCACCTGAAAGACACCAAAACTTTCAACTTATGTACTTTTTCCATAAGTCCTGATCTTCTCAGTGGAGGGCAAAAATAAAGATCACTCTTGCCCCCTTTTGATGGACCATCCAAAGTGTCCCCCAGCCTTGTGCCCTCCTGTTTTGGAGAAAAACTCCCATCACCCCTGATCCTAGGAGCATCAGAAGTTGCCAAGCACTGTGTTAGACCACTGGTCCACCTTTCTCATCATTACAGTATCTACAAAGATTGGTGGTTGCTCTCCAGGGTTTCGGGCAGAGGACATTGCCAGTCCTACCTGGAGATACCAGAGATGGGACCTTCTGCGTGCAAAGCAGAAGCTTTATCCCTGAGCTATGGCCCTTCCCTATAGCTCTGGGCATGCTGGGTGGTGCTGGTGCGAGTTGGAGTCCATAAACACCTAGCACTCCTGGCTCCTTCCCTCCCAGTGTCAGAACATTTAAGTTTGTGCCAGTCTTCAGAATGATCACCACTTCTAGAGGAAGGAAACCTCTGAGTACACAGACTGGGAGCAAAACCAGGGGAACGCCTATGGCAGTGGTGGCGAACCTATGGGACGTGTGCCAGAGTGGGCACTTAGAGCCCTCTCTGCTGGCACATGTGCCATCACACCAGCAGGGCCGTTCCTGGGTGTTGGCGTAGTGGGCATCCATCCCCCGCCCCCATGTGACTGCGTGCAGGAAACGCTCCCTAGAACACGCGCCGGCTGCAGCAGCATTGAGGGAGTTGCGGGCCCACCAATCAGCTGGTTTGGGGCCATGCCGCTCCCTCCCCCACGCCGTGATTGGTTGGGTTTGGTGCCGCGAGTGTGATATAGTTAGCGGCAATCTTGCATGTGATTGGCTGCTTTGTCAAGGGTTTATGTTGAGTGGTTGCTGCCGGCGAGCCCAGAGATGATTGGTAGCTTTTGCCTGGGGTGCTAGAGGAAGCTTTGTTCATGCATGTGTTTATCGGTACCTACCCCCTTCAAAGAAAGCTGTACAGCTCTTGCCCCAAAAAGCTCTGTGGGCAATCTCCCCGCATTTTATTTCAGTTTTATATATTTGTATGTGTGCACACAGACAGTCATTATTATCCCATATTGAATTGCCGTGTTGGCACTTTCTGATAAATTACAGTAGCACCTCGGCTTATGTTACCCTTGGGTAACGTAAACTTCGGGTTGTGAAAGCGGCAAACGTGGAAGTGTTTCACCGTGCATGTACAGAAGTGGTCCCTCCGGTTGCGGAAACCTCAGGATCCAACCGGAGCTCCGGAACGGATCCTGTCCGCAACTGGAGGTACCACTGTAATTGGTTTGGGGTTGCAGTTTGGGCACTCGATCTCTAAAAGCTTCGCCACCACTGACCTATGGCTTTCAGGCTCTGCGTTCAAGTTTCCTACTGAAGGAGCAAAGAATAAGCAAGGATACAGGAAGCAAACTCAAGGAAAGCTGAGCTGGAACAGCAAACTCTTTGTACTCCTTCCTGTCCAAAAGGATCCTATGGCCAGCCTGGGCAGGTGGGGTCAGTGCAGTACCTGGAGGAGCTTAATTGAGAAGCCGCCCCCTGTAGTTTGGTGGGTCACTACACGTGGCAGCTGTGCATAATAGCTGCCAAGTCTCCCGTATTCCCCGGGAAACCCCCGTTTTTCCAGCTGCTCCCAGCTGAAAAAACAGAATTTTTTTTTGTTTTTCCCCGGTTTATTCTGGTCCGGCGACCATTTTGGAACTGGGCGGAGCATGCTCAGAAGCAACTTTTGATGCTGCTTTGCCCAGTTCCAAAATGGCTGCAGTGCGACTTCTGGCGCGGCGGCCATTTTGGAACTGGGCAGAGCAGCATCAAAAGTCACTTCTGAGCATGCTCCACCCAGTTCCAAAATGGCAGCAGCGTTACCTCCAGTCTGCTACTTCCGGTCCAATCACTTATTTCTCTGACAGGAACTTGGCAGGTATGCTGTGCATAGATTCGTAGTTTAATCCACCAAGGGCATTCTTGCATTCCTAACTCTAGGATGCACTGTGGCTTTTCATATTTCAGATGTGCCTTAAGGTGCACTTTTTAAGCTGGAGACTGGAGGAGTTTTGCACATAGCTGCCAAGTTCTCCCTTTTTTTAAGGGAAATTCCCTTATGCTGAATAGGCTTCCTCGCGAGAAAAGGGAAAACTTGGCAGCTATGGTTTTGCAACGGGCTCTTCTTCCAATAAGCACTGCTCAAACACCCATGGCATTATCCAATATGTGTGTAAACCTCACAATGCGCTGCTTTCCGATTGATCATAGAAGCCAGAGTATGTGACACAGCTGGCAAACTATACCCATCGGGGCTGGTTCAGCTGCAGTTCAGCACAGAAACTCGGAAATGAGCAGTACGCTTTATTCTTCAATCAGAGAAACAAAACCCAAACCGAGAACTCCACGGCAGGACTAGCCCAAGTGAGGCAGTTGCCAGGATCTGAGCCTCCCACTTCCTCCTAAGGCTCCTCCCCAGCTGGCTGCTGACTCAACAGCCACAAACTCTCTGTGCTTTTTGTTCTGCTACTTGTAACACCCTCCTGGTTCTTGGGGACAGAGGAGGATGGGAGGAGGAAGCAGTGGAACTGGCAAGTGGCTCCTCCTCCTCTTCCTCAGCAACCTCAGACTCACTTAAACCTGTTGCTTGCTCAACCCCCAACCCATCTGCACTCTCTTCCTCCTCTGGCCTGTCTCCTGAACCCCACCACCATTCTCCTAGCCCGGAGGCTTCCCACTTGGATGTATCACTGGGGGCGGGGGTTCCCCAGCTGTAGCCCCACCACCACCATTCCTCCTTGTCTAGCCAGTCCCTGACATACCTAGGCTGTACCACTTCAGACTCCAAGTGAGTCTGATCCCATTTAGTTTTGCATGCGGAGCTAAGCTTCTCAATGAAGAAACGTTTGGTGATATGAACAGCAAGCAAAATCTGAATTAGTACAACCCAGCCACATGTGTGTGAGGACTCCGGCCCTAGTTTTGGCACACAGCAGAGGTGCGCCTAGGAACAGCAGAAGCTGTCTTATACCGAGTCAGACCACTGGTCCATGTAGCTCAGTATTGTCTACACCAGGCATCCCCAAACTTCGGCCCTCCAGATGTTTTGGACTACAATTCCCATCTTCCCCGACCACTGGTCCTGTTAGCTAGGGATCATGGGAGTTGTAGGCCAAAACATCTGGAGGGCCGCAGTTTGGGGGTGCCTGTTCTACACTGACTGGCAGCAGCTCACCAGGGTTTCAGACTGGAAACTCTCCCAGCCCTACCCGGAGGTGCCGGGATTGAACTTGCAAAGCCAAGTGATCAGTCTTCATGCTGCCTCATGTTGACAGATATAGGATGGAACAGAGGGCTGGAAAAGTTCTCTGTTGAAGTTCACTAAATGGTGGAGATGCAAATAATTTAGGACTACCTTGTATATAACACCTGCGACCAGGGTGTATCGACTCATAGCAAAGTTCTGGTAGACATAGCAAGATCCTTGTTCACCACACTGGTTCTGCCAAAGGAGACACGACCTGTCAATCATCGACCCAAAAGCAATTGGTCCTGGAATACCACCTATGCAAAGATAGAAATGAGAGAGATGCCTGCGGTTGGAAAAATCTCACACTAGCCATGCTCCACCCAAACCGATTCTAGCATATCTGGAAACGCTGGTATTGTGGACCTCCGCGGGAAACCTTCGGTTGTGTTAGTTGGCGTTAAATTTGGTCTGAAAATCCTGCTTCAGTGATTAGATGGAAATAATCGCCGGGGAAGACTTGGGAAAACAATACCTGCTTAGGTCATTTTATGATATCTTTTAAAAGGCCAGCTGCAAGGCCAGTGTTTTATATATACACAAGCACACTCCCTTGAATAACACCATGAATGTGTGTTTCTTGGGTGAATCAAAGTTCCCAGTCTGTTGGCACAGCGCAAGGATCTCTGCTCCACACTTTAATTCCTCAGAATGCAACAGTGCTCCCTAGAAATACAGGGCCATATCCTATGCTAGCTACACTTGGAGCAGAGCCATTGGAATTAATGGACATGACTAACGTGGGTCCAATCTTTTCAATGGTTGTACTCTGAGCAGAACACAATGGACACAGAATGATCCGGACTCTAGGCCCAGCTAGTCCAATTTGTGGAGATCTCTATGCCGTAGTCTTTTCAGAATGGGGAGGTGGCCCAATGCTAAGCATTGGGTCATAGGAACATCAGTGCCACCACAAAAGTAAAAAGAGGGGGGTGTCATCAAAGACATGCTTGGACTAAAGGTGTGCAGGTCTGCAGATGCTGGACATTTCTGTTCAAATACCACCATCCTACCTTCTCAGCTAACTTGTTTTTGTGGTGGTGGTTGTTTTAAGAAGGAGGCAGTTGTATATTAAAGGTCAGTATGCCAATTGGTCCAGCATTTGGGGTTTGTTTTGTTTTGTTGCTTCTACAGACATATAGGACGTCTTCATAGCCTACATGATTTTATCTTGAGTAAGAGTTATGTCAATAAACAAGGAGTAGATTATTAGATCTTAGCTGTATACTGTACCAAGTGTCCGGACTACAATCCATTGGATCCCCAGAGCAAACGATCGCTGCCTGTCTGAGACACACCTAGGAAGCATAAGACAAAACATTTATAAATGATGGTGAGCAGGAACAACTCTTGAGCAGTGCAGCAGCTCTGCTTCCCATAATAAAGTGGTACCTCTACTTACGAATAACTCTACTTACGAATAACTCTACTTACGAACAGAGCTCCGTCCGCCATCTTGGATGCGGTTTAGATAGGATTTTTTCTACTTACAACTTTTTAGATAGGGTTGCTTCGACTTACGAATACTTTCTCCCAATGCATTCCTATGGGATTCGACTTACAATTTTTTTCGACTTACAAATGTGCGTTCAGAACGCATTAAATTTGTAAGTAGAGGTACCACTGTACCACCAAATTGTGGGTCTCAATAGTTAAGGGCACAGTGATCTGGTTCATGTTAAATATTAAAACGCCTCTGATGTATAATTTTGTAAAAAGATCCTGATGGCTCAAAGTCATGGCAGTTGTTTCTGCCTACCAGAACGAAAGAGACACAGATATTCAGTCCAACACATGTTCCAAAATCCTGGAAGCTATGTGATTCTCATGATACGGAACTCAAGCTTGCCCAACTGGCTGCTAAGTGTCTCTGACTTGGTTGCATATAGATGTGCAGCTAATATTAAACCAAAATTTTAAGTCAGGGGTGTGGCCCTCCAACTGTTGTTGAAGCCTAAATCCTAGTAGCTGCAGGCAGCATGGCATGGTTTTTTCCACTGTGTCGTTACAGGTGAGCGATCCCCCCCCAAAAAGCTCAATGACTTTGAGTTCATCCCGCTCCCCTAAAAGAAGGTCAACAACTTTGGCTTCCCCCCTCCCCCAAAAAAGCTCAATAAAAGTTAATTTGGGGGCAGCTAAAGGTGGCACTGTGGGTTAAACCACTGAGCCTAGGGCTTGCTGATCAGAAGGTCAGCGATTCGAATCCCTGTGACGGGGTGAGCTCCCATTGCTCGGTCCTAGCTCCTGCCAACCTAGCAGTTCGAAAGCACGTCAAAGTGCAAGTAGATAAATAGGAAGGTAAACAGGAAGGTAAACGGCATTTCCATGTGCTGCTCTGGTTTGCCAGAAGTGGCTTTGTCATGCTGGCCACATGACCTGGAAGCTATTCGCCGGCTCCCTCGGCCAATAATGCGAGATGAGCGCGCAACCCCAGAGTCGGTCACGACTGGACCTAATGGTCAGGGGTCCCTTTACCTTTACCTAAACTAAATTAGGGGGCACTGGGCGGATCTTTGCACCCCGGCGGCACATATGCTAAAGACAGCCCTGTTACAGAAAGTAACTGATCTGATGTGTAGCGATCTTTCCTATCCTCCTTAATTCAAGAGGGTTCTGGAAGCTTCTCTGTGTGAAAGATGCAAGCAGAAGGTTCATGATGTTTGGGTTATTCTTTCAGAAAAGCTGAGTACAGCTGACTTAAACTGTTCTGTTATCTCTTTCAGTCAAGGTCATGCTGGCTATAAAAATAGGCCGGAAGGAGCCTGGGTTTCACTCACTCTCTCTTTCTGTCTTTCTTTCTGGTGTGGTGTTCTTTATGCTTAGTGTTAAGGTTTTAGACCTATTATAAGTTATTGTAAGTTTAAGTTAAGTCTGCTGCAACTGGATTTCTTATGGACAGTGCCAATCCTGAATGTATTGGATTTGTGACCATGATGCTCATTTGCCTTCAATAGCAGTAAAGCTCTGCTGGATGAAATATTAATTGCCTCTGGTCTACTTTTTGGGAATCCTACAACGTGTTTAAGTTTTAGCTCTGCTAACTATACATTGGAATCTGCTGTGGATCAATATTGAGTAGAATTTCAATGACAGGTCAGTGGTCAGGGACGATGGGAGTTGAGGTTCTGCTGGGGCAAGCTCTGAAGAATGAGATCAGGTCCTTGCGGCTTACCGTAAAGTGGCCGTCAGAGCAGGAATGCTGCTCAGGAATGTGAAGAGGATGACCATAAACATGAAAACCAGGAGGAGGGTCCTTCTCTCACATGAGGAGGTACACTTTCCTGTGGTCGCCAAGCCAGGTGCAGCGGGAGCATCAAGTATACAGCTGCACTCGTGGTAAACCTTGTCAAGCATACAACAAGAGAAGGTCCCATTTAGAAGCAATCCACATGCTCTGCCAAAACATGCTACTTTCCCACATGCTGGGAAGCAAACAAAGATGCTTTTCGTTTGCATATTGAGGTGGCACCAAAACTTGGTGATATAGAACCTGTGTTTTGCATGCAAAATGTACCAGGTTCAATCTTGGACATCTCCAGGTGGGACTCCAGAAGACCTCTGTCTAACACCCCAGAGAGTTACTTCCAAACAGCACTGAGCAGCTTCTGACAACCTTGTGAGCTCCAGATGTTTTGGACTACAACTTGCATCATCCAAAAACATCTGGAGGTTACCAGGATGTCAGAAGCTATTATAGAGAATGCTGAGAGACAGCAACCAATGAGACACACACCTCATATATACCAGGACAGATTTCACACTTTGTTTTAATACAATTGAATAAAAAATACACATGTGCGCACACACACACACATTTGAGGGGGGAATTGTTTTAGAATCCCCCTCCCTCCCAGTTAATTTTAGCTCTGTTCACAGCTTGACTAAACTGCGATGAAGCAGGCTTCATGGCATCTACAAGTGTCAGGCATCAGAGGATCCAACCCTCCACAGTAGATTGCCAGGAATGGATAAAACAAGGAGAGTTCTTACCAATGCTTTTTATTTAATATTCACAGAGAGAGGCTTAGAAATGCAGCCTCTGGGAGTAATGGTGTTGCTCCGAGTGAAACCCCACCCACTCTGTCTGTCCCACTTCCTCATGAGTCATCACTACGGGTGCTGGAAAGTGCCTTTTGCCTTTGAGTTCTTTGCTCTCCTACTTTCAAGGCCTGCTGTGTTCTGGGAGGAGGGGGTCTGCAATGCTTTATAAAGACACTGAGTCCAACAGCTGTCTCTCCCCTGGTGCTTCTTCTTCCTCCTCTCCCATTATTTCCCAGCTTTCCCCCTCATCTGCTTCTGAGCTGTGAGTTCCCTCAAACCCCTAATTCTGAACTGTCTCCTTCTTCTCTAGAAGGGTCAGGCTGGGAAGGCAGTCTCCACCATTCCTCCTCTGCCCAGTCCCTGACAACAAGACAGAGCAGATCTTTTCCATAGATCATACCTTTTTCCTGCCGTCGTGGCTGGTTGATACTTTCTTGCATCCTGCATGGCAGGGGGAGTAATACATGATTCCATCATTTCCACAGACGGGACTGTACATCTCTCGCAGACAATCACACTCCACATTGCAAGGGGCGGACAGGTTGAGGCGGCCTTCGGGTAAGATGCTGGACAAAGCACAAAAGTTGCCAACAAACACCACATTTAGTGTCCAAAGGCGGGCCACATTCATAAGATACATTCAATGCATTACAACACCAAAGAAGAAGAAGAAGAAGAAGAAGAAGAAGAAGAAGAAGAAGAAGAAGAAGAAGAAGAAGAAGAAGAAGAAGAAGAAGAAGAAGAAGAAGAAGAAGAAGAAGAAGAAGAAGAAGAAGAAGAAGAAGAAGAAGAAGAAGAAGAAGAAGAAGAAGAGGAGGAGGAGGAGGAGGAGGAGGAGGAGGAGGAGGAGGAGGAGGAGGAGGAGGAGGAGGAGGAGGAGGAGGAGGAGGAGGAGGAGGAGGAGGAGGAGGAGGAGGAGTTTGGATTTGATATTCCGCTTTATCACTACCCGAAGGAGTCTCAAAGCGGCTAACAATCTCCTTTCCCCTCCTCCCCCACAACAGACACCCTGTGAGGTGGGTGGGGCTGAGAGACTTTCCAGCAGCTGCATGTGGAGGAGCGGAGATGCAAACCCGGTTCCCCAGATTACGAGTCTACCGCTCTTAACCACTACACCACACTGGCTCTCGTGGCTTCCCCCAAAGGATTATGGGAGCTGCAGTTTGTTAAGGGTGCTGAGAGTTGTTAGGAGACCCTTATTCCCTTCAAAGAGCTACAATTTTCAGAGCGGTTTAACAATCAATCGCTCTTCCCAGGGGAAGTTTCCCATAGTTTCTCTCTCCACCCTTCCATTTTAACTAGGCTGCAAGTGAGTGACTGGCCTGAGGTCACCCAGGGAGCTTTATGGCTGAGTGGGGATGTGAACCCTGGTCTCAATTTCCAATTCCAATTTCCAGCACCTTTATTGGCATATATGGCCTCAATTTCATACATTAATAATCCCGAGTTTCCGCCTTTGCTGCATCCTCAGCATCATTAGCCAACATGTCTCCTACCTTCTGTCATACATCTGCGTCACTCCAGCCATGGGCATGTTGGGGCAGTCGATGAAAAAGATGAAAATAGCCAGCAAGCTGGACATGGTGCAAAGCAAGCAGAACTTGATAATCCCCGAACAGCGCAGCTTAAATTTGTTCACGATGAAGCCTCCAAGGAATGTGCCTCCTCCTCCGGCTGGAACCACGAGGTAACCTTCCAAAGGAGAAGAAATGGGCAAGATCACGTATGTGCTTAAGGTGCTTTCCTTTATCTTTTGCAATCAAGACACAGAGGGAGCTCTTGGCAGCTCAGGCTGAGAATCCCTTTGTGATAGGACAGGTCTCCCTTTGATCTCGAACACAGGCTGCAGCAACACTGGAAGGAATCACCAGTATCTGTTTGTTATGTACTGAGCTGAATCATAGAACAATAGGATCCAGAATCAGCAGTCTGATTGGTCCGCAGGAGCCACCCAATCCAACTCCAGGTGGAAGTGAATCCGCAACCTGATTGGCCTGCAGGAGCAGCCAATCAGGCGGCTGGCAGAAGTCGATCCACAAACTGATTGGCCCACAGGTGTAGCCCTGAAGTAGCCAATCACGCAAAGCCCATTGTGTAAAGAATGTATATAAGCAGATGGTTTTGGGGAAAAGGGCATTCTTCTTCTCTTCTTCTCCTTGATGACTACAAGCTGAATAAAGAGCATGAAATTCACTCTCGACTCCGAGTTCAACAAAACAAATAGCCTCAGAAGGCTTGTGATGCCTTTGAGTCCCTCCAGGCTGGCGGGGTATTTGTTTGTGGGTGGGTAGACTCTGCAACTTGCATTTGATGCATTAGTGGTACATTTGCACTGGGCCATCCCCAAACCATTCTGCTTTATTAGTTGCTCTGCTTCTTCAATATTATCACATTTTTTTTGCAAGCTGGAGGGCCACTCTTTGCTACAGCACATGAAATGAGTGTGTGGCGGAGGGGACCCAGATCAGCAGAGAGCAAACGGGACATGAGCCAATTGGGAAATGAAGCAGAGTCTGCAACCTGAGACTTTACTGAAAGCAGGATTGCATAAAACCAACTTGATGCCAGCTGGAACATACGACGTTAGGAATGCAAACGAAAAAGGCTCGCCCTGGCCAGTATCTGGATGGGACACTACCTAGGAACTACAATTTAAGCAGCTGTGAATACAAATTACACAGTCATTTACTGTGTGGGATGCCATTTAGCAGTTGACTACCTGGTGACTGTAACCACTAGGAGAGCTGGTTGTGCAGCCTGGCACCAGGCTAGAGCCAACACCCTTTGGATTGGCCCTCTGCTAACCCAGACCCAGAGCTGGAGGCGAGAAGCTTCCATGGTTACACAGTACTCCTCATTTCTGGAGTAATTCTGTTTACCCAGGCAGCCCTTCCTGGGTTGGCAGTGTTATAGGGGCTTCAGGGTGGGGTGACTGCTTCCACTTTACAGAAAAGAAAGATAAAATCCATCAACACCCCTCTGCCCAAAAAGGGGGGGCAGAAGAGGATGCAGGTTGGCATATAATTTGCGTAATAGAACTGATCTCTCCCCTGCAAAAAAATATTTTATTCAAGCTGGCACCCCTGCCAGTTCAGACAACAAACAAAGCCAAACCTTGCCTTAGGTCAACGCCATACCTCAGGCACACCCAAACTTCGGCCCTCCAGATGTTTTGGACTACAATTCCCATCTTTCCTGACCACTGGCCCTGTTAGCTAGGGATCACGGGAGTTGTAGGCCACAACATCTGGAGGGCCGCAATTTGGGGATGCCTGCCATACCCTCTAACATATTGAGTCGCAAAACTGGGACACGCATCTTCCCATCTGTACTCATGTGACCTGGGCAAGATAACAGAGCCCAAAAGAAGCGCTTTTTTCCGGGGTGAGTTATTGTTGCAAAATTGTGCGAGATCACAGTGGCTGTTGGGCTCTCGCAGGGGGGGGGGGTTGTCCCAGTTTTTCCGGGACATGTGTGGGGTATGCAACACTGTGCAGCAGCAAAAAATGACTGGTTGGCAGCAAAGTGGCTTCCAGCTTCTGTTCAGGGACGCTTCCACTCATGCGGGTCTCGCTGTGCCACCGCCTGGCTTAGCATGTTGTGTGAACCGGGCCGTACCCGCCCAATCGCTTAAGAAGATGTAGGCAACCTGCATTGGCCCCTAACAAATATTTCCTTACCAAACAAGGTTGCTGCTTCCGAGGCACTTAAGCTAAACTGGGATTCCAGAAACTTGGGGCCGAAGGTGGACATCCCAGCAATGAGTGTGGCTTCTGTTGCTCCAGCTAAGCAAAGGAAGATGAAGGTCGGATTCTTCAGGAGGAGCAGCACTGACCTGCATTGATCCAAGAGCAGAGGGAAACCAGCATGTTGGAAAAAGTTCAATTATTGGAACTCTGATTCAAGTCCCATATTAACTGTAAATGCTTTGATTGGTAATTCTGGGTGGTAGCCTGGTTCCCCCCCCCCCAATTTCGTGTATACTTTACATATACGTATAACATTTTTATCCCATTTTTCTTCCAAGAAGCCCATAGTCCCCCTCTCATCTTCACAGTATCCTTGTGATGTAGGCTAGGCTGAAAGAGTGAGTTTCCCTGGCTGAGCAGGGATCTGAAACTTGGTCCTCCCCAGACTATGGGGTTGTGGTACTCATCTTGCTTTCAGGCTGAGGGAGCTGGCGTTTGTCTGCAAACAGCTTTCTGGGTCATGTGGCCAGCATGACTAAACCGCTTCTGGCGCAATGGAACACCATGATGGAAACCAGAGAACACAGAAATGCCATTTACCTCCCTGCTGCAGCGGTACCTATTTATCTACTTGCACCGGCATGCTTTCGAATTGCTAGTTTGGCAGAAGCTGGGACAGAGCAACTGGAGCTCACCCTGTTGTGGGGATTCGAACCACCAACCTTCTGATCGGCAAGCCCAAGAGGCTCAGTGGTTTAGACCACAGCGCCACCCGCGTCCCTTCTATCCCTGGTTACAGGTAGGTAGCCGTGTTGGTCTGGATCGAAGTAAAATAAAAAAATTCCTTCAGTAGCACCTTAAAGACCAACTAAGTTTTTATTTTGGTATGAGCTTTCGTGTGCATGCACACTTCTTCAGATACAGTGAAATGGAAGTTTCCAGGCACTTATGTAGAGAAGGGGTGGGGAGGGGTGGGGATGGGGAGGGGGGATCACTCAGAAGGGTGGTGGAAATGGGTGATTGACTGACTGATAGCTGTTGATGACCGCAAACGACTGCAAATGGTTTTGCATGAAAAACCCTTGCTTTTTCATGCAAAACCATTTGCAGTCGTTTGCGGTCATCAACAGCTATCAGTCAGTCAATCACCCATTTCCACCACCCTTCTGAGTGATCCCCCCTCCCCATCCCCACCCCTCCCCACCCCTTCTCTACATAAGTGCCTGGAAACTTCCATTTCACTGTATCTGAAGAAGTGTGCATGCACACGAAAGCTCATACCAAAATAAAAACTTAGTTGGTCTTTAAGGTGCTACTGAAGGAATTTTTTTATTTTCCTTCTATCCCTGTTATCTTCCACCCTCTGGTTCATTTTGGCCCTCTATGCAACATTTAACATTCTGCTAGGGAATTCCAGAGCCACTGACACAGGTATGTGGAAATTCTGGTGCTGAACCAGAGGGTTCATTTTTACCCTCCAGCTGTTCAATAAGAAACACTTTGAGAGAATCCTCTGCAAGATGTTCTGGTGCAAGAAAACCAAAGCAGAGGGAGAAGTGTCTCGGCAGAGAGATCTTGTAACTGCATGTATGCAATTTTGGAGATGCATTTTGAAGTTTTGGAAAGCTATATGGCAAGGAAGTTCAGCTGTTCATTGATCTTATTTGCATCCCTTCTGCAGGTCTCACTTGGTTATTTTGGACTTTTTCACGGTCAGGGCAGATAAAGAGTTGGTGTTTCTTTTTTAACAACTTGATGTGGAAATGTATGTGGAGAAAATGGAAGCTGAAACTTGTGTGGATTTACTAAGAATTAAATAGATGTCTCTGCTTCCATGGAAATTGTTTTCTGCATGAACTTGTGATTGACTTAAAGGTATATGGTTGTGTTTGCAACTGCCCCCACCCATTCTGACCACTGGAATGTGGCCCCCAACAGCTTTTAATCTAGGAAATGTGGCCCTTTATTCCCTCCTTAAAAGGTTCCCCACCCCCAATTTAAAGAAAACAAGATGGGGAAACACAGAACGCTGATATTAATACATGTGGAAATAAGCACCAAATAATTAAACTGTACCCAGGAACTAGACATAGGAATAAGCCCTCTGCAGGACAGGTGCCAAAATATGTTTTAGCATATATGACATGTGGCAATTAATTCTGTATTTTTCTCCAGAAAGTGATTCCAGCTGTGAGCCTTTCTCCTGGGTACAGAAAAGGCCTTGGGGAACTAAGATGGTCCCAATTATCTATCCCTCTCTCGGATATGAAGAGCAACCAAATTCAACAGGATTTCTTCTGCACCAAGTTGAATCTCTCTGTTATACAACTTTATGAAGTCCTTTACCCCCCTTGCAATGAAATTGACAGCACAGTTGCAGCCGAGGGAAGACTTGTAGTTGTTGGTACGTAGTAAACCGCGCTGGGCTTCTGAACCAAATTGGAAAACGCCAAACAGCTGCGTTCTCCCCCACAAGCTCGGGGTGATTCATCACTCTTTCCCGATGGGCTTCTGTGGCATATATCCAAAGATATATGCACCCAATCCGATAGCAGAGTCCAAGCAGAAGCTAAGCATTTGAATTGTGGAATCAAAGCTACTTTATCACAGTGGTACCTCTAGTTACGAACTTTATTAGTTCCGGAGGTCCGTTCTTAACCTGAAACTGTTCTTCACTAGAGACGTGCTTTCGCTAATGGGGCCTCTTGCTGCCGCTGCACTGCTGGCACACGATTTCCGTTCTCATCCTGGGGCAAAGTTCTGAACTCGAGGGAACACTTCCAGGTTAGCATAGTTTGTAACCTGAAGCGTTTGTAAGCTGAGGCGTTTGTAACTCTAGGTACCACTGTATATATACAAGTGTTACAGAACAAAGGAACGTGGCTCCTCTCTCCTTCTTCTTCTCCGAGAGAGGAAACAGACTAAAAGCAATAGTCTGTTTTGGTCAAAGGCCTGGAAACGATGCCTTATGAGGAACGACTTAGAGAGCTGGGTATGTTTAGCCTGGAGAAGAGAAGGTTAAGGGGTGATATGATAGCCATGTTCAAATATATGAAAGGGTGTCATATGGAGGAGGGAGAAAGATTGTTTTCTGCTGCTCCAGAGAAGCGGACACGGAGCAATGGATTCAAACTTCAAGAAAGAAGATTCCACCTAAACATTAGGAAGAACTTCCTGACAGTAAGAGCTGTTCGGCAGTGGAATTTGCTGCCAAGGAGTGTGGTGGAGTCTCCTTCTTTGGAGGTCTTTAAGCAGAGGCTTGACATGCATATGTCAAGAATGCTTTGATGGTGTTTCTTGCTTGACAGGGGGTTGGACTGGATGGCCCTCGTGGTCTCTTCCAACTCTATGATTCTATGATTCAATAGTATAACATAACGGAACAGTGTAACTGAACTTCCACTGTCATGACTCCAACAGTATGAAATGTCAACACAGACATGTGATTAAAACAATCACACATCCAGCAATGGAGGAATGAAATCCCAACAGTAGTATCAGCAACCTGATCCATGGGATGAGGTCTCCTGGCGTTTGAGCCATCACCCACAAGACATACTGAACCAATGCACTAATGCTACAAGTGTCGACTCCTTGGAAAACAGGTGTATCTGCCCTGCCTTGGAATACAGGTGTGTCTAGCTCTGCCTTCTGAGAAGTGCTTAGAAAAGGAAGGAGGAAGATGTTGCTGGCAAGCTGGTCCATGGCTGTAGGTAGAGCCAGGTTTACCAGTCTTGGAGGGGGGGGTACATTTGCAAACCACAGTAACTGTCCTAGGTGCTGCACTACACCACAACCCAGAACAAACTGCAAGCTATTCCTTTGGCTACAATAGGATGCTTGGTTCAAACGTAATTTCAGTGGGGTGGGGAGGAGATAGGGGTGACCCCCGTATGCTCAGGGGCACCACACTGGACATGCCTGATGTAGAGCAATCCTTTGCATTCCTTCATGGTAGGACCAACACATAGGGTTGTCATATTCCCAAAAGTGAAAATCTGGACAAAGCTGTTGAGCTGTTTCTCCCCCTCCCTTTTTGGCCTTTAAAAAAAAAATTAAATAATTTCTTCTTCATCATCATCATCATCCCCATGCCAAACATCCAGGTTTTCCCAGACATTTTGCTGATTTGCCAAAAAATTGCCCGGACAAGATTTTCCGGCCAAATTTCTGGACGTGTCCGGGAAAACTTGGACATATGGCAACCCTACCAACCCATGGTCTGCAAAAATGGCATTGTTTTGAAGCATGAAACAATTCTTTGATTACAATCTTTAACTGCCTTGGGACCCAACCCATACATTCCAGAACTTTAAAGTCATTCTAGTTTTCATGGGAACAATTTGTAGAACTAGTTATGGTGAATGGGCTTTCACCAACCCGGTGCCCTCTAGATATTTTGGACTACTTCTTCCCACCACCCCCAGCAGGCTAGGTCATAACTATTGCTTTCTTCCTATATAAATACAAATGTAAGGCTGTCACCATGCAGCCTCCACTGGAGAATTTGTAGTATCTCATCAGAATTCTGCATTTGCATGAAGCCAGGGGTAGATGGGGTTGGAGAACAACAAAGCAGAGGTGGCACCCACTAGTTAATTTATAAAAATGCAACACTGACTCCCTTCTGTTTCATCTTCATCATCTTCAGCAAACACGAGATGCAGGAAATTGAAAGGAAAGATAGTGTCAAGTTGTTGGTTATCAACTGAGAAAAAGCTGGGAAAAGGCTGACCTTCTCTGATCCTTTTTGATGATGTTCTGTAACAACAACTGTTGAACTATCCTCTCTCCCTGGGTGTTTTCTCAGATAGGCATGTGGCTTAGGAACACAGCAGTTGGTGAGAATTACATGTCTATAACCAGCGAAATCCACAGAAAACTAATCTTTTTCTTAAATGTTACTTTGAGAACAAGACTTGCTTGTACTAGATTTCATTGAATTTGTTGTGCTTTTGGGGGGGGGGGTGTGCTTTGCAATGTGTCCATTCTATATGAATTTAGGAGAAGAAATGAGCAACACCAGAAATATGTCGATCAGAGGAATGCATAAGAACATCAGAAGAGCCTGCTGGATCAGGCCAATGGCCCAGCTAGTCCAGCAAAACTGCTCTCACGGAGGTCAAACAGTTGTCTGTTGGAAATCCGGGAGCAGAAACTTTTTCTGCAGGTTTTGGTATAGGAACTACTACAGTATTTAACTTTGGTGTCTAAGGGAAGGATTCAACTACCCTGTCTCAGTAGTGCAATGGGGCCTTCCACACCCTCCCCTCCCTCCATGCACCCCATGGCTCCCCCAAATCCACTCTGGGAAACCCCCAGAACATAGCAAAGGGAGGGAGGCGAGAGGGGAGATCATCCCTAAGGATTTAAATGTTAATGTTTCCATACGATAGAGAAATGACAACGATAAATTATCTGCAGGTAAGGAAACACTGAGAACTTGACCAATACAACTGTAACTAGACAGCAGTCAGACTTTAGATGGCAATTGTCTGCATTGTTTCACAAAAGCATTCAGCCAAGCAGAAATGTGGCAGCACAAACACCTTAGTGCTATGTTGACTTCCACCCTGAGTTTGCTGATTTCCTTTTCCTTCCCTGCCCCCTTTCCTTTTGTGCTGTGTCGTTTTTATTCTGAGGGAAGGCTCCCTGAAGCTAGAAAGCCTGTAAATCATCAGTGGATAAGCACTTGAAGATAAGCACCTGGAGTGAAAAGTAAAGCAAACTCGTGAGTTCTCGGCTTCTATTTTGCATCTCTGTTGTTTGGGTCATACGCCGACCAGCACTTAAATGCTATTTCTGAATTTAATTTCCGTAGAGAAGAACTGAGCCATAATCTTGGAAAGTGGCACCAAGTCAAGAATTTCACTCAATAACTAGGCTGAAATTTCTTCAGGATACTCTTTCTGCATAATACATACAAATTCTCTGGCAACCAATGCATGTGGGCCACACGCCAGAGGAGACTTATGGGTGCTTAAGCCCACTGGCATCCTTTATTATCCTCTATTATTATTTATTTCAGCAAGCCTACCAAGGCATATACTGCTGTTGCCTATATTTTTACTTATTTTTATCTGCGTTTGAATGAGAATTATTCTATGCACATTTTAATATAGTTGCTGTGGGTTTAGTTGTGTTTTACCTTCAATTTTATTATGCAATCCCAGTGTTGGCTGGTTCCTATTGAGGCTGGTGAGGCAAAAGCCAGTATTTCCGGCAGAAAATGTGCCGCATTTGGACTTGATGCACATCCATACCTATTTGTAAACCCCCGGGTATGTGTGTGTCTGGGTATTGGGCAGGGGTGGCTGGTAGTGCCCACTAAAAGGCAGAGAGGCCAGGAGGAGGAGGAACCAAGTCAATGACAGGCAGAGGAAGAGCCAATGATAGGTGGAGCCAGAGCCAATGACAGGCAGAGCCAACTAATTCTGGTTCCGTTTTTGCCCGAGGTGGGGGGTCGAACCCACGACCCTGAGATCGAGAGACTCCTGCTCTACCAACTGAGCTATGATTAAGCAATTTAGGCATCATTCAAAAGAAATGAATAATAAAACACACAAGGTGCGTAAGAACGCTTAGCAGTGCATTGGAAATGTGGGTGTAAAGAATGTCACGTAGTAATAATTCTACCCTGATCACATGGGGATGGGGGAGAGATCTAGTCAAATAGGGTGGTCACGAATCCTACTTCACAGAGGACAGCCCTCTGAATGATTCAGGACCCAGACATCTAAAAGAAGACCATCTCCTGCCTACTGAGAAGCTGAGATGCTGTAGAAGAGAAAAGGTATACCATAGTATTTTTGTACAAATTTCTCCAAATACCCAGATTTTTGTATGTTGTATTGTGTAATAGACACATTTGTTTTGGTAAAGCAACATTCTGTAATATAACACATTTTTGTATGTTATTTTCACACATATATGCATTTTTATTCACATTTTATTCTAGTATTTGCATTCTTGTTCAAATTACTTAAGCAGAGAACAATACCGTTTTCTCCAAAAACAAGACACCGTCTTATATTTATTTTTCCTCAAAAACAACAACATGGTTGCTTATTTTCAGGGGATGTCTTATCTTTATTACATGTCCAGCGTAGCCTCTTCCTTGGCGCCCTCCAGAACTGTGCCTGTCACTATGTCTTATTTTTGGGGTATGGCTTATATTGCGCAAATGCTATGGCTTATTTTATGGGTATGTCTTATTTTCGGAGAAACAGGGTACTGAAAAGATTCTGAGAAGTGCGAATTTTGAAGGACGGTGTCAGTTTTGTTATGGAAAGTGCAAATTATGAAGATTCACCTTTAATTGTGAAGTGAATCCAATTTATTCCCCAATCAGTAATATCCGTTTCCCGTGCCGCAATGTGGCAGAACATTAACTTGTTTGTGGTTGAAGTTCCAGCGGGAAGGAGCAAGGCTGTTGAAGTTTATAAATTGTTAAGGTAACACTCCCTCCCCCAATAAAAGACATAGTTATCTGAACAACAGGTACAAGAAGTTCTCACCGTGGCAGGTCTTTAACCGTCTTTCCAAAGTCAGGATCTGAGGCTGTTTTGTGGCTGCCGTCTTTCAGCTGATGGGCCTCCGAAACTCTCATGACGATGTAGCGCTGAGAACCTGAAAACATACAAACTTAAGTGTGCACCTTGCAGCCGGGGGATTTGGCTAGATTGAGGGGTCATCCCAATTCAGAAATGTCCTCCATGCAGTGTTCAAATGACTGGGGATTGTATAGAGTGCCCACTGTCCCCTCTCCAAATATCAGTTCTGACCATAGCTGCCAAGTACCCCGTTTTCCCCGGGAAACCCCCGTCTTTACTTACCTTTTCCCGGTGGTCCCCCGTATCACTTCGTCTCCCGTTTTCTCCGTTATTTTCTCCTGCCGGCGGCCATTTTTTCCCCTTCTTTGGGCACAAAAAATGGCCGCCAGCGACTTCAAAAGTCGCATCTACGCATGACCGGAAGTGCGTAGACGCGACTTCCGGTGTTGGCGGCGACCAATTTTGGTGCCCATAGATGGGCGGGGCGACACCGGAAGTTGCGTCAACGCACTTCCGGTCATGCGTAGAAGCTACTTTTGAAGCTAGCGGTGGCCATTTTTGGTGCCCATAGAAGGGCAAAGCGACACCGGAAGTTACATCGATGCAACTTCCGGTGTCACACGGCTGCCGGTCCCGGATTCTGCAGTCCGGGACTTGGAAGGTAAGAGTTCTGACCTCTGATCTCAGTGCATTTTGAGCCTGTGTAATGTTGTTGGCTAGAATATGCATCTGGGACAGGGGAGAACAGCGTTCAAATCCATACATGGCCATGAATATCACTGAGAGGCCAGGGACTAGTCACTATCTCTCAGTGTTGCCTACCTCACAGTCAGGGGAGGGTCTCCTATGGAAATAATGAAGTTTAAGCTTCGGGGCCGCAGAAGCAACTTTAGTTCACATTGCTTAAAATTCTGGGCTTAAAATTTGAGTGGCACGATCCAAATTCATTAATTTTTGGTTGCAAATATTTCCACAATCCCATACCCTCCAAGATTTCTCTGATGAAATTAAG
Source organism: Zootoca vivipara (assembly GCF_965207765.1). Lineage (NCBI taxonomy): Eukaryota > Metazoa > Chordata > Lepidosauria > Squamata > Lacertidae > Zootoca > Zootoca vivipara. The sequence goes on along the minus strand of NC_142590.1, from coordinate 86,829,235 downwards.
GACTTCCTATTCCATAACAATAATAATTTTATTATTTATACCCCACCCATCTGACTGGGTTGCCCCAGCCACTCTGGGCCGCTTCCAAGATATAAAAAAATATAAGAAAACATTAAACTTTTTTTAAAATAAACCTTCCCTATACAGGGCTGCCTTCAGATGTCTTCTAAAAGTTGTATAGTTACTTATCTCCTTGACTCGGGGGTCACATAGTGGTGCAATTGACTTCCAACAAGCACACAGAGTGCAAACATGACTGAGTGTATGTGGGGCGGGGGGCTCGTTTAATTTCACTGCACACAGGTGGTGTAGTGACAATAAAGGTTTATTTGTTTGTTTGTTTGTTTGTTTGTTTGTTTACCCTGCAACATTTCTCTGATGAAAATAGAGATGTCCTACCATACCCTCCAACATTTTTCTGATGAAAGGAAGGACATCCTAAGGAAAAGCGGGACATTATGGGATCAGATCAGAAACCGGGATGGCTTCTGTGAATCTGGGACTGTCCCTGGAAAATAGGGACCATTGGAGGGCCTGCAACCCAAAGTTTGAGAGTCAGTAACACAGATGTTGTAAAGGCGTGCTGAAGTATCATGGAACAACCCCACTGAAGCAGGTAACAGTGGTTACCCAGACCTCATTGTTGGTTGTGAAGAGGCCCCCCATGACAGTTCAAGCTTCGGGGCCACAAAAATGTATGCCCACCACTACTCACAGGGTAGGATTGGGCCGCAAGTCATCAGCTATCTATGGTGGCCCAACAGAGACTCAATCAGTGTTCTGGTTTTGCTGCTTGCACAGGGGTGCCAACAACTTATGGAAGGCCACAGGCTTTCCTCCTTACACCAGCCAGCAGTGGCAAAGGCTCTCTAGACAAAGGCATTTCCTAGCTCGGCTTGCGAATGTCAGGGATTGAACCCTGGGACCCTTTTACATGCAAATCATGTGCTCGGCAGCAAAATGTCAACCCTCCCATGTAGAGTTTAGTGCATGAAACATTATCTGCAAACTCCAGCAGACCAAGAGAAGGTCAATTTACACATCAGAAGGAGGTGAGCAGGAAAAAGTGGCATAAAAAGTCAGCAGCAGGCATGATCCAGAGGCTGAGCGGAGAATTTCAGTGCCTTGTCTGCTCTGAGCTTGGCTCCTCTGGTGCCTATCCAAAAGTACCGCACAATGAAAAGGGAGGGTGGGGGGGGAATCTTAGGACACCATGTGTGTGTCATCAAGCAACTTGCAAAAAGCTCGTCAGCTTGTTTCAAAGCGTTCATCAAGATTTGGGACAAGGCCCGAGAGGGGAAGGAAGGCAACTGAGTAAAAGAGACGCTGGAGGAGGCAGTTGGGGGGGGGGGAAGAGAATTTGCATTGCTTTCATTTCTCCCTCTCCATAGGCAAATATGCACAGCATGACCGAGGTTCAAATGATAACACACAGGGCATAACAATGGCAGATTAACAAAGGCACCCTGTTCTGCAAATTCTGTTTCCTTTCCCTATCCGTCTCCCAGGGCTCCAGGATTCAGTCGGTCCGCTGCCAGCTAGATGGTACATTTGTGCTAGGCCATGGTTTGGTGGAGCATAACGTACAAACAAGAGCACTGGTTATTTTGTATTTTGATTAACAGAATGGTAAGCAGGATGAACTATTTCCCAAGCCTTACCATTTGTTATGCTGCCTATCTGTATTGCCCAACCACATGCTGAAAGTGAATCTGACCACATTCTTAAGAGCATCATGGGAAACTGCCTTATCCTGGGTCACTTTTTTGTCCATGAAGTCCAGTATTGCCTACACTGGCTTGCAGCAGCTCTCTAAAGTTTCAGGCTGGGGAGGTGCAGCAATGCTATGCTATGGCCTCTCCTTCTCCTCTGCCACTTGGCAGCCCTCCACTCCACTTAAGAAGGGCATGGGCTACTGCGCTGCAAAATGACTTTAATTTGGACACTCTTGACCTACCTGGCAGGCGATGAGGGTAGCCCAAGATGGGGATCGCGATCAAAAGGGATCCAGCCCCTGCACCCAGGAATCCAATCCACCAAGCTCCAACCCACAGAGTATTGTCCGGTGTAAGATCAATTCTGCAGGTAAAGGGCAGAGGAGGAAGGTTACTCATTTATGACAATTCTCTTCCTGTATTCTGACAAACTGATGTCAATCAAGAACAAGCCAGGGATGATCTAGGCAAAAATCTTATGACGATGTCATAGTGCCCCTACTTCCCAGACTGGTGGAGACTTTTTGGAGGTGAGGGGAGCATTTTGCAATGATTAGAAATGAACCTGAATTCCACTTGAGTTGGAATTTAGCAGGCTGGGCTCACTTCAAGGCTCAAATGCCCACTCTGGGATTCAAGATTAATAGATTGCAGGCTCAACTGCTTAAATTAATGTAAGATGAAAGTTTCTATGCAAGACTGAAGTACCAAAACAGTGAGTAAGCAGAGTTGTTAAGGCTGCAGTTATAATATCTGCCAATAGCTTTAGCAAAATTATCAGCACAGGTCAAACGGCCTCCCTTTCTTTTTAACCAAAATTATCTGTGCATTTGGCATATGGCCTTAATTCATAGGACCACTTAATTGCTTATTGCTGCAGTAATCACTCCGTGAGCAGTGCCTTGGCCAGAGATAAAAGCGCTCCTGAAAAATAGCAAGGTATTATCTTTCTGCCTTCCCTACAAAGGTGCCCTTGACCCCAGAGAGAACCCTTAAATCACCCTTATCTTGAACAAAATTTTTGCATGGGACTTCCTTGGAGAAACAACCATGAACAGATAAACCTTCCAAAAGGAACAATTTGGTCATCTGGACCATTATCGTCTAATTTTATGGTTGGTGGCTGTCCAGGGGATGGGCAGAAGTCTCCCCCCACCTGGCCCTACCAATGGGAAATCACATGTGACCTTCCACATCCAAATCATTTGCTCTGCCACACAAATATAGCCTCTCCATTAGCATCTAAGGTACCACATTTGTACTGTAATGGTTAGGATGCCATAGTACCTGGAGTGTACCTGAAATGTGATGTTTTTGATCCCGGTTCACCTGATTATCCTGATGTCTCTCCAGCCCTGATGTTCCCCTGTCCTACCCATAGCTGCCAAGTTTTCCCTTTTCTCGCGAGGAAGCCTATTCAGCATAAGGGAAAATCCCTTTAAAAAAGGGATAACTTGGCAGCTATGGTCCTACCATGTGGCTTACCCTATGCTCTGGATTCCCTTTTTATCCCCAACTTCTAGTTCCTGGTTCCAGGCTGCTGTCTCCAGCCCTGCCTGGCCCAAAGACTGAACCTGAGATTTTCTACATGGAATATAATAAGAGCATAAGGAGAGCCTTGATGGATCAGGCCAAAGGCCCATCTAATCCAGCACTCTGTTGTCACATTGGCCAGCCAGATGCCTCTGGGAAGCAACAGCACCCTCTCCCCACTTGTGATTCTCAGCAACTAGGATTCAGAGGCATGTTGTCTCCAACAGTGGAGCTAGAACATAGCCAGCACCACTGATAGCCATTGAAAACCTCGTCCTCTTTTGAAGCTATGCATGCTTCAATATGGTCCAAGTCATCAGAAGTGAATGGGCTAAAATTCTGAATGAATGTCGTTGGAGACTCCTATGACTGATGATAGAGGCCTTCACAGTCCTTATGCTCTTGCAGCGAGAAGTTAATATTTAATTAATAAAATAAATAAAACCAGCAGTTGAGGAAGAACACAGCCATCACCGCTTATGGGACTATCATCTACTGGGGATAGAAAGTTGCAGCCAATTGAAGCTGACCATAGGATCATACAATTGGAAGGTTGGAAATGACCACAAGGGTCATCTAGTCCAACCCCCTGCAGTGCAGGAAACGTTTGCCCAATGTGGGCTCAAACCCATGACTCTGAGATTAAGAATAGTTTGCTCTATCAACTGAGCTAAGATGCATGACAGGACCTGTATGATAGTTGGACTTACGTATAGTGTGTGAAGTGATTTTCTGAAAATGCTGGAGTTGAGCTACATTTCATGTTTGAAGCCTGTTTTTGAGTTCAGCAGGATGAGAGCATATTGCCTGTGTCTTTACTTTAAGAAAACAACAACAACAACAACAACAACAACAACCTACGTAAAAGGTTTAACAAGAATTTGCTGCGTCCAAGATAAAGAATTCTAAACTTACTGTCTTCCGATTTCAGTGTAAATGTTCAAAAAGATCCCTCCAACCAGATAGCCAGCTGCAGGACCCAATATGGCAGCAGTGTAGAAAATAGCTGAAAAAGAAAGATATCAAGAGAGGCACTTGAAAAGGTTCAAAGTTCAAAAAGTCAGTTCTGAATTCTAAAGTTTTGCTGAAGTTCAGATTTTTGGGGGGGAAGAATTCATTGCAGATGTACCATCAGTTTCTCCAAGTTCCCAACATTCTCTCGCTATCACTGGGGAACAGATGTTTGTTCGCCCACATTAGTATTGCAAAAGGAAATCTTAAGTGCTGTTCACTTATTAATTTTTGCCATAGGTGGGTCCAGAGATGGAGGAGAAATTTGATTCAGATTACATTTAAAGGCGAATTCTCACTCTCTGAAACAGTATGAGAAATGAAACACAGCCATCCTTTGAATTTCAGACTGCTCCAACTTTGGCAGTTCTCCAACCAAGCAATGTATCCAAAAATGCATATCCTGCAGTAAAGTGTGAAAAATCACATTAAAATGTATTGTTTCAGAGGGAAATGCGAAAATTGCATACAAAGATGCACATTTGGAGAATTTTGCACTCAAATGCTGATTAATTCTCATGAAGACTTGTTTTTTTTTTTAAAAAAAAATGCAAACAGAAATGGAAATGTGGAGAACTGAACTTAAGACTTAATTTTCCTCTGTGCAAATTGCACTGAGATGGCGGCTTAGAAGGCAATTATAAAATTAATGGTAGTAGTAGTAGTAGTAGGACTGCAGTTAATTCACTGTGCCTGAATAAATCTTAGGGCTTACCCCTTCTGTAGATGACAAGAGGAGGGATGTTTCTTGATTCCATTTTGTGGCTGATGAATGATACGCAGGCAGTCGCAGAGGGAAAACTCATTAACTCCTTTGCATTGCACAGCTCTTCAGCACTCAAGCTGGCTAATTGCTACACCTGTGACTAATGCTTCCTTTTGTAAAATAAAAAAATTCCTTCAGTAGCACCTTAAAGACCAACTAAGTTTTTATTTTGGTATGAGCTTTCGTGTGCATGCACACTTCTTCAGATACAGTGAAATGGAAGTTTCCAGGCACTTATGTAGAGAAGGGGTGGGGAGGGGTGGGGATGGGGAGGGGGGATCACTCAGAAGGGTGGTGGAAATGGGTGATTGACTGACTGATAGCTGTTGATGACCGCAAACGACTGCAAATGGTTTTGCATGAAAAAGCAAGGGTTGAGATGGCTGAAGATCGCTTATCATGTATAATGAGATAAAAATCCGATATCTCTGTTCAAACCAGGTCCCTCCATGGTTTTGAGCTTGGTGATAAGTTGCAATTCAGCAACTTCTCTTTCCAGTCTATTTCTGAAATTCTTTTGTAGTAAGACAGCTACTTTGAGGTCTTGTATAGAATGTCCTGGGAGATTGAAGTGTTCTCCTACTGGTTTTTCTGTCTTCTGGTTCCTGATGTCAGATTTATGTCCATTTATCCTTTGGCGTAGGGTTTGGCCTGTTTGTCCAATATAGAGAGCTGAAGGGCACTGTTGGCATTTGATGGCATACACAATGTTAGAAGATGAGCAATTAAATAGTCCTGAGATGGTATGTTGGATGTTGTTGGGGCCAGTAATGGTGTTGTCTGGGTGTATGTGGCAGCAAAGTTGGCATCTGGGTTTATTGCAGATTTATTGGTACCAGAGCCTGCAATAAACCCAGATGCCAACTTTGCTGCCACATACACCCAGACAACACCATTACTGGCCCCAACAACATCCAACATACCATCTCAGGACTATTTAATTGCTCATCTTCTAACATTGTGTATGCCATCAAATGCCAACAGTGCCCTTCAGCTCTCTATATTGGACAAACAGGCCAAACCCTACGCCAAAGGATAAATGGACATAAATCTGACATCAGGAACCAGAAGACAGAAAAACCAGTAGGAGAACACTTCAATCTCCCAGGACATTCTATACAAGACCTCAAAGTAGCTGTCTTACTACAAAAGAATTTCAGAAATAGACTGGAAAGAGAAGTTGCTGAATTGCAACTTATCACCAAGCTCAAAACCATGGAGGGACCTGGTTTGAACAGAGATATCGGATTTTTATCTCATTATACATGATAAGCGATCTTCAGCCATCTCAACCCTTGCTTTTTCATGCAAAACCATTTGCAGTCGTTTGCGGTCATCAACAGCTATCAGTCAGTCAATCACCCATTTCCACCACCCTTCTGAGTGATCCCCCCTCCCCATCCCCACCCCTCCCCACCCCTTCTCTACATAAGTGCCTGGAAACTTCCATTTCACTGTATCTGAAGAAGTGTGCATGCACACGAAAGCTCATACCAAAATAAAAACTTAGTTGGTCTTTAAGGTGCTACTGAAGGAATTTTTTTTATTTTACTTCGATCCAGACCAACACGGCTACCTACCTGCTTCCTTTTGTGTGTACTATAATTCATTGAGATGGGCTGGGGAAGAGCATTGTGTGACAATGCTGCAGGGATCAGGCTTGCCTTGTGGCGCTAAGGACGGAGTCTGCTAGAGAGCTGGTGCTCTTGCACGAGGAAGCAATATAAGGAAGGATAAATAATAACTAATATCCTACCCTCCAAATCCACCCAACAGGGCAGGTGTGTGGGAAAGAGAAAGCAACACCAACATGCCCTCCATGACTTGATGTCAGGGACCGTGCAGAGGAGGGCTGTACTGAGGAGGAATGGTGGGAGCTTCCCCCTCCCCTGCTCCTGAATCTTCCCAGGAGCAGGAGGGCAGTATAGATTTGGAACAGTGGTTTGCAGAGGGGCACAGTCCAGAAGGCAGAAGCTGGGAAATACTGGATGGGGAACAGCTAGCAGAAGAAACACTGGGAGAGAGAGGCTTAACAGATTCACTGTCTCTGGAAAACATTCATCCCCAAGGTCAAGAAGAGCTGAGAAAGTGGCAGAAAAGAAAGGACACAAATCACAGAGGGGACAAGCTCAGATCATAAGAAGTAGCAGTGACATGGATTAATAGGGATGTAAAGGGGTGGTATTCTTAATTGGGAGATGGGTTCTTTGTTCTCTGGCTGTGATTATTAAAGTTTCTAACTGGTAAGAAGACTCCTTTTCCTTTGTTCTGCTTATCTACTGGAACAGAGGGAGGAAGCCGATTCCCTGAAGCCTGACACTTACCGATATACACAGGGGAATAGTTGGACTTGACATTTTCATCCAAATAGGTCACTCCAAGAGTGTATAATGGCGTTGCTCCGATCCCGTGTAGGAACTGTCCGAGCATGAAGACAAACCGGTAACTGGAGAGGCTGGAGGCGCTTTCTGTGCACCCCACACTCTGATTGGAGGAGCACATGCCAGTCTCCTCCGAGAAATGCACTTCGTATTGGCTGGTGGTGAACTGAGGCAGCGCAAAGATGACCGACCCAATGCCCATGATCAACACCCCCCACCCGAGCCACCGTGGTTTATGCCCGTTCCCCCCAAAGTAACTGACAAACGTCAAGCACACACAGGCGGCAATGTCGTAAGAGCTGGCGATCAGCCCGCTCTCGTAGCTCCGGAGATCAAACCGCCGCTCTATGGAGGTGATGACTGTATTAATGAAGCCGTTCACAGTCATCCCCTGGAGGAAAGAAGCCACGCAAAGGAAGAACAAGACCCCCTTGGGCGTGTTGAAGAATTGTAAACAACTCGGCGTGAAGGCTCCCCATCCGCACACCAGCACTTCCCCTTCTGAGGAGACGTATTTAATGCCTTTGCTGAACTGGCTCTTGTTTTCAGGCCCCTCGTCACAGAGGGGTTTAATGCAGGAGTCCGAAGGGCTGTTTGCGCTGGAGTATAAAGTGCCATTGCTCTCGGAAGTGTTGCAAGATTCCTTGGGACCGGTCGTATCAAAAGTAAGGCTGTTCTCCTCTGGGTTGGACGGGCTGGAGAAAATGAGTTTCTGGGTAAAGTTGAAGCCATTTTCTCCTGCCAAGTTGTGAGGCATTGCCATCAAAGAGGAGCCAAGAGGTGTGTTGTGCTTTTGTCTTTTTTCTCCCTTCCCCAGACTGGCTTGTGTTCTTCTAACAGCGGGTGGAGGTCTCGGCTTCCAGAAGGGGAGAATTTGCTATAAGTGCACCAACGAGTATGCAGGCAGTGCTGAGACCCTGAAACCACTTCATTCTGGAAAGAGATAACCAGATGAAATGAGGAGGTGGATTTTATATATATATAATCAAATTACATTTTTATCCTGATTTTCCTCCATGAAGCAACACTCCCAACCATGGATTTTATCTTTTTTTAAAAAAATAAAAATAAATAATGAGTAAATTAAAATATATTGATATAAACACATACAATATATAGTAAAAGTAATAAGTGTAACCAATAAAAATGCACGTAGAAATAGAAATATTATAAAATTGAAATGTAGACACAATGGCAGTGCAAGACAGGAGTGCCTGGCGTGCTATGGTCCATGGGGTCACGAAAAGTCGGACACGACTAAACGACTAAACAACAACAGACACAATGGGGCAGAAAACCTAAAAGCAACTGAGAATCTTTACACAGTATGTGACTGTCCCAAGGTCACCTAGCGAGTGACCACCAACTTGGGTGGCTGTAAGAAAGAGCTACACAAATTCATGGAGGATAAGGCTGACAATGCCTACTAGCTATGTTGGTTATTGCCCTGCCTCCTGGCTGTATTGCCTCTGAATGCCAGCTGCAGGAAAGCACTGGTGGGGTTGTGCTGAGGTCCTCATCGCTGGCTTTCCCATGGACATCTAGTCAGCTATTGTGATTTAGTTGAGATTCCTGCATTGCAGAGGGTTGGGCCATGTGACTCGTGGGGGCCCTTCCAAATCTACAATTATGTGATTCTATGTGCTTCTCACAGGTCAGGCCATGGTGTGGTTGCACTTTTAGCCCCAGACATTGCACCTACTTCCTGCAACAACAAATTTAACCGATCCAACTCAATGGTGCAACATTGGAAAGTGTCAATCACTTCTCCTACCTGGGGAGTTATCTTTCCACAAGGGCCAACATTGATGCCGAAATCCAGTATCACTTGAGCTCTGCGAGCACAGCTTTCTCCCTATTGAAGTGCAGGGTGTTTGAGGACCAGGAAATTCACAGGGAAACAAAAATGCTTGTTTACAAAGCTATTGTACTACCAACCTTATTGTATGCTTGTGAAACATGGACCACTTAAAACCCCAACTCCTCAAAAGATTCCATCAACGGTGTCTCCGAAATAATTTAAGCATCACTTGGGAAGACAGGCAAAATAATGCCAGTGTACTGGAAGAAGCAAAGATCACCAGTGTCAAAGCAATGATTATTCAACATCAACTTTGTTGGACTGGTCATGTTGTGCAGATGCCTGATGATCGTCTTCCAAACCAACTACTCTATTCTGAACTTAAAAATGGAAAGCATAATGCTGGTGGTCAACGAAAGAGATTTAAAGAATCTCTCAAGGTAAATCTAAAACAATGTACAGTGGTGCCTCGCAAGACAAATTTAATTCGTTCCAGGACTCAATTCGTCCTACGAAAAATTTGTCTTGCGAGTCGCGGTTTCCCATAGGAATGCATTGAAACTTAATCAATGCATTCCTATGGGCTCCGGGGAACTGGTGGCATGGGACAGGGCTTTGGAGAAGGCGCAGCACTTCTCCGAAGCCCCGTCTGATGCCGGCTGTGTGTGGTGAGGTGGCGGGGGGGGGAGTGCTTCTTCCCTCCTGTTTCCCCCGGCATCGTTGTGGTGGCTGCCCCCACCTTTCTTCTCCTTGGCTTGGGGAAGACAGACGGGGGCAGCCACCGCACCACCGCACACACAGCAGGACACCCGGGAGTGCCTTCTCCGAAGCCCCGCCCCATGCCCCGCCCCAAGCCAAGGAGAAGAAAGGTGGGGGCAGCCACCACACCACCGCGCTTCAGCTCCGTCCCCCCGGCAAAGGAAGATCAGCTGTCAGCTTCCCGCACTGACAGCTGATCTCCCTTTGCCGCTTCGTCTTGTGAATGCCTCGCGCAACGCAAAACTCTTTCGTCTTGCGAGTTTTTCGTTGTGTGAGGCATTCGTCTTGCAAGGTACCACTGTAGTATAAACACCGACAACTGGGAAACACTGGCCTGCGAGAGCTCCAATTGGAGAACAGCCTTTACCAAAGGTGCCATGGTCTTTGAAGACACTCCAACTCAGGACAAAAGGAAGAAAGGTGCTAAGAGGAAGGCACATTTGGCAAACCCTCACCATGATCAACTCCTGCCCAGAAACCCATGTCCCCACTGTGGAAGGACGTGTGGATCCAGAATTGGCCTCCACATTCACTCATGGACTCACTGTTAAGTAAGACCGTGTTCATGGAAGACAATCTTACTCAGCTACAAGTGATTGTCAAATAAGAAGAAGAAGAAGCAATTTCAAGCCACTTTCTGCAACAGCTGGACACTGCACATGGTTTCTATGCAGACCATGGATGTTCTCACTGTGTAGAGGTGCTACACATGAGTAGGATCTGAACCACTAGGATTTCTTTATAGCCAACTGTGCACAGTACATGGTTATAGTAGGAAGCAGATAGGATGTCACACATTACCGGCTGATGAAAAGTAGGGCTGGTTATGCAACTAGTTCATATTTAGGATAATTTAATTAAGGATGTTTCTCTATTTCTCCTTTGAAACAGGTCAAGTTAATCCTATGGGGACACTTGTAATACAAGGACATTATCAGGAGAAGCAGATGGTGACAGCAGTCACGAAATTAAAAGACGACTGCTTCTTGGGAGAAAAGCAATGACAAACCTAGACAACATCTTAAAAAGCAGAAACATCACCTTGCCTACAAAGGTCCGTATAGTTAAAACTATGGTTTTCCCAGTAGTGATGTATGGAAGTGAGAGCTGGACCATAAAGAAGGCTGATCACCGAAGAATTGATGCTTTTGAATTATGGTGCTGGAGGAGACTCTTGAGAGTCCCATGGACTGCAAGAAGATCAAACCTATCCATTCTGAAGGAGATCAGCCCTGAGTGCTCACTGGAAGGGCAGACCATGAAGCTGAGGCTCCAATACTTTGGCCACCTCATGAGAAGAGAAGACTCCCTGGAAAAGACCCTGATGTTGGGAAAGATGGAGGGCACTAGGAGAAGGGGACGACAGAGGATGAGATGGTTGGACAGTGTTCTCAAAGCTACGAACATGAGTTTGACCAAACTGCGGGAGGCAGTGCAAGACATGAGTGCCTGGCGTGCTCTGGTCCATGGGGTCACGAAGAGTCGGACACGACTAAACGACAAAACAACAACAACAACAACAACAACAACAACAACAACAACATCAGGAGAAGCAATACTTCCCCCGCAAAAAGGATAAAGATGAAAGAAATGTGAGGGGGGGGGCGAACAATGTTTTAGAAGAGAAACCCAGATGGAATTCATGCATTCCATGGATATGTTATTTTTGAAAAAAAGAGTGATATATAATGGATCACTTTCCTGGGTTTTTAAGCTGTCTTCAGAATAGAAAAGGTTCCTTTTGTGGAATGTTCTGTTTGTTAATAAATAGGTTTACGCTCTGTCCCATCTCAAAGCCACGGTCAGGGCAAGACTGGGGTACGAATATATTTTGCAGTAATTTGCATGACTTTATTAAAACACTGCTTAAAATTTTGAAGAAATGCCACACTTTCTAACTCATTAGGAAGACAGGAAGCTGTCTTGCATTAGTCAGAGTAGACAACAGTGTGCTAAATGGTCCAATGGAATGGAATGACTTGGTAGAAGGCAGCTACCTCTGTTTATGCACCGGAGTCAGACCATCTGATTGGTCCATCTCGCTCAGGATTGTCTACACCGAATGGCAACAGCTCTCCAGAGTTTCAGACAGAAGTCTCTCCCGAACCTACCTGGGGATGTGAGAGACTGAACCTGGGACCTTCTCCCTACAAAGCAGGAATTCTAACGCTGAGCCACAACTCTTCCCCTAAGATGCCTTTAGATGATGTTGCTTTCAGTCCACATATAAGCACAGACAGCATTACCTATGTAGTCCACAGAAATGGTTTGGGGTGCACAATTTCCTTTGCAATGGAGATGGAAATTAGTGCCACCAGATAAATGGCCTCCGCCCTGTATACCTGAAGAAGCGTCTCCATCTCCATTGTCCAACCCAGTTACTGACTCCAGGGCCTCCAGTTCCCTCACTGTGAGATGTGAAGCCACGGGGAACCAGACAGAGGGCTTTCTCTGTAGTGGCGCCTGCCCTGTGGGACACCCTCCCATCAGATGTCAAACAGATAAGCAATGATTTGATTTTTAGAAGGCATCTGAAGGCAGATCTGTTCATGGGAGTTTTTAATTGTTGATTCTAGATTCAGGTAGGTAGCCATGTTGGTCTGATGCAATTGAAATAAAAAAATAAAAAATGATTGTCCTGTGGCACCTTAGAGACCAACTAAGTTTGTTCTGGGTATAAGCTTTCATATGCATGCACACTTCTTCTGTAACTGTATGATATTTAAGTTTCTATTTCAAAATACTAGACAAAATACTAGCATCCTTGCCCTCCACCATGTTAGTAAAGTGAACCGCCCTAAGACCTGCAGCTATAGGGCAGTTTAATAATAATAATAATAATAATAATAATAATAATAATAATAATAATAATAATGTTGCTCTTGAAACATCTCTCAAGATTGAATTTAGTCTTTCAAAACACCTTGAAGAATTTCAAAAGGAGGCCAAACATAAGGTTTCTGATGCTGCAACCGTTGGGTTCTGCTACAACAGCAGGATTTCAAATTACACTCTTCCTCTTCCTCCTCCTCCTCCTTCTCTGGGTACCCCAAAATCAGCTCCAGAGGGTCTCCCAACCAGTAGTAATTGACAGGAGAGGGAAGTCTCAACCCGGTCTGCTCCTGTACCTTTTAACAGTAGTCTGATTCTGCAGAAATTAGCAAATGGGGTTTTTTCCTGGCATGGAAACAATGCATCATCAATTGTTTATGTCTCCAGATAAGACTGCTGTTTATAAGGCACCTATGTGGTCTCCTATTTTTATTTTTATTTTAAGCTGGTAACTAACTCTCACACAGCAAACTTTACTCTCTTCCTTTCCTCAAACATTGTGAGAAGATTATAAGGGTCATGTGCATCAGGCAAGCCATTAAAAGAGGGATAGCCACACTCTTTGGACCTGTCGGCATATTTGGATTTTTGAGTGAGTGAGCACCGTTGCCTCTGATCACTTTTTTACCCCACCCCACACTGAGAGACGAAAAGACAGAAAGTGTGTGTGTATGCATATGCCAAGGAAACTGGGTAAAAGTCAGATCCAGCACAATTAATCTGAGCCTTGAAAATAATATTATACTGAAAGAGGGTAGCGGGGCGGAGAGAGAGAGAGAGCATCACTTTTCCAATTTCTTCATTTGGTTCTAGACATTTTTCAAAGATGAAAAGCTAACCACTATAACTGCCTCACTGACCAAGGAGGCAGTGAGTAGGGTTGTCGTGGGTACTGGTCCCTCATTAGAAGTCCCTGCTTTAGACTTACGTAGCAGCTTAAAGATGAGTGCAATGTGGGGGCAGAAACTGGCAACATTGAAAACCCAATAAATATTAATTTTAAAAACCCCACAACTTGTCCCCTAACCCCACTGGCCTTGGAAGCAGCGGTTTAAGAAGCGCTCCGACAAAGCTTTTCATCAGAGATTATCATTTTAATCAGCATCACAAGTCACAGGGCCAATTAAAAGCCCTCCCTGAAAACTCTGCTGCAACTACTCTGCGCGATGAATGTTATGAGTTAGCTGCCAAATGGCATGTAAAATAATCCTATTTCCCAAGGCATTTCTCAGTGGTAGGTAATCTTCTCTTTCACTCTCGCTGGCTTTGTGACTTTGATAAGGAATTACTATAGCAAATGAGATCCGCTCTTATCTTGTGTTTTCTCATAGCCGGGAGAGGCTTACGCCCTGTAAAGTGAAATTAATTGCCGTCGGTGGATGATGTGGCAGAATATGATGGGAGGCCTTGAATATGAGGAGGAGGAGGAGAAAAGTGAGGTGTAGAATCACCTGCAGAAGCATCAGAGAAATTAACTCAAGATTTGTACATTTGCAGCGGTAACCATTGAAACTGTGGAACTATGGGGATGCTATGACATGGGAGCCTCGGCAGGTCTTTGAAAGGCCTTCAAGACTAAGACTCTTAACAGGCTCTTTCCCTGGCACCACCATGAATATTCTGTTCTCTGCCGCCTCTATATAATTTCACTTTCCTGCCAGCAGCTTTTGGCTATGCAACAGAGCACTGCATCCTCCCCCCTCAAGCCATCTCCCTGACCAACACTTTCTAGCTCCTTAACAGCTTTATGACATGTGGCCTATATCTAGCAATGGGTGGTGACCCTTCTCATAAGAACGTAAGAAGCTGCTTTATATTCAATCAAACCATCGGTCTCTTCAGCTCAATAATGTATCCATGGCGCCTCCATTGAAGGGCAGGTTTAGCCTGGAAAAGAAGAGACTGAGAGGAGATATTGATAGCCATCTTCAAATATCTGAAGGGCTCTCACAGGGAAGATGGGGCAAGCTTTTTTCTCCTGCTCTGGAAGGTAGGACTTGAAGCAATGGATTCAAGTGACAAGAAAGGAGATTCCGACTAAGCATCAGGAATAAACTTCTGACAGTAAGAGCTGTTTGACAGTAGAACGGTCTCCCTTGGGAGGTTGTGGGTTCTCCTTCCATGGAGGTTTTAAAGCAGAGGTTCTCCTTCCATGGAGGTTTTAAAGCAGAGGTTGGATGGCCATCTGCCATGGATGCTTTAGCACAATTCAAAGTGTTGGTGCTGACCTTTAAATCCCTAAGCGGCCTCGGTCCAGTATACCTGAAGGAGCGTCTCCACCCTCATCGTTCTGCCTGGACACTGAGGTCCAGTGCCGAGGGCCTTCTGGTGGTTCCCTCGTTGTGAGAAACCAAGTTACAGGGAATCAGGCAGACATCTGAAGGCAGCCCTGTTTAGGGAAGCTTTTAATGTTTAATAGATTGTTGTATTTTAATATTCTGTTGGCGGCCGCCCAGAGTGGGTGGGGAAACCCAGCCAGATGGGCGGGGTATAAATAATAAATTATTATTATTATTAGCTGAGATTCCTGCACTGCAGGGGGTTGGATTAGATGATCCTCGGGTCCCTTGCAACCCTGGAGAGTTATTAGTTCAACCAATGCCTGAGGACAATACAGATGGGCCAATGGCCTGATTTGTTATAAGGTGGCTTTCTAGGTTCCCATGATGCCAAGAGCTCAGTGAAAAAAGGTTGGAATCAAAATGTAATGAAAACACACGTAGTGACTGCATGACTTTTGATTAAATTTAGAGCGTAAGAACAGCCTGCTGGATCAGGCTCACAGCCCACCGAGTCCAGCATACTGTTCTCACCGTGACCAACCAGATGCCTATGGGAAACACGCCAGCAGGATTTGAGCACATGCGCATTCTCCCCACCTTCGGCTTCCTGTAACTAGTATTCAGAAGCATTCCTGCCTCCAGCTGTGGAGGCAGAGCACAGCCATCATGGAATCAACTCTAGGAACTGAAAAAGGCAGGTAACACCTGCTAGCTTGGATATTGCACGAATTGGGAGAGGGTGGGCCTCGGCCACAAGGCTACTTCTTTAATCTCTAAAGCCCTGCAATGTGCACTTGAGACCACAGAAAGGGGCGGCGGGGAGAGAGATGAGTCAGTTCCCAGTTCTGCTATTACGTTGCTCATTTTGGTAAGCCACACCTGAGTTTCAGTCAAGCAACCAAGTGGTTCAAAGTCTCATCTAAATTGATCTTTATTTTTCTTAGAGTCATAGAATCGTGGAGTTGGAAGGGACCAAAGGGTCATCTAGTCCAACCCTCTGCAATGGTGACCCCCTCTCTTCTTAGGAGAGTGGGTCACCAACCCTTTTTTTTGGTCCTTTTGGACACAATTCACAGACTAGAGAAATCGTTGCTGGCACCACACACACACACACACACACACACACACACACACACCACACAAACTGTTCCATGGGCTACAACAAAGTGCTGTTTTTGAGCCTGGTTTCAGAGCAGGGAGGGGCAGGGGTGTTTAATTTTTTGAATAGTCAAGTTATTTTAGAGCTGGTCTAATGTAAATACTGTCTGTTTAAGAGAAACAGGTGCCGGTGTTTCTGTTAATTGCTCACAGGCGTGGGCTCTGCTTCTTGTATATAAGGCTCTGCCAGAAAGCCTTCTGCATCTCTTAGTTAGATCTTTCAGTTTGATTCATCTCGTAGTAGATCACTCTCTCAGTTGTTCTCAGTTTAAGATATTCCTTAGTTGAATCTTAGTATGATTGCTTAGTTATAATGCTAGTTTGCTGTTAATTCTCGGGTAGTTTAATGGGAGTTATGTGGGAGTTTGTGGGAGGTTTGGAATGTGGGAGAAAACATTTATCTTTAGTTTAAAGTCTCTTTAGATTCAGTTTGTTTTTCAGTTAAAGAAACCCAACCGTTTGTATTTTCACCTGCATACTTTTACAAGTGTGCAGCTAGTAAGGGGTTTCATATAAGGGAAATAATACCCTACGTTCTTGGTGGTGTTTTCTTAGCCAGGTCAGCTTCTGACTGCGTATACTCCGTGTGAAGTGTACTTTAAAGGGCCACTGGAAACTGGGATATATGATTTAGATTAAGCAAGTTTCAATACCCAGTTATCTCCTATATTATTCTTATTATATATATAATTTTCCAATAAGGGGACCCAGGGGGGAAATGGTGGTATCCTTCCTTGTGTGTCCCTTTCTAGAAAAATGAATGGCAGAGAATGGGGGTGCCTCACTCAACTTTGGCTCTAGCCCTGCCCAGCTCCGATTCCTACACTGTCCAAACCCAATATGCAGCCCTTTCACTATGGCCCCGAAGGATGAAATCAATTTCTGTTACTCTCACTTTCTCATTCCCCCCCCCAATCCCAAACCCAGTTCTCCACATTTCTGCAGCCGTCTGTGTTCCTCACACCCATCCTCAAGTTTTAGGGCAATTTTCTCCCAATATTCATTTTTTAATGCAGTTTTGACAAATACAAACATTTTTGAAGAGCTTATTTTCAGGAATGCATGCATTTTTTTTAATGCAGACTTCCTGCTAAAAAATTTTGAATACGCCGTTTGGTTGGCTAACTTGCATTGAAAAATTCAGAAAAGCACGAATTTTGAAGGTTGGTTGTGTTTTGGTTTTCCATATGGGTTTGAAAAGTGTAAATTAGTTTCTCGTTAAAATGCAAAAAAATAATAATCACATTTCTTCCCTGTCCTTAGCTGGAATGTGTCCTTGAACTGTGCTAATAATGCCCCTTACTTGCTTAAATGGAGAGATATGCATGTAGGAAATCTCACTTTTTCAGACCTGGACAGAACCCTACTGTACAAAAATAAGAACCATTACCCATAATTATCTGTATATTTTGAACAGATCTTTTAAATTACTATAAAGTTTTAATTCTGTAAATATTTAATTGTTTTAAATGATATTTTTAGATGTTCCTGTTTTAGTTGTAAGCCGCCTTCAGTTCTTGTCAATAATAATAAAAAAGGACAGGATATAAATATATTATTATTATTATTATTATTATTATTATTATTATATTTGTTGCTCCACCAGCAAATTAACATGTGGCCCCCAAAGGCTGCCCACTTGGGTAATGTGGCCCTTTGAGCCAAAAGAAATTACAGTGGCACTTCGCAAGACGAATGCCCTGCAAGATGAATTTTTCGCAAGATGAATGCATTTTGTGATCTGGTGGTGATCTGTTGGTGACTTGCAGGACGAATTCGTTTTGCAAAAAAATCGTCTTGCGAATCATGGTTTCCCATAGGAATGCATTGAAATTTAATTAATGTGTTCCTATGGGCAAAAAAAGAAATTTCAGTGCATTCCTATGGGAAACCGCGATTCGCAAGACGCATTTTTCGCAAAACAAATTAGAATCATAGAATCATAGGGTTGGGAGAGACCACAAGGGCCATCCAGTCCAACCCCCTGCCAAGCAGGAAACACCATCAAAGCAGTCTTGACATATGCCTGTCAAGCCTCTGCTTAAAGACCTCCAAAGAAGGAGACTCCACCACACTCCTTGGTAGCAAATTCCACTACCCAAACAGCTCTTACTGTCAGGAAGTTCTTCCTAATGTTTAGGTGGAATCTTCTTTCTTGTAGTTTGAATCCATTGCTCCGTGTCCGCTTCTCTGGAGCAGCAGAAAACAACCTTTCTCCCTCCTCTATATGACATCCTTTGATATATTTGAACATGGCTATCATATCACCCCTTAACCTTCTCTTGACTCGTGGCACCACTGTACTCACTCTTGGGTCCTCTCTGCAATTCAGTTTTGTATCAGAATAAAAACAAGTTACAGAAAAATAAAATTAACTTGGGACACCTTTTTGGACAAGCAAAAGATTTTTTTCAGCTGAGAAAGTTGATCAATTAACAGTATAGATTTAATGGAATAAAATAAAATAAAAACTTTGGACATTGTCCCTGCAATCCTACATATGGCTTTCTCAAAGAAAGTCCCTTTGAGACTTTTGAGGGTTTATTGAGGGTTTATTCCTAGCTAAGTAAGGCTGCAGCCCAAGTCATTTCCTTGAAAGCTGATTTCGTTTTGTTGGATGTTCTCAGAGAACTGCTTCTTCAAGGTAGTGTTGAGCCTGCTATTTTTGGACATGCTCACGATGAACCTGAGCGAGACCAGTGAGAATATACAGCCTGTTCTTGCTGAATCAAGGGCTGTGATTTGATTTGGCAGAGTCATTAGAAGCCATTAGTGCTTTGGAGCAACTAATGCACTTTTGCTGGAAGAATTAAAGTTTATTAGCAATTTTGCTGGGACTGGAGATGCCATGGAGGATATGAAAAGAAGAAGTAAAAGAAAAAGGACCCACTTCTGGTTTGAGTAACAGGCTGCAATCTTATGCACAGTTACCAGGAAGTAAGTTTCGTTACCAGGAAGTAAGTTTCGCGGAACAACGTGGGTCTCACTTTTGAGAAAGCATGCATTTAATGCACTAGCTAGAAGTTAAAACATTTCAAAAGAAAGCTGCACCTTTTTGCAACACATCCATGCATACTATAATGACTATAAAGCCCACCACACAGTTTAGATCATGGGTAGGCAAACTAAGGCCCGGGGGCTGGATTCGGCCCAATCGCCTTCTAAATACAGCCTGTGGGTGGTCCGGGAATCAGGGTGTTTTTACATGAGTAGAATGTGTCCTTTTCTTTAAAATGCATCTCTGGGTTATTTGTGGGGCATAGGAATTTGTTCAGTCCCCCCCAAAAAAAATATAGTCCGGCCCCCCACAAGGTCTGAGGGACAGTGGACCGGCCGCCTGCTGAAAATTTTTGCTGTCCCCTGGTTTAGATTATGTGATGAACCCCTTTTTTTCCTTTTTTTAAAGCACAAAATAATTGGGAATGCTGTTTTTAAGTTGTTCATATGACTCCTATCATCTATCTATCTATCTATCTATCTATCTATCTATCTATCTATCTATCTATCTATCTATCTATATCTATCTATATCTTACATTTTATGAGCATGATTGTAAAAATGATGCCTTGTGATGCAAAGTTTTTATACAAATACATCATCATAATACAGTCATATCTTGGAAGTCGAACGGAATCTGTTCCAGATGTCCGTTCCACTTCCAAAATGTTCGGAAACCAAAGCACAGCTTCTGATTGGCTGCAGGAAGTTCCTACAGCCAATTGGAAGCCGCGGAAGCCACATCAGACATTCAGCTTCCAAAAAAAGTTCAAAAACCGGAACGGAACACTCACTTCCGGGTTTTGATCGTTTGAGAGCCGAAACGTATGAGTACTAAGGCGTTCAACAACCAAGGTACGACTGTAATAATAATACTAGGACAACTCAAGAAAAAATTACAAAGGTTAATTTAAGACATACAACAGTTAAAATACAAAGACAGATTAACATTACTTTCTAACGCAAGTCATCCTTTTTTAAAAAAAATTGATGCCTTTCTTTTGTTTGAACTTCTGTTTAATTCATATGCAAATATATGCAGATTTAATCAGTTAATTAAGTGGTTAAAGTTCACATGACCAACCCATTACGTTTGCTTTCATCAGGTGGCAACATACAATGAAGACACAAAACCATTAGTCGGGAAAAGTGCTTATATATGCACCTAATGGCAACGAGGAAGCATGTAAGGTTTATGGCAAGCCTAAGTATAATAAAAATACACTCCAGAGCAATATCTGTGCTGCAGATACAGTATTGCAAAGGTGTTGAATGAACTCTAGCTAAGTGGTAGCTGGTATCCAGGCTGGGCTTACAGGAAACCATTTATTTTCATAGCAATTGGTGTGGCTGGGCAAGAAAGTAACTGTAGAGTGTAAATAGTCAGAAATTAATGACACTTTGGGCCTTACTGAATGGTGTTTTTACCTGAACAGTGCTAGACTCAGTAATACTTAACTTTCATCCTTGTAACTATTCTATTAATAGCCATCAATCTTAGATAAGTATCTGGCCTTTGTAATGAAAACCAGGAAGATAAAATTATATCCACGACTCTCAGGAGAGCTAAAAGCAGAACCAAATCTTGTTTAGAGAAGTGAGATGAAAAGCGCCGAAAGGTTTGTTCGTTCTTATGGGTTACTTTGGAGAAAGAAGTTCACCACCCAGATGCTTGCTAGTACAGTAATTGATTCTTTATCAGCAGCAACACACGCCTCATTAATTGTGCAAATGAATTTGCAGTATCTGGTTTCCTCGGGAAATTCTACAGGGATTGTGGCAAAGGAACATTTTTTAGGATCTTTCTAGGTCATCGAACTGGGCCTAGAAAGGCTTTGATGGGGGGTGCAGGGGCTCTCTTCCAGCGCACCTCCCCTGAAACTTTATAAATCACCATAAAAACACCAAGGGGAAGAGTTGGTGCAGAAAGGCAAGGCCTTGTTTCAAAAAGTCTTTCTTGGAGATGATGGACAAGATTCTGACAGTCTTGGCAGATAATATGCAAGCTTCAACAGGGCACAATGGAAGAGCAGTGTGTTATGACTTCAGAGCCAGCTTCAGTGCTGTCAATTAGTTCTGGCATTTCTGGGACTGCACATAATGCTAAACCAGGGATTGTATCATCGACTGGTTGTAGTGGGGGGGAAGAGATGCTGGAAGCTAAGGAGGGAACAGGGCTAAGTGAGCTGGGAGAGCCTGTGGCAGAGAGAAGTCCAGAATCAGAGGCAGGAAATTGGTGGAGAGAGGCCAAGGAGCAGAGATGAGTCAGGCTGTTAAAGAGTCGCAAGTGTCTCCCCCTCCTGCTGGGACAAGCTTCCCTTCCCGCTTGTCTCCCAAAACCAGAAGAGGCATGGAAAGGGTGGAGGAGAGATTAGCATTGCACAGGCACAGTCTCTGATTGCTTGGGGGGGGGGGAACCCCGGAGAGGAGGGGACATAGGCAGTTGTAGGGAGACAGGGACCTTCAGCCTCAGCAACTGCTTCATGGGGGCAAGAATTCCGGATATGAGTTGTTGTACTCAGTAAGCCTGACAAACCATGTGCAGATCCTGTTGTTGCAAATAAAGAGCTGAGTCCAACTTGCATGGTGTGAATTACTGCTGGCTCACTCCTGACAGATGAGGAAGTGCTGGGCTTCTGAATATTGTTAGACTCCAACTCCCATTGGCCATTGGTAAAAGATGGCAGGAGGAGATGTATCCAATTGTTCTCCAGCCCCGTAGTGTAGCATGGATCACAAACTGAATAGTGTGATCATCTTCCGTATCAGCGTTCCCCAACCAACCTGACACCCTCCAGATGTGGGACGCAGGTGGCGCTGTGGTCTAAACCACTGAGCCTCTTGGGCTTGCCAATCAGAAGGTCAGCGATTCAAATCCCCGCAACGGGGTAAGCTGCCATTGCTCTGTCCCACCTTCTGCCAACCTAGCAGTTCAAAAGCACACCAGTGCAATTAGATAAATAGGTACCACTCCGGCGGGAAGGTAAATGGTGTTTCCATGCGCTCTGGTTTCCGTCACAGTGTTCTGTTGCACCAGAAGCGGTTTAGTCATGGTGGCCACATGACCCAGAAAGCTGTCTGTGGACAAACACTGGCTCCCTCAGCCTGAAATCGAGATTAGTGCCGCAACCCCATAGTTGCCTTTGACTGGACTTAACCGTCCAGGGGTCCTTTGCCTTTACCTCCAGATGTTTTGAGCTATAACTCCCATCAGTCCCAGCTAGGGATAATGGAAGCTGCATCCATAACATCTAGAGGGAAATGTGATGGGGAAGGATGCTATATAACCCATTGGCTTGGTTATGTGGTGGAGGCAAGATTTAAACTGAATTAGCAGTGCACTCTCCTCTGAAGTGGAGCTCAGACTCCAGATTCCCTCTACCTCCCTACCTTT
This sequence comes from Zootoca vivipara, assembly GCF_965207765.1. Lineage (NCBI taxonomy): Eukaryota > Metazoa > Chordata > Lepidosauria > Squamata > Lacertidae > Zootoca > Zootoca vivipara. Next base: position 86,806,606 of record NC_142590.1, on the reverse strand, counting down.
CATTAGAGGGAAACCTGTTACAGGCTTGCAATAACAGCTCTGCCAGGGAGCTGTATATATAACCTCATTGAGAAAATGTGTGTGGTTATCAAGACATCAGAAGAAAAAGATCACTTTTCAAATGTTAAGTATGCTCATGGCCAAGCATCCTATATAATAATATGCAAGTGTCTCTGCGTCCAGTTTTCCCATGTGTCCCTGGGCTACTGCGCATGTGCCCCAGGGACACAGGGATTGGACCAGAGACTTAGAACGCACACGCGCACGCCCTCCCCCCACCCCTCTGTCTCCTCCAACTGCCGTTCCCAGCCAGACAGCGCGTCGTGGAAGCGTGTGTGGAGGCCAGCGGAGGTGAATGGGGGGGAGGAAGGGCGCCTTTGAGGAGCCCGTCCGGCTCCCGCAGCCGCCGCGGCGTCCCCAGAGCCCGATGCCGCCATCTTTGTCCGCCGCCTCCTCCTCCTCACAACGCTCCCTGGCCCGTGAGAGGAGCGGTGGGGCCGCAGACTTCCCTCCCTCTCTGCGCTCGCATGGGACGGAGCTTCGGAGACCTTCTCCGAAGCCCCGTCTCATGCGGGAGGTGCGCGGCGAGGCGGCGGCAGGGGGAGAAGCGCTCCTCCCCCCGCCGCCTCGCCACGCAGCGCCGGCATGGGACGGAGTTTCGGAGAAGGTCTCCGAAGCCCCGTCTCATGCGGGAGGTGCGCGGCGAGGCGGCGGGGGGGTAGAAGTGCTCCTCACCCCCTGCGCCTCGCCACGCAGCGCCAACATGGGATGGGGCTTCGGAGACCTTCTCCGAAGCCCCGTCTCATGCGGGAGGTGCGTGGTGAGGCGGCGGGGGGCGGGAGAAGTGCTTCTCCTTCCCGCCGCATCACTGCGCACCTCCTGCATGAGACGGGGCTTCGGAGACCTTCTCCGAAGCTCTGTCCCATGCCGGCGCTGCGTGGCGAGGCGGCAGGGGGGCAGGAGCGCTTCTCCCGCCCCCCCTCGCCGCGCACCTCCCGCATGAGACGGGGCTTCGGAGACCTTCTCCGAAGCTCCGTCCCATGCCGGCGCTGCACGAGAGCAGCGTTCTAGCGCCCGTTTTTAAACGAGCTGAATTCCACTAGTTATTATCATAATAACACAAGAGCCAACTGGATCAGGCCCAGCATCCTGCTCTCACAGTAGCCAACCAGATTCCTCCTACCTGATAACTATGCCTCCGGGTATAGGGCGGTATATAAATTCAATAAATAATAATAATAAAAACTAGAGAAACATAAAACCAGCAATGATGGAATCTAGATCATGCCTTGCACTGGAAATGGCTTCAAGGCAACACAGAACAATAAAACAAATCTTAAGTTAATTGCTACCCAAATAGAAAGAAAAAGGATAAAAAACTGCAAATTGAATGACCAGCAAATGTCCTCAACAATCACTAAAAGAATAGGAGACCATTTGTTGTCTCCAAGCGTGAATGATGCAATTTTAAAAATGTACTGGGCGAGAGGAGTCAGATGATAACCCACCCCCCCAGCCCTGCTCTTTGTTTTGTTTCCAATCCGTAATCGATAGGTTTATTTTGGCAGCATGCAATGGGAAAGGAGGCAGAGCTCATTTCACGTCACATTCACTGAACTGGAACTGTTTATAAAACATTGATTCTAACATGCTATGAGATGTGAGCTGACCAAACAAATTAGTCCAGCTTCTGGAGCTTGACAGAGCCAACCAGTCCATGGACAAGAGTTGCACGGAGTTCTGCATAACTCAACGAACACAGCCCATACCGACTGTGTTGTAATAGCTCACCAGGGACACTATCAACCTCACGTTTTCGCTTCCTGCTTGGGACTGCAAGCCAAAGGAGGAGTGGGGGTTTCTAAATCTAAACACCTGGCAGGTTGCAACAAATGACACGGGTAGGCTGCATTAGTTCCTGTTGCCAGGTCAGTTCCCAAGACAACCAGACTAAAAGTGGGCATCCTTAATTTTGGTCCTTCTAGAGCAGGCTTCCTCAACCTCGGCCCTCCACATGTTTTTGGCCTACAACTCTCATGATCCCTAGCTAGCAGGACCAGTGGTCAGGGATGATGGGAATTGTAGTCTCAAAACATCTGGAGGGCCGAGGTTGAGGAAGCCTGTTCTAGAACAAGGAATCTGTGCCCCTCCAGAATTCCCATCAGCCCCAGTCAGCATGACCAATGGTTAGGGATGATGGAGTCTTAGCAACATCTGGAGCAACATAAGGTCTTAACCTCTGCTCTTCTGAAGGAAATACCAGCCCACAGCTTTTAAAAAAAAGTGTCAGGGGAAAAAAAGCTCAGTGTTACATGGTGGGATAGCGGGCCCACACAAAGCCTTGTGTCATTTCCATGCTTTTCTGAACCACATGGTGGGTTGATTTGATTTTAAAAAAAAATTGTTATATTTCTATGCCACTTTTCATTCAAATTAATCCCAAAGCATCTTACGAACGATAAACAACAACAACAACATAACAGAGCATCGCAAGTGCAGCATAAATCATATAAAATAATTAACAAACCTTCAGTAAAATCACAATCTATAAAGCACTATTAATAAAGTAGTAACTGCAGAAAAAGTTGTTATTGACAGATCATTACAGCATTTACAATCTATAAAACAATATTAACAAACAAACAAACAAGCCAAGCACTGTGAAGTTCGTACACTTTCCATGCTCCCATGAAGGGCCGTCTTAAGCACCTCTGGCGCCCTGGCACCGTGGTGTGACGGATCCCTCCAGCGCCCCCCGCCCCGTTTCACAGTGCGATGGGCGGGTGGGCAGGCGCAGCGCGGCTGCCAAGGGCGCTGCTGCATGACGGGCGGGCGGGCTCAGCGCAAAGCGCTACTGCCGAGGGCACTGCTGCGTGGAAGAGCAGCCGGCGGACGGGCACAGCTGCGATGCGCCCCCCTGGTGGGCCGGCGCCGTGGCGCCCTGCGCCACCCAGCCTGGCCATAGGGCCGGCCCTGCTCCCATGACTCATAATATTATATTTCACTCTATTCAGTTCATTAAAATATACATAATGCTTGTTGCTAAGCCAGCTCAGCCATGAGATTCCAGAGTGGTGTGCAAAATAACCAATTTAAACATACCAAACAGCACAATCGGGCTAGAGATTAAAACAAACAACATTCACTTCAAAATACATACCACCAGGGGTGCCAACTTGAATAAAACATTGGGGGAGCATCAAATATTTTATGGGGTGGGGCAAAGACTCTCGGCCCCTAGGAGTTGGTTCCTATCTATACCGCCACTCCAGGAATTTAGGAATAGATAGAAAAATGCAGACAGAATAGACCGAAAAACGCCAGGTTGAAAATATACATCTTAAACTGACACCAAAAAACCACTAACCAGAGACACCTGTACCTCTAAAGTGGGGTGGGCAAGTTCCATAACCAGGGCACCACCACCACTGAAAACACCCACCCTATGACACTGCAACCATGGGTTATCCCCATTGGTGGAACCATGAAACAACCTCTGTTGCAAATCTCAAGGTCCAGACCAGCAGAGGTTGTCCTTTAAGGTTTTAGTTCCCTAAGCCATTTAGGGCATTATATGCAGAAGTCAACACCTTGAACCAAGCCCAGTATGAATGGGCAAGCCAGTGCCATTTGGACCCCACCATTTGCAAAGGAAGCTTCTTATATATTTGAAAACATGAACAAAGGAGAGCCTTTATCTGGATCGTGGTTTCTGGCTCTCCTCCCAGCACAAAGCAAATTAAAGAGATAATGATTCACCATCTTTGTGTAAACAAAGCATTAGCTTTTTGTGGAAACATTTGCATGCTATCCAACCGATCAGATAGAAAATAGATACACTTATGATGAAGTCGGCTCAGCTCAGATACTGTAGCGATTCCAAACAATGGGTTTGTATCCAAAGCAGCGCTAAGTCACTCGTCCCATTGTTACTGCAAGGACTTCTGCTTCCGCAATGGAGCTCCCCGCCTCTCCTTCCCAACTGCACACCCGCTAAATCCAGAGCACATTTAGGATGGGAAAGGGCATGAGGAGAAAGGGGATGTCTGTTGCATGCATGGCTAAGAAAATCTAACTATAGTTTGGGGCAATGTGTGAATTGAAAGATGTAGCTAACCAGAATTGGAAATTGGGGTTGTCAGTGGCATGTACCGTGTTTTATTGTCTGAAATTTAAGGCAGGTGCATTGCCTCTGGAAGGTATTGAGTCTAGAATCTAGAGTGTCAAGTAAATGAGAAATGGAAACAGACAACCAGCCTTCAACCATAGTTGGCTTGTACATTTGGAAGTTCCATGGTATGTGTGCCATACCGTAGTTCGCAGAAACCATGGTTTGTGTTATGTTCAAATAATGGGAGTGGATTAGGATAACAGCAGCAACAACAACAGTAACAACAAATTTATTATTTGTACCCTGCCCATCTGACTGGGTTGCACCAGGCACTCTGGGAGACTTCCAGCATATATAAACACATTAAGCATGTAAAAATTCCCTAACCAGGGCTGCATTCAGAGGTCTTCTAAAGTTACTTATCTCCTTGGCATCTGATGGGAGGGCATTCCACAGGGTGGGTGCCACTACCAAGAAGGCTCTCTGCCTGGTTCCCTGTAACCTCACTTCTCGTGGTGAGGGGGGTGCCAGAAGACCCTCCGAAGTAGATCTCAGTGTCTGGACTGAACAATGGGGGTGGATGAAAGTAAGTTGAATGAGTAAGTTGGGCGTGTTTGTCTTACAATTTCCATATTATTTCACATTCTTGTATATATGAGGGCCATTACCTATTTCAGCAGAAACCTCTTTCCCTTTATCCTACATGCAAAAAACCACTAGAGCTATCTCAGAAATCTATGCTCTCCACCCTGTGAATTGGACCTTTTTTGGCCTTCCCTTCTGCCTCTGGTAATTAGCATGCAAGGAGCAAAGCAGTGAATATGGAGTCCTGATGTATTTTGCATATGGTACTCGTCTAGGACCTTCATGCTATGGCGCTTGGTGATGATGTCACTGCCGAGTGCTGGAATTCAGAAGTCTCTGTGCAGGCTGGGCTTTGCCGGGACTCTTTTCTAAACCTAGTCAGACCCATTTCAGGCAGTTAGCTAGTCACCCATGTTGACCCAAATGGGTCTGGTATCATTAAGCCCAAAAATTACATATGAAAATCCAGGCATTCTTTCAGCCCATCAGCATGGGAAACCAGCACAAAAGCAGTGATCACTGAACAATGTCAACCCATGAACAAGCCTTTTGACAAAGAATCTTTTAAGAATTGTTCAAATTAAGAATTTCAGTAATTCACCAGCAGAATAAAATGAAAAAATTCCTTCCAGTAGCACCTTAGAGACCATCTGAAGAAGTGTGCATGCACACGGAAGTTCATACCAATAACAAACTTAGCTGGTCTCTAAGGTGCTACTGGAAGGGATTTTTTTATTTTGTTTTGACTATGGCAGACCAACACGGCTACCCACCCATCACCAGCAGAATATATATCGGTAGTTGGAGCTCATTTCTAGTATGGATGGCACACCAGGAAATAATATGTAGAGTGCAAAAAAGGAAATGCTCAAAAGCCATAGCTGGAGGCCGTGCAAATACTCTGACATCCCCTTCCTTTAAAACCACAACGTCTGCCTTTCAAGCAACACCTAAACCATGTGAAGGCAAACTGAGGCCCAGGGGCCAGATCCGGCCCAATTGCCTTCTCAATCCAGACCACGGATGGTGCGGGAATCCATGTGTTTTTACATGAGTAGAATGTGTGCTTTTATTTAAAATGCATCCCTGGGTTATTTGTGGGGCATAGGAATTCGTTCATCCCCCCCCCCAAAAAAAATATATAGTCCGCCCCTCCACAAGGTCCGAGGGACAGTGGACTGGCCCCCTGCTGAAAATTTTTGCTGACCCCTGGTTTAAAGCTATTTGTGCAACTCCACTGGCAAGAGACTGGCCATGAAATGAGAAAAAGGTCACCTGAGCCTTGTAAAATGCAAGACCGCCCAAATATTTGTGTAACAGATATTACCAAAGTTTCTGACAAATAATAGCAAGGAGAGAGATTAAAATAGCAAGGAGAGACAAGAGGGCCTTCTTAAACGAGCAATGCAAAGAAATAGAGGGAAACAATAGAATGGGGAAAACCAGAGATCTGTTCAAGAAAATTGGAGATATGAAAGGAACATTTCGTACAAATATTACCATAATAACAAGGCCAGTGGAAGTGATGATATTCCAGCTGAACTATTTAAAATTTTAAAAGATGATGCTGTTAAGGTGCTACACCCAATATGCCAGCAAGTTTGGAAAACTCAGCAATGGCCAGAGGATTGGAGAAGATCCGTCTACATCCCAATTCCAAAGAAGGGCAGTGCCAAAGAATGCTACAACTACCGCACAATTGCGCTTATTTCACACGCTAGCAAGGTTATGCTTAAAATTCTACAAGGCAGGCTTAGGCAGTATGTGGACCGAGAACTCCCAGAAGTGCAAGCTGGATTTCGAAGGGGCAGAGGAACCACAGACCAAATAGCAAACATGCGCTGGATTATGGAGAAAGCTAGAGAGTTCCAGAAAAACGTCTACTTCTGCTTCATTGACTATGCAAAAGCCTTTGACTGTGTCGACCACAGCAAACTATGGCAAGTTCTTAAAGAAATGGGAGTGCCTGATCACCTCATCTGTCTCCTGAGAAATCTCTATGTGGGACAAGAAGCTACAGTTAGAACTGGATATGGAACAACTGATTGGTTCAAAATTGGGAAAGGAGTATGACAAGGTTGTATATTGTCTCCCTGCTTATTTAACTTATATGCAGAATTCATCACGTGGAAGGCTGGACTAGATGAATCCCAAGCAGGAATTAAGATTGCCGGAAGAAATATCAACAACCTCAGATATGCAGACGACACAACATTGATGGCAGAAAGTGAGGAGGAATTAAAGAACCTATTAATGAGGGTGAAAGAGGAGAGCACAAAATATGGTCTGAAGCTCAACATCAAAAAAACCAAGATCATGGCCACTGGTCCCATCACCTCCTGGCAAAAAGAAGGGGAAGAAATGGAGGCAGTGAGAGATTTTACTTTCTTGGGCTCCTTGATCACTGCAGATGGTGACAGCAGTCACGAAATTAAAAGACGCCTGCTTCTTGGGAGAAAAGCAATGACAAACCTGGACAGCATCTTAAAAAGCAGAGACATTACCTTGCCGACAAAGGTCCGTATAGTTAAAGCTATGGTTTTCCCAGTAGTGATGTATGGAAGTGAGAGCTGGACCACAAAGAAGGCTGATCGCCGAAGAATAGATGCTTTTGAATTATGGTGCTGGAGGAGACTCTTGAGAAGATCAAACCTATCCATTCTGAAGGAAATCAGCCCTGAGTGCTCACTGGAAGGACAGATCGTGAAGCTGAGGCTCCAATACTTTGGCCACCTCATGAGAAGAGAAGACTCCCTGGAAAAGACCCTGATGTTGGGAAAGATGGAGGGCACAAGGAGAAGGGGATGACAGAGGACGAGATGGTTGGACAGTGTTCTCGAAGCTATGAACATGAGTTTGACCAAACTGCGGGAGGCAGTGGAAGACAGGAGTGCCTGGCATGCTCTGGTCCATGGGGTCACGAAGACTCGGACACGACTAAACGACTAAACAACAACAACACAAAAGCCAAATACACTTTCCACTGCCAGCTAAACACTTTCCTCCAACTCTTCCCAGGAACGATATCAGTGAAAAACAAAACAGACTTGTTGGTTGATTGGTTGGGTGGGGAGAGAACAATTACTGATGTGCAAAGCTTTTCTGCCCAAATGTCTTTGAACCTCTGTGTCATTTTTTCCCCTTTCTTTTCATTTCAATTGCTTGCATGTGTGAGAGATTGTGCTCAATGCATTTTAGTCTATCAACCTGACGTGACCAATTGCAGGGCTGACTCACTTTGTAAATGAGAATTAGACTTTCACTCTTCGTTGTAGGAGTTGGGTTGCCTATGTCTTTAAGAATACAAAGGTTGTGCATGCCCTCCCCCTTCCCTCAGCTTCTTTCTTGTTTCCTCTTTGTTATTGAGATCCAGTGTGGTGTAGTGGTTTAAGTGCCAGACTAGGACCTGGGAGAAGGGACCCAGGTGGCGCTGTGGTTAAACCACTGAGCCTAGGGCTTGCTGATCAGAAGGTTGGCGGTTCGAATCCCTGTGACGGGGTGAGCTCCTGTTGCTTGGTCCCAGCTCCTGCCAACCTAGCAGTTCGAAAGCATGTCAAAATGCAAGTAGATAAATAGGAACCGCTACAGCGGGAAGGTAAACGGTGTTTCCATGTGCTGCTCTGGTTTGCCAGAAGCGGCTTTGTCATGCTGGCCACATGACCTGGAAGCTATACGCCGGCTCCCTCGGCCAATAATGCGAGATGAGCGTGCAACCCCAGAGTCGGTCACGACTGGACCTAATGGTCAGGGGTCCCTTTACCTTTTTAGGACCTGGGAGACCAGGGTTCAAATCCCCACTGAGGCATGAAGCTCACTGGGTGACCTCTGAGTCAGTCACTGCCTCTCAGCCTAACCTACCTCACAACGTTGTTGTGAGAATAAAATGAGGAGGTATAGAAACACATTGCCACCTTGAGCTCCTTGGAAGGATCCTCGGATCTTGCATTTGTCAGGGGCTTTGCTCTTGTTAAAGTGCACTTCCCTGGCTGGTACGTCATTGAACTGATAATACCCTCTTGCATGGCTGGCTGTAGAAACAGAAAACTCTGGCTTTTGCAAGCTAGATTATAATCTACTCTAAGAGCCTCCATCTTTGGGTTAAAAATAGTTGCCTGCCACTGCGTTAAAGAAGCACAACTGGAACATGAACAGTGACCACCAAAGTTAGATGAGAGACTATCCCGCTCACCACTGATTTGTAATAAATGGACTTGACATCAGACTTCTGGGTGGTGAGGTTAAACGGGGAATTTGATGTGAATGTTTTTTGGACTGGGTGGGGGGAAGGTGAGGTTTTGGATTTGTTAATGAGTGGGTCTGAGAATTGCTTTGTTTATTATTTGAGTGTGTGTTTTTTAAGGGTGTTATGTTATATGCAGTGTTTTTCTTCTAGGAAGAGGTGCCAGTACTCACCGTGAAGTTGTTACAGTTAAGTGCCACACTTTTAACCAGTGCTTCTTCTTTTTTTAGGGGAAAAGGGTGCCGGATCTGCGTACTCTTGAGTACCCCCAGGAAAAAGCACTGGTTATATAAAATATTAGTATATTATAGAACACACACAGAGGGATCCCCCCATATGATAATATGTATCTCTCTTTTTGTGCTGTAAGTTGCTTGTAGACTTTTGGGTGACAAGTGGATAATAAGATCACCACTATTGAAGCAATGATACTTCAACAGCAACTTCATTCGACTGGTCATGTTGTGCAGATGCCTGATTATTGTCTTCCAAAGCAACTACTCTACTCTGAACTTAAAAATGGGAAGCGTAATGCTGGTAAGTCAACAAAAGAGGTTTAAAGACTCTTTCAAGGCAAATCTTAAAAAATGTAGTATAGACACTGACAACTGGAAACACTGGCCTGTGAGGGCGCCAACTGGAAAACAGCCTTTACCAAAGGTGTCATGGGCTTTGAAGACGCTCGAACTCAGGACAAAAGGGAGAAACATGCTAAGAGGAAGGCACGTTTGGCAAACCCTCACCATGATCAACTCCCACCCAGAAACGTATGTCCCCACTGTGGAAGGAAGTGTGGATGCAAAATTGGCCTCCACAGTCACTGTTAAAACTGTGTTTATGGAAGACAATCTTACTCGGCGAAGAAGAAGAAGAAGAAGAAGAAGAAGAAGAAGAAGAAGAAGAAGAAGAAGAAGAAGAAGTAGTTTAATAAATGAAAATTAAATGAAACTGACCACAAGCTCAAATGCACCAACCATATCCACATCTTACATTTAAAGTTCATCCAATGCGCATGTGCTTTAAATGGGTGTTAGTAACATTTTAGATGTATGACATGGGCCTGCCCCTTGAGGTCTATGGGGAAGGGGAGCACACCATAGCTGCCAAGTCTCCCGTTTTCCCTGGGAAACCCCCGTTTTTAAAGCCATTTCCCGCTGTCATCCCGAATGGGAAAATATCCTGTAATTCCCCTGGAATTGTTATTTTTTTGCAAACAGAGCCAGGAAGTGTGCGCGCGAGTATCACTCTTTACCTTTTCTCTATGGTGCTAGCCTGGTTCTAAAGAGCTGCATGCCTCTTTAAAAAGCTTCCGCTCTGCTTCCAAGGCTTTGGATTTTTTGTGGGCTCTCTTCCCTTCCCCCTTGGCGCCCATAGCTGCCAAGTCTATGTAATCTTCTGATTTCTTCTGGTGCCGCTCTGCCCATGTCTGGGCACTGGAAATTGGGCGGCGCTGGCACCGGAAGTTGCTTCTATGCATGTCTGGACATGCGTAGAAGCGACTTCCGGTGCCGCTGCTGCTGATCCCTTATTTTTTTAACCCGGACTTGGCAGCTATGGAGCACACCCAAGGCAAGAGTGTATTGGGAAGAGAGATCAAAGGTGGGTGTCTACCTTCCTTCCTCCCCAGGAGGCCTTTTTGAAACATTAGACATATATTTGGTTCCCAGTGCCAAGGAGTGGAAAAAAACTATTCCTTTTTTAAAAAAACTGCACACATCACACTGCAAAATGGACACAACATTTTCTTCCCAAGATCAGGGTATATAATGTTTCCTTTGCCAGGCACAAACATCTGTTGGCATTCCAAGGGGCTCATTTTGCATCTATGGGAGAGATGGACACTTTGTCAAACCAGATCTCATACTCTTGAGAAACAGCAGCATTGCACAGCAGCTGTCACAGTGGGATATGTTGCTTCGGAAATCGCAAATCCTTCAAAGCATACTTTTCAGCTTTCATTGCATTTTAAAGGGGGGGAAGGGGTGGAGGAAAGGTCACCCCACAAGATCTGTCTTTCTCACCCTGTCCCATGCTATTTCCTTTTTCTGACCTATCCAGGCTAGCATTAGAGATACAATGGCCTGGCAATGCAGTTCTGGTTGGGTCCTAGAAGGACTCCCATAATAACCCACTCTGTTTTATATCCCAGCCTTCAGACCAACTTAGTGACTGACCCTGGGTAGAATTCAGAAATCTCCTTATTTGAAAAGAAAGTACTTCTATGCATATAAAGGGCAGGAGGTCCTTAACTCCTGCATGTTTCCTCCTCCAGATGCTGCCCACACCCATTCCAGATTCCATGCCATTCTGGAAGCACCCCTGGCTCTTAGGAGTAGCTCAGAGAGGGGCATGCAAGGGGCAGCTCCATCACTTTAAACTGGACTCTGACTCAAGCTTACCCCCTTTCAGCATTCCAAAAGAATGGTGATAGCTCTCAAAATTAGCTCTGTTGGATAGGACAAGGCCTATCCATTCCTGCATTTCAATTCCAAAAGCAGCCAGCCAGATCAACCAAGACATGAAAATACAGCCATAACTTGGATCCCGAATGCCCTGGAACTCAGACGTTTTGGCTTCCGAATGCCGCAAACCTGGAAGTGATTGTTCCGGTTTGCAAATGTTCTTTTGGAACCCGAGCATCCGATTGGGCTCCCGCTGCTTCCAATTGGCTGCAGGAGCTTCCTGCAGCCAATCAGAAGCTGCAATTTGGTTTTGGAACGTTTTGGAAGTGGAATGGACTTCCAGAACGGATTCTGTTCGACTTCCAAGGTACGACTGTAATGGCAATCTGTTCCCCAACCTCAGGGGGAAAAGTGAAATAAGAGGATTCACAGAAATAATTCGTTTATCACCTACATGTTGTCCATAGAACATAGCATCTCCTGATGTGATTCTTGAGCTCTTTCAAAAATGCCAGAGAGCTAGGTGGTTCCATTCATTCTCAAGCCACAGCCACAAAGTAGCATGTTTATGGGAAAGAGCTTGGGCTTTTGTCAGGTATACCAAAGGGAGAGGGGCAGGTTTCTGGTAGGAGCCCTGCTAGAGAACTGTATATAACCTTGGGTGGACCTAGACACAGGGGAAAAAACCCACTATAAATAAGTCAAAAAATAGATCGTTGTGACAAAAGAAAGAAATCCCTATGGATAACCACATTTTAAAATTTCCTGCTCTCTGGCACCATCTGGTGTTGCATGTTTATAGTGCATTCAAATCACTGTTTCTTTACTAATGTAGCTGAGTCCCTTGTTAATAAACCAATTAAGTTACAAGCCCCTGTGTGGAGTCTCAATTGCATACTTAGGATCAACAGAAAATACCTTGGGAACACCTGAGTCTGGAGAGGAAAAACACACATATCCTCAAGCATTTCTCTGATGAAAATAGGGGTGTCCTCTTCTTCTTCTTCTTCTTCTTCTTCTTCTTCTTCTTCTTCTTCTTCTTCTTCTTCTTCTTCTTCTTCTTCTTCTTCTTCTTCTTCTTCTTCTTCTTCTAACAATTTTATTATTTATACCCCACCCATTTGGCTGGGTTGCCCCAACCACTCTGGGCAGCTTCCAACATATATAAAAACATAATAAAAGTTAAACATGAAAAAGCCTCCCTATACAGGCTTTCCTTCAGATATTTTCTAAAGGTTGTAAAGTTACTTATCCCCTTGGCTTGCGGGTTGCATAACTCCACACCCTCCAACATTTCTCCAATGAAAATAGGGCCATCCTAAGGAAAAGTGGGACATTTTGGGATCAACTCAAAAATCAGGACAGCTTCTGTAAATCTGGGACTGTCGCTGGAAAGCAGGTCTGAGACAGATTCTGGGGTTGAGACATGACATGAAATGACATGTCTATATAAGCTTAAAATATTTGTGGGTAAACACAGGTCACACAAAATTCTTCACTTTAATACTTGTGTGTATTAGGAATCCTGCCAGGGGCCTGAAGACAACTGATCTCACATACACGGAAGAAGAAACGGGAAGTTGTGGTCTAATGCACACATACGCCCTGGGTTGGGGCAGAATGAATCAGTTTATGGTTGCTGCTGCAAAGTTGCCTAAAGTAAGATCCAAAATGAGTTGGACCCAAACAATTACCGCCCAGTCAGCCTGACATCAATACCAGGAAAGATTCTAGAGCAGATCATTAAGCAAACAGTCTGTGAGCACCTAAAAGTCAGCATGGGTTTCTGAAAAATAAGTAATGTCAGACTAATCTGATCTCATTTTTTGACAGAATTACAAGCCTGGTAGATGAAGGGAATGCTGTGGATATAGCCTATCTTGATTTCAGCAAGGCCTTTGACAAGGTGCCCCATGATATTCTTGTAAAGAAGCTGGTAAAATGCGGGCTAGACAATGCTACCATTCAGTGGATTTGTAACTGGCTGACTGACCGAACCCAAAGGCTCCTCTTCATCCTGGAGAGTAGTGACTAGTGGTGTGCCACAGGGTTCTGTCTTGGGCCCAGTCTTATTCAACATCTTTATCAATGACTTGGATGATGGGCTTGAGGGCATCCTGAGCAAGTTTGCAAATGACACCGAATTGGGAGGGGTGGCTAATACCCCAGAGGACAGGATCACACTTCAAAATGACCTTAACAGATTAGACAACTGGGCCAAAGCAAACAAGATGAATTTTAACAAGGAGAAATGTAAAGTACTACACTTGGGCAAAAAAAAATGAAAGGCACAAATACAGGATGGGAGACACCTGGCTTGAGAGCAGTACATGTGAAAAGGATCTAGGAGTCTTGGTAGACCACAAACTTGACATGAGTCAGCAGTGTGGTGCAGCAGCTTAAAAAGCCAATGCAATTCTGGGCTGCATCAATAGGAGTATAGCATCTAGATCTAGGGAAGTAATAGTACCACTGTATTCTGCTCTGGTCAGACCTCACCTGGAGTACTGTGTCCAGTTCTGGGCACCACAGTTCAAGAAGGATACTGACAAGCTGGAACGTGTCCAGAAGAGGGGAACCAAAATGGTCAAAGGCCTGGAAACGATGCCTTATGAGGAACGGCTTAGGGAGCTGGGTATGTTTAGCCTGGAGAAGAGAAGGTTAAGGGGTGATATGATAGCCATGTTCAAATATATAAAATGATGTCATATAGAGGAGGGAGAAAGGTTGTTTTCTGCTGCTCCAGAGAAGCGGACACGGAGCAATGGATTCAAACTACAAGAAAGAAGATTCCACCTAAACATTAGGAAGAACTTCCTGACAGTAAGAGCTGTTCGGCAGTGGAATTTGCTACCAAGGAGTGTGGTGGAGTCTCCTTCTTTGGAGGTCTTTAAGCAGAGGCTTGGCAGCCATCTGTCAAGAATGCTTTGATGGTGTTTCCTGCTCGGCAGGAGGTTGGACCGGATGGCCCTTGTGGTCTCTTCCAACTCTATGATTCTATGATTCTATGAGTTTGGGGATTCCCCGCATTGGCAAAACTTTGCATGAATTGGGAGGAAAGTCAGAGGATTTCCAGCAAAGCTAGTGAAATATGTCAGAGTTCCTTTACTGACACCATTTACACCATTCTACAAGAAAAGTTTCTCTGGACAGCTTACGGTAAATAAGGAAGAACCATTTTTAAACCTACAAAATAAATATGTAAAACCACAAAATGAACAGAAACATAGATACAACAAAAACAAAACTCATTGTACACCCTAAATGGAAAGGCAGATTTAAAACTGATAGGCCCAATCATCCATTTTCTCCAGTTCCTTTATTCAACAGTGGCACTCAGTTCAGATGCACCCAATGCTTTGCTACTACCACCCCATGTATGCAAGCACTTCTGGTGGGATGAGAGTAGTTGGAGATTTTCGACAGAGCAAGCAACATTTTCCGGGAGTGTTCACATTCCAACCCTTCCAAAGTAAGGTAGGCGATAGTCAGGAGGTATAACCCCCCCCCCTCTCTCTCTGTTTGGAATGGGTGGAGAAGATATGGCTTGCACCATTCACAATGACATTGTAGTTAAGGTCAAGCTGATGACGGTTGCTCATTGCCAGCTCCCATTGTGCATGACTAGCAGAGATTACGAGAACGGATAGTGATTTCTCTGAAGCCTTAGGCATGTTTCCACTGGAGGCTTGCTCCAATGATGATCCTTTTTAAGCAGCTCAACTTGCTATTACAATCAGGAGTGGAGGAAGGAGGGTGCAGTGGGTGCGGACTGCCCCGGGTGTCACCACTGAGGGGGGTGACAAAATGCCGGGCGGCACTCACTGCGGGGCCTGCAGTGCACCCAAGCCATGTGTCTCTCCTGGGAGACATGCGGTGGTCTGGGGCACGCCCAGGCTCTGCGCTGCCCAAACCGTCTGCCCACTGCCTCCCGCCCAGCAGTAGGATGGCTGAGTGGGAGGAGGCAGGCAGACTCCGGAGGCCCCACGGCGTGCCCCGCCCCTATGGGGAGCTCGCTCTGCCCTCGCCGCCCCTGGGTGCGCTGCCCCAAGCACCCAAGCAGCTTCTTCCGCTGCTGACTACAGTTAGAATTGGGGAGGGGGAACCTGTGCACAGAGGAGGTTTTTCAACACTTTGGGTGTGGGGGGATCCCGAGCCACACCTTTTCTACCTGGGCTGTCTGTGGATAAGGAGCAACAGGGGCAATGGCCAGGCCTTGTAATGCTGTTACTGCTAACAAAATTATTTTCAAACTTCACGAGACAATTTACTGAGAGAATATGGAGGCTGCTGACATTAGAACCCGCTGGATTTGGCCAAGATTACATGCATGGCTAGAACTGTAGCTGGTAGAAGAACAGAGTCGGCTCTTTGGCAGTTCAGAGCTTATGGTGCAATATGGTGCACAACGCAGTAACCTTTTACGGGGCAGGAGACCTTCTGGGAACCTACATGGATCATAGGATCATAGAACTGTAGAGTTTGAAGTGACATCTAGTCCAACCCCCCTGCAATGCCATCTTGATTTCCATGATGGGGAAAAGGCAAAATATTAGTTAATTAATCGCCATTCACTATTTAGTTCTATATTTGAATTTTTAATCAATTAACCAATTAATTAAAAATTCAAATATAGAACTAAATAGACTGAGAACCCGAAGGTTTCTTTTAATGGCAAAGGTTGCTATAACCTTGCTGTTTTATTAATAGTTTCATGTAAGTGCTTTGATCCCTTTAGCCCAGAGGTTTTCAACCTTTTTGAGTCCATGGCTCCCTTAACCAACTACAATCTTTCTGCTGCACCCTCTGGGGCTCAGGAGCCCAGTTATGTCACCCCTTGCCTGCTGAGCTAGCAGCCCCTCGCCCCTTTTCAAAACACCCTCCCTTGTGGAGTGTTCCCTCAGCCAGGGGCGTAGGAAGATGGGGGTGGTGGGGGCGGGCTTCCCCGAGCTGCGCGACCCCAGGGGCGCCATCGCTGCTGCCCGCCCCGCCCCCAGAACGTGAGCCCCACCCCTGCGAGCGGCATACTGCACCCCCCGAAAAGCACGCTGCGCCCCGCCCCCAGAATGTGTGCCACATCCCTGAGGGCAGCGCGCCTGCTCTCCGCCCTGGTGGCAGAGCATGAAGCTCTGCCGCTGCCCTCAGCCTCCTCTCTCCTCCCCTCTCCTTGGGAGTCCTCTGGGCAGCTGCTACTGCCATCCCTGGTTTCTGAGCAGCTCCCCACCCCCAGCCCAAGGAGTGTTGCCTCCCAGAGGCACCATTCGCCTGCAGGGCTTGTAGCCAGGGCTGCTGCAACAAACAGCTGTGCAAGCCTTTGGGAGGCAGAGACACGAGAGTGCATCAGAGGAGGGAGGGAAGGAAAGAGGGACAGAGGCCAGTGTAGCCCGTGGCACCCCTGACCATCACTCAAGGCACCCCAGGGTGTCACAGCACACTGGTTGAAAACCCCTCCTTCAGACTATGGTTTCTGGGAATCTCTCATTTTGCTGCAGCAGATTACAAAGAGTGTTTTTTTACTGCATCCATTAACCTCATGACCATTGCTTCTCATGCACCATTATTATGTGAGTAATCCCAAGCTCCTGGAGAGGGCAGCTACATGGCCATTGCATGGTGTGGATCTCCCCTGCTGCGAGCACAGAGGGAGGTCCACAGCCACAGGCTCTACCATGGGTGCAGCACAGTGTTCCATGGATTGGATCTGTTGTGTGGAAAGGCCTTGGATCCACGAGATTCAAAGCTCCACTCACTTCCCCCAAGGTGTCCTTGGAAAGACCAAAAGGTATGCCAGCCTCAGAGCTGGCATTTCTTCCCTCTCATTACTTTTAAAAAATTTTAAAAATTAAAAAGACTGAATGGGGGAAATAAAAAAAAATGAAAACCCACTCGCCGCCCAGTCTTCTACCCTGCCTAGTGCAGGCCAGGGAAGAGCTGGAATAGCTCAGTCAGTAGAGCATGAGACTCTTAATCTCAGGGGTCTAACCTCATGCTGGGCAAAAGATTCCTGCAAAGCAGTGGGGCTGGACTAGATGACCCTCGTGGTCCCTTTCCAACTCTAAAATTACATATGATTCTCCTTCCACACTCATTAGGAATGCTTTGCCCATCTCCTCATGCTCCACACGCTATTGTCTGAGCTGAATTTCCCCACATGTGATTCACTCAGTTTCCCCCCAACCAACCAAGTGACCTCACTCAAGGTTCTGTGCTTTCTATCTGAATGAAATAGAGACCTTTCGTGAGTCACCTCCAGCTCCCACCTACCCACAGACAATTAGCCATGACTATTAGTGATGCACAAGAGTATGAGAAACCTCAAGTGCCTCTGTGATTAGGTTGTTTGTTCAACTTATCTCACGAAAGCCTCCCCCTTGAGCGAACCCTGTGCTACTGCTAGGTGCACTTAACCACATTGATTTAATTTGGCTTGTGCATGGCTGAATCTGCAGAAGAGCCTTCCATTAGTTGTCACCCAGCTGCAAGCGAAGTTTCAAAGCTAGCCACCGCTAGGACCGCCAACTTTTTTGTCTGGAAAGGCTCCTCAGACTATCACAGCTGAAGCACAGGGGGAAATTGGGCATATGAAACTTTTGTGATGTGGGAAATCTTCACATGCTGCAGATATTTTTATTCATTCATTCATTCATTCATTCATTTGCATTTAAAGACACAGGAGCATTGGCAGGAAATTTTTTTGGCAGCCCCCAACTTGATCCCTTTCACCTTTCAGAGTGAGGCAGCCATGAAATATGTAACCTTCCACCTTCGGTTTGCAAAGGTGGCCTCCAAGAAGGCATGATGCCAGAGTTTATTTCTTCATAGTTCAAGCTGTGTTCATTGCATCCCTGAACATCCAAACACTTCCCCTGCTGCACAAGAGCCAGTTCCCAAAGAATCAGGATCCTACTAGTTTTAGAGGCCCCAGCTGACAACGACGATTTTGACATACAGTGTATTACCTGCCCTTCATTGTAAGGGTGGGTGACAACAATTTGAAATCCAACTCTAAAACCATTTCAAACATTACAGTTCCCCTGTGTTGCCTGTGGTCAAGACAATGTTGTGTGTTCCCAGGTCTTTTTTCTCCCTTGTGAATCATGTGAAGACACCAACTAGGACCAAAAGGGTGCATAGCTCTATCTACCGGAAGACACAAGGGTGAGCAATGGGGCCAAGAGCTAATCAATCAGCTGCGGGCTGCATTTAGCTCCAAGGCTGCCAGTTGCCTATCAGTGGGCTCAGGCAACCACTTCAGGCCGGGCCCACACCCACGCACATGCGGCGTGTGTGTGTGCGCGCGCGCACCAGCCCGGTTCCCTCAAATGCTGCACAAGGGTCGTGTGAACGCGTCCTCCGGCTGCCAGTTGCAGTTCCCACGACATCTCCAGCACAGCCACCCGCGGGCTCCCCACGTCCCACAAACGGGGCGGGCGGGGGCTTCATTTCATTGCAATATGCAGCACCACGTCGCTCCACGAGGCCGATCGGTGGCCGAGGAGAGTGGCAGGCTTCCCCAACCAGCGGAGCGCGGGGGAAGACGCAGCCAGCGGCTTCCTGTGCGTGTCGGCGAGCAGCCGCAGAAGAGGAGCGCACAGGTGGATGACCGAACATAACCCCGGGCGGCAGACGCTAGAGACCCGCGAGCGCGCCTCCCCCGCGCCCCTCCCTCCTCCGAGTCGCCGCAATTCAATTAAGCCACTAACCTGCCCCCGCCCTCGAGAACCCCTCCCTCCAGCCACATCCCTCTCTCTTTCTCTCCCGCATCGCGAAGCGTTTCCCACGGGCAGCTCCCAAAGAAAGGCAGGCAGGCAGGCAGGCAGGGACCCTACCACCACCACCACCACCACCCCGTGCGGGAATGGGGGGGGGGGCTGCTGCGCGTTCGCTCCCCACGCTCCCACGTGGGCGGGCAGCCGCAGTGAATCCGGACTGAGCGTGGGGAAGACCCAGCCTCTCCGGCCCTACCGGAGCGCAACCTTATCCCGGGGGCAGAGAGAGAAAGAGAGCCTGCCTTGCAAGCAGGAGAAAGTCCCAGGTTCAATCTACTCCTAGGGGCCAGGGGGTCTTCTCCCCCCCATAAAATATTTGAGGGGGCCGGGCCCGTCCAAAGTTCATGGGCACTGCCATTCATGCACCGCGTCCGGTGGTCGATTATGCGGGGCGCGGCAATTCCCCCCATATTTTATTCAAGTTGGTACCCCCTGGTTTGGTGAGACGCCTACCTGAGATTCTGGAGAACTGCTGCCAGTCCGTGTAGACAATACTGAGCTAAGATGGGCCAACGGTCTAACGCGGTATAAGGCAGCTTCCAGCTTCCAATGTTTCTTAGAGGGCGCCCCTTTTGACGCACGTCTAGACTACTGCCTAATCGCCACTGAGGGCCAACCCTTCTCAATTTCCTTGCCAGTTTCGAAAGTGATTGAAGACGACCCCGATTGCTCTGACCCTCCCAATCAAAGCCCATTCAGAACATTCTGTAGTTCTGATTTTTTAAAAAAACAACAACAAATTTTTATTGTTTTTGCAGCCCCGTCTTCCCAAACACAGTCCCTGACTCTGGGATAGCTCAGTCGATAAAGCATGAGACTCTTAATCTCAGGGTCGTGGGTTCGAACCCCACTTTGGCCGAAAGATTCCTGCATTGCAGGGGGTTGGACTAGATGACCCTCGGGGTTCCTTCCAACTCTACAATTCTAAGATTCAATACCTTGGGAACCCACCTCGCCCCCTTCCCTCTGCCACAGTCAGGGAGGCCCCCCTCCAGTAATTCCTCAGGGGTTTAAACTCCACAGGCGATTCTCTCCCCACCCCCCGCACGCGCGCACTGGAAGGTGTAAAGAGCAGCAATACAAGGCAGCGTTTCTGAACATGTACAGAGTGCATCTCCCTGAGGCGTCAGAACCAGCCCTCATACCTCGAGAAATTCAAAAGGGAGTCAAAAGGTAGATTATTATTTTTTAAAGCACTGAAGAATGCAAGCATCGCAGCTCCATTCAGGCAAACCGGGTTCCAAAATAACTCAGCCACCTGATCCGCCTCGCCCTCGCCAGAAATGTTCCGCCGCACAAAGAAAGACCGAGATCGCTTGGTTTGCAAGGAAACCCCCGTCGCTTCCCCTGTTCATTCCCCTATTCACCAGACATCTCAGCCCCCTCGCCAGCCCACAGCAGCTCCTCGGCTGATGCTGAATCATAAATCCAGGGCTTCTTGGTTGGGCTGGGCAGATGTGCGGCGGACGCGCGCGCCAGATCCCCACCCCACGGATCTGTCCTCTCCCCACGGGACCCCACCCCAGACACAAGCCAAATCCCCTATCAGTAGACAGTAGCTGATGCCCACAATACGACGCGACAAAGGAAAGGCTGGCGAGGTCCTCAGTCACCCTCTCCCCAGTCCACATAGACATTCATTCATGGTCTCTTTTTCCCCCTGGGTGGGGGGATTCCACTTCTCACGTGTAGATTTCGTCCCGATCATCGGAAATATGCACGCTTTTCTCTCTCTCTCTCAACCACCCTTTGCCTGCCATCCCTCTGACTCCTACAACAACGGCTTTTCACCCGACTGGCACCTGGCTTGTATTTGCCCCTCTCGGACTGGACATTTGTTAAACGCACAGGGTGCGTGGGTGTTTGTAGGGAGCAGGATCACACCTCTGATCCTTCTTGGAATCTAGCAGGAAAACAGGCTGGCCAACATGCATTTTTTTTTTTAAAAAAGCCCACTACTAAGAATATTACATATTTACAACGTCGGAAATTGCCGTTCGCATTTCTCAAGACCACCCGTTGCATTCCCCATCCCGCATCACGTCTACCTGGTCGGGTTTGGTTTTTTTTTTGGCGGGGTGGGGCCCCCGGAGATGCTGCTCCCTTCTCTTCCTTAATCAGTTCTTCATCTCTCTCTTTCTCCCCTCCCTTCCATTCAATCCCTCTTTAATCCCACCCACCTGGCATGACTGATGGCTCACCAAGCCAACCCAGGCGCCTCTGAGGTGGTGGCCTTATCTTAGCCGAGCCAATGGCGAAGAAGCCGGCACGTACCTTTGAACCGAAAGTGACAGCTCGGAGAGTACGTGTGTGGCTGCAGATAATAATAAGCGTGCCGGGGCCGGGGAAGGAAGGGCTTACAGAGGCGAGGCGGGAATGAATCAGGGCAGAGCGAATACGAGGTGAAGGCGGGCGGGAAACAAGCCACGCGCGGGGAGCAGATTCAGGCACAACATGAACTTGTGGAACTCCCTGCAACAAGATTAAGGTGGGAGGGGAGCAATGCATGGACAATAAATGCAGAGCAGGCACAAAATTAACTTGTGAAACTTCCTGCAATAAAATTTAAGCCATCCATGGACAGTAGATTCAGGGCAGGGACAAAATTAACTTGTGGAACACCCTGCAGCAAGATTTGGTGCTGGTATCCAGCATTAATTACACTGAGTTTGTTGGGCCCATTGTTAGGTACCTAGCATTTGATACCCAGCCCAGATGTGCATGATGAGTCTGTTTGGTACCCAGTGTTCCTTACAGCCAGTGTGGGGTTGACCCACATCTCTAACCAGGCTATTGCTAGAGATGACTTTGAAAGGGAGCCAGGATAAATGCAGGGACAGCTAAGAAGTGGCTGTAGAAAAATAGAATTGTAGAGTGAGAAGGGACCCCAAGGGTTATCTAGTCCAACCCCTCATTTCCCAGGGCAGTGGGCAACTGGATTCCAGTTGCCCAGAGACAACAATGTGGGGCAGGGAGCTTTTGCTTTCTAGCTCTGCTTATGGGTTTCCCAGAGGATGATCTGACTGTCTGTTGTTGGAAACAGGAGTCTTGGCTAGGTGAGGCTGATCCAACTCAGTGTATGTATGTATCCTGAGCAAGTTTGCAGATGACACCAAATTGGGAGGGGTGGCTAATACCCCAGAGGACAGGACCACACTTCAAAATGACCTGAACAAATTAGACAACTGGGCCAAAGCAAACAAGATGAATTTTAACAGGGAGAAATGTAAAGTACTACACTTGGGCAAAAAAAAAAAAAGAAAGGCAAGGCACAAATACAGGATGGGAGACACCTGCCTTGAGAGCAGTACATGTGAAAAGGATCTAGGAGTCTTGGTAGACCACAAACTTGACATGAGTCAACAGTGTGATGCAGAAGCTAAAAAAGCCAATGCAATTCTGGGCTGCATCAATAGGAGTATAGCATCTAGATCAAGGGAAGTAATAGTACCACTGTATTCTGCTCTGGTCAGACCTCACCTGGAGTACTGTGTCCAGTTCTGGGCACCGCAGTTCAAGAAGGATACTGACAAGCTGGAACGTGTCCAGAAGAGGGCAACCAAAATGGTCAAAGGCCTGGAAATGATGCCTTATGAGGGACGGCTTAGGGAACTGGGTATGTTTAGCCTGGAGAAGAGAAGGTTAAGGGGTGATATGATAGCCATGTTCAAATATATAAAAGGATGTCATATGGAGGAGGGAGAAAGATTGTTTTCTGCTGCTCCAGAGAAGCGGACACGGAGCAATGGATTCAAACTTCAAGAAAGAAGATTCCACCTAAACATTAGGAAGAACTTCCTGACAGTAAGAGCTGTTCGGCAGTGGAATTTGCTACCAAGGAGTGTGGTGGAGTCTCCTTCTTTGGAGGTCTTTAAGCGGAGGCTTGACAGGCATATGTCAGGAATGCTTTGATGGTGTTTCCTGCTTGGCAGGGGGTTGGACTGGATGGCCCTTGTAGTCTCTTCCAACTCTATGATTCTATGTTCTTAACATATAATTCATACGGAAGAGAGCAGCATCAATCTGGAGCAAAAATAAGAGGTCTACACTGAAAGGCAGGGATGGAGAATCTATGACCCTCCAGCTGCTGTTAGACTCCAACTCCCATCAGCCTCAGCTAGCATGGCCAATGGTGAGGGACGGATTCTCTGGGACTTGGGCAGTGGTCTGTCTCCAGTCCTATGTCTTGCTCCAACCCACAGAGCCACAGCCCTTCCTCTTTTCATTTTTGCTTGCAGGAATAATTAAGCAAATGGACGAGCATTTGCCATGCCAACTAAATGAAACATCCATGTTCAGGACCAGTCCACCTTTGTATTAATGGGGGGGGGGGGGGAATGGGGACAAGGAGATACAGTAGAAGCTGCTTTGCTTACCAGAAGCATCTGCATGGCTGCTGTTTCAGGGAACCTTAGTGTGAGCAAGCTAAGCTTTTTTTAAAAAAATAAAAAGTACATAAATAAAGCTATACCTAGTAGTGATCTCAAATGTTTGGATGTTTAGACCTATACTGGCTGTTTGGCCGTAATAATAGGCATTCATTCATTCAGTGTCAGGCAGGCACTTCACACACTTTACAGCATCTCGGTTTATGGCGGTAGCCCTTAAAATTGCGAGGCATTATATTTCCGTTGCAAGTGAGGCAGAGGGAATAGTGCATTGTGTAGTGACACCTGGTGAGTTTAGTGACACCTGGTGACGCAAGTAGGATATGAATTGGGGGCTTTGCAGTTCATAGCCGAGGTCCTCTTAGGACAAAACTGGAGATGAGGTGGAAATTCTGTGAGAGCATCTTTAGCTCCACCCCTGCCTCAATACACACAGCTGCTTGAGTCGTGTGTGTGTGTGTGTGTGTGTGTGTGTGTGTGTGTGTGTGTGTGTGTGTAAGATAGAGTGCTATTTGCAGCAGGGAAAGCATAAGGCAGGAAACACTCAGAACTCAATTAGACTGATGTTAAATATGTCTTTACATTTAATGCCCAGGCTTTGGCTTTTTTAACACACACACACACACACACACACACACACACACACACACACACACACACAAACAACCCCCCCAATTGCTTTTGCTTGGGGGGGGATTAAAATGAATGGGATCAAGGAATAGCATGGAGTTTAACCCTTTTGTCCCTTGTTGTGGTCTGAGGAAAAAACCATTGTGGGAGCCCTTTCTCCACAAACATAAACTTGCAGGAGAGCAGCCACCCCCAAACTCAGCCCTCCTGATGTTTTGGGACTACAGCTCCCATCATCCCTAGCTAATAGGACCGGTGGGGTGGTCAGGGATGATGGGAATTGTAGTCCCAAAACATCTGGAGGGCCGAGTTTGGTGATGCCTGCAGGAGAGGGAGATTTCACAGGATCGAAGCAAGGAAGGAAAAGGTTAAATTCCACCCTCCATGCCTGCCCATATGATCAAGCACCCCACCCCACTTCATTTATAGTTTAAATTTTCAGAAACCCTGCATGCTAGATGCAAAGGCTAGCTTAAAGCTCATCTAGATTGGCAGTTGAACACCCGTCTCCTGGAGCCCCACCTCTGAAGCAGCCCTTTTGTGATTTACACACGGTAGCCTAATCTTCCACCTCCAATCTGCTGTGGCCCTGAGAAACTTTGATATACTCGCTGTTGTGCACAGCTAGAGCTGGACAGTGTTGAGTGGTGCCCATTGGGACTGGTAGGGTAAAAGACAGGGAGGCTGTGTAGTCGTGGAGGAAGCCAGAGCCAAGGACAGGCAGAGCCAATTAATTCCATTTCTGTCCCCATCTGCCTCCCTGCTGAATTCTACAAGGGGAAACACGGAGACTAAGGAGGAGGAGGAGGAGGAAACGCTCACAGCCAGGGCCATCCTCTGTGCTGGTTGCAAGGAAGAATCCAGGCAGGTGAGGGCTGAGCAAAGATGGAGTGGAACAGAGTCTTGCTGCAATGTACCAGCCTCCACTGGAGATTGTGGGACTTACTGGGAACTCTAGTCTCTGGAATGTGCATGTTCTTCCACATGGTTTCAGTCTTTATTGAGAGTTCTTGAGGAGATAAATATCCTGCTCTGAGCTGCTCTGTATTCTCACTCCCTTCCTTTTCCTTCTGTACATCCTATAGGTGTTTTTGCTTATGGCACTGGATGTGGCCTTTTCAGCTAAGTTTCGAGCTTTGCTGGGGATCCTGCAAGATTTCTGGACTTTGTAACCATTTCAAGCCTCTGTAAACTTTTACTGATGAATTCTGTTGCCTGTGTGTGTGCTTCTTCGGACTCAGAAACACCAGAGCTGCACTTCACACATCCCAGTACTCTGCTATTTTTTCTGCCCATGCACTGAACTTTCTGTAGTCAGGCATGGGAGCCAGGATGCTACCTGTTTTTCAGCAGCCCTGACAGTTTCCTCTTACAGCTATCAGCCAACTCCATAGAGACAGGTCTCGGATAGCTACCGTATATTGAAAGGGAGCTTTATAGAAAGGTGCATTTAACATGTGGATTTTAGACTGCAGGTGGGAATGTTTTGATGCTCCCCCCCCCCCTGGAAAAAGCTCCTTACAAGAAGAAAAGCAGAGCATGGGGGAGGGGGAAAGGCTGGAGCCCACCCCTCTCCTTGCTGCGATCATTTTCTACTTGCAGAGGGCATTTTTCCACAAAGGGGAGCATTCCAAAAAGTGCTAGGACTGTATCAGTTGGTTAGAACATGGCGCTGATAACACCATGGTCAGACACAGGTTTGATCCCCGCTTGGGACAGCTGTAGATTCCTGCGTGCAAAGACAGGCTCTGGAGGATGGAGCGGACAAGACCAACCGTGGGTCCAATGGTCAGTGGCGGAGGAAGCCGCTCGGGCACCTGGGGCGGCGTGCACAGGGGTGGGGCAAGCAGCCCATAGGGTCGGGGTGGGGGGGCTGTTGGGAGATTCATTCCCCGTCTGCATCATATGACTGCATGTGTTTTCATTCCACAGAGTGGAAGTGACGTAGACAGGATGTTCGTCTGCCTGCTATGCTAGAGAGAAGCAGCCATGCTAAACAGCTCTGAATGTCTGAGCTGAATGAAATGTCTGAATGTCCAAGACCACATAACACCGGACTTGAAAGATCTACATTGGCTCCCAGTACGTTTCCGAGCACAATTCAAAGTGTTGGTGCTTACCTTTAAAGTCCTAAATGGCCTTGGTCCAGTATACCTGAAGGAGCATCTCCACCTCCATCATTCTGCTCGGACACTGAGGTCCAGCACCGAGGGCCTTCTGGCGGTTCCCTCGTTGTGAGAAGCCAAGTTGCAGGGAACTAGTCAGAGGGCCTTCTCGGTGGTGGCGCCCGCTCTGTGGAACGCCCTCCCAACAGATGTCAAAGAGGAAAACAACTACCAGACTTTTAGAAGCCATCAGGGAGGCTTTTAATGTTTAATAGATTATTGTGTTTTATTTTTCTGTTGGAAGCCGCCCAGAGCGGCTGGGGAAACCCAGGCATATGGGCAGGGTATAAATAATAAATTATTATTATTATTATTATTATTATTATTATTATTATTATCTGGGCAAACAGAGACAGACTCTGCATTTTGCAACAATAAAGCAGTTTAGCCATATTCAATGGCTTGTGTGTTGTTTCTTCACGTTGGGGAACAACCACAGATTTGATTGCACCACCAGACTCTACCGGGCATGTGTGCACTGGCTTTGTCCTTATTCTGGGGCAGTCTCACAACTGCCCCGGGCGACAAATGCTACCCATAGGGGCGGGACGCACCATGGGGCCTCCGGAGTCTGCCTGCCTCCTCCCACTCAGCCACCCTACAGCTGGGCGGGAGGCAGTGGGTGGACCATTTGGGCAGTGCGGAGCCCGCACCCACTGCACCCCCCTTCCTCCGCCCCTGCTAATGGTCAAGAAGGTGGTTTCTGCATGTGCTGTAGAGGAAAGTGAGGGGCAGATGAGGCTTGCCAATTTGGGGAGGTAGCCCACCTGGAAGAGGGAAAACTCTCTGACCCTAATCCTCTTCTGCCCTGCAAGATATCTTTGGGAGAAGAAAAGGCTAAGGAGTAAATCCTACACAGTTCAGGAGTGGAGCCCCTAAGACGGTTGGATGGTGCTCCCATGGGGAACAAATATCACAACTGGAGAGAGACCTTTTGGAATGCAATGTAAAAGTGCTATCTAAAATGTAGAAAATATTATTGGAATAGGAGACAAAGGATGAGCAAGTAAAATCCTCAATCATACATCGGGCAATAGATATTGGTCATAATATAGACACGGAAGCATGGAAACGATTGTGGAATATGGGTATAAAATTTACAGGATGTTATGGCCTAAGAGAAAATTATATGGAAATGGTATATCGATGGTATCTAACACCGAGTAAATTGGCAAAAATGTATAAATCTAAATCAAACAAGTGTTGGAAACGGACAGAGAAAGAAGGTTCTTTTTATCATGTGTGGTGGTCTTGTAGTAAGATTAAAGCTTACTGGCAAATGGTATATAATGAATTGAAAAGGATGTTTAAAATAACGTTTGTTAAAAAAAACCCCAGAAGCTTTTCTTTTGGGAATTGCCGTGGCATTGTTTAATGAAGCTAGGAGCGCGTTTCTGTAACCAATGAAATGGGCACATGCGTTGATCATGCCTCAACTAGCTTACACATATTCATAACATGTCATGTTCACGTGAAACTTTGTAGAAGAACTATAAAAATGAGCAGGGTGCGCAGACTTTTGGTGTTTTAACACATCTGTGCCTTCACGCTTAAGCCTGGAAATAAAATTCTTCTAACTTTCCACCCCTGGCTGTTGTTTCATTGGCTTTAAGTCACCCCAGGAACAGGGGATTTGACCCCATGACAGTGCCTTCTACACCTCCGTCTGGCAACTCCGACAGCCCAGCTGGTGACAAATGTGTTGCTCTGCTTTCCTTTGGACCACATCAGCGAGGACGAGAAGGGAGCCTTGTTGTCTGGGCAGCCCGGGAACTTCATACACACAGACCAGGCCTCTGCCCCAGAGGGGTCATTTCAGGGCTGCTAATGCAACGGTTTGGCTTCACCCCCAGAGGCACACTCCATTGCCTCTCAAAGGAGATGGACGCCAACATCATAGCTAAGGTGTTGTTTTCAGCTAGCTCAGAGGACCTGATCCTCAGGTCTTTTGTGCTGGGTTCCAAATCTTTGTTCTGGAGCAAGGAGAGTCTCTTCTAGCACCGCTCGGTGCTTTTTCGGCCAGAGACTTCTTCCCTGGCTTTTTTTCCGGAGGAGTCTACGCCACCCTTTCAAAAACCCCACCTCTAATCTATCGATTTTTAAAGTATGAGCAGGAGGAAACCAGAGTTTCCTGTCTCTTGCGCCTGTGTGGTGTGGCTTGTTCCCAGTTGAGGTCTGAAATCATGTGGTACACTTTGCACCCCACATTTAATTTGCATTTCCCCAGGTTCAGACTATTTTAGTCATGATTAGGGTGTCCGGAGCTGCCCCGTTCTCTTTCTTTCCGGTGTTCAAGCAGGAGGGGCACCGCCACAAGCGGGAGCTCTCAGTGTGCGTGGAGGAACACTTTGCAGAACTTCAAAACGATCATTAGGGGGGAAGACCCTAAGGGCTAGAGCGGGAGACGCAACCCTAAAAATGCCCAGTGAGGAATAAGCAGGCTCTGGGCAATCATGGAAAGGAGTATCCTGGAAAGGGCATGGTTGGCTGGAACCCTGAATAAGAGCTTTCCACACTGCTACATTTTATCGCAGACCAAACTTGTGCTCACCACTCTTCGGCTTTTAAATCTCTTGTGGGAGTATACCGGTACTTTAGCAATATTTTTGCCTCCATAGTATATGCTTCTATCCTCCCCTCTCCAGTTTTTATGCACATTTTACATCTTTGTGAATGCACATTTTCCTTGCCCCGCCCAATGTGCATAGATGGGCTTGTGTGTCTGTAACATATTGGGGGGGTGGGGGTGCAAAATGGATAATTTCCTGTCCTAGCCAGTAAAAAAAACCTGAACTGTGCCCAAGGGCATCCACAGAGGGCAACTCTGCAGCTGCTTTCATCTGTTCCGGGCTGATGGGGAGGGGGATGCAAGCAGGAGTGTTATCGTGCCAAGGTCCAGAAAAAGGACCTATTGCATTTTTTTGTATAAAATAAAAAAGGAAAGAAAGAAAGAGAAATTAGAGCATTGACTTGGAGAAATCACTCTTCATTTATCACTAGCAGAGAAGAAAGCAGCCTCCATTAACACAATATTAGCAGGTTTTGCCATAAGTTTTCTGTGCTGGCAACGAAAGGGGATGTGTGCAAGGCAACTCTGGGAAGAATAGTTATTCCTTATCCTTTTTTAATCACGACTACAGGAGCTCCTCCTTTATAATGCTGCGTGGATGCTGGTTGGCAGGCAGCCAGCTCAAGAGCCTGCAAGGACACTCCATTCCGATATTCCCTGTATGTTTATTGTTGTTGTTGTTGTTGTTGTTGTTGTTGTTGTTGTTGTTGTTATTTATTTATTTAAAACGAATCATGCTTACACAATATATGTCCTTTCCTTTGATACCTGTGAGAGGTTTTTAGGACTCACTCAGTTCTTTTGGCTTAAGGGTGGCGCTGTGGTCTAAACCACTGAGCCTCTCGGACTTGCTGATCGGAAAGTCAGTAGTTTGAATCCCCAAGACGGAGTGAGCTCCTGTTGCTCTGTCCCAGCTTCTGCCATCCTAGCAGTTCAAAAGCACACCAGTGCAAGTAGATAAATAGGTACTGCTGCAGTGGGAAGATAAATGGTGTTCCATGCATTCTGGCTTCCATCACGGTGTTCTGTTGTTTAGTCATGCTGGCCATATGACCTGGAAAGCTGTCTGTGAACAAACGCTAGCTCCCTTGGCCTGAAAGCGACCCCATAGTTGCCTTTGACTGGACTTAACCATCCAGGGGTCCTTTGCCTTTTCTTTTTAAAATATCTTTATAGAATTGTACGCTTGGAAGGGACCTCAAGGGTGGGTCATCTAGTCTTGGGTTGCCATACTTCTTCTTTTTGGATAACTTGCGACTTTTGTGTCCGGATTTTCACTTTTTGAAATATGGCAACCCTAATCTACTCCAACCCTTCTCCCTGCAATGCAGGAATCTTTGCCCAACATGGGGCTCAAACTCGCAACCCTGAGACTCAGAGTCTTATGCTCTATGCTCCAGTTTGGTTCATTTTGCAATAAGAGGAAAGATGCTGCTGCAGGCTTGCTGGAGAAACAAATGCCACCTCATTGGAGGGGGTGTCGTAAGTCACATGCAAAGGATATAGCTTTAAGAAGTACGATCTAACCAACCATTACAGTATTACAATAGGGCGCCCCTCCAAGCCCATCACCAGGATATAAAACCCAAGCATGCTAACTCTTGTTGGCATCTGCGTATCTTGAGAGACAACAGAGTGTGCCTCTGGGGGTGAAGTCAAACCGCTGTGTTCGCAGCTCTGAAGTAACCTTCCTGGGGCGCAGACAGTAAAAACTATGCAGGTAAAATACTTACATTTCTTCTTCTTCTTTTTCCCAGCTGGGTCACCCAAGGCGGTAAGGTCAAAGAGAAGGAGCTAGACAAAGAATGATCCAAGAAGTCCTCAACGGCAGAACAGGTGGATGATAACAAGCGGTATGTTACGGCTGTGAAGGCAGATGAAGGCTGCAGCAGACAGGAATCTACTGGTTTGTCATGACTAGTTCATCGGAACAGAGCCCTACTGCGAATATTGTGTGTTGGTCAGCGTGCACTGATCTACACACATAAAACAAATTCACACACAGGCGTCTTCCAAAAACCCAACCCAAACCCCAAAATTCCCATGGCGATTGGCAAATGGTAATGGGGGCAGGATCGTGAAATCTAGAAGCCCTTAGTCATGAACCGGCACATGGGCGGTGGATACAGATGCAGTCATTCTGACTCAAGGAACGAGGCAGTTGAGCAGCTCGGCAGCTGTATCCATGACTGAGCAGCCCTTTTTAGGATCCACTCTGCTCACCCCGAGAAGGGGGGAGGGGCTAGAAAAGGTGCCCTAAACATAGTTTGCCTCCCTTTTTCCCTGACTGGATTACTGTGCCCAGTGGGGTCACCACCGAGCGGTCGTAAAAGACAAATGAACTTTGGAACTTACATTTACATTACAACCAGCTTCAGATATTTGCCTGAGTTGGAGCAGACACAAGGCATATCTGCCCCCCATGGCTGGCCAAAGGAAGAGCGAGAGAGGAACAAGAAGTACTATATGCTTCTTCCTCTCTAGGAATGGAGGGGAAATGACATCACACAGAGCCCTCTCTACCAATTGTATTTCTGTGGTCTGGGTATCTGCCTATCAGCAGTACAGCTCTGTGGTATTAGTCCCTTCTCATGCTAATTAGCAAGAATAGCAGCCAAGCCTAACAAATGCATAATCTCACACAAGATTGTCTGCATGGGGGAGAGATGATCTCTGTGTTCGTTGTGACATCAGGTGACTGGCAGGGAGGCGGGTGGAGGGAGATAAGGACCTGCTCTGCTGTTAGGATCCCGTTCCCCATGTCCATCATAAAGGGATGGAGAGTAAAACATAAAAGGGATGGAATGGACTTATTTACGAGCATGTTCAAAAGGTGACCCAGCCCCAAATTAGGTTGCTCTGCTCATTCCCAGCTGAGCCACGATGATGTGTGTTAAGTCTTGCATATAAACTCAAAAAATATTTTGCCCTGCGAGTCCGGGTATGCCGAAGTCAGCAGTTTCCCTTCTTTATAATGCTTGTGTGTCCTGCCTTGCGCATTCCATTTCCTGTGCTGGTGGCTCATAAAATTGGTCTGGCTTAACCAAATACCTGCATAATCTGCCCGGGGGGCATAAAGCAGTCCGACATTCATTACTAGCACCTGTTGAAAGTCCTTGCCAGGTTTGGGTTGTGTGCCAGGTTTTCAGCCTGGAATACAAAAAGAAAAAAAGAAAAAGAAAAAGAGAGGAGGGGAGAGAAAATAAAGCTGCTTTGCATTGGTTCCGCACAGGGAACCCCTTAAGATGTCCCTGGCTAAGTGGTTATACGGTAGAAGTTAAGCCAAAGAATAGACTTTTGTTTGTCTGTACGTCTCACTACTCCACCAAGTGGAGGGAAAGGGGGAAAGTGCATTTCCAAATCACAGAATAATAGGATGATAGAGTTGGAAGCGATCTAGTCCAACCCCCTCCAATGCAGGAATCTCAGATAGATCAGACACAACAGATGGCCACTCAACCTCTGTTTAAACTCCCCCCCCCCCCAACAAAGAAAAAATAGAAACACAAAGAGTGAGACATAATTTGATAATTTTGTTTGTTTACAAATGCTTCCTAGCCTTTTTTTCTGTGCAAATGCACTAACTGGCAGCTCTAAACTGAGTGGGTGTGTCACATTTTGGTCTGGTATGCATAAAAACAGGTTGTGGAACTTTCTGATAGTAAGAGCTGCTTGGCAGAGAGCAGACTCGGCAGAAACCTAAAGGAGAGTGTCTCTGTAGCCTTATCAGCTACTAAGGGTCTTTAAGTTGCGCCCAGGCAGGACAGAGATAGTCAATAATGACACCGGGGGTTTTCATTCAGAGAAAGAATTTAATTTTCTTATTAATAAGAGACTCAAGGTGATCAGCTCACGACAAGAGTGAAGAAACACAAATTGCAAAGCTTCTTATACACTTCTTTGGGCTCCTTTCCCCCTCCCTGTAAATGTGCGCACGCAAGGGGGTCACGCACGCAAGGGGGTCACAAGTACATATATGGATCTTCCTGTGTCCGGTCCTACACATGCTGACTCAACAAAGCCTTCAGCCTTCAGTTAGCCTTCAGTTTACGCGTCAAGCTAGCAACTTCCAGCAGCCTTGAGTAAGACTATACATCAGGCATGGCAGCTGATAAGCCCATCTGTGTTCCAGACAGGGCCAGCTCATCCGGCCTTGATTGCACTTTGACACACAGAGGCATAGAGGCAAAGAGGAAAGCATTTTAAGGAAAAAAGCATCCCAGGAATATGGGGCTAAGCCACACAGTCAGAATTATACAATGCAGGCAATGCAAACTAATAGGATCCGATTTGGCTCAATAATACAATTAGCAATTAGCAAATCACTCTCTACATTTCCAGATTGCACAAAAACCACAAAGCCAATGTGACACCCCCCCACCTGTTGTGATAGGAATGGAGATGCAACATGTTGCCAATTTCCACCCCAAAGCCTCCATCTGCCTGATGCTCAGAAAGATACAAGAATCAAACTTGAGAATTTGTACTTTTTTAAAAAAAGAGAATTGCAATTACAGTGCAAGCTTACGTCTACTCAGAAGTGTCATTGATTTCAGTGGCACTTGCTCCTGGGCTATTAAGCATAGGATAACCATAGATCTAGGCTTTCCATGTGAGTTTTCTGCAAAAAAAATAAATCAATTAAAGAAATATCCATGCTCAGCATCTGGGGAAATAGCTGTCTGGGTGGTTCCCCTTCCACACAGGACAGGTTTGTCTCATCATCACCAGGCACCATCAAACCACCCTTTTACAATAAATAAATGCTTCTCATCTTTTTTCCTGCTCTTTAGTAGCATAAAAGCTCTGTTGAAATAAATAAAAAATAAAAAATTGTCCAGTGGCATCTTATAGACCAGCTAATGTTGTTCCGGTATAAGCTTTTGTGTGCATGCTTCTTCAGAAAGAATAGATAGATAGATACCGTAGATAGATAGATAGATAGATAGATAGATAGATAGATAGATAGATAGATAGATGATAGATAGATAGAAGCTCTGTTGTGACTGCCACCTACTGGTCAAGAAGTAAATGACGGTTCATATATACAGTATACAGTGGTACCTTGGTTTAAGAACAGCTTAGTAGTTTATGAACAACTTGGAATAAGAATGCTTCAAACCCAGAAGTAGGTCTTTTGGTTTGTGAACTTTGCCTTGGAAGCAGAACATGTTCCACTTCCTTTTGAGTGTGTTCCATTTGTAAATTGAGCCCCCTGTTGCTAATCAGAGGCTTCCTGTTGAGTCTGTCAGCTGTTGAGTCCCGAGTACCCAGACAACACAGAGGTGATAGCTTTTGTTTTTGCTATTTTTTTGCAATTTGTTTGTGTGGCCTTTTCGTTTTATGGACTGTGACTTGTTCTTCATTTTATGGGACTGACTTGTGAGTGTGGCTTGTGGCTTCGTTTTTTGACTGCGGCTTGTTACTTCGTTTTTGTGAATTGTTTTTGTGACTGCATGGAACCCAGTTCAGCTACTGGTTGATTGTGTGACTTCAGAAACGGATAAAAGCACCCCCTCCATACAAACAATGACTATCATCAGTGCACGTAAGAAAATGATTATTTTTTTTTAAAAAAATTATCATCTACAATACTGTCTTATTTACTTTATAGTACAGTACATTGATTATTGCCTTCATTTTATGGATCAATGGTCTCATTAGATAGTAAAATTCATGTTAAATTGCTATTTTAGGGGTTGTTTTTCATCATCTGGAATGGATTAATCCATTTTCAATTACCTTCTATGAAAAAGCAACCTTGGTTTAAGAACACTTTGGTACAAGAACGGACTTCCGGAACGGATTAAGTTCGTAAACCGAGGTACCACTGTACTTGCATTTTAGTGCAACTGCCCACTATTGTATGTGCTTAACAAGCACTAGTATATACGTATTGTATGGGAAATGCATCTGGGAGACAAAAATGTATCGAGGAATTAGTGATCTGACACAGTTACCCTTCCTGAATCTCTTCCTCCCCCCTGCCTCGCTCTTGTTAAGTTTTTTGATGCTGTGAGAACAGTCTTTAATGTCCTGAGAATGTTGGGAGGAGGTGAAGCCCCCCCCCCAGCTGCCTTTATCAGTTGTGGAGGATAATGCTGGGTACCTTCTTTGATGTTGGACATTGTTTTGAAAAAGTGAGGCATGGGGGCGGGGGGCTAATAAATGACTTGCCCGTATCCAGTCTGGCAAGCCACACCGGCGATCTATAAAATCAGACCATTTGGGCATAGATTCTTTGAAGCTCGTGCACGGACTGATCAGCCGCAGGGCCGTGCAAACTGAGGCTACCTGGGGGAGCCCCTTTGCCACTTATTGAGGGCTTCCAAGTGGCAGATTGAAGTGCTTGCTTGGTATGTATACATTGCTTGCTGTTTTTGAATTAAAATCTTTAATCTTCTCACTCGCTTGTGTACTTTGTATTGCTTCTGAATCTCATTTTAAAAGAACCACCTTGCCTTTGATACCCACATGACCTGAAGGTGTTGCTGTGCAATGCCAGGTCAATGATCCACAAGACCACTGCTATCCATGACTTGATCGTGGATGGAGGACTTGACCTGGCATGTGTAACGGAGACTTGGTTGGATGAAGCAGATGGGCCTGTTCTTGCTGCTGCTTGTCCACCAGGTTTCTCTTACACACAGCAACCCAGGCCATCTGGGTGGGGAGGGGGGGGGGTTGCAGTGATCTTTAGGAAGTCATTAGTTTGCACCAGGCGTCCTATTGGGAAGACCCAGTTCTCTGAGTGCATGTTCTGGAAGTTGGGCAATAGGGCAGTACAGGATTCCTTTTGGTGTACCGACCTCCCCGCTACACCAAGGATTCCCTGCCCAAGCTGCTTCAGGTTGTGGCGGATGTTCTCCTGGAGACACCTAGTTTGGTTGTCCTAGGGGATTTTAACATCCATGCCGACACAGCCTTACAAGGGGCCACTCGGGACTTCGTGGAAAGCATGGCCTCCATGGGGCTGTCCCTGAATAAGTCTGGCCCAACTCATAGCCGCGGACATGCCTTGGACCTGGTGTTCACCTCTATGGATGTTGGTGATCTGACACTAAGCAAAAGCGAAACTAAAGAAGTGCCATGGTCAGATCACTACCTGGTGCAACTGGACTTCTCCGCGACCCTTCCCCTCTGCAGGGAGGTGGGACCGATTCGGATGGTCCACCCCCGCCACCTAATGGATCCAAATGGTTTCCAGAGAGTGGTAGGGGATGCTTTATCCCATGTTGATGGCCTTTCAGCCAATTCCTTGGTGGCCCGCTGGAATGTGGAGTTAACCAGGGCTATTGACTGTTTGGCTCTGAAGCGCCCTCTCCGATTGCATGGAGCCCGGACAGCCCCGCGGTTTTCCCCAGAGCTGAGGGCGATGAAACCGTCGTTGAGACGGCTAGAGTGCCGGTGGCGGAAAACTCATTCTGAATCAGACCGGACACGGGCTAGAGCTCAACTTCAAGCCTACCAAGTGGCAATGGTGACGGCGAAGAGGACCTTCTTCACCGTTTCAATCGCATCTGCAGAAAACAGCAGCAGGAGACTCTTTCAGGTGGTTCACAATTTAGCGGAACCACCTGCTCCATCCGGGCCCAGTACGGGCCACATGATCTCCTGCAATGATTTTGCAAAGTTTTTTGCAGATAAAGTCGCTCAGATTCGGGAAGAGGTAGACTCCACCGTGGGAGCAGGGCCGGGGCGGGGGAGTGCTAGAGTCCTGTCTAGTCAAGTTGTGTGGGATCAATTTCAATCTGTTACCTCCGAGGATGTGGACAGGCTGCTTGGACGAGTGAAACCAACCACCTGTCTCCTTGATCCTTGCCCATCCTGGCTTATAAAAGCTAGCCGGGAAGGGCTGGGCGATGGGCTTTGTGGGTTGGTGAATACTTCTCTCTGTGAGGGAGCCTTCCCAGACCGGCTGAAAGAAGCGGTTATTAAACCGCTTCTTAAAAAACCATCTTTAGATGCGGCCAATATGGCCAACTATCACCCAGTTTCAAATCTTCCATTCTTGGGCAAGGTGATCGAGCAAGTGGTTGCTGAACAACTCCAGGCACGCCTGGAAGAAGCGGACCATTTGGATCCCTTCCAGTCGGGATTCAGGCCTCATCATGGGACTGAAACTGCCTTGGTCGCACTGGTCGATGATCTCCGGCGGGCTAGGGACAAAGGTAAGAGCTGTTTCCTAGTCCTGCTGGATCTCTCAGTGGCTTTTGACACCATCGACCATAACATCCTTCTGGACCATCTAGAGGGTTTGGGAGCTGGGGGCACTGTCATACAGTGGTTCCGCTCCTTCCTCCTGGGCCGTGTTCAGAAAGTGGTGGTGGGGAATGAGTGTTCAGACCCCTGGGCTCTCACTTGTGGGGTGCCTCAGGGTCTGTCCTCTCCCCCATGCTTTTTAACATCTACATGCAGCCACTTGGAGAGATCATCAGGGGGTTTGGGCTGGGTGTTCATCAGTATGCGGATGATATCCAGCTCTACCTCTCTTTCAAATCAGAACCAGTGAAGGCGGTGAAGGTCTTGTGTGAGTGCTTGGAGGCGGTTGGAGGATGGATGGCGGCTAACAGATTGAGGTTGAATCCCGACAAGACAGAAGTACTGTTCGTGGGGGACAGGAGGCGGGCAGGTGTGGAGGATTCCCTGGTCCTGAATGGGGTAACTGTGCCCTTGAAGGACCAGGTACGCAGCCTGGGAGTCATTTTGGACTCACAGCTGTCCATGGAGGCGCAGGTCAATTCTGTGTCCAGGGCAGCTGTTTATCAGCTCCATCTGGTATGCAGGCTGAGACCCTACCTGCCCACTGACTGTCTCTCCAGAGTGGTGCATGCTCTAGTTATCTCTCGCTTGGACTACTGCAATGCGCTCTACGTGGGGCTACCTTTGAAGGTGACCTGGAAACTACAATTAACCCAGAATGCGGCAGCTAGACTGGTGACTGGGAGCAGCCGCCGAGACCACATAACACCGGTCCTGAAAGACCTACATTGTCTCCCAGTACGTTTCCGAGCACAATTCAAATTGTTGGTGCTGACCTTTAAAGCCCTAAATGGCCTCGGTCCAGTATACCTGAAGGAGCGTCTCCTCCCCCATCGTTCTGCCCGGACACTGAGGTCCAGCGCCGAGGGCCTTCTGGTGGTTCCCTCACTACGAGAAGCCAAGTTACAGGGAACCAGGCAGAGGGCCTTCTCGGTAGTGGCACCCACCCTGTGGAATGCCCTCCCACCAGAGGTCAAAGAGAACAACAACTACCAGACCTTTAGAAGGCATCTCAAGGCAGCCCTGTTTAGGAAAGCTTTTAATGTTTGATGGATTTCTGTATTTTGATCTTTTGTTGTAAGCCACCCAGAGTGGCTGGGGGAACCCGGCCAGATGGGCGGGGTATAAATTATTATTATTATTATTATTATTATTATTATTATTATTATTAGGCAAGACACATATGTAGATTTTTTGTATTGTTATTTTTTTAAATTAAATTTCTATGCTGCCCATGGACTGCAAGAAGATCAAACCTATCCATTCTGAAGGAAATCAGCCCTGAGTGCTCACTGGAAGGACAGATCATGAAGCTGAGGCCCCAATACTTTGGACACCTCATGAGAAGAGAAGACTCCCTGGAAAAGACCCTGATGTTGGGAAAGATGGAGGGCACTAGGAGAAGGGGGCGACAGAGGACGAGATGGTTGGACAGTGTTCTCGAAGCTATGAACATGAGTCTGACCAAATTCAATGCCAGGGATCATTAGGAAAGAGGTTGAAAATAAAACTGCCAATATAATATTGGCACGAAACAAATCTATGGGGCAACCACATTTTTAGTACTGTGTGCAGTTCTGGTCACCTCAACTCGAGAAGGATATTGTTGTGTTGGAA
The DNA here is from genome assembly GCF_965207765.1 of Zootoca vivipara. NCBI lineage: Eukaryota > Metazoa > Chordata > Lepidosauria > Squamata > Lacertidae > Zootoca > Zootoca vivipara. The sequence continues at coordinate 86,767,868 of NC_142590.1, read as the reverse complement.
AGGGGCAAGCAAAATGATCCAGAGGATGGGACAGCTCCCCTTATGAGGAAAGGTAGCTGAGTTTGGGACTTTTCAATTTAGAGAAAAGGCAAGTGAGAGGTGGTGACATTTATAAAAGCTTGCATGCAATGGAGAAAGTGGCCAGAGACAAGTTTCTCCCCTCTCTAGTAACACTACAGTCAGAGGCATCCGATGAAGTTGAGTGATGGAAGATTCAGGAGAGACAAAAGGAAATACTTATTCACACAGGGCATAGTTAAACTACAAGGTAAAGGTAAAGGGCATCGGGATGCGGGTGGCGCTGTGGGTTAAACCACAGAGCCTAGGGTTTGCCGATCAGAAGGTCAGCGGTTTGAATCCCCATGACGGGGTGAGCTCCCGTTGCTCAATCCTAGCTCCTGCCAACCTAGCAGTTCGAAAGCACATCAAAGTGCTAGTAGATAAATAGGTACCGCTACAGCGAGAAGGTAAATGACATTTCCATGTGCTGCTCTGGTTCGCCAGAAGTGGTTTTGTCATGCTGGCCATATGACCAGGAAGCTGTACGCCGGCTCCCTCGGCCAATAACGCAAGATAAGCACCGCAACCCCAGAGTTAGTCACAACTGGACCTAATGGTCAGGGGTCCCTTTACTTTTTAAAGGTAAAGGACACAGGTGGCGCTGTGGTCTAAACCACTGAGCCTCTTGGGCTTGCTGATCGGAAGGTTGGTGGTTTGAATCCCCGTGACAGGGTGAGCTCCTGTTGCTCTTTCACAGCTCCTGCCAACCTAGCAGTTCGAAAGCATGCCAGTGCGAGTAGATAAATACCGGTAGGTACTGCTGCGGTGGGAAGGTAATTGGCATTTCCATGGGCTCTGGTTTCCATCACAGTGTTTTGTTGCACCAGAAGTGGTTTAGTCATGCTGGCCACATGACTTGGAAAAGCTGTCTGCGGACTAACGGCTGTTTCCTTGACCTGAAAGTAAGATGAGAACCACAACCCCATAGTCGTCTTTGACTGGACTTAACAGTCCAGGGGTCCTTTACCCCTTTTACCTAGTTAAACTAAATACTTCATTCCTGCAAGAAGCAGTGATGGGCACCAATTTGGGTGGCTTTAAGAGAGGATTAGATGAATTCATGCAGAAGAGGGCTATCAATGACTGCTAGCTGCTGTGGTTATGTTGCACCTCTTGTGTCAAAGGCAGCCTGCCTCTCAATAGCAGTTGCTGGGAACCACAAGTGGGGAGATGGATGACGAAGTGTTCAGGTGCTGCTTGTGGGCTTCCCACATGCATCTGATTGGCCACAGTGAGAACCAATTGTTGGGTTAGATGGGCCTTTGACCTGATTGAGCAAAGAAAGCTCTTCTTAAGTTCTTATGGAAGTCAGTTTGTTGCACAATACCTCCCAATCAACTACACAATCAATTGCACAGGTGGTGAACATCCTGTGTGGGTGTCTGGAAGCAGTTGGAGGGTGGGTGGGTGGCAGTTAATGGACTGAGGTTGAATCAGACAAGACAGAGGGAGGATGGGGGGCGGGCAGGTCTGGGGGACTCCCTGGTCCTGAATGTGGTAACTGTGCCCCTAAAGGACCAGGTGTACAGCCTGGGAGTCATTTTGGACTCGAGCTGTTCATGGAGGCTCTGTAGACCTGAAGAAGTGTCTCCACCGCCATTGTTCAGCCTGGACACTGAGGTCTGTCTTGCCAAAGGCAAGGTGGTTCTTTTTAAAATGAAATAAATGAAATTTTAAAAAAAATGTCCAGTAGCTCCTGAAGAAGTGTGCATGCACACAAAAGCTTATACCCAGAACAAACTTAGTTGGACTCTAAGGTGCTACTGGACAATTTTTTATTCATTTCGACTGCGTCAGACCAACACGGCTACATACCTAAATCTTTTAAAATGAGATTCAGAAGCAATACAAAATACAGTGAGTAAGAAGATCAAAGATTTTATTCTAAATCTGCAATGTATACATACCAAGGAAGCACTTCAATCTGCCACTTGGAAGTCCTCAAGAAGTGGTGAAGTGGCTCCCCCAGGTAGCCTCAGTTTGCACGGCCCTGCGGCCGATCAGTCCATGCACGAGCTTCAGAGAAACTCTGCCCAAACGGTCTGATTTTATAGATACCTTGTGTGGCTTCCAAGACTGGCTATATGAAGATCATTTATTACCCGATTCAGTTTTTTCCTTCCCTCTAATTTCCTTGCCCTTCATACCTCTGCCACAAGATTCGCTTATCCAACCTTATTTTTCATATAAAATTCAAAGGATTCCCAATTTTTGCCTGCTTTTGAATCGAGTATGCATCAGAAGAAAGAAAGATAATCAACATATAGGAATGACTGGAAGTCACCAGGGGTGGAGGGCAAGGGGGAGGGTAATCAAACTTTTTAACATTAATGGTTAAGATGAATTTGACTAGAACCCGGGAAGAACAGGGGGCTAAGCATGGATGACCTTTTGAAAGAATATATGATTTGTTTATTCTTATTTGGCTTTATTATAAGTTTTTTTATCTTCTGTTTGATGATTAAGACTCTTTATGTCAGTTCTGTTTTGTTTTGTTTTGTTACAATTATGATTTGGATACATTACAAATATTGCTTTGTTTACATTATTGTCTTTGATTATAAGTATTCCTTTTTCTTTTTTTCTTAGTTTCTTTTCCTTTTATGTTAACGTTATATGTGTATGTGTATGTTTGTGAGTGTATTGTTTAAATAATTCCAAGTAAAGTTTGTTTTTTATATAAAAAAAGATCATTTATTACCCTCCTCCCAATGCCTCACTTTCTCAAAACAATGACCAGAATCAAAGAAGGTACCCAGCATTATCCTCCGCAACTGATTAAGACAGCTGGGGGGGGGCCTTCACCTCCTCCCAACTGTTCTCAGGACATTAAAGACTGTTCTCACACCATCAAAAAACTGAACAAGAGCGAGGCAGGGGGAAGGAACAGAGGCAGGAAGGATAACCGTGTAAGATCACTAACTCAATACATTTTGTCTTCCGGATGCATTTTCCAAACAAGGTCTTGTGCCGAGGGCCTTCTGGTGGTTCCCTCATTGCAAGAAGTGAGGTTACAGGGAACCAGGCAGAGGGCCGTTTTTGGTAGTTGCACCCACCCTGTGGAACACCTTTCCAGCAGGCGTCAACCAGATAAACAGCTGTGTGATTTTTAGTGTTTTATGTTGTATTGTGTTTTTACTATTTTTTGTTGGGAACCACCCAGAGTGGCTGAGTTGTCTTCTCCTTCTCCTTCTCCATCATCATCATCATCATCATCATCACAACAACATTTTCTAGTATGTAAATGAATGCTATTTAAAAACATTGATAGTCTGTAGGTGCCCTTAAACCGCGTATAAACAACAACAACAACAACAACAAATGCTTAAAGAAGTGCATGTGTTTTGCAACAGGATTCTGCTAAAAAGCAAAGTAAAACTCAGAAGCTTGAAAATCATCCAACCCTTCTCTAGCCGATCCTGATACTTTTGTCAAGTCACTCCTCCATTAACTTAACTGAGATTGATCCTGTGCCAAAAGACAAATATTTGCAGGGAGCCTGTCATTAGGAGCTCAGTTCCAAGCAGTCTTTCGCCTTCAGTCTGTAGCTGGAAGAACGTTCATATTTGCAAAGCTACTATGCTGCATTAAAGATGACCTGAAATACCCCAGTGTGTCGGAAGAGGGCACCCTTGGCCAGTCCCAAACCACATTGCAACTAAGAAGAGGATGGACTTGAAGGGCAGGCTGAGGATAGAAATGCCTTGGACAAAGCACAGACTGCGGGTCAAAGCAGATGTGGCAAGTTTCAGCTCAGCGCCTTTAAATACCGAAGAACTACCCTGGTCTCAGACAAAGAGGGAGAGGGAAGGGGATCCAAATTAAAAGGGCCATGACTCAGTGGCAGAGCATTTGGCTTGCCTGCAGAGGGCTGCATGTTCAATCCCTCGCCTCTCCAGGAACGGGTAGGAGAAACAGCTGCTCAAAACCCTGGAGACACACTGCCAGTCAAACTAGATACTAATCTAGGTGTACCAATGGTTTAATGGAGAGGACATGATTTAAGGTGTTTGGCTGTCACTGGTCTAGAGTGGGGTGGGTTCAGAACCCTAGACATGGTACAGGTAATGCCCTCAACATTTACGGAGTGAGTTCAGGACCATGGCTAGCAACCTTGCAGCTAAGCCATAGCACAGGTGTGGGGAACCGTTAAGCCTTCGAGATGCTGTTAAACTACAACTCCAGTCATCCCTGGCCATTGACCATCCTTGTTGGGGCTTATGGGTGTTGCAGTGCTATTCTTCATTCGAGGCTGATGCCTCCCAAAACAGCGGCCACTCAGCTACGATTCCTTCTTCTACAGTGTAACTGTTAAAGGAACAGAAGCCACTTTTCTGCCAGTTGTTTCCAATTTGATTACAGTGGAACTATATATCCTTCAGATCTGGCTCCTGCGCACAAAGGGTTGATGTAATGCAACATCGTTGGCTTGTGCAAGGCCACCCTGGCTGGCCGATTGCTCAGAGAGAACCGGGAGAAATTATTCTGGGCTCCTCCTATACTCAGTATATTCAAAGCAATTAAGAGAAAGCCACACAGGTGAAGAAGGGCCTTGATCGGCCCATTTCTCTAAGCATATCTCTTGCCAGCCCTCTTTATATGCAAGATGGGTACAGTACTTAAAGGGGGCTACCAGGAACAGCCAAGCCAAACACCGCCCCATTTAGAGGGGGGCAAGCCTTTTAAAAAGCTGAACTGCTTATTGCAGCTCCCCCCCCCCAACATCAAGGGATCCAATTCCCTTTCCAGCATCAGGGATCCAAGACAGGATCTTCTGTGAAGCTGACCAGCATTGCTCATTCTTTGTGAGTAAATCTGAACAACAGTGAGTGCAGTGAATAGGCTAGTATTAGTTCAGCTGTGGTCCCACAGTGCTCACGCTTCTTTTGTATTCTGCTGTGACTTTCTGCCTGCCTTCCCCCACCTTTGTTCCTAACAAAGTTCCTCAGTTTGATGGTGTATGTTTGCCAGCCTCAGGGTTTCAGAATTCCCACACGGCTAGACACTCGGCATCCAAGCTATCACAAGTTTGGAATTGGAGTTGTAAGTGACCAGCATGGTCTTCTGAGGTCTGGGAGAGACTTGGGAAAAGCATGGGCTGCCTTTGGGCCATGGCTCATCTCAATATTCAGGCCATTAGTCCTTCCAGTTCAGTATTGTCTACACCAGGGTTTCCCAGACTTGGGTCTCCAGCTGTTTTTGGACTACAATTCCCATAATCCCTGACCACTGTTCCTTCTAGCTAGGGATGATGGGAGTTGTAGTAAAAAAAAACCCAGCTGGAAACCCAAGTTTGGGAAACTCTGGTCTACAATGACTGGCAGTGGCCTTCCAGGATTTTGGACATTCCCAACCCTACCCAGAGATTCCAGAGAGTGAACCTTGGAACTTCTGCATGCAATGGTCTTTCACTGAGCTGTGGTCCTTTCCCTGAAGGAAGTGATCCCAAGAGCAGTGAGACTTTACTGGGGTGCTCAATGATCACTCGAGCCTGCAGTGAATAGCTTCAGAATCCCAGGGAAATCATGAGCTTAATAACACATCCCAGTTAAACTCTAGCTCTAAAAGGTCAGGGCCAAAGTGCAAAAACCCAGTGGGGAAGACAGCTGTAACTATCACATCTACCAAATGGGAAGAAATGGCGCTTGTGTGTTTTATAGCTCACGGTGCAGAATGATTTCCTCCGGCCCCAGCAGGGCAGGTCATTGCTAATTACTTAGGATGAAATCCAACCTTAGCCTTGCCTTTCTCTTCCTCATTAATAAGAAATGAATATGAAAATTCATTCCAGGAAGATTTTAGCCGTGCACACATTCCTATGGTTTATTTAGAACTCACGGCAAGATGTAAATGTTTTGAGCTGTTAACACGTTGTTCATAATGCTTCCCTGGAGATTGTGGCAGGCTCCAATCTCATGGCAAGTGAGTCGGGTTTATTTATTAGGAGAGGCCGGTTTGTTTTAGGCAGTGAAGCGGCTTCTTACAATCAGCTGTTCAAGAAGAAATACCTCCCTTGCAATTCGAGTGACAGACAAATTACACATTACATTATTCATGCTTTCTAATAGGGGTGAGGAACCTCCATCCTATGAGCAAAATGTGGCCTGCTAGGCCTCTCTCTCCAGCTCTCGGGACTCTCCTCAGGTGCTTTTGGCTGGTTGGAATCGGTCCTATGTTGAGGGTAAAGCAGCAATGCTTGTAATATGTTGCCTGGACCAGTTGGTGGAGATAGACAGAAAGGCAAGTTATTTTCCCTTACTGATTCCTTCTTGAATAACTCCTTTTAGATAGTTCTCTCTCTCTCTCTCTCTCTCTCTCTCTCTCTCTCTCTCTCTCTCTCTCTCTCTCTCTCTCTCTCTCTTTACTTCCTTCCTTCCACCTCCATCAGTTAGCATTAAACCTTCCTTTTCTGTGATGCCCGCAGGAAGCCTGTACTTAGTATGGCTTCATTTGCCAAAAGTAATAAGCCTTCTTTATTCCTCCAGCCAGCAATCTTACCAGACTATTTATTTCTTCAAAATATAGGTGCCAAACTCCAACATTGCCAGACTATGGCAATGTCTCTTGCTTACCTGGAAGGAGAATTGAAGTGTGTGTGTGTGTGTGTTGAAATCTCTGACTTTTGCATAGGTAACATAGCTGCCAAGTTTTCCCTTTTCTCGCGAGGAAGCCTATTCAGCATAAGGGAAAATCCCTTTTAAAAAGGGATAACTTGGCAGCTATGATAGGTAGAATGTAGCCTACTATCAGATTCATATCCATTTTCCCACCCACGTTTGACTCTGGCTCTACCCACTTTTAGCCCTGGCACCAGCAAACCATTAGGAGTTTATTCACAAGAAAACTTGGTCCTTGGGCTGTAGAAGACCCCCCATGCTTCCCTTAAAACAGGGAGCTTCAGTTGACCACTTCTGTCCTAAAGAAATGGCAACTGTGGAGTGGAGCCCTTGTTCCAATCAAGGCTTCCGGGTTGATTTCCTGCTGACAGTTTCAGGGCTGCTTACAATTGTACGCAACCACTTTTCCCCTTCCGTTTTTCTCTGCTAGGTTCAGTTTCACCCTCTACACACACACACAAACTTCCTCCTTAAGTAACCTTTGTGACCACATACTAGATGTGATGACATCAGAGCACTATGCAGGGTAGCCAAGCAAATGCAGCTATGTGCTGGTGTCACTGAGGGCACAGGAAGCCCACTCCTGTCCTGGCCATATGGTTGATCCCAACTCATCAGGGATCACTTTGAGAGTGAAACAGTACCTTGGCTGTTCCTTAATATTGTTGTTGGCACCCATCTGCCTCGGGAGACAGTGGAGGAGTGTGCCTTTGTGGGTGAAGGCAAACTGTTGGAAGATAGCGGTACCTGCTGTGCACACAGTTGTAGAGGCCAATACGGGAGAGACGTGTTTACATGATGATCTCTCCCACCAACAAAGGCAACCTATAGCATCCGTACCTTGTGCCAATCAGGATGAATTTATAACTCATAACCGCTGCTTCCCTGTATTGTTTTTGCTGCATTTGTAGCACTGAAGTGACCTCCCCAGGGTGGGCAATGTATAGAGGTCCTGGGCTGCCTAAACAATAAGATCCCTCTCTCAGCCTCTCTGATGTGGTCCAATGGAAAGCAAAGCCAGTTTTCCTTTGGCACCAACTTGGCTGCAAGGCTCTTTTTTGGGATTTGTGTAGGGTTGACTCACAAAGAGAAAGCAGTGGAGGTTTGGGGTCAGAGTTTTCCTACTCCTAGATAGGCTACCTTCCCAGGTTGATGACCCCCATCTGCCTCTCATTTCCCTCTACCAGCTCATCTGCCTTCTTGACCATTGAACCATTTGTGGATCTTGTCCGCTTAATCTACCGAAGTCCATAAATCACCAAGGGTTTGAGATCAATTGGCTACCCTCAACTGGATTAGCTGGCTAGTTGAAAATAAATGAAAAGGGCCCCTCATTTTGCTCTGATGATGTTTGCCATGAAATTAGCCCCCCCCCCCATCCTCTATTTCAGTTTAGTGTCCAAGATATACCTGCTGGCAACCAGTGAGCAATATGTCTTTCACTCAAAAATACTTCCACTGTGATTTGCTTGGATGATCTTTCCTGCTTTCTAGTTTACCAGCAGTGTCTTCCAGCCCCCCCACCCCACCCCGTGCACTAGTCTCTGTAAAAGACAGATCAGCCATCTGGGAGTTCTGAACTCCGTAATTCATTGTTAATTCAGGAAGCAACCGCTTGAAGTGTTAGAAGTTGGAAAACAAACATTCCGTGGGTTTTGATGATGGGTTAAACACATTGGCTATGTGACAAAAATAATCTATTCAACAACAGTGTAAAAAGCGGATCAGATTCCAATAAGCAGCTAAGGCCTGCCTGTCGGTTTCCACTGAAGGCTCCAAAATTGCTTAGCTGCATCCACAGGGTATTATTTGAAAAGCCCCTGTCATTCTGTAGCTAATACTTATGCTGTTCACTTTCCAGAATTGCTCACTTGCCTTAGAATTTAAATGTTAAGGTCCACCCAGGCTCTCCAATTTCTTTGTAATGTTAAAGAAGCTAAGACAATAGGCAGCTAAAATGGAACCTGCCAAGTCCCATTATGCCATTACGGGTGGGCAAACTCTGGCCCATGGGGCAGATGTGGCCCATAGGGTCTGCCTATCTGGACCATGGGGCCTTAACATCTGGATCATGACCATTCCCCCCCAACTGCTCCTTGTCCTGTCTCCATGCTTGTTGAAATCAGAGCAAGCAATGGCAACAAGAGGAAGATGGTAGGTAGGGTAGAGGTAAGAAGCTGGGGAGACAATACCAAGGGTGAATAGATAAGAAGATAGAGAGGAAGGCGAACATCTGTTGAAGTAGGGCCACGGGCACTTGAACATGAGTCGCTTCCGTGAGATGCTGAGATGCTGAGATGCTGCTGCATACCTGGGTGGAGCCAGAGCCAGGAGTTGGCGTCATTAGGCATCTATCATGGCTTACACCCCAAGCACGGTACTCACTGTTTACTCTGAGGAGTCCATGGGCTCTGCTCCTCAGCCTTGCTGCTTCTTCACCAGCCCTCTTCAAGCCTGTGAGCTGTGGCTATGACATGTGAAGGAGCAGCAGTTGGAGGTAGAAGTCAGATGAATGATCAGTGAAGGCAAAGGACAAGTGGATGATCAACGATGACAGTGGGCCTACTCGGAACACCTTTCCCAAAGGTTTACTGAAATATAGGGTTAATTCTACAGATAGGCTTGGGTTCCTGGAATCATAGAACAAGTTGTCATTACATTATGGAGCTTTCCCAACTGCTCTTCCTGCTGCAATCTCTTGTGGTCGCCCTCAAATTCTGCAGAGGGGCAGAGCTGGATTCAAGCCAGCGTACTACAGGGTGAGTCGTTTAAAAGAGGCCCCGTGGAACATGTGTACTCTGTATCCACGGGGCCTCTTTTAAAGGACTCACCCTGTACAGTGGTGCCTAGCTTAACGAATGTCCTGCTTAACGAAATTTCCGCTTAACGAAAGGATTTTTCGAGCGGAGGTTGCCTCTCTAGATGAATTCATTTTATGAAAAATTCTTCTAGCGAATTGCGGTTTCCCATAGGAATGCATTGAAATTCAATTAATGCGTTCCTATGGGCAAAAAAAATTCAAAAAAAAATTCTATGCATTCCTATGGGTTTCGCTAGACGAATTTTTCGTTATAAGAAAAGACCTGTGGAATGAATTAAATTTGTCTAGCAAGGCACCACTGTATAACCCAGGCTTCCCCAAACTGTGGCCCTCCAGATGTTTTGGCCTACAACTCCCATGATCCCTAGCTAACAGGACCAGTGGTCAGGGATGATGGGAATTGTAGTCCAAAACATCTGGAGGGCCGAAGTTTGGGGATGCCTGGTATAACCTATTCCTATTGTTACGAGTTTGTGGGTGTCTGACAGACCTTTTAACCTCTGCAGGTATTAAAATATAAGCCAGGCTATCTTCCAGATGAGGTTACTGCCTAGAATGATGGGCCATTAAGAAAACTAGGGAGCTCTCTGCCAGATGGCAAATGGGAGGGGGCCCTCTTCCAGCTCTGAAATAGTTAGAAGGACAAAATACAGAGTTTCAAGTTAAAAATGTGTGTGAAAGAGCTAGAAGCAAGACAACAAGCAGAAAGAGAGAACTGTGCCAGATCTCTGCTTGAATCACTGGCTATGGGAGAAACAAGACTCTTCTGAGGTGTTGATGATGTTAACCCCTTAATTGCAGGCTCCGATTGCATATCTGTGTAAATAAACCATATATCATAAAGACACTACAGCCTGTGCTGTGCTTCATTTCCAAAAGGAAACATGACTCCACCTGAGGATCTCTCCCTCATCACAGTTGATGAGGAATATGAAGACGAGCAACCAAGTCAGTCCTCTGGGAATATGCAGGTAACCTTGGAAGGGACAGCACATGGAAGAATCCCAACCAAGCCTATGAAGAGGCGTGTAGTGGTGATTGGGGATTCCCTACTGAGGGGTACAGAAGCAGTAATCTGTGGGCCTGACAAGATGTCTCGAGAGGTGTGCTGTCTACCTGGGGCCAAGATCAAAGATGTAACAGAACGGCTGCAAGGAATCATAAAACCCACCGACAAATACCCCTTCCTTTTGGTGCATGTGGGAACCAATGACACTGCAAGCCATAGCTTACAGAAGATCAAAAATGATTATGAGGCTCTGGGCAGGAAGATGAAGCAATTAGATGCACAAATTGTCATCTCTTCTGTCCTCCCAGTTGAACGACATGGCCCAGGGAGAGAGGGAAAAATAGGGGAAGTGAACAACTGGCTTCGCAAATGGTGCAAACAGGAACGGTTTGGATTCCTAGATCACGGTCTGCAGTTTCTTGAAGATGGACTTCTGGCAAGTGATGGACTGCACCTCACAAAAGTTGGGAGGAATGTTTTTGCCACGAAACTCAAAAACCTCATCAGGAGGGCTTTAAACTGACTTATGTGGGGGAGGGAGACAGTGGTCCTGAAGGTAGGAGTCTATCAAATGCTGAAGATGATCATCCGAATGTCAAGGACCAAATGGAGCAAGCAGCATGCAGACCTAGTGGTGGGACGAAAATATCCTTAAATAAGAGACATGGGGGAATGATCAACGGTCTTCAATGTCTGTATACTAATGCACAGAGCATGGGAAATAAACAAGATGAACTTGAGCTCTTGGTACAGCAAACTAAATATGACATAATAGGCATCACTGAAACCTGGTGGGATGAGTCTCATGACTGGAATGTAGTAATAGAGGGATACAATATATTTAAGAGAAATAGACCAAACAGGAAAGGAGGAGGAGTAGCTTTATATGTTAGGGATATGTATACCTGTGAAGAGATCCAGGATTTAAAACTTCAAAGCCAAATTGAGAGTATCTGGGTCAAAATTAAGGGAGAGAAAAACAACAGTGATCTCATTGTGGGAGTTTACTATAGATCCCCAAGCCAAACTGAGGACACAGATGATGCCTTCCTGGAACAGATGGCCAAGCATTCCAAAGGAAGTGAGATAGTAGTAATGGGGGATTTCAACTATCCTGATATTTGTTGGATGTCAAACTCAGCCAAGAGCATAAGGTTGAACAGATTCCTCACTGGCCTTGCAGACAACTTCATTGTCCAGAAAGTGGGAGAAGCAACAAGAGGATCAGCCATTTTAGATCTGGTCCTAACCAATAGTGATGACTTGGTTAGTGGGGTAGAAGTGGCAGGATCATTAGGTGGGAGTGACCATGCTCTTCTGGAGTTTATTATCCAGCGGAAAGGAGCAACCAAGCATACTAAGGTCCAAATTCTAGACTTTAAGAAAGCCGACTTCAGAAAACTTAGGGAAACGCTGGGTGAAATCCCATGGACAGTAATACTAAAAGGGAAGGGAGTTCATGATGGTTGGGAGTTTGTTAAAAGGGAGATATTAAAAGCACAACTTCAGGCAATACCAATGAGACAGAAACATGGAAGGTGCCTAAAGAAGCCAGGCTGGCTATCTAAAGAACTTTTGACTGAGTTAAGATTTAAAAGGGATATGTACAAAAAATGGAAAAGGGGGGAAATCTCCAGAGAGGAATTCAAACATATAGCCAGCACGTGTAGAGACAAAGTCAGAAAAGCTAAAGCACAGAATGAACTCAGGCTCGCCAGAGAGGTTAAAAGCAACAAAAAGGGCTTTTATGGGTATGTCCGTAGCAAAAGGAAAAACAAGGAAACAGTGGGGTCACTCAGAGGAGAAGATGGTGAAATGCAAACAGGGGACAGAGAAAGGGCAGAACTCCTCAATGCCTTCTTTGCCTCAGTCTTCTCCAAGAAAGAAAACAACGCCCGACCTGAAGAATATGGAGCAGATGATTCAGCAGGGGAAACACAGCCCAGAATAAGTAAGGAGGTAGTACAAGAATACTTGGCTAGTTTAGATGTATTCAAGTCTCCAGGGCCAGATGAACTACATCCAAGAGTATTAAAAGAACTGGCAGAGGTGATTTCAGAACCACTGGCAATAATCTTTGAAAATTCCTGGAGAACAGGCGAAGTTCCAGCAGACTGGAGGAGGGCAAATGTTGTCCCTATTTTCAAAAAGGGGAAAAGAGAGGACCCAAACAATTACCGCCCAGTCAGCCTGACATCAATACCAGGAAAGATTCTAGAGCAGATCATTAAGCAAACAGTCTGTGAGCACCTAGAAAGAAACTCTGTGATCACTAAAAGTCAGCATGGGTTCCTGAAAAATAAGTCATGTCAGACTAATCTGATCTCATTTTTTGACAAAATTACAAGCCTGGTAGATGAAGGGAACGCTGTGGATGTAGCCTATCTTGATTTCAGCAAGGCCTTTGACAAGGTGCCCCATGATATTCTTGTAAAGAAGCTGGTAAAATGTGGGCTAGACAATGCTACCATTCAGTGGATTTGTAGCTGGCTTACTGATCGAACCCAAAGGGTGCTCATCAATGGCTCCTCCTCATCCTGGAGAGTAGTGACTAGTGGGGTGCCAGAGGGTTCTGTCTTGGGCCCAGTCTTGTTCAACATCTTTATCAATGACTTGGATGATGGGCTTGAGGGCATCCTGAGCAAGTTTGCAGATGACACCAAATTGGGAGGGGTGGCTAACACCCCAGAGGACAGGATCACACTTCAGAATGACCTTAACAGATTAGACAACTGGGCCAAAGCAAACAAGATGAATTTTAACAAGGAGAAATGTAAAGTACTACACTTGGGCAAAAAAAATGAAAGGCACAAATACAGGATGGGAGACACCTGGCTTGAGAGCAGTACATGTGAAAAGGATCTAGGAGTTTTGGTTGACCACAAACTTGACATGAGTCAGCAGTGTGATGCAGCAGCTAAAAAAGCCAATGCAATTCTGGGCTGCATCAATAGGAGTATAGCATCTAGATCAAGGGAAGTAATAGTACCACTGTATTCTGCTCTGGTCAGACCTCACCTGGAGTATTGTGTCCAGTTCTGGGCACCACAGTTCAAGAAGGATACTGATAAGCTGGAACGTGTCCAGAAGAGGGCAACCAAAATGGTCAAAGGCCTGGAAACGATGCCTTATGAGGAACGGCTTAGGGAGCTGGGTATGTTTAGCCTGGAGAAGAGAAGGTTAAGGGGTGATATGATAACCATGTTCAAATATATAAAAGGATGTCATATAGAGGAGGGAGAAAGGTTGTTTTCTGCTGCTCCAGAGAAGCGGACACGGAGCAACGGATTCAAACTACAAGAAAGAAAATTCCACCTAAACATTAGGAAGAACTTCCTGACAGTAAGAGCTGTTCGGCAGTGGAATTTGCTGCCAAGGAGTGTGGTGGAGTCTCCTTCTTTGTAGGTCTTTAAGCAGAGGCTTGACAGCCATCTGTCAGGAATGCTTTGATGGTGTTTCCTGCTTGGCAGGGGGTTGGACTGGATGGCCCTTGTGGTCTCTTCCAACTCTATGATTCTATGATTCTATGAACCCTGGATGAGCACCTGACATTCCTGGAATCTCGCATCACTCAGAGATTGGGGTGGCATGCAACAATATGTAATAGGGGTTAATGACCAGGGCCGGCCTTGTGGCCAGGCTGGGTGACGCAGGGCAACCACGGCGCCGGCCCGCCAGTAGGGCGCCACAAGCTGCGCCCGCCCGCTAACCGGCCGGTCTGCCGGTCCGCCGCGCAGGTGCGCCCACAGCAACCACGATGTGCCTGCCCGTCCGCCGCGCAGTTGTGCCTGTGGCAGCCGCGCTGCGCCCACCCGCCCACCACCCTGGGAAACGGGGGGGCGCCGGAGGGATCCGTTGCTCCACGGCGCCAGGGGCGCTTAAGATGGCCCTGCTAATGACATTCGCAGCCAAGCTCAGTCAGAAGCTATTTTAAGGTGGCCTGATAGTTTATTTCCTTGGAAGAATTTAAATTAAGATCTGATTCACATGGCCAACTTTAGACTGAGCTGAACTGCACTTTGGGGACATGAGGAAGTTTTAGAGGTCACTACAACACTAGTACCTACAATCATAGCTGCCAAGTGATCCCCTTTTTTAAGGGAAATTCCCTTATGCTGAATAGGCTTCCTCGTGAGAAAAGGGAAAACTTGGCAGCTATGACCTACAATTCAGACTGAAGAACATCGTCAATCCAGTTAATCAAGGAGAAGCCAATCAGATGATTACATAGCACAGAAACCACTTCTGTGACTGCATAGTAACTGCTCTGTAAGTGAAAAGCGGCGGTTGCCAAATAAAGTGGGAGGGAAGGGGTGGAGTTTTGTTAGGTCAGTGGAGGGCTGCACCAATCAAACTTAAAATGGCTCAGAAACACGTCAATATAATTCTCGAATTTTGGTGGCAGGAATGAGTAACTTGCTTGGTTTCTGAGCCAATTCATTCCTAGCCAAGGAGACCTTGCCCATGGCCTGTTCCAACTTCATTCCGTGAATTTTGTAGCTGTGCGGAGATTTGAACGCTACTGCTGTCCAAGTCTGAGAGACAGCCTCCCCAGTCCTAGAATCAATTAATTGGTACAATTTGTCAATTAAAAGTATTCATCACAAATTTAAATCCACCCAATGCCAAGTACTGGGAGGCTCTCTTTTTATGCAGCCTCCGCAAGACAGATGGTTCTCATGAGGTCCTCCACATTCATCCCACAAGGTCCTTTTGGCCAGTTCACATGTCTGCCCTAACCTGATGTCATGTATGATATCACGTGTGGGGCAGATACAGCTGCAGCTCGGCCAAAAGGAGTTTGCAGGCACCAGAAGTCAGCTGACCAGTGGATCCTGCAAAGTCTTATGCATAGTACGCCGCAAAGCTCTTTGCAAGTCCCAGTGATCAAATGTTTGGTGGTGGAGCTGAGAGTGGCACTCTGAAGTCCCATCTATCAGCTGCTTGTTGGGGCTTCAAAGCACCGTATACCACACTGGGTGAAAACTGGTCACCTGGTGTCTCAGTGATGTCACTGTGGCGAATGACAGGTGGGTGATGCCACCAAGTTGTGAAACTTGGCCAATGGGAGACAATTTGGATCCAATTCTTCAGCAATAGGCTAGCAGAAACGGATAGCAATGGGGAGCCAGGAAAATTTCTCTGGCTTCATCTGAGCCAAAAAAGCAGTTCAGGGCTTTAAAGGCTCACCTGTCATTTGCAGGATACTTTTATGAGCTACTCCATAGTCCATTTCTGAGCCTGGCTAGTGAGAACTACACATCTACCCCTTTTAATACACACACTTAATTCCTCCGTAACTGATTGCAGTGAAAAAGGATCTTTGAGTTAGCCTCTCCCATTGCTGTTTGCTGCTCATTTACTCCAATCCTTCTTGGTAAACTAGGTAGTTTAATCATTTTTCCTCTCACCAATTTTACGTCACTTAGGAAAAACATTATTATGCTCCACCTCTCTTTTATGTATTTCTAATTATTTTCCACCCCTCTGATTGCACCAATTAAGGAACGGCATCCTGATGGCTCTACGGTAGCCTGGGATTCTCATTCATCATGGCATTTGCTCTGCCTAGTTAGAGCCTGCGATTTCTTTTGCATTATGATTTGAAATAATTCAATACAAAAGTAATCTGAAGTGGGTAAGAATCAATAAGGATAGACATTGTATTAGTCAGCAGGGCAGCTGAGCGGCTCTCAAATCTACTTAGAAATGTTTTGCCGTACGAGGAGAAGCCGCCACTAATTTAGCAGTCGTAATAAGGTAATCCTGGAGACTCCAATTAGGGGATGTTGTCCCCTTGAGGGGACGAGGGGCTGGAGGGGCTTTTGATCCCATCCAGCAGTGTTCCTCTTCTGACCTCTTGCAACATTCTCCTGGGGTTTACAAATATTTTGCTCTCGGAGCAGATCTGAGACAAATTTCATAAATATTCAGCAAAGTGCTCACATTTTCAATTTCAACCATTCAAAGTTGACTGGGAAATGGCAAATGCAAAGATCTGCCCTTGAATTTTTGAGTGCCCGTTTTCAACTCAAGAAGTCTGAGTTCTATGCATGCTTGCTCAGAAGTGGAGAGATGGCCAGCTATAGATGGGGTTGCAGTCCCCCGAAGGAAGCATATGAGTAGCTGAAAATACTCATTAACCCATCTATGTTTCTTGAGGCACAGGTGTCCATGTTGTCTAAGAGTGTATATTTTCAGCTCTTGCTGGTTCACCAGCTACAACCCCTCCTGCACAGCGATAGCCTAGACACAGTGATCCATGCTCTGGGAACCTCCATACCGGACCATTGCAAATGCCCTCTATATGGGGCTTAGCTTAAAAATAGTATGGAAGCTGCAATTGATGCAGAATACAGCACTGCAGCAAGGCTGCTGGTAGGTGTCTTCTTCTTCTTCTTCTTCTTCTTCTTCTTCTTCTTCTTCTTCTTCTTCTTCTTCTTCTTCTTCTTCTCCTCCTCCTCCTCCTCCTCCTCCTCCTCCTCCTCCTCCTCCTCCTCCAATTTCCATACCGCCCTTGAACCCTAGATCGCAAGGAGGTTCAGATCAAAGAAATGCATGGTAGAAGCACAAAATACACAACAAGAACAAACCAAACCAATCACCCCCCCAAAAAAAACATGGGTGCCTAAATGAAGGTCCCAGGCAGGCCTCCCTGGGGAGAGCACTCCACAAACAGGGAGCTACTGCCAGAAACCCTGTTCTTGTGTTGCCAACCTCTGGACCTCTCGCGAAGGAGGCCCATGAAGATGGACCTCAGATGATGATTGCAGGGTCCAGATAGGAGAGAGCTGGTCCCCGAGGTATTGCGATCTTGACTCACTCAGCACACATTATGCTGATCCTGAAAGATCTGCACTAGTTTCCAGTTTGCTTCTGAGCCCAATTTAGGGGGGGGGTTGAGATTGCCATATAAAGCCTTGAATGACTTGGGCCCCCCAATATCTGAAAGAGCACCTCCTCCTATATTGAGCTGCCTCAATGTTTCATAGGGGAGTCCCTGTTAGCCATACTGCTGCCCTATGAGGTTTGAGGCACAGCAGATCATGAGAAGACCTTCTCTGTGGTGGCCCTCAGGTAGTGGAATGATCTCCCCTATGAAGTCCACACATTTTGACAAAATGCTGCTTTTGCCTGCAACAGACCCTCCAAGTGCCCCTATTTTCCTGGGGCACCCCTGATTTAGAGAAGCTGTCCCGGTTTCTGATTTGATTCCAGCATGCCCCACTTTTCCTTAGGGTGTCCCTATTTTCATTTGAGAAATGTTGGAGGCTATGGAGTTATCTGACCCCTGAAGGCAATCCTGCATAGGGGGGGATTTTTGTTAAATGTTTAATGTCTTATTGTGTTTTTACGTATGTTGGAATCTGCTCAGAGTGGCTGGGGCAACCCAGGAAGATGTGTGGGGTATAAATAGAAAAATTATCATTATGGAATGGGACATCCCTATTTTCATCGGCGAAATGTTGGAGGGTATGCTGCAAGACATATGTCTTTCTCCAAGCTTTTGGGTGACTGCCTGTTTCCTCCCCTGCTGTATCACTGCCCTGCTAATTTAGTTGTTATATTAAGCCCGTGATTTTTAATTTTGCGGTGTCGATGTTTGTTCTTCTTTGTTAATTGTCATCTTGGTAACCCAACATTTGGTGACGGGCAGAGCATAAGCACAAATAATAAAATTGCTCAATAAAGTATCCACCAAATGTCCACAATAAAATCAGCTGATTGGACCTGTGCTCCTGGAATTTTTTTTGGACATTCTGGTCTTTTCTAATTGTTTGAATCCAGCAGACCAAAGGCTAGCATCCATAATAAGAGCACCAAGAAATGCCCTGCTGCTTCAGGCCATGGCCCATGGATTCCAGTATTCTGTTCTCACAGTGGCCAATCACAGTGGCCCATGAGGAACAATAAACATTACCTGAGTGCATTAGCACTCTTCTCACTTGGGGTTCCCAGCAAGTGGTACCCACAGGTGTACTGCCTCTAAGAGTGGAAGTATAACATCGCCATCATTGCTGGTAGCCATTGATAGCATTATCCTCCATGAGTTTGTCTCACCCTATTTTCTGCCTCCCAAGTTGGCATCCTCTACTACTGTGAATGTGGTAGTTTGACTATGTGTATGGAGTTGATTAGCATCCGTCTGCCTCAGGAGACAATGGAGGAACGTGCCTTTGGAGTTGAAGTCAAACTGTTTGAAGGTTAGAGTGCCTGCTGTAGGGACTGATATGGGAGAGACATGTTATGCTGCAGCTGGGGCAGATGAAGGCATTCGGTTGTGCTGATACAGACACAGTGCGACATTTCTTTTCTCTGCGCTCCTCCCAAAGGTCATTCCACCTCTGGTCACTGCTATGGATGCATGTCCTGACTGTCTGTCTCCAGGCACTGCGGTCATCTGCAAGGGATTCCCACACAGTTGGGTTGATATTGCCAGCCAAAAATTTCACAATTCCAAGCGTCTTTGTAATGCAGAGCTGGTGTGCCAAAGGTGCCCGAAGAGAACATCCCTGGGAATTCTGGCATCTTCTGTGAACATGACCAAGCCAGCATAGAAGAAATGCTTCATTTTGTCTGCTGTGAATCTTCCAACATTCAACGTCATTGGATGTCCCTGAGTTCTAATATTACAAGAAAATCCTTTGTAGCAGACATGATGATGGGATCATAGTGCCCTTTATGCTTATTTACACATAGCCAGCTTGCTTCAGGGGTGATGGCTCAGTGCTCTCAAACGGCCTCCCTCTTATAAGGTTGCCTCCTGTCATTCCGCCGGCCCATAAAGCATTTCACTCCAGATGCTCATGTTCATCTGAAACCGCCGTGCAGACCAGTCCAACAGCCACCTAGATGCAAGGCTGAGCAGCAGCATAAGTACCATTTGTTTAATAGGCTGCAATGATGCTAAACAGAAGAAGATTACTTTTCAGTGAAAATGCTGACATGCAGGACTGGTCTAGTCAGCCGGGGGCAGGGGGGGGGAGAAAAAAAGAAAATAGAAAGTGAGTGAGTTTCCAGCCTACAAATCTATAATATCTCTCCTGGTCCAAGGCTTAATCAATCCCCAACCCTCAGAACTAAAATAGCTGTGATTTATAAGTTTCCACCATCCTTTTCCCTTCTCTCCTTGCCACATGCTTCCGTTGCCTTCTGAAGAACCCGTAGCTTTTGCATTTCTGACTGCTATTATCCAGGAGTCTGAATATTTGTGAGCCCACCCCATCTCTCCCCACTTTATCCCAATTACATTTGCTGCCAAATTCCACATAAAGTAGAAATTGGGGGGGGGGATTCAGGGGCTGTGTGTGGATAGACTCTGGGATCAAAATCTAGGGGGATTTACAAGCATGCATAATGTCTGCAGCCTGGATAGCTCAGTTGGTTCAAGTGTGGGGCTGATAACACCAAGGTTGTGGGTTTGATCCCCGCATGGGACAGCTGTATCTTCCTGCATTGTAGAGGGTTGGACTAGACCAGGGGTTAGCAAACTTTTTCAGCAGGGGGCCAGTCCACTGTCCCTCAGACCTTGCAGGGGGCTGGACTATATTTCTTTTTTTTGGGGGGGGGGATGAACGAATTCCTATGCCCCACAAATAAGCCAGAGATGCATTTAAAATAAAAGCACACATTCTACTCATGTAAAAACACCAGACAGGGCCCACAATTAACCCAGAGATGCATTTTAAATAAAAGCACACATTCTACTCATATAAAAACACCAGGCAGGCCCCACAAATAACCCAGAGATGCATTTTAAATAAAAGGACACATCCTACTCATGTAAAAACACACTGATTCCGGAACCGTCTGTGGGCCAGATTTAGAAGGTGATTGGGCCGGCTCCGGCTCCTGGGTCTTAGTTTGCCTACCCATGAACTAGACAATCCTCAGGGCCCCTTCACAATTCCACAATTCTATGATTCTATAACACTACTCAGGGATTGCAGCTGGTCTTTGTGCTTCTATGGGTATAGTGGTTGGCCAGGCAGATGCAACCTGCGACCCCACAAAAGCGGTGACATAACTGAGGTACGACACAGGTGTTGGTTGTTTTTGGCTGACAACTCCCATGATCCCTAGCTAACAGGACTTGAGAATTGTAGTCTCAAAACATCTGTTTTGAGGAAGTTTGAGGAAGCCTGCTTTATTGCCTACAGTGGGAAGCAGGGTTGCCATGACAGTAAAGCAAGGACCCTGCGTGTGGGGATATGGGTTTGTCTGCCTGCTACACTTATGTTTCACAGAGCACCCCCATATCCTGTGAGCCCCAGTTCCCCCCGGCTGGGGGGCTGGGAGGGATACATGCCCAAGGCCTAAGACAAGGTCTTCCTACATTCGGAAGTTTAATAAAGTTGTGGCCTAATTTTAATTCCATATAACGTTGTCAGAGACTATATTCCTTCATGTCAAAGCACTACAGTGTCTTGTATGAAATCATGAATGGGCATAAGTGGCCCCGCTCTGGCTCTACCTGTATGTGGCTGCAACCAATAAATCAAGATCACTAACACCAACTCGATTTATTAACTCCACAGCCAGGTCTTTGGAGTTTAGGGAATGATGATCAATATGTATTTTTATTTTTTAGTTAGCCTCTATGAATATACTTTGAGTGTAAATATATTTCCAGCACATGCCACACTGTGATACATGAAAATATCTTTTTTATTTTGCTTAGCCTATGGCTCAGAAAAACGTAAGGAATATAAGCAAATCCCAGAAGTTCTACATTTTCTATGCAAGTTAAACATTTTGGGCAAACACAGGTGCTGTGGGTTAAACCACAGAGTCTAGGGCTTGCTGATCAGAAGGTTGGCGGTTCGAATCCCTGCAACGGAGTGAGCTCCTGTTGTTCGGTCCCAGCTCCTGCCCACCTAGCAGTTCGAAAGCACATCAAAGTGCAAGTAGATAAATAGGGACCGCTCCGGTGGGAAGGTAAACAGTGTTTCCGTGTGCTGCTCTGGTTTGCCAGAAGCAGCTTTGTCATGCTGGCCACATGACCCAGAAGCTGTCTGCGGACAAACGCCGGCTCCCTCGGCCAGTAAAGCGAGTTGAGCGCCGCAACCCCAGAGTCGGACACGACTGGACCTGATGGTCAGGGGCCCCTTTACCTATATATACAGGAACTTGTATTATTGTATTGCACTACTTCCCAACTTCAAAAAAAAAACAAAAACCAAGGAGCACATTGCAGCCAACTCCTAGAGGGTATCAAGCTGTTCCAGCAAATAGCATTTAAATGACATGCCCAAAATAATAAGTAGACTTTTGAGATCAAATGTGAGGCTCACCTGTGCCTGATTATTTCGTTAACATCTCCCTATTCAAAGCCAATTCTGGGCAGTGAACATGACCTTTAGCCTATACGATAATTTTTTGCACACAACATATCCCTTTTGGAAAAACCTGTTGGATTCACCCTTCCCCATTCAGACAAAGAGCTGAATGCATATTGTGGAAAGGGAATGAATGGGGAAGCCAGCTTTAATAGCAAGCTTCCACAGGAGAATCTGATTCTTTTCATCTTCCCTTGGAATATGTTATCATGCCAATTCTTTCCCTAGAAGTCAGATCCTTCTCTTGCAGTTGTCTCTGTGGAATATGTATAGGATTTTCAGAACTGCTAATCTATTGCACAAACATCTTCAGCAGGGAGGGGGCTTGTCTGACCTTAACTGGAAGGGGGTTCTGTAAAACTGGGCCCACAATACTAAATGCAGGTTTCCCTGGGGATATGAGCTATGCATCCAAGCTATGGGATACCACCAACATGAGAACATAAGACAACCCTGCTGGATCAGGCCAATTGCCCATGTGGTCCAGCATCCTGTTCTCACAGTGGTTGGTCTAATGCCTGT
Source organism: Zootoca vivipara (assembly GCF_965207765.1). NCBI lineage: Eukaryota > Metazoa > Chordata > Lepidosauria > Squamata > Lacertidae > Zootoca > Zootoca vivipara. Next base: position 86,745,500 of record NC_142590.1, on the reverse strand, counting down.
GGGAAACCTGAAAGCAGGGTCTGAGTACAAGAGCAATCCCCCAAATTGGCTTCCAGCATCTGATATTCAGAAGTAGTAGCTACTGCTTCCAGATACAGTGGTACCTCTACTTATGAATTTAATGCGTTCCAAACACACATTTGTAAGTCGAAAAAAATTGTAAGTCGAATCCCATAGGAATGAATTGGAAGAAAAAATTCGTAAGTCGAAGCAACCATATCTAAAAATTCGTAAGTAGAAAAAATCCTATCTAAACCGCATCCAAGATGGCGGACGGAGCTCCATTTGTAGGTAGAAAAATTCGTAAGTAGAGTTATTTGTAAGTAGAGGTACCACTGTAGAGCATAGCTATCATGACTAGTAGCCATGGTTAGCCTTCTTCTCCATGAATTGGTCCAATCCTCTTTTAAAGCTACCTTAGCTGTTGGCCACCATTGCTTCCGGTGGGAATTAATTCCATAGTTTATGCACTGCATGAAGAAGTACTTTCTTTCATCTGACTTTAATCTTCCAACAGGCAATTTCATTGGCTGCCCATGAATTCTAATTTTATGAGATGGAGAATCACAGAATCATAGAATTGTAGAGTTGGAATTGACCCCAAGGGTCATCTTCACCAACCCCCTGCAATGCAGGAATCTCTACTTAAGGCATTCATGACAGGTGGCAATCCAACCTCTGCTTAAAAATCTCCAAGGGAGGAGAGACCACAACCTCCCGAGGGATACTGTTCCTCTGTCAAACAGTTCTTAGTGTCTCCCTGATGTTGAATCTCCTTTCTTGTAACTCCTGAACAAAGCAGAATGAAACAACCTTGCTCCCTCTTAAATGTGACAGCCCTTGAAATATTTGAAGAAGTCTATCATATCTCCTCTCAGTCTCCTCTTTTCCAGGCTAAACATACACAGCTCCTTCAACCGTTGCTCGTAAAGCTTGGTTTCCAGACCCTTGATCATCTTGTTTGCCCTCCTCTGCACATGTTTTAGCATGTCAACATCCTTCTTCAACTGTGGCATCCAGAATTGAACACAGTACTCCAGGTGTGGTCCAACCAAGGCAGAATAGAGTGGGACTATGACTTCCCTTGATCTGGACACTAGACTCCTGTTGACGCAGCCTAGAATAGCATGGCTCCATCTCCTTAATCAAGTGGCTTCCCAAAATACCTTAGGGATCAGGCGGGATATGAGAACATAAGAAGCACCTGCTGGATCACACCAGTGGTCCATCTAGTCTAGCTTCCTGTTCTCACAGTGATGAACCAGATGCCTGTGAGGAGCCTGCAACAGGGTCCCATTTCTCCCACCAGAGAACCTTTGAGCTGGAGGTCTTGGGGACAGGACCTAGGAACTCTGCATGTACAAAGTTCTACCACTGATTGGGAGCAACTCCATGAAGGGTAGAAAGCTCAGCAATGTTCCCAGATGAAGTCTTGACGTAGCAACTCTTCGCTCAGCGCTAGAGTTGTTTAGCCACTGCACTGGGCAGCATCTGTTGAACCATACGGAACACTTCCCATGCCTTCCATTATATTGGGTGAAATTGTTTAGCAAAAATGGATATATTGGACAAAAATGCACACGGATATGCAAGCATTAGAATTGTTTCACACTCCAATGCTGATGAAATTTCACAAGGACTCTTGCAAAATATATCGCTAACTGCTGTAGGCATGTGGAGAAGTGTAAGATTGGAAAAACGAGAGACTGAAATGGACAGATCCTCAGCCTCCAATGTGGCTAGATTGCTTGGGGAAGGGGAGTTCAGTCTGTTGCCAGTGGGCAACTATCTTCGATGTGGCACATGGTGGTAAGGGAGGCTTTCTGTTACCATGACTCGGGAGTGACGAGGTAAACTTTCCCTCCCTGCACTGCATTCCCAGTAAGCATCACCCCAGCCTCTGCAACCTTCGGATGCCCCACACATTCAATGCAACCTGCACTTTGGGAAGCCTGGTGCCCTGGTGTGACAAATTGAAGCACTTTTGAAATGTTTATTTCTGTCCGGCTGGCAAAGAGTTAACCCACCTGTAGCCTGACTGACATAGAACTCTGATGGGGGCGGGACTGTGCCCGGTTTGAAAGGAGGGAGAGTCGGTTTGGTCAGTTAGGAGGGAGAGGGAGGAAGGTGTGGTGTGATGTTATGTGGTGGCTTGTATGAAGACAGTTAAGAGGCTAGGACAACTTAAAGTTAAATGTTTGACTGAGTTTATTTTGTACAACTGGAACAAAGCTAATTAATAAATGACACGTTAAAGAATCACTTATGTTTTTTAACACAATAAAACTTCATCTCTGTTTTTGCCAACAAGAGGTCCGTCTGTATTTTTCCAGCGAGGTACCAGGACTCACAGCCGTGGTGACTCAAGAGAGGGCCAAACTCACCTCAGGCAGGGAGGTGGTGGTTTGTGTCCTGAAGTTACACGGAGGAGGCTTAGAAGGGTAACCTGAGGTGCCAAGAAGTTGCCAGAGTGCCTAGGGCAAACTTCTACAGTGGGGGAATCCAACTGAGGGAGACCCTTTACTGGAGGCAAAGGGGTTATTCCGTGGGACAGCTTAGAGTTTCTTAAGGTACCAGGTCACGCAAGCTGGAAGGCTCTCCTTACTAAGAAACCCATCAGTAAAAGGGGTTGATTTTTGAGGCGGCAGGAGCAGAGGGTGGGTGTTTTCCCCTCTGGATTCCTGTGTCGCAGTGATAGTAAGGCAGAGTGGGACCAGGGTCGTCACACCTGGGAATTCCGCCACCCCAGGCAACCTATTGTACTGCCTATTAACAGCAGCAGGTCTTGAGCATGCTCAATATGAATAGATGACTGTAGTATGAGAGAGAAAAAGAATAGGGAGGATATGAGAGAGAGAGAGAGAGAGAGAGAGAGAGAGAGAGAGAGAGAGAGAGAGAGAGAGAGAAGCCTTTAGGGTGTTTGATAATACGGCCCTTAAGAGTCTTTGCACAGCTATCTACAAAGCAAAGGAAATTATATACATATACACACTCTCTTTCAAGGGGGTTGGATATGAAAATTTCCAGTGTTTTCCTTTTGTTGGTGGGTCATATATTTTGCAAGGTTTTTTTAATAGCACTGTGCGGGATTAAAGAGGTTTAACTGCCTGTGACTGAGCACTGGGTTGTTTGGCTATTGTGTAGTGTTGCATAAGATCACAAAGCAAATATCATAGTACACCAAAGACGTGATTGCTTTGCACTTTGCATATTCCCTCTGTGCATAGGGCTGGGATTCTTCCTTCCTTCCTTTTTTCTTCCCCTTTTCTCTCTCTCTCGTTTCCATGCATAATTCATAGCTTGCAGCACGCTGTTCCAAGGAGCTGGTACAGACCTTTCAACTGGAAACGAAAGAGCTACAATGTGAACACACAAACCGATCCTTCTCATATGCCAAGTCTGAAAATAATACCCCATGCAAACAAACAATTTCAATGTATTTGTACATTGCCGTATTTTTCTGTGTATAAGACGATGCTTTTTGCTAAAAAAAATTAGGCAAAAATTGGGTGTCGTCTTATACATGGATAGTGAATGCAGAGGGGTGTGTGTGCAATTAATGGCAGCAGCAAGCAGGAGATTGGCAGTGGCGATTGGGTGGGTGATTGGTGGCTGTGGCAGGACCTGCTGGCAATTGGCTGTGGCTGTGGCTGCAGCAATTGGCCAGGCGATTGGCGGCTGCGGCAAGTGGGCGGGCGGGCTGTTGGTGGCGGCGAGGGGGCAGACAATTGGCGGCTGCGGCGAGGTGCTCGATTGGCAGTGGCTGTGGCAAGTGATCAGCAGTGGTGGGCAGGTGGGTGAGCGATTGGCAGAAGTGACCCCCCCCCCCAAAGCTAAACAATTTCTTAATTTGGGATTAAAAAAATAGGGGGCGTCTTATACATGGGGGCATCTCATACATGGAAAATGTGGTAATTTTCTGATGCACCCCCCCCCTTTTAAAAAAATCTGCAAAATATGAGATGGAACAGACTCATGATAGAGAACTGACCAATAACTGAAGCAAGCTGGTCCACCCCCCAGCTACTCTCTTATTGACAAATGCAAACTTTCTCCTGTATCACTAAACACCAAATATATGATGTCATGTTCAAAGTCTCACTTCTCATTTTCTTTTCATGGAACAACCTGCTTTCCAATCTATTCCCATAAATTTTTTCTTCTTCCACCATCCAGTGTGCCTCCCTTTCCTTCGGCCCCCCCGCCACATCCGTTCCTTCCATAACATACACCCAAGAAAACTCAGTTTGTCAGAAACTAAATCGTTTTCTGCGAGATTAAAATGTAAATGGTTATACTCCACTTTTCAAATGGATGGTTTATGCTTCGCTTTGGATAGTGGGAGGAAATAGAATTTTTACAACCCCCTTGAAACGGCTGCCACACAGGTGCTTCAGTAAGTTGCTAAAAACCTTGATGAATAAATCCTGTGTCAGCAAGGGCCATGGAGCAAGGTTGCCCCCCATTTATGGGGATATCTGACATTTCAAAGACATTTCAGGTGAAAGAGGACTTCAGAATTGCACAAGCACCTACCTGCTTTCAGCTTTGAAGTAGACACAAGAGTTTATGCAAACGTTCTTTCAGCCAAACCGGAAATAATCCCTACAATTTTTACTTATTTATTGCTGCATTTGCTGTTGTTTTTAAAAAGAAACAAATCGGTGGGCATTAATTTTCAGTGGTTAGTGTGAGCATCAAGGGAATCTGCAGACTTAAATTTTCAAACAAGAGTGAGAAGCATGAAAGTAGTTTGAGCCTAATAGGTATATGGAAACATTGGGGGGGGGATGACTGCTAGAGCATACACTGAGGCACATAATATCTGCAAATAAAAATGTGGTAGTGCTGGTAGAGGAGGGAAATTCTGGTTCTGGATATGGATTTCTAGCCAAGATGAATTGGGTTGTCTAGTTCACACATTCATGATAATCACTTGAGTTCTCAGAGTCTGTTAACTCCAATACTTGGGCCAGATTCCCACATGGATGCCTCTCATTTGATGACGCCAGCCGTCATTAGCTGTTTCAATAGGCCGCCACAGATCTAACATCACGGATGAGATGTGAAACCAATGAAGCTGGTCAATGGGCAATGAAAGTTGGTGGTGAAGTTGGGAAGATCATTTCTCTGAACTTTTCAAGGGGTAGAGAAAGATGGGAGTCTGCTCACGTGTAGCAGTGAAGTGAGCAGATTCGGTTTTTCAAATGAAAACCGAACCAAATTTCCCCTCCAACCAAAGTGTCCCCATTTTCTTCATCTTGGAATGCCCTGGCTTCTTAATTTAGGTCTAGTTTCTGAGGCTCACTTTCCTTTTACATCCTCTAGTCCACTTGTCTCCCTGAATATTTCTTCAATCAGATATCAGGGGTGGACTTGGGTCATTCAGACTTCAGCAGTGCCCTCTGGGAGGCCAAAATTTGGCACCTCTCCCACCACTCACCTTCCATTCTGCTCAATTCACTATGTCATAGTTGCAGCACCCTGCGGCTCCCCTTAGGCTCAATGCCCAGTGTGACGGAACCAGTCGCAATGCCCTAAATCTCTGCCTCTACCGATATCTTGGCTTAGATTGCCACTGATAAATAACTTGGCTGTATAACAATAATCCATCAGTTGAAGGCTGATGTACTAAATTGCTATGATCTCATTTCTTTGGGAGAAATTTCTAGAAGATCTTTGGAAGATTTCAGAACATGTTTTTGTTTTGTTTGTTTGTTTGTTTCTTTGTTTAAAAGGGTGGCATTATCATGGAACACATAACTGAGTGCTTATTGCTGAGACAAGCTTCAGAGCGGAAGTTTTGTAGCACTTGATAGTAAGCAGCTATCCAATCAACACGCATCCCCTGTTTGCCATGCTTAGGTATCTATCTCCGCAATTTTGCCATTTTGCCCATAATTAATTTTATGGCATCCTGAGTACCCTGACAATGTTGTACTGCTTGCAGCCAATTAATTGGGGAATGATCTGCAAATTAGTAACGATTAACAGAAATTACAAGGTGAACCATCTTAACAGAACATCAGGCTAATAAGCCTCTGATGGGCAATTTCCATTCAGGTGGAAGCTGTGAGTTTCTTTTGTTTATCACAAATGACTTCTTTATTTATTTGCACTGTTATTTATAAAGCTGGTCAAAAATTCCTGCCCCAGTTTCCTGAAAATATTCTCCCCTTCCTGCAAAAAAAAAAAAAATCAGATTGACTTTCTGCTACTTTCTTCAGGATGGAAAAATAAATTTCTCAGGATTTTCAAAAGGGAGTTGGTAGCTCTCACTGGAGAGTGCAACCAGTATTGGAGTCTTGTACCATCAACACTTATTGGAATGTACTGGGAAAGATGCAATTCAGTGTCATATGACATCACTCCCAAGGCATTCCACCTCAGTCTACCCACAACCAACCCAAGTCTGCCTGTGTCAGGGACTGGCAAGATGATGAGGAGTGGTGGGAAGGGAAGCCTCAGAGGAGGAAGGACCAGAGCCAGGGTGGTGGGACACTGAAGACAGGTCAGAGGATGAAGGCAGGGAAGAATGGTTGGAAGCTGGACAAGTAACAGGCTTAAGTGAGAGAGAGGAAGAAGAGGCAGAAAGCACTGCAGATGCAGAACAGGCAGCTAAGGAGGAGGAGGGGACAGATTGCAGCAGAGCCATCCAGTCCTACTGCATTAAACTATTCTCCTCCCTTGCCTCCAAGGGAATTGAGGGCCTTGCATGTAGCAGAACAAAGAGCACAGGGCCCCCTCCTCTATGGAATTTAAAGCTGCTTGGAAAACATCTGGAGAGCAGGCATAGGCAACCTTGGCTCTCCAGATGTTTTGGAACTACAACTCCTATGATCCCTGACCACTGGCCCTGTTAGCTAGGGATCATGGGAGTTGTAGTTCCAAAACATCCAGAGAGCCAAGGTTTCCTATGCCTGATGTAGAGGGAAGTGGGAGATCTTGCTCGTAGATTTTGCTGTTTGTATTCTGTTTCCTTGAATAAAGAATTAACTTGTCTCTGAGTATCTGTGCTGACCTGCAGCTGAACAAGCCCTATCAGCCTGCCTTCTTATGTTCAGCCAACCCTCCTTAGTCTCAGGGTTGCCCTTGTAGGCAGGGAAGAGAATGGGGACAAAACTAGAATTAGTTGGCTCTGCTTGTCTATTGGCTCCAGGTCCACTGACTGTTGGTCCCCTTCCTTCTACCCTGCCCACGGAGTCTGACTGGCAGACACAGCCCCACACTGCCGTTTCGGGCAGCGTGGGGCCCCGAGCCACCACATCACTCCCAGGAGAGACGCGTGGCTTGGGCGCGCTGCAGGACAGGCCCCGCGGTAATGCCCCCCCCCGCGGTGTGCCATTTTGTCACCCCCTCAGGGATGACACTCAGGGCGGGCTGCACCCCCCACACTCCCTTCCTATTTCCCTGCCTGCTAGCCCCAATGGGTAAAAGCGACCACTGGCTGTTGGGAAGCTATGGAGCCAGCCATCTACTGCTGTGAGTAGAATTTTTAAAAAGTTTTCAAAGCAAGGGGGGGATCAGAAAAAAGCCTTGGCCCCTTTGTATGGTCAAGGAAGGTAAGCAACAACCTTCTACTGAAATTTCCCAAAAAATTCTTTTCCATCTGTATGATTTTCCAGGACGGTTTCATTCTCCACTCCCCCCCCCAAAAAAAACCAACAACCCCTGAATGGTTGAAAAAGACCCTCTCTAGTTATTTAGAACTGAAATAGGAACTGGATTATTCAGTGTTAGTGGTGCATGAGTGAGTCCCTCTACCCTACAACACTTCACATCCAGTAGTTATGCAGCATTTGAAAATAACACACAAACATCTCACCACCTCTAAGGTCCCTTTATTAGGAAAAAATGACTGGACAAAGACAGTGGGTTATTTCCATTTCAGCTGATCACAGCAATTTACAGACTGATCTCCTCTATTACGAAAGCAAAACCAACAAGAAAACTGGGACACTTTCCATCCAAGATGGTGTCTTCATGGTTTCCATTCAAATCATTTGAGTTTCCATGAGGATCCAGCACAACCCCTGTTGAAATGAATGGAATATGTGCAGTGCTTAATGGAATATTCCTTTGCTGAGCAACCTACCTGATAATACACTTGCAGATAAAAACAAAGCAGTTTGTTTCTCAGAAAATGGGCTTAAGATAGTGCTTTGTTGGCCTTGGTCCCAGTTTTAAGGTCAACGACTGGGACAAGCTGAAGCCTTCAAACACCCCTCAGCATCTTTAAATAGTTCATCTCTGTCCTGCACCTGAAACACCACTGGTCTTGTTTTGCTGCCATTTGCTTCCCCCCCCCCTCACGTTGCCATCCAATGATATATTCCTCCCTTAATGGTGCAATGCTCATAAACCGCCTTGCCCCCATCCGCCAAGCAATGCTTTCCACGGGGATTGCAAATTACATATTGCCTTTTGCATTAAAACCAAATGAGTTCATCACCGTTTTTAAATAAGGATGTCATTTGTAAATGCTTTATTCATAATTAATGGAATTATTACTGGATGCAGACACATTTTTCATCTCTCTAATATCGGATACGTTGTAAAACGCATTAGCAGAAAGTTTTACTGACTCGCGTTAGGACAACTCTGCTGCAAAATGCATTATGCAACGTTCTGACATTGATCCTATTCTTAGGACAATGGACATGCACGGATGTAAAGTTATCATTCTGGCAATGAAGTGATAATTGGTGCCAAAGGTATTAACAGTTGGACAATGCTGGAAATGTACAAGTCAGCATTTCGAAAAAATAATATGGAGCCTTCTTGAATCATTAAAGATAAGCTTGCTCTTTAGTGCCAATTCCTCGTGTGTGTGTGTGTGTGTGTGTGTGTGTGTGTGTGTGTTTAAACCTTTTTTGTTGACCAACAGCATTATGCTTTCCATTTTTAAGTTCAGAATAGATTAGTTGCTTTGGAAGATGATAATCAGGCACTCTCACAACATGAGCAGTCCAACGAAGGGTCAACTCCCACCTGGAAACCAATGTCCCCACTGTGGAAGGATGTGTGGATCCAGAATTAGCCTCCACAGTCACTCACAGACTCATTGTAAAAACCGTGTTTATGGAAGACAATCTTACTCGGCTATGAGTGATCACCAAAGACGAAAAAGAAGTGTGTGTGTGTGTGTGTGTGTGTGTGTGTGTAGGTGCTTGGATGGTTGGAAATAGCATAGGGGACATTGTATTCTGCCCCTCCAGCCTGCCAAATCAGGCCACAAAAACTACCTCTCCCAGGCACCATCTTAAATATGGAAACATTCAAGTTGCTCTCTGTAAGGTCCTCTGTGTGGATTTGCATGTCAAATGGTGCTTCAAATATGGAAGACGGAGTGAGGCAGAAAGAGCGACCCAATTGTTTTTGTGACACTCTCTTAGCAGCTACTGTTTTGAGAAAAACAATGACCAAAACTAGGGAGACTCAATGGATAGGGATTAACCCTTACCTTATTTCCCATGAATTGACCCATACACCTTTCAGAAGATGCGTTTCCAAGATGGCGCTGCATGTTAAGGGGTAAGGCTTTTAGGGAGCAATTTGAATGGTCCCATTATCTTGACCATTTCCACAATTTCCCCCCTCTTAGAAATCCATGCATAGATTTGATAGAAGCCTGTGGTGGTTGATGCTCAGGCACCATCTTGAATTTGGATGCATAAGGTGGGCAGACTTTCAGGTTTGTGCAATCTACTTCATTTTTTGCTAGAATCCCATGATCCACCAACCAGGGCCAGGTGCAAAGACATAGAACTAAAGTGTCTGAGCCCCACACTTTTGTTCTGAATACCAGAACTGGACTCATAACCCTTCCACGCAAAAATCCATTCCTGCCTACCCCAAACTTTCTCAATTTCAACAGTATAACTTAGAGCAGAGGAGTCATTTTGTTCCTGCCCTTTTCAATCTTTTGGGAAATGTAAACCACTCAAAGATCTACCAGTGGATCCCAGGCTCACCAGTTCTAGGAACTGTTCTTGGAAACTTAATTAAAATGGTACAAAGCACCAGATAACTTGTTGCTGTAACTTCACCACACCTTCCCTCCCAGAGGATCCCTGAAATGATTCCACATATCTTTAGAGGGGAGGGGGGACATGGTTGACTTGACCCAGCCTTGTTATTAGAACCAGGAAAATGCTATGGGGATTCAGAATCAGACCTGGAGTGTCCATTATCCAGTGGAGCAATTCTGTAAGAAGTTGCTAAGCAAGCTGGAGTTCTTTTAAGCAGGGTAAAGTCAAAATATAATCCACAAGTTTTCTATGGTTTATTCCCAGACATGTCATTCCAGAGATTCATAACATCTGCCAGTTGTAGTGACTAGCAGTGCCCAAATCTATTTACCCCTTTTTGACCTTGTTCATTGTTTCCTCTGTCTGAAGCTTATTTGGCACTTCCTCTCCTCAGTGACATCGTCCTCTTTGTCTTTCCCAGATTAGTGGCAAGAGGGATTTCACCCCCATCAGGAATCCCATAGCGAACATGACATCACCGCAATGCTAAATGGTCAATCAGATTTGATTGTGCAATGACTTCGGTGAGGGTGAATCAAGGCGATGGAGAGTGAGAGCAATTTGAACAAACAAATGTTTGCTCGGGAGTGCTGAAAAACCATTTAGAAAATGAGGTTTCGGTTTTCTTGTCCTGCTCAGAATCTTCACGAAAAGCAACCAGCTGGTTTGGCTCAGCCCAGATGAACACAATTTGTAACTAGGTGTGTGTGAATCCGTCAATTACAGTTTCTCATTAAATTCTCCCCATTTCTACAATGTGTGATTTTTTAAACAAAAAAATTCCTCATGAAAATTCAAAGTTTACTACAAATTCCTTGTAACATACAACTTTCGCATGGCAAATATACATTCACCAAATATACATTTTTTGGCAGAGCAAATTATTGTAGTTATTTTTACTAATATATACATTTTATGCACACTTTCCCCCAGTGTATACAGTTTTGTAAACACTACTTGGCTGGAGGACCACACTGCCACATTCCAAAAAATGTGAATTTTGAGAGATGGCTGTGCTTTGGTTCATGGAATCTTTAGGACAGTGTGCATTAGCTAGCCTCTCCTTTAAATATAAGGGTTGCCTTCTGTTTCAACTTTTAAATTCCTGCTGAAAACCTTCCTATTCCTTGAGGATTTTGCAGGCAATTAAGAATGCATCTTTCCATAATCGTCAGTTGATTTTCACATTCTTACATGGTTTATGTTGTATGGTTTTACATATAATTGTTGTAAACACGCTGATATTTTTATGAACGTTGTAGATCATTTCTTTATATAAATAAAATAAAATGTGAAGTGAATGCTTTTCCTCCCCTATCAGGATTTGTGACTATGAATCCCTCAATGCCAAGCAGTTCACAGCTGCGAGGGGCTGAGTTTTATGGCCAAATACACATACTTCTTCCGACTGGACTGGAGAATAAAGTGACCCCCAGTCTCTGATCTACCCTTCTGATTTAAGGATTCCATGGGAGAGAGTGTGTGGGACTTGTTCCTATATATATATCTGGAAATGTGGAAAATACACCCCTCTTAGACTACTGCCTTGCCGTCGCAATGCCACCTTCTCCTCCACATTCACAAATGCATTTCCTTTCCTTTCCTGGCCTTGCATGTAAGATCAGCTGGTTCGATGGCTCTCAGATCCCAGCTCCATGCTTCCTGCTGCATTTCCTCCCTTCCGAGTGGAAAGATTGAGAAAGAAGCCTGCAGATGCTGATTGATGTTGGTTCAGAGGCTTATATATTATTATGAGAACACTGACAAGTCGTTTGACTGGGGGAACATGAATTAGTCAGATTTGTCATCCTCACTATGGACTGTGACAAGAAACCAATGCATTGAAGTGGCCTCCGCGAGGAAATGCCTTAAACGCAGAAATTGCCTTCATACATTTTATTGGCAGCCTGCCGCAGTCATTGGTTCCCACTCCCCCCACCCCACCCCCCGCATTTCTCGTACCTCTGAAAAAAGAACCGCTTCTCATCCTGATATAACTATTTGCAAGAGTAAATGGATGGTGCAGAGATCCTCCTGCACTTACAGAGCTTTAAGGGCAATCAATTCCTTTTCCAAGGGAACTCTGGGAATTGTAGTTCTGTGAGGGGAATGGGGGAAGGTCTACTGACAACTCTCAGCACCCTTAACAAACTACAGTTCCCAGGATTCCTTGGGAGAAGCCATGGCTTTTTGAAAGAGGTGTGATACTGCTTCAGGGGATAGTGCAGATGTGGTCCTGGCCATGAAAAAGCCAGGTGTTTCTAAGAGCCTTACTAACCACCCACCCACCCAACTTTCTCCAGCCAGGCAAGTACCGGTAAGCAGCATTATCAAGCTCAGGGGGAAACTTCCACCCAGAAAATGCGTTTGAGATGCGTGTTGAGAAGAATCAGTGATGGGGTGGTGTGGAGAGAGGGTCAGATGTCCTGGAGAAGGGTGCAGCTAGGAGAGAGTCCTGAGGACCAGAGAGAGAGGTTTGGAGGGCCGTATTCTGTCCCTGAGAGCTGGGCCATAAAGAAGGCTGATCACCAAAGAATTGATGCTTTTGAATTATGGTGCTGGAGGAGACTCTTGAGAGTCCCATGGACTGCAAGAAGATCAAACCTATCAATTCTGAAGGAAATCAGCCCCGAATGCTCACTGGAAGTACAGATCGTGAAGCTGAGGCTTCAGGACTTTGGCCACCTCATGAGAAGAGAAGACTCCCTGGGAAAGACCCTGATGTTGGGAAAGATGTAGGGCGCAAGAAGAAGGGGACAACAGAGGATGAGATGGTTGGACAGTGTTCTTGAAGCTACGAACATGAGTTTGACCAAACTGCGGGAGGCAGTGGAAGACAGGAGTTCCTGGCGTGCTCTGGTCCATGGGGTGATGAAGAGTCGGACGCGACTAAATAAATAACTAAACAACAACATTCTGTCCCTGGACCTGAGGTTCCCCACCTCTTGCTTTAGACTATGATAAGGTGACACACATACACACAGAGACGTTCATATATTCCTCTCTGCAAGGAGCTTACAATCTAAATGTCATTCAAGGGGGAAAATGCAAGGAGAAGACAGGCAGACACACGAGGAACAAATAAAGGATATGTGGAAATGGGCCTAGGCTCAGCTTCAGAAGGCGAATAGGACAAATTTGCCTTTCACCGAGGGCAAACATTTCTGTCAAAATATAAAATTGGCAAGGAGTTCAGAGGTTGAAGCAACAGTTCACAAGAACCTCCTTTCCAGAGACTCCCTAGAGCCCGGGCAGCAAGGCAGCCTTGCAGTTAACAGAAATGAGAGGATGATTTTGTGACATCTCCAGACAATGCCAAGATCAGTGGTCTATGAATCACCTCCTAAGTACCGGTGGGAGGGAGAGAATAAGCAAGAGGGAGAGGGAGCAAGCTCTTTAAAAGACAGTGTGTCCTTTTAAAACAAGACAATGTTTTCAGAATTTTCAGCTGACATTACACTTTCTGTGATTTGATATATGGCGCTGCATCTCTCCAGCCATTACATCATGTTGAGTGAAATGCACGTACATTTGCCCTTGGGTCTACGCAGCTGCCTTGCAGGAACAAGTGGCTGCTTTTGAATTCAGCCTCCTGGACTTCATGCATCGATGGGGGAAAGCAATGGCGTGATGCTAACGAAGAAGTGTGCCGTTAAACGGTGGCTTCCGCAGGAGACACAAATGGCCACCAACATGGATGGCTTTAAAAGAGGATTGGACAAATTCATGGATGAAAAGGCAACCAGTGGCTACTAGCACTTGGAGGCAGAAAAGCTTCTGAAAACCTCTCGCAAGATTGAATGTATTGCCCTTGGCTGTACTTGAGGGACAATTCCTACAGATTCCACATGAAAAACGCTGTATGTCCCCGTGGAGATAGCAGTACCGAATCAGTGGCACATGCCCTTCTGGCTTGCACTCTTTATAATGAATTGAGGAATGAGATTATCACCCCTTTCTTATTGTCCATTCCAGGTCACCCAGCCACTGCCACAGTGTCCTTTCTCAAGAGGAGCAGATGGCAGCAAAGGTTGTAAGGTTTTTAGCTGGGGCAATTAGAATAAAGTCCACTATTTGACTGCTGATTCAGGACCCTAGAGTGTGTTTTATATACAGTGGAACCTCGGTTTATGAACACCTCGGTTTATGAACTTTCGGTTTATGAACGCTGTGGACCCATCTGGAACGGATTAATTCATTTTCCATTACTTTCAATGGGAAAGTTCGCTTCAGTTTATGAACGCTTCAGTTTATGAACAAACTTCCGGAACCAATTACACCCATGCTTCAGTTTATGAACGCTTCAGTTTAAGTACTCCGCGGACCCGTCTGGAACGGATTAACCCACTTTCCATTACTTTCAATGGGAAAGTTCGCTTCAGTTTATGAACGCTTCAGTTTAAGTACTCCGCGGACTGTCTGGAACAGATTAATCCACTTTCCATTACTTTCAATGGGAAAGTTCGCTTCAGTTTATGAACGCTTCAGTTTATGAACAGACTTCCGGAACCAATTGTGTTCATAAACCGAGGTACCACTGTAATCGACTTTTTATTTCTGTTCTTTGTATATTGCATTGCTGTTTTGTTGCTATGGCCGATGGCTGACGCGAATAAAAATTCATTCATTCATTCTTCTGAAAACCAGTTGCTGGAAGCCATAGGAGGGCAGAGTGTTCTCATGCCTGGGTCCCACAGACATCTGATTGGCTGCTAAGAGAACGGGATGCTGGACTAGGTGGGCCATTGACCTGATCCATCATGCTCTTCTTATGTTCTTAATGTGGAAAGTGGTGCTTCCTTATATATAAGGGCTACCTTTGAAGGAGACTCAGAAACTACAGCTAATCCAGAAGGTCCAAGGTTTCAATCCCTGGTATCTCCAGGTAGGTTTGGCAGGAACTAATCCTTGAAGCCCTTCTGAACTTCTGCCCGTCACCACAGACAATACTGACCTCAGTATAAGGCAGCCTCTTGTGTTCCTGGTCTTGGAACTTGGTATATATTGCAGTGGAGTCCAGGTCCCAGTACGACACTCTAACCACAACACCACACTGGCTCCCAGTGGTGGATGGGAGAAAGGGGGAGAAATAAGATGGGGAAGAAAAAGGGGGGTGAAGTTACACAAAACATCCAGGAGTTCCACACACACTGAATGTTGGTATGTTGGGTGGGTGGTGGGGAATCCCAAAGACATTTTGGTTATACTTTTATGAGGATCAAAAAGACACAAAGCCATGCACAAGTTTTCAAGTTCTCCAGAACTTCTCATCAAGCTGGATGATAAGCAAAATTTGGAATGGAGTGGGGAGAGAAAGCATGATAATAGTCTTGTGATAGAATTTAGAGCATAACTGTGATGGAATATAGGACATTACTGGATTAACCTCACTCGGTGCAACACATTATGGTCGCTGTCCTGGGTCCTGAAATGGTGAAGCTTACTACAGTACATCTAAAGAAAACGGAAATTTAGAAAGCTGTCTTATACTTAGTCTGGCAGCGGCTCTCCAGAGTTTCTGACAGGAGTCTTCCCCTGTTCTACCCAGACACACTGAGACACCAGGGATTAAATCTGGGACCTTCTGCATGCAAAGCATGTGTTCCAACACATAGAGCCCTTGCCCTCTGTTGCCTTTAAATATTAGCTACCCAAAAGGAGGACTTATGGTGCCAGGTATCTCCATGGACAAACCTTATCCAGCTACAAACCAGCACTTTATATAGCTCAAAATGAAGGTTTCTCTCTCTCTCTTAATGATGCTTATTAATATAAGAGAGACAAGGGTTCACATCTCCTCATATTGATGCTATTTTTACAACATACTGTTCATCAGTATTGTTTATATACTGTTAGTATCTCTGGAGGGGTCATGTTTGTTGGAGAAATTCAAAGCAATTTTTCCCCCCAAAAGGATGTCTAGATTTGCATCAATCAAAAAGCAGTTTCATTCCAAGGCACAGATTTGCTCCTTGTCCATATTTTCCCTGCACGTCATTAAACAACCCTCTTGCTTCTTGGTCCAGCTACGCCACTCTCTTTCATCTCTCCTTGCTTTGGCCAAAATCTATGAAGCATGCTAATGTGTTTTGTTTTGTTTTTAAAAAGAACAATGCCTGGCACAGTCTCTTGAGAATAGGTATTGGTTTGCTCATGTCCTGCTTCCAGCACCTGCACCTTCAAATGGGAAGCCTCAAATCCAGATCCCACATGGCCTTTAAAACAAATATTTGTCATTCAAAGAGACGTATGGTCACAGACAGCATACAAGAAGGTCAAATCTTCTCGTGCTCTTCAGACAGAACTGATCAAGGGCGCTTCCAGATTCTTGCTATTTTGGGGTGGGAGTCAGTCACATACTGGCAAATTAAGGCTGCACAATCTTAGTTGATTGGAGGGGTCCTCTGTAACAAACCTATTTTCCCCTGAAGGAAAGCGATGGGTAAATGAGCTGGAAACTGTGGGATAACGTACCTTAACATATACCTGGTCCATTTGATAATCATATTTGATAACGTCTCAGAACGGGTGGAACCCAAACTGAACCCCAAAGCAAACTAACACAAGTGATACAAGCTTCCTGGGTGGAAAAGGGAGGAGCTGGAAAACAAAGGAGTGGGGCAGGCGACCATTACTGCTTCAGATAGAAATCTACAGAGGTACCTCTGGTTATGAACTTAATTCATTCTGGAGGTCCGTTCTTAACCTGAAACCATTCTTAACCTGAGGTACCGCTTTAGCTAATGGGGCCTCCTGCTGCCGCCACGCCGCCACCATGCGATTTCTGTTCTCATCCTGAGGTAAAGTTCTTAACCCGAGGTACTACTTCCGGGTTAGCGGAGTCTGTAAGTGTATATTAATTCAATCAATAAATCAGTTATGGATATTGATATTGGCTTTGTGTTTTGTTTTGTGAATAATTTGATGTGGATTTTTATTTATTTTTTCAGTATTTTTTTGTGTATGTGAGCCACTTCAAGATCTTTTAGTCTATAAATAGAATTAAAAATTTTAAAAGCAATTTTTTTAAAAAAAAAATCTTCTGGATTTGCAAGTACCTTAGCTGCCAAGTCTCCCGTTTTTCATGGGAAACCCCCATATTTTAAACCGTTTCCCGCTGGCAGCCCGGATTGGGGAAAATCCCGTAAATCCCCCCGGATTTCTTACCTGCCAGGGAGGTTCCATTTTGGGTCCTGGCGCCGCCCAATTTCCGGTGCCCAGACATGGGTAGCGCGGCACCGGAAGTTGCTTCTATGCATGTCTGGACATGCATAGAAGCGACTTCCGGTGCCAGTGGGGCCCGATTTCCAGTGCCCAGACATGGGTGGCGCGGCACCGGAAGTTGCTTCTATGCATGTCCGGACATGCGTAGAAGCAACTTCCGGTGCCGCGTCGCTGCTGAACCCGCATTTTTCAGCGGGAGACTTGGCAGCTATGGCAAGAACAGATGTGTTGTGTGTGACTTCACATGGTTTCATAAAAGAACCTAGCTCTGATATCTCAAATGAACAATTGACCCCATCTCTGGAATTATCGCTGGAATTATTGCTATGCCATATGAGAGTACATCATGAAAGTCTGAAACCACTAACTGCACAGAGCAACTTCTACTGGAATTAATAGGGTTTTGTATCTCGTAAACAAGGTGCAATCCTTGAAGCCCACTTCTGCTCTCTTGTTTAAATAAATGGACTTGGCCGTCACGGCAGTGATTTAATGCTCTGCGAGACGCAGGATGTGAATGAGTGTTTGCGTGCAAGCTTTCCATTAAAAACAGCAATGTGCAAAACAAATAAAAGGCTGTCTTAATTAAACAGCAAAGTGTTTCCATAAAGTCTGTTGTTATGAAGGGCTGCATCAACCTTCCCCAGCCTGGTGTCCTCTAGATGCCTTAGACTACAACTCCCATCAGCTTCAGATAGCATGGCTGTGCTGGCTAGGGCTGATGGGAGTTGTAGTACCAAAAAAAAATCAAGATCCCCAGGTTGGCGGAAACTGGTCTGTAATGAAAATTGCTGCGTATGTTGAGTACATTTTTAAACCTCATTGATTTCAGTGTGAAAGAGTTAGGTAAATGCTTATTTATCCCATTGAATTCACTGTGATGTAAGAACCATGAACCAATCTTGCTGATGGTGGTGCAGTTAGGTAATTCTAGACTTTGGTTATAATGATCCTACTGTGGAGACAGGGGGAGCTCTATGGTGGTAATGCATATTCAGAATGTGGCAAGGCAGCTGCTCATTCTTTTAGGGTGGTCCTGGAGCTCTACTCCAGATATCTTCAACCTATATGGTACCAGTGACTGCTGATAGGATTAATGTAAGAACCCTACCTCAATGAATCATGTTGGAACAAAGAGGAACTCAGAATACATGGACGATGATCCAGTTGTTTTGTTTGCTTTGGGCAACACCAACAGATGCACAGTAGCTTCCCAAGTTGTGGATCGAAGACAAGAATGATACTTATATATTAATTTGTAGGGCTGAGCACAGCTTCCTCAATCTAGGGCTTGATGTGGGATTTTAGGATGGAGGCCTTGCACAGTTGGGGTAGGGGGAGCCAGCTGGCCTTTATCTCCTCCATCCATCAACATTGTCTGATTTCTCCTTTTGATAGGGTTTTTTGGTGTCAGATTTGCTGAGAAGACTAGATAACTTTCCCTGAAACACAGTGAAAAGTAGCACCCTAAAATTCTCCATGCTATTTTGGGTACTGAAATTGGGTGGCGGCATTTCACTTAATATTCTTGACCAGGGAGAGGGAGGCAAAATACTTTAACCCCCCTCCCCTTCAGAATCTCTCCTATGTTGAATGAAACTCTACTGTTTATAATGGGGGATAAAGGCAGTCACGGGCTAAGAAGGAAGAAATGAAAGGAGTGGGAGGAAAACCCATCATTTTCTTCAACAATGTTAAAATAATATGAAACAATGCTGAAACTGGATCCAGTATTGATTGGCTTAATCCTCTGGAGGAACTCTGGGCCTGTAAATTTCATCCACTTTGGCCAAAAGGTGAAAAAGTTTTAACAGTTTTTCGATTCCCCGTTATAGTGAATGTGTAGCACAGAACTACATTTAAATAGAGTGGCTCAGAACCTGAAAGTGATTAAAGGGAGGGGAGAGAGACAGAGCAACACAGAAACAGACTGATCTCTTTTTTAATGCACAGATACAAGGCACATATTGGGCCCCCTACTGTCTGTGGGAAGCAGTGGAAGACAGGAGTGCCTGGCGTGCTCTGGTCCGTGGGGTGACAAAGAGTCAGACACGACTAAATGACTAAACAACAGCAACTGTCTGTTTGAAATCCTTTGCACTGGCGGTGTGGAATATTAAACCTGGCACTGTCTGCAAACAAAACATGCTTTTGACCACTGAGCTGTGGCCCCTCACCTTGCCCTATTTAAGGACTCCTGTGGACTCTGTTGCAGAGCTGCTCAGAGATGGAACACACACACTGCTGTTTGGTTGATGCTGCTGTGTCACTCGAGGCAGAATGCACCTTCAAGGCAGCCTGAGGCTGTGGATGACCAGTGAACCAGTTGACATACATAACCCTATGGCAACCTTCCCCATCCTGGTGCCTTCCAGATATTCTGGACTACAACTCCCCTCAGCTGCAGGTGGCTGAGGGTGATGAGAGCTCTGGTCCAAAACATCTGGATGGCTCTAAGTTGGAGTACCTAAGAAAGAAGGCCTCCTGAGATACCTCTTGATGAAGCAGGGCCATTGTAAGGTAATGAGGGCAAGTGATGCTCTATCAGAGGCCTATGATTCTATGACTGTCACACAAGAGAAGCTATGCCATAGCACTGTTCAGTCATTTATGTTTTTGTCTGCTGAGATCAAAGCATTAGGTAGCTTTCTTCATGAATTATCAACCCATTTGAGGGGTATGGTGCTTTGAAAACATATAGTCTCCTTATCTTTGGCACAGTGTGGTGCCCGATGCCCTTTTCAATAATGCACAAAGACTTTGGGGGCATGTACCGTTTCCTTGTTTGTAAACTGGATTGCTCTCCAGCTGGGGCCTTAAGGCTACCCATGATCTGTAGAGCGTATACCAAGGCCTGGAATGAATTGGTCACGTGATAATGTCTTACTTTCTTTCCTGCCCCCCCCCCCAACCCAATACAGTTCACTTTCTAAGTTGCAGAAACTGTGCCTTCAGCACAGTCTGGCTTTCAGCAAGATTGCATGTGTTGCGGGTGATGTGATTTAATAAAGACATGGTTTTGGTGCAATGCATGAAACGGAAGCATAAGGAACCTCTAGCACGGGGACTGAATGTGGCCCTCCAGACCTTTCTGTCTGGCCCTTGAAATTCTGTCCAGGACTCTGGGGTTGCATGCTCATCTCGCATTATTGGCCAAGGGAGCTTCCAGGTCATGTGGCCAGCATGACGAAGCCGCTTCTGGCAGACCAGAGCAGCACATGGAAATGCCGTTTACCTTCCCGCTGTAGCGGTTCCTATTTATCTACTTGCATTTTGACGTGCTTTCGAACTGCTAGGTTGGCAGGAGCTGGGACCAAGCAACGGGAGCTCACCCCATCACAGGGATTCGAACCGCCGACCTTCTGATCAGCAAGCCCTAGGCTCAGTGGTTTATACCCCAGCCATCTGACTGGGTTGTCGCTGCCACTCTGGGCAGCTTCCATTGTTGTTGTTGTTGTTGTTGTTGTTGTTGTTGTTGTTGTTGTTGTTGTTGTTGTTGTTGTTGTTGTTGTTGTTGTTGTTGTTACAAATAATGGCTTGAGAGTTGGATAACTCCATACCCTCCAACATTTTCTCTGATCAAAATAGGGATATTCTAAGGAAAAATGGGACATTTTGGGATCAAATCAGAAACCAGGATGGCTTCTGTAAATCCTTGACTGTCCCTGGAAAATGGGGACACTTGGAGGTTCTGGTGCTTCCCTTGAGTGCAATGGTCTGGCTGGAATGGATCACTGAAGTCTAATAATGCTTGCATGGATGATGAAGAGAGCTGTTCATGCATGGAGTGGTCCACTGTATGCAGATTTGCATCCACTACTCTCGTTCCCCAGCACCATCACCAATGTCCTGTGGCCCTCAAAAGGTTGCACATTAGGGAATGCAACCCTTGGGCTGAAAGGGGTTGCTCAATTCTGTTCTGGCACATCTTGTTCCTTCGTTCCTGATTAGAGGGGCAAAAAAGTCTATGCCTAGAACCTTTATCCAGAACCTGTTGCAGGTCACACCAGTCTTGGAGGGAGAGTTTGAGAAGAAATGAGCGCTTGGTTTTTGAATGAAATGGATTTGTGCCTTAGTGAATTCAGCCTTCTGGCACCACGTTTTGATGACCCCCCCCCTCACTGGATCCCTCAGAACTGACTGCCTCTCATTTTTTGCTGTCTCTTTGACTCCCTTTCCCTCATGTACATGAAAACTACCAAGGGGGTAGACAATAGCTCAATGGTATAGCATCTATCTTGCATGCAAGAGGTCCTTGGTTCAATTCCTGGTGTCTTTGGCTACGGCTGGGACTCTCTGTCTGAAATCTAGGAAAGTTGCTGCCAATCACTGTAGACAATACTTAGCTGTTTGGCGCATTGGTCATGGAGAAATTCATTTCGATGTGGATTTTAATGTGAAACTACATAATTTGCAATTTCTGAAGCAATGTGCAAATGGAAACACAGGTATCCTTCTAAAATCTGCACAGTGGACAGTTGGTTCTCACACACCTTGGTACTTGAACATTTTGGCTCCCAAACACCGAAAACCCAGAAGTAAGTGTTCCAGTTTTCAAAAGTTTTTTTAGAAGCCAAATGTCCAATGCAGTTGTTGGCTATTGTTTCTGGGGCGCCTGCACCAATCAGAAGCCGCGCCAATCAGAAGCCGCGCCAATCAGAAGCTGCGCCCTGGTTTTCGAATGTTTTGGAAGTGGAACGGACTTCCAGAACGGGTTACATTCGAGAACCAAAGTGCCACTGTACTTCTCAAATCATATAATGCGTACATTAGGGGAAAGTTTGGATAAAAATCCATACATTAGTGAACACAACATATAAAATGCATCACATTAAGGAAAATTCCTTGTGGAAATGTGTATATTAGGAGAAAATTTATGGTGAATTTTAATGAGGACATTAAAAAAAAAACACTCATGCACAAATGTTCACAAATCTAACATGGAAAAAGGAGAAACCAACATTGACAAATCCATTCATCCCAAACCATTGGTCTTACTTTGGATAAGGCGGCTTGTATCTTGGGCTGGCCTTAATGTTTGTAGTTACTAAATGCTGATGTTTGCCCTCACTTTATCCTCAAATCTCATTTTTAATTTAAAGCTCTCTCCCTCCCTCCCCGTCCCTTTAAGAACAAAAACGTTCTTTTTTTATTTCATTACTTGGCATTTAAAATATATTTGGCCTCACCTGAGAGAGCTTTCGGCAACTGTGTCATCAATTTTTTTCTGCAAGCACCGAAGCAGCTCTTGCCTGTCATACCTGGCACCATGACAGAAAAACACTTTAACTATTGTAACTTTGGCTGAATCAAAGGGGAAGGGGGTTGTCACAAAGACTGGTCTCAGAATTGAAAAGCACATCACTTTCAGTGATTTTTCTGGAATTGCTTTGCTGCAAAAAGGATTAAAGTGGTGGCCTATTCACAAAGCTGTGCTTCCTCTCATGTTCCTGGTTGGCTAGTATCACTTGTGTGACCTGTTCAGGAAATATTGCCCTCACTCTAAATTAGCTAAATTTTGCCTCCAGTGTGATCTGTGCCCTCACTCTAAGTTAGCTTAATTTAACCTACTGCAAACTCAGGCGATAGCCAAAGTGGAATGGCTGTGCGCATGATAGCTCAGTTGGTTAGTGCGTGGTGCTGATAATGCCAAGGTTGCAGGTTCGACAGCTACATATTCCTGCATTGCAGAGGGTTGGATTAAATGAACCTCATCTCCAATGAGGTTTGATTATCCTATGAAGGAGAATGAAGCCCTAATCAGGGCTGAAAGTGCCACCAAAGAAACAATAGATTGGTTTTGGGGGAGAGGGGAGGGAAAGAAAGAAAATGGCAGTAGAAGCCTGAACACTCTCGGCAGTAGGAAGTTGTTCTCGGGAAATAGCACTGCTGAGCAGATTTTTTTTACCCTAAAAAGCAAAACAAGTGAACAATCAAAGCAGCCCTAATTGTAACCTGGTTGTGATATCATGAGCAAATTGGAAATTAATCAGTGCTTTCCAATACTGCAACGACCAAACTTCAGAATCAATGCTTTAAAAAAATGCATGAGTGGATTCTAAATTTAATTCTCCATATTGTCTCCTTCTATAAGTCATGTGTCACTAAAGGTAAACGATCCCTGGACGGTTAATCCAGTCAAAGGCAACTATGGGGTTGCAGCGCTCATCTTGCTTTCAGGCCGAGGGAGCTGGCGTTTGTCCACAGACAGCTTTCCAGGTCATGTGGCCAGCATGACTAAACCGCTTCAGGCACAACGGAACATCGTGACGGAAACCAGAGTGCATGGAAAAGCCGTTTACCTTCACACCACAGCAGTACCTATCTATCTACTTGCACTGGCATGCTTTTGAACTGCTAGGTTGGCAGGAGCTGGGTCAGAGCAATGGGAGCTCACCCCGTCACGGAGATTTGAACTGCTGACCTTCTGATCGGCAAGCCCAAGCTCAGAGGTTTAGACCGCAGCGGCACCCACATCCCACTGTGTGTCACTAGAGAACTCTGAGTGGCAGAAAAATTAGAACACCCCTCCTAACACCCAATGGTACCTATTAGTGGTGTTTGAACAAACCATCGCTGAACAGATTCTGCTTTCCACTGAATGCAACATTGGTAAAGAGAAGGAGGGTTGTCTGAATCCACGCTGAGCCAGGCTTAGAAAGAAAAGCCCTCAACAAGTGGTCTTGAAGGCCACCCTAAAACATGACTGGCTCCTTTAACAGGCTTCAAAGTTTTATTTATATCCACTTTGAATAAGTGCAGCTGAGACTTAAGATCGACAGATTTAATGACAGCAAGCTGGCACTCGTCCAAATCTGCAAATAGAGCCACTAAAACTCTTTGCAGCTATAAAATTTGTTTAATGCAAGAAATCATAACCTGTCTCTCTTCCCCCACCCTTCCAAGCCTGGCATTTTTATAATTAGCATGAGGAGAAATCTCCTTTTCATCCCTCCAGAGCAGCCAGTGTTTTATGGATCATTCAATGAAAAATGGAAGTAAAGATTTGATTTGATTTTTTTCTTTTTTTCTTTAAAAAAATGGGAGTTTTAAAAGCCACAGCTTTGGGTGACATTTAAATCAGATCTAGGACTTTTATTTCTTATGTACTTATGTGCATTTCAACCTTCCTCCAAGGAGCTCAAGATGGTGCAAACCTCTCTACAGCCTCACAACAACTCTCAGGTTGGTTAGGCTGTGAGACAGCGACTGGCCCAAGGTCACCCAGAGGGCTTCATGACTGAGTGAGGATTTGAATCCAAGTCCCAGTCCAACAGTCTAGCCCCTAAACTACAAACCACCTCCCACCAATATTGTATCAGATTATGTACACTCAGGACTGTCTTAAGCCTATCTGGCACTGTGGTGCAAGGATCCCTCCGGCACCCCCACGCCCACCTTTCCCGCTGGACAAGGCTTGGGGGGTCTTTCCCTCTCGCGGCCCCTCTTTCTCCCTTTGGGGGATCCCTCTCCTCCCTCCTCCCTCCCCTCTCCCCTCCTTCCATCCAAGGGTCTCCAATGATGCATGGCTCAGTTGCCAGGGAACCGGCTGCGGAGGGAGGGGGCAGCAGAGATTCCCCAAAGAGAGGGAGGGCGCAGAGATAAAAAGGGCTCTCCGTGGCTTCTCCCACTCCAAAGCACGCCTCTGCCTCTGGGCCTGGAGAGGGAAGGGTCCCGCAGAGCTCATGTAGCCCACCCCGGGTCTGTGGCGCCCTCAGCAAACCTGCCAAGCGGGACCCCATCTGTCCCCCTACCCCAACTCGAGCTCCTTCCCGGCCGCCCCACACCCTCCTCCACTCCTGTGCAGTGGCAGGAAAGGGCTGGAGAAGCACTCCGGCCACCAACTGTGGCGCCGAGAGGAGAGGCAGCCGTCAGGGATTGCGCACACCAGCCGGAGAGGGATGGGCAGAGGGAGGGAGGGCTGATCACTGTGTGCCTGGCCCGCCGATTGCCTCCTCCTGCCTTCCCCCTGGCAGCGGGCAGGCTGCCATCCCTACCAAGCCGTGGCCCCCAGACCTCTTCCCTGGCACCCTCCAGCGCCCTCCAGTGCCTGGCGCTGTGATTCCCCGCGCCACTAGCTTCTATGGCTAAGACTCCTCTGTGTACAATCATAAATGGGGGTATACAGTTATTCCTCTCTCCACTGGGATGCATGAGTTTGGGTACTGCAAACCTTGCTATCTTTCCTAGAACAGATGAACCACCACTTCTTCTTGAAACACCCATGTCATTGTGGTATGCATTCGCCTTATCATGTGACTAAGGGCCAAAGATGTGAGGTGGAGGCAGGGCAAAGCACAGCAAACAGATGCCGTGTGTGTTCTGCCCGATGCTGTGAGAAAATGATGGGAGGCGAGTTATATATTTTATTTTCTTTATAAAGCCTTATAGAGCACTCAATCAGAAAACTCTAAACATGTACTGTAGCATCTAAGTCAGAATTCCCAAAGGCCAACTGATGCGATGGGGCAGCCACCTGGATTTTATCCACGTGGGACTCAGCTCCAGTACATTAGTAAAAAAAAACAATGTTTTGAATGCATTATAAACATGCAACACCAGATGGCGCTGGAGAGCAAAAAAAATCGATGCAATTTTTACATAGTGTTTTTTCCCTTTTGTTCCTGTGTATAGATCCACCCATGGTTGCCCCATTGAAGTATAAATCTGGGATGGAACATGAACTGTTTGGGCAGTAGCCAACCAGATGACCACAGGAAGCCCACGGGAAGGACATGAGCGCAACAGCCACAGCCATCATTACTGGGAAGCCATCAAGTCTTGCAGGCTAGAGCAAAGTGGTGAGCTGGAAGTAGGGATAGGGGAGGAATTTGATTCTGTTCATATTTAAAGGCAAACCTACCTCGTTGGTGCTTTCCGACACAACACACAAACCTAAGCACAGACATCCTTTGTAAATTTGTAGCACAGTTCTCTAGCTAAGTAACGTGTACAAAAACATATATTGAGGTGAAGTGTGCATTGAAATGCATGTACAGTATTACCGGTAGTTTTTTTAAAAGTGCAAAAAATCAATTGCACTTCAGGGAATATTTGTCACGGTCCGGTCGGCGGGCGTCAGGACCAGAGGCAAGATGGTGGTGAAGAAGCAGGGTCGAAAGCAGAAGCGAAGGTCCACGGGGCACGAAGCAGAGGCGAAGGTCCACGGGGCACGAAGCAGAGGCGAAGGTCCACGGGGCAGGAGCAAGGCGAAGGCGAGGCAGGGGTCCAAGAAGCACGGCAGCAACAAGGCAAGGGTCCAAGGAACAGGAGGCCAGATGCAACCAGGCAGGGATAGCGTTGCTGTGGCAAAGAGCTGAAGGGAAATGCTGGGCTTTTATCCCTCCCAGCTCCTGCCACCAGGTGCAGTGAGATCTCAAGTGGCCTCACCTGGGTGATTACTCCTTGCTTCTCCAGCACAAGCTGAGGACTTCACCTGTGTGGCCACGCCTTGCTTCTCCAGCACAAGTTGAGGCATGCCCCAGTCCTGCAAAGCACTACAGGCCCCAGAGCCTGACTCCTGCCCATACTCCTGACAATATTGCATGCAAAAAAAGTTTATATTTGGAGAAACTGGCACTAAAATCCTGATGAAATTTCTTGAGGACTTTTTAAAAACAAAAAAACAGCAAACAGATGTGGAAATTTGCTGAAATGAGTTTAAGATTGGGAAAATGAAAAACAAGACAGCAACCAAAATTGACAGATTTCCCATCCTTGAGTGCAAGCATTTTTAAAAAATCCACTTCCAAGTCAGGCTAAGCTTCAATGATTAGGGCTCTTGCTTGAATAGCAGTTGATGGCTCTTGTTTCTTTGGCTGATGGAGGTCAGTGCAGTGCAAACACACCAGCAAGAGCATCAGGTTGGCTCTGCCAGTGCATTTGCACCTTGCTACCCTTCCTCCTTCTCCTGCTGGTGCTGCTCCCTCCCAGTAAGCAATGGAGATCTACCTGCCAGGAAAGTGGCAGAGCAGGTCTATCCTACCCAGCAACTCACTTCTGTGTATGCCTCACTATATCCACTGAGCCTGAAGGCTATATGAGAGATATTGCAATTTAGGCTGTAGTCCCAACCCCATTTACCTGGGATTAAGGTGCATTCATGGATCAATGCCTTGTCGTGGCGAAGGGGCTTGAATAACTCAGAGAAGCTATGAGCTATGCCATGCAGGGCCACCCAAGATGGACAGGTCATAGTGGAGAGTTTTGACTAAACGTGATCCACCTGGAGAAGGAACTGGCAAGCCACTCCAGTATCCCTGCCAAGAAAACTCCATGGACAAAGACAACAGGCATATAAAAGTTATGACGCTGGAAGATGAGCCCCTCAGGTCGGAAGGCGTCCAACATGCTACTGAGGAAGAGCGGAGGACAAGTACAAGTAGATTCAGAGCTGATGAAGCGGCTGGGCCAAAGCCGAAAGGACGCTCAGTTGCGGATATGCCTGGAAGCGAAAGGAAAGTCCGATGCTGTAAAGAAAAATATTGCATAGGAACCTGGAATGTAAGAACCATGAATAGAGGTAAGCTGGATGTGGTCAAAAATGAGATGATAAGAATAAATATCGACATCCTGGGCATCAGTGAACTAAAATGGAAGGGAATGGGTGAATTCAGTTCGGGTGACTATCATATCTACTACTGTGGGCAAGAATCCTGTAGTAGAAATGGAGTGGCCCTCATAGTCAACAAAAGAGTGGCAAAAGCTGTAATGGGATGCAATCTCAAAAATGACAGAATGATCTCGATACGAATCCAAGGCAGACCTTTTAACATCACAGTAATCCAAGTTTATGCACCAACTACCGGAGCTGAAGAAAGTGAAATTGACCAATTCTATGAAGACCTACAACACCTTCTAGAAATTACACCAAAGAAGGATGTTCTTCTCATTACAGGGGATTGGAATGCTAAAGTAGGGAATCAAGAGATAAAAGGAACAACTGGCAAGTTTGGCCTTGGAGTTCAAAATGAAGCAGGGCAAAGGCTAATAGAGTTCTGTCAAGAGAACAAGCTGGTCATCACAAACACTCTTTTCCAACAACACAAGAGACGACTCTACACATGGATATCACCAAATGGGCAGCATCGAAATCAGATTGATTATATTCTCTGCAGCCAAAGATGGAGAAGCTCTATACAGTCAGCAAAAACAAGACCTGGAGCTGACTGTAACTCAGATCATCAGCTTCTTATAGCAAAATTCCAGCTTAAACTGAAGAAAGTAGGAAAAACCACTGGGCCAGTAAGATACAATCTGAATCAAATCCCTTATGAATACACAGTGGAAGTGAGGAACAGGTTTAAGGATTTAGATTTGGTGGACAGAGTGCCTGAAGAACTATGGATGGAGGCTCGTAACATTATACAGGAGGCAGCAACGAAAACCATCCCAAGGAAAAGGAAATGCAAGAAGGCAAAATGGCTGTCCAGCGAGGCCTTACGAATAGCGGAGGAGAGGAGGCAAGCAAAATGCAAGGGAGATAGGGAAAGATACAGGAAACTGAATGCAGATTTCCAAAAAACAGCAAGGAGAGATAAGAGGGTCTTCTTAAATGAGCAATGCAAAGAAATAGAAGAAAACAATAGAATGGGGAAAACCAGAGATCTGTTCAAGAAAATTGGAGATATGAAAGGAACATTTCGTACAAAGATTACCATAATCAAGGACAAAAGTGGTAAGGACCTAACAGAAGCAGAAGACATCAAGAAGAGGTGGCAAGAATACACAGAGGAATTATACCAGAAAGATATGGAGGTCTCGTACACCCCAGGTAGTGTGTTTGCTGACCTTGAGCCAGACATCTTGGAGAGTGAAGTCAAATGGGCCTTAGAAAGCACTGCTAATAACAAAGCCAGTGGAAGTGATGATATTCCAGCTGAACTATTTAAAATTTTAAAAGATGATGCTGTTAAGGTGCTACACCCAATATGCCAGCAAGTTTGGAAAACTCAGCAATGGCCAGAGGATTGGAGAAGATCAGTCTACGTCCCAATTCCAAAGAAGGGCAGTGCCAAAGAATGCTCCAACTACCGCACAATTGCGCTCATTTCACACGCTAGCAAGGTTATGCTTAAAATTCTACAAGGCAGGCTTAGGCAGTATGTGGACCGAGAACTCCCAGAAGTGCAAGCTGGATTTCGAAAGGGCAGAGGAACCAGAGACCAAATAGCAAACATGCGCTGGATTATGGAGAAAGCTAGAGAGTTCCAGAAAAACGTCTACTTCTGCTTCATTGACTATGCAAAAGCCTTTGACTGTGTCGACCACAGCAAACTATGGCAAGTTCTTAAAGAAATGGGAGTGCCTGATCACCTCATCTGTCTCCTGAGAAATCTCTATGTGGGACAAGAAGCTACAGTTAGAACTGGATATGGAACAACTGATTGGTTCAAAATTGGGAAAGGAGTACGACAAGGTTGTATATTGTCTCCCTGCTTATTTAACTTATATGCAGAATTCATCATGCGAAAGGCTGGACTAGATGAATCCCAAGCAGGAATTAAGATTGCCGGAAGAAATATCAACAACCTCAGATATGCAGATGACACAACCTTGATGGCAGAAAGTGAGGAGGAATTAAAGAACCTTTTAATGAGGGTGAAAGAGGAGAGCGCAAAATATGGTCTGAAGCTCAACATCAAAAAAACCAAGATCATGGCCACTGGTCCCATCACCTCCTGGCAAATAGAAGGGGAAGAAATGGAGGCAGTGAGAGATTTTACTTTCTTGGGCTCCTTGATCACTGCAGATGGTGACAGCAGTCATGAAATTAAAAGACGCCTGCTTCTTGGGAGAAAAGCAATGACAAACCTAGACAGCATCTTAAAAAGCAGAGACATCACCTTGCCGACGAAGGTCCGTATAGTTAAAGCTATGGTTTTCCCAGTAGTGATGTATGGAAGTGAGAGCTGGACCATAAAGAAGGCTGATCGCCGAAGAATTGATGCTTTTGAATTATGGTGCTGGAGGAGACTCTTGAGAGTCCCATGGACTGCTAGAAGATCAGACCTATCAATTCTTAAGGAAATCAGCCCTGAGTGCTCCCTGGAAGGACAGATCGTGAAGCTGAGGCTCCAATACTTTGGCCACCTCATGAGAAGAGAATAATCCTTGGAAAAGACCCTGATGTTGGGAAAGATTGAGGGCACTAGGAGAAGGGGACGACAGAGGACAAGATGGTTGGACAGTGTTCTCGAAGCTACGAACATGAGTTTGACCAAACTACGGGAGGCAGTGCAAGACAGGAGTGCCTGGCGTGCTATGGTCCATGGGGTCACGAAGAGTCGGACACGACTAAACGACTAAACAACAACAACAACAAAGGTGCATTGAATTCAGTGAGACTTACTTCGGAGCAGAAATAATTAAATTGTAGTCTTAAGAAACAAAAGCAAAAAATCGCCATAGAATCATAGAGCTGGAAGGGACCATGAGGGACCATCTAGACCAACCCCTGCAATGCAGGAATCTTTCGTCCAATGAGGGGCTCGAACCCACAACCCTGAGATGAACAGTCTCATGCTACCAATTGAGCGATTTCTCACTTTAAGAAAAAATGGCTGTGTGTGTTACAATCCTAACACACTTACTTTCCAGTGAGCACCATTAAGTTAAGTGGAGCTGACTTTTGAGTTGCCATGCATAGGATCGGGTCTTTAGAGTAACATACTGGTGCCAAAAGAGCCTTGGGAAAAATCAGTGTGTTTTCAGCTGTCAGTCTTGCTGATTAAAATTGGCTTTAGCTGATTCATCTACTGATTAAACCGATTAAAGCTTCTAGCCCTACTTAAATACTCAACACTAGATACAAGAGCCCTGCTGAAACAAGAATTAAATTCACAGCATCTCATCAAGAAGCAGCAGCAGCAGCAGCAGCAGCAGCAGCAGCAGCAGCAGAGTAACCAAAAAGGGGTGGGGGGTGGGAAAGGAATATAACTGGATTATGATAAGCAAAGGGGAAAATGCTGACTCTGTTATTTCCCCCTCTCTCTTATTCTTTTAACTCCTAGGTTTATTTCCTATCCTTTGAACTCTTTTCCCCAAAGAGGCATGAAAAATTGAGAAGTGTGGGGAATACACAGGACCTCCTCTTCAGATGCAGGTGAAAAATACATATGTAGCCATTTATTTACCGAAACCAGGAATAATCGTAATGAGACAAGGGAGCTGGGTCTCGTTCAATTACCTCTGTGTACAAATGGAGGTGGGAAGACGCAGGGAAGGTAAAACCTTCTGTGCCAGGTTGTTGAAAGCTGCGTGACGCATCATGAATGGGGTGGGGTGTTGGAAAGACAACCAGATATAGGGGTGCCTAGTTTTTCTCCCAGTCCCCTGCTGTTGTGTCATGAGCAGCGGCTTGATCTGCAGATATTCAGAACATAAGAAGTAAAGTCACTCGGAGAAGATTTGCATTGAAGGACAGCCTTGCAAATTCATCAGTTTAGAAGACCCCTGCTAGATTGGGTGGCTAATTACACATCTTCCCCCAAAAAAGAGGACACACAGCACCAGAGGAAAGGGCACAGATTTGCACAAAACTCTGCACGTGTTAATTTATATGCAAAGCTGTAAATTTAGAAATAATGGCCAACAGAAATTCGTGGGTAAGGCTGCAACCAGGGGTGCTTCCAGGCTGTCTGCTATTTTCAGGTGGAATTCACTAACTGACAAATCCAGATCCCATAAATATAGTTGACTGGGTGGTCTTGTGCAAAAAACCCAATTCCTCGAAAGGTCAGACTTCTTGCAGTATAGAAGCTGTTGGGGAAATCCAGTGGAAAGTGTGGGATAACATTTGGTTTGACATGCTAGCTAGCCTCCCCACGAACAAATCCTCATTAAGTATCCAATGTTGTCTAATCGCACGTCAAGCCCCAAAACCCACCCCCTATAGACATGATGGACACAGAATTTAGTTTAAAGGTTGATGTGCAAAATTTTGGCCACAGCTTTCTGAAATACACAAGTATGAATGGTATTGGCTTAGGCATTGGTATCCAGACTTTAACTGGCTCTTGCCCACCCAGCAGGAAGCCTGCAAAGGGTAAACTACAACCGGGGGAGCACCATCAATGGCTAATGACTGGTGCTCACCCCTGAAGCTCCCGGGAGTCCTGTCATGGCCGTAGCCCCTCCAGGGCTTCGAATGAGATCCAGACCCTCGGATTCCTTTAACGGAATACCCTATAACTTGGAGGGGCAGTTGATGGCCGCACCTCCCCTCCCCACACTCCCCCAAACCAATGCCTAACTGCCAAACCTTACAAAGTTGTGATGATTGCTAAGAGGTAGGTGAAAACCAAGCGGCCACCGCCAATTTGCCATGTTGGAAAAATTCCTACCCGGCCCCCATTCCAAAACAGGCGACCAACTGAAGTCCAAGGCCAAACACGACCTAACCGAGAGGGTGTTTGTGTGTGTTCGGCAGCGCGAAACAAGATGACGCCCCCATGTCACACTGCCTTTTTATACCCCGCCCATGATCTTGCCAGCACCTCCTAATTGGCTAACAAGCCCTTGGCATGATCGTGTCACCACTGGCTGGTTGCGGGGCAAAGCCCCGCCTCTCAGAGCCAGTGTGATGTAGTGGTTAAGAACGGTAGGCTCGTAATCTGGTGAATCGGGTTTGCGTCTCCGCTCCTCCACATGCAGCTGCTGGGTGACCTTGGGCTAGTCACACTTCTCTGAAGTCTCTCAGCCCCACTCACCTCACAGAGTGTTTGTTGTGGGGGAGTAAGGGAAAGGAGATTGTTAGCCGCTTTGAGACTCATTAGGGCAGTGATAAAGCGGGATATCAAATCCAAACTCCTCTTCTTCTCTCAGCTGGTTGTGGGAGGGTGTCCCAGGGCCACTGGCGGAGCTTCATGCTCTGGCACCGGGGGCGGGGGCAGGGCTGGCACACATACTGGGGAGGCGGGGCGCACGTACTGGGGTGGGGCATGCCGCCTGGAGGAGCATGGCATGTGTTCCGGAGGTGGGGCGGCATTCTGGGGGCGGGGCGCCGCCATGGCGCCCTCAGGAACGCGCTGCCCGGGGCAGAGCACCCCCATCGCCCCTCCCTTCCTACGCCCCTGTCCAGGGCCACACACAACATGGACCCTCTATGAGGAGGATCCCAACTTGCACTGCAAACTTATCAGGATGAACGTTCAAGAAGTAGCTTGTCGAGAAGCGTCCCAGGTGACCTGTTCTCTTACTCACTCTGGTTTCCAGGTTTCTTGCAGCTTCAAGACTCACTCATCTTTGTTGTTGTTTAGTTGTTTAGTCGTGTCCGACTCTTCGTGACCCCATGGACCAGAGCACGCCAGGCACTCCTGTCTTGCACTGCCTCCCGCAGTTTGGTCAAACTCATGTTCGTAGCTTCGAGAACACTGTCCAACCATCTCGTCCTCTGTCGTCCCCTTCTCCTGGTGCCCTCCATCTTTCCCAACATCAGGGTCTTTTCCAAGGATTCTTCTCTTCTCATGAGGTGGCCAAAGTATTGGAGCCTCAGCTTCAAGATCTGTCCTTCCAGTGAGCACTCAGGGCTGGTTTCCTTCAGAATGGATAGGTTTGATCTACTTGCAGTCCGTGGGACTCTCATCCATCTTCAGGCTCTATCTTTAAAGTGGAATTGGGTCAAATGACTCTTTTGAATAGAGGACTGTTGTCCGACAGCCCTTCAAATAGGGGACTGGCCCCCACAAAATAGGACAGGCTCAGACTTCCTGTGGTCAATCGTAAGCTCCTCAACTACTGATACAGTGAAAATTTCTTCCCTGTTTTTTTTTTAATCAAGCATTGTCCATCAATTAATAAAACTGCAATGGGAAATGATTCAAAGAGAAGTGTGAACAGCAATGGTGAAATTCTCATGGGTGGGATGCAGAGTTTGGTTTGAACTCCCCTTACTTTTGAGGTTGCTAAGGACCATTGTGAATGTCATTTCTTCCATTCTGCAAATAATGGAGCCCTGCACTCTGCAACCTTCCCGAGTGCCACACATCCTGAAAACTTGTGATGTACCTTGTCTGTGTTTTCCTGTCAGCACAGTAAGGTGGGGTGACTGCCCACTGTATGCCTGGCAGCTGTTAGTTGAAAAGAGACATATTTTTTACTTTTAAAGAACTGGGCACATTTCTTCTTCATCATTTTTTAAGTAAAAGGGAGGACTTCTTTTAAACAGAAGATCAACTGCCATCTCAGGCACTTGGAGTTGGTCCTCCCAGTGCATCACTAATAGCCCAGGAAAGACATCATAAAAAACATATCCCATGAGGCTTCTTCATATCAGGAAGGACAGGCAGCCAGGGAGGCTGCAAGCACAGGAGAAATGTTGAATGGAAAGGAAAGCACATACACCACCCTCAGCATAGCTGCCAAGTTATCCCTTTTTTAAAGGGATTTTCCCTTATGCTGAATAGGCTTCCTCGTGAGAAAAGGGAAAACTTGGCAGCTATGACCCTCAGCCACCTCGAAATGCTAAGGTTTGCATAACCTCACCCAATGTAATGCTAAAGAAATCCTGTAGTTCTCTATCAATGAGGAAGAAAGATGGAAGCCTGTTTCACAGGGGAATAGCACATGGCTGGCAGATTTTTACAGCTCTGTCTAGGGTTGCCAGACTCAATAGAGGACAGGACTTCTGTGCCTTTAATTGCCCTGCTCTCTTTTTGAGTCTGGAAACCTTAAAGAGAAACCAGCAGACCCTTTGCTTGGAGATTAAACAAAGGGTCTGCTGGTTTCTCTTTAAGGTTTCCAGACTCAAAAGAGAGCAGGGCAATTAAAGGTACTGAAGTCCTGTCCACTATTGAGTCTGGCAACCCTAGCTCTGTCCTCCCTGAATTTGCCTAAACCTTTTTCAAGCCAGCTAAGCGAGTTGCTGCCAACACAACTTGCGGCAGTGAATTCCAGGCTTGACGTCATCATAGCATATCCTCCAAAGGGATGGGAAAATCTGTCAATATCAGCTTCTCCCAACCTCTCACTTTTTCCATTCTAAAGTTCATTCTCCACATTTTGACATCAGTTTGCAATGGGGTTGTATATGCGCTGCCACTAAGCCAACTCTGACCCAGCCTCGAATTAATTGGGGTGGCGGTGCAGCTAATGTTTAATTAGGGTTTAAGCATACGATCAGGAGGGGGTGAGCGGCGAGTGCAGTCCTAATGGGGTCTGATTCCCCCAGCATATTCCCCCCTGGGAAATGTGCTGGTAAAGCAAACCCCTGCAGCCAGGATAATTGCACCCTCATCTCACCAGCTGGCAACAGCGCTCTGTGTTTACCCAATCACCTTACCTCTGAACAGATTCCTGGGAAGAGACGCAAACAGCTCAAGTGCAGTGTGGGGCTGTTTAACTTCAGTTGTAGGGCAGGTGTAGGGGCTGGCTTGACTGAAATGGCCTCATGGGACAAATGGGGAGGAATGTTAGACCAGATTAGGCCAATGGGCTGGAGGTGCCCAACTACTGGTGTATAGGATTGTAGCCTTTATTTATTAACTGGCCCATATATATGCAGCAAGGGATGTGGGTGGCGCTGTGGTTTAAACCACTGAGCCTAGAGCTTGCCAATCAGTAGGTTTGCGGTTCGAATCGCCATGACGGGGTGAGCTTCCATTGTTCGGTCCCTGCTCCTGCCAACCTAGCAGTTCAAAAGCACGTCAAAGTGCAAGTAGATAAATAGGTACCACTCCAGCGGGAAGGTAAACGGCGTTTCTGTGCACTGCTCTGGTTCGTCAGAAGTTTCATAGTCATGCTGGCCACATGACCCGGAAGCTGTACACTGGCTCCCTCGACCAGTAAAGGGAGATGAGTCGTTCGCGACTGGACCTAATGGTCAGGGGTTCCTTTACCTTCACCTTTATATATGCAGCAGGCACCACTTCACAATAAGAGAGATTTCTGTTAAGGTGAAGGGAAAATACCTCTTCTAAAAATCTACCACCTGAAAATCTATCTATCTATTGTTAAGTGTGTCATGCTATTCATCAGCTGGATGCTGTTTTAATTGATTAATCTGGGTAAGAAATCAAATAAAGTCTGCAACTCTAAATCCTGGGCATTTGGCATTACTATTACTGCAAAAGAGGGAGCTAGCCTGCAGCGGCTCCCATGCCATAAATGTTCCATAGGAAGGTGAGCCTGAGCTTCTGCAAAGCGGTGGGCAAAATGCCAGGCCAGAAGGATGCCGTGATTGCCAAGAGCAGAGGGGGAAATGATGACTGCACCTTTAAAGGCAATAGTTGCCACTTGTCCTCTTCCAGCGTAATCACCAGTTCATGTGGAAAAAGAGGCACCTTGTTTGCAATATACACATATAGACATAAAATTCACACTTCGTTAGCCTTAGGGTTCCCAGAAGGCTCCTTTGCATTGCTGGGGTGAGAGAAAGGAGGGGTGGGGGAGAAGGATATGACCTTGCAGAAGCTTTGTTGGTGTCTGTCCGGGGATGAGGCTGGAAGGATCCATCTTCTATTTCTTGTTCTGCACAAGAGATTATTGTCTGCAGCTGCACTGAGCAGCTCACAGGGATGTCTTGACACTGTTTGTGATCTCACAAGGAATGCCAGGGCCAAGCGTAAAATGGCTGTCAGGGAAGGTTAGAGCCATGTCAACACAGAGAGCATTTGGCTGTACCCAAGGAATGCATCCCCCAAAGGTGGGTTCTTTCCGCAGCCCGCTGTAAGCCTGTGTACTACAAAACAACATTTCCCTAGTCTTAGGTGTCATTGCAACAATCCTTTTGCAGAAGCTCTTGTTTCTAAGGTGAGAACATCAAGCCTGCTAAGAAATCGTGCTTTTGCCCAGAGAAACTAGTGAAGGGACAGTCCATGCCCTGCCCATGCCTTGTCCTCGGCTTGGCAACTCTGGCTATTTTCCATACAGGAGAATAGGTTGGTTCATTCTAAGACCAAATATGACCTCAAATTGACATCACCAAGTTCATGATGTAAGAGCTGTTTAATAGTGGAATAGACTCTCACAAAAGGTGGTGGACTCTCCTTCCTTGGGGGGTTTTAAAGTAGTTGAGATTCCTGCATTTTAGGGGGCTGGATTAGATGACCCTTGGGGACCCTTCCAACTCTACAATTCTCTGATTCTATGATGGCATCTCTTCTCATGAGCTCACAACCCCCCACCTTGCCTGGCTGCTGCATTAGTAGATAAAGGAGGAAATCTGGAGGGGTTTTTTTTAACCTCTCTGCAGTATGGGTTTTGGTTGCCCTGGGAAAATGGACTACAACTTGGATTACAATACGTACTTACTGGAGAAGGGCTATGAAGAAGTAGATTGTGTCAGTCTGCGCAGACAGTGCTGAACTAAAGCCAAGCTCCTATTTGAAGTGGCCCTTTTGTTATTAAAAGAGAGAGGCAATTTCTCTGCGCACTTCATATTTAAAAGTAAGAACCTTGAATATACTCAGTTTGCCCACCCCACTCCCCAAGTTACCAAATACTTCCCCAACCTTCAGAGGGAGTCAATGGTTTCACCTAGTGAGATGTGTGTTCGAATATGCAGATAAATCTGAATTTCCATGTGGGTGTTTTTTTATTTAAAAATTCAGAGTGATCCACTACAGACTGACTTGTGATCACTTTCAAAACTGTCACTGGCCAGGAAAAGACGGATTACCTATATCTATACCTAAGCATTCACTTCACTCAGGTGAAACAGTGTTGACCAATCGGGTGCATCCTTGGGTCCAATAGAGATGGCCATATTTCCTTTGCATCTTCTCTTCCTCTGATACTAGTAATGTGTCATAAAATAAAACATGGGGTTTCCTCTGTCCCTTCACTTTATTCCCTGCTATTTACGGAGGTGTAGAAATTCGGGACATAATGGTCTTGCTCTAATTGTTTTATTTCATGTTACTGGGAGACTTCAGGTGGCAGTTTTTTTTTGTTTTGTTTTATTTGCTTTTGACATCAGCCACAGCTCCTGTAATGATGTTTCATTCCATCCTCAGTCCCTGTGTTCAATGGGACAGTGTACAAAGGGTTTCGGGCTGCATTATAGTCTTATCATCGTTGGCTGGGAAAGGAATCCTAGAGCCCAAAATGGGTTGTGATAAGTCGGGGGTCTTATCGTTATACTGTCATCCCTCCTGAGTGAGACTGTTTTGTTTAAAGTATCCTGACAGGCTGGGTGGAGGGGGGAGGAATACTTCCCCCAAACAACAATGTAATTCCGAAAGGGAATTGGAAGCAGAATGCAAATGGTCGAATGATGAATAGGGCAAAGTCAAGAGCAGTGGTGGCTACCTGACCTTGCACTTTATTTGCTGGTAAATGTCAGTAGCGGGATACTGGCATACCCTCTATGAACCATTTTTAACAGGTGGGTGGGGCGACATGCCAACCACACTTCAAATGAAGAATTGGGAGCACACTCAGAATGGTGAGAGCCATGACTGCAGAAGAAGAACTTTGTACCACTCACCCTGCCGAAAGCGGGGCTTGCATTCTGTGACTCATTCAGAGCAGAAAGCAAGCCCTGCTTGTGGCAAGGATTGGCTGTAACCAGCAGCTCCCAAGGTGAGCTCCTGAATGGGAACTTCCCAATGCAGCCAGTCCTGGTGGGAGGGAGGGGAGGGTTGCATTCAGGACTGAATTCAGTGCCAAAAGCAAGCCCCACTTACGATAGGGGTCAGGAGCTCTCAGTCGAGAACTTCCACGTGTAGCCAATCCCTGGCAGGTTTACATTTGGAAGTAAATTTAATTTCACCATAAAATGCAAGCAAGGCCTGCTCACATCAGGAACTGGCTCTTACGCAAGATCTCCCAAGTAGAACTAATCCAATGGTGCCCAATTTAAAAGGGGCTGAATACAAGCCCAGCTTGCAGAGGAACAATTGAGCGTACACTGTTAGCTGACATTGTACCTGCCCCACCACCTGATGTCAAATGATATTAGGTGTGGAGCAGATGGAAAGGACTAGAGATAAATGGCTTCATGGGTCCAATTGGGAATCCTCATATGGGCCAGAGGTTCCCCACTTGTGGTACCTTTGAATATTCTCTCTCTCTCTCTCTCTCTCTCTCTCTCTCTCTCTCTCTCTCTCTCTCTCTCTCTCTCTCTCTCTCTCTCTCTCCACAAGGCTGGCTCCAGGTGTGTGTGGCTTTTTTGGCAAGGGAGACTGTCAGCAAAGTGTCTTCCATTGGCCCCACATATTTTCACGTGTTGGTGGGAGGCTAGCCTTGTAGAGTGGCAAAACAATGGCCTGTTTTTTACTTCTCCTCTCCTGTGCTCCACACACCCTCCCTAAACCTGCTCCAGAGGGTTGAGGGGGAAAGTGCTGGACACATTTAGGGGGTGCATTGTAAAAGGAGAGGGGTGAGGGAAGTCCCACTGAAAGGTGTCAATCCTGGCATTGACATGGAGTTTGCAGGAATGACAAGATGGTTACAGTATGAGGACAGAAAGCGTAAATTCAAAAGATGGGTGTGCTTGTTCCCACTCACCTCTGATTGACCTAGAAATAAAATGATCTTGGGTTTTTTTGGGGGGGGGGGGTCCGGAGGAGAAGGCAATTATTTTCTGAGCCAAACGGAGGGCCCTCTCATCAGCTTCCCTTGACTACGAAGTACCCTCCCCTTCCTCTTTAAGTCTTACCTGGTTGGGCATTGATGGCAGGAGCAAGGTCATCATTCATGAGAATCCCATCTCCAGCAGATCACCAGGCATTCTGGCTGTACTATCTATTAGCACACTCAGGATGCCAGGGAGAGGGAGGCAAGGGCAAGGAGAACAGACCTCACTCCACAGGTACACCTATATAACTATCTGCCAAATCTTGGCCAAGGGCAACTTTAAGGTGGAGGTCCTCAACATTTTGTCTTGGGAATCACACTGAGATCTTCAGATGCAGGGCTGTATTTAAATGTAATAAATAATAATAATAATAATAATAATAATAATAATAATAATAATAAATACATAACATTTTAGGTCCATAGGCACATTTGGGTTTTTGAATGAGTGCTGTGGATGCCACCTTCACTGGTCATTTCTCTCCTTCTGCCCTCGATCACCTCTGCCCCCATGTGACAAAAGAGAGAAAGCACACATGTATGTACACCTCACTTTTCCAAGGGATATGGGTAAGAAGGGGATCCAATAGAATTGTGCTGAGCTTTGAATAGGACATAGAGCTACAAGAAGAAGAGGGGGACAGTCACTCTTCCAACTTCCTACTTCAGCTCTATGTACTTTTTAAGGGAGAAAAAGATAAACATTCTCACCCTTTCGTGACCAAGGAGTGAGTAAGGGGAAGGGATCTCAGAGGCTTCAGAGGCACCAAGGAAAGAACTCAAGGGCACCATTATACCCACAGGTGAAATGTTGGTGATACCTGTCTTAAGGGTAAGAGGAGGGTGTTTGTCCAACAACTCAGGAATTCTTCTCTGGTTCAGATTTCAACCCAATACAAAGGATTTCAGGATTTTTAAGAGTCCCTCTCTCATTCATGATGGGTTTTGTACAGCTCCCAGTGTTTGTTTCTGATCCTCAGAAAGGATTTGTTTGCTTCTGAAGCTCAAAAAGAACTTCACCAGCATCCAGTTCTGAGGTCCAACCAAAGATACTATACGATATACTCTCCTCTGAAAGTAACTTTTAGGAGGCTTGGTCAAAATGAACCTGAGCGGGCATCCTATCACAAAAGGAAACTTATTCTGCCTCGGATCTCCAAATACGAGCCACTGCACACTGCTCTACAAACCATCTGACTGAAGGCATTGCCAGATTTAGAATAGTGTTGCAGTGGGACATTCAGGGAGCTTGTTTCAGGTCTGGTAAAAGGAGAAGATAAAGGATAAAAGAGGAGAAAGCTGGCTGAGTTTAAAAGCCATTAGTCAGATTGCACCTGATGTTCTTAAGTGCTGGTCCCCTTACACTTCAGCAGGCATAACACTGTGTTCTGAGCACGCCAGCCAAGTTTGCATTGCCACAAGCAAATACTGGATCAGCCACCGAAAAGGTAGCATTTTCAACTCATCCACCTTGCTGTGCTTTCTGTTGTCAGTTCGGCTGCTAGAAGTCCCTGCGGAAAGAAGCATTAACCGAGAAGCAATTTTATTGTGTCCTCAGAAGGAGAAAGGAGTCCATTTTTTAAACACACACACACACACACACACACACACACACACACACACACACCATCTCAGGGTCAGGAAAGATTTATCCCAGCCAAGAGTTTAATCCAAAAGCTCTGACTTCAATGCCCGGCAGATGCATGATGTGGACAAGGCAGGCAGACTGCCTGATGGTCGAATCATCAAGTTGTGCCTGGGCAGAATCCTTAATAGTTTAGCTGCATGGCAAGAAAGGGGCTTAAATAACATGGGATAGGAAACGAGAGGAGAAAAAAGTGCAGATTTAAAAGGGTGAGTAGCAGTGGACTTGGAGCCATGGCAGAGGGGATTCTGTGAACACGTGGGGATAGGGGGCTCTGGTATTTCTAGGGTTGCCAGACTCAATAGTGGACAGGACTTCTGTGCCTTTAATTGGCCCGCTCTCCTTTGAGTCTGGAAACCTTAAAGAGAAACCAGCAGACCCTTTGTTTAATTTCCAAGCAAAGGGTCTTTAAGGTTTCCAGACTCAAAAGAGAGCAGGGCAATTAAAGGCACAGAAGTCCTGTCCACTATTGACTCTGGCAACCCTAGGTATTTCACACTCTCCATTTCACTTAGTGGTAGGGATTTCTAGGGCAAACTTTTACAGGATCATTTTCCTTGTCAGGAGAGAGAGTGTTGGTAGTTTTTGTAATAAGCATTTAATCCACAACTATATAGATTGGACAAATGGGTGCAAGCAGGGAGATCCAAGGAACATTGATGCAGCTGACTCAGTATCCAAGGAGCTGCCTTGCAAGCAAAAAGTTTGCATTTAAAGGAAAACTTACCCAATTTGCACCTTCTGAAACAACATGTGAACAAAAATGCAGGCAACCTTCAAAATTTACACTTCTTCAAATTTTGTAGTGGAGTTCCCCAGCAAAGTAATATATGCAAAAATGCATACATTAGTGAAGCGTGCATATTAATGTATATGCTGATGAAAATTAACTGCAAAAATGCAGTTAAACTGTGGAGCACAGCTGAAAATCAGAAATGGCAATCTTGCTGGAAGTTTCATGTGTGACTTATAGCCCTGTCTCCAGGTAAAGGCTGGTGGCATGGTTCAATATGCGAGGAGAACCTCTCTCGATTCTCACAGTGTTAGGTGGTTTACGGTGCCATACATTTCTTCTCGGAAGGGAACAGTTAATCAGTTCTCCATCAATAAGTG
Organism: Zootoca vivipara; assembly: GCF_965207765.1. Classification (NCBI taxonomy): domain Eukaryota; kingdom Metazoa; phylum Chordata; class Lepidosauria; order Squamata; family Lacertidae; genus Zootoca; species Zootoca vivipara. The sequence goes on along the minus strand of NC_142590.1, from coordinate 86,702,969 downwards.
ATGCTTCTGGAAATGTAACTTTACTGCAGATTTCAGGGAGCTGTGTGGCAGCCTCAGATCATAAACCAGTGGGATCTGTGTACATACACACACACACACACACACACTATAGCTCAGTCTGCATGCTGATCATGTCAGTCAGGGTTCATTTGCATATTTGGCCCTTCCCACATGAGCAGGGTGCCTTGGTTTGCTAAGCAGTCTGCTTCTTTCAGACAAATTCCAGTGTGCTATTTTTTGACCTTTGGGGTTTTAATTTAGATCTGCTGTCCTCACCTGGCATTTGTTATTAAACCACTTGAAGATCAACCAAAGGTCATGGCCATCCTATCTCTTGTGTTTTACCACCTTCCAGGATAGTGCTGAATCAAACTTATGGGTCTGTTGTTCTCCCTCTTGCTTCTTCTTTTTTTTAAAAAAAAGAAGGAAGCATTATCATATTCTGAGGCTGTACAGAGCCGCTGACAATAAATCCAAGGGAAGTAGGTCCCGAATTTTTAAAGAGGTTTCCCTCCGGGAATGTCAATTACTTTTCTCTCCCAACACTGCAGCCATTGTCTCTTCCATGAAATGCAGCTGCTGTTTGAAAAATGCAACTGCTTTGATATCATCGTTCATTTTGCACTCAGGGCTTGACATGGAGGGAGGGGGAGCCTTTTGAAAACGACTTTTAAACACAGGTCCTGGATCCTCAAGCTTGCATAATGCACGTTCGGATCACAGGTCGGCAAGAGCTGATTCACACATCGGGAAGGCTGAGGAGGAGGGAAACTAAAGGAGGGCGGCTCATTTGCACCATCAGTATAATGCATCGTGGAGCTCAGGATATTAGATACATGAAATCTGCAATCCGGTATTTGTGGGGCCGCCCTTGAAGACAGTTCAGAAGCTGCAACTAGAGCAGAATGTTGCTGGCAGGTTGTTCATTAGTTGGTCAGAACCCCATCACACTGGTTCGGAAGGATCTGCACTGGTTGAATATGTGTTACTAAGTCCCATTCAAGGTGCTGACATTAACCTATGAAGTCCTAAATTACTTGGGGCCAAAACACTTGAGGGAGTGACATTTCAATATGCATAAGTGAAAACCCCCACAGACTGACATAAGTGGGGTGTTGGAATGCCACCAGGCAGAGCAATCCTAAACCAGCAGAACGTACACTAGGATATATGAAGCTAGTGTAAGTTACCCCTATTCCAGACTCCACTCAGGAGTGGGATATGCAATGCATTGGGTGGCCTTGGTCATGCCTCCCAGGGTGGTTGCGATGCTACATTGACTATTTCTCAAAGTCTTCAATGCTGATTGTCAAATTCAGAAGGTGTATCAGGAACAATTTTGGCCATCTGGGGGCTATTTGTCATCAAAACACACAGGGTAGAGTTGAAGAAGGACTCAAACTTGCTATACCTCTAGGGTACAAATAGCAGGAATGGGATATATTTGTTATGATGTGGACTAGGCTCATAGTCTTCTTTTGGCCAGACCACACCCGGAATACTGTGTCCAATTCTGGACACCACTATTTAAGAAGGATGTTGACAAGCTGGAATGTGTGCAGAGGAGGGCAAACAAGATGATCAAGGATCTGGAAACCAAGCCTTATGAGGAATGCTTGAAGGAGCTGGGTATGTTTATCCTGGAAAAGAGGAGACTGAGGGGAAATAAGGTCTTCAAATCTTCAAATATCTTAAGGGCTGTCACATTGAAGAGGGAACAAGCTTGTTTTCTCCTGCTCTTGAGGGTAGGACTCAAGGCAGTGGCTTCAAGTTATAAAAAAAGAGATTCCGACCAAACTTTTGGGGAAAAACTTTCTTACAGGAAGAGCTATTCAGCAGTGGAACAGACTCCCATGGTGGACTCTCCTTCCATGGAGGTTTTTAAGCAGAGGTTGGATGGCCATCTGTCATGGATGCTTTAGCTGAGATTCCTGCACTGCGGGGGGTTGGATTAGATGAGCCTTGGGCCCCTTCCAACCCTAAGATTCTATGATTTTATCCTTGTAGAACCTGTACAATAATATCCAGCAGACTGATATTGGGATTCAGATGTCAACCGAAACAGCACCTAGCGCCCGTGATGTATGGCCCAAGGAAACACACTTCAGTGTACATGCATCACATTTGTTACCCTGAGTAAACAGAGTTGTCTAAGGCACATTACAATTGAGCTCTTATGTATAATTTAAAGTAGCAGAGCTGTCTTAATTTCTCTAAATTGCAGTGACAATCAGAATGCTTGCAGGGATATTGCTAATCTTTTTTTTTTTGGCCCTGTTGTTGATCAACAATGAAACACTTTAATTACCTGTTCAGAAACAGCATTGTGTTGATGGATTAACAATAGACGGGCATATTTTAAAATGCAAAGGCAATCTATCTGTGTGTATTAACACTGGTTAGACAGTGTGGCTGAGAACGAGACCGGGCTCCTATTGGGTGTCTTCTGAGCGATGGTTAAAACAACAACAACCAGGGCAACAAGCCTGAATTGATTTAGTAGTTGGCAGGAAATTGCATGATACTCTGCAGTCTATCATAAAGGGGGAGATGAAATAAGTGCAAGGCTATCTTCTCTCACCTATGTGTTTATTTCTGTATTCCTTTTTTTAAGAAAGCATGTTGTTGTTTAGTCATTTAGTCGTGTCCGACTCTTCGTGACCCCATGGACCATAGCACGCCAGGCACTCCTGTCTTGCACTGCCTCCCGCAGTTTGGTCAAACTCATGTTCGTAGCTTCGAGAACACTGTCCAACCATCTTGTCCTCTGTCGTCCCCTTCTCCTAGTGCCCTCAATCTTTCCCAACATCAAGGTCTTTTCCAAGGATTCTTCTCTTCTCATGAGGTGGCCAAAGTATTGGAGCCTCAGCTTCACGATCTGTCCTTCCAGGGAGCACTCAGGGCTGATTTCCTTAAGAATGGATAGGTTTGATCTTCTAGCAGTCCATGGGACTCTCAAGAGTCTCCTCCAGCACCATAATTCAAAAGCATATCAACTGCCTTACACTGCACATTGAACAGATTTGTTCTCTCTACAGGGTTTCCATCAGGGGCTTGAGCTTGTAGAAACATAAGAGCCTGATGGATCAAACCAATGGCCCACCTAGTGCACGTTCAAGCCCTGGCATCTCCAGTTAGGGCTGGAAATGCCCCTTACCTGAAAGCCCAAAAAGTCACTGGCAGGCAGTGTAGATAGTATTAAGCTGGATATACCTTATGTTCCCATGGTATATTGACTCTGGAGGCCAAGACCTTTCCCACAGGTATCTCACCCTATCTTCCTGTCTACCTTTAAAGGTAAAGGGACCCCTGACCATTAGGTCCAGTCATGACGGACTCTGGGGTTGCGCGCTCATCTCGCATTATTGGCCAAGGGAGCCGGCGTATAGCTTCCAGGTCATGTGGCCAGCATGACAAAGCCGCTTCTGGCAAACCAGAGCAGCACATGCAAACGCCGTTTACCTTACCGCTGTAGCGGTTCCTATTTATCTACTTGTATTTTGACGTGCTTTCGAACTGCTAGGTTGGCAGGAGCTGGGACCAAGCAACGGGAGCTCACCCCGTCACAGGGATTCGAACCGCCGACCTTCTGATCAGCAAGCCCTAGGCTCAGTGGTTTAACCACAGCGCCACCTGGGTCCCTGGGTCTACCTTTAGTTTGCCAGTAACCTCACCTGTCCTTCTGCAACCATCCTATTCCAACCCCTCTTTGGACTGTTGTGATGTACGAGAGCCCCACAGGAAGCATTCAGGAGTCAAGCTGGATTTTCGGCAAGGCTTTATTCGGTTGCAGTCTTGAAACATCACAAAGCAGTCTTGTTACATTCAGGATACACAGCATACAGGTGGAATTACATTCGGGGAGAAGCCGTCACCTCTTCCCACCCCTACCAACTGGCGGTGGTTGGGTGGGCATACATGCATGCAGTAGGCGGGACCAAGGGCTGAATGAGAAGGATGATCAACATCCACCATGCCAGCCGAACTTTTGCCGCCACAACCGCCAAGGAGGTGTGGGGCATGGGTCACACTGTGCCACCTGCCCATGCAGGGGGGAGCCTGGCCGACTGATGCGGCCCTCGGCGAGTGCACCCCCCCCCCAATGCTGGCCAGGCAGTCATTCAACAAGGGGGCTAGGGGTGCAGCGGCAAGGCCAAGCCAGGATCCGGGGCCCACAGACCTCCAGTGGCAGGCAGGATGGGGGTCCCTTCGTTGGGGATGCCTAGTTTTCACCCCCTCAAAATCACGCACCACGTGCCCCCTGGCCCTTCCCGCACTATGCCTCTGTCCTGACAGGAATCACAACTGATGGTGTGCTTTGATGACTCTCGCCGTGTGTTTATATTTGCAAATGTGGGGTGCCACAGGGTTCTGTCTTGGGCCCAGTCTTATTCAACATCTTCATCAATGACTTGGATGATGGGCTTGAGGGCATCCTAAGCAAGTTTGCAGACGACACCAAATTGGGAGAGGTGGCTAATACCCCAGAGGACAGGATCACACTTCAAAATGACCTTAACAGATTAGACAACTGGGCCAAAGCAAACAAGATGAATTTTAACAAGGAGAAATGTAAAGTACTACACTTGGGCAAATAAAAAATAAAAAATGAAAGGCACAAATACAAGATGGGAGACACCTAGCTTGAGAGCAGTACATGTGAAAAGGATCTAGGAGTCCTGGTAGACCACAAACTTGACATGAGTCAACAGTGTGATGCAGAAGCTAAAAAAGCCAATGCAATTCTGGGCTGCATCAATAGGAGTATAGCGTCTAGATGAAGGAAAGTAATAGTACCACTGTATTCTGCTCTGGTCAGACCTCACCTGGAGTACTGTGTCCAGTTCTGGGCACCAAAGTTCAAGAAGGATACTGACAAGCTGGAACGTGTCCAGAAGAGGGCAACCAAAATGGTCAAAGGCTTGGAAATGATGCCTTATGAGGAACGGCTTAGGGAGCTGGGTATGTTTAGCCTGGAGAAGAGAAGGTTAAGGGGTGATATGATAGTCATATTCAAATATATAAAAGGATGTCATATAGAGGAGGGAGAAAGGTTGTTTTCTGCTGCTCCAGAGAAGCAGACATGGAGCAATGGATTCAAACTACAAGAAAGAAGATTCCACCTAAACATTAGGAAGAACTTCCTGACAGTAAGAGCTGTTCGACAGTGGAATTTGCTGCCAAGGAATGTGGTGGAGTCTCCTTCTTTGGAGGTCTTTAAGCAGAGGCTTGACAGCCATATGTCAAGAATGCTTTGATATTGTTTCCTGCTTGGCAGGGGGTTGGACTGGATGGCCCTTGTGGTCTCTTCCAACTCTATGATTCTATGAAATATCCCACCTCCCCCACCACCCATAGGCCGGGAGCCAAGTCTGACTGTGCTTTACCACTCAGCAATGGGCCCTCTCTAAATGAGCCCAACAAACAAGGTGATAAATGAGAAGAGTGCCGTGGTGGATTCAGAAGCTAACTAATGAGACCTCTGCTTGATACATAAGACCAGAGGGAGCATCTGTAAAGAGAATACAAGGAATAAGGCTGTGTTTGCTAGTTGTAGATTTCAGGAGTTGATAGTCAGAAGGAACGGACTGCTGAGGCTGCAATGAAATTCGACATGCCAAGATGTATTTTTGCTCATTCTAAGCACAGGAGGACATGATAATTTGCTTGTGTCTTGCCAAATAGAAGAAAGCGAGCCTCACTTTTGATTTACTGTAATATGGGGTGTGTGTGTGTGCGCGCACACACACACACACACACACACACTCCATCTTGAGAAAGAAGTTCACAAGAGTCCTCTTTTCATTTGGGGGGAACTTGGGGTTCATTTTACTCATCAACAATTTCCTACACTGGGGAAATGGCCCAAACCTTCTCCTTCCAGCTGCTTTTTACCAGAAACTTCTTCTTGACCACTTCCCCATTTTCTGCAGGGTTCTGGGCTTGTTGTTTGTAAGGCAAACTCGGTTCCGGAACACTGATGGGATAAGATGCAGCTGAAGGGAAGAAGTTTCAGCTGAAAAACAGCTGGCAGCAGAAGGGTTAAGCACCCGAGTGTTCCCCCTCCCCCACACGACTGCAAAGTGATCCCTCCTGAGGATGCTTTTCAACAGGAAACCGGCTAATGTTGCACATGGCAGCAATATAACATTGCTGTACAATTCATCATGAAAGCAAACAGCAGAGATTTTATCTCCCCTTCTTGTCTCTAGCCATATGCTGTTACCCACTTGCCACTTCCTGATTCTACCTCCCATTAATAGAAATTGCTTGACTTGGTGGATGGTTTGAAGGGGGTAGACAAGGCCAGGATGGAAGCATCTGATCAAATCAGTTTCCTTGTACTAAGACTTCGTGTCGGTTGGGGGGTAAGGATTGGGAGCCAAGGAAAGATTTGCAGGATGAACGAGAGGCGTTGAGCTGAAAGGAAATCTTACGTTTACCCACAAACTTCATATCTGAAATTTCTAATGGAACTTGGCCATCACAGTTTGAAGATCAATAGCTGCAAAAGACAGAATCAAGGTTCAAGATGGCTTTATAACAGATTGGAGAACTGGGCCAAGACCAGCAAAATAAATTTCAATAGAGACAAATGTAAGGTTCTACACTTAAAGCAGGAAAAACCAGCTTCACAAAGCTCATTAACCCCATGGGGAATAATGGGGGTTGCGACTGGACCCAACAGGAAAGACTGTGTGTGTGTTAGGGGGTGGGTCTAAGCTTAAGAGAGAAACTGATTGGAGGGCTGAGTATTGCTGGGGTAAATTGCATGTATCCATTCCTTGATTGACAGGGTGAGTGCTTAAATATTCAGCAATTTAGTTCCAAACTCATTCCTATTAGTGATGAATCTCCCTCCCTCCCACCTCCTTTTCTTTGCAGGTTTAGACTGACCTTGCTATGGTGCCACCTGTATTCAGGGGCCAGTAGGAATTTTTTCCAGTTGGCTGATTGGCTTTTGCCATCTGGTTTTTCGCCTACTGTACTGCTTAGCAATAGTCACAACTTGTTAGGTTGGCGGGTTAGGCTTTGGTTGATGAGTTTGGGAGGGGCATCGCATGGAGGTGCATGCCCCTCAGTTTTGCTCTTATAGAAGTATTCCGTTAAAGGAATCCTGGGGCTCCGGGGCTCTAGTCCTTACACCCCCGCAATGGTGCAGGGCTGGGGCCAAGACCGAGCATGAGCCTTGGGGAACATTTCTGGTGGGGGGAGATGGCCTGGTCTCAGCTATCTCCCCCACCATGGGGTGTTTACTTGACTTTCCTACCGTAGGAAGTCAGAGCTGGTCCTGTCCCACTGTGGGGCAGAAGATTAACCAAAGCCTAAGGCCAACACTCAAATTAATTTGTAATTTTAAATAAAGTTGTGGCCAAAATTATCCAAAAACAAAACCTAAAATGACGTGTCTGTCTGAATTATTGGTGGGAATTTTCTGGGGGTCTTGCTACACAAATGGGTGACACCTGGATTGCCAGGAGTACATGTGAAAAGGATCTAGGCAACTTAGTAGACTACAAACTTAACATGAGTCAACAGTGTGAAGCAGCAGCAATGAAAGCTACAGTGGTACCTCTACTTACGAATAACTCTACTTGTGAATGTTTCTACTTACGAACGGAGCTCCGTCTGCCATCTTGGATGCAGTTTAGATAGAATTTTTTCTACTTTCGAATTTTTAGATAGGGTTGCTTCGACGATTTTTTTCTCCCAATGTATTCCTATGGGATTCAATTTTTTTTTGACTTACGAATGTGCGTTCGGAACGCATTAAATTCGTAAATAGAGGTACCACTGTATTCTAGACTTGATCAACAAAAGTATAGTATCCAAGTCAATGAAAATCATAGTGCCACTCTATTCTGCCTTGGTCAGACCACATCTGGATTACTGTGTCCAGTTCTGGGCACCACAGTTTAAGAAGGGTATTGACAAGCTGGACTGTGCGCAGAGGAGGGCGATCAAGATTATCAAGGGTCTGGAAACCAAGCCTTATCAGGAACTGTTGAGGGAATTGGGTATGTTTAGCCTGGAAAAGAGGAGAGGAGATATGCTAGCCATCTCCAAATATCTCAAGGGCTGTCACATGGAAGATGGAGCAAGCTTGTTTTCTCCTGCTCTGGAGGGTAGGACCTGAACCAATGGATTCAAGTTACAAGAAAGGAGATTCCAACTAAATATCGGGAAGAACTTTCTGATGATAAGAGCTGCTCAAGAGTGGTGGTGAGAGGTGGTGGACTTTCCTTCACTGGAGGTTTTTAAACAGAGGTTGGATGGCCATCTGTCATGTATGATCTAATAGTTGCACAGCTGGGGGTTAGACCAGATGACCCTCTTCCAACTCTACAATTCTATGGTTGTATGATTTGCATGGTTTCTATCTATTCAATGGGAAGCATTCAATGGGTTACACAAATGAATGCAGTTAGTACATTTTTTTTAAAACGCTAATGCATGCCAGTTGTCAGATATCACCAAACACCAATTACTTGCTGTTCTGACACTCACATGCCACCAAATGCTGATTGCCATATATCCAGTACCATCAAAGATTGAAATAACTGAATGTCAATTGCTGATGCTGAATATTGAATTTCCACCCAATACTGGGCAAATATTCACACCTTCAGAGAATATCTGGTCAGAATTCACAGAAGGTAATTAGCTGAAGATTTCCATTCTAGAGAAATGGCCCCACATATGTGTTGGGATGGGGTATGTTCCATGAATATGGAGCTGTTCTAATGATAGCATTGGATTTGAGATAAGATTGCCACTGAAGAAGACCCATAGCTCAATGGCCTAGCATTTGCTTTCCATTTAGAAGGTCCCAGGTTCAATCTCCTGCATCTCCAGTAGGGCTGGGAATGACCCCCATCGCTGAGACCTTGGAGACTTTCTGCTACTCAGTGTAGGCAACATTGAGCCAAATGAACCCATGGCCTTACTCCATATAAGAGAGCTTCCTATGCTCCAGCGTCAAGTACACATCCCACACTTTGAAAAGTTGTTCCAGTTAAAGAATAATAATGATGATCCAGGAATAAAAGAATTGTGGCAATGCTTCCCCCAGTAAAATAAGGAGGGGAATTGGCAAGTCTCTCAGTAGAATTCCTTCAATTTGAAAGACAATGATTTGCAAATGATCCTGTGATCTCTAATGGCAGTTTCTGCAGTGGTTTTATTCACTCGATCAGTGCAAAGCATAATCATTGCTGGAAACATCTGCAGAAGCATGTGCATAATGGAGAGGCATCAAATCAATGAGTCAAAACATTAGAAAATAAAAAGCCGGCTGAACAAAGCATACCAAAATTGTATCGTCTATCACCTAATACTAGTTTTCCATCCTCCTTATTGAAATAATATATCTGCTGGCTGCTTAGTACTCTGCTGCCTGCTTCTTTTTCATGTTCTCAAAGTGTTTTTAGGGAAGCAGTCAGAATATAGCCACAGAAACACAAAACAGCCACTGCAAAAAGAACAAAGGGGAGGGTTGCAAGGGGGGAAATCCTTGTGCCAGATCTACCATATCTATATGAGCCTACCCTACAACCTGATAGCACTACAATGCATGCTTTTCAACCCCTGCTCATTCTTCTTCTTACATTTATATCTCACCTTTCCACCAAGAAGCTGAAGCTGGGGCACATCATTTTGCTCCTCTTCATTTTATCCTCACAACAACCTTGTGGGGTAGGTTAGGCTGAGAAAGAGTGACTGGCCCAAGGCCGCCCAGTGAGCTTCAAGGTTTTGTGGGGTTTTGAATCCTGGTCACCTAAATCCTAGTCCAACAATCTAACCACCACACTGACTATTGGATCACTGGAAGCTGCTGGCAGGGGTCTGGAAATTTCAGGAAGACTTAGGACAAGTTGAATACAGTGGTACCTCGGTTTATGAACACAATTGGTTCCAGAAGTCTGTTCATAAACTGAAGCGTTCATAAACTGAAGCGAACTTTCCCATTGAAAGTAATGGAAAGTGGATTAATCTGTTCCAGACGGTCCGCGGAGTACTCAACCTGAAGCGTACTTAACCCGAAGCATGGGTGTAATTGGTTCTGGAAGTCTGTTCATAAACTGAAGTGTTCATAAACTGAAGCGAACTTTCCCATTGAAAGGCATGGAAAGTGGATTAATCCGTTCCAGACGGGTCCGCGGAGTACTCAACTGAAGCGTACTTAACCCGAAGCATGGGTGTAATTGGTTCCGGAAGTCTGTTCATAAACTGAAGTGTTCATAAACTGAAGCGAACTTTCCCATTGAAAGTAATGGAAAGTGAATTAATCCGTTCCAGACGGGTACGTGGTGTTTGTAAACCGAAAATCCGTAAACCGAGGTGTTCATAAACCGAGGTTCCACTGTAGGACATTATGGACACAGAGAGTGCAGGAACATCACACCCGCACACCCACACCCCATAATGGTTGGTTCTTCCCTCATCTAAAGCAGCCTACCCCAGCAAGTTGTCCTCTAGCCACTTTGGATAACAACTCCCATAAGTGCCAGCTAGCATGGAGAAAATGGTCAGATAAATATTTTTCTCCCTCTCTCATAATACTAGAACTTGGGTACAACCAATGAAGCTGTTGGAAGATTCAGGACAGACAAGAAAATGAACTTCTTCACACAGCGCATAGTGAAATCAAGGAATTTGCAACCCACAAGAGGCAAGGATGGCCAGGAACTTGGGTGGCTTCAATAGTGGGTTAGACAAATCTATGGATGAAGGACAAATCTATGGACTAGATAAATCTAAGGAGGCCATCAACAGCTACCAACCTTGATGGCTAATTTCTGCCTCCACCACCAGAGACAATGTGCTTTTGATTTTCAGTTGCTGGAAACCACAGGAGAGGGAGAGCGATGTTGCTCTCAGATCCTGCTTACAGGCTTCCCATAGGCAATTGGTTGGCAACAGTGAGATCAGGATGTTGGACTAGATGGGCCTCTGGGCTGATCCAGCAGGGGGCTTCTTAAGCTGATACAGTGGCAAATGACAAGAGAGGGAGAAGGTGAGCAGGTGGGAGAAGATCAGGGCAGGCATGTAGCAAGGGAGGGGCAAAGGGGGCGGTCCGCCCCTAGCTCCACCACTCGGGGGGGCAGCGCCCCCGGCCTGCCCCTCACTTCCTCCACCTGAGCAGGAAGAAGCAGAGCGCGCTACGGAGTGGGTTGCCAGGTGGCGGTGGTGGCATTCCGCGAGGAAGCCTCTCTACGGCTTGTTCGTGGTTTGTCGCCACCGTCGCTGCCCGGCAACCCACTCCGTAGCACGCTCTGCTTCAGCAGACCAGCAGCGCCAACCCGGACGGACTTGTTCTTGTACAGACATGCACAACGCATGTGTCAGGACGCATGCACGCTGTGGAGCGACGCCCCTCCCCTTGGCAGCCTGGGCAGCCAAGCAGCACCGTTCGCCACTGGATCAGGGTGCTGGGGTGGCACTTGGGGGTGGCTGTGGTGACAGCAGAACATATTGTGCCTGCATCTCTTGAGCACCCTGGATTTTTGCCTGACTATGTCCCAGGTATTGGCACCCCACCAGGAGGTATCTATATTTCTCATTTCCTCCTGTTTTTTTCCCTTTTCTTTTTTAACCTGCACCTTTGGGGGGGGGGGATGATTGCTGGCGCCTGAAAATAGAAAGAGTGGCAGGAGGCTTGGTGAAGAAAGTGATACCTTCATCCCAGTGACACATAATGCATTCTTCTCCTCTGAGGAATATGTGACACCTACATTTCCCCCCCCCCCAATGGCTCAGCTATTGGGTTTGGCTTTTTGAAAGCAGAAATCTGACTCCAGCAGAAGAGACATCTGAAGCTGTCTTTCCCGCCCCGCCCTTGCATTTTCAATAGCTCGCCCTCATTTTTTACATACCATTTCGCTATCGATTCAATATTTTTATACACCATAAGGGGCACTTTGCAACCAAAGACTGAATTAGCAGATGAAGTATTCTTTATTAGTGGCTATCTGATGGAAAATCATGTCAGTTTTCCATTTAAGAGATGGATCATCGTTATTCGGCGACTGGCTCAATTTCGTCATGATTAAATATCGTCAGCCTGAGGCCTGCTCTCAATAGCTGCGATCTGGAACTCGGCTGCAGCTGACAAGGCTGCTGGGTATAAGCCACAGAATATACCAGGTGAACGACTTGGTACCTATTGAGCACCTGCCTCTTGGCAAAGCTTGATTTGCCTGTACACAATGTGTAAAATGGCTTTGACCTCTCTTCTAATCCCAGTCAAGATGCATTCTGTGAGAATTTGTTTCAGCTTGTCTGGAATAAAAATATGGGTGGCATAGGATTGAATTTGTTTTGTTTTGTGCTTCTTGCTCGTATTATGTAGAAAGCCACCTAAATACGTGGCAAAAAGAAAAAGTTGAAACCCTCCACAAATGTGCTGTCCTGGGCAGGGCTGCACCAGTGTGAGAGGTTTTTTCCAGCAGGAAAGGACCTTGAGTGTCCCACCAACTGGTCTTTATATTATGCATTCATGATTACTTGTCTTCTTGATGCTTGTTGGCATCTACCTGTCTTGGGAGACAATGGAGTGGCCTTCAGGGGTGAATTCAAACCACTGCATTAGCAGCACCAAAGTGACCTCCCTGGGGTGCAAGCCTGGGTAGTGTGTACAGAGGTCCTTGGCTGCCCAGATGACAAGACACCCCCCCCCCAGCCTCACTGATGTGGTCCAAAAGAAAGCACAGCAATATGTTTTGCAGCAGCTTGGCTGCAGGAGTTGCCCGAAGGAGGAACACAAGGCACCGTCCAACCGTCTTAGGGAATCCACTCTGGATTTGTGTAGGGTTTACTCCTTAGCCGTTTGTTCTCCCAGCAGAGGTTTAGTTTCAGAGTTTCCCTTCTCCCATGTTGTTGAGCCCCGCCTGCCCCTCATTCCCCTCTACAGCATGTGCAAAAACGACCTTCTTGCCGTTGGACCCACTATTGGTCTCATCCTCTGAATCTGCCGGAGCCTGTCTTTGCATGCAGGGGAAGTCCCTGACTCACTGAGGGTTTGAGACCCATTAGCTATCCTCACCTCGTTTAGCCAGCCAGTTGAAGCAATCCCTGGCATGTGACCACTGTTGCATGCTGACAGCTTCTAGGAGCCACAGGTGAGAGCTGACGGTAAGGTGGGGACCAAAAGTGGACAAACGACCCCAGAAGGAGCATGATATGTCCCCCACCAGAGGTACTACTGCTCCCCTTACACCCCTCCTCTAATACCCCTCTGGGGCAGTTATACAGGACAATGATGATATGCATGGGTTAATTAAGTAGGAGTGGCTTGCCTGTATGTGTGTGCATGGGGGGAGTGCATGAGAATGTGTGGGATGGCCTCACCTACGTCTGGCTTGTGTCCAATTATGAATGCTACCAACACAGGTGGGGCTGTGGTGTAAACCACTGAGCCTTGGACTTGCTGATGGGAAGGTCGACGGTTCAAATCCCCACGATGGGGTGAACTCCCGTTGTTCCGTCCCAGCTCCTGCCAACCTAGCAGTTTAAAAGCACGTCAAAGTGCAAGTAGATAAATAGGTACCGCTCCGGTGGGAAGGTAAACAGCGTTTCCGTGCGCTGTTCTGGTTTCGCCAGAAGTGGCTTAGTCATGCTGGCCACCATAGCTGCCAAGTTCTCCCTTTTTTAAAGGGAAATTCCCTCATGCTGAATAGGCTTCCTCGCGAGAAAAGGGAAAACTTGGCAGCTATGCTGGCCACATGACCCGGAAAAACTGTCTGCGGACAAACATTGACTCCCTCAGCCAGTAAAGTGAGATGAGCGGCGCAACCCCAGAGTCGTTCACGACTGGACTTAACTGTAAGGGGTCCTTTATCTTTACCTTTTACCATCGAACTGATAAGTGTTAGCCACCTTGCTTTTGAGCAGCATGGGAACAGGGAAAGGAAGTGGTCACAACCAGGCCATTCTATTTAATATGTAGACAATGCCGTAATCCCGATTGCTGCAAAGGAATTTGGAATTCAGCCTCGCATCCCGGAAAATTAATAATGCTGAGAACATCCTGATGGCCAAATGAAGTCAATGGACGGCTCAGGTCTTCAGCATTTCTTCGAGTCCATTCCTGAGCAACAGCTGCTTGCTAATGCAACCACGCAATGCTTTATGACAAGATGTCAGCTGTGCACATTAAATGGAATATCTGGCAAGGTGACTTCTGAGCAGAGTCCCGGACACTGGACACATTCCGCACATGGCAATCAATAGGAGAAATTCAGCCATACATATGAGTGATTGGGTCTGATGCAAACTGAACTCTCAATGATGCCGTTGGTTTTTTTTGTTTGCTGGCAGAACAACTGCAACACCAGCACACTCAACTGAACCAAGCACAGTTGCATCAAGGAAGCATCAGTTGGCAATTAAGTGCGGGTCTCAGCCATCCCATGGTTTTAAGAAATATGTCAAATTTGGCACTTTCCACTCTGGCAGAATCAGTGTAGCCACGTGTCATCTGCTAAAAATATTGTTTTTTGCTGGCCCAGCTTTCTGAGCAGAATGAGGCTCTTCTACCTAGCTAGCTAGCCTTTTTTTATTTTATTTCTGCCAATGTGCCTGATCCATCATTACTCTGAGGTAGGGCTGGGAGGTGTCTGGTTTTCAACATCATGAAACACTGTGATATAATAATAATAATAATAATAATAATAATAATAATAATAATAATAATAATAAATTATTTATACCCCGCCCATCTGGCCGGGTTCCCCCAGCCACTCTGGGCGGCTTCCAAAAAAACAGAAATTCTAAAATACAGAAATCCATCAAACATTAAAAGCTTCCCTAAACAGGGCTGCCTTGAGATGCCTTCTAAAGGTCTGGTAATTGTTCTCTTTGACCTCTAGTGGGAGGGCATTCCACAGGGTGGGTGCCACTACCGAGAAGGCCCTCTGCCTGGTTCCCTGTAACTTGGCTTCTCGTAATGAGGGAACCGCCAGAAGGCCCTCGGAGCTGGACCTCAGTGTCCGGGCAGAACGATGGGGGTGGAGACGCTCCTTCAGGTATACCGGACCGAGGCCGTTTAGGGCTTTAAAGGTCAACACCAACACTTTGAATTGTGCTCGGAAACGTACTGGGAGCCAATGTAGGTCTTTTAGGACCGGTGTTATGTGATCTCGGCGGCCGCTCCCAGTCACCAGTCTAGCTGCCGCATTCTGGATTAGTTGTAGTTTCCGGGTCACCTTCAAAGGTAGCCCCACGTAGAGCGCATTGCAGTAGTCCAAGCGAGAGATAACTAGAGCATGCACCACTCTGGAGAGACAGTCAGTGGGCAGGTAGGGACTCAGCCTGCGTACCAGATGGAGCTGATAAACAGCTGCCCTGGACACGGAGTTGACCTGTGCCTCCATGGACAGCTGTGAGTCTAAAATGACTCCCAGGCTGCGCACCTGGTCTTTCAGGGGCACAGTTACCCCATTCAGGACCAGAGAGTCCTCCACACCCGCCCGCCTCCTGTCCCCCACAAACAGTACTTCTGTCTTGTCAGGATTCAATCTCAATCTGTTAGCCGCCATCCATCCTCCAACCGCCTCCAAGCACTCACACAGGTCCTTCACCGCCTTCACTGGTTCTGATTTAAAAGAGAGGTAGAGCTGGGTATCATCAGCATCCTGATGGACACCCAGCCCAAACCTCTTGATGATCTCTCCCAGCGGCTGCATATAGATGTTAAAAAGCATGGGGGAGAGGACAGAACCCTGAGGCACCCCACAAGTGAGAGCCCAGGGGTCTGAACACTCATCCCCCACCACCACTTTCTGAACACGGCCCAGGAGGAAGGAGCGGAACCACTGCATGACAGTGCCCCCAGCTCCCAAGCCCTCTAGACGGTCCAGAAAGATGTTATGGTCGATGGTGTCAAAAGCCGCTGAGAGATCCAGCAGAACAAGGAAACAGCTCTTACCTTTGTCCCTAGCCCGCCGGAGATCATCGACCAGTGCGACCAAGGCAGTTTCAGTCCCATGATGAGGCCTGAATCCTGACTGGAAGGGATCCAAATGGTCCGCTTCTTCCAGGCGTGCCTGGAGTTGTTCCGCAACCACTCGCTCAATCACCTTGCCCAAGAATGGAAGATTTGAGACTGGGCGATAGTTGGCCATATTGGCCGGATCTAAAGATGGTTTTTTAAGAAGCGGTTTAATAACCGCCTCTTTCAGCGGGTCTGGGAAGGCTCCCTCATGGAGAGAAGCATTTACCAACCTGCGAAGCCCATCGCCCAGCCCTTCCTGGCTAGCTTTTATAAGCCAGGATGGGCAAGGATCAAGGTGGTTGGTTTCATTCGTCTAAGCAGCCTGTCCACATCCTCGGAGGTAACAGATTGAAATTGATCCCACAAAACTTGACTAGACAGGACTCTAGCACTCCCCCGCCCCGGCCCTGCTCCCACGGTGGAGTCTACCTCTTCCCGAATCTGAGCGACTTTATCTGCAAAAAACTTTGCAAAATCATTGCAGGAGATCATGTGGCCCGTACTGGGCCCGGATGGAGCAGGTGGTTCCGCTAAATTGCGAACCACCTGGAAGAGTCTCCTGCTGCTGTTTTCTGCAGATGCGATGGAGACGGTGAAGAAGGTCCTCTTCGCCGTCGCCATTGCCACTTGGTAGGCTCGAAGTTGAGCTCTAGCCCGTGTCCGGTCCGATTCAAAATGAGTTTTCCGCCACCGGCACTCTAGCCGTCTCAACGACTGTTTCATTGCCCTCAGCGCCGGGGAAAACCACGGGGCTGTCCGGGCTCCATGCAATCTGAGAGGGCGCTTCGGAGCCAGACAGTCAATAGCGCTGGTTAACTCCGCATTCCAGCGGGCCACCAGGGAATCAGCTGAAAGGCCATCGACATGGGATAAAACATCCCCTACCACTCTTTGGAAGCCAATTGGATCCATTAAGTAGCGGGGGCGGACCATCCGAATCGGTCCCACCTCCCTGCAGAGGGGAAGGGTTGCGGAGAAGTCCAGTTGCACCAGAAAGTGATCTGACCATGGCACTTCTTTTGTTTCGCTTTTACTTAATGTCAGATCACCAACATCCATAGAGGTAAACACCAAGTCCAAGGCATGTCCGCGACTATGAGTTGGGCCAGACTTATTCAGAGACAGCCCCATGGTGGCCATGCTTTCCACAAAGTCCCGAGCGGCTCCTTGTAAGGTCGTGTCGGCATGGATGTTAAAATCCCCTAAGACAACCAAGCTACCGTGTTTCCCCTTTTTTAAGACACCGTCTTATAACTTTTTTTCCTCAAAAACACACACGGTGTCTTATATTCAGGGGATGTCTTTTTTTAATTAATCTTACTGTTTTTATTACAGTACCTTACAGCTGTTCTGGTCTTTGTGTATCTACAAAAGAACTTGAACTTAGCTTGGTAATATATGGGAAGCCAGAGCAGGTGGAGAGCATGCAACACTGTCCAGGACAGGGGTCAGCAAACTTTTAATGTGGGGGGCCGGTTCACTGTCCCTCAGAATCTGTGGCGGGCTAGACCGTGTGCGCGCACATACACATACGCCCATGCCTTCCTTCCCTCCCCGCGTTCAGATGGAGCAGGCTGGGCTAAGGAGGGGGCACCCCGTCGGCGCTGGGTCTCGGCTTGTGCTGAGGGGCCGCAGCCACCCTGCCAGGAAGGGTGTCCATGACCATGCTGCTAAAGTGCCACCGCCAAGCAGCACAGAGGAGTCCTCCTCCTCCTCTTACTCCTCCTCCTCCCTCCTCGCAGGCTCTCTGCTTCCGTGGTGCTGCTGGGCTCTCCGAGCGCTCTGCGCTGCAGCAGCCGCCAGTTCTGGGCTGCGGGGTGGCAGGCCTCCTCAGCCGGGCCAGGCAGAGGCCCGGCTGCTGGCTCAGGTGCTCCGCCCGGGAGGGTCGCCTCCGCTACCTCTGCTGCCAGGTCAGGTCCCCGCCGTAGCTGCAGACTTACCGCGGGGGCCGCCTGCGAAGCGCCGCACCGAGGCTCCCCGGGAGAAGGCACGCGGGGAGCGGATTCCGACCTCGGTGATGTCAGGCGCGCGCCAGTCCCCTGAGCCGAAGCGCAGCTCGGGGTACTGGCGGCAGCAGCGGGGCTTCCTTGGGGAAGGCAGGCAGGCAGGCAGGCAACAACAGTCCCGGAGCCGAAACTCAGCGGGCGCTGCTTGCCGCCTGCCTGCCTTCCCCGCCAGTCCCCCGAGCCGAAGCGCAGCTCGGGGACTGGCGGCAGCAGCGGGGCTTCCTCAGATCGGGTCGGCGCTTATCGAGGAGCCGGTCTGCAGAGTCAGCGGCCAGCAGCGCTGCACAGAGCATCGCCTCCTCAATCCAGCACGGCGTTGCTGGGCGCTGACTCTGCAGACCGGCTCCTCAATCCAGTGCTCCGCGCAGCACTGATCAGCGCCGACCCGGCAGGCCGCCGGATCAAGGAAGCGGCCTGCCGGGTCGGCGCCCAGCACCGGATCGAGGAAGCTTTGGGGGTGGGGGGAGGAAGAGGAAAAAGGTGCCGGCGGGGAGGGAAAACGCGTGAGTCCTCTCCCCTTTCTTTCCTGTTTAGCCTGCTTGCGGGCATTTTATAGGAACAAACAATGTGAAAAGAAAAAGAGGCAACGAGCCCAGTCAGCGGTGTCTCTCCCTCCCTCCAACTCCCCCCCCCACCAAATGGAACTTCCCGACACCCCCCCCCATAACTTTTGGCCAGAGGCGTCCTCGGGCCCCGTTCCCACCTTCCCTGCTGGGCGCCTGCATGTCTTATTTTCGGGGTATGTCTTATATTTTTAAAATCTTAAAAATCCTGCCATGGCTTACTTTATGACTATGGCTTAAAAAGGGGGAAACACGGTAGGTGTCTCCAGGAGCACATCCGACACGACCTGAAGCAGCTCGGGCAGGGAATCCTTGGTGCAGTGGGGAGGTCGGTACACCAAAAGGAATCCTGTACTGCCTCTATTGCCCAACTTCCAGAACATGCACTCAGAGAACTGGGTCTTCCCAATAGGACGCCTGGTGCAAACTAATGACTTCCTAAAAATCACTGTAACCCCCCCTCCCCGCCCAGATGGCCTGGGTTGCTGTGCATAAGAGAAACCTGGTGGGCAAGCAGCGCCAAGAACGGGCCCATCGGCTTCCTCCAACCAGGTCTCTGTCACACATGCCAGGTCAAATCCTCGATCCACAATCAGGTCGTGAATGGCGGTGGTCTTATTCATCATCGACCTGGCATTGCACAGCAGCACCTTCAGGTCATGTGGGTATCCCTTGCCTATTCCAATATCCGTCTGGTCAGGACCAGACCTGGAGGCAGGGATAGTCCTCAGACAACGACTAAGTCTGCCTCCTCGGTAATGACATGGTCTGGTCTTAGCGTAACTCCTCCTCCTACCCGTGACCACTGAGATCGGTTGTTCCAGTGCGCCCCCCCCTGTGGAATCTGCCCCAGCCATTTTGCTTGCTGGGACCCCCTCCCGGGCAGCCCTGACCCCTCCCCTTAAAAACAAAATAAAACCTCTGTAAAAAACAGCAAAGAACGCAACAAAAGAAGAACACAAAAAAGACAATAAAACAATAAAACCAAAAACAATAAAAATTACAAATACACTAAAATTAACAGATTCCCACACCCAACTAAATGTCCCTCCCACCTACCACCCCAAACACAATAAAACAATAAAACAAAAAACAATAAAAATTACAAATACACTAAAATTTAACAGATTCCCACACCCAACTAAAAATCCCTCCCACCTACCACCCCAAAGAAGATAAAAACATAAAAAATTCTTTTAAAAGCATTTTAAAAAGAACTCTGTGCTGTTTCAAGTTCCCCTGGGCAGCACCAGCAGCAGAGCAGCGGCAGCAGTCCTTTATGAGGCCTTCCAGGCCCCGCCCTAGACCAGGTGGAAGGAGGCAGGGACAGGGCCTGTGGGCACTCACAGCAGGAGAGAGTCCTGGGCAGCACCAGCAGCAGAGCAGCGGCAGCAGTCCTTTATGAGGCCTTCCAGGCCCCGCCCTAGACCATGTGGAAAGAGGTAGGGACAGGACCTGTGGGCACTCACAGCAGGAAGAGTCCTGGGCTGTATACCAATATACCAATATATCATGGTATCTGAAATGAGGATGGGGCATCAGCTGGCTTCTGGTGGTTTTTCCCACATTGTGATTTTTGCATCACACACATATCATGATTCACAGGCCAAGTCAAAAATTATCACAAGGTGGACTCCAAACCGGTTTTGGATGATATATCGCCCAGCCCTAACACACATCATGATTTGCAATATAGTGCCAGGTCAAAAATTATGAAACCTGTATTACGAGATGGACTTCAAACTGGTTTTTGGTCAATATATCTATATATCACCCAGCCGTACTCTGGAGAATTGTAGGAAATTAAGCAGGTACCTAGACTGAGCTGTCCAATGTTACTTGGGGCAATGTCACTAAATCAAGCCCACCATGGCCAGTTGACAGAAGAGGGGAGCCACTACAGAATACTTCGATCAGGAATATCTATCTGCATTTGAGTGCTTATTCTGGTAAGCCAGAATAATTTTAGTTACTACCAACCTGGGAAAACTTTTCAATTTAGGATTTGCTTTATATACAGTATTCAGTTGTGAATGAGAGGTTGGATTTAGATCAGGGGGCAGGGAACCTCTTTCATCTTAAGGGCCACATTTACTCCTGAGCAACCTCCCAGGGGTCACATGCCAATGGTTGGTTGGGCCAGAGGCAAAAATGCATGGAGCAATTAATATGTGGAATGGTCTCCCCCGGGAGGTTGTGGACTCTCCTACCTTGGAGGTTTTTAAGCGGAGGTTGGATGACCATTGTAATGAATGCTTTGGATCAGATTCCTGCATTGCAGGGGGTTTGACTAGATGTACAGAGGAGGGCAACCAAGATGATTACGGGTCTTATGAAGAACAGCTGAGGGAGCTGGGTATGTTTAGCCTGGAAAAGAGGAGAGATGATAAGCATCTTCAAATATTTCAAGGGCTGTCACACGGAAGCGTGAATATGCTTGTTTTCTTCTGCTCTGGAGGGTAGGACTCAAACCCATGGATTCAAGTTACAAGAAAAGAGATTCTGACTAAACATCAGGAAGAACTTTCTGACAGTAAAAGCTGTTCCACAGTGGAATGGTCTTCCTTGGGAGGTTGTGGAGTCTCCTTCCTTGGAGGTTTATAAGCACTAGTTGGATGGCTGTCCATCATGGATGCTTGAGTTGAGATTCCTGAATTGCAGAGGGTTGGACTAGATTGACCCTTGGAGGTAACTTCCAACTCTACAATTCTATGATTCTATGTACTTTATTTTTACCTTTGTAAGCTAGTACCCACTCGCACACACATCTCTATCCTCCATCAAGTGCTTTGGCAGGAGCTGGGACCGAGCAATGGGAGCTCACCTCGTCGTGGGGATTCAAACCGCCGACCTTCCGATCGGCAAGCCCAAGAGTTCTCAGTGGTTTAGACCACAACGCCCTTCCAACACATACAAAAACATAATAAAACATAAACATTGGGGGGAAACCCTTCCCTATACAGTATTACCTTCGCTCTGGGGTCGGATAAGTCTATGCCCTCCAACATTTCTCCAATGAAAATAGGGATATCCTAAGGCAAAGTGGGACATTCTGGGATCGAATCAGAAACTGGGATGGCTTCTCTAAATCAGGGACGTCCCTGGAAAATAGGGACACTTGGAGGGTCTGAACCTGGGACCTTCTGCACCTAAGCAGGTCCTCAACCACAACATTACAGGCCCATCCCTTGAAGTTATGTGCTGTAGCTACTGCATTATTTTCTACAAGGGCTGTGTGACATGCGGGTGACACACACTAGTTCCCCAGAAGTCACACCTCGGGAAATTGTGTCCAATTGAGGCTTGTCAGAGTGCGAACATGTCCATTCATTTATCTCCCCCCCCCAATAGGAGCACTGGTGTTACACCAGTATTGCGCTGCAACCACAATTGCCGCTTGAAGCATGAAGCAGTTCTCAGAAAGGTTGCTATTACCATATCCTTGAAGACATGTGAAAAATTGCATCTACCAGGAAGTGGTGAATAATGATCTTTACCACATGACAGGCCATTCCCGAGACCATTTGCAATGTAAAAAGAGCTGTGGCCAGTGAGGTGGTGTGCCAGGACAGAAGAGACTGCCAACACCGAGCATAGACTGACCATGAATAGGGCTGGTCCATGGCACTTTTGCATATTTTTACCCTTACTTCCCTTCCATTTCTGCATTGATCATTTTTTTTAATAATAATAAAACAAACCTATTTTAAATGTATTTAAATGTTCCCCAGTGGCAAACATACTGGTGAAGCAAAGCCCAACAACCAGATTGTACTCTCTGCTCAGGAGTTGGTTAGCAGAGGGTTCAGTCCTGCTCAGTTTGACTGTATGCACCTGAAAGCCCTTTTGCAAGAAACTCCATGCTGTTCTTTAAGCGCCTGAAAACTGGAGGTTCGAGGAGTAGCGCGAGCTGTTTGAGAGCCCTTGTGCAAACAGCTCCTCTGAAAACTGGAGTTTTAAAGAATGCCATGGGGCTGCTTGCAAAAGGGCTTTCAAGTAGCCTCACACTGTGTGTCAAAGTCCCAACAGTTGGGCTGTCAAAGAGGAGCATCACCTGACATCGCTATGAAAAGGATTTGGCCCACTGACCAGAAAAGGTCCTCACCCTTGTCCTAAACCAAACCAAACCAAAACAACATAAAAACAAGATGTAGGCTTCAAAATTGGTGTGAGGAGGAAAGGGGAGGATGACACCTTTCCCAGCTCAGTCTGGCAACCTGGTGGAATATGCAGTGGTCCAAATAGGTTGTGTGAGTCAAACTCTGTTTTAAAGGCTTGTTCTCTCTCTCTCTCTCTCTCTCTCTCTCTCTCTCTCTCTCTCTCTCTCTCTCTCTCTCTCTCTCTCTCCCTCCCTCCCTCCCTCCCTCCCTCCCTCCCTCCCTCCCCCACCACCAGGTTCGGGTTAGCTGAGCCAGCAGTAGCCTCACTCCTTCCTTTCTTTTAAAAATATTTTTTTATTTTTTTATTCCTTTAACATCACTCTCAACATTACAATACCCAACAATACATCTTTTAGCTCTGCCGAGGTTTCAACTTCCCTCCCTCCCTTCAACAGGTAGTCTATTTCAAATCCAATCGTGCATTAAATTTTTTATCTATAGTCCACATTGTAGGATTTATTTCAATCCTGCTAGTGTCTTCAAATTTTTGCAATTATCATTTAAATATACGATAAATTTACTCCAGTCCCTTTGGAATTTCTGGCCATCCTGGTCTTGGATCCTGCAAGTCAATTTGGCCATTTCCACATACAGTGGAACCTCAGTTTATGAACACCTCATTTTACGAATTTTCGGTTTACGAACGCCGCAGACCCATCTGGAACGGATTAATTCACTTTCCATTACTTTCAATGGGAAAATTCGCTTCAGTTTATGAACGCTTCAGTTTATGAACAGACTTCCGGAACCAATTACACCCATGCTTCAGGTTAAGTACGCTTCAAGTTGAGTACTCCGCGGACCCATCTGGAACAGATTAATCCACTTTCCATTATTTTCAATGGGAAAGTTTGCTTCAGTTTATGAACGCTTCAGTTTATGAACAGACTTCTGGAACCAATTGTGTTCATAAACCGAGGTACCACTGTATTCCATCATCTTCGTCTGAGCAGTAGGCTCACTCCTAAACCCAAGCTACTTTAAGCCACCATACAGTCTGTCAGCTTCCAAATTTAGGATCTTTGATGGTCCATAAGCCAGTATTTCTCAGAAGAGAGTTTCCTGAGAAGAACTGTTGGATAATTCCACTACCCTCCAAGAAGGTTTGGTGAAATGGCTCTGCTCACTGCCGCCTCCTTGAATGCACCACCCAGAAATAGCATGAAGAATTTGGGGAGGCCACTTTCGCTGAACCCTAATCTAGAACAAATGACAATATAATGCACCGATATGGAGAAATCACTGCTGTAAATCATCCTGTTGAAAATGGGCTCCTACAGTAACCTCACGCACTCTGGAGTTCATCGCATCTGATACATAACAAATAACCACATGCCTTATTAAAGCATTTGGTTAGCATACAGTCCATTTTCTGCCTCCACAAGTAAATTATAGACTTACAAAGCACCAGTGTCGCCCAGTGGAAAAATGCAAATTGTCCCAGCCTTGTGGCAAGATTTACAACCTTCCTCTAAGTGGGATATTTATTATTTAGCCTAACGGAGCCCATGAAGGGACCTTGCAAACGCCGCCAGTCCAGAGGCACAAGAGGGATATTCAGCAGAGTGCTGGGAATGTTAAAAAAAGCCCTGCGCCGAGAAGATCACTCATATGATCAGTCCTATCATCACATTTGGTGATGAATGCTCCCAAAGGAGTCACAATTCAGCCGGAAAGATGAAGAAGCCCATTATATTTACTGGTAATTTTTTAAAAAGAGAGGGGGGGGAAGCAAACAGAAGCCAAAAAAAGACGGCACATTTGCTATATCCAGATATTCAGTGTGTCTGTATGTGTGCATGTTTCAGTAAATACATATGCACCTTATGAGCAGCTTGTCAAGCCATGTATATTTCATGGCCTGTTAAAAACATCTTTGACCGGAGAGCTGCAATATGTAATGTCAGCAGAAACTCTCTTTTGCCCAATGCATCACAATGCATCTCCCCCTCTGATCATGCGCCGAGCGTAGATGGTGCTCACATCATATAATTTTTAATGTCTTTAGCCATCGTCAGCTTTGTATTCTGATAGCCCCTTCAGGCTATATGTGTGTCAATGGCAGCTGTGAGCAAAGAAGGGAGGAACTTCTGTTCAGGCAGTTACGGTAGCTCGGCATGGAAATCTGCTCCTGCTGCTGGGTTAAACATTCCCCCTCAAACAGTGCATCTGGTTGCACTCTGTTGTTTTATTTCCCCCCTCCCCCCTCAGATGGATTTATGAGATGCAAAAAAAGGACATGTTTTTTACAAACTGAACTACGCAAAAAAAAAAAAAAGGCTGTTCTTTCCCAGAAATCTGGTGCAAGGCGTAAGGCATAAAAGCTTTGGGGGAAGACCACATCCCCACTAAAATGGCCGCAGAACTTATTTCATGTGCCCTGTTTAAGAGAGCTTGGGCGCTGGGACGGAAGGCGGGGCGCTGCGCGGCAAAGCGAGCCATTCTGCATGCTGCAAGCCATTCTGCACGACCTGCTCGAGACTGCCCTGAAAAGCCTACTGGATCAGGCCAATGGCCTATCCAGTCCAGCACCCTGTTCTCACAATGGACAACCCAAAGGAGGGCCTGAGCACAGGAGCAACTCTCCCCTCCTGTGGTTCCCAGAAACTGACACTCAGAAGCATTACTGCCTCCAACTGTGGAGGCATACCTGCCAAGTTCCTCTCTGAAAAATAAGGGACCGGACCGAAAGTAGCATACCGGAAGTAGCGCAGCGGCCATTTTGGAACTGGGCGGAGCATGCTCAGAAGTGAATTTTGATGCTGCTGTGCCCAGTTCCAAAATGGCTGCCACACCAGAAGTCGATCTGCAGCCATTTTGTAACTGGGCAGAGCAGCATCAAAAGTCGCTTCTGAGCATGCTCCGCCCAGTTCCAAAATGGCCGCCGCGCCAGAATAAACTGGGGGGGGGACAAAAAAATCTGTTTTTTTCGGCTGGGGACAGCTGGAAAAACGGGGGTTTCCTGGGGAAAACGGGAGACTTGGCAGCTATGTGTGGAGGCAGAGCGTAGCTCTCGTGGCTAGTAGCCATTGACAGCCTTTCTCTTCCACAGACCTTTCTGATCCTCTTGAAAGGCAATATATATAATTGTCCAGTAGCACCTTAGAGACCAACTAAGGTTGTTCTTGGTATAAGCTTTCGTGTGCATGCACACTTCTTCAGATACATTGAAACAGAAGTCACCAGACCCTTATATATAGTGGGAGGGTGGGATGGGGTTTTTCTCAGAAGGGTCGTGGGAGATGGGTGATTGATTCAATGGGTATGATAAACCTGTTGATGACTGTTAACAACTGCAATTAGTCCTACAGGAAAAAGCAAGGAATAGTATGCAGATGATTACCATATGCAATGAGACAGGAATCCAATATCTCTATTAAGACCAGGGCTCTCCATAGTTTTCAGTTTAGTGATAAGTTGTAATTCAGCAACTTCTCTTTCAAGTCTGTTTCTGAAATTCTGATACCAAGAACAAGCTTAGTTGGTCTCTAAGCTGCTACTGGACACACACACACACACACACACACACACACACACACACACACACACATATACTGTGTCAGACCAACACAGCTACCTACCTGCTTCTTGAAAGGCATTCAAGTTGGTGGCCATCAATGGTTTATGTGGAAGTGTGTTCCATAGTTTCACCATGTGCCATAGCTGCCGAGTACCCCGTATTCCTCGGGAAACCCCCGTTTTTCCTTACCATTTCCCGGCGGTCTCCCATTTGAGCTCCTCTCCCGTAAATCTCCCTTAAATCCGCTCCTGCCGGCAGACATTTTTCTGGTGCCGGTTTGCCCATCTATGGGCACCAGAAAATGGCCGCTGCTGGCGCCGGAAATAGCTTATCTTCTACGCATGCCCGGCGGCCATCTTAGGGGTGGCCACATGGTGGCGGCCATCTTGGAGGTGGCCGCATGGCCACCCCTAAGATGGCCGTCGCCATGCGGCCACCCCCAAGATGTCTGCCGGACAACTTCCAGTGCAACTTCCGGTGCCACTGCTGCTTCTGATTCCGTATTTTTCTGCGGGAGACTTGGTAGGTATGCCATGTGCTATGTTAATAAGTTAATAAGAGCCAGTGTAGTGCAGTGCTTAAGAGCAGTGGGCTCGTAATCTGGTGAACCAGGTTTGATTCCTGCTCCTCCACATGCAGCTCCTGGGTGACCTTGGGCTAGTCACACTTCTCTGAAGTCTCTCAGCCTCACTCACCTTACAGAGTGTTTGTTGTCAGGGAGGAACGGAAAAGAGATTGTTAGCTGCTAGGGTAGTGATAAAGCGGCATATCAAACCCAAACTACTCTTCTTCTTCTTCTTCTTCTTCTTCTTCTTCTTCTTCTTCTTCTTCTTCTTCTTCTTCTTCTTCCTTTTTCCTGTCCTGAATCCCCCAATATTTCTTAACCCTATCTTTTCAGGGAGAAGAGCCCCTTCAGACCTTGCCCTGAATGTACAAAGGTCTGAAGAGGGGCCTGTATGGGATATGGAGGAAGGGCTTGTCTGTGCCTCTCTGCTTGAAGTTCTCATGTGTTCAAGCTCCCAAGAAGACATAAACCCTGAAAGTCCCTGAAAGCTGGTGCTCAGAAACATGCATTATGTTGTGCCTTTTTAAACTTAATATTATTATTTCTTTAGCTTTTATTCTGTTTTCGGTTTATGTTGATTTTAATTTCTGCACTCCATTTTTTGTAAGTCACTTTGCACTATAATGACTAGTAAGTGCAATAAATAACCATTCTTTTCTAAAATTTGCCTTTCTCAGTTTGGTTTGGTTTCACTTTTTGGGAAAGCATTTTGGCTTCCTCTTCCTCTTCGCTCCCTCCAGCAGTTTGCCCCAAGCACGCAATGCCGACTTCACACAAAACATTAGCAAACTCGTTGCGTGTGACATTTTCTATACATCCACCTGGTGGTTGGCATGCAAAACTCATCCCCTCTAGTCGGAACCATATTGTGATGATAGGAAAACATGGGCTGAAGAAGAAACCAAAATGCTTCTTCCCCAGCCACAGAAAGATGCTCTGTATGGCACACCAAGGCCAGCCTACTCATGTCGCAAGGTAAGGGGACTGCCTCAGGCAGCAGGATCCACTGGGGTGGCAGATCTCAATGTTGATCTTTCTTCCCCCCTTGTTCATAATGTAGCTCTTCCCTCACCCCTTCTTCTCTCTTGGTGAGGGGAGCATCGTTTTGGGATCTGCTTCAGGTGCTGATATGTCTTGCACCAGCCCAGTGGGACACCTGGCAGTGGGAAGAAACTGTGGGGATTAGCCAAGCCTTCCTTGTAAGAACAGACCAATGCTTGGTTCCATCTGACCCAAGCTTCTGAGCAAGTGCCCCACAATGCCAAGCCCTGACATTGGGCACTGCCAGTTTCGAAAAGTAAAGTGTATTTTTAATGATTCATTTTCTTAGTAATGCTTGCATGTTTCCCACAGGCATCAGGTTGGCCACTGTGAGAACAATATCCTGGCCTTATCCAGCAAACTCTTCTTGTGTTCTCACTCCAGGGTCCACTATTAATAATTTTCACATTTTCCTGCAGGGGTGCGAAACTTCAGGCCTGGGGCTTGAATGTGTAGCCCTCCAAACGCCTCTAACTGGCCACTGGGAATCTTCCCATACCACTCCCTTGCCAGCAACACCTTCTCTCTACTGGGATACACCAGCCCTGCTTCTCACCATCCTTGAATACTTTTGCCTGGCTGGGATGTGCCCTTGATCTCTGCTAATGCCTTTTGCTAACTGGGTGGAGGGTAGAGAGGGCTGTGTGTGTGTGGAAACTAGCCTGTGGCACAAAGGTAATATTTGCAAATTTTGTTCTGCTCACTGTTCCCTCTGGTCTTTGGCGTGTGGTCCTGGGAAAGCTACACGGAACAGAATGTAACCCTCGGACTGAAAAGAGTCTCTCGTTCCATATTTGCAGCAATATTTATAACGCAGCAGAGCTCTGTGCATTTGGGTGCTGCATTCTGCAGGAACTTAAGGGGAAGTGGCAGAAGACAGTGCAATGCATTCTTAAAATCCTGGAGGACTGATGCCAATATTGTCCTGAAGCTAAAATCCACACACACACCATATGACTTCAAACCGAGGATGGCTTTGCATGCCTGCCCTGCTGTGCCAACGTGAACATAAGGAAACCGGAAAGGAAGGAGGATGCAGCAATCTAATGATGCTCTGCAAAACATTGCCAGTGAAAAGCTCACTAGGGGGGAAAACCTGGAAGTTTAGAAGTCACAGGAAGTAGAGCAGCACAGCTTTGTGTTGCAGCTCCCCCTGCTGGGTGGGAAGCTAACATAATATGCTGCAGCTGCATCCTGTTTGTGTTGTTAACTCGGAAATCTCTCTCTTTCTCTGGGTTGTGTTCAACAAAATTTTACTCGGAGCAGAACCATTGCAATTAAGGAACCTAAACAAGTCATTTTCTTTAATTTCCATGGTTCTGCTCTCTGAGTATGACTAACATTGGTGGCGAAAACCCCCCGAGTTCAATAGGAACCATGGGTGCAGCCTTGAAATGTTGCTCCCATGTAAGACTGCACAGATTGAGCCCCCGTGATTTTATTTTCCATATGCCAGGAGAATCTAGATTCTCTTGCTTTCCAGGGGAACTGCAGGTGTACGGCACGTGCTAAAAATTAGGGCAGTTTCTTGGAGGCTAAATATAGCCTTTGACTGCTCCAATTTAGGAACCCAAGTCTAAGCAACATGCCTGCCTACTCATCTTACGACAACGTGTATCTTTTATTTAAACACTTTCCCCTCCCCCATGTGTTTCCAAGCTTAGATCAGTGATTCTGAGACTGTAGAGTCTGTGCGGGCTTGCCCATAGATGCGGAGACATTGTAAAGAATAGTGGGCATTCTCCTTGACTGCAATTGGACAAAATATCTATGAGCCTCGTACATTTAATGGTTTGGGGCAGGCACACAGGTGATGCTCAACGTGACAACATAAGAAGATCCATTGCCTGGACCAGGTCAAAGGCTCATCCAATCCAGCATCCTTTTCTTGCAGTGACCAACCCAGATGGTCAAGGGAAGCCAACAAGCAGGGCATGAATGCAACAGCACTCTCCGGAGTTAAGAGTTGCCAAGAACTGGTATTTAGAAGCATATTGCTTCTGACAGTGGAGGTAGACCATAGCCATTGAGAGACTTCATTAAAGGTCCATCCAGGCAAAGGTTGTGGAGCCAGCGTAGCCAGCAATCAGGGGTGATGGGAGCTGCAACCATTCTTACAAATGTAAGAAGAGGGCTACTAGATCAGGCCAAATTAACATCTCACCTGGTACCCTGTTCTCACAGTGGCCAACCAGAAGCCTATGGGAAGCTCACAAGCAGGATTTAAGTGACCGTGTTGGTCTGGATCGAAGTAAAATAAAAAAATTCCTTCAGTAGCACCTTAAAGACCAACTAAGGATTTAAGTGAAACAGCACTCTCAGCAATTGGCATTAAGAGGTATATTGACTGGAAACGGGGCCTAGGCATCATGTCTAGCAGCCATTGGTCCCCTTATCCTCCACAATTTGTCTAATCTGCTTTTAAAGCTATCCCAGTTGGTGGCCATCTAGTGGGGGTGAGTCCCATATAGCCTAATGATGTAGTGAAGTGTGCCTGTCTTGAGAACACTGCCTCTTTGCTGTGTGTGATTGTCCCACGGACTTTATGTTTGCAGACCCTCCAAGTGTCCCTATTTTCCAGGGACAGTCCTGGATTTACAGAAGCCGTCCCAGTTTCCGATTTGACCTTGAATGTCCCGCTTCTCCTTGGGACATCCCGATTTTCATCAGATAAATGTTGGAGGGTATGTGTTTGCTGGTGCTCACCACGTGACTCTCTGCCATTGGGTTCCGAGTGTCCATTTCTGATGGAGACTCATAGCATGATGGGGCAAGTCACATAAGAAGGACTTGCAAATGCTTCCCATTTTCTGTTGACATCCCTGTGGTGACTGTAATGTAAGATATAGAGATTGGGAACTACGGTACAATACACCCCCATTAGCACCAAAACCACCAGATCTCTCTATCCAGCCACTTGGTCTCTTGCCAGGACATGCTCCTTTCCCAAGGCCACCATAATTCACGCTCTCCTTGAGTACTTTTACCTAGCTGGAATGGATTGCTGGTGATAATGCTTCTTCCTTGCACGGATGGAGGGAAGAGAGGTGGAGGAATCTTTTGCAAAAGATTCCCTGCACCCGATCTAGCCTTACTCCTGAGTAAGTGCACTTAAACAGTTGCCGCTTTGGCCCCGTGGTCTAGGAAGCAGAGGACAAACTACTGGCAGCTTGCATTGTTGTGTATTTTGGCTGATAGAGCTGGTGGCCGCGCATGGATTTTTGTGACGGTTTTACTCTGTATTGTGGGGCATTACAGCACAGGGTGGCTGACTTGGATCAGGGAGAGCTGCGTTCAAATCTCAGTCCACTGGGTGATCTTCAGCCAGTCGCCACCTCTCTGCTTAGCCTACCTCAGAGGGCTGCGAAGAAGAAGACCAGATTGTTTGACACACCAGAGCTCGACTGGTGACATACCTTTGTAATCGGCAAATCGACATCTAAGCACCTCAAACAGACCAAGAACAATTCATTTTGCTCTTTTACCAAGCTGTTTCATGGGAGGCCAGGGACTAAAAAGAGGGTGTGAGAAGCTGAGCCCTTTCTCCTTCACCACAAAGAAATAAATGGCCTTCCCAACTGGAGTCCTGCTGTTGTAAACATGTCCTGTGGAGCAGAGGAGTCTTCCCACAGATGGACTCTTGATCTGCTCCACCTGGGCTCTTTGTATGACCTAACTTGCGTGTAGTGAGCTTGTCCAGTATACGGCAAGGATGAGGAACCAGTGGCTTTCTAGAAATTGTTGGACTCCAACTCCCATCAGCCCCAGACAGCCTGGCCAGTGACCATGGATGATGGGAATTGCAGTCCAGCAGCATCTGGAAGGTCAAAAATCCCCCCCCCAATAGCATATGGGAAGTTTGATGCCTCCCATCCACTGTGGCAAGATTGCATGTAGGTTACATTCATTCATCCAGAGTAAAATCTATTATAAAAGCATCGTCAGATGTTGACGTTCCAAAGTGTTTCATCTTCAACATTGTAAAAAGGAAACTAGCTCACTCTTTCTTTTTTAGACATTTAGGAAATATAACATTTCTCGAGTCTGATGAATGTGCTTCCACATGGGTTTAGATGTATTTCTTATAAGTAAGCAAGTTTCTCATCCATTCTTCATGTGTCTCCTTCTCTGCTGACATGATTATTTGCAATTAGCAGCTAGTTATGCATAAGAGAGGGCATACTAACTTCAACATCCCTACTTTTGAAAAATGTTTCCAGGGTGGTTTCATCTCATATCACCCAGTGAATGTAATAGGATGTTTCTGATATACTAAGTGAGCATGATGAACCAGGAACCTCAACACAAACTTCATTGTGATGAATGGAATTAGCTCACCCAGCAAACAACTTGTAGGAAAGACCTGTGATTTGTTGCTGTCATCATGTGGTTGTTACACCCACCCACACACCCCTCCCTGTGTCAGGACATTTAATTATGGGAAGTCCCTCTAATTGGAATGTATTCAGTGCTGCTGCTCCACTTGCACAACCCAATTGTACCCTCAAGCTCTCCTGAGGACTGGTGGATTCCCTGAAATGGATTGTTTTGGGAAGAGCACAGGAAAAGGAGAAGTCCCATTGCACGAGTGGAATTTCATTCATGCAGCACTGGATACAAACTCACGGTGTTTTGTTAAGACTTAGCCAAAATCCCTCTGCCCCGGGCACACAACTGGCTTCAGCGATGGGTTGTCTAGGGGTCCTCTAGCTTGGCACCAGCCAGGTAATGAGCTACCCAGAGTTCAATAGTCTTTGTTTCAACAGAGATCCATTCCCTAGATACAGCTCCTCCCACATAAGGCAAGGGGAAGGAGTCATCAAAGCAGACACGCCCTTTGTTGAGGGTTGAGCCACAGCCACTGAATCCCTAGCAAGGAAAAGAGGCCTATAAGCTGGGATTCGTATTTGCATTCCGGTGGCCTGTTATACCAACAGCATTTGTAGCTTGTGATAGTTGTATGGATTTACGATAAAGTTAGGAAAAGATGACACTCGGTTTACTTTCCCCCAATCATTATAACATGAGAAAGTGAGTGATTTTCTTTAAGCCATTAACATAACATCAATGCTTATTACAGCCAAACAGGGCTTTATGCCTTATGCCAGGTCCCTATGAGTACCAGGTCCACTTAAGAAAGAATAATGGGGAGAAAAGGAGAAGCTGATTTTCAGAAGAATTTTTTCCTGGAGAAATGCCCCGGGTGCTCAGTTTCAACAGCATCCCATTGACTGGATAACCTATGGATCTTAAACCAGCCCACGATACTTAGAAGCTGTATTGTTCTACTAAGTTAGGAAACAACTGGTGGTCCACTGGTGAGAGCTGTCAAGTTGGTGAGGTCAGGGATGGGACCTGTTTTGTGGTGGCCCCACATATCTAGATGAACCTCCCCAGGGAAATCCACACACCCACTTCTTTGTTGCCCTTCAGGAGAGTCTTGAAGACTTTCTGGTTCTTTCTGGCTCTTCTTACCTTCTTGTGAAATTTTTTAATGTTGCTCTATTGTAGTCGCTGCTTTAATTCAGGGGGTGGGGGTGGTGGTGGTTTTTGGTTTCTGTGTATAGTGTAAATTATCATTGATCGTGTTCTGAGCTCCTTTGGGAGAGCAGATACCCCAAAACACAGGCTAGTACAGTGGTACCTCTACTTACGAATAACTCTACTTACGAATGTTTCTACTTACGAATGGAGCTCCGTACGCCATCTTGGATGCGGTTTAGATAGGATTTTTTCTACTTACGAATTTTTTTTGATAAGGTTGCTTCTACTTACGATTTTTTTCCCCAATGCATTCCTATGGGATTCGACTTACAAATTTTTTCGACTTACAAATGTGCATTCGGAACGCATTAAATTCGTAAGTAGAGGTAGAAAGATAGATAATAACCAACAAACAACATTGCTTACATGGTAAGAGCAGGGCTCCTTCTAGCCAACCTTCCCTAATCTGGTAGCCTCTAGACAGCGACATCAATGGTCGGGAGTATCCAGTCCAGGAGTTACCAACATGGTGCCCATGGGGGCCAGCCTGCCCGCCAGCATCCCCTATGGCACTCTCAATAAATAGCCCCTCAAAACTCCACAATGCACTAGAGTGTTTGCTGTTCCTGTTTATTACAGTTTGCTTTGCTTTCTCCTCTCCTACACTGGCATGCCCCCCCCCCAGAAAGAAAGCTCACATTTCATTGGAGGACAGGATTGGACACCCACACTCCTTTCCATTCTGAAAAAGGTGGGGTACAAAGAGCTTCTGTCTCTGAGTTTATATGGCAGTGGGAGGTATAGGTGCCTTCCCCACTGTTGGTGAAGGGCAGGTTGGGCGTATGGCTGCACTGTTTTGTGATCAAGTCTCTTTTTCTGCTCTTTTAGATGGGTCAGACTTTGTGTGTTAGCCCACAACCCCACAGCAGCCATTTTGTGTTGTGGCATGCCCCCCCCCATGGCTGGCAGCCATTTTGTGACTCATTCCAAAGAGTCCCCCAACTCCCGAGGTAGACCATTCCACTGCCAAACAGCTCTTACTGTCAGAAAGTTCTTCCTGATGTTTAGTCGGAATGTCCTTTCTTGTAACTTGAATCCATTGGTTCCAGTTGTACCCTCCTGATCAGGAGAAAACAAGCTTGCTCGATCTTCCATGTGACAGCCTTTATAATATTTGAAGATGGGTATCACATCACCTCAGTCTCCTCTTTTCCAGGCTAAATGTCAACTCCCTCAACCATTTCTCATAAAACCTAGTTTCCAGACCCTTGGTCATCTTGGTCACCCTCATCTGCACACATTCCAGCTTGTCAATATCCTTAAATTGTCAGCCATAAGTACCCTTCCTCATCAATCTCTTCCCCCCCCCAAACCCCTCCTAAACATTTTCGCTTTTCCTGGTAAAGCAGCTTTGGTTATCCTTTTGTGCCATATATGTATTGACCAATGCTATTCAGTGGTGGAATCTACACACATATTAAAAGAACACTGTGAAAATGCTTTTTTAAAAAAAACTTTTGAAAAATAACATTGAATTTTGCATAGCCCGGTGTCGCCATCTAGTCTCACATTTGCACATTGCACTTTACCATAACACATTTAAAACGTTTTATTTGCAGCTGTATAGCTGAGTCCAATATTCCAAATGTGGCCTTATCATCTTACCATATATTTTATATGAAGGTTTTGTGGCATTTGCAATCACATTTTCATCCCCTTTTCTGATAATCCCCAACACAGAATGTGCCCTTGTTCCTCTTGATTTCACAACACCATTTTTTAAAGTGAGATTTCCACCCTTATATTTAAAAAGGGGCAAATCCCATGACTCTTTGCCTGGTAGCCACAGAGAGCTTTAGACTTCATCAGTATCTATTAGGAATTTTATTTTATTTTTTGCTCAGTTTTTCATCACACACTGAATCTTGCGTGCTGCTTCATCCCTCCGTTGTGCTGAATTGCTGATTCAACAGTAAAGGCCCCCTTTTTTTGGAGGTGGGGGGTTGTTGTTTTAGAGGGGGGGAAACAGTTTACAGAAAGGGAACATTGCATGAAAATGTTTCTTTATTAATCATTTAAAAAGAATC
Organism: Zootoca vivipara; assembly: GCF_965207765.1. NCBI lineage: Eukaryota > Metazoa > Chordata > Lepidosauria > Squamata > Lacertidae > Zootoca > Zootoca vivipara. The sequence continues at coordinate 86,667,549 of NC_142590.1, read as the reverse complement.
AAGACAGAAACAGTGTAGGACAGAGAGCTCTTTTTCGAACAGAGCGCTTTAACATGGCATGGAAACTTGTGAGCGTGTGCTGTTAAAATATACAGTTCTAAATTACCACCTAGATCAATAACAGTAGGAAGATGGAGATTATCAATCTCTGAGTGGCCTCAGTTACATGGAATTGACTGGCAACCACATAATGACTTTGGGCCCAGCCCACCCGCTTAGAGCTAGGGTGATAGATCTGTAGGTGCCACTCATCATAATTTCCTTATCGACAACGTCCATAGGAGCCATTTGTCTTCTGCTTGTCTCGGTCCACTTGGAGCACTTCATCCTTCAGAGCCGCCTCTGAGAGCGTGATCAATGCGCAGCTACAGCTGGTTGAAGGGGACCAAATCCATTGAACAGTTGATTTGGTTCCATTTTACCAGCTTTAGCAAAGCATTCTGGGCCTCGTCCCGGGAAGCTTAGAAGGGATGGGGGGAATTCCTTAGCGCCTCCGAAGGCGACCCTGCGCTGGATCCAGCAGCTCCATCCTTTAGCAACTGAGGCTGTGTTCTTCAGTGGGAGGGTTGAAACGGATAGCGGAGACTTGAGTTCAGTAAGGCAGACCAGGAGGAAAAGTGATGTGCATGAAGGTGGCACCTTAGCTCAATCCGGCGCATGAGGACGAGGCTCCCCACCCAAAACATCTGGAACAGAGGGAGTGTGGCTCCTGTGAGCAAAAGGAAGGACTGGCCATGTTCCTCTTTGGAATGGAATGTTGCACCGCTTGGGGTGAATATTTGGTGCATAGCCATAGCCTTTAGCATCAAGCACTCTGAAGCCTAATGGTTAACGCTGCTCTCCCAGGTGCAGCAGGTTAAGTTCATAGGAAATGTAGGCAAAAGATAAGTTGAGAAGCGTTATGGCAGGGGGTCAGCAAACTTTTTCAGCAGGGGCCCGGTCCACTGTCCCTCAGACCTTGTAGGGGGCCGGACTATATTTTGAAAAAAAATATGAACGAATTCCTATGCCCCCAAATAACCCAGAGATGCATTTTAAATAAAAGCACACATCCTACTCATGTAAAAACATGCTGATTCCCGAACTGCCTGCGGACCGGATTTAGAAGACGATTGGGCCGCATCCGGCCCCCGGGCCTTAGTTTGGGAACCCCTGCATTATGGCCAACGAAGGCCGGAACACAGGATAGCCCGCTTAGGATCAATTCCAGTGACCTTTCAGTTGCTATTATGGAAAATGATTCCAGCAGTACCTTGTGGTACCTGAGATATAAAATCCATACCTTACAGCTGCTCGTACCGCACAGGCTAATACAGCATGACAGACTTCTCCCTAATTGCTCCTCATATACCATTTTGGGTGCAGCAATGTGAGGTAGACTCCCAAACTCGGCCATATGTATTAATGAGGCTGGATGCCAAGCCACAAATGCAGATCAATGCCTCATAACCATGGGGATGGTTTAGCTGGGGGGGGGAATTGTGTTGTTGGAGGGTACACAAAAGTGTGTGTGTGTGTGTGTGTGTGTGTGTGTGTGTGTGATCTGATCTTTGTTGTGAGAGTGTGCTGCGCTCACTACTGCTTTCTGTAAGTTTGCTATGGTGGAAGGGATAGCACAGGGGTCCCCAGACTTACGGAGCGGCGGGCCGGTGCCCGCCGCGCCGACCGCGCGGTGGGCCGGACTGCAGGGGAGTGCGCGCGCAGCGGGCCGGAGGGCGGGGGAGTGCTCGCCCGTGCGCATGCGCACACGCACACGGGCGGAAAAAAAATCGGCGAAAATCGCTTGTGCGCATGCGTATGGGCCTCCCCCGACCCGGAAGTGCACCAGAAATGACCTCTTCCGGGTCGGGAGAGGCCCGTGCGCATGCGCACAAAGGATTTTCGGCGATTTTTTTTGCCGATTTTTCAGATCGCCGCTGCGCCGCGCGCCGTGAGAGCGGGCGGCGGCAGCGGGCGGCGGGGGTCGTCGCGGGCCGGATTGGAAGGCCGATTGGGCCGCATCCGGCCCGGGGGCCGTAGTTTGGGGACCCCTGGGATAGCATGATGGACTTGAACTAGGCAAACACATTTAAAGCGCAGGACTTCCCCCCAAGGATCCTGGGAACTGTAGTTCGTTAAGGGTGCTGTAAACTGTAGCTCAGTGGGGAGTAAACTACAGTTTCCAGGCTCCTTTGGGTAAAGTCACATAATCTAAATGCATGGTGTGTGCACAGCCCTAGATTCAAAAGTGTGTCTAGGTAGGAATTCGTTTGGTGACCTTCAGCCAGTCGCTACCTCTCTGGGAAAACTATTGTGAGAATAAAATGTTGCATGGAGTGACAAAGGGTGGGTATCTGTGTTGCAATAAATGACTTGATGCTGTAGTCATCAGTTGTTGAGAAAGGTGTGTGTGTGTGTGTGTGTGTGTGTGTGTGTGTGAGAGAGAGAGAGAGAGAGAGAGAGAGAGAGAGAGAGAGAGAGAGAGAGAGAGAGAGAGAGAGAGAGAGAAATTGCCTTCAGTCCCAATGAAGCCACTGGTTCAAATCCTAGTATTTCTTACTAAGCCGGGATGCAGATCAGACTGAGGGTTTTTTAAAAATGCATTCACACCAATATTTCCATTCAACAAGTTTAATAGCTCATGGCTCGCATTTGCTATATCTCCCCATGCCGAAGGTTAACAAGGAGCGGGGAGAGGTGAGCAAGAGAATGGGGGGAAGGAAAAAAGGGAGGGAGGAGTCATTGCCTTTTGATACCAGCATCCTACTTTCTCTGATTTGCGGCTTGGAGGGAGAGGGGAGAAGAAAATCAAGACATGATTAATCGCAAATAAAAAGTTTAAAAGAAAGATGGGTGAGCTTTCCTAAGCATAATACGATACATGGCACACTGCTGAACTCAGGTTGTTGAAATTGCAGCCAAGGCAGTTTTTTATCCCTTGTACCTGGGAACGGCTTCTCTCCCAGGGCTCTGCTGAGTTAAACCCCATTACTGGAAATAAATGGTTTCGTCATGTCTTTTGTGTCTCCCTCCCCTCCTTGCAGGGAGGGGGGGAGGGAACACAGCAGCATTTCATTATTTCTGCCATGATGTTCAATTAAAGCCTGACTTAATTTCATCCAGGACCGTCAACAACATCTTGTAAAAACTAGTGTGATATGCAATTCTTAAAAGCCTGTTGAGGATGAAAACTGTATCAGTGGGGAGATAGCATGTAAATCATAGAATTGGACAGGGTCTAGCTGATCCTCTTTTCTGTAAGTGGCCCTCCAGGTAGACTCCAAATTTCAGGTAGACTCCAAATTGCAATCCAGCAACATCCTCCAAGCCTCCAACCCCTGCTGTAATCGAACCTTCTGCTCTGGAATAAATATCCTCCATCTAATTTTTTTCCAAGGCTTCTCCCTTCTATAGCATTTGTGTGGTGCTAACTCTCGTTTCCCCCATGTACATATTTGCCATTTTCAGTTTTTTTTCAGCTACTCATTTTGCCACCCCTAAATTCAGTTTGCCCCACTTCCAAATCAGCTTGTTATTATTTTTTTTAAAATCTGCACAAAATCTCATATACGGTTTTGTGCCTTATATAGACATTTTGCTACGCAATGAGCATGTTTTGAAAGCAATTCCACCTAACAGTTTCGTATGTTATTTTCACCGACATATACGTTTTTTCACACCATTTCCCCAAATACGCACTTTTAAGTACACATTTTTGTTGTTAGAAAAGTACCGGGGGCTGGGAGAGAAATGCAAAAATTCAGAGCGGCATTTTGATTCATGAATTGGTTTGGGAAATGCAGATTAGGTAAATTTGCATTCAGCTGCAAACCAAACAAATTTCTCTTCCCTCGATACTTTGAAGTCCATGATTATTTTTATCCTCAACTGCACTCAAGTCTACATATGTAAAATTCAATTTACTCACATTCATCTTGCCTAGTTTCTTTCCATCCCTCCTGCTGTCTTCCCACAAATAAATTTTTTTTGTTAAACAAATAGTAGGTTCCTTTGTATTTTTTCAATGCACAATGGAATATACTCTACTGAGTACTAATACCACTGTTACACATCACTGCTATTACTATTACCAGTACTTACACTGCTACCAGTACTACTAAAAATACTACTACTAATAACTACTACTAACTAACTACTACTACTACTACTAATAATAATAATAATAATAATAATAACAATCAACAACCAGCAAAGTTATTCTGATGCTTATCTGCTCTTACAGGGAAAAGGGAAACTGAGAGGAGATATAATAGCTTTGAAAGGAGATCCCTACAATTAATTGAATCATGTTATTTCTACATACTCTTTCAAGAGATGCCTAAAATCAAGGAATGAAATGAAGACCTAGCCGTAGTAAAGATATGAAACAATTCAGCCTTTTTCTCCAGTTGTTTGGAGAACCAAAGGATTTAATTAATCACATTTTCATGCAAGCAGAGTGGTAATTGGAAGCATGTGGCCTGGATCGTAAAAAAAAAGGACACGGAACGTGGATGGGATGTGCCTTGGAAAATGCACAATTACTGGTCCGTGATGGTCGGATTAACACTGTGAAAATGCCCTGCATAGGCTGGGAAGACCTGGATGTCCTCAGCATCATGCAGGTGGTCTAAGAACTTCACTCGGAAGCTACAGCAGGAGAGAATTGTGAGGGTACAAGGCAATCCTGGTAGCCGATGAGTTAGCACCAGTTCACCACTCTCATAAGGACAGAGAAAAGCCAACATAATGTATTTGAAATCAATTGGAGAGTTCGCGAGAGAAATTGTGTGTATGTGTTGTAGCATTTGTTTAGCTCTCTGCAATGAGTTATAGTTGGAGGTTCCCTTTTTGGAAAAGCGGCTCCCCCCCCCTTGTTGTTCACCATTAATCAAAAATAATAATGTGCTTTCCACCAGGGAGACCTTAGTGGCAAAACTGCAAATAGCCACTGAAGGCTTTGCAGTTTGTTACAAAGGGCTTCCGTGCTGTTACCTTTTGCCTGCAGGCTGAGCATTCGGACACGATAATGTTCCCTTGGGGCAGCTATTTCCTTATTACAGTTTCCCAAGGTATCAGGAGGGAATGCACACACACACACACACACACACACACACACACTTTAAATGGATACCGTATATAACAAGCCGGCTCAAGAAATATCACCTGAATGGAGACAAAAAAAAAAAGACACAAATACACACAGAGATGTAGCATAACCGCCTATCTGTAAGTAATGAAAATCCCAATAAAAAGCCTCGAAGCACCTCTGGAAGAAGATGGAAGGGCCGTAGCTCAGTGGTAAAGAATCAGCCTTGCAAGCAGAAGGTCCCAGGGTCCCAGATTCGATCCCTGGCATCTCCAGGTAGGGCTGGGAGAGGACTCTCCCTGAAACCTTGGAGAGCAGCTGCCAGTCAGTGTAGACAAGACAGAGCCAGTGGTCTGACTCTGTATAAGACAGCTTCCTGTGTTCCTAGACTTCACTGAGGTATGAGGTTTTCTGCAATCAAGCGGTAAATATATATTTTCATGAAATAATAAAAAAGGCATTTCTGTAATTTGGGGAGAGATGGCCAGTGCTTGCCCTCAATGGGCTTGTTACACTGGTCAGAAGGTGTTTTCTCCCCCCACTTTTTTCCTTTTTACTGATACGCCAAACTAGAAACAAAACAAAAATTCAAATGAAAATATTGATAAACACAATATTAATTACAAAACAATAAAGAAAGAAATGGTCTTTAGACTATAGGCCCGACCTCCCGTCTATTCCTTATTTCAATTATATATTATTTCTCATATTTTAAGACATACCCATAAAATAAGCCATAGCAGGATTTTTAAGCATTCAAGGAATATAAGCCATACCCCGAAAATAAGACATAGTGGTAGGCGCAGCAGCAATGCTGGCCGCGGCAGGAGGAGGAGGAAAAAAATAAGACATCCCTTGAAAATAAGCCATAGTGTTTTTTTTTTTGAGGAAAAAATAAATATAAGTTGTGTCTTATAATATGAGAAACACGGTACTTGCTGCCAGTACACACTTTTATTTTAAATTGACTAATTCTTAGTTTATCTTAGGTCTCGTATCTTTCTCAAAGCTACTCCTGAAGGTGTTCATAGGCCATTACAGAGACTGCAATGGCAAATGGGTGTGTGTGTGCGTGTGATCTCTTCATGGTTTGGAGGCCCTAAATACTGGTTACAGTGTTTTGCTAGGACTAAGGAGACCCAGGTTCAAATTCCCCCTTAGCCCATGAAGCCAGCATAAACTGGAGAGAGTCAACTTGCTTGTTTCTTTGTAGCTTCTAACTTAGGGCTGCCACATGTCCTCAACAACTGTGGGGTATATCTAACAAAAATCTCAACAATTCTGGTGTTTTCCAAACAAAAGCGCAATAACTTCGGCGGTTTCCTTATAAAGAAGCTCAATGATTTTTGGGGTTCTCCTAAAAAAAAAAAAAGAAGCTCCACAACTTTTGGGATGTTCTGGTTTTTACTTTTTGAAATGTGGCAACCTTGCTTAAACTTTTTTTAAAAAATACAGAAGAAGAAACAGCTCCTTTTGCCAAGGAGTGACAACCTCCTGTTCCACACACCAGCAACTTGATGTCCTTCTAAGCTCGTTTTCATGATGAAAAGCAAAATGACATAGGTGGTGATTCTGGAAACAAACTTGGGCACCTCTGACAGTGCAGGAAACAGAACAGAACGTTCAGGTCTAGAAACCTTCACAGAGGCAATGCATGCATATATATATATATATATATATATATATATATATATATATATATATATAATCTTCACAGCCATCCCATACATCCACAAAAAAAGAATCTGTTGTTGACCTGCAACTCAGGAAATCAGTCCCTGTGCAGCATTGCTAACAACTCTAGGAGATCTGCATGGCTGAAAAAGTACAGAATATTTGCATGCAACTGTTCTGTAGCTTTATGCTGGAATACAGGAACGGCATATGTGTGGTGGTTGTTGAAAACACAGCAAAATTCCTTCTCTGGACCCATCTAAAAGGGTAATGGCAAATGAAGGCCTGGGAAAAGGACCATGGATTCTCCACTGCAAAAATGCTTTGGGGAGAGGAGGATTGTGCTTAATCCTCACCGTCCCAACAACCCCTTCCCCACAGCTACTTTTCTCCCAACAAGGTTTTCCAAAGCCATGATGATCATGTCAAGTGGGGAGGGAGGAATATGACTGGTGGAGTGAGGGGAGGAAGCAAAAAAATTAAGCACCCCAAGCCACCATTTCTCCTTCAGCAAATCAACCCCTTCTCACTGCTACTGTGCAGTAACTCAGGTTCCCAGCCTAAAGCTTGCTTGCAAATATTCAGAACAGCCCTTATTCTCTTAAGGTGACACTATTTTATTATTTTATTTTATTTTATTGCCTCTTTAGTGCTGCAGCAAACAACACCCATGCTTCCAAAGCTCACCATTAAAAGAATTTCCCCAAAATGCCTACCCCAAATTCCCCAGAAGGACTTGAAATCCTACCCCACCAGTTATTAGAATACAACCATCTTCGCGAACCTGGTGCCCCCCAGAACTACAACTCCCATCAGCCTCAGTCACCAAGTTGGTGAAACCTGGGATAAAAATATATATCACCTTAACTGTTTTGTGCCTTTGCCAAACAGGTCTGGCAACATGCATTTTAACCAGGGATTAGAAACTTGGTTAGTTCTGAGGCCCTCATTGGAAATCTATAAAGAGCTTGATGGCTGCACCTCATTTGCACATCGCAGGTGCATGCAGTCAGCATTATTTGCACGCTGTTTTCACAAGCACGCCACACGCTGCGCGACAGCGAGCGCGCGCACTGTGCTTATTCTGCAAAATCCTGCAGTTGCCACTCTCAAATGCAGAAACTGCAAGCGGTTAACACGGTTTCCCTTCTGAAACCTTTTGTCATTCTGCTGACGGGAGGCCCACGTGTTCATTAGAATACAGAGGTGACCGGATGAGGCTAGATAGACCAATACAAAGACCTGACTCAGTGCAAAGCAGTGCCTTATATCTTCTTAATATTGCCTCCATAATGCAGATGGACGGGGGAGGGGCTAAGTTTCATAGCTTGCCTATGGTCACCTCATGAGTTTGAGGCAAAGGTGGCTTTGAGGCTTGGGCTTCCAAGTTCCTAGCTGAAGTCCTATGTGTAGCTTCCTAGGCGGAACGCTGACTTTGAATAACTATGCGCAGGGCCGGCCCTACAGCAAGGCTGGGTGGCGCAGGGCCGTCAGGGGGGCGTCGCGCTGCGCCCGCCAGACAGCCACGCTGAGAAACAGGGTGCAGGGGCACTGGAGGGATTTTCACACCACGGCGCCAGGGCGCCAGACATGCTTAAGACGGCCCTGAGTATGTGCAGGGTTTCTCCGCAAGACTTTTAGCCACCAGTGACTCTCATGAAATCAGCACCGGCAGACGAGGAGATTCATTTCTGCTTTGCACTTACATTAGGATCCCGGTACTGTTATCTTGCACTCTCTTTCCCTTTTCTCCCCCCCCCCCCGCTTTTTTTGTCTTCAAGCCAAAGGATCACAAATTGTCATCGCAAATCGCAACATGTCAATATCGCTAATGAAGCAGAAGATTCCCAGCATGCAGTAGAATTAAAGAACATTGAACCGCCAACCTGATGTCTTTCTCTCTGAAGAAAAGAAAAGAAAAGGGAACCTACCTCCCATACAGTACCTGGAAGCTCTTTTTGTGGGGTAGGGGGTGGGGGAGTTGTGAAGGAACAAAACTGCTGACCTTCAAGCTACTATTCATTTGAAGCACAGACATTTGAGGCAGTTCTGATATCCCGTCATCTGGATAAAGAGATCATCCCCCCCCCTTTTTTGGATCAAACCCGTTCGCAGTTTATCATTGGGGGAATCCAATCAAAACAACAATGCTAAATATTGATTCTTTTTTACAGCTTTATCTTAATGAAGCGCACGTTCCTTTAGTAATTAGCTTTTAGAAGTTTTCTCCAAGTTAATGTGGTGTTTGATGCTGCTAAATCTGAAGGAGCCCTGCCACAGATGAAAGAGTCTTTGATAACCCAGCCAATCTCTTATCTCTCCCTTGTCCAAAGAGACAATTCGCCAACAGAACTGTGAATGCAATGCAGATTATTCAGCCAGATTGCAATGGCAGCGCAGTAAGATGCTGCAGAAACGGCTGCATGCCACACTTAAGCCCCATTGCAGCCCTCTCCAAGTGTTATTTCCACGTAAATTAAAATCTATGGGGCAGGTGTGGTGATAGGCATGCCAGCTTGGGATAGGGAAGAAATCTGAGGCAGTTCGCATTTAAAGGTGAACCCCACCCCCCCTACACCTCTTAGAAACTTCAGTGATTAACTGGTATATGAAAAGCTGTGATAAATAATAGAATGAATAATAATAATTTTTTTAAAAACAGCACTTTCCAAAGCACTTTGCAACCTGAAACACACACACATTCTTCAAAATTCACACTTACAAATCTTGCAGTGCCATTCCCCAGCCATGCCATAGGTACAACAGATGCATATACTAGGATATAAAGTGTGCATAGAAATGTGTATATATTAATGAAAATGGCATACAAACTGCATTATGTAAAGGGAAATTGCTTTGCCAAAATGTGAATATTGAGAGAAATTCACACTAAAGTGCTAGCCATTGGGTTCATAGTATTGCATCATTTGTAGATATAGCATGCGACTTGTTATAAGAAACTTGGAATCCAACACAGCTAGCAAGAAAAAACAGTAAATTAGATAGATCACTTTTTGTTGTTGTTAATGGGAAAATCTTGGTGAGGTTATTTCTTTTTTTTAAAAAAAAATGTTCCCAGGTAAAAATGATTATTTTTAAAAAATCTAGCAGCTGCATCTTTTTCTGATCCCATGAATAGGAAGATAAGCATCCAGGTTTTCTGTCTGCTTGCTTTTTTTTTTAAAAAAAAAACACCAACTAACAATCTAAATAACCAGAATAATATTAAGCTTCTGACTTTCCTGATGATTAAGGTTTGGAAGCATGGCACTCTCTGTTGAACAAACTGCCCACTTCCAGAACAGAACAGATTTGTCCTGGGATAAATAGCTTGTATTCAATGTTGTGTAAAGCAGGTCATTCCATCATTGCAGAGACTTCTCCCAGCACAATGGAACAATCTCCCTCTCTCCTCCCTCTGCGCACCTCCTAAATCTGTTCAGGGGGCTCCAATCTCCAATCCTCCAGAGCACATTTGGTGGTGGCATGGGGTAAATGTGGGAAAGTAGGGGGGGATCCCATTGCATCAGTGCTAATCCTTGCACGAGTGCAAGTATAAGAGCAGTTTGACAGTGGAACGGACTATGGCGAAAAGTGGTAGACTCTCCTTCTCTGTTTAAGCATAATTTGGATAACCGTAAGTCAGGGTGTCTTTAGCTGTGATTCCTGCACTGCAGGGAGTTGAAATAAATGAGACTTAGGGTCCCTTCCAAGTCTACATCTCTATGATTCGATTTAATACATGCTGCTTAATACCTCCGAAACATACATGCAATGACTGAGTGATTTATTGTGTGCTTGGGGGCTTCATGGTATACACAGAGCTCCTTCGATCACAAGTGCTTTCCCACTAATTCAATGGATTGGGTCTGCATGATTGTCCATTTTTAGGTTTATGACTCACCAGAACACACAGAGCTCTGGATCAGGGTGAATGGATGCATAACCTGTGAATTTATAACCGCAAGTCGCAGGCATAATTTGTCACGTCCAACCGGGAGTTCTCAGCATGATGGGGAACCATTTTTCAAAAGCTCCAGAAGCACACCAAAGCTATTTTAAAGGCCCTGTGCACCTACACAATTAGATAACGCTTAACATGTGTGCATCTGATGGGCCATCATTTATGTGATAGGCTCCATCAGGGCCCAGGAGCTGAGCTGTCATTGCAAAGCCATGCATAAGCTAAGCGGAGAGCATTTCGGGCAAATACATCTTACTCCGGAACTTTATCTACATCAACATTTGCTCCAATTATAACTAATTGGACACATATTGCATTTTCATAGCATCTAATTTTCTATTGATTTTAACGGGGCTGCTGCTGTTTTGTCGAATAGAGCAGTATCTGGTATCAGTCGCTGTTTAAAAATGCTGAGTACACTGCCCTGAATGGGATTATGCAGTCAGCAGATGTTTGAAACCCCTTTAATTGTTTGCTTTATCAAATGCAGAAACTGTAGTGGCAGTGAACAGCTCCTTTGCTTTTATTGTACCTTGGCTTTTACAAGTGAGGGGCGGAGGCATGAAGGAGAGAGAGAAAAGAAAGAAAGAAAGAAAGAAAGAAAGAAAGAAAGAAAGAAAGAAAGAAAGAAAGAAAGAAAGTTGTGAAGAAGGATGTTTCAGCAAGTTGTTCTTTGCAAATTCTCATGCAAACTGAACTGACCCACACCCTCTCAACTAACAGAATTGGACTGCAATTGTTCTTCAGATTTCACACTTTACTGTATTTTGCAATGCACTCCTTGGCTTGGAAATGTACTGAAATGTTTTAAAGTCTATATTAGATTTAAAAACATTTATATGGATTAAAACAGAATTAAAATATAACCGTAACACCTCAGTCATCCATGCAATACACTTGAACAAACAAAGTCACTTATGCTGTGCTCCAAAGTCCTGCAAGAGCAGATGTAACTTAAACCATGAATGAACCTAAAGTGGAGGAGACAGACCTATCTGAAAGCCTTGGGTAATAATGCTCTTCGAGGTGCTTCCTAATAATAATAATAATAATAATAATAATAATAATAATAATAATAATAATATACGCCCTTTACCCTGAGGTCTCAGGGTGGTTCACAGAATAAAATAAAAAAATAAAACCACAAAATACATAACCAAAATAAACACTAATAAATAACACAATAACTCCCCTTCATTCAAAGCCCCCTGAGCACCCAAAAAATGTGCTGCCGGTATATAGATAAGAAGTATTTATCTGAGGATCTGGGTCCAGGAAATTTTCCCAATGTACTTTGGATGGAAATTCATGACTCTGTTCCTCCCCAGCTTCCCCCAAGTCCAACAGGGCTTAGAAAGGGGTGGAAAAAAGGTTTCGGTGGACTGCCATCTAAAGGGGCTAGCAAACTCTTCTGCCACAGAGCCACTGCCCTGAGAAAAATTGTAGCTGGAATTCCATGCAATGCTTTCCCTAACTTAAGCATGCAACAGGGAGTTCATCGCTTCAAGAAATCTCCAAAATTACTTTGTTGTAGGGGAAAGATTCAGGACGCAGCTTTGAGCAACCAGCTTGACGCTTCAGACTACACAATATCTTTTTCTGTCCTTAAGCCATGGGCTTCCTTCTTCACTGCCTTCACTTGCCCAAGGTCTCCTGTTCTAGGAATCTGTTCTGCTTATTCTTTCCTGTTGCCCCTTATAGTTAGAACACATTCGAAGTACAGTACTTTTTTGCTCTGCTCAGTCAAACAGGAATGGGGCAGAAATTCAGTACAGTTCGCATTTTGATGCCAATAGACCCAATTCATTCTTCCTAAGCCAATGTGCAAACTGAAATGCAGCTGTCCCTTGGCATCTTTTGCTTTCCCAAATTTGGCACTGCAGTTTCCCCAATTTAGGAATGTGCATCTCGAAAGCATGCATAAAAATGCAGCTATTTGGGGGGGGGGGGAAGCATACACAATGTTTGCATTCTCCTGAGGGAGAAGTGCTTGCAAAAAATGTGTAAAAGCAGGCAGAATTGCATTCAGAAATGCAATGCTAGGATAAATGTGTACTAAAATGCTGGTGAGTCTCCTTTTTTATATATTAAAAAAATGCAGACTGATGCAGAAATGTCAGGAACTGAACTTTAGAATGGAAAAAATGAGAAACACGAGATTATGAAATTGACAGATTAGCCCATTTCTATGTTCAAAAGCCATTCTTACTTTTTTAAAAAATACCCTCTATGGTTTAATCCCTACTCAACTGAAGCAAAAAAATAGACATTTGCTCATATTCATCATTGGTTCCCTCACTGCAAACTGTCTGTCCCTTCTCTCTCTGTCTCGCTGCTGTTTTCCCCTTACTGAAATATATACTGTAACCTCCATGGGGGCAGAGACCTGTCTTTTTGCTTCTGTTCCTCGTTACACTGTTGACACAACAACAATTATAATCACAACAAGTTAACTCTGAGCAGTCACCCAATTAATTCAGCTACCTCTCATCCCAATCTGGAGACTCGTTTCAGAAGCGCTCTCTCTCTCTCTCTTTCTCTCTCTCTGTGTCACACACACAAACACAAAATTGTGACAATTGTTAATTGTTTCTGGAGACCTTTCTCAAGTGCAGAGTAAAGGTAAAGGTAAAGGGACCCCTGACCATTAGGTCCAGTCGTGACCGACTCTGGGGTTGCGCGCTCATCTCACATTATTAGCCGAGGGAGCCGGCGTATAGCTTCCAGGTCATGTGGCCAGCATGACAAAGCCGCTTCTGGCAAACCAGAGCAGCACATGGAAACGCCGTTTACCTTCCTGCTGTAGCGGTTCCTATTTATCTACTTGCATTTTTGACATGCTTTCGAACTGCTAGGTTGGCAGGAGCTGGGACCAAGCAACGGGAGCTCACCCCGTCACAGGGATTCGAACCGCCGACCTTCTGATCAGCAAGCCCTAGGCTCAGTGGTTTAACCACAGCGCCACCTGAGAAAGACTGGGTACTCTACAGCAATTATCTATAGTTTTTAAATGTAAACGGCTTTAAATGTAAATGTCTCAGAATGACTTTTAAGAAGCGGTGATTTGCCACCTGATGAATCTTTAATCCCATCTTTTGGTTAATTATTAAAACGAATAACAAAATATCTTGACCCATAATAGAAAGAGGCATGCGCTTAACCATGCTGACTAACAGCCTGATCCTAAGACATGTTGCACCAGCAGAAAAATCTTTCGCGCGACGTGAAACAGCTGCTTCATTCACAGATGGAAAGCATAAATAAAAAGCCTCTAAAAGCGCTTCTGTTTTTATCTTGTATTTTCATGTTGCGAACCGCTCTGAGATCTGTGGGGAAAGGGCGGTATATAGAAAGATAAATAAATGACATAAACAATGGCTTCAGCGTGATGTCGAATTCCACCCGTTGAAATTAATTGACCTACCGTAAGTAAATCTTGTCTATTAGCTTCCATGGGTCTACTCTGAGAGAGACTACCATGGAACGCTGTCCTGTTAAGGTTACAAGAAAAGGTCCTTGAAAACAGCTGATGCCGGGGTCCGAACCCAGAAGTTTCTGCAGCCAAAGCCACTGAGCTTTGCTCCATTTTCTCAGAGGGCAAAGGCGCTTGGGGCAGGGCTTCCTCTCTGTATGCCAATCAAAATGCAACATGCAATCTCCATTAATTCCACTGGAGATTGTGTGCAAACAGAAATCCACTGCACCGTGATTTGATGCTTTAGCTCTATACCAGCCCAGCAAGGCCCATGCAAATCAAAGAAAATTTTGCTTTTGACTTCATTATTATCTGTTTTGCTTAAGGACAAATGTCTGGAACAGAGAGAGGGGGGTGGGGAATCAGAGATGACTTTTCAGTGCTGACTCAGCCAAGCTACACAACAAGAAGAGCTAAGACCCAACCCATAACTTCTGAATCTGTTCAAAAGGCTTATTATTCTTCAACGCCGATAAAACTTTAATACCAAGATGCTCAGCTTTTTAATAAACGTGTCAACAAAAGAGCAAAGCAAATTGATGGGGGCCTTCCCGAGGAATAAATTCCCATTTCAAACAGTCCAGAGGAATGCAGAGCATGAAATCAGGAGCAGCCTAGGCAATGGCTTTGCTGCTCTTTGCAAAAAACGGCCAAATGGACGTTTCAGTCTTATTACTTCCAAGAAAGCACCTGCCCTAGTTAAAAAGGCAGTGTGGTTGAATAAAATGTATCTGAGGTCACAACTTTGCAAGAATCATAATCACAGGAAGGAGCGTATCTTCTGCCTTTAAATTAATTAAGAAGATGCGAGTTTTCATTAAAAGGATATGTGCAAAAACCTGCCCCCATACTCCTGCCCATTCAATAATTAGTAGTTAGACATTTTTTTCAGCAAGGAATATACAAAACTGTGGGTGGTATTAAACTAATACTTCCCAACAAAGCAAGGATTTACATTTGTGCAACAGGACTTCCGCCCCCGCTTCTTCCTCTGCAACTGCCATGCACCCTCCCCAAATCTACTCCAGAGAGTTGGGGGAACCCCTATAACAGATTTGGGGGTCATACAGGGGAAGGGGGAGAGAATGGTGTTGTACAAGCAGAAATCTTTGCTCTGACTAAACTGTGCTCTATTTTCACATTTTCTTTGGGGTCTGAATTCTCCAATATGCTTTTATTGGTTATCCTGATTTGGGGAGAGAGACCATACCTAGAATGCTAGGAACCAGTTTAGCTGATCATCAATACCACAAATTAGATGTTTTTGCACAAGCCAAGGCAAACCTTGAGCTCACAGACTACCTCTCCTCCTTCACTGCAACATTTCTTATGTTGGTATGTTAACTTACTTTGTTTCGAATAAACCACCGTTTCCTGAGCTTGTATGTAACAAGGAACTGTAATCTGTTCTGAAGTGGGAGCTTCCTACCTCCTCCTCTTACTGCGGCTTGCTCGTGGTCATCTGAGCCATAGAAGTTCTCAGGTTTAAGTCCTAACATCTATGACTAAAAAGTTTACATACATCATGGATCCTTGTGCAGCCCAAACAGCACACAAGAAGGAGGTAGCAGCAGCCTTAGGGAAACCCAACCAGATAGTCTATAGAAAAATATCCTAAAAGCTTAAGGGAGGAAAGTCCTAAGTCAGAGGAGAACTCACAGATACAAAGAGGACCAGGCATACTCAGAGGCCATAGAATGCTGGCTGTTAGAGGAGCAGAAAACTGGGAGAGAGTGGGAATGAAATGGAGTATTCTGGGAAAGGGTGTGGCTAGCTAGAACCCTGAACAGGAGCATTCCATGTGGAAACGTTTTGTTCCTAGTCCCCTGTTCTGATCCTTTCTATTTATACTGCATCTCCCTCTTTCCTCCTTCTGACCTTCATTGAAGCTTCCTTTGGCTCCTCTCCTCCCTCCACAAATTGCCTGCCACTGCAGATGAGTTTCTGTCCATTTTGTGTGACCAGGTTTCTGCGATAGTGATAGAAGGGTTCCTGTGCCCTACAGGGCAACGTCCACCCTTCTATTCCCTGTAGGAAACGGAATGGGAGTTGGAAAGTCGGCACAGTTAGCATGCTACCGAAACACACCGTCTTGGAAACAGCTGGTGTTCAGCAGTGGTCGCTCAGGTCTGGTCGCCCAAATGCAAATGAGGGTGCACATGGTGTTCACCTCATATTCTGACATCTCGAATGTTTGGAAAGGCATTCAGGACTTAAGAGCTCAGGCATTCGATTTGAAAAGTGCGATCTCTGGGCTTTGGAGTATCAGCATAGAGATCTGCAATTTGAACAGGAGTGACCAGTGCAGTGAGGCAGAGCTGCAGATCTGCTCTTCGTAGACACTGGCATTGCTACCACTTACTTGGATGGGAAGGAGCAGGCAGTCTGGCACTCCCACCAGTATGCCCATACAGTCTGGATCATGCCCCTACATTGCGCTCTCTGAAAACACCACCCAGGTAAGTGGCGGTGATGCCAGAGTCTCTATAACCAGTGGCGGACCTACATTTGGGGGGCCCTGGAGCTTGAACTGTCATGGGGGGCCCTTCACAACCAGCAATGAGGTCTGGGTAACCACTGTTATCTTCTTCAATGGGGTCAGATCACCACATCTTTACAACATCCGTGCTACTGGCTCTCAACCTTTGGGACTGGTCTATAAACAGCAAAAAGAAGAAGAAGAAGAAGAAGAAGAAGAAGAAGAAGAAGAAGAAGAAGAAGAAGAAGAAGAAGAAGAAGAAGAAGAAGAAGAGTTGTTGTTGTTTGGATTTGATATCCCGCTTTATCACTACCCGAAGGAGTCTCAACTAGACGTCAAAGAGAAAAGTAACTACCCGACTGTTAGAAGACATCTGAAGGCAGCCCTCTTTAGGCAAGCTTTTAATGTTTGACGCACGATTGTATTTTAATATTTTGTTGGAAGCTGCCCAGAGGGGCTGGGGAAACCCAGGCAGATGGGTGGGGTATAAATTACTCATTATTATTATTATTATTATTATTATTATTATTATTATTATTATTGCTGGTACAGTAAACCATGTTGCACTTTACTATCAATGGTCAATATTCAAAGAACTGTGCAATGTTCCATGTTTCCCTATGACACAAAGGCAGCTTTGCAGGGACACTATGATAGTGTTGACAGTTGTTCTGCCATACTGGTTCAGGTGGAAATGACAGCCGGGCTCAACTACGGAAAATGCAATGTAGTAATCAAATAAGGAGCTGCCATATACCGCATTATGTCATAGGACGGTCTAAAATATTTCTGGCTATTCAGTGCAGCAGTGGTTCATCGAAACACCAGCCAGATACCTTTCCTACAGAATCTTTCCTGCTAGCTAAGATCTGGGGATGCCGCAAATTTAACCCAAGTCCTCCTCCGTGTATAGCATGCATTTTATCCCCAGTGGCAGTGATCTTAATACAGAGAACGCCTCCCAAACAAACCAGCCTTTTCAAAAGGTTACCCAGCACAGATCTAACATCAAGACAGCCAGTTTCATGAGAACAGGAACCAGAGTTGATTTATGAAAGTGTTTTGGACGCAGTGCAGTCAACATTGATTGACTTCTCCAGCAGATTTTGATAGCTTGACCTGGTCTTGTAAATTATCCCACGTATGGTCATGTTACCATAAAATACACTGTGTCCTGAAAAAGCTTCAGAAAGTGAGTGGAAGGAGTGGCTGGAGTGAGACAGCGTCTGTACTTGTTTTGCAGCATTTAGGAGAGCAGCCCGAGAACACGGCGAGAAATCCATAGGAAATGTCAGTCGCGTAAATCAGCCATGGGGCTACCTTCCTTCAGTGACAGCTCTCCTTGACATCTTCACTAAGAGCCATGTCCTGTTTAGGCTGCTTTGTTTGGAGGAAGGGCTGTAGCTCAGTGGCGGAGCATCTGCTTTTCATGCAGAAGGTCCCAGGTTCAATCCCCATTATCTCCAGGTCGGACTGGGAGATTCCTAGGGAGCCACTGCCAGCAGTCAGTGTAGACCAGGTATCCCCAAACTTGGCCCTCCAGATGTTTTGGCACTACAATTCCCATCATCCCTGACCACTGGTCCTGTTAGCTAGGGATGATGGGAGTTGTAGTCCCAAAATATCTGGAGGGCCGAGTTTGAGGGTGCCTGGTGTAGACAATACTGGTCTACATGGACCATTTGTCTGATTTCATGGAAGGCAGATTCTTGCTTACAGCTGTGGCAGAATCTCCTTCCTCCCCCTGGGAAATTTCACTAGCCCTTTTGCATCCTTCAAAGCCTCTCATGATACTTCTCCCATCCTAAGCAAAGCCCTATGAACTGGCAGTCAGTGGGACGCTGCCTCTGAACATAGGGCTGGTCAGCCCAGTCCCACATCCTTCTCACGATAAGGTGCCAGGGATGGGGAAATCTGTCAATTTTGGCTTCTCTCAGTTTCCCAACTTTAAATTCAGTTGTCCACATTTCCACATCAGTTTGTGGTGTGTGTGTGTGTGTGTGTGTGTGTCTATGCCCTCATGAAGATTCATCAGCATGTTAGTGTTATTTTCTCCTAATACAGTCATACCTCGGTTTAAGTCTGCTGCAGTTTGAGTACTTTTGGTTTAAGTACTCCGCGGACCCGGAAGTGTTTACTTTCGGGTTCCGCAGTGCGCACATGCGCAGAAGTGCAGAAGCACTCAATCGGCTATCGCCCCTTCATTTAAGTACTTTTCAGGGAGTGAATGGCACCCCGGAACCAATTAAGTACTTAAACCGAGGTACCACTGTATACATAATTTTTGCATGCACTTTTGCCTATGCACGTTTTTGCAAAGCAATTTTCATTAATATAATACATGCTTGCATTTTATTTTCATGGATAGATTCGTTTCTTTGCACACTTTACCTGCTTACATGCATTTCTGTACACAAGTTACTTGTCCGGAGAACTGCACTGCAAAATTCAGACAAGTGCAAATTTCAGAGGATGGCTAGCGTTTCAGCTGTTTCGGAAAGTGCAAAGTGGGTTAGTTCACATTCAAATGTGAACTGAATTAAATTTCTCCCCCCCTGCGTGGGTCCCACTGCAACTACTATGGAGCAAGCAGAGGATTATCTCTGAAGCAGGGTCTGCACACTTTCCTTTGCTGACGTCACTTCTGCAGGGCTCCCACACACACACACACCTCCCTTTTCCCTGCTTAACTTTTGCTTGGACTTAAGCTCTTTCCAAAGAATGAACCTCTAACTTTTAACATCTCCGCCGAAGAAGTTAAAAAAAGAACGGTCGGTCATCCCAAGGCTCCAGCTGAGAACGTGTGACTTTCACAATCGGGCTCTGGTGTCCTGTCCTTTTTGGAAATGAACTTTATTCTCGGTCGCTGTTAGCTCACCGGATTCCTCAGTCCCTGAAATGCCTCTGCCGATCTGCCTATGTAAGGCCTTGGCAGGAGTGGCTCCCGTCCCCACAGCTGTTTGGTCACTGATCACATTGCACTTCGACACTCGGTTATCAAGAGGGAGCCTTGCCCTACTTGATTGCTCGGATGCCTCCTGAATACAGTTTCACCAGAAGGGCAGCTGAGAATGAAGACTATTTATATCAGCTGTTCCATACTCCCCTTTGGACTCATCTGAGGGTCTCTCTGGGCTTTTTTAGATAGGGTGAGACGCTCTGTCAAATACTGGCCATATCTGGGCATACAGAGACACTTGCAAATCCAACACCCAGGTTTATTAAAAAACCTAACATCTGTTCAGGGTGTCAGTTGCCTTGACAATACAGATAGAGAGATAGACAGACAAACAGATAGATTCCCTTCTGTCAAATCACTATTTTCTATAAAGGGTTGGTCTATCTAAAAAAAAGAAATTGCAAATAAAATAAAATAAATCCCTCCCCGGTACTCAATTGGTTTGAAAGTAATGTTTCCCCTCTTGTTTAAACACTGCTTGTCAACCCACTTCATTCCCATTTTGAAGGAAAGAGGGGTCCTCACATGCTATATTTGTACATATATCTAACAACTTTCCAGAGAGTGCCTCTGTTAAGCAGGTGCAAATAAAGATATGCGGACTAAAAGCCTGGATTTGGTTAAAGGGAGCTTGCAATAATGCGCTAAAAGCTTGCTGCTGAAAGGAAGAAATTGTGAGATCTAAGGCCAGATAAAAATAAGATATGGATTTTGATGCATCTGTATCTGTCTGGAACATACAATCAGGCTATGCATCGTATATAGCAAAATCTCACATTATGCCATTAGCCTGGCTTTCAGAGGTGAAAAGGAGGGTTATTGTACTATGTACAAGCGAGCAAAAAGAGACTGTGCATGTAGCCAAACTGCATCCTGCTGACTGATGCAACTACGAGAGAGTCAGTTCTTCTCACCGCATGGATAATCTGCCCACTTTGCTAAAGTTTGCCAACCCGTTCTGGTTTTTCTCTCCTTTTGTGAAGAAGGTTCCTTGCCCTCACCCTAGACTACCATCGTATACCGGTATGTTTCGAGAGTCAGTTTTCTGTATTACTTTTCCCTGCCTCTGTTTTTATAAGGCGCATAGCAAAAAAATGGAGAAAATACTGGCGATACAAGTCTTTGTAATGTCAGAATGGCCAGATCTGAGTGTGAGATCTTAAGCTTCTCAAAGTCAAGTCCACCTTACACCTGTTTCAACATTATTGCAAAGGCTCGCTTTCCAGTGAGCACTGGCCAACATCACAAGGTTGCAAACTTAACATGTGATGGGAGATGTCATATAACCATCTTATATCATTATAATGTAATTATAATTCCATACATACAAAATCTGCCTGTTGCACTGCCAGTAGCATGCCACATATATATTCTCTGGGTTTTGCTCACATTTAAGCCCTGTCCACACACAACTGTACACCACCTGATTAGCACAGATCAAATATTCCGGATCACTTTCATATCCCCCCATGTCACCTCAAGCATGATGCTTTTCAACAGAATTCAATAGAACTGGCTCAAAATGCTCAGTTGCAAGTTGTCCAGAGCTGAGTAATCAAGTCTGAAGCAGTCTCACTGTGATGTCCTGGGCTCAGTCTGTGCCTAGCAGTCCTATCCTCAGAGCTAATGCTTGCATCGAAAATTTACTGCAAATTTTGTATGGCTCGCACAGCCAGGTACAATGACTTAGTCAGGCAGCCTGTGTGATCATGCAGTACTTTCAAACACTGCGGAGGAACCCATGACAAATTATCAATGCAAACAGATCTGGGGCACGAGGTTACATCCAGTGATGGTATTGTACTAGTGGGAAACACTAGACATCTGGTTTTCACCCATTCCACCTCCACCCACTGCAGCCTTCTGCAACCCCCTCACAAATAAAGCTGATCCTAGTGACTGGGGAACTATGGGATATGACATGGAGGGCTGCTTTGAGTAAGGGGGAATCACCAAAATTGGGTGCCCTACCTTGCCCAAGTAAAGGCACTTTCTGTTTGGACAAAGCCACTGTTGGATACAGCCTGTTATTTCATATTTACCCCATTTCTAATCTGCCCTTTGATCTTAGTCCCAGGAAAAGTTTGACAATCCAGAGCTATTAAACAACATAACAACATAACTAAAACTCACACGCAAACAGAATTAAATCGTGATAAGATAATTTGTTACTGTCTTCCTAGAAATAGCTGGTTGTCATTTTTCTCTCACCAGAACTGGTGCTTCTAGTATGCTATCCCTACACCATAATATTACCAAATAACCAGATGAGAATCTACACCATCATCCCATTATTTATTTTAGATGTTGATGCCCCTCACCTTCCTACCAAAGACATGTGAGGCAGCTCACGAAAAAGCTTAATAATGATTGAACACATGATCACAATTAAACAAATATCATAGCATAGCTCTCACAAGGTACTGCTAAGGGCAAGGATCATGGTTAAGGGGCCGGGAATTAGCTTTTCCTCCAGAACATCTCAGTTTCAGTGCCTAACATCTCCAATTAGCTGGTGATGTTGAAGAATTCTATCTGAGACCCTGGAGAACTACTGCCAATAAGAGCACACAGGGCTGGGATAAATGGCCCAATGATCTGACTGAGTACAAGGAAGCTTCCTACATTTCTCCTGAAACGCTCAGCCAAATGAAACCACTTGCCACCCAGGTTATAAATTGGTCACCAGCGGTTGACTACAACCAAGTTTGACTACATGACCTAAGTTAGTCATCGGAACGCAGGTGGCGCCGCGGTCTAAACCACTGAGCCTCTTGGGCTTCCTGATCAGAAGGTCGGCAGTTCAAATCCCCACGACGGGGTGAGCTCCCGTTGCTCGGTCCCAGCTCCTGTCAACCTAGCAGTTCGAAAGCATGCCAGTGCGGGAAGGTAAACGGCGTTTCCGTGCACTGCTCTGGTTTCGGTGTTCCGTTGCGCCAGAAGCGGGTTAGTCATGCTGGCCACATGACCCAGAAAAACTGTGGACAAACGCCGGCCCCCTCGGCCTGTAAAGCGAGATGAGCGCCGCAACCCCCAGAGTCGCCTGTGACTGGATTTAACTGTCAGGGGTCCTTTACCTTTTCTCTTTTTTTAAGTTAGTCATCTTCCTTGTTTTCAGTGGGTTGGAGCAGCATTTGATACAACCACAGATTTTAGGGGAGACTTCCCCCCTCCAACCCGGTGCCACCGCTGAAAACGCTCAAATCACATTTGGCTTTGAAAGGGGACTTGCCTAATTCAAGGAAGACAAATCTTCCAGTGGTTATTAGTTGGGACGGCACCATGCTATCTCTAAGATTCGAGACAGCACGTCCAATGACTATCCAACAGAGTAGGAGAGTGATATTGCTCTCGTATCCAGTTTCCAGAGGCATATGGTTGGCTACTGTGAGATGCTGGACTAGACGGGCCTCTGCCCTTCTTCTGCTCTCACGTGTGGTAGAAAGGCATTTGCTGCTCAAAATGGCGGGGTGCCCTCTTCCTCTATACCACTGAATTTGGAAATGCATCGTATGAGCACATGTAGTACATTCCCCTGCTTTCAGTCAATAGCAGGAGGAAGCACCCAACACAGGGAGGACTTTCTTCCCTAACTAGATGTTAAAGAGAGGGGAGGGGGCAGGGCTGGATGAGACACGTAGCTGACATTTCCAGCAGCCAAACGAGCATTTCCCATAACATTTTCATTTAGAGCCTGGGAATCCGCAGGTCAGCAAAGAAGCTAACACACACAGTCAGCGAAGGAGTCCCATTGATACATATATTTTTTTGTTCCTCTTCTAGAAGCGGGAGAAAAGGAGAAGCTGGTGGAGGCAAAAAATGGAGAGGAAGGAAGAAGGAAGGAAGAAGATAAGGAAGAATGTAAGCTCTTGAAATAGGGAATGAAAGGAAAGCAGAAAGGCAGGAGGAGACAGAGAGGGAAGACAGGGAGAAAAAGGGATCCGGCAGAGGATTCTGCTACGTGATTGGCTAAAATGGTTATCCCATGCCACAATGCAGATCTTTTTGAAACTTAGTTATTACAAAGATGACTACAGAATCCAAGATGGAATGATCAGTTTGTTTCTGGTCTGTCTCAGTTTCACACGTGTTTGCCGATAAGCTCATTCCATCTGATTCCCACATTAATATGCAATAAAAAAACATACACAAGAAATAATATTTAAATATGCATTTTATCGCAAAATACATATTTAAATAGGCAGTTAATCTCAGTTTACACATTCCCCAAAATATCTTATTCTAAATTACACATCTTCAGCCAAGGCCTGTACTGCGCAATTTGGACAGGTGCAGAAGCTGAAAGATAAATAACGTTCCCGTCTACACTTTAACCCCAAAGCTGCAAATCAGGTGGTTTCACAGAAACTGAATTCCCCAAGCATACCTGCACGCTAGTAAATTTTGAGCTGCAGGTACTTTAAAGTACTTCAGCAAATCAGTGTGAACTAATGTTTAGCCTTATCATTCCAAATTCCACCGTCCAACTTTTTTGTGTGCGTCGAATTCACAGTGCAGTCATTTATCAGTGCGCAACTGGAGATCTACCACTACTGAACATTGTCAGCATGTACTTGCCAAACAGACTCCTAGTGCAGATAACCAAAGTTAGAAAGCACCGCGTATAAATTTGTAATAGAATCAAGGTTTTAGTTTAATTTACGCACCACCACCATCCATTTCGCAAGGGGAGAAACTAACCCTCCTTTCCTCAACATGCTTACTGAGAAATGAAACCCACAGAATCTAGTCACACATTTAGAATCAAGGTATGATAGGAAGCCAGTGACATCAGGCAAATGGCAGACTTTGAGGTCACCTTTGTACACTAATAATATGTATCCTTTTTATTTCATTGCACACATTTTTAAATATCGTTTTTAGACTTTGGGGGCTTTTTTTAATTACATAAAAAGCAACCTGCACACTGCCCTATAAAGCTGGTACATGTTTCCAGTTTGAAATGAAATTTTGACTAAATTCTATTTAGACAAGAAAACACTAATGGAACTAGTTTGCTGCCATACCAGTTTCTGCCTGAATGTTGCAGCTTAACCGGTTTGAAAAGCAAAGTTCGGCGGTATCACGGCAGAGGAAATGGGGATTGACGCAGGGAAACCGCAAGCAATCGTTTGGTCTTCTTGAAAAGATTTAAATACGCCACGTGATAAGATCATGTCCTTTAAAGCCATGCCATTCCCCGCCCTCCCAACATATGAATGGCTTGCCTCAAAGCCACAGTCTCTGCTAGCTCGGTGGAAGGATATGAACCAACACATTTCTGGCGGGTGGGTGGAGTCCTGTCCTTTCGTGCGGCCTTCCTCTTCCTCAACCTGTCTCAACACGAGGGAAGCTCTGCCCAGTTAAGTTGGGACTCCAGAGCAGAGAGACTGACTGCACTGCAGTGCTGATCTATTCTGCAATCAAACGTGCACGAGAGCCCAAACCCTGAGTCAGCACAATTCTCCCCCCCCCCTCCTTTTCGATTGGTTGGTCTGAGTCCCATATTTTCCATTTGTGCTAAAGTGGCAGCAATTAATACATCCCTACAACCCCCCCCCCCAAAAAAACCCGGACAACTCATTTCCAAAGAAAACAACACTATCCTTCCCCCCTTCGAAGAAAGACACAGATCCCCCAGTCCTCAAAGACCTAAACATTCCAAGCTCCTTTCATTATAAAATTAATTTATTGTGTGTCTGTGTACGGGCACATGCAATCCAAGCGATGCTCACTATGATCGACTTATGCTGCAGCAGCTAAAATATCTGTCCTGCAGGTCAATCTAATCATGCTTAATAGCAGTTTAGTCCTCAATGCAACATTTTTCACATTGGGTCGACAGTTTTAAGTAAGACTGCTGATGCACTCCTTTCTTAGGCTTGGTTTTTTTATTATTAAAAAAACCCAAAAAACGGGCCAGCGCATGCACAGAGATACTTGTGCAATAAAATGCTTTATTGCTCTTGATGAACGCACTATTAAACTTCAATTGCAAGCTGCCATCTTCTTTATTATTATTATTTATTTAGAAACAGGGTGTGGAAGTGTATTTATCTGGTCACCTGATTCCCAAGGGCTAAGAAGAAATAAAAACGTCTGCACACATATTGTGTCAGCTTAAGCAAACAAAACCATTCAAAAAGTTGCACCGAAAAGCCAGCCTTTTCTATTCTTTTCTTTTCCTCTCCAGTTTGTGTTGGCAAAATAGCCACTCTATATTCAAGGACTTCTCCTGCTCTCCACCCACCCAACCCCCCACCCAAAACCCTTACATGTAAAATGTTCATTTATGGATTTTATTTTTTATTATAAAGTCTGGATTTTGTGGGGCATAGAGTAAGAAAATGTAACTAATTTGGTTCACTGGATTTACGGCTTTTTACAATCCTCAGAGCTACTGTTTCCCACAACTGCCTCTTAAAACAAAATCCTCGCTTAGCTGTTTGGATGACAGCTCTCGGATTTCTCAACTTGTCCTGATGGAATGACTTGCCTCGCGCGGGTGAGCTGCGCCAAAGATCTTCAGGAATGGTGCTCATGATAAAGTGAGCAGGACTAGGTGCCTGTCTTTTGCCTGTTTGTTTTATTCCGTTATTTTTTTCCTGAGTGGCTCCTCTCATAATTATTTCACAGGGGAAGGAGTTTGGGAATCAGCTGCATTTTGAACAGCAAAAGGGGGGAGGGAATCCAGTGAGGTTAAATCAGCAGAGCTACAACGGAAGTCATAAAAAGAAATGTGAATCCCCCAAATGGACCATTAAAGACAATGATAAAACTTCACTTCGGTTCAATCCATTCTGAACATTTGTTTTAAAATTACCCTGTATTTCTTTTTTCAATTTCATCCTAATGCATCCCTTAAAAACAAAAAAGCTCATAATTAGAGGGCCAGAAAACTAAATTAAAACCCCCCACTACGCGCAGGCTTCTGTTAAAAATGTTTTCTATCTAATTACACCTTTCAGGCTTCCTTCCTCCATCCTCTTTAACCCAGTTGCACCAGAGTTGTTAAAACACCTAAACAAGGCAAGCCCCCCAAATTTGCAGCTGCCAACATATTTACATACACATTTAAATCTGCATGGTTTAGTTACTCGCTTCCTAATGTGATTCCCTTTGATTAACAAGCATATTAATTCAGAGGGGAGAGAATTAAAAGTAAATCAAAATGGCATTGAAGATGCATTTCGCTCAAGTAAATCAGCCCTGGAAATCGAGCCATCCTATTTTTTTAAAAAAGTGAAATGAAAATGTCAGTGAAACCCACGTTAAAAGGAAAACGTGACCATCAGCTAGGGTACATAGAGAGGTCCCTCTGAAAGGATTGTCCCTTATTCCAGAATGATTGCAGTTCATGAAGAACATAATGGACATCTTTCAGCACTCTACACAACAGAAGTCCAGAGCTCTGCAGTTTTCCTCCTTTTCAAACATTTTGCACCTATATCTTTTGGAACAACAGGCAGACCACACACACACACACCCAAAAGCAAGGTGTGGCCCAGAGGGATGAATCTCGTTTTATATTTGAGACAGTGACAGTGTTTGTCCCTCTTTTAAATTTAGTGTGCCCAGACAAATGTCGGTGATTTATAGCCTAGGGAAAGCTGCAAACTTAAGCCTAGGAAATATCATTTTACTGCTCTGCCAAGGCTAATTCCAAAACACTAATGCTTTAATTTTAAACACCACATCATCCCATAAAATGTTAATGCTAAGCAGGGACTAGGGGTCTTTTATCGCCCTGAAATGTGAGAAAACTCACTGAAATTATTGGACCTTACTTCCACATTATAGGCGCAATTCGGATAAAGTTGAGGACTTTCGGGGGGGGGGTCTTAAGAGCAGTTAAATTATTTGGATCTGTGCTTTCTTTTATTTGAAGTAAGTCTTCTTCAAAATTAAGGCCTGTGCTGATCTACATGCATTTGTGTGTGTGTATGAGAGAGAGAGAGAAAGACAGAGAAAAAGGGTGACTATCCCATCAGTCCAATGATTTCTGTTCTGTGAAACTTCCTCCATCTCCTTTCCTCATGCATGTTCTAGCCCATCCCAAATCTGTTCCAGACGGTTGGAGGAAAACCGAGGGCAGGCATAGGCAAACTCAGCCCTCCAGATGTTTTGGGACTACAATTCCCATCATCCCTGACCACTGGTCCAGTTAGCTAGGGATCATGGAAATTGTAGTCCCAAAACCTCTGGAGGGCCAAGTTTGCCTATGCCTGATTCAAGGGGCAAGTGGGGAGAGGATGGTTGGGGAAAGAAGGTGGGGAAAGTTCCAGAAATATTTCCACTGACTGAACACAATACTTAACGCTAAAATAGGTACAACCCAAAGTTCAGGGGGGGGCACTGTGCCAGGCTGGTGTTTTGCATCCACCATAAAGGTAAAGGTAAAGGGACCCCTGACCATTAGGTCCAGTCGTGACCGACTCTGGGGTTGAGGCACTCATCTCACGTTATTGGCTGAGGGAGCTGGCATACAGCTTCCAGGTCATGTGGCCAGCATGACAAAGCCGCTTCTGGCGAACCAGAGCAGCACACGGAAATGCCGTTTACCATCCCGCTGGAGCGGTACCTATTTATCTACTTGCACTTTGACGTGCTTTTGAACTGCTAGGTTGGCAGGAGCTGGGACCGAGCAACGGGAGCTCACCCCGTCGCGGGGATTCGAACCGCTGGTTGCCCTGTCCTAAAATCAGAAGTTCCTATTTCCATGTCAAGTGTAGCCAGGGCTGCCTCGTCCACAAGGTGGCAGAATCCAAGGGGCTCCCACTGCCGCCACTGGAGAAATGAAGAGAAGAAGCAGCGGTGGCTTCCAGTGATATCTTGCATGAGCCCTGTGTGATCTTGTGGAGGCCTTTGTGCAGTCTCAAGGGGTTCTGCTGTGATCTCCCCTGAACCTGGAAGCTTCAGGCCAGGGCCTCAAGATAGAAGAAGAAGAAGAAGAAGAAGAAGAAGAAGAAGAAGAAGAAGAAGAAGAAGAAGAAGAAGAAGAGGAGGAGGAGTTTGGATTTGATATCCCGCTTTATCACTACCCGAAGGAGTCTCAAAGTGGCTAACATTCTCCTTTCCCTTCCCTTCCACAACAGACACTCTGTGAGGTGAGTGGGGCTGAGAGACTTCAAAGAAGTGTGACTAGCCCAAGGTCACCCAGCAGCTGCATGTGGAGGAGTGGAGACGTGAACCTGGCTCCCCAGATTACAAGTCTACCGCTTTTAACCACTACACCACACTGGCAGGCAGGCGGTGCGCATCATGTACAACAACTTCCTTTTATTGCCTCAGGCGGCAAAACAGGAGTGGCTGCCCCTGAGCATAGCTCAGAGTGTAAGCCCTATTAATAAGGTGCTTAATTTTCTCCAGAGTGGGTCAATGGCAAGGCAGTAATCGGCGTATCTAGTCAAGAGGGCCCAGCTTGCTCAAGAAAGGGGTGGTTTGATTTGTTTAGAAAATGGGGTCATTTTGTGTCTTTTAAAATGAGGCAATCCACTGTGGCCAACCACAGTCCCTAGATTTCAAAAGAGGAGGGCTTATGCCCTCCCACTTTATGATAGATGGCCCACGCCTCTCCAAGAGAGAGAGAGAGAGAGAGAGAGAGAGAGAGAGAGAGAGAGAGAGAGAGAGAGAGAGAGATGGTGGCTTGGCCACATGCAATTCACCTTAGACCCTCCTGAAGCTGCTAGGAGAGTGAAAGAGAGTGGAAGACTATGAGTCAGCTCTCTCATCTCTGCCCCTCTCCTGCAGCTTCCACAACCTTTTGCCAATTTAGCTCCCTAAACTTAGAGTGAGAACTTGCTATTCAAGCCAAAGGTCACCCCTTTTGGCAGCCTAGCTTTAACCCAGATTACTGCTCCCTCTTCCACCTGTTGTAGGCTCCAGAGAGGCTGGCATGAGTGGAATTCTCCTAAAGAGCAAAGGGCACATGATGCCAGGATCAGCAAGGCCATTTGCCTTTCCTGGTCCACTGCCAGCACATTAAAACTTTTTTTTATCAAAAGAAAAGAAAAGAAAGAAAGAAATGTACTTTCTAGATCTCTGCAGTAGCTCGAGCTTTGGCTCTGGCCCAAATCCATGTTCTCATCCAAATCAGTGCATTAAACAAAATCTGATTGGCAGCCGTTAGAGATACCAGCCTCCCTATTTCTGCAGTCACATTATCGATACAGAATTTGCAAAAGATTGAGAGGGATTTTAGAAAGAAAGAAAGAAGCCTTTTCACAATATTTGTTGAATGAACTACAATATAAAACCCACTCTGGTGTATTTGGGGAAACATTTATCTAAATTTCAGCACCAACAGTCACTTGTCATCGAGCTTCTGCTTGCCACTTAAATCCCCTTCCACATAAGCATGTAACAAGTGACAATGGGACTTCCATTGAGTAGATCTGGGTAAGGATTTGGGGAGCGTGGGGAGAGGAGAGGATGCCCTTCAAAATCCTGCTTTTCTCTTCTAGCAGCACCAAACAACACACAAAGCTAAGGTTTCCAAAGACAGCATCTGTCTGCTGCTTGATCAGCATCTCAGAAATGGGGCGGCCGGCGGGGTGGGTGGGTGGGAGGGAGGAATCAAGACATCAGGACTCTCATAGCTTGTCAGATGGCTGTGTGGCATGCAGCATCTTGGCAAACTAAGAATAACTTGACGTCAGACCTGCAGGCATTCCACTTGAGAACACAGTATGGTGCCACCAGTGAAATAAGTTAAGGAAGACTTAATGTGATTCAATTCACAATTCTTCAATTCTTCGAGGATTTTAGGAATTTTATTGCATATGACAGGGGTCCTTTTTTGGCTGTGGCGGACAATTAAACAGACAAGGGAGTCATAGTATGAAATGCCCAGCAAGAAGCATTCAGCCCTTTTGACACTTTTCCTTTAAAAAAATAAATAAATTGCAAAATGTGTCGTGGCGACAAATAAAGCTTCAAAGCACCGTTGACCCCTGACTGTATCTTTTTTAAATGCCCAACCCCCCCCAAAAAAATACCAATGGAATAGATGGAAAAACCTGCCTGAACCACACGTTTGCCCACACCCTCTTAAAATATGAGGCATGTGTGTAATCATGCACCTACTCAATATCCTACATTCTAAAGCAGAAGAGGTCAGTATGAATCTGCTTTTTACAGGTTGAAACAGAAATAACTTTTAAACCCAGCAAAGGCGGAAGTTTCCGAACTCCGGTTCGCTCAAAAAATGCCATTCGCGTTTCCAAAGCCTTCCCTTTGCTCAATATGCCTCTATCACGCAAGACGCATGCACACATCCGCACAGAAATATATAGATTTGGGGTGTGTTTTCTTCCCTATGGGATTTCGAGGTCCGTCTTCTATGTGGAAAGGGAGCCTTGCAAGCAGGCAAGGAAGGAGGCCCCCTAACCCTGCTTCTTTTTCCTCTTCTTCTTCTTCTTCTTCTTCTTCTTCTTGGAAAAGAGAGCGAGAGCCACAGAAGTGGACAGCGAGCTTTCCTCTGCCGTTGCCTTTCAAAGCCCATACCGCAGTCAGCATATTGAATATTTAATGTCCTCCTGATGAACACTTCCACCTGCTGACACAGGCAAAGTGACAGAACAATACACGCGCTGGAACACGACCATCAATTGACTCCCCAGTCAGTCTGCCATGTCAGGCATTAAATTAAAAAAGAAAGAAAGAAAGAAAGAGAGCAAACCTTTCTCTCTCTTTTAAGATATCCACGCACCCACACACCCACATTAGTGCCATTGCGAAGGTCCGTACCTGAAATACATACTTCTTTACATTCCATAGTTTGCGAGGTTCATATGGGCATATAAAGAAGTATGTCTCTCAAGCAGGTAGTTTTCGGGATGGGCATCTAAGAGGCTCGCCAGGTAGAATCCACAGCGCAAGGAGGTCTGAAAAAGAGCAGGCTTCTCCGCCTTGCCTCGCCTCGCCTTCCCATCCCATCCCACCAGCTGCCAGCTTGCACAAACAGAGACATCCACCTACCTTGCCTCTGACTCATCTCTGACCATCCACAGAGACCTCTGTAGAGGCACCTTCTACCCCACCTCCCCCCACAAGAACAGGACAGGAGAATACGGTGTGCAAAAGGGGGAGGGGTTCAAGCAAATTTCGCAACAATCAAATTCCCCACAGTGGCATAATTTATTTCTTTTTTTAAAAAAAGCAATATGCAATTATAAACAGTTGTTTGTGTTAATCCAAAAGCCAGCACAGATTTGCAAACCCACACCTCAAGAAGGATTTTTTCCTTTTAAAACCATAGTCTAGAAACTTTCAGCTATCATAAATATTCCCAACGCACATTATAAGGGAGTGAAGAAAAGGTTTAATTTCTTTGCACACGCACTCAAGTAAAACATATTTCTTCCTTCCCTGTCAGCATATTATATATAAATACAGTCAGTGCTAACTCCCTCCTCCCCCGCCCCACAACACACTTTTAAACAAAAATGTTCAGCACACCCACAGATAAAAAAACCAAACAGTCCACTTTATATACGTAACAAATCAACACATTCCATACAGCAGGTGTAAGACAGTTCATCAGAAGGAAAGAAGGAAAAAAGCTCACACACTCAAATACAGGATAGATCCCCCCCCCATTTAGCCAACGCAAAAAAAACATAAGAAAAAGGAGGGAGTTTATTTCTTACCTCAGGCGTCCACTGATATAATTTTCCCCCTTTCTGTAGGTCACTGTAAAGGAGTCTCGGCCTGAAGGATAGGAAACCCACAAAAGGAAGGGGGCTTGGGGTCCCCCCCCTCCTTGGAGTTCCCCCCTCTCTATTTTGGTGTGGAGGGGGCAGTGGAGAAGAGTTTTTTCCCCTGTAAAGTATCTTCTGGTTGAACTTTGTGACATTAGAGGATGCCCGAAATAGACCTGAGGACAGGCGAAAATGAGACAGAGAACTGGAGAAGCCCAAGGTGGATGGGTGGACAGAGCTGTTGAGTGTAGGCCAGAATGGAAGTCCGAAGAGCTGTTCCTCGGAGGGTGTGTGTGTGTGTGTGTGTGTGTGTGTGTGTGTGTGTGCATGTGTGTTTCTCCATGTGTGTGAAACCTTGCCTCTCCCTCCTCTTTGCATCAGGCGGTCTTCTCTCTCTCTCTCTCTCTCTCTCTCTCTCTCTCTCTCTCTCTCTCTCTCTCTTTTTTCTCTCCTCACTGGTTACCTCACAGCCACTCTGAGCTTTAAAGCCCCCTTAACAATGAGGTCCGAGTAGCACCACTGAGAATGACGAGTGCACTGAATAGGAGACTATTATGAGCAGGATTTAGACATCCAGCAAAGCAGGAGGTCACACTGGGTGCATAATGCTCGTTCAGCATTGCTGTAATGGTGTGCTTCGCTTGCCCACTCACCTGCTCCATCTGACGGCTACAACCTCCTCTCTCTCTCTCTCTCTCCCTCCCTCCCTCCCTCCTCCCTCCCTGCCACCAGCCTGAGCCATGCAGATCAATACCAATTTACAGGCAAATGCAGAACGGCTGCCTTAATGTTAATGAATTTTACCATTTCTCACAGTCTTCTAATGAACCCTTTAAAGAGGGTTTAAGTAAACTTAGCAAGTGGCAAACTAAGCACTTTGGAATACTTAATTGTATTGATGGGGCTTTGCAACCCCACCCTCACAACCTCCACGGTTCATTTTTAAAAAAAGCAGCTGAGAAGTAAGCTTCCCTGTTTTCTCCACAATCTCCAAATCAGTGGTATTATTATTATTATTATTATTATTATTATTATTATTATTATTATTATTATGCAAAGCAGGCACCCTCATTCCACAAGTCAGCTAAGGCAGGAGATTGGTTTTGTCTTGCTCAGATACATTGCATCATTTCTGTTTAAATATCGTCTACTACTACTCTTTTTTAAAAAGAAAGGAAGGAAGAAAAAAGCAGTAACAATATAGCAATGTGATAATCCCTTCATTTCCCTAGTTTTTCTTCTACACCTTCCCCGCCCCCCACCTGCACCCCAAAAAGTATTCATTTCAACTGCGGCCAATTTCCTACGGTCTGGATTCAACAGAAGGGAACTCCCTCTGGTCTGAATGCACCAAGGCAGTGGAATTAAGTTGACTGAGATGGAGATAGCAAGAACGCGTCCTTTGCTCAGAACCCAGCAGCAACTACCCAGGGGGGAAAAAAAGAACCATTCTTATCCAGAGCCACAGAGGCCTTCATGTGGCTTTCTCCTTCATCCAATAATAAAAAGTGCCCTGTAAAAAATAGCCACAAGTGGATGGCGGCAACCCACTGTGTTTATTCATCTATTTCTTCCCCTCCCTCCCTCTTTAAAATTACTGCAAAGGACACTTGGTTGCCTCCCTGACTCTTTCCTACATGCCTGCACCTCTTTCTCCTCACAAATGGAGCATTTGCTAATTGGCAACTAGGGGAATTCCCTTTGCGAAAGTGCAGAGGGGAAGAGCAGAACCCTGTAGATGCAAAAGGGTTAAGGGGACGGCAGTTCCCCTACATGAAGCAGCACAAAGTCACCTCAAAGTTTTCAAGTCTGGCTTCAATTTAATTCAGTAGCCATTTGCTGCTGTTGCAGAGGTGGGGGGGGAGAGATGGGCAATTTGTGTTACGTTCACTCTTTGCACAGGGTTTATTATTACCCAAAGGGCTCCTCTCCAGGTCTTTTTTCCCTTTTCTTTTAGCACAGCAGAATTATATAGCTCAGCGGCTGCTTTTACATTTCGTCAGGGTTATTTATCATTTTCACACCCTCAAGGGTAACAGAGGGCAAGTTCCTCACATTCATCTGGAGTGCTCAGTTCATTGATAGTGGGGAAAACCCTGCATAGTAAGAAGGCGAAGGAGTGTGCAGAATATCTGGGGAAGAACGGCACACTTTCTCTCTTTTAAAACAATAATTATAAGAAGGAGGAGGACTGAAGAAGGCACTGAAATCAGGGCGAGAGTTGGCTCCTTGTGGGTGTGGTGGCATAAAGGCAACACACGCCCACCTTTCCATCCAGAGCTTAGCTCCTCAACCCCCAGAGAGCCGGAATGCCAACCTCCAATATTTGCAAAATGGCCATCTGCGTCCAAAGGTGCAACATTCCAGAGAAAGTAACCAGTGGGAAAGTTGCAAGCGAAATGGAAGGTTACTAAACCTGCCCTGAAACTGAGTGCATGTTTCTTATTGGATTGGCTGGGTTTTCAATGTTTAACAATTGTATTCTGAGCAAAATGAGAAAAGGGGAAAGAAAGAAGAAGCGTTGGAGAAACAGAGCAATTACAGTGACAGGTTCTCTGACTACGCAATTGCACATTGTTGCTGAGTGTTAGGAATTCATTCTTCCTCTTGCACACATGTACAGCGAGCACACACTACAGAAGAAGAAATGTGGGGTGGGGAGAGGAGGGAGGAAACACCGAGGGAATAGAGGCTGCAATCCCTTCATGCATTAGCTCGGGAGCAGTCCTGCTGGAGTGGATGGGGCTACTCCCCGGTGCGTGATCCAAAGATCACAGCCACAATGCATGGAATAAGTAGTCATTATATAGGCATAGATCTGGAACACATGCATATCGGTGTGCTGAGATAACAGGCACACAACTATGGCGACACAAATACATATGCATAGAAACACTCTCTCTGGGGAGGAAGCGATCCTGCAATCGCCTCCTTTCGCAAAAGTAATCTTAAGTCTGTGGCGCTGAAGCATTAAACACTGCACATGCTTTTAGGCATTTATACAGATGATCACTTACATCCACGACATCAAATCCACAGTGCATTCTTGGTTACTGTATGACTTTAAAAGTCTGCCTGGGGTGCCACCTGACTCCCCATATGAAAGATCATCTTCAAGGCCAAGGAAGAAGAAAGAAGAAGAAGAAGAAGAAGAAGAAGAAGAAGAAGAAGAAGAAGAAGAAGAAGAAGAAGAAGAAGAAGAAGAAGAAGAAGAAGAAGAAGAAGAAGAAGAAGAAGAAGAAGAAGAAACCCGAAACTACCTAGGAGGTGCTCTTAAGTGTAACTTGCATTTCAGTATCCTTGCCTCACCAATGTACCTATCCTGGCTACAGGCATTTTCCCCCTCACCCCAGCCTCCCATTTTGATTACCCATAAATCATGCACAGGTAATTAATGATCACAACCTTGGCATTTCAATGGTTAATCACCGCAGCATTAAGATCATGGCAAGTTAGGCTAAGTTTAACCACCTTGAATCCTCTCTCTCTCTCTTTCTCCCTCCCCCAACTTTTCCCCTCCCCTGGCTCAATATCATTACAGCTTACAGCCACTAGCTTTTAATATCAAAAGATTTCTCTTCCTCCCCCCTCCCCCCCCACCCGCACCACGACTTTCCCCAGCTGTCATTAGCCAGCTCATATCTGAATGAGGCATTTAAAAGGTTGGTTTAACCTTGCAAAATGACTGCATGTCAAAGTTCTAGCATTTCAGTTCCAATTATTCTAGTCCACTGCTTGCTCTGCAGTTCCCCCCCCCATGCTTTTTTTTTTAAAAAAAATGCGGAGTGTGTGCTACAGCAATAGAATAACAACAACAAGAGGAAAGAAGGGAAGGGACAGAAGAGAGAGAGAGAAGAAGGAATCTGAAAAATGCCCTAACGCTAACCCACCCCCTGTCTGAAAGCATGCACAGATTATACCCCTTCTGCCAGATCTAGAAAGCATGCATTTTAAGTGCACACACAGAGAGACAAGTTGCTTGCATGCACAAGGAGAGTCCTGCAGCAGGTCTCTTTAAAACAAAGCTAAGCTTGGTGCAGTTGGAAGGTGGGGGGGGGAGAAAGAAATAGGGGGGGGAGAAAAGAGGGGGAGGCAGGTAGCAAAAAGGGGAGGTGGAGGTGGAATTTTTTAAAAAAAAAAGACATACCAGTTAGAAGATTTTCTGTTGCAGCAGTGGAAGTCACCAGAGCACTAGCTGAAAGCTGAATCAGCTTTTGAGAGTTAGGGATGCATAGAGGAGGGTCATGGAATCACAAGGTAATAATGCGTTGCATGCAGCAGCCGTCAGCCTTTTCCTTAAAGCTAATCTCTAATGCAGGAGGGGAAAAGGGAGAAAGTGCGGCCCTGTAATGGTATTAGACCTCACTAGGGGAGAGAGAGAGAGAGAGAGAGAGAGAGAGAGAGAGAGAGAGAGAGAGAGAATATTGAGGCAACCCCACCCCACCCCCAGCCATCTTCCACCCTCTCTCCTCTCGCACACAGAAACACCCACACCCCACCTCACCCCACAACAGGCACAACTACTACATCACTGTTCCTCCTGCAGCATCTCCAGCTAAAGGTAGAGAGGGAGGAGGGGAAGGCTTGCACGCTTACAGCTGAGGCGAGAGAGAGAGAGAGAGAGAGAGAGAGAGAGAGAGAGAGAGAGAGAGAGAGAGAGAGAGAGAGAGAGAGAGAGCAGGAAGAGCAGCAGGAGTTCAGAAGAAGAAGAAACCTCCCATGTGCAGGAAGTCGGACACCTCCAAGTTGGGGGGGGGGAGAGGCTGTCTTATTTCCAGAAGTCTTTCCTGCCCTCTGTTTCTCTCTCTTCTCCCCCCGCTCAACACACCCTCTCGCTTTGCCCACCCACCCCAATTGCCCTTCCCCAAAAGGTCAGCCTGAAGTAGAGGTCAGGATGGAACAAAAGAAAGGAAAGAGGATTTGGGGTGGGGGGGTGGGGAGAGAGAGAGAGATTTGAGGGTGGGGTGGGGGAATCTGCACACACTCGAGAGGTGCAGGGGCAAAGCAAGCTGATCAGGAAACGAATCCACCTTTCTAGTGCTTATATACCCAGCGAAGCATCTGAAACACGCACTCAAGGCAAGTGGCCCCCTTCCCCTGCCATTCCCTCCCTGACCATATTTAGTCAACCATGGCAAAAAATAGCCTGCCAGCTGGAGATGGCCGAGCAGGGAGTATTTGGAGTTCAATCCCTTCTCTCAGCCCATTGACTACTAGCCCTGCAGGGTCCTGACTCTGCCTCTTTTTTTATACCCCCCCCCCTTACCTTCTCTATCTCTTATTCTCCTCCCCCCACCCCCACCCTCTGCCGGCCCGACATGCCTATTTTTAGCTAGGCCAAATAAAGAGTCTGCTCGGCTTACCACTCACGGGCCATCCCATGGCATCACTAGGCCCCGGCTATGTATGGTCAGCTCTGTTGCTCAAAGGCTAATATGAACAAGCGACAGGCCAATGCTTGGCGGGGGGGGGGGGACTTTGTGGTGACCACCTGGGGCTCCACCTCTTCCTCAGGTGGCCCCACGTGGTGGAAGGCCGGACGCTTTTGGGGTTGCTTGCTTTCTGTGGGAGGGAGGATTTGGGCGGCTTCTCTACATTGCTGTTGCATGTCTAAATGAATATTCCAAATGATAACTTGGTTATTTGCTGTTGTTTAGTCGTGTCTGACTCTTCGTGACCCATGGACAATAGCACGCCAGGCACTCCTGTCTTCCACTGCCTCCCACAGTTTGGTCAAACTCATGTTCGTAGCATCGAGAACACTGTCCAACCATCTCATCCTCTGTCGTCCACTTCTCCTTGTGCCCTCAATCTTTCCCAACATCAGGGTCTTTTCCAGGGAGTCTTCTCTTCTCATGAGGTGGCCAAAGTATTGGAGCCTCAGCTTCAGGATCTGTCCTTCCAGTGAGCACTCAGGGCTGATTTCCTTCAGAATGGATAGGATCTTCTTGCAGTCCATGGGACTCTCAAGAGTCTCCTCCAGAACCATAATTCATGATTCATAATTGTTATTTGCTACCATGCAGCAATTAAAGATGCAAGGCTCTACCCCTCCTCTGTGGCGTCTACACCCCTTATCCTGTCTCGGCTTTCTTTCTTTCTTTCTTTCTTTCTTTCTTTCTTTCTTTCTTTCTTTCTTTCTTTCTCTCTTTCTTTCTCTCTCTCTCTCTCTCTTTCTCTCTTTCTTTCCTTTCTTTCCTTTCTCTCTTGCCTCCTCCCTGGATGAAAACATCTCCAGAAGATGTGGCCAAGGAGTGAAGTTGGGAACGGGACAGGAAGGCCATTGCATTTTATTTTATTTTTTGAAAATTACGTGTGTTTTCTGTTTGATGTTAAGGACCCTTGAGTCAAATGTTATCACATGAAGGTAGCCTACTTAGGAATGAACAAAAACATACTTGTGTATACCGTGTTTCCCCTTTTTTAAGACACCGTCTTATAACTTTTTTCCCTCAAAAAAACACACAGTGGCTTATTTTCAGGGGGTGTCTTTTTTTTTTTAAAAAAGTGCTGGTACAACTGGGACCCACTGGCTCAGGATGCTCGGTGCTCTCTTCTGCACATTGCTGGGCGCGTTGTTGGCGCTGCCAGTTCCGAGCGCCTGCAGGGTGGGGTGGGGGTGGCAGTGCTTTAAACCCCCAACCCTGTAGAAAGCAATGGAAGTTATGGACCGTAACAATCCTTAAGAGGCGCAGGTCTTAAAAAACCCCTGGTATCACCCTTGAAGCACAGCCTTCCAAAGTCAGGGGGGAAGAGGTCTGTTTAGACAAAGGAAAGGATCGGGGTGATTCTGTGCCCTGGGACCCACAGAACTACTTTAAAAATCCCAACCTGGGGTGGGGGGTCAAATAGTGAAGCCCCATAGCCCTGTAGCAACAGAAGGCACATTCTGAAGCACCCGAGCTGTTCGGTTCCATAAAAAATCCAGGAATTGTAAAATTAACAACAATAATGGGGGGGGGCACTCTATCCAAAGAGTTAAGAAGGAATGGGAAAGTGTTGAGTTATATATGGAAAAATATGGAAAGGAAAGTTAGTTAAAGATAAAAAATAAATAATTATCGCAAGGGGAAAAATAACATCATAAAGGGTAATAATATTAAATATAAAATAGACAACACAACAGAAAAAGCAAGTATATGACTAAATGAGATCGCACAGGAGTGAGGGAAGTGGGGAGAGAGGGAGGGGGGTAAGGAATGGAAGGAGACAATGGTTGGAGGAGGGTATAGGGGGATGAATTAAAGGAAAATTAAGACTGAGAAGCGCATGGTTTTTGTTTTTTAAAGATGCAAAGGCTTGCAATCAGCCAAAGTATAGAGCCCAACTTCCAAGAGACTGCGATCTACTTGCGGATTTATAAACTGGAGGTGATCTACCCCCGTTTTATTGGTGTTCAGGTCAGAGTTGTTTTTAGAGAGAGGAAATATCCCATTTTTGAGGTTAAAGTAAAAGTTCCTGACCTTTTTTTTATAATGAGGAAATGCTGCTAAAACTCTGTTCTTCATTCCACGAAGGGGAGAGGGGGCGGGGCCGGGTGCTCAAAGACAAAAGAAATGGAAAAGGAGATAGCGATCAACTCCAGCCTCGCATTCATGCAGCCGTCGGGAGAGGCAGGGGCTGCAGCCGAGTGCTGCTTCACAAACAAACGGGGGAAAGTGCTTAGAACCCAGAGAATCCAGCTGAAAAACACGAAGCAGCAACAGCAATTGCACACACACCATCCCAAGCCAGCACAGTAACCAAGTCCCAAAAGCAAGAAAGGACTCAGCAAACACTGCTGCGGCCGGCGTTGCTGCTGCTGACTCGGGGAGCTCAGTGATCTCTTCCGCACAGCGCCTATCACTATGGCTTATTTTCGGGGTACGGTTTATATTTCTCAAATGCTTAGAAATGCTGCTATGGCTTATTTTATGACTACGCCTTAAAAAGGGGGAAACACGGTACAAAGGCACACACAAACACAAAGCGTTTTCAAAAGTAACATTCTGTTTCTACTCGCAACCGGGAATAGGGAATGGATGGAGGAAGAACTGTGAGGGGAGAGACTCCATCAGGCAAGGCCTCTTTCCACCTGCCTTGCCTCGCCCCCTCCGGCCCTGGGACTCCTCATAAGGAAGCTGTGCCTGGAGGAAGAACTGTGAGGGGAGAGACTCCATCAGGCAAGGCCTCCTTCCACCTGCCTTGTCTCACTCTCCAGCCTCTGTTTTTCAAATTGTATTGTATTGTTTTATGCACTGTGGCTTGCTGTTGTTTTATTGATTGTTGTTTTGAAATTATTTATTATAAATGTTAAGAGTGG
The DNA here is from genome assembly GCF_965207765.1 of Zootoca vivipara. Lineage (NCBI taxonomy): Eukaryota > Metazoa > Chordata > Lepidosauria > Squamata > Lacertidae > Zootoca > Zootoca vivipara. The sequence continues at coordinate 86,626,927 of NC_142590.1, read as the reverse complement.
GTTTCTGTTTAATTTTCATATGCTGATATTATTCTATACTATTCTAATGATTGTTGAACATTACATTATTTGATTGCTGATTTTAAAGCTATGTTTTATTATCACATTTTTGTATTGCATTAGATTGTTATAAGGTGGTTTTGTATTTCATTAGATTCTGTTTCTTCAGCTTGTAAACCGCCTTGAGTATTGTATGATAGAAAGGCGGTATACAAATTAAAAGTGATGATGATGATGATGATCTCACAAATTTGCCTTCTCTTCATTTCTCTTTTTCGTTTTCAATCTAAAGTTCAGTTCTCCACAATTCCACATCAGTTTGCTATTTCTTTCAAAATAAGTCCTCGTGAAAATTCATCAGCATTTTAGTGTGAAATAATAATAATAATAATAAATTGTGCTATGCCCATCTGACTGGGTTGCCCCAGCCACTCTGGGCAGCTTCCAACAGAATATAAAGAAGACATGATACATCAGGTACATCTGCTTGTATGCATTTTTGCCCAATATACACATTTTTTGCAAATAATAATAATAATAATAATAATTTATTATTTATACCCCGCCCATCTGGCCGGGTTCCCCCAGCCACTCTGGGCGGCTTCCAACAAAACAGAGCGGAGGTCTCTGAAATAATGCACCTCTCTATATTATTTTCACTTAGGTATGAATTTCTGTGCACACCTTACCTAATTATATGCATTTTTGTACGCTTTACTTGGCTGGAGTACTGCTCTGCAAAATTCACCACTAAATTCAGAGAAGCTTGAATTTCAAACATGTGAATTAGGTAGGTTCACCTTTGAATGACTAGGACCTCAGAGAGCCAGGTACAAGTACCTATTTAGCTGAGTTATTTGGGCAATTACTATTCCTCAGCGCAGCCTACCTTGCAGGGTTGCTCTGGGGACAAAACGGGAAGAAAACCATGTGTGTCGTCTCGAGCTCAAAGGAGGAAAGACATGATATAAATGAAAGAAATGAATTTCCTCTTACTCCTGGCAGGTGTACTTACAGTTTAACCTTTTTGTCATATTATGTCCTAAACAAAATGGGAGGACAGAGTAAGTATCAGAACGTTCTCCCTGGTTGTGCTGTGCAAGCTGAGCATCATTTCTGCCTATAGCAGTTATTTCATCCAGGGCCAGCATCAAATGAATGCTTGGGTGGGCATCTACAAAGGGCCCAAACCATACCTTATCAGTGGGTCCTCTGGACCTGCTGCAACAAACCCCAGAAGGTGGGTCATGGAGGGTATATTGCCCAAGAGCCCTCCAAAACCTGGAGATGACTCTGCTCTCATCTAGTCAACAAACCTCATGGTACTGTACGGGGGGTAGAGCAGCAGAGCCAGGTAGGGTCTTCTCATGGGATTAATGACATATTTCCCCAAGATGCTTCTATTGTAATGCATTGATCAGGTGGACTATGGATGTATCACTAGCTAGGGAAGAAGACCACCAAGTCGTCCTGTCTCTCACTGCTGGACAAAGAACTGGAACGATGGCTTTGGTTTCTATACTTTTATCAATATATGCATCCGGGTACTGCCATTATAGTGGGACGCGGGTGGCACTGTGGGTTAAACCACAGAGCCTAGGGCTTGCTGATCAGAAGGTCGGCAGTTTGAATCCCCATGACGGGATGAGATCCCGTTGTTCAGCCCCTGCTCCTGCCAACCTAGCAGTTCGAAAGCATGTCAAAGTGCAAGTAGATAAATAGGTACCACGCCGGCGGGAAGGTAAACGGCGTTTCCGTGCGCTGCTCTGGTTCGCCAGAAGTGGCTTAGTCATGCTGGCCATGTGACCTGGAAGCTCTACGCCGGCTTCCTCGGTCACTAAAGCGAGATGAGCACCGCAACCCCAGAGTTGTCAGCGACTGGACCTAATGGTCAGGGGTCCCTTTACCTTTACTGCCTTTATACATATATATGGGGCAACCGCACTGGAATGCTATGTACAGCTGTGGCTGCATCACTTCAAAATGGTGTTTTAGAGCTGGAAAAGATACAGAAAAGGGCAACCAACATGATCAAACGGAGCAATTCCCATATGAGGAAAGGCTTACAATGTTTGGAGCTTTTTAATTGAGGAAGAAGAATTGATGCTTTTGAATTATGGTGCTGGAGGAGACTCTTGAGAGTCCCATGGACTGCAAGAAGATCAAATCTATCCATTCTTAAGGAAATCAGCCCTGAGTGCTCACTGGAAGGACAGATCGTGAAGCTGAGGCTCCAATACTTTGGCCACCTCATGAGAAGAGAAGAATCCTTGGGAAAGACTCTGATGTTGGGAAAGATTGAGGGCACTAGGAGAAGGGGGCGACAGAGGACGAGATGGTTGGACAGTGTTCTCGAAGCTACGAACATGAGTTTGACCAAACTGCGGGAGGCAGTGCAAGACAGGAGTGCCTGGCGTGCTCTGGTCCATGGGGTCACGAAGAGTCGGACACAACTAAACGACTAAACAACAACAAATGAGGAAAGAAGGTAAGTTAAGGGGCAATATAATAAAGAGGTTTATAAGATTATGCATAGAGAATGTGGAGAATTCCGCCCCACTTCCATAACACTTGAATTCATTCAGACCATCGAATGAAGATGATGGGTTGAAGATTCAGGACAGAGAAGAGCTCTTCTTATGTTGTTATATGTATCCTGAATGAATGTATGGAAGCTGTGGCCAAACAGTTATGGGTTAACAGATTGAAGCTGAAGCCAGACGAAGGTAGTGTTTGAAAGTTCCCTGTGGCTCCTCAAGGAAGCTGGCTTACTGTTCTGTCCTCTAAGCAAGTTCAGAGTTAGGTGAAAAAAATAGCCTCCCCAAAATTCTCCAACATTTTTTGGTGAATGGAGAATGTGTGCGAAAGAATGGCAGAATATTTAGAATATTATCTGGCGGTTGGGGGAATTATATAACAGGTTTGGAATACCTGAAAAAGTTTTTTCTCTATTGAGAAACTGAGGTCTGCTTTATGGAACTGTTGCTACCGGTATTTCATATTGGTGGCTGAAGGAAGTGATGGGCTTAGAACTCGGAGGAGCGGGGTGCCAAGTCCATTAATTCCTTCAACAATATTAAAATAATACAACATTATTTTTATTCTTTGGTGATCACTCATAGCCAGATAAGATTGTCTTCCATGAACACAGTCTTAACGATGTGTCTTTAGGTGCCTGTGGAGGCCAATTCTGGATCCACGCATCCTTCCACAGTGAGGTCATAGGTTTCCGGGCAGGTGTTGATCACGCTGAGGGAAGCGTGCCTTCCTCTTAACACGTTTCTCCCTTTCATTCTGAGTTCGAGCGTCTTCAAAGCCCATGACACCTTTGGTAAAGTCTGGAGCACTTGCAGGCCAGTGTTTCCCAGTTGTCAGTGTTTATGCTACATTTTTTTAAAAAAAAATTGCCTTGAGAGAGTCTTTAAACCTCTTTTGTTGACCACCAGCATTACGCTTTCCATTTTTAAGTTCGGAATAGAGTAGTTGCTTTGGAAGACGATCATCAGGCATCCGAACAACATGACCGGACGAACTAAGTTGATGTTGAAGAATCATTGCTGATCATCTTTGCTTCTTCCAGTACACTGGCATTAGTTCACCTGTCTTCCCAAGTGATATGTAAAAAAATTCGGAGACACCATTGATTGAATCTTTTGAGTTGGAGATGGCATTTATAAGTGGTCCAGAATTAAAATTATGCTAGTTTATCCACAGGCAGAGAAGTGCACCCTCCTGCCCTCTTATGCTCTGTAGATGGGGGCTGAAGGGGAGGCCTTTTCAGTTTGGGTTCCTCACATTTGGAGCACCCTTCCCAGGGAGGATCACTTGGTGCTCAGTATCTTTCCAAAGCCTTTTTATTTGCCTAGGCTTCCTTGCATATCAGCTGTGTGGTTTTAATCTGATAGCTTTTATTGCTTCTGCTGGTGTCAGTCTTTTGACTGCTCTGCTATAATGTTTTACATCTGATTGCAAATTGCATATATATATATATATATATATATATATAAGAAAAAAAGAAGTATATGCTGGCTATTCTGAGAGCTGTTGGCTGAATAATACCATTTCCCCCCACCATGAACAAATCAGATATGCCTATGGAGAGCATCATTGAGGGCCAAGGAAGGAGCATAATGTATTGCAAGATAATGTATTGCGGAGCAATGGGGTAACACTCCTTGTCTTTACAATGCATTCTGTGAGAGCAGTTTCATTGCCCCTTGCAGGTGCCAGAATCCAAGGTGCATCAACCAGCTGCCTTGGCAACTGGGCATATTCCCTGTCTTGCAATGAAACTCCCCACAATGGGCAGTGAAGGAAGACCACACACCACCCATGTCACTTCAGAATTGACTCCACACTCCCTCCTTTCCAGTGGCTGCATCTGTACATTTCTTCCCCTGGAGATCTTTCGTAAGTGTGATCTACTCATGTAAGCCACATAACCTGTGGATTCACTGTCCTTCTAGGGGGACAGTGGACATGATTTTCACCACTCGACAGCTTCAAGAAAAATGCAGAGAGCAAAACCAACCCCTGTATATGGCGTTTATTTACCTAACTAAGGCTTTCAACACTGTAAATCGCAATGCCCTGTGGACTGTCCTTCTGAAAGTTGACTGCCCAGATAAATTTGTAAACATCATTCAGCTCCTCCATGATAATATGACAGCAACAATTGCAGATAACAATGGCTCTCAAAGTGAACCATTCACAGTGGGATCAGTTGTTAAACAGGGTTATACTATTGCCCCAACTCTATTCATTATTTTCATTGCCATGATCCTAAACTTTGTTGATGGGAAACTCCCCACCGGAGTAGAAATCATATATCAAACACATGGAAAGCTCTTCAACCTGAACAGGCTGAAAGCAAAAAGTAAGGTTACCGTAACTTCCTTCATAGAGCTTCAGTATGCTGATGACAACGTAGTGTGCGCACACTCAGAGGATGACCTCCAAACCATCCTAAATATCTTTGTAGGTGGTTACGAAAAGCTTGGCCTATCACTCAACATCCCAAAAATCAAAGTGCTGCACCAAGAAGTACAAAATAACCCTTCTGCAGTGCCACAAATCCAACTCAGTGGTGTAACGTTGGAAAATGTTGATCACTTCTCCTACCTAGGCAGTTACCTTTCCACAAGGGCCAGCACTGATGCCAAAATCCAGAATCGCCTGAGCTCTGCGAGTGCGGCTTTCTCCCGATTGAAGTGCAGAGTGTTTGAGGACCGGGACATTTGCAGGGAAACCAAAGTGCTTGTTTACAAAGCTACTGTACTACCTACCTTACTATATGCTTGTGAAACATGGACCACTTATAAACGCCATCTCCAACTCCTCAAAAGATTCCATCAACGGTGTCTCCGAAAAATCTTACACATCACTTGGGAAGACAGGCGAATTAATATCAGTGTACTGAAAGAAGCAAAGATCACCACTGTTGAAGCAATGATTCTTCAACATCAACTTCGTTGGACTGGTCATGTTGTGTGGATGCCTGATGATCGTCTTCCAAAGCAACTACTCTATTCCGAACATTAAAATGGAAAGCGTAATGCTGGTGGTCAACAAAAGAGGTTTAAAGACTGTCTCAAGGCAAATCTTAAAAAATGTAGTATAAACTCTGATAACTGGAGTGTATCTCCAGAAGTGTGCATGCACACGAAAGCTCATACCAAAATAAAAACTTAGTTGGTCTTTAAGGTGCTACTGAAGGAATTTTTTTTCTATTTTACTGATAACTGGGAAACACTGGCCTGTGAGCACTCCATTTGGAGAATAGCCTTTACCAAAGGTGTCATGGGCTTTGAAGAAACTTGATCTCAGGACGCAAGGGAGAAACGTGCTAAGAGGAAGGCACGCTTGGCAAAGCCACACCATGATTCAACTCCCACCCAGAAACTAATGCCCCCACTGTGGAAGGATGTGTGGATCCAGAATTGGCCTCTACAGTCACTTACGGACCCATTGTTAAAATCGTGTTTATGGAAGGCAATCTTACTCGGCTACGAGTGATTGCCAAAGAAGAAGGAGGATTTTGTATCCAACTAAATCATTGCAGCTGGTTTGCCTGTGAGTTTAAAGGATCCTGGGGCATTTGAGTTGTTAGAGGAGCTCAGAGCAAAAGCCTTGCAGACTTACCTTCCAATGTTTTATCTTGATGCTCTCTAGTTGTTTTGGTCTACCATGCTGACTTCTTTTTCAGGCTAACCTTGATCGGAATTTATGAGCAGAGTAGAATAATGTTTCATTCTACTATTCTGTCTTGAAGCCTGGCAACCATATATGACTTATAGGGTTTTCTAGATAGTTTTACCCTCACTCCTTTAATTTAGCACCTACTTCATTCAGTTCTCTTCCTTGGTTCCACTTCCCATGCCCCCTGATTCCTACTTCCCATAGCCCACAATTCCTCCTTTCTATGGACCTCTTGTGGGAATGTTCAGGGAGGCAGGAGAGGACACATTGTTTATTAATATCCTTCCTAACTTGTGCTAGTAAGTTCCTTTATTTAGCAGAGTTTCACATTCCCCTTTTAAACGCACAGCGGGTAGCTGGTTGCAGGCTTGTGTAAGCCTCTCATGATTAGGTTCCTGGTAAGTTTCCTTATATCCCTCTTAAAAGAAGAAACATGCCACAATCTTGTGTAAAGTAAATAAAAGTAGTTTACTCACATACAGTTCACAGCTGGATCCCTGAATGCAGACTTCATTACAAAGTACAGTATATACATGTGGAGCTATCCCATATGGGGATAATCCCAGTGTCCTCTGTTGGAAGCCAACAGAGCATCTCTAGCTAAAAAGCTGCTCCAACGATGGAGGAAGTCAAAAGAGAGAGAGAGAAGCATGCCCTACCCTTTTGTTACCTGGACAGGTAAGGTCATGCCCACCTCTAGTCACATGCAAAGGAAGTATGTCCTAGCCAGGAGGAAACAGGAAGTTTTTGACTGGCTGGACCCAACATTTCCCTGCATGTCCATTCTAGGAAAACAAGGAATGTTGTACTTGACTGCTACTTATGTATCACATCCCACACTTCTGACCTCTGTATCCATCCCTTTCAACTTGGGCACCTCCACTGCCTTAACTTCTGCTTCTTTCCCCCTTCCCTACCCTGCCCACTTGACCATGTCTCTGCTTCCCTTTCTCCTTATCCTGCTTTCTCAACACCTCCTTTCCTTTGCCTAATAAATCTCCTGTTTGCTTTCTCATGGAATCATACAGTTGGAAGGCAGCCCCAAGGATCATCTATTCCAACCTGCTGCAATGCAGGAATCACAACTAAAGCATCCATGGCAGGTGGTCATCCAACCTCTGCTTATATACCTCCAAGGAAGGAGAATCCACAACCTCCCAAGAGAGACTGTTCCACTGTTGAACAGCTCTTACTTTCAGAAAGTTCTTCCTGATGTTTAGTTGGAATCACCTTCTGGAAAAATCGATTCGAGTCCTACCCTCTGGAGCAGGAGAAAACAAGCTTGCCCCATCTTCCATGTGACAGCCCTTCAGATATTTGAAGCTATCATATCTTGTCTTGGTCTCCTCTTTTCCAGGCTAAACATACGCAGCTCCTTCAAACATTCCTCATAAGGCTTGGTTTCCAGACCCTTGACCATCTTGGTTGCCCTCTTCTGCACACGTTCCAGCTTGTCAACAACCGGAATAAATTGTGGTGCCCAGAACTGGACACAGTATTCCAGACATCCCCACCTCATGTCACTCTTCTAGGGTAGACAACAGCACAGCCAACCTTGGATTACATTGCAGTCCACTGATGGCTAGGTAGACTTTTGAACAAGGATTGCAGGCCAGCCATCTCCTGTCCATAGGGGTTTGGAATCTGTAATCATGCAAATAGGGAAGAGACCAGAAAGAGGGGATTCGTCTAGTTGCTGCTATTACTTTTTTAAATGCTTCTGCACACTAAGGTAGCGCTGCTTGTATTTTCCTAGAGTGAGAGGGACATTGGAGAAGACTCACCCCCAGGGAAAGAAGTTGCAGATTCCTCAAATGCAGCCCTGCACTTTCCTCTTCCTTCCTTCCTTCCTTTCTCCCTCTCTCTTATGCTTTCCAGTGATACTTCCTGCCAGTGCTGGCAAAGCACTTCTGGAAGAGAAAGCAATCAGACATTTGCTTACGCTCAGACACGTGGAACATCATTATAGAAGATAATGAGAGATGTATTATGCCTCCAGTGATGTCGCAATTCCATTCTATCTTGAATTTATTGAGCTAGGTAGAGCTCTTTAGGAGGCAATAGAGGCAATGCAGCTTCACCATCCCCAGAAATCCTTGGAGCAGGTCTCCGCCACAACCAAGTCCCAAGTGGATCTCAACCTCTTCCCGAGCTTAAGAGCACTTTGGAGATTTTTGTTCGCTTGTCATTGAATACCCTGCATTTCCAGTCCCGAGGGATGCCCAAGGCAGCGTGTGCAAATGCGGAACACTACAAAACAACCGAACAATTTCAAAACACCACGAAATGAAATGAGAAAATACAGCACTCGCAGTAAGAAAAAGAGGGGGAGATGGAACATTAAAACCTCCACGTGCATCTTTCCAGCACCCGGCAGGGTCATGCTAGCATGCTGAAAAGGCCCAACTGAAGCACCAGCTTTTCAGTACCTGCCCAAAAGTAAGCAGTGACGGAGGCAGGCAGGTCTCCTTCAGACAGGCATTCCACAACTGTGGTGCCACATCAGGAAAGGTCCCACCTTTCCCACCCAGGTATGGAATTTTAGACAGTGGGTCATCTATAGATGGTGAGCATGTATTATATCACTTACAGGTGTCTTTTTTTTTTTTAGGTGGGAGTGTGTCATACTACACTTCAAATGTGCAAATATGCTAAAAATATACTGTATCAATTTTTTAGGGGGGGGGCACGAAGACACACACACACACCCTCACTATTCTTACTGAGCCTGTTTATAAATCACTTGCACTTTATGGACTATTCCTGTGGGTTCCCTGATGCGATGCCATTCATTTTATTTGTTTATTTTCGACAATTTCTACACTGCTTTATATATATAAATATCTCTAAGGGGCAAACAGAAAACAGCAACAGAGAACTTACACAACAGCAGAGAGAGAGAGAGAGAGAGAGAGAGAGAGAGAGAGAGAGAGAGAGAGAGAGAGAGAGAGAGAGAGAGAGAGAGAGAGAGAGATCTGCCAAGTCTCCCGTTTTCCCCGGGAAACCCCCATTTTTAAAGCCGTTTCCCACTGTCATCACGAATGGGGAAATATCCCGTAATTCCCCCGGATTTCTTCCGGTGCCGCTCTGCCCATGTCTGGGCACCGGAAATCGGGCAGCGGCACTGGAAGTTGCTTCTACGCATGTCTGGACGTGCGTAGAAGTGACTTCCGGTGCTGGCGCTGCTGATCCCATATTTTTCTAACCGGGACTTGGCAGCTATGCAGTAGAGCTTGAGATTTTTATCTCAGGGTCATGGGTTCGGGCCCCATGCTGGGCAAAAGGAGGTTGGACTAGATGACCCTTGTGGTCCCTTCCAACTCTACAATTCTATAATCGCATGAAATACTACAAAACCTCACACTGTAACATGTACGAATGCTGCAGTAATGCAAATTTTGAAGAAAATACAAGCAAATATCTATTCTTTCTACCTCTGACGCACCTCCCCTCCTAGTCTCCTTGAGCTGTTCTTGGTCTCCAGCTCTCAACAGCCCCAGCCAGCATGTCTAGTGGTCAGGGATGGTGGGAGCTTTAGTCCAGCGCCCTCTAGAGGGCAGCATGTTGGCTAACCCATGCATTAGGGTCTTGACGGTTTACTCTGCTGTACCAGCGAAACTTTGGGCGGGGGAGCAAAGCAAGCAGGGGGACGCGATTCTTCTGCTTGTTCAAGGCACCGAGGAGCTGACAAGCCAAATAATAACAGCTCCTCTGGAATCTTTAAGAGTACATTAAACAAATATAGTGGTGGATATTTATAGACTTTTAAGAACTGCTGATGAATAAAGAGGCATTTATAGCCTTCTAAGCTGTTAGACTTCCATAATGTAAATGCTCTGAATAGTAATAACAGGGTGCTGGGTGTTGTGTGGCTGTTTGGTGACCTTGAAGTCCAGATCGCTCACCCCGGTTAGAGAAGACATGGGCTCTTCTTTGTTTTCTGTGTCTTGCTTTCCTGTTGACCTTGTGCCTAGCCAGGTTAAGCTGGGGTGATCAGGTGTGGAGAAGAGAAGCCACCCAGATTCGTCACATTTTGGGACAGGGTCTTGATCTTTGAGCCTTGGCCGAGGCTCACCTCTTATAGGCAGCAAGCAATGGGAAACACCACCACATGGATTCTCAGGAGTGACCAGCAGTGTTGGGGTCAGCATTGTGTGAGTGCACTAGCAGAGCCCAATCCTACATTCCCACAGGGAATACCCACACTGTGCCAAGCTCCCGATTCCACCCTTCTCTCCTCCTGGTCAGCAACTGCCTGTGTTCCTTTCTTCTGTCACTTGGAATATAGTCATGGGCAGCATCAGTTTTTATGCTTGTTTCAACTTAATCCGCTCCACTTAAATGTGGGGAGGAGTTGCGGTGGACCACGTGGCTACCTCGGGGTAGCAGGGGCGGAGTCCTGCATTGCCCAGAGGATCCCGGCCACGTGATTGACCAGCCAGCCAATCCACTGGCTGGGAAAGCGTGGCCGGGACCCATTTAAACGGAGGCACAAGCCAGAGAGCCCTAATTTGCAGGTTTTCTTCTGGCCTTGCTATGGACCTCGGTCGGTTGCCATTGAGGGGCCTGGTAGGAATTTTTCCACTTGGGAAATTGCCATGGGCCATTTGGTTTTTTGCCTACCTCATAGCAATCGTCACAACTTTTTAAGGCTTTACGGTTAGGCACTGGTTGATCTTATGATGGGGGAGGGGAGGTATGGCCATCACCTGCCCCTCCAAGCTTAAGGGTATTCTGTTAAAGGAATCCGGGGGTGTGGATCTTGTCTGAAGCCCGGGGCGGGGCTAGGATCATGCCACGACCCTGTCGGGAACCCAGGGAGAGCTCAAGTTGGTTTGCATCAACAGGGCTCCCCCTACCGGTGGTTTACCCTTACCGGACTCCCTGCATGATGGGCAGGAGTCATATATAGTCGGGTCAATCCAATGCCTAAGCCAATACCGCTCACATTCTGTAACCAATAAATAGATTTAAATGCAGAAAAATGCAGATTTAAACCAGAAAATAGATTTAAATGCAAATATTCAGATAACTAAGGAAACAGGGTGGAAAGGACTTCTGAATGAACATACTCAAAATTGACACATGCCAGGAACAGACAGGTCCATCCATCTATCCCCAGCTCCTAAACGCTTTTGGTCTTAGGGTCATAGTGGAAGTGAACTGCTCAGCCTCATCCCAAATACCTTTGGATCAACAGTCTGCCATCCCGACAACCTCTAAGCCACTGAAAAGCTAAAGCATTAAAATATATAGGCAAGATTGAACTTTAAACATATTACACACAAGATTTAAAAGAGGCGGAGGAATGAAGAGGCTTTTAATCATGTCAGCGTAAGTTGAACAACACACAGCTTTATCTCCCTGTTATTTGTTTTCACTGTATTCATAAGAGACTAGTATCATAGCGCTGAGCACATTTACCACTTATCACTTTCAAAGAGCTATGCAAACAGTAGTCCATCTTCACTCCATTCTTTGTGCAGGATGTGACGCTGCACATGACTGGCCTCACTTTTGGCCAGAGGAGAGGGAACCGACTGATGCAATGTACCAACGAGGAGCTATCTATAATAATAATAATAATAATAATAATAATAATAATAATAATAATTTATTATTTATACCCCGCCCATCTGGCCGGGTTCCCCCAGCCACTCTGGGCGGCTTCCAACTAGGGATGAAAACTATCTCATCGACAGAGGTAGTATGCCTCTGAATATCAGGTGCTAGGAATCGCAGGCAGGAGAGTGCTTTTGTGCTCAGGTTCCGCTTGCACCGGAATTGCCCAAATCCTGAACAGAAACACTCTAAATGGAGAGTAGGGGGTGGGAGCCAGGCTTCAGCTAAGTTGGGTGAAGGCAGCCTTGGACCACCCTGGGTTGCGTTTGGTAGCCCTGAGCAATCTGGGGCTGCCCAGGACAGGGCACTGGGTTGAAAGGAGAGACAGGTGTTGGGTGGGACACTGGAAGGACAATCAGAAGGGAAGGAAGGTAGGGAAGGATGGGAAGGGAGCTCAGGTGAAAAGAAGGGGGAGCTGCAATGCAGAGGCCTGCTTTGTATACACCTTCCCTGCAGCAGGTTCCAGGTTCAATCTCTGGCATTTCCAGGTAGGGCTGTGACTCCCTGTAGAGCAGGCATCCCCAAACTGCGGCCCTCCAGATGTTTTGGCCTACAACTCCAATGATCCCTAGCTAACAGGACCAGTGGTCGGGGAAGATGGGAATTGTAGTCCAAAACATCTGGAGGGCCGAAGTTTGGGGGTGCCTGCTGTAGAGCCTCTGCCAGCCATTGCAGACAATACTGACCAATTATCTGAGGCATATTCCTATGCACCAAAGAGCAGAAAGGTGATGCTCCTACTAGGTCATTGTGGTTGCTACTTGTAGTGGTCCTATTAGCAGGAGAAGTAAACTTACAGGGATGTGTCCTATGTACACAATTCATGTACAGAGAGCTTTGTTCCTGGTCACAGGACTGGAGGAAGATAGATGGCTAGATTGGAACTCAAAACCCTCTAAATAGGCACACGATGAGAGTTAGTTTAATAGCTGCGATGCTAAGCATGTTTCGGATGGGGTTGGGAGCACCATCGCTAGTGACATTTTATCTGCTCCACCCTCTTCCCCACCCCCTCAAAAATTGCTGAAATGCCACCCACACCTTTGCATTGTGCTCCAAAGGTGGTGAAATCAGGAGGCAGGTTTTCTTTTTGAGCACCTTGAGGTAAAGGTAAAGGGGGCCCCTGACCATCAGGTCCAGTCGTGTCCGACTCTGGGGTTGCGGCGCTCATCTCTCTCTATAGGCCGAGGGAGCCGGCGTTTGTACGCAGACAGCTTCCGGGTCATGTGGCCAGCATGACAAAGCTGCTTCTGGCGAACCAGAGCAGCAGCACAGAAACACCGTTTACCTTCCCGCCAGAGTGGTACCTATTTATCTACTTGCATTTTGACGTGCTTTCGAACTGCTAGGTTGGCAGGAGCTGGGACCGAGCAACGGGAGCTCACCCCGTTGCAGGGATTCGAACCGCCGACCTTCTGATCAGCAAGCCCTAGACTCTGTGGTTTAACCCACAGCGCCACCTGGGTACAATATAAATGCTGGTCATTATCGCTCAGGGAATCCTTAGCTCTCCTTGTGAATCTGCATAAGCACGAGAGTTGTTTGAAGTCCTGGATATTTATCTTGGCTTTTGAGGACTGGGGTGGGGGAATTACTCCATTGGCCACCTTTGCTTTTGAACAATAACCCATCGAGGGCCATGGGTTATCAATGGAAGGGAATTTAGCCTGACAAAAGGTTTTAACAGTCTAATCTCCCATTGTGTGTTCATTATGCACTTGCTACCACACAGCCGGGCTCTTGCTTAAAAGATTATTACTCCATCATACTATAAAATAAGAAACAAAGAGCAACCTAAAAATAAAAAGGGGGGTTGAGGGGGGGAGAGTGTGTATTTCAATCCAGGTGATCTTTCCAAGCCCCACTCGCCTTTTGTGCGAGGGCATTTATCTTTTTGCCAATGACCTTCAACAATAAGGCAAAGCTCCCTGGTTTGGATGCTGGAGATGTCGGCTTTTGTTGGTGGGAGAACAAAAATCAAATGAGGACATAAATTACTTCAGTGATGAAGGGATGGTGAGGTGGGTGGGTTGGGGGGAGAGGCAGGGGGGGGCTTATTCCCAAGACAGAGAGTTAGAGCTAAAGCATGCAGCCCGTTTGCAGGGTGCGAGACACACATCCCCCCCCTTATTTTGGAACAGGGGTTGCCAAAGCGGTGCCCGTGAGTGCAATGTTACCCTAGATTAAGTGCAATGCCTTCCCCTGGTGTTATTGAAGCCTCTGGGTGCCTCCCCTACACATAAACTCACAAGACATAAACATACCTTCACTACACCCTTGGCCATGAGGTTGCTGGGGCGGTTAGCTTCAGCTCCCTTGAAAAGTTCATAGAGCTGAAGTGGTTTAACAGTCAATCCCTCTTCACAGGGAATTTCTTCAATGAAAATAGGGATATCAATAATAATAATACCCCACCCATCTGACTGGATTGCCCCAGCCACTCTGGATGGCTTCTAACGTATATAAAAACGTAATAAAACACTATTTAAAAACTTCCCTATACAAGGCTGCCTTCAGGTGGCTCGGGGGCCAGATACCCTCCAATATTTCTCTGATTAAAATAGGGATGTCCTAAGGAAAAGTGGGACATTCTGGGATCAAGTCAAAAACCGGCATGGCTTCTGTAAATCCAGGATTGTCCCAGGAAAATAGGGACACTTGGCAAGTGGAACAGAGGTCTCCTAACAACTCTTAGCACCCTTAATAAAATATAGCTCCCAGAATTCTTTGGGGAAAGCCATAACTGTTTAAAGGGGTAGTGCTTTAAATACTTGGTGTGAATGTGGCCCAAGGCCTCCATGATGGCTGATTTTAAAACAGGAAATTTGGCCTGGCATTCCTTTTGAGCAGCAGTTCCACTAACATTGTCTTCAAATAACTCTGCTTCAGTATCAAAACTGACTCAAACCACTAGCCCCATTTAAAGATGATTGCACCCTTGTTGTCTCCAAATAGTTATAAATACTTCCATGGCAGCAAGTTTCTTTGAGCCTTAGTTCTGGCCATGAGCTTCGTTCATATGAAAATTGTTAAGTTATTGTGTCACATGCCCAGAGTTTTTTGCTGCAAATGTTGAGTTTTCCAGCTCTCTGATAGGGAACTTGTCGCTGTCCAGGTGTGTGTTTGTTTAAAGCAAATTGTTTCCCACTTAATATATGGCCATACCCATACCATGCATTTAAAGCACTCGTATACAACTTTAACCATCATGGCTTCTCCCAAAGGACCCTGGGACTGTTGTTCATTAAAGGTGCCTAACAACTCTCAACACCCTTAACAAACTGATTGGTAAAGTGGCTTAAGACTGTATGATGTGAATGTTGGCTTAAAAAATAGCTCTTAGCAGCTTGAAGGCAATTTGAAAACAAAAGGAGGAATTCAGCCTCAGGGCCGTTTTCAGCATATGCACCTCCAGGGTGCAAAGATCTGCCCAGCGCCCCCAAATGTAGTTAATTTCACGTGCAGTGCACCGTTGAGAATGACAAGCGCCGTCGTTGAGTCTGACAAGTGCCACCGTTGTGAATGACAAGCGCTGCCACTGGCGCGTCACGTCTTTGCTAAATGAGCGCACAAAGTCGAAAGTCCTTTAGTGAAACAGTAGGTATACATTTTGGTAATACCTAGGTATATATGTATTTTGTTTTTCTAGCTTGATCAAAATTATTTGTTATTTCATAACAGGTAGATAGTTAAGAGCTTAGGTGGCTTCAGTGGCGGGCACCTGGCACCCCCCCCCCAGAATTTGGCACCCGGATGCCCTGCACCCCTTGCATCCCCGGGTAAAGACGGCCCTGTTCAGCCTCATGCTAAATTTGACCATTCCATCAGCGCAAGGATTTCTGGCTTGTCTGATTGAGTGACCTCTCCTCCCTGCAATGCGCTATTCTAGGGGTTCTCCTGACTCCCCTGTTGGGAAGCTTCCTTATGTCAAGTGAGACCACTGGTCCATCTAGCTCAGTATTGTCTACACTGACTGGCAGCAGCTTTCCAGGGTTTCAGGGAAGGGGCAGGCTTAGGTCCTTCACATTTCAGCAGTGCCCTGTGTGAGGCCAAAATTCAGTGCCTGTCATCTCTTTCCTTCTGTTCTGCATGTGTACTGCATCATAGTTGTGACACCCCGCAGTGCCCCCCTCGGCTTGGCACCTGGTGTTGGGGAACCAGTTGTGCTGCCCTAAATCCACCTCTGCGAGGGGCTCTCCTTGCCCTCCCTGGAGTTGCCAGAGATTCAGCCAGGGACCTTCTGCTTGTAAAGCATGAACATTTGTCACTGAGTGTTAGCTCAGTTGCTAGAGCAGGCTTCCTCAACCTCAGCCCTCCAGATGTTTTTGGCCTACAACTCCCATGATCCCTAGCTAGCAGGACCAGTGGTCAGGGATGATGAGAATTGTAGTCTCAAAACTATCTGGAGGGCCAAGGTTGAGGAAGCCTGTGCTACAGCATGAGATTCTTAATCTCAGGGCTGTGGGCTTGAGCCCCACATTGGGCAAAAGATCCCTGCATTGCATGGGGTTGGAGCAGATGACCCACATGGTCCCTTCCAACTCTATAATTCTATGGTTTTGTTATCCTCCTCTTCATGGCCCGGTATTTGAACCCAAGGTGTCCCCATCCAGACTGGCTCTTCTCCTGATATTGCCATATCCCTTAAGACAGTGTTTCCCAACCTTGTGCCTCCAGCTGTTTTTGGACTACAACTCCCATCATCCCTAGCTAGCAAGACCAGTGGTCAGGAATGATGGGAATTGTAGTCACAAAACATCTGGAGGCACAAGGTTGGGAAACACTGCCTTAAGATGTCCCAGAATCTCGGGAGCATCAGGAAGAGTCTCCAACTTCCTTTGTCCTTGCAGATCTCAACTCTGCAGATCCTGGACAAATCACTGCAGATCCCAGAGTGAGCCGTTGTTCCGAAGCATTCTGAAATGAGGTGTTCTCCTTCAAGTACCTCGCTAATAAGACACAATTAGCAATTAAGACAAAGACATTACTAGCCGTCGCATGGGACAGGAGAAATATTCATTGTGAACCTCGCTCGTGACAGCAAAGGAGAGGGGCCAAGAGGGCTAAGAAAATATCGCCGCAACAATGTCAAAGGGGTTATCAAGGGCAAAGAGATAATGGTGGTGAAGCGAAGCCAACAATATCATCCATGAAAGATGGTAATGAGGATAAGCACTAGCCAACAGCCTGCCTAGAGCTTCCAGTTGAATGTAATACATCATTTGATATGGACAAGATTTCGCTTTAAAGAACTATGGGCTGAAGAGCCTTTGATGATAGAAAGCAAAACAACAAAACAAAATCCTACCCAGAAGGAGGAATTTTTCAGGAAGTTTTTGGATCTTTTGTTGTTGTTAATGACTTAATGAAACATTGTATGAAGTTCTTAGTGACATAATCAAGAGAAGGGCGAGCAATCATTCCACTCTAATTTCACACAAAGGCTGGAATTTGCCATCGGAATCGCAGTACTAAATGAAGCCTTTTCCAATTTTGCCCATGGCAAAAATGTTTGAATAACCTCTAATGCAGTTGCAAAACTGCAGGCAATGAGAACTCATTACTGCCACACCAGACCAGGCTCCCATTTGCTTAGTATGGGGGAACTGGCACTGAGATAGTCAATGTTGCTTGAAGAGCACGCCAGAAGTGCTGGCCCATCTCTTACCTTTGCATCTGAGGGGCCAAAATATGAAGGATCCCCTTATAACCTATCAGCTGATCAGGGTCATCGCCTCACTGTAAGTTCCCAGTTCATCTTTGGAACTGCAACCTTACCTGCCCAACAGTTTGGGGGTAAGTTGGTGTGGTTGAGAGAAAACATCATTTGGTGTAAACCAAGACTCACACTGGGCCTAAGTAGGATTACAGGACAGAGGCTCCACAACCCTACATGACACCATACTGGCTGTTTCCCAATTGTCATGGTTTATTTATTTATTTAATCAGATTTGCATACCACTTAAATAGAACTTCTGAATGGTTTAACTACCTACAGTGGCTGGCCACAGCTCTCCAAGATTTCAAACAGGTTTTGCCCTCCCCAGCACACATTCCAGCTTGTCAACATCCTTCTTAAATTGTGGTGCCCAGAATTGGACACAGTATTCCCGCCGTGGTCTTACCAAGGCAGAACAGAGTAGTAAGTACTATGGCTTCCCTTGATCTGAACACTTTACTTCTGTTGATGCAGCCTAGAATAGCATTAACCTTTATGCATCACACTGTTGACTCATGTTAAGCTTGTGGTCCATTAAGACCCCTAGATCCTTTTCACACGTACTGCTAGGAAGCCAGGTGTCCCCCATCTTATATATGTGCTATCAGGATAGCATCAAAGCAAGCCAATTAGCTTACATCAATGCAAGTGAATATAAGCATATAGGAGTTCATTGTTACAACTACCACCAATTAATCATGGGGTTATCTTGACTACCAAGATGGTGTTTGCAGAACTCCTAGAACAGTTCATCTTTGATTCAACACAATGGACCTTTGGTGTGATCCAGCACTCTGATGCCCCAAGTTATCTGTGGCAGAGGCAGCTCATGGGTTTGCAGTGAAACCTGTGCAGTCTGACCTGCCGGGGGTCCACATCCTCTTTTCCAGTTTGGAGACTTTCTGTGCAATATCCACGGCAGGATTTGCTGGGAAGGGTTTGTTTCAGATTTATGGTGCGGCCTGCAGGGAGAAAAAGTGCTACTTAATGAGGCTGAATCACATACAGCAGTGCAACAGTGAGCAATGAGCACCTCCACTGGAAGCCGAATCGGGGACTCGGGCAAATGTTAACATTTATACAACAAATCACCAGGTGTTCAGAAGCATTCATTTTTCACTAGGAGACATCAGCGAAAATAAATGCCACGCTGCTTATTTTCTCATTGTTTGGTATTATTTCAGGGGAACTTCGTGTTCTGGGTGTACTTTGAGAAATGGCTAAGGAGGACCAGATTTCTCAACGAGACAATCTCTAATGCACATCCTAAAGCAGCTAGCATTTTCTTGGTTTCACAGAGCAGGCCTGAGCTTAACTCTAGTCAGTTCTAAAGGAGTGCCTTGCAGGGTTAATAGGAAGGCAGTAACATATTGTATTGAAACTAGTACCCCTGGCTTGGGTGGTGGGTTTTTTTTTTTTTAAGGAACATTTAACTAAAGTGTAAAAGAAGTGTTTTCCTTACCAAAACAGTACGTGAAATTGATTTATTAAAGTCTACATTCCTTCCCCCCCCCTCAGTTTGAAAATGAATCACTAGAAGAATACTCACCAGCCGAACATTCACATCAATATGTTAGCATCTAAAACATCTATATTGAGTTTTTCATCAGTTTATTTGATTCTGATTAACCAGGAAGCAGGTGGTTGATAACATAAAATAAATTCTACAATGGGGTACAGAAATCTGTCAATTTCAGTTTCTCTTGCTCATTTTCCAAGCCTTAATTTCAGTTTATTCTCCCCCAAACCCATCAGTATTTTAGAGTACAGTACATGCCTCCAAATATACACATTTGTACAAGCAGTTTTCCCTAACATAATGCATTTTTGTATGTTGTTTGCACGAATATATCAATTTTATGCACACTTTCTCCTAACATATGCTTTACTCTCTTTTACTTTTTTCTCTTTTGGTTGGAGAACTGCATCACAAAGGTTGAGCGAGTGTGCAATTTGAAGGGCAGCTGTGTTTTGCATTCCACATTTTCAGGAAGTGGAAATTCGATTCACATTAAATGGTGAACCAAACCAAAAATCTTTCCCATTGCTGATCGCCCTGTGGATTTTTTATTATTTTATTATTTAATTTGGGGGGGGGGGCAGACTGAGATATTTTCCAGTGCCTATCTCTCCTTCCAAGTCACAGCTGGTTCCCCTATTCCTATATATTTGAGACATCCTTTTACTTGATTGCTCACAGCTGAATGTGTGGTCCAGCTCCATTAAAAAGCATTGCATTAGAGTTGACATCAGGAGATAGGACAGTGATAGCTCTGTGATTCCTCATTCACACATGCAAATCACCACTCAGTGCTCCAATCTTTAAGTCATGAACTTTCAAACCAAACACTGGACTGGAGATCTAATCTTCTGAGAATTTTCTTGGGTATTATGCTAAAGCTCTCCATTTACAATCTAGGGTTAACCAATTACACAATTATTTAATTGCTTTGTGTATGTTTTTTGGGGGTGGGGGAAGAACACTTACTGTTATTTTCCACTCCAAGGCCAGATGTACTCTAAGGAAGCAACAGAATTCCTGTAGATTGCCCTGTATTTTCAAGAGGCAGAAGCTCCATGCAAGGAAATAGATGCATGATGGACATTCCTACCCCCATGATAATGAATGAAAGAAGTCGGACATTTCAGACAGTGATATCAGGAAATTGCGTGACCATGCTGGGTGGTTTCATGAGCTGCTGCAAACTTTCTTGAATAATGTTTTCCTTGCTGATTTTTGTCCTGTGCAATTTAGCAAGCATTTTATTTCTCCCCCTCCCCATATGTTCTGAAGGATGTGTGTGGTTTTAATGACCCTTTTTAAAGATTAAATTGTGTTGTCTGAACTCACTCCCCTTCCTATAAAAAATTAGCATCTGCAAGACGCAGCCCCTGCAGTACAGCCAAGGGCTAATATAAAATGAAACCCATCCAAGTAAAGACTCTTCCAAAGAATGATCAATACAGGGATATTTCTGCTTGTGGCCTATTAAACAAGTGCTGAAAGGAGAATGTCCAATTCTTGTTTTTTCTAAAAAAGAAATGGCAAATCCTAATGACTGATTCAGAGGTGCGTCAGAAACCCCCCAATGAAAGCTTTACTTAAGTTGTGCTTGAATCTTATCTCTGCCATGAACCCACCCTCTCTCACTCTGCCCACCTGCAGCATGGGGACAATGATATTATCCTACATTTTCCCTATTTCGTTTTACCTCTCTGTGCTGCAGTTTGTTTGTTTGTTTGTTTGGAGGCTCAAACCTGCTCACACTCACTGAAAGTGAAGCACAGTTAAAACCAATGCAATGTCCATCAGGAAACAGCAATCCGTAAAACGAAGTTGCAAACACACACACACACCATGGCTTAACACAGACATGCAAATGTGCAGGTTCTTGGACTGGAGGTTATGGCAACTGCTCTCCTTTTTTTGGCCTTGCTACTGTTGCGCTACCCAGAGATAATCCATGGTTTGGGTTAGAATTATGTCTAAACCCGTGGCGTAGCATGTGGGGGCTGGGGGGCCATGGCCCCGGGAGCAAATTCTGAGAGGGCACAATCAGGCACCTATTGAAAAATAATATATATATGATAAGAATAATATTGGAGAAAACTGGGTATTGAAACCTGCTTAACCTAAATCATATATCCCAGTTTTACAGCGGCCCTTTAAAGTACGCTTCACGCAGAGTATACACAGTCAGAAGTTGACCTGGCTAAGAAAACACCACCAAGAGCATAGGGAATTAATCTCCCTTATATGAAACCCCTTACTAGCTGCACACTTGTAAAAGTATGCAGATGAAAATACAAACTGTTGGGTTTCTTTAACTGAAAAACAAACTGACTCTAAAGAGACTTTAAACTAAAGATAAATGCTTTCTCTCTTAGCAATGTTATCTACCCACTTTCCAAACCTCCCACATAACTCCCATTAAACTCCCCAAGAATTAACAGCAAACTAGCTTTATAACTAAGCAACTCTCATACTAAGATTCAACTGGGAATCTCTTAAACTGAGAACAACTGAGAGAGTGATCTACTTAGAGATGAATCAAACTGAAAGATCTAACTAAGAGATACAGAAGGCTTTCTGGCAGAGCCTTATATACAAGAAGCAGAGCCCACACCTGTGAGCAATTAACAGAAACACTGGCACCTGTTTCTCTTAAACAGACAGTATTTACATTAGACCGGCTCTAAAGTAACTTGACTATTCAAAAAATCCAACAGCACCCCCACGACAGGCTCCCTCATCAAGGCTGGAGCCACAGGCTGAAGCCACGCCTAGCTGGGCCTTCGGGACGGTGGCAGTGCCAATGTCTTGTCGTTGCCAGTCAAGGGATCTCTGTGCATGCCCTGGGCTGGCTGATAGGGAGGGGGCGTGTGCCATCACCAGCGCCCACAGAGGGAGGAAGAGGAAGGTGAGGAAGCACTGCCAGAACCACGTGCATTGCTCAGAGTGTGTCACTGTAAGGAAAGGAGGGCGAGGCAACACAGCGGTGATCATGGCTTTACGTTTCTCTGCCTTATCTCTGCTCCCAGGTTAGAGCTAGTTTGCAAGGAGAGGCTCCCATGATTAGATGCTGGCTGGCAAAGGAACTGACCGCTTCCCAGTCCACCGGGGGTACGACACTTGCCCTGCCCTGGACACTGGCAACCCACGCTACACCCTGGGCAAAACACTAGCTGTAACCAGGTTTGTTGGGTTGGGGAGGGATAAACGACAAGCTTGGGTTTGGACATAACGCTAAGCCAAGCCATAGGTTGGTCCTGGATACTGTTGTGGCTCTCCCGCACATTTGCTTGTTCACACTAAGGTATGGTTCAGCTTGCCATCACGTGCCAACTGGGCCATACAGTCCTAGGCAGCTCACCCTAGCCGAGTACCATAAGATTCCTGGTTCATATTCCTACAGCCTCTAACAGAGATCTGGAACAAGACAGTGCATTGAATGCCTGACGCATCTCAGAGCATCCCCAACCTTCATAAACTTCCATTTAGCTTTTCCTTATTTTGCTGTATGACTTAGCGGTGCACAAAAATCACAAGCAATTAAAACCAGTCCACTGGAAACTCTTGTCTATTACTTGGCCTTTTTATTTATTTAATTTCTTTCATCTCTTTCTCTCTCTCTCTCTCCCTCTCTCTCTCTCTCTTCCAGACCAGGAATTAAGGCGATGGACTTGGCCTCGTCTCTTTCATTTGAACTTCACTGCTTGAGCTGCATTTTCCTATTACCCCTGCAACTCTGCCTTCATTGCGTTATTGTAAAAAAGTAATTTATGATTGCCAGTCTTCAAGTCTCTAATTATTTCTGGCTGTGTATCATGATTATTAAATCCAGAGTTTCTTTCTAACCTCCAGCTCCCCCCTCCTGTTTCAGTGCATGCAAAGTCTCACAGCTATTGGGGAATGTGTCCTCCTGGTACGCTGGCATGTCCCCATCCCTATTGCCTCTCGTTCCCTCTGCTTGGAAGTCACAGCAGCTAATGGGTAATGGTGTTTTCCCATTTAGTTGCATTTGTTTATTACTCATGCAGGCTATACTGGGGTGTTCCTAATGTTGCTTATACTTGAGATAGAAAATCTAATATCCAGGGATTAAATAAAGGCTATTGAAACGGCCCCACCCCGCAAAAAATATCAATTTGACCCAGCCCTGTTTTTTTTATTATCATTGTAAGGACTGTCTTGCAGGATCAGTCCAAGGTCCATCGACAGCAACCAGACCTGTAGGTCAGTGTTTCTCAACTAGTGTGCCTCCAGATGTTTTGGGACTACAACTCCCATCATTCCTGACCACTGGTCTTGCTAGCTAGGGATGATGGGAGTTGTAGTCCCAAAACATCTGGAGGCACACTGGTTGAGAAACACTGCTGTAGGTGTTCACAAACGCAACACCATGATGAGCTTCCCCTGTCAGAATCATAGAGTTGGCAGTGTCATGTAGTGCGTAGAGTGGGACCTGGGAGAGAGCAGGGTTCAAATCCCCTCTTGGCCATGAAGCTCACTGGGTGACTTTGGGCGAAGCACTGCCTCTCGGCCTAACCTACTTCACAGGGTTGTCACGGGGATTCAGTGTGGAGGGGAAGAACCATGTACATTATCCTGAGCTTCTTGGAGGGAAATGTGAGAAATAAATGCAAAATAAAGACATCTAGCTTGGAAGTGATCTAGTCCAGCCTCCTTCTCAATCTAGGATCTGCAGTGAAGGACACAACTGCAGCACAGATTCTCCTCTCTTTCTTAAGTGAATGTGCTCTGTGTACATGTGTATTTATCGAAACCAAATTCTTCCCCCCAAAAAATCCACAATTGGTCAGTAACTTCAGATATTGCCCAACCATGGATATTGGACTAACATGACTACCTTTGCTTGTTACTTTCCCCACTGTAGCTGCTATAGCAAATAGACTAACTAGTTGTTTTTGCTATTGGTACTCTCCTTTGACTGCCTTCCCTGCTGATGATTTATTTATTTTTTTGCCTGTTGGTTTTTAAGGTTTATTTTTAATCTTGAATGGTTATAACTTCTTGTTGTTGCTTTAATTAAAAATAATAATATAATTCCTTGGAAGCCACTTGTGGATGAAAAGGAGTCTTACATGCATTACAGCAAACAAATAATACAGGTGAGGGAAAGGCAGCATGGGAGGTCCTCTAGATATTTTGTATTTATGGTAAAGCTTAGGCAAAATTACTCATCATTTTCCACACAGTTTTGACAGTGCTGAAAAAGCACCTCACTTTCTCAATGACTTTTGGGCACTCCACGAGAAAATGCTCACTTACACATTCAAGCTGGCTTCATTTTCAGTTGCTTTCACTTGTCTTTGGTGATGTCATCACACAGACGCTTCCGATTGGCTGTCGAGTGCGATACCATCTCATTTACTCTCTGATCGCTGAATAGATGGAATCGAGCCTAGGAATGGCCCAGCCTGAGAGAAAAAGCACAGAAGCCAAATGATGCATTGGCCCTGAAATACACTCCGAGTCGAGTGTTGATTTCATGCTCTTTGTTTCAGCTCATGGTAAACAGTGAGTGAGTGCTTTCCCCCTAAACCTCTGGCTATATATACATTATTTACACAATGGGTCTCGTGTGATTGGCTGATTCAACTCCCCTCCTGGAGCCTGATTGGACTGTTCCTGCAGGCCAATCAGGTTGCTGAGTCACTTCCTCCTGGAGCCTGATTGGGCTGCTCCTGCGGGCTAATCAGGTTGTTGATTCACTTCCTCCTGAAGCTTGATTGGGTGGCTCCTGCAGACCAATCAGGTTGCGGCCTTCTAGGATCCTACCTGCCTCTTGTTCTAGGATCCAAGCTCAGTACATAACAGGCAATAATCAGAATTTGGGGGTGGGTGGGGGGAGGTCACTATATGTGTACAGTTGTATTTTCCCCTGAAGAACAACTGCCGTACCAAAATTGCTAGTTTCAAGCTGACGATTTGCAAGTGGAGAATAAAACCCCAGCCCAGTAGTTAGATGCCATTTTCTTGTGCAGTCAGTAAAAACCCCTGATTACACACACACACACACACACACACCACACACACATCTCAGCAACCGTCATTTTCTGCCTGAACAGTAGACCTGGTTATTGTTTCTTTCCCTTATGTTTTCATTAATTAGAAGGAAGTGGAGAAGTAACGAACGACTCCCTGGGTGCTGAAGTGTTCATTTTTCACTGTCAGGTTATAAGAGGCAATGGGCACACAGACCATCTATTCCATCAGACGTGCAAGTACTTATTGTCAGCACAGTCTGTAAAAATAGAAAGTGAGGTAGGTTTTCTGGATAGGGTTGAGGCTGTGTGTGGGTTGGGTTTAATCTGACTTATTAGAATGAAAGGTTTTGGCAGCAGCACTGTCTATCTGGGAGAATATTGGAGACCAGCCCTGTTTCCACCTCCCACATCCGTCCATCAAGCTTCTGTAAATGTTAATGCGCAGCCACGTAACTGTAAAACTGACCTCCCTTAAATCTTCTAAATGGCTGCACATTTCTTCACCGGCAATATACTTCATATTTTGCTCATATCTGTGCCCAAGACTTACTGGTAAAAATATTAAAAGTCTTTTAAAAAAAGAAAAAAGTCATATATCTTTTTTGGGTTTACAGGAAGTGCTGCAGAAGGGAGGGTGAAATCCTGGTAGATGTATCTTTAGAGCGAAGCCATGAACAGCAGAGATTTATCTAGGTGGGGGGGGAGAGATTCTATCTGGTTTCTATTTTGGGCAAAGCGTTCCTTAAATAAGAAACCATCATTTTGATCCTGAATTGCGATAAAGAAGTGATCTACCCCACCCAACTAGCCTTCATCTGACGATTCAAAGCTGGCCTCTTGACACCCCCCCTACCTGTAAGTCTGGGTCCACATGCAGCAGAATTAGCTGGAAATAAAGTGGCACCAGGCTGTCCCAGGGCCAGCTCTAGCTTTGAGCAGTCCTTTGGCAAAGTTGCATATTTGTAGACACTATTCAAACCTGGTACGTCCTACCTTTAGTACAAATTGGATCATCTGGTCTTGAAATTGTCATGTTGCATCATTGGGCAACTGCCAGGACCTCAACACCTTATCAGGGCCCACCACCGATGGGTCCCTTCAGAGGGTCCTTTCTGCATTGGTGGGCTGCTTTTTAGATGGGGGTGGGCTTATCTGGCAACGGCCTAGCAAGCAGCAGCAACATTGGGTGACCAGGCAGTGACAGCCCCAGCCCCCAGGGCTTACCTTCCAAGTCCCGGACTGCAGAATCCGGGACCTGCAGCCGTGTGACATCGGAAGTTGCTGATGGTGTCGCTTTGCATCGGTGTCGCTTTGCCCTTCTATGGGCACCAAAAATGGCCACCGCCGGCATCAAAAGTAGCTTCTACGCATGACCGGAAGTGTGTCGACGCGACTTCCGGTGTCGGCGGTGGCCATTTTGGTGCCCATAGATGGGCGGGGCGACACCGGAAGTTGTGTCGACGCACTTCCGGTCATGCGTAGAAGCTACTTTTGAAGCTGCCGGCGGCCATTTTTGTGCCCATAGAAGGGCAAATCAGGGGGGGAAATGGCCGCCGGCAGGAGAAAATAACGGAGAAAAACGGGAGACGAAGTGATACGGGGGACCACCGGGAAAAGGTAAGTAAAAACGGGGGTTTCCCGGGGAAAACAGGGTACTTGGCAGCTATGCCCCAGGGATCCTAATAAAGGAATAAAGACTCTGACAACGTGTTATGGAATTAAAATTAGGCCACAACTTTATTAAATTTCTGAATGTAGGAAGACCTTGGCTTAGGCCTTGGGCGTGTATCCCTCCCAGCCCCCTAGGCAGGGAACTGGGGCACATCGGGGTAAATGAGATATGGGGATGCAGGGCGAGACGTAAGTGTACGCAGGCAGACCAGCCCATATCCACGCATGCAGGGCAGTGACACCCCCTTTTTAAGAGGGGACCCTGGAATCGCCGCCACAGGGGGGTAAGTCACCACTTTACGGTCCCCCCCATTATAGAGAAGAAAAGACTAAAGGATTCCACCCAAGGCCATAAACCGCCAAAGTTGTGACGAATTGCTACAGGGAAGACATGACCTGCCAATGCAGGAAAATTTATTCCCAGTCCTTCAACAGCAACCAGTCAAAGACCGCAGCAGCGCCCACTAAACAGGAAGAAAAAGGTTAACATGCAAACAATAAACATTAAACAAAGGGAGGGTAGGGAGGGTGAGTCTCCTGAGCATACTGCCTTGCTACTGTCAGCTCCACCCCCTATATATAAATGGGACTGGCCCCACCTCCCAGCAATGAAACTGAGGCTGGGCGTGAACCTCCAAATAATAACACTGAGAGGCAGGCCAGCCCCTGTTTGCCATTAAGCTCCCCGGGAACCATAGTTGCCAAGTTTTCCCTTTTCTCGCGAGGAAGCCTATTCAGCATAAGGGAAAATCCCTTTAAAAAAGGGATAACTTGGCAGCTATGCCGGGAACTGTAGCACTGTGCGTGATCCTGCCAAGGGCACCCATAATGTAAAGTGTGGGTACTCCTTCTGGTAAGTGGCAGGCAGCTAGAAGCTGCTGTTTGAATTTACCACAATGCCCCTCTGTAGCACCATGCTATGCTAAAGGAAGCCCCAATAGGCATCAGTGGTGGGCCCTGGAAGAGTACTGAACGTGGGATCAAGTTCAACCACCCCAATACCATCATGCATGTGCACAAATGTTCATGAATGCACAATATAGATAGACTGTATAAACGACATAGGTCCCAAATATCTGAAAGACAGACTCCTTCTTCTCAAATGTTAAGATCAGCAGAGGAGGGACTCTTGGTAGTTCCTCCGCCTTCAGAAGCTCAGTGTGTGTGTGAGAGAGAGAGAGAGAATCTCCTAGTGCCCCTATTTTCCAGGGACGTCCCTGATTTACAGAAGCCGTCCCGGTTTCTGATTTGATCCTGGAATATCCCACTTTTCCTTTGCGTGTCCTTATTTTCGTTGGAGAAAGGATATCCTGTATAGGGAAGGGTTGTTTTTTTAAAAAATATGTTTGATCTTTTATTATGTTTTTGTATATGTTGGAAGCTTCCCAGAGTGCTGGGTCAACCCAATAAGATGTGTGGGGTATAAATAGTCAAATTTTGGAATGGGACGTCCCTATTTTCATCAGAGAAATGTTGGATGGTATGGTAGTGTTGTGGTCAAGGACCTGTTTGGGTGCAGAAGGTGTCAGGTTCAGTTCCAGGCATCTCAAGCTTAAGAAATCATATGGAAATGTTGGATGGCATGGTGAGCATGTGAGTGTGGCTCAAGAGAGGGCATTATTTGTGGGAGCCCCTACATTGTCGCATTCCCACCAAAAGAGGTGCACCTGGCACTTTCATTATACAGATTTCATCATGTGCTAAAGATGCTCCTCTTTACACTGACCTTTGACTGACTCCCCCCCCCCCCAGTACAATTGCAATTTGTTTAAACTGCTTTAAGAGTTGGAGTTTACATTGCTGTAACCCGGCCTGGGACCGGGTAGACAATAAATATGAATATAAAAACTAGGGCTGGGCAATATGTCAATATATCATCCAAAACCAGTTTTAAGTCCACATCGTGATAGCGGTTTCATAATTTTTGGCCTGGCAATATACAGTGGTACCTCGGTTTAAGGACGCAATTGGTTCCGGGGAGCCGTTCTCTCCCCAAGCAGTACTTAAATGGAGCGCCTCTTCTGCGCATCCGCGAAGCGCTGATAGAGCGTTTCTGCGCATCTGTGTGCCATGCAGATCGCTTCTGCACATCCGCGCGCTGCGGAACCCGGAAGTAAACACTTCTGGGTCCGTGGAGTACTCAAACCGAGAGCACTCAAACCGCAGCAGACGTAAACTGAGGTATGACTGTATTGCAAATCATGGTGTTTGGGTGTGCATCCTATGCAAAAATGTGGGGTAAACAGTGAAGCCAGCAAATAGCTCTACATAGTCCCATCCTTATTTCAGACGCTCTGATATACAGTATCAGTATATCGTGATGCTTAGCTGGTGATGTTGAAAACCAGATATTGCCCAGCTCTAACAACAGCGGCAGCAGCAGCAGAAATATTGATAAGAAGAAGAGAGAGAGGAGATGCATTATAATGCTTTTCTTTTCCCTTTCTGTAATTTAATGAAGAATAAAATTTATTAAAGAAATAACTAACATCTGCTGTTGCCCAGTGACCCAGCTGATGTTAATGTCCTTACTGAAACCTTCTATTTAAACACTCACAAAGTAGGTAAAGGTAATGGGACCCCTGACCATTAGGTCCAATCATGACCGACTCTGGAGTTGCGGCGCTCATCTCGCGTTATTGGCCGAGGGAACCGGCGAACAGCTTCCAGGTCATGTGGCCAGCATGACAAAGCCGCTTCTGGCGAACCAGAGCAGCACATGGAAACGCCGTTTATCTTCACGCTGTAGCTGTACCTATTTATCTATTTGCACTTTGATGTGCTTTCAAACTGTTACTGTAGGTTGGCAGGAGCTGGGACCGAGCAACGGGAGCTCATCCCATTGCGGGGATTCGAACCGCCGTCCTTCTGATCGGCAAGCCCTAGGCTCCGTGGTTTAACCCACAGCTCCACCCACGTCCCTGAAACCTTCTATTTAAACACTCACAAAGTAGGGAATACCACTAAGTACACTTGGTTCTAATAGAGTGTCCAGAGCATTATGTGGTACTGATTAAGGGAGAAAACCTTTACATATTTTAATAACCTTTTGAGGTCATTTATGACCATATACACAATAGGTGGGTTAAGAAAACCAAGCTCGAAAAACAGACCTTTGCAGTGACTCACAACGGTTTCAAGTGTACAAAATAAGGCCCAAAGTCTGTTCAAAATGGTTTACCCGTATAGTAACATTTTTTACTACTAAAATCTATGCACGTTTCACATTCCAGATGTTGGCAAGGAAAGCTGTTAGAAGCCCATGTTCTGCAGCGGTCTTGCCATTGCTTTGATAGCCTCTGTAACGTCTCGCATAGAAGTAGGCAGGAATCACAGTTCATATGAAAGATTGTTCCATTCTCTCTCTCTCTCTCATAAATAAATAAATAAAATCACAGAACTCTGCAGCTATTCAAGAAGAAAGGAAGGTTATCTGAATGGGGTGGAAATCCGTCTCTCTCCCGATAACAGGTAACCATAAAAGGGCCCACAAATGCATTGTGCTCGCGTGTTGAGGGAGAAAAAGCATGCAGGATTTATTATAAAAGAAACGTGCCGTTTGCTTTATATGAGACCTGTGTTCCAACGCAAATAGCTATCAGGGATGCCTGTGAAACCTGCCTTCGAGGATTCAAAGGTCAATGCCCGCAGAGTTAATTAATACTGCAAGTGCCTCTTGTATTAGATGCCTTGACTGCATTGGACTCAATGTGTCCAACGCAAGAGATGGGCAAAATAAGCAGATGCCTTAGACCCAGTTTATGCCACCAGGAGAATCAAGTGGTAAGCTCCTTCATGGAATGTACCACGCCAGCAGAGGCATTGCTGAATGGGGGACCCGAAACCTCTCTTCCTATAGAAAGCCTGATCCCGGTCAGATTATCCTTTCACATGCAGGTAGCTGTAATTGTAAAGGGGGGCTTACAAAAGCTTGTTGCCTCCAACCGTAACCTGATTTGGGATGATCCGCCAGTACACAGACATTTAAGTGATGCCACCCAAGGAATTCCTATGGGAGTGACTCATAATCCAGGCCAAAGCCTTCGCCCATGGGTGAGGAACCTCAGGCTTGGTGGTATAACAAGATCCTACTGCTGCCAGCACCTCAATTGCCCCGAAATGGAAAACCTTACAGGGCTTGCAACTTTTGCCTTGGTGTGAGAATATATGGAGCTTAGCATTAGCTAAATTATGTTTTTCCGAAGGCTCAGAGGATCCTGAAGAGTTCTATGCTGTTTGGCGAAATTTATATCTTATATACAACAAATGCAGACACACAGGACTCCCTCTCCACACTGTAACGTGAAATTTCGTTCTCCTTACCCGATTTAAGACATTTCTGTATATACAGCGCTGCTTTTTTTTGGTACTGCATTGTAATTGCACTTCTGTTGTTTTTATTATATTGATTTCTTTGATTTACTCCAATAAAGGCCAAAACAAATAAACAAACTTTTGCTTAGCCAATGAAATATGAACTGTTATGTACTGAGCTGAATCCTAGAACAATAGGATTCAGAATCAGCGGGAGCTACCCAATCCAACTCCAGGTGGAAGTGAATCCGCAACCTGATTGGCCTGCTGGAGCAGCCAATCAGGCGGCTGGCAGAAGTGAATCTGCTACCTGATTGGCCTGTAGGAGCAGCCAATCAGGCTGCAGGCAGAAATCAATCCACAATATAATTGGCCCACAGGTGTAGCCCTGAAGTAGCCAATCACGCAAGGCCCATTGTGTAAATAATGTATATAAGCAGATGGTTTTGGGAAAAGAACCATTCGTCTTCTCTTCTTCTCCTTGATGAATATGAGCTGAATAAAGAGCATGAAATTCACTCTCGACTCCGAGTATATTTCACTGGCGACGAGGATGGGATCCTGATGAGCTGACCGCCACCACGCACTGCACCGCAGCACCGCCACCTGCTGCACCGCTGCATCGCACCGTGCATCCAGGCTTCAGCTCCAGGACCCAAGGAACCCAGAATGGCAACCGACAGCAGCTTCTTGCCATTCAAACCAGCATCAGGAGACTGGGAAGGGTACGCCGCCCGTTTCAACTTCCTCCTGCAAGCAAAAGAAGTCACCAACGATGCCATGAAGAGGGCGACATTCTTCAGCGTCTGTGGAGAGGAGACGTTTGAAATCGCCCGGGCTCTCCTTGCACCTAGAGATGTCGCTACCGTCTCTTACAAAACAATAATGGAACGGCTGAAGGAGCACTTTTCACCACAGCCCTCGGTGGTAGCTTGCCGAAATGCCTTCTACGCAAAGCGGCAAGCCCCGGGGGAAACCATAACTGGGTTTGTGACCTCCCTCCGCCAAGCCGCCCGGTTATGCAACTTCTCAGAGTTGGAGAACATGCTTCGTGACCGCCTCGTCGGTGGCCTGAGGGACGAGATGTTGCAACGACGCCTCTACGCCAAAAAAGACCTCACGTTCCAGATTGCTCTGGAGGAAGCCCTGGCAACCGAAGCCGCCGAGAGGTCAACGCAAGAGGCACGACCGGCCCCGCCATCCCATGTTATATGAACACGGGCTTTCAGTGGGGCAGCAACACTGGGAGATTCTGAAATCGTACTTGAATAAGTTCTTCCCCTTGATTTTTCTCTTATTGTATGCAGGCTTGAATATGCTGCTAATGACAGGTTGTTCCCTGACGATCCAAAACATCTCACCATTTTCACAATATGTTTGTATGCTGCCTTTCCACCGTTAAACCATTTTCAAAATGACTTACAATGTCAAAGAAAAATCACACAATTCACTGGTGCAAGATTTAAGCAGACCTAAGCCATAAATGAGAACACCACACTGAAATTAGATGATGCCCACGTAACTCATAATAGGATCAAACAATAAAAATATAAAACCATAATGTCAATGAAAACCCACTCTGATAGTCTCTAGGCATCCTGAGCACCAACTCTTGCAAGACTCACAGGTAAGGAGGTCTCTGGTCCCCACAGGAGCAGCTTTTGTGCAGGGCCAGCCCTACCGTTAGGCAGAGTTGAAGGAACTGCCTCAGGTGGCTGATGTTCAGGGGCAGCCTTAGCTCAATGGTAGGGCACCCTGTCCAACATTCAACCCTGACATCTCTAGGTTGTGTCAAGATAAGCCACTTGTCTGGACACTTAGAGTGGCAACTGGTCTAATTCACGACAAAGCAGCTTCCTGTGTCTCTATGCCATCCTTTTGAATCTTGGTTGTTTATTATTTTGTGTTGGTGTTGTGAATTTTAAGCACCTTTGGGCACTTCTAATGGAAAAGTCAATAAATATAGATATGATAAAAAAAATATCCTGCCCATTTCATTCTGAGCAGCATGTAGAACGGCTCCACGTCGCCCCTGTTGTCCACCTTGCAACAGAGATGTAGCACAGCCAACAAGGTATATCTGGAGCTGTTAAGTCTCCAATAACAGCAACCCCTCCTGCCACCTCCCCCCACCCCGGTTGTCTGTGAATTGAAAGATTGGGATCAAGAAAACTGGAAGACTAGCCGAGCATTCCTTACCAAGGGCATCTCGCTTCAAATTCTTGTTGTACACAAGCATTTGACAGGTGCAAATCACGGACAAGAAGATATGTCATAGTGACAAAAGAGAAGCCTTGCGGGCTGCTCTTTTTCTCTCCCCGCTCTACAACCTCTTTCCTTGACATGGTTTTTCATGGAGGTTAAGCTACCTGAAAGGTGAAGGCTTCTTCTGTCCTAATCTGTCCGTCACTAGATTGAATTCCAGTAGAGGCACGCAGGATTCCGGCTTCTGATGCCCAGAGATGCATAAACATGTTAATTTTGTTGTTGCTGCTGCTTGCATTCATAATGAATTAGATGTGCATTATTTACACTTATTTGATTTGCATCTGCCCATGCCATCCCACCCACCCACCCACCCCACCATTTTGAGATTTCACTGATCTCAGTGTTTGGGCAAGGACTGTCATGCGAGAGGGAAGCTCTAAGCTGCAGAAAGCGAGTGAAAAAGAAAGAACACAGATCGCTTTGATATGATCAATCCCAGCGTCAGGCAGCTTTGCAAACCAAATGGATGTAGGCATTGATTTAGTCCTAAATCCCATATACCTGTGTAGATCAGTGCTGGAGGTGCAAGACGCAATACCTGGATGGGAAATGGGGTGTAGCGGCTGAGGTTGCAGTCTTATACACATTTACCTGAAAGTAGGTCTAATTGAACTTGGTGGGGCATCTGAATAGACTTACCTGTGGAAGTGCTACTCAAATCTTGATTCGGCAATCAATTTTCTAGGCAGCCTTAAGTAAATCATTCCTTTCCAACCTCAGCTTCCTTCTTCACTATCTGTAATTTGAAAATAATAATAATGGCCTACCTTACATGGCTGTTGTAAGAATCATAGAATCGTAGAGTTGGAAGAGACCACAAGGGCCATCCAGTCCAACCCCCTGCCAAGCAGGAAACACCATCAAAGCATTCTTGATAGATGGCTGTCAAGCCTCTGCTTAAAGACCTCCAAAGAAGGAGACTCCACCACACTCCTTGGTAGCAAATTCCACTGCCAAACAGCTCTTACTGTCAGGAAGTTCTCCCTAATGTTTAGGTGGAATCTTCTTTCTTGAAGTTTGAATCCATTGCTCTGTGTCCACTTCTCTGGAGCAGCAGAAAACAATCTTTCTCCCTCCTCTATATGACATCCTTTCATATATTTGAACATGGCTATCATATTACCCCTTAACCTCCTCTTCTCCAGGCTAAACATACCCAGCTCCCTAAGCCGTTCCTCATAAGGCATCGTTTCCAGGCCTTTGACCATTTTGGTTGCCCTCTTCTGGACACGTTCCAGCTTGTCAGTATCCTTCTTGAACTGCGGTGCCCAGAACTGGACACAGTACTCCAGGTGAGGTCTGACCAGAGCATAATACAGTGCTCAGAATACAGTGGTACTATTACTTCCCTAGATCTAGATGCTATACTCCTATTGATGCAGCCCAGAATTGCATTGGCTTTTTTAGCTGCTGCATCACACTGGGTGTAGTGGCTGAGGTTGCAATCTTATACACATTTACCTGAAAGTAGGTCTAATTGAACTTGGTGGGGCTTCTGAATAGACTTATCTGCGGAAGTGCTACTCAAATCTTGATTCAGCAATTGATTTTCTAAGCAGCCTTAAGTAAATCATTCCTTTCCAACCTCAGCTTCCTTCCTCACTATCTGTAATTTGAAAATAATAATAATAATGGCCTACCTTACATGGCTGTTGTAAGAATTCTTGAGATAATATATATGGTGCATCAGGAAGATTTTGGGCATCACATGACAGGACTCTGCATTGCAAAGATATCTGCAAACATAATGTGAAGGCTGGCAACATCAACCCTGGTGTGTAGGAATCCTTTGCAGATGACCGCAGTGCCTGGAGAAAGGCAGTCAGGTTGCATGTCCACAGCAGTGACCAGAGGAGGGAGGACTGACCACCGGGAGGAACGCAGAGAGAAGGAACACCCTGGCGCATCTGCTGCAGCAGCACAACCGGATGCCTTTATCTGTCCCAGCTGCAACAAAACATGTCTCTCCCATATCAGTCTCTACAGCCACAGCAGGTATTGTACCTCTGCAACAGCTTAGCTTCACCCAAAGGGCGCACTCCTCTGTTGTCTCCCGAAACAGAATGATACCAAGAACAGCAATATATGAAGCTCCTTGCTTGAACATTCTGTGTTGTTATTTAAATGTTAAGTATTATCAGCTGAAGCAATAAAGGGAGAAATACTGGAGTAAATAACTTCTGATTTGAACTTGCTCCCAGAAATTCAAATACACATTTTCTCCAAAATTAGGTTCATTTCATTCATTTACTTGTTTTTGTTGCGGGGGGGGGGGACCTTACAGCAATGGGTTAAAAAGCACTTCAATTTGGCCTGTTAGTATCGCCATCGTTGTCTAAATATGAATCAGTGAAATTTAGCTTGAGACCTGCAAAATGTTAATTTGAAATCAAAAGCCTAACCATGTTGGAATTCTTCCAGGAAAAGGATGCGGCAAGTATTTCCAAAGCCCCCCGCCTCAAGCTTGCTTGCTTGCTTGCTTTATTTATTTATTTATTTATTTGGGTTTGTTCCTAAATTGGGAGGTCTTACTTAAACCCAAACGAACCCCTGTTATGTCACAGGGGGTGGTGGGGTGGAGGAAGTGGTGCAAAGATTAGATTTTAAAAAACAAAAAATCAGCAAGGGCTGTTTCTCTCCCCCCCCCTCGAAACTTTAAATATCAAATTGCATTAACTAATAACATAAAAGAGCCAACCATCTGGCTTATTGGTGAACGTATTCTAATTCCATTAGGAGTTTAATAAATGTACTTCCCTGTAGAAACATTTCGCATTGATAGCCTGGGCAACAATGAGTGGTGCTTACAAGATTAGAATACACAGTGCCATTAAGAGCTCTTATGGTGTTTACTCAGAGCCGTTCTCTAACTTAGAAGCCAGGGGACACCTCTGAAGGACGGAGGCTGTTTTCGTGAATTACCTTTACCCAGTTTTGGATCCATCTCTGCGGCCTCTGCCAACGGCAAAACCTCAGCATAGTGTTCCAGTGGCAATCTTTTTAAGAGTTACTTTTGTATTTATGGGTTGTTGCTTTTAGAATTCTGAAATATCAGTTCCGTCTATGGTTAGATTCTGAGTTGGATGTATATCCAATTCAGCACTACGTAAGCATCCCATCAGTGCAAGGATTCGGTCCAGTATACATGAAGGAGCGTCTCCAGCCCCCATCGTTCAGCCCGGACACTCTGGTCCAGCTCCAAGGGCCTTCTGGCATTTCCCTCAGTGTGAGAAGTGAGGTTGCAGGGAACCAGGCAGAGGGCGGCTCCCAACAGAATGTTAAACGATAAAACATCAAACATTAAAAACTTCCCTGAACAGGGCTGCCTTCAGATGTCTTCTAAAAGTCAGATAGTCGTTTATTTCCTTGACATCTGATGGGAGGGCGTTCCACAAGGCGGGCACCACTACTGAGAAGGCTCTCTGCCTGGTTCCCTGTAACCTCACTTCTCGCAGCGAGGGAACCGCCAGAAGGCCCTCGGTGCTGGATCTCAGTGTCCAGGCTGAACGATGGGGGTGGAGATGCTCCTTCGGGTATACAGGACTCAGGCCATTTGGTTATATGAGAACTAATGGGTAGCCAATGAAGCTGGATTTTGGAAGATTCAGACCTACATCCTAAACATCCCTGTTTAGACAAGCCTGCCCAGATGCTTAGTCTGAATGTGTCAGGGACTGGACTGAGGAGGAATGGTGGAGTGTGCTCCCCCTCTTCCTGCACCTTCCCGAGAAGAGGAGGACAGTATAGATTTAGAACAGTGGTTTGCAGAAGGTCATAGTTCAGAGGCTGCAGAGGGGAGAAGCTGGGGAATATTGGGAGAGCAGCAGGAAGAAGAAGCACCAGGGGAGAGACAGCTGACAGACTCGGTGTCTCTAGAAAGCATTCCTGACCCCCCCTCCCAGGACCAGGCGTGCATTGAGAGTAGTAGAACAGAAAGCTCAGAGGCAGAAAGCACAGATCAGCCAGCGCAGGGGTGATGTAGAACGGAAGAGACTGAGGGGGTGGGACTTCACTCGGAGCAAGGCCATTATCTAAGAGAGACCTCGTTCCTTAGTCTCTCTCTGTGAATATTGAATAAACTAATTGGTAAGAACTCCTTCTTGTTATCTGCTTTTTGGCTGCCACCTTGGGAGGGATAGGATTCCCTGAAGACTATGTTATGGAATAGGGTAGAGTTGTGATTTGCTTCTCCTCCCTTTATTTTACTCTTCTGTCTTTGAGGTATTTTACAGCCAAATGGTGTCTACTGGTACGTTTTATGAAATATATGAATATAATAAATTCAGCACATAGTTAAACTATGGAACTCACCCCCACAAGAGGCAGTGGTGGCAACCAACTGGGATGGCTTTAAAAGAAGATTAGACAAATTCAGGGCGGGTGAAGGCTCCTGACCACAAGGGCCATGTTCCTTCTTCACAGTCAGAAGCACTATGCCTCCAAACTCTAGTTGCTGGGAACAGCATGCTGGACTAGATGGGCCATTGGCCTGACCCAGCATTACTATGTTCCTTGGTGAGCATGGCAGCCATTGAGGAGGTTCATGACCACCTGTGGCCACTGGGCTGCTATTGAGGCGGGAGGAGAATTTCTGTCCATACCTCTAAATAGCATGGGGTGTCCAAGTTACTAACACCATCATCATCATCATACTGTATTTTTATTATTTATACCCCACCCATCTGCCTGGGTTTCCCCAGCTGATGTTAGCAATCTCGACCTGTGCAGATACACTATATATATTTGTTCATTGTTGGTTAAGGTAACTCCATGACACATGCCAGCTCTTAAAGCTGCTCATGGGAGCTCCCATTCTCTTGACTGCCATGCAATGGCTGCCAACATAGAATCATAGAATTGTAGAGTTGGAAGAGACCACAAGGGCCATCCAGTCCAACCCCCTGCCGAGCAGGGAACACCATCAAAGCATTCTTGACATATGCCTGTCAAGCCTCTGCTTAAAAACCTCCAAAGAAGGAGACTCCACCACACTCCTTGGTAGCAAATTCCACTGCCGAACAGCTCTTACTGTCAGGAA
Source organism: Zootoca vivipara (assembly GCF_965207765.1). Taxonomy (NCBI): domain Eukaryota; kingdom Metazoa; phylum Chordata; class Lepidosauria; order Squamata; family Lacertidae; genus Zootoca; species Zootoca vivipara. Next base: position 86,588,585 of record NC_142590.1, on the reverse strand, counting down.
GTTCTTCCTAATGTTTAGGTGGAATCTTCTTTCTTGTAGCTTGAATCCATTGCTCCATGTCCGCTTCTCTGGAGCAGCAGAAAACAACCTTTCTCCCTCCTCTATATGACATCCTTTTATATATTTGAACATGGCTATCATATCACCCCTTAACCTTCTCTTCTCCAGGCTAAACATACCCAGCTCCCTAAGCCGTTCCTCATAAGGCATCGTTTCCAGGCCTTGACCATTTTGGTTGCCCTCTTCTGGACACGTTCCAGCTTGTCAGTATCCTTCTTGAACTGCGGTGCCCAGAACTGGACACAAGGTGAGGTCTGACCAGAGCAGAATACAGTGGTACTATTACTTCCCTTGATCTAGATGCTATACTCCTATTGATGCAGCCCAGAATTGCATTGGCTTTTTTAGCTGCTGCATCACACTGTTGACTCATGTCAAGTTTGTGGTCTACCAAGACTCCTAGATCCTTTTCACATGTACTGCTCTCAAGCCAGGTGTCACCCATCCTGTATTTGTACCTTTTACATTTTCACCTAACCAATCACATCACTGACAATTATGGGTTGTGAGTTGTCTTGCTTCTCCTTTGGTGGGCAGAAAGGCAGGATAACAGAACTATCTGAGCAGAAGTAAAATAAGAAATAAATAACTGCATCCCTGCCTGAGCAGAAGCAGGCACACGTCTACCTTACCCAACCTTTTGGGAGGAGGAAATCTCCAGATTGTTTGGTTTCTCACAGAGAATGAAAAACTGGCCTGGGAGAATAATTTAGTGTAATTGACTCGTGGTCAGCGCTAGCAGAAGAGAGAATATGGATGCAGTTCTTAGCATTGTTTATAATAGACTGTCAGAGTTCATCTGGAGTGAAGATTTATTGGGCCTAAAATTCCACCATGAAGCAATAATCTTGGCCACTGACCTTGGGCTGGAAAATCTCTGCCAGGTCTCCTTCTCGCATTTCAGAGAGGAATAATATCAGGTCCCAAACAATTAACAAGTCAAAAGAGGCCCCGACGATATTTTCTGAATAACCCCTGTGTGAGTGAAGGAAGTTAGAAGGATGTTTGCTGCTCGCGCTGCAAGGCTGTAGCTCAGAACTGGCTCCTGCAGCCTCTTATTCCAACCTTATTATGCCAATTGCTCTGTTATGATCATTCAAATGCTTTGCGCTCACAATATGTTTGACAGTTGATCCATTCACTACAGTTTTATTACACAGCCAACTTCCTCTCCTCCTCTTAATCCAGGACATCACGCACTATAAATCAACAAATTCGGAATATGAATCTGTATAAGAAACACAGGGATTGTGGAGGGTGTCATGTTGGGGAAATTGGATATTTTTAACTTACTGAAATGGTAGGGCAATGGCAGGCATCTCTCAGAAGCCTGGCGGATGAACTCGTGAGAGCCCAACAAGTTATGGTCCAGAGGATGGCGGCCGGATTGGATCATTGGGGCCGTAAGTATTGGATACTATAAATAGGCCATAATTCATTACTCATATGCAGCTATTTCTCTGTCCATGCAAGCAAAGCAGATATCAGAAGCTGAGGAAGCAGTTCAATAGCCACCCGGATAAAACATTTCAGACACAACGTTGTTCACTGACTACAAATAACAGACACAAATTATTTTGGGGATTTGAAGTCATCTGACCCCAGCAGATGTGATAAATTTTGTCTTGATTTGACTGATGCCATTGGGGGGGGGCACATCTTCATTGGGGCAATATTCATGGACCCAAAATGACGGTCACTGTTGTTGTTGTTTTATTAAATTTGTACACCACCCTATACCCGTAGATCTCAGGACAGTTCATTGCAATATAAAAAAACACAAAATACATAATAAAAATTAAAACAAAGACAACTCAATAATCCCTCCCCCTTCCATAACACATTTTAAAGGGGAATAACACAAAAGGACCACCACCTCCCAAAAAGCAGAAAAGAGATGTATTATGGGGTGGGCATCTGATCTCCTAATGTACACATTTTGTACACATTTTTTGGTCAGAGAGATGCATTGTGAAATCTGGACAAGTGCGGGTTTCAAATGATAACTGTATTTCATTTTGCATACTATTTGGGGGAAGTGGGAATTAGGTAGGAATTAAAATGTGGTTTTAATTATCAAGTAAAATGCGAACCGAACCCAATTTCTCCACCATCCCTAATTCAAAGCAATGGGATGAACTGAGCAACGGCCGTCCTTTATCCCACTGATATTAGCATGGCTTACTCTGAGGGATTTTTGTGGTATTCTGTCCATTGACTTCATTCAAAGGAAATAACAACATAGGCAGCCAGTCTTTAAAGATCCCTTCTTATTTTTATTTGTTACATCAGCATAGCCCCAAATGCTGTTTTGGGGCATACTTTTGCTTTCATTTGATTTGAAAAACATCATTTTGGCATGAAACAGGAATCTTTGCAGAGTATGCATTTAAGGTTTAAACACACACACACCCCAATGATGTTTATTAAGTCAACAGTAATTTAATGCCTGGCATGCATGGTTTATTTTTAACAATTCATAATCAGAATTAGTGTTAATGCCAGATGACCCTAATGAGCACTTTGGTAGAGTAATTCCTTGAGCTTGTTAAATATGCATTCATGCTGTGGGGCTTGCTTGCTTTCCCCCCTCCCCTTAAAGTTATAGATTTGAATTTACTAGGGTTCTTGGACCTGAATTTGCAGAGGTTCATGTTGGTGCTGAAGCACGTTGGGACTCCAACTTTAGGTAAAAAAAAAGGTAAAAGACCCCTGGACGATTAAGTTCAGTCACGGGTGAATATGTGGTGCAGCACTCATCTCACTTCAGCCAAGGGAGCCAGCATTTGTCCACAAACAGCTTTCCAGGTCATGTGGCATCAAATCAGCAGATCGGCAGTTCGAATCCTTGCGACAGGGTGAGTTCCCATTGCTCTGTCCCAGCTTTTGCCAACCTAGCAGTTCAAAAGCACACCAGTGCAAGTAGATGAATAGGTACTCCACATTTATAACAATCCTGACAAGTCTATAGCCCAGCCACCTGAGCGCAGGTGATGAGCAGAAGGAATAAGAAGCCAAGGCGACTGACCACAACTATAGAACTCCCTTCTGCAGGAAGAGCCCTGTGGCCAGTCTCGTTTCCTTGTCTAGCTCAGGCTGCATGGCACCGCAATAAAACAAGTGTGGGTGGGGGAAGTTTAGCGATCATGACCACTTCATTAGATTTGTAATTTAACATGAAATCTTCATAGGAATCAAGCCAGACCCTTTGTTTGACTTCTGAAGCCCTATCCATATGCCCACTCTATGGGAGGTCTGGAGGGTGGCAACAAGAGAAGAGAACTATTGAACATTTCTTTTCCACCAGGACTTTGAATTCCAAACATCTGTGACCTTTTTTTCAGGCGGTGGCATGTTTTAGCCCTGGGTTTTAAAAATATGAATGAGTTTTAGACTTTCCTCTGTTTCATCCTGGCTTTAATATGTGTGTTGTTTATTTATTGTGGTAAGTCACTCTGAGTGACTTTTGTAAAAAGAAGAATTGACTAATAAGTTTAACAACAACAAAGCACTCTTCGGCCATTATGAATTTGTACCCTTGCAGAGATCACAGCAATGTGTGAGTCCTCACCAATCAGATAATAATAATAATTTTTAATTATTTATACCCCGTCCATCTGGCTGGGTTTCCCCAGCCACTCTGGGCGGCTTCCAACAGAAAAATAAAACACAGTGATTTATTAAACATTAAAAGCCTCCCTAAACAGGGCTGCCTTCAGATGTCTTCTAAAAGTCTGGTAGCTGTTTTTCTCTTTGACATCTGATGGGAGGGTGTTCCACAGGGCGGGCACCACTACCGAGAAGGCCCTCTGTCTAGTTCCCTGTAACTTGGCTTCTCGCAATGAGGGAACTGCCAGAAGGCCCTCGGTGCTGGACCTCAGTGTCCAGGCAGAACGATGGAGGTGGAGACGCTCCTTCAGGTATACTAGACTGAGGCCATCTAGGAAGAATTGTAAGTTCATTCAACCAAAGGTGTTTAGTTCTTTTACTCAATGTGATGGTGATGGTGGAGGGGACAGGGGTCATTCATGTGGTCCATCTCTACAAATTCAGGTCCTTATTAGTTTATTCACATAATCAGGCAGAAGGTAACATCCTTCAGCATATAAAATTAGAATTAATCAGGGGTGTGTGTGTGGAAATGCTGTATACTGAACCAGATTATTGGTGCACCTAGATCAGTATTGTCTTTACTGACTACCAGTAGCTCTCCAGAAGTTCATCTACCTGGAGATGTCGGGGATTGAACCTGGGATCTTATGAATGCAAAATAGATGCTCTTCTGCCAAGCTACATAAGTCACCAGATAGGAAGTCCTACTTTATTCCTTGCAGGAAATATAGGACCCAGATCAGATAGAAACTAAAGAACACACATTGCAATTCAACAAGACCCCAGGGTGCCTTCCAACAGAACAGTTCTATAATTCTATGAAGAAAGTGTGTGGTTTAGTTTCACCTAAGTTTCCACTGGTGGGGACTGTCCTGTGATCCATTCACAGGACACTATGGCCAATGAAATGGGGAGAAGTGACTTTCACTGGTCTCCCCTTTCCATACTGCCTCTCTGACCCTTGAAAATATGCTCAGGGTGGGGTGCTGTAGGACAGCATGAAAAGCAGTGTGGTGGGATGGAGAGGCTGTAAAAATTGCTGCCCCATCTCTTTATCCCAGTGGGAGACAACACAGAATCCCAGTTCTCTCCACCAATTAAAGGAATTCCTTCATTTATGGAGTGCTAGCTAGGATCCAAAACATTGATGACTGGAAAATGGGGGCCCTGTGTGAGTACAAGGAATTTCCCGAGGGGTACTCAGTGGAATAGTCCTAGGCAGGTCCTGACAATGGGCTTGTGAGACCGGATCCTAAATTCTAGTTACAGGTAGGTAGCCGTGTTGGTCTGACGTAGTCGAAACAAAAATTAAAAAAATCCTTCCAGCAGCACCTTAGAGACCAACTAAGATTGTCATTGTGCATGCACACAAAAGCTAATACCAATGACAAACGTAGTTGGTCTCTAAGGTGCTGCTGGAAGGATTTTTATTTTTTTGTTTTGGATCCTAAATTGTTAGTGGAAATTCCTTGGAGGCAAGCAGAATCTGCATTCCAAAAGAGATGTGAATTGCAGTGTCATTTTCTGTGCCGCTTAGTACTCCAGCCAGACCCAATGAACAATATTATGGGACATGCTTGATTTCATGGAGAGCCCCTGTCATGGTTTTTGAGGACTGCCACCCACCCACCCACCCACCCACCCCCTTCTTCAAGGAAGGGTGGACTGGAATTGGGTGCCCAGTGGGAAATCTTGGCAATTTCCACCAGCTCTGCAGACGATCTGCAGTGGCAGAGGCGCATTCTGTGTAACTGAGAGGGAAATGGAGCCCTTTGAGACAAGGGCTTATTAATATAGAAGTCAATATTATTCGGCTTTTCCTGCCAGTGTTTGTCTCCCTTGCCCAGTGTTACCGTCAGCAGGAAATCTGTTTAACCGATTTACGGGGCAGAGGCAGGAAGGAGCGTAGCTCTTACAATGACTGAAGGGCTGTGGAAAGGCTATAATAAAGCCATTCAGAAAATGACAGGTTACGGGGATGGGTGATCTAGAAACTGATTTCTATTAACTTGACTTATTGTCCTTTTGCCGGGAGCTGCGATGCTCAGGGGCATCCCTTGGCTGTGTGTCTCATCAGGACCCGAGCATACTCTTCCCACCTGGCACTTTTGCATGAAAGGGAAGAGCTGACTCACTCAAGATCTCCTTTGATCCATGTGGTTTTGAATGTTAATGCTTGTCCACCTTGATGCTTGACATAGGAAGAGCCCTTATTGGATTTTCCTGCCCGGCCACACGTGGACTGTAGGGCTGCGGAGCTGCAATAAATCAAATGCTCCTGGGTGTACAAGGGAAGGGAAGGGTGTGTGTTGGCCCTATCTAGCTGCATTATTGATTCATTTATTAAATGTATGTACCAACTTTTCATCCAAGGAGTTGTGCACAGTTCTTCTCCTTCCTATTTTACCCTCGCAGCAACTTCATGAGGGATGGAGATCGGGCTGAGAGATGATGGCTGGCTCAAGGTCACTCAGTGAGCTTCGTGGCCAAATGGGAATTTGTACCCTGGGATTTTGAAACCTCTTATTTGTTCCAGGTCCAATTCTGAAGTCATAAAAGCAGCTTGTGTGGTGTGTGTGTGTGTGTGTGTGTGTGTGTGTGTTTCCCCTAAGGATGCAGATGCTAATATAGGAAAGAGTTGCCATATCTCAGACTTTGACCCTGAGCGCAGGCTCGTTCTCAGCGCCTCTGGGCACCTCGCCTGACACACTGCACATTTTATGTTTCTTTTTCTAAGTGCGCTACAGGTATGCGAGGCTAGCTGATACATGTGGGCCTTTAGTAACAGTTACAGGTGTGATTTGTACATGTGGCACCAACAGTAACATAAATAAGCATTCCTATATTGTCTATATTCACGTCTATATTATATAGACATGGAAGCATGGGAACGATTGTGGAATATGGATATAAAATTTACAGCAAAAATGTATAAATCTAAATCAAACAAGTGTTGGAAATGTGAAGAGAAAGAAGCTTCTTTTTATCATATGTGGTGGTCTTGCAGTAAGGTTAAAGCTTACTGGGAAATGATATATAATGAATTGAAAAAGATGTTCAAAATAACCTTTGTTTAAAAAAAACACACGGAAGCTTTTCTTTTGGGAATTATAGGGACAAACTACCTAAACTGTATCGAAATTTATTTATGTATGCTACTACAACAGCAAGAATGTTTTGTTGTTGTTGTTTAGTCGTTTAGTCATGTTCCGACTCTTCGTGACCCCATGGACCAGAGCACGCCAGGCACTCCTGTCTTCCACTGCCTCCCGCAGTTTGGTCAAACTCAGGTTCGTAGCTTTGAGATCATTGTGCAACCATCTTGTCCTCTGTCGGCCCCTTCTCCTTGTGCCCTCAATCTTTCCCAGCATCAGGGTCTCCATGGACAAAGACAACAGGCAAGAATGTTACTCTTTCCCAAAAATGGAAAGAAGCAGAAGTCCCAGCAAATGAAGAATGGGTTCAAAAACTTATGGAATATGCAGAAATGGCGAAACTTACCAGAAGAATAAGAAATCAAGATAACAAGCTTTTTTAAAATAAAAGAATAGAAATGGTTTATTGAATATTTACAGATAAACTGCAAACAGATAAAAACATTGGCAGGATTATTGTAATAAGCTTGACTTGAGTTGGTGAGTCTGTGATGTCACCAGGCCCTGGTCCATGACATCACCAAGTTTCAGCTCTTCAGACCCACCCTTTGGGATGCTGGAGGCCTGGCAACCCTAACAGGGGCTCATTCCCAGGGATTCATGTCCCTTGGATCCAGAATGCTACCAGTGCTCTGGACACATGTTCCATCTCCCAAATGACATGAGCTGCCCTGCTGGTGATGAGGGGGGAAGAAGTCATGAGTCCCGGGACTGAACTTTCAAGCAAGTTGCTCAGATTGTGTGTGAGTGTGTGCATAAAAATGTCAAGAAGTCTTTGATGCGGTTTGCATACTGGAAAGGATTTTAAACCATGAAGATTTACATGCTCGGAGAGGCTTCAGGGCTTTGTTCAACCTGCATCAAAGCAATAAATTAATTCTGTATGGCCCTGTCCAAAGTTACATTGATTCTGATTTTGCTGAAAATCATCCATTAGCCAAGAATTACTACCAGTGTTAACGGAAACGCTGTAGTGTCATTAATTGGAATTAATGGATGGATAGTTTTTATAGGAGATTTGAATGAAGGCAATATTCCTTTCAAAAACCATTTTATTAGAAATTTGCTTGCCAGCTGTAAAATGGGATGCCACGGCAGTCCCCCACCCCACCCCCACCCTGCAATGCTTTATCTGAGGCCTGATGTGTTTTTAATTAAGGAAAAGCAAAAACACTTTCAAATGCTGGGGGTTTGATTTTTGTAAAACAGGGCTGTATAACAAATAGCTATTTATTTTCCCACATAATGGCTGTAATGAAACAGACAAAGGGGTGCTGCTGGGAATAATGATGACAACTTTGACTTCATTTGCATAAGGGCTCTTCGCCCTCATTCCCTGCCAGTCTTTAACCAGAGAAAACTCCAAAGGCAGGTATTGGGGCCAGGATGACTCAATGGCCTGAAAGCGGAGTTTGAATAGCTGAGACTCATTCATCCGAAGTGTGGGTGGAGCTGCTGCACTAGTTTCCTGGCAAGGTGGGTTGCTGTGGCTTGCCAGGAGAGAGAGGGGCAAGGAGACGGGCATCTTGCCTGGTGCAAACACACCAATGCAACACTCCGCCAGGGCATTTGCACTGTGCCAACCTCCCCATCACCTTGACCCCCTCTCCCCCTAGCAACAGATGAACCATTTCTGTTATTACTCTGTTGGTCACATTTGTACCTTGGCCTTTGTCTAGTAGCTCACCTACCCACCACCCTCTCCATTTCATCCTCAAAAGAACCTCCACACCCAGCTCTTTCTTGCTCAGATCTGGCACCATCCACCATGCCACATAGGCTTCAGCTTGTCTCAGCTCAAATGTCTTGACCAGGTTCTGCATCAATGAACTTAGGGGCTCCAACTTTAAAGGGTGGAGGTGTTGTCACCCCTCTCAACATTCCTCACCAGGGGGCTCAGCCCCACACTGATACTGAGGAAGCAGACGCATAGCAAGGTAGGGGCAAGGGGGGCGGGCCGCCCCTAGCTCTACTCTGGCGGGGGGCAGTGCACGGGGGCAGCACCCCCAGCCCCTGGCCCACCCCTCGCCTCCTCCACCTGAGCAGGAAGAAGCAGAGCGCCGGCCGAGCAAAGCAGCAGCGCCAACCTGGACGGACTGCGCATGTGCGTCGGGACGCATGCGCACTGCAGAGTGACGCCCTGCCCCAGGGGCTGCCGCCCCGGGCAGCCAAGTGGCACCATTCGCTACTGGCTGAGTGTGGTACAGTATCAAAAGCAGGTTCCTCCTGAGCTTGAGAGAGGGCGGGCCGTGGTCACTGAAGCTGTGTGGTGCTGGGCAAGACCTCCAAGTGATGTGTCTCCTTCCGCCGACTTATTTGCGATGCACTTCGCATGCGTGACATCCCAGGCTCACAGTGCACACCACTGGAGGGGCCCCCATCTTTGGCCCTCTGAGTGAGCTGCTGCAACAGGTGGTTGGTTTGCCTAATGTCACTGAGTCTTCCCTTCACTGGCAAACCAGGCCCTCTCTTCCCATGCAACTGGCAGAGTGGGTGGCACTACCTTGGGCTGAAGGTAGGAAATGGGATTCTATATTCTAAATGCTGTGTCAGAAAACGTTGGTGATAGGACAAACAGAGAGAGTGATTCTAGCCCAAGACCCTCTCTACAGTACCAAACTTTCTACATGCTGGCAACATTTATTAAAAAGAAATGTAGCTGAATATTCCAAAATGGTACACACCCCAAATGAAAAACCATGGTATGGTCCATTCTACTGTTTCAGCATCTACCATCCAATTCCTGCTTTCTTTTGCTCCATATATAAACCCTGCTGGAAAGCACCTTCTAGGTAGACCCCCAGCTGATAAGGTATCTGTGACTTGAACTGGGACCCCACCCCAACTGAGGCTGAGACATAGTCCCAAGCATATTTCACAACAAAACATGGCACCACTTGACATATGTCCTTTTCTGTTGGTTTATGTATGGGTTGTGAATTGCTGCATTTTCTGTGTTGTTGGGAAGCAACACAGCGTCAAAGCATCTAAAACAACAAGGAACACTGCAAGTATGCGAAATGTAATAAAACAACAATGGCAGGCAGAAGATAAGCTAAATGCAAAGTCTAGCCCGCCTTTAGTGTCATCAGCCCAGTATCGTTTCAACTTTTAAACACCGGCTGAAAACCTTCCTTTATCAATGACTTGGAGGATGGGCTTGAGGGCATCCTGAGCAAGTTTGCAGATGACATCAAATTGGGAGGGGTGGCTAATACCCCAGAGGACAGAATCACACTTCAGAATGACCTTAACAGATTAGACAACTGGGCCAAAGCAAACAAGATGAATTTTAACAAGGAGAAATGTAAAGTACTACACTTGGGCAAAAAAAAATGAAAGGCACAAATACAGGATGGGAGACACCTGGCTTGAGAGCAGTACATGTGAAAAGGATCTAGGAGTCTTGGTAGACCACAAACTTGACATGAGTCAACAGTGTGATGCAGCAGCTAAACAAGCCAATGCAATTCTGGGCTGCATCAATAGGAGTATAGCATCTAGATCAAGGGAAGTAGTAGTACCACTGTATTCTGCTCTTGTCAGACCTCACCTGGAATGCTGTGTCCAGTTCTGGGCACCACAGTTCAAGAAGGATACTGACAAGCTGGAACGTGTCCAGAAGAGAGCAACCAAAATGGTCAAGGCCTGGAAATGATGCCTTATGAGGAACGGCTTAGGGAGCTGGGTATGTTTAGCCTGGAGAAGAGAAGGTTAAGGGGTGATATGATAGCCATGTTCAAATATATAAAAGAATGTCATATAGAGGAGGGAGAAAGGTTGTTTTCTGCTGCTCCAGAGAAGCGGACACTGAGCAATGGATTCGAGCTACAAGAAAGAAGATTCCACCTTAACATTAGGAAAAACTTCCTGACAGTAAGAGCTGTTCGGCAGTGGAATTTGCTACACAGGAGTGTGGTGGAGTCTCCTTCTTTGGAGGTCTTTAAGCAGAGGCTTGACAGGCATATGTCAAGAATGCTTTGATGGTGTTTCCTGCTTGGCAGGGGGTTGGACTGGATGGCCCTTGTGGTCTCTTCCAACTCTATGATTCTATGATTCCTCTTCTGCCAGGCCCAGGCAGGCAATTAAGAATACACATTTCCACAATTGTTAACTGATGCTGTTTTAAACTGTTTAATATATATTTTTCCTCTATGTTTTTATATATTTTTGTTGTAAACTGCTTTGATATTTTTAATGAAATGAACATCTAAAAATATTTTAAGGATAAATGAAATGAGTAAAATTACCTGACTTCCCTATGTTCCACATGTGGTCAGTGCTGGAATTTCATAGGGTCACCTGTTCAGGGCAGCATTAGCAGATGTTGCCCGTTTGGTGATTCCCCAGCAGCACCAGCAAAATGGTGTCACAAAAAACAAGTGTCATGCAAGGCCCTTTCCATCCGGAGCAGGGACCAGCCTCACCACCCCTCACTGCCCATGGCAATCATTTCCTCATTCCTTTTCAACTAAAAGCCTGCTATGTTCTAGGCAGGGAGAGGAAGGGGGAGAGAGAGAGAGACAACCAGCATGAAACCGTGGAGTCTGATCTGAATCCTAATTAGGAGCGAAATATTGGAAATGTGCCATATTAGAAATGCTATTACCATTAATATTGACGTTCCCACCCAGGGGAGATAAGCAATTTTACATAGTAATTATGCATAAAATTTGGCTGTGTGAACTTTCGCTTCACCTTGTTTGCAATGGTATACAAAATTGCTTCCATGCTGTACATCCGAGGGTGGGTTGTGTTTTCGTCGGTTTGTTTTTTTACTTACGATATTGGATCTAGAATTTTCTTTGCAGGGTAATGCACCATGCAATATATTTTGGCAGTAGAACGTGCAAGCCCCCACAGGCACTTGTCCTTCTCCAGAGCTCCACAGATGCTCCAATGTGCATAGGGAGCTCCTCTGTGAAGACTACCCTATTCACACAGATGGAGTTGTCTCCTCCCTTGAATGAATGGGAAATACCTCATTGGACTTCAGGTGCCAGCCCACCAGGGAAACTGCAGGGATGCTATCTCTTGAGGTTCCACCGCCTGAAGCCACTGCCTCAGCAAATCTCATGGGCCCTACATGGGACCGAGAATGTGTGCAACTTCAAGCTATATTCCCTTGGCCCAGAGAATAGAATCTTGAGAATGATGTATTTTAATAGGTAATGGCTACTTGAAACGTCATGAACTGCTTGCCTGTCTGGATAATAGTACAGTGGTGCCTCGGTTTGCGATCACAATTGGTTCCGGGGAGCCGGTCGCTCCCCGAGTTTGTCACTCTCTGAGGCACGCTTCTGCGTGTGCGCGAAGTGCCGATAGATCGCTTCTGCGCGCTGCGCAGATCGCTTCTGCGCATCCGAGCGCCGCGGAACCCAGATGTAAACACTTCCGGGTCCGCGGTGGTCGGAAACCGAAGCGGTCGCTCCCCGAGGCAGTCGCAAACCAAGGTACCACTGTAGTGGCTAGTTAATGAGAATCAAAGCCCTCAGCCAATTCCCACCAGTCTGCCTACCTTCCTACTAACAGCCTATCCGAGGGGTGACACTGGCTGTCAGCTTCCACCACTTCTTTCGTCTCAGGTCACATTTTCACCATACATTTTAAGCACTCTGAGACCACCATAGGCAGTCAGGTCTTCCCCCCCAAAGAATGCTGGGAGCTGTAGTTTGCTAAGCATGTTGAGAGTTCCTAGGATAGCCCTATTCCTCTCACAGAGCTATGATTTCTAGAGTGAATTAACAATCAATTCCTCTACACAGGGAAATTTGGAGATTGTTGCTCTGGTAATTGACCTACCTGTGACCAGGTAACCCAATGACAACTAGCAATGGGCAACTTAACAATTTTTTAAATAGATATACAATCAACATACATAGTCATTTTCACAAGTAGTAGGAAAAAGATATTGCACACAATTCATTGCATCTCTGAATGATACACACACATTATATGAACATACTTTAAAGATCATTTGTTAGACCAATGTAAACAGAGAGTATGGTCAGACAGACATCATCACTAAATTTATCATCCCCAAAATTAATATATATTTATTATTTCCTAACAAGTTGATTTTCATGCATACAATTTTCACAAGCCCAATATGTTAAGCTATGTCCCAAATCCTAAAAAAACTGCTGAGAAACCATAGGTACAATTTTTCTCTTCTTCCAATACCAATTCCACTTGCCATTTCAGTTCCTGTCAATATATTTATGATCAACTCAACATCTATTTTATCAGCACAACCTTCCAGATAACTTAGTAATTCTATATGTGGCCTATTTGGGGGGACTATACCCAGTTTTCTATTTGACACAGTGTGGCACTATCAAAAACCTTATTGCAACTTAGGATCTTATTGCAACTTCAAGACACCTGCTCTCCCTTCTTAACGCTTCTTTGTCCCGTAACTGGACTTGGGGGTGAACAACAGTTCCAATGGAGCAATCATTCAAAGAAAGAACTGTGCTCCATAAAGAAGGACACTCGGCCACCCTGAAATAAACCCTAATGGCTTCTTTGCAGTCAGCAGTCATATCTCTGACTCTTCTGTGGGTCATTCGAAGCACATACAAAAAAGCTTGTTTGACCAGTTTACGGAAGGTGGAGAGGCTCCAACCCTAAACTGGTAGCTCTGGGGCAGAGGAGATAGCTGAAAAACACTGTGTGCCATCTCCCCCCAGCGCCCTTCTCCTTGTGGGAGAGAGTGGACAAGGGAGGTCCACCGTGTTCTCTGATGCCTTTGCCAGAGATTGCTGAAAGCCCTTGGGGGCTAAATTTAATCCTGCTGGAAACAGCTGCAAACAACTTGCACGTCACATGGAGAGTGTGGATTACACAGGGAAGCGTAAATAGCAATGAGATGGGGGCTCCCGCTGGCTGTCTCTTTGTCAGGTAGAGGAGGGTGGGCGAGCTGGGGGGGGCGTGGGGTGGGCAGGGCGGTCTATGTATGGGCAGGAATCAGGGGCGGGGCTTCAGCTGTGTGCTGTGGCCGTTGAGAGAAAGTAACAAGCCAGAGGCAGGTGAGAGCCCAGCTGGCTTGGTTTACTTGCAGGGACGGGTGGTAATTGAATGCAGATGTTTGTAAGCGAGATGGGTTCAAGGGCATTCTAGACAGTTGCAATAAACCCCATAAAAGGTTATGGGGGCACCGTCATGCAGTGGTTCCGCTCCTTCCTCCTGGGCCGTGTTCAGAAAGTGGTGGTGGGGGATGAGTGTTCAGACCCCTGGGCTCTAACTTGTGGGGTGCCTCAGGGTTCTGTCCTCTCCCCCATGCTTTTTAACATCTATATGCAGCCGCTGGGAGAGATCATCAGGGGGTTTGGGCTGGGTGTCCATCAGTATGCTGATGATACCCAGCTCTACCTCTCTTTTAAATCAGAACCAGTGAAGGCGGTGAAGGTCCTGTGTGAGTGCTTGGAGGCGGTTGGAGGATGGATGGCGGCTAACAGATTGAGATTGAATCCTGACAAGACAGAAGTACTGTTTGTGGGGGACAGGAGGCGGGCGGGTGTGGAGGACTCCCTGGTCCTGAATGGGGTAACTGTGCCCCTGAAAGACCAGGTGCGCAGCCTGGGAGTCACCTTAGACTCACAGCTGTCCATGGAGGCACAGGTCAACTCTGTGTCCAAGACAGCTGTTTATCAGCTCCATCTGGTACGCAGGCTGAGTCCCTACCTGCCCACTGACTGTCTCTCCAGAGTGGTGCATGCTCTAGTTATCTCTCGCTTGGACTACTGCAATGCGCTCTACGTGGGGCTACCTTTGAAGGTGACCCGGAAACTACAACTAATCCAGAATGCGGCAGCTAGACTGGTGACTGGGAGCGGCCGCCGAGACCACATAACACCGGTCCTGAAAGACCTACATTGGCTCCCAGTACGTTTCCGAGCACAATTCAAAGTGTTGGTGTTGACCTTTAAAGCCCTAAACGGCCTCGGTCCGGTATACCTGAAGGAGCGTCTCCACCCCCATCGTTCTGCCCGGACACTGAGGTCCAGCTCCGAGGGCCTTCTGGCGGTTCCCTCACTACGAGAAGCCAAGTTACAGGGAACCAGGCAGAGGGCCTTCTCGGTAGTGGCACCCACCCTGTGGAATGCCCTCCCACTAGAGGTCAAAGAGAACAACAATTACCAGACCTTTAGAAGGCATCTCAAGGCAGCCCTGTTTAGGGAAGCTTTTAATGTTTGATGGATTTCTGTATTTTAATGTTTGATGGATCTCTGTATTTTAGAATTTCTGTTTTGTTGGAAGCCGCCCAGGGTGGCTGGGGGAGCCCGGCCAGATGGGCGGGGTATAAATAATAAATTATTATTATTATTATTATTATTATTTTTAGTTCTTGTGCATTAGCCCCAATCCAGCGCAGTAGGTCCTTCCCACGTGAGAGTTGGGAGGTGGATGGAGCCAGAAGCAAAAGTGGGGAGAGCAGAAAAAGGAAATTTTTATCTTTATAAAGGAGACCAGTTCCTATGCACCCCTCTCTATCCGGGCAAGCGAAAGGCATTTGCAAAGTTTAAGGACATTGCAGCCAAGTTAAAAAACCCTCAAGCAGGGTGCAAATCAGGGGTGGTGATAGCCATGGACTAAAAAAGCTAGAGAGGGAATGTGATGTGGGAGGATACTGGGGGCCAGTCAGAGAGGCTTGGGGCATACTTTCCTCCACCCCTGGTCTGAAAATCCTGCTTTAGGGGGTGGAAATTTGCTGGGGTAGAGTAGTCAATACCACTACATAAAAATAAATAAAATAATTAAAATATTTCTACTCTGACTCTTGGCCCCTCATGGAGGCCCCAAGATGATGGTGGTGGTGACGATGATGATGATAATTTTTTTAATTATTTATACCCCACCCATCTGGCTGAGTTTCCCCAACCACTCTGGGCAGCTCCCTACAGAGGACTAAAAACAGAATAAAACTTCAAACATTAAAGACTTCCCTAAAGAGGGCTGCCTTCAGATGTCTTCTAAAAGTCAGATAGTTGATTATTTCCTTGACATCTGATGGGAGGGCGGTCCACAGGGCGGGCGCCACTACCGAGAAGGCCCTCTGCCTGGTATTATTAGTATTATTATTTATTCAATTTATATACCTTTATCAAAAGATCCCAGGGTGGTGTACAACACCAATAACACATTTTATGCAGAATAATAATAAAACATAATACAAAGCATAGTAATAGACAGTATAATAATAATTGTTGTTGTTTAGTCGTTTAGTCGTGTCCGACTCTTCGTGACCCCATGGACCAGAGCACGCCAGGCACTCCTGTCTTGCACTGCCTCCCGCAGTTTGGTCAAACTCATGTTCGTAGCTTCGAGAACACTGTCCAACCATCTTGTCCTCTGTCGTCCCCTTCTCCTAGTGCCCTCAATCTTTCCCAACATCAGGGTCTTTTCCAAGGATTCTTCTCTTCTCATGAGGTGGCCAAAGTATTGGAGCCTCAGCTTCACGATCTGTCCTTCCAGGGAGCACTCAGGGCTGATTTCCTTAAGAATGGATAGGTTTGATCTTCTTGCAGTCCATGGGACTCTCAAGAGTCTCCTCCAGCACCATAATTCAAAAGCATCAATTCTTCGGCGATCAGCCTTCTTTATGGTCCAACTCTCACTTCCATACATCACTACTGGGAAAACCATAGCTTTAACTATACG
Source organism: Zootoca vivipara (assembly GCF_965207765.1). NCBI lineage: Eukaryota > Metazoa > Chordata > Lepidosauria > Squamata > Lacertidae > Zootoca > Zootoca vivipara. Next base: position 86,572,095 of record NC_142590.1, on the reverse strand, counting down.
GACCTTTGTCGGCAAGGTGATGTCTCTGCTTTTTAAGATGCTGTCTAGGTTTGTCATTGCTTTTCTCCCAAGAAGCAGGCGTCTTTTAATTTCGTGACTGCTGTCACCATCTGCAGTGATCAAGGAACCCAAGAAAGTAAAATCTCTCACTGCCTCCATTTCTTCCCCTTCTATTTGCCAGGAGGTGATGGGACCAGTGGCCATGATCTTGGTTTTTTTGATGTTGAGCTTCAGACCATATTTTGCGCTCTCCTCTTTCACCCTCATTAAAAGGTTCTTTAATTCCTCCTCGCTTTCTGCCATCAAGGTTGTGTCATCTGCATATCTGAGGTTGTTGATATTTCTTCCAGCAATCTTAATTCCGGCTTGGGATTCATCTAGTCCAGCCTTTCGCATGATGAATTCTGCATATAAGTTAAATAAGCAGGGAGACAATATACAACCTTGTCGTACTCCTTTCCCAATTTTGAACCAATCAGTTGTTCCATATCCAGTTCTAACTGTAGCTTCTTGTCCCACATAGAGATTTCTCAGGAGACAGATGAGGTGATCAGGCACTCCCATTTCTTTAAGAACTTGCCATAGTTTGCTGTGGTCGACACAGTCAAAGGCTTTTGCATAGTCAATGAAGCAGAAGTAGACGTTTTTCTGGAACTCTCTAGCTTTCTCCATAATCCAGCGCATGTTTGCTATTTGGTCTCTGGTTCCTCTGCCCTTTCGAAATCCAGCTTGCACTTCAATTGCACTTCCAGCTTGGATCAATGCCTTGTCGTGGCGAAGGGGCTTGAATAACTCAGAGAAGCTATGAGCTATGCCATGCAGGGCCACCCAAGATGGACAGGTCATAGTGGAGAGTTTTGACTAAACGTGATCCACCTGGAGAAGGAACTGGCAAGCCACTCCAGTAACCCTGCCAAGAAAACTCCATGGACAAAGACAACAGGCATATAATAATAATATAATCATAATAAGAGGTCCCGTTCCGCCCCCCCTCCCTACCTTTAATTCTAATGGTAGAATTCCTGGGTAAAGAGGAATGTTTTTGCCTGGTGCCTAAAGACATGTAACGATGATGCCAGGCAAGCCTCTGTGGGGAGAGCATTTCACAAACGGGGAGCCACCACAGAAAAGGCCCATTCTCATGTTGCCACCCTCCGAACCTCTCGGGGACAAGGGGACATAGAGAAGGGTCTCAGATGCGAAGTGGAGGGTCCAGGTTGGTTCAGATGGAGAGACATTGTTCTCCTTGAAGCAGCCCAAGTCTTAAGGTTCCGGTGGCTCACACTAGTAATAAAAATGATATGTGAATTATAAAATGGTAGAAATTTAGCAAAAGAGAATGAGAGCTTAAAGGAGTTATATTTAAAATCACAGAAAGGTATGAGGAAACTAAACCATCACAAAGCCATGGTTTCAAGTGATTCCAGAGGCCTGAGGAACTGATGTAGACCTGCAATGTTCTTGAAGCCTGAGCGATTCCAGCGAGCCCATGGCATGGCTTGGTACAGTCTTGCCATGGGTGCAACCACAAATCAACCCTTCAAAACTGCTTCTTGGGTGGAAATTGATGGTGCTGCTTGAATACAAACTGCCACCAGCATGTCCCCTTGATCCTTAGGAAGACAAAGACACGAGAAGATGCCTGTTGGGTCAGACCAATTTAGTCCAGCATCCTGTTGCCACAGTAGACAACCAGGTGCTTCCTATGGGAAGCCCGATAAGTGGACTGGAAGCCAACTCTTCCCACTTGCGATTCTCAGCAACTGGTGTACAAGGGCATACCAGCTCCCACAGTGGAGGTAGACCATAGCTATCATGGCTAGCAGTCATTGCCCATGCATTTGTCTGGTCCTCTGTTAAAGCTGGCCAGGGCTAGATTCATTTGAGGCCCACGCCTGTCGTACCACATCTTCTGGCTTGCAACTTTACACCACAGCTCTGAATGATCTGTCGAGCCTGTAAGTGTGCCGGCGTAACCGCCGACTGTGTGGCTGCAGCAACAGTGACTTCATAGGGCAGGGCGCACGTCCCTAAACCTTTGAAGGGAAGCAAATGAATCTTCCCTCTCCTCCTCCTCCCCTACCCTTTGAAAATGTCTTGGCTACTGGGCCTCCTCTGACCACCATGAAGCCTCTGCTGAATTCTCCCAGCATTGTTGCCTCGCTTTCCCAAGCCTCTGTTCGGTGCCATTCTATCTTAAGCCTGGTGATCCTGAGCTGGTTTTAGCTGACCTGACAGATGGAGACATTGATATGTCATGTCTGGTGCAGCTGCACTTTCTCTCCCTAGACAGCTCTGCTCAGGCTGTGAAATCCCCACCTTTCATTCGCCCTCCCTGCCCCCCTCCCATCCCCTGTCTGTGTTTTGCATCCGATTGCAAGTAGGGGTGGTTGAATCTGTCCATTTTGGTTTTTCCTCACTTTCTGGTCATAAATTCTGTTCTCCACATTTCCACAACAGTTTGCTAATTTCCTTTTTTTAAAAATAAAATAAAAATAAAAAGTCCTCTTCTGCATTTTGGCGCAATTTTCCCCCAATACGTTCCTGTTTGTATGCAATTTTGTCGAATGTACCCATCCTGCAACATAATTTCCCCCATTACAATGCATTTCTGTGTTTTGTTTTTACTAACGTATTTATTTTTACGCACACTTCACATTAGTACAAAGCACACATTACTTGGCTGGAGAAAATTGCAAAAAAATTGTAGTAGTGTGAATTTTGCAGGACGGCTGTGTTTTGGTTTGCATGCTGTCTCAGAAAGTACGAATGAGGTAGGTTTGCCTTCATATGCTAACAGAATCAAATTTCTTCCCCTGTATTTGTAAAAGTACACACACACACACACACACACACACACAGGATGGCACCAGTTCAGTGAGCTGGAGTGGGGTGTTTTACTAGTTTTTTTCTCTTAAAAAGGCTATATTAAAAGGATGGGAAGAAGGTATACTTGGGAATATTTATGGCTCTGTCAAGCCCTCAGCCATTGCCGAAGAGCACTTCCAAGCATATGGATTGACAGCTAAGAGCTTCAAAAGAGAACTTCCCTGTTCTCTCCTGGTAGCCACTCCCAGAGACACTGGTGAAGAAATCTAAACCAATGAGCTTAGATGCCCCTCCTTCCTCCTTGCCCTTTCCCGTGTTCTGTTACTGGCTTCTGGCAACTTGAACAGACCTGCAGCTGTTCTTTACCAACAGCACAGCTGCGCCGAAACACAGGGAATGGCATGGATTTTATACCAACGGATGAGATTAAAGAAAATAGACTAAGCTTCATGTTTGACCTATCACAGATCTTTGTAGGAAAATGAGGGACCTCCATCTTCCTAACTTCTAAAGACTATTTTAGTGGGTTGCTGCTGTTTTTTAAAATTATTCCTATCCTGCGTAAATCCGCAACATGCTTCTTTCAGACTGCAGCTCATGGATTCTCTCTTTCATATGGGAACATCTCCAAAGTTTGTTCACATAAGAGTTATATTAAATGAAGGTGCTATCTCGATCCATGCAACCGGTTCGGTTCTTCTGATCTTTGATGTTGTTGTTGTTTTACAGACCATATTCAAGACTGTCACACACTCTGCCTCCTCCCAAACATGTGCTCAATGGCATTGGTTTGGGTTCTGTTGCAGTGGGTTCCTAATACCTTTACCAAAACTGTTTGCACATGTACGCACATACACTGCTGGATGCAAAATATAGCACCTAAAGCCACAGCTACAGGCACAAACTGAATTCTGAATGCTTTACAGTGGTACCTCATGTTGCGAACGGGATCCGTTCTGGCGGCCCGTTAGCAACATGAAAAGGCCACAACATGAAGTGCCACATCTGTGCACACGCGTGACGCAATGCGACACTTCTGCGCATGTGCAAAGCACGATTTAGTGCTTCTGCGCATGTGCGCAGGTCACGGATGTGCCAAACCCGGAAGTAACCCGTTCCAAGACTTCTGGGTTTGGCACGTCCGTAACCTGAAAAGATGCAACATGAAGCAGACGTATCCTGAGGTATGACTGTAAGTTTATAATGTCATGCAGCACCCTTTTCAGTTCACGGTTCCAAATCCGACAGGAGATAGAACCATGGAAATTGTAGAGTTGGAAAGGGACCGTGAGGGTCATTTAGTCTAACCCCATACAATGCATGAATCTTTTCGCCCAACATAGGACCCATGAGATTAAGAGTCTCATGCTCTGCTGACTGAACTATCCCAGACATGGATACAAGTGTCCAGCTTTCACATGTCCAATTGCTGAACTTGGACTCATGAGTACATGGACATGATTTGACACTCCTATTGTTGAAAGCAAAGTTTTAAACAAGATCTTGTGTGGTATAATTCTCTGGGACTTCGGAAAATGGCCCAATGCAGCAATGGTGCAAAATTCAGTTTGCTGGGAGTCCCAGCAACCTTTTTTCTTTTCTTTCAAACATAGCAGGTTTCTAGTCCTTATGCATGTAGAGAAATTTTTGCTTAAAAACTCAGGTACCAAACAGGTGGCCAAATTAGTTCACCACAACTCCTTCCTCCCCTCCCGCATGAACAGCAAAAACTATATAATAAAAGTTTGCTGGGGAAAAATAAGCAACACTTAAAAAATCAGGCACACTGACCCTATTTGCATAGATTATTCAAGGTAGAAGAATTTGGATTCTCTTGACAGAATTTGCAGTGCAATGTTAATTTCCATAGTGTGGCCTCAGCTTTGCCCAAGGGGATCGTGAACAGGCCTGAAATGTCTCCATTTCATTCCTTGTTCCTACTTCAAAGAGGGCTGGGGGAGAGGAAAAGAAGAAGAAACAGGCTTGTGTTTTATTTGCCCTGTCACCCTCTGGAAGTCTCCTTACAATGTAATTACATGGTCAGTAGTTATACAGCTCTACAGCTGATGGCGTGCCACAAACAAAAAAATAAAAATAAGACCAACAAATCCTGCCAGGGAGGATTTGGATATTAAATTGAGATGACAAGGTTTGTGAAGCCCTGAGCGAGTGAGACAGTAACACTGAGCCTGGTGCCAGATAAGGAGAAGGCATTAATTGGGCAGGTCTGTCGCTTGCTCCTCACCATGGAGAGCACGTAGATGGAATTTACCTTTCCCCTGGGGAAGTAAGTGATGCAGACCGCATAACCTGTCCTGGAGCACAGTCATGCCTGGGAATAGCCAGTGGGGAAGGGCTGGAGATGGGTTGGTAGAGCACATGCTCTGCATTGCAGAAGGTCTCAAGTTCAACCACCAGCATCTCCAGGTCGGAATCCTGGCTGAAACCATGAAAAACAACTGCCACTCAGAGTTGTGATGATGCTGAGCAGGCTGGACCAATGAAAGGCAGCTTCCTATGATCCTGCGTCTGGCTGAATTGGGACAACGCCTGTCTGGCCAAGATCTGACACCAATGGAGAGCACCCAGAGGTGTTTGCCTGGCCACAAGCAGTGGAAACAGCCTTTCCATACTGTTGGTCCCCAACGTTTAGGATACAGTTGTCAGTTTGCATTACTTAGTGCAGCAAGTATTGATCTGATGTGTAGTGATCTTTCCTATTCTACTTAATTCAAGAGGGTTATGGAAGGTTCTCTGTGTGAAAGAAACAAGCAAAAGGTTCGTGATGTTTGGATTATTCCTTCAGAGAAGCTGAGTACAAATGGCTTAAACCGGTTCTGTTATGTCTTCTATCAAGGTCATACTGACTATAAAAGTAAGGCTAGAAAGAGCCTGAGTTTCACTTTCTCTTTCTATCGCTTTTCCTTCTGGTGTGGTGTTCTGTACATAGTATGCTTAGTGTTAAGGTTTAGACTTATTATAAGTTATCATAAGTTTAAGATAAATCTGCTGCAACTGGATTTCTTATGGCCAGTGCCAATCCTGAATGTATTGGATTTGTAACCATTATGCTCATTTGCCTTCAGTAGCAGTGAAGCTCTGCTGGATGAAATACAATTCCCTCTGCCAACTATACACCGGAATCTACTCTGAACCAATATTGACTAAAATTTCATGACAACAGTAGCTCTAAACATGGAGTCTTTATTTTTACTTAACGTGAATTTGACAGGTTTTTCCGCTGACTTTAAAAAAGTGCAGTCTTGTGGCCATCACCATATTGTTATGCCAGATAGGTCAAGCTAAGGAGCAGTTAATACTAGTGCTGAGCCAAAATATTTCAAAATACTTTCCCCCCCCCACACACACTGATAAAAGGTCTAGGACTTCCTCTTTCTCGGCCAGGTTGAGACTGAAGTCAAGAGGCATAGCAGGATCCAGTTCAGATCTCGGAGGCAGCAGCTGATAAACAGATACCTGCACTGGAGTAGATGACAATGTGGATCACATCCAACTTTACCTGAAGTGAGTAGAGTATTCAAAAGTAGGCAAACCGTGCCCAGAAGAAAGCCAGTGGTGTTGGCCTAGGACATGGGTAGGCAAACTAAGGCCCAGGGGCTGGATCCAGCCCAATCACCCTCTAAATCCGGCCTGTGGACGGCCCAGGAATCAGCGTGTTTTTTCCTTTTATTTAAAACTAGTTGACCCTCCCACGCTTTGCTGTGGGTTATCCCTGTGGCTGCTCCCACCCTGTGACAATCCATGGCACGTTGCTGTGCTTGACTCAGGGCCCTTGTTTACCAGGAAAGGGGGAGGCTGTGTCCGTTTCCCCCTGGACTATGTGTTTTTTCATTCCCCCCCCCCCCGTGGTTGTGTCTCATCTCTGTGATTACTCCCATCCTGTAGTGACCCGTGAGGTATCCCGTTCCCCTCCCCCCACCCTGTGGCTCCCCCCACCCTACGTCAACCCATGACCTATTTGGGCCCCTCCTCCCCCCACCCCCCACCCAGGGCTCCACTCGGGATAATATTTAAAGGGCTGTAGAGCTGAGGCCTAGTCTGATAAAGTGGAGCCGAGGCCTAGCCTGTAGGCTGTAAAGTAGAGGTGAGGGCTAGCCTATGAAGTAGAGTTGAGGTCTAGTCTGTAGGCTGTAAATTAGAGCTGAGGCCTAGTCTGTGGGCTGTAAAGTAGAGCCAAGGTCTAGTTTGTAGGCTTTAAAGTAGAGGCGAGGCCTAATCTGTCGGCCTTGGCTTGGGCTAGTATTTAAATGCAAGCCGAGGCCTCTGCCCTGTATTTTGCCATTCCTTGGCCCTGGCCTGACTCTGTGGGTTGTCTGGTAATGGCCGCCTTGGTGGTTTCAGTTGCTCTGTTGATGACATCATTATTTGGCGCTGCCCTTCAGAGCTTTTGCTAGTGACAGTGCGTGATCTGCCTTTCTATTGGATGCTGCTGGAGTCTTCAGAGTTTCTGCTGCTGATGTCTAATTTGCGCATCACTTTTTGTGTTTAATCATTATTTTAGGTATGAAAGGTGTGCTTTTCTGGAAAAAAAAATTATGCCAGATCCCTCCCTGATGGGCAAGGTATGCTTTGTCCTAATTTGTTGCATTTCGGTTCAGCGGTTACGGAGGAAGGGTGTTACATCCGTGCACGCAGTGGGAACATTTTTATATATATAGATGCATCTCTTGGTTATTTGTGGGGCATAGGAATTCATTCTCTCTTTTTTCTTCAAAATATAGTCTGGCTCCCCACATGGTCTGAAAAAGTATGCTGATCCCTGGCCTAAGACCTGGGAGACCAGGGTTCAAATCTGCACTCAGCCACAAAGCTTTCCGGGTGATGTTTGGCCAGTCATTGCCTTTCAGCTTAACCTACCACATGGAGTATGCATGAACACTCAACTGCCTAATGGTGTCCATGTCACCCAGGAGATCACAGTCACAGAGATTTTTTTAAAAAAGAGCCATTCTATTGTTTGGAGAGGTCATTTCCAGGTTCACAGGGAGAAGCCGTTTTCTACAGAACCCAGCAATAGCAGCACCGGGTGTTGAAATTTTGCACTGCTAACAATTTTGCACCCAGGGCAACTGCCCCTGTGGGCTTCTCCCATGCCCAGCTGCCTAGCAAGTATTGAGGCAGCAGGTGACAGGGATGGATGGATCTGTCAGTGTTGGTTTGTCCATTTCAGACTGGCACCCCATTTTTGGAAGCAAGTGTTGGCCCTCCCACAATCTCGAAATTAAATAATCCTGTGGCTAATTGATCTTGCTGTCGTCATGCATGTAGCTGCATTTTTGAAGGCTCCCCACCACAAAGAAAAAAAAAGCCAGCATCTCAGAGAGACAGGCTTAACACCTCTGAAGTGCTAGTTTACTGCATGAAGGGACCTTTCAACGCGATTTTACACTAAAACACGCAGTCACCCCACCTATATTTTGACATGGTACAGTCCACAGATCTAACACATCAGGAATCTACCACCACATTCTGCATGGTACACAGAACCGCTGTTAAAGAAGCAATAATAAAGGGACTGTCTAATGTACCCCCTCCCCAAAAGTGATGCATTAATCTACTGATAGTTCCTCTGTGGTCTTCTTTTTGTGGTCTCGTAAGCTCTCAATACAGGAATAAAGCAAAGGGGAGGGGGGGGAGAGCCCCAAAGGAGATGAACACATGCAATGCGTTTATTTATGATTTTAAAAGATGGCCCCCGAAGAACCAACAGTGCCTGATGGATTGAAACTGACAGGGCAGCACATCCCTCCTGCTGCCTGTGAAACCCAAAACACAAACAAATAAATAAATAGCTCTCTCTTTTTTCTTTTTTCTTTTTTACAATCACTCTGACACATTAGTTTAATTAGCATCATTAATCAAGACGAGGCACTTGATACCTAATGTACTTTATGCAGGTAATAAATGGCCCTTCCCTGACAAAACCACAGTCTCCTGGCTGCTAAGGTATGTTCAGCTGATCATGCACTGGAGTGCAAGGAATGTCTCATAATTAGGGAGGGAGCTCCTGCCACAAATGCATAGCTGCCAAGTTTTCCCTTTTCTCGCGAGGAAGCCTATTCAGCATAAGGGAAAATCCCTGTAAAAAAGGGATAACTTGGCAGCTATGCAAATGCTCTGAGATACAAAACAGGTGAGATCAGAAGTTGGGCTGTAAGGCATCGTTTTCTGTTCTGCTCCGTTTTCACCGCTTGCAGCGCTGTTTCCATTCCGCTGCAGTTTGTCTTCCACCGCACACCACATCTGAGGTGTAGGTGGGTTCAAGCATGACCCAAGACCACGATTCAGCTCAAAGGGGACTTATTAGAACATCAGGAACAAGAAGAACAAGAATGGCAAACAGGGGCACTCAGCCCAGAAAAAGACACCTTAAGCCTTCCTGTGATAGGTGGTCTTATGCTGTGACTAGCGAATCATAATGCTGGCCCTATCGCAGCAGGGATTGGCTGCCTGCCAGCTTCTAGCAAATGTCATTGGTGGGTTTTAGAATCCTCTCTGTCTTATTTATGTATGGTACAATGGCCGCCCGGATGCTGCTACCCAGAGATGGAAGGAAGAGTCAACCTCGACCAAAGAAGAAGGGCAGATCAAGTTGATGGACTCTGCCAAAATGGCAAAATTAACTGAGAAGCTCAGGAACCAAGAAGACAAGGATTTAAAAAAAAAAAAAAGAATGGGAAATGTGTATAATGTATATACAAAATCATTACAAACAGGTGAAAACATGAGCCAGATTTTAAATGCACTTGTAATGTAATAGAAACTACAGATAATTTAGGAAGGTGAAAATTTTGGAGAAGTATTGATATGCAGATGAAAACAGAATTAAGAGGACCCATGGATGGGATGGGGAGAAGTCAGGAGATTCAGAGTAATCTCGATATGTGAGTGTGTAAGATATTTGGATGTAACTTTATCACTACTATTTTCTTATTACTTTCTTTCTCTTTTCTCTTTTTATTTTTGAAAATCAAATAATTATAATTATAGAATCCTCTCTGTCTTTTGTTATGCAGATGAAGCTCCTGAGCTCCAGGAGGCATTAAGGCAAGCATCCCCAAACTGCGGCCCTCCAGATTTTTGGCCTACAACTCCCATGATCCCTAGCTAAGAGGACCAGTGGTCAGGGATGATGGGAATTGTAGTCCAAAACATCTGGAGGGCCGAAGTTTGGGGGTGCCTGCATTAAAGTGTAGGCTGACTTCAGCCTACATTGCCTGCATACATAACGTCTCTCTTGTCCACTGTGGTGAAATTACACAACATGTTGTATGTTTGCTTCTGGATATTTTAAATGTCTCTGTGTTGTATTGTATTTGGACTGGGGTTTTTTTATAGGTATTGTGGAAAGTGCGGTTCTCCCCCCCCCAAAAAAGTGGATGATGGATCCTTCAAATAAATAATTTTGTTTCAAGAGGGTAGGTAGGGCCTGAACCAACTGGTTCAAATTGCAAGAAGGGAGGTGCCAATTTAACATTAGGAAAAACTTTCTGACGGTTCCTGCATTGCAGGGGGCTGGACTAGATGACCGTTGAGGGTACCTTCCATCTCTAAAATTCAGTAATTCTAAGTACATGAATAAAACTGGGGAGGGAGGGAGGAGAGGAGAAGGGACTGGAATGCTCCGGGATGGAATGGGTGGAAATGAGCACATATTTTGGGAGGGAGACTCCATAAGCCTGCCAAATCCCCACTATTGTGGGTCCTACTTGTAAAAGGATGATACATGAATTGGGGCTATTGTGTCCAGCTTTAAAAGGCAATGCTCCGAAATGTTATTCTGTAAAAAGGAGGGAGCACCATTCCTCCCCCCTGACAATCAGGGCAGTGACATCTTTACCTATATAAAGTCATCCTCTTTTGTGGTGATTTAGTTTCCTCTCGCAAGTGCTTAAGTGAAGACTTTCTGTGCATTTTCCAGTACAACATCCTTTTCATTTGTGCCTGGGCTCCATAGGAGCTTGCAGCCCCCTCCCTCCTGGCCCTCAAAACATAATTGAATCCACTCTTGCTGTACTCCTATGAAAGGTCTCGTTACAAAAGGCTAAATGCTTTATTCCTGAGAATGGCCTGAGATAAGATTCCCCAGCGGTGGCAGATCTTAGGAAGAGAAATAAATGTCCCTCTTCTTTATAACTGTCTCCCCGGCTGTTTATCAGCAGCGAGGCACAAACAGAGTCCTTAGCTGTCCGCGCAGCGACTAATAATACAAGCCAGCAATCTCTCGCAGATAGCTTTCTATCTAAATCAATCTGCCGGCTTCTCCTTCATTAAACAAACTCATTAATGGTCTCTCTCTCACACACTCTCTCTCTCTCTCTCTTGTTTGCAATAGCAGGACTACACCGCCTTCCATGCTAGTGAAGATCTGAGTGGCAAAAAAGGAAAGGAAAGGAAAAATAAGACACACCAGGGCCAATGCAAGTTCCCTGGGCAAAGATAATCCAGCAGATCCTGATTAACTTTCAGCAAATTTTGTGCCAGGCTACCACCTGGAGGCGACTCCAACCTGGCAGCTGAAGCATGGAAGCTAAGAGCCATCCCGGTCTACCCCCAAAAATAGCTGTCGGCAGATTTTGCCTGGACTAGAAGTTCTGTCACATGTAGGCATGGAGAAGACCGATTCAATTCAAATTCAAAGGCGAACTTACCTACTTTTCACTTTCTCAAACGGTATGTGAATGAAAATATGCGAACAATTATGAAAACTGAGAACATCTGCAGGAGCAGCAACAAGAGACTGAGCCTTTGAAGTCTTCAGCCCAGTCCTTTGGAACACCCTGACACCAGAAATTCAGCGCGCCCCTTCTGTGCCAACTTTTAAACACCTGCACAAACACACACACACAAACACACACAAACACATAGGGAGAGAGAGGGGGGTTATGTTTCTGTAAACTGTTGTGATAGATTTATATGATACAGCAGCATACGAATATTTTTACAAATATTATTTATTATTGTTTATTTAATTTCTATACCACCCTATACCCGACGGTCTCAGGGCGGTTCACATAAAATATAAAATACATACAAAATACAGTGGAACCTCGGTTTATGAACACCTCGGTTTACGAATTTTCGGTTTACGAACGCTGCGGACCCATCTGGAACGGATTAATTCACTTTCCATTACTTTCAGTGGGAAAGTTCGCTTCAGTTAAAGTTCGCTTCAGTTTATGAACGCTTCAGTTTATGAACAGACTTCCAGAACCAATTACACCCATGCTTCAGGTTAAGTACGCTTCAGGATGAGTACTCCGCGGACCCGTCTGGAACGGATTAATCCACTTTCCATTACTTTCAATGGGAAAGTTCGCTTCAGTTTATGAACGCTTCAGTTTATGAACAGACTTCCGGAACCAATTGTGTTCATAAACCGAGGTACCACTGTACATAAAATCAAAACAAAACCAGCAACCCAATAAAATAAAATAAAAACCCAAAAGATCCAGCATTTTTAAACAGGGTATAGGACGTAGATCCTAGTAATAGGACGTAAATGATAGTAAAACAAGCATCCTGCAAAATTCACACTAGAATTGCAATGCCAAGCAATGTGTGCCCCCCCCAAAAAATGCATTTATAGGGTAAAATGTGTGTATAATGGCATAAACAGTATTACAGTACTGTAAATTGCATGCAAAAATGCATTATAGCATTACACAGCCCTCCACACCCATCTCTAGGCTTGGATCAATCCCAAATTAGTCTGGAGGTGCTTCCAATGTTTAATTAAGGTGTTTTGTTTTGTTTTTTTAATGCCAGATTAAGTTATACAGAGAGAAGGGGAAATAAAATTAAAAAAATTCCTTCAGTAGCACCTTAAAGACCAACTAAGTTTTAATTTTGGTATGAGCTTTCGTGTGCATGCACACTTCTTCAGATACACTTGCAACAGAAGAGTCAGACCCTTATATATATACAGAGGGTGGTGGGGGTGGGCTGTAATCTCGATATCTGATTGTGTAAGATATTTGAATGTAACTTTCAGCATGGGGTTTGTTTGTTTTTGTTTGTTTGTTTGTTTTGGGTTGCATCCAATGAAGTGCTACTCAAAGTAGAACCACTGAAAATAACACAACTAAGCTAGTCATGTGCATTGATTTCAGTCAGTCTACTCTGTGTAGAACTAGTATTGGATGCAACCCTGTGATTAATCCTTTTGATGGTGTGTTTCCTATGCACAGCTAGTGTAATATGAAACACAAGCAGTAGCATGAGAAGGCAGGGGTGGTGGGCAAGGCTCATGGGGGGGCAGAAGGGTGGTGCAGGGGCCAGTAGGGTGGCACAGGGGCTGCTAGGTGCCACAGAGTGGCTGTAGGGCGGCAGGGGGGGTTGCTGGGTGGCACGGGCCAGTCTCCTTAAGAAAAAAACTCAACAACTTTTGGTTATCTCTTTTAAAAAGCTCTGCCCCGGGGGCCATCTGAGGTCCCTATGCCACTGAACACAAGATATCGGAAAGACTATGGATCCAGGCTCAAACTACAGTTTTTAGAACTATTGCATTCCACAGCCAGGGAAAAACATGTGAGTAATTTTTGCTCACCTCTGTTTTCTTCACACTCATGCTAAACACAGAATCTCTGGGATCTGAAAAGACTCCTTTTTCTGCATGTGCTTTTCCCGCAGATTCAATCCACTGATTTATTTGTTTTGAAAGATTTCTACCCCATCCCTCCATGTGCTACCAGCAGCTTAGAACAATGCGGAGCATTTCAAAAAGCGTAGACTGTATATAGAGAAAACCTACAGCAGATAGCAAGCACTTTCCATAGAGATGGGCAATGCGTGTGCTGAAGGGACCTCATTTAAAAGTCAAGTCATTTTACTGCAACGTCTCACTCCCTTGTTGATATAATAAACACTAAAATCACAAAGACATCAGAAACACAGAGCTTTAATTAGCTGCAAATTAAATTTTATGAACTGCTATTAAAATTGCTTGTACCACAGAGCTGGCTACAAATGCAGCAAATATAATTCATTAGTGTATCACCATTTCTTTTCTTTTTAGAATTAGTTGCAGCATTTCTGAGATGTCCCTTAGTCCTTGTTGGGATGGATTGAACATTCTCCCAGTTTCCCTATTAATGGAAAGCATTTTTATAGTGGGGATACTTACCGGTAGCTTTCTGACCCTGTTCTCTGCCATGATTTCACCTGGTTTCCGCTGCTGCTTCAACACCATTTATTTTATTTTATTTCTAGTTTAGACTTCCTTAGAATCATAGAATTGTAGAACTAGAAAGACCCTGGGGATTATCTAATGAATCCCCTGCAGTACAGGAATCTTTCACACAATACGGGACTTGAACTCACAACCCTGAGATTAAGAGTCTCATGCCCTACTGACTGTGCTATCCCAGCCTTGATTCTGACTTCCCCGACATAATAACTCCAGATGTTTTGGACTATAACTCCTATCATCCCTTGACCACTGGCCATACTGCCTGGAGCTGATGGGAGTTATAAACCCAAACCACTAGCCGTCACCCGACTCTGGGGGGCTGCTTTAGCGAATGTCACGATGTCACAACACTGTGTAGCCAATCAGATTTGGCTCTATGCAGCACTGACATGCACATTAACTTCTATTTGGATCAAATGTTGTGTTCCGGTGATTGCTCCTCACTCTGGTCAAATGAAGAGCAGAATATGAATTTAAAAATGAAGAGCAGGTTAGACAGTTAATAAATAAATAATATAAAACAAAAATAATTGCCCCCCAAATAAATGAAATATGCGTCACTGTGGCCAAAGTCAATTCAGCAGTTTTGAAGGACTTACCGAAACATTGTTGAAAATTTGGGAATAAGTCTGGCACCGCCCTAAACAAATAGAGAAAATGAAGAACTTTTGATTGATGCCTCCTTCTGTTTGCAGGTGGTTTTGTCCCCGTGACAATTTTCTGAAGAAATTATTTTCCAACGATTGCCCCTCACCCTGAAAGCTCTGATATGAAAATTATTTATGGAGAATCACTTATAATTCCAAGTGTGGTTGAGGCCATAATTTATGGCAGTTATTATATCATTGGCTCAATTAGTCCCCACTAAAAATTTTATGTTATTGCACGACATTAATGTAGTGCCTTTGAAGTAAATGGGTTCACTTATGGCATAATTTTTTTAAAAAAACAAAACATTTCCCTTTCTGTTGATAGTAGTGGTAGATGTGAAAATATCAGGAATTTGGTTTCGTCTGTTAAGAGAGAAGTACCTTCGCTCTAATGACGCCTGTCCTGTTTTCAGAAGCCTGATGGAGTTCAATGGGACTTTCTCCCAGGGAAGTGAGTATAGGATTGCAGTCTTAATCTCTTTGCTTGACCGGTGGAGTGGAGTCTCAGGGATATTTGTCCAAAGCAGTTTCACTTCTGCTTATTGGGAAGGGGAGTGTTCAGGCGGCATTGGAGTCAGCACTGGGTGGGCACAACAGAAGAGCCAATATGGTGCTTCGGCCTGGGTGCATGCCCACCCCTGATCAAGTTTCCCCACCCTGGTATAAGCTGATCTGCTGAGTTCACCCATGAGCAAAGATCTGAATCAAGGCTCCAAGGTCCTGCCCTTAACCACGATGTTACACAGTAAATCTCTGCGAGAAGCTCTTAGCTGGTTATTGAGATCATGAAATCACCTGGGGAAAGAGTTGGCACCTCTGGTTTCTTAGCAGTTCCAAGCTGTGTGATCAGCAAACAGTCCAAGGGTGTTGAGAAAGTCACGTATAGAAGCAAAAAAAAAAAAAATCCTCTACTGAGTAAATCAGTTCTTCGCAGTTTTTATAAGGACGTATCCCGTGGTTTATATCCCCCTGAACTGCTTTAGAACATGATGGGCGCCCGACAGTTAGAGAGATGGCCCTGAGACTGGGTTTATACAAAGGAAGAAGAAAAAAACCCAGTGGAAGAAAATTAATGTAACTCGCACAGCAGGCTAGACCTGAATTTATCTACTTTGCCACTGAAATTAATTTAGCACTCCAAATTCATCCTTGCTGGGAGATAAAGACATAAAATGAGACTGTCAGGCTACGTTTTGACTCAAGTCTTCAAATTCTTTAGGCGAAAAGGAAGGAAGGGGAAGGAGGGGAAGGCCGTGCATAATTTTCTAGGAGAGCAGTTTCAGACATTATGCTCAGGGCCGGATTTAGATTTGATGAGGCCCTAAGCTACCAAAGGTAATGGGGCCCTTTATATGTCCAGCTGTCCTTTGTCAACAACAATTTGTCGCTGTTATTTGTGTTGAATATATGCTATGGTAATTTATGGACCTAATAGGTATCTAAAGCCATTCGCACATAACAAAATATGTATTTTATCATAGTAATTGTTGAACTGAAAAGCAATTAAGAAGAATGTAGGTAAAGGTAAAGGGATCCCTGGCCATTAAGTCCAGTCACAAACAACTCTGGGGTTGCAGCGCTCATCTCGCTTTAGTGGCTGAGGGAGCCGGCGCTTGTCTGCAGACAGCTTCTGGGTCATGTGGCTAGAATGACTAAGCAGTTTCTGGCAAACCAGAGCAGCGCACAGAAATGCTGTTTACCTTCCCACTGGAGTGGTACTTATTTATCTACTTGAACTTTGACAAGTTTTCGAACTGCTAGGTTGGCAGGAGCAGGGACCGAGCAACGGGAGCTCACCCCGTCGTGGGCATTTGAACTGCCAACCTTCTGATTGGCAAGCCCTAGGCTCTGCAGTTTAGACCACAGCGCCACCTGCGTCCCAGTAATAAGAATGTAGGCACCCTATATATAGAAATGAGCAAACCAGTGATATTTTAGGGAGCAGGCTAGCAGGCGGCGTTACATTCAGTGGATCACGCCGAAAACCAATATTGCATATAGACAAAACCCATTGAGTTCAATGATGGATGGGATTGCCAAACTCGTTTTTTGTTTTTTGGAACCCCACTTCCTTTCCACCCTCTTTTTTATTTTTGCTTAATAATAATAAATTTATACCCCACTCATCTGGCTGGGTTTCCCCAGCCACTCTGGGCTGCTCCTAACACGACTAAATGACTAAACAACAACAAAACATCAAACATTAAAAACTTCCCTAAACAGGGAATTTCTTTTGAATGTGCACAAGTTATATGCTTGCAAATTGCAGGCTTATTGTATAATACATTTCACATTGGAAAACTTCAATCATCCTGGAAGCAAAGGCAGAAGACAAACTTAAATAATACGAATAATATAGATGATTCCAAGATGTAATGCTGTTGTTTTCCTATAGCAGTTATAATATGTGGAGTTGCCCTGAATCAGCCTTTTCTTCTTGTGGCTCCATCTTTGCACTTATGTGGAAGCAGCAAAATCCTTGAAATCTGTCCAGCAAGCTGAGATGAAACTGCGTTTTGAAATGGAGTTGAAAATGCAGGCAATGCAAAAGAAGAACACGGTCTAACAATGGGAAAAGATCACTTGTCTAGCATGTTTAGGATGGGGCTGTCAGCTATTTATTGGCTGGCTGGTTGGGTTTGTAGTATTTCAGGCCAGGCTTTTCAAAGCAGTTTGCATAACAGTGTCAAAACAGCCATTCATCTCTTAACCAGCGAAACACAATAAAAAAAAGAGGATAGCTGAGCAGAAAGAGAAAGGAAAACCAGATCAGAAGGAGCAAAAATGGCACAGGTAGTCACAACCGCTGTTGTTGCTGAGCTGTAACTCCCATAATTCCCAGACAGTTTAGCCAACAGTTGGAGATTATGGGACTTGTAGTCCAACAACATTTGGGAACCCAGAGTTAAAGAACACTGAGCTAGAAACAGAAGACAAGGGGACTAGAAAGGATGGGAAACAGCTCCCCCTGTGGTCATGGGCTTTGGGAGGTGGCAGAAATGGGACTTCAAGGTCTCATCAGGTGGAACCACCCAAAATGCACTCTGTCCTTCAAGCCAAATAAAGGAGTCTTGGGTCTTTTCAAACAAGCAATTGCCTCTCTCTTGATGTAAGGCTAATGTTTCTACAGCTGGGGAGAGAAAAAGATTAAAATTATCAGATGAAACTGAAGATGGGTTTATAGTATGTCGAAATGAGAAATTGCAAACCCATCTCGATCATCACCTGATAACTTTTATCATACATAACTTACTCCCTAGGAGTGCAAGTATTCTGCGCACACAAATAGGGTGACTTAAAAAGACCCCCCCCCTCCCAAATATAATATTTACCAAGTGTGCAATGGAGATTCTCCTGGTGCCAGTTGCATTATCTGCAGTAAGGAATGCTTCCTATGTGACGCTTAAAAGCTATTGTTATGCTCCTACACTTCCTGTCTTTAAGATCTTGAAGGTTATTGTCTGCCTGCAAGATCTTTCTGCCAAATCTGAAAAGCCAGAACACAATACACAGCTGTTGCAGGTGGGACCATAAAAAGTGACATGAGGGTTGCCACCCAATTCTGCCCCAGGAAAGGGCCATAGCTCGGTGGTAGACCATCTGCTTTGAATGCAGAAGGTTCCAGGTTCAATCCCTGGCATCTCCAGGTGGAACTGGGAGAGATTCCTGTCTGAAACCCATGAGAGCCACTGCCAGTCAGCATAGGTGATACTGAGCTTGATGATCCAATGGTCTGACTTGGTATAAGGCAACTTTCCATGTTCCTGTGCCTCAAGATGGAAATTTGGGCATAATCTAGGGTTTGGTACCAAAACCTTTGGCACAAAATTTCAAGATCCTCATTGCTTCTCGGAGGTATGACTACTCCCATTTATTCCACCATGCTTTTTGTCTTTAGTATTGCATCCCTTCTTTGTTATCATGGACATGTATTTCACTTACTGTTGCACTGCATTATGGAATTTGTAGTCTATGTTAGAGAACAAAATTCAGCATGCAAAACAGCTGTGATCAAAGTGGGTAGATGGGTGAAGACATCTGAGCCCTGTATGATGTTTGAGACAATAAACAGACAAATGGAGACAGCATGAAGAGAAGCACTTGGATTTGAATGGCACATACAAAAAATACCTTTCACTCTAGATTAAAGATGGCTGAATCAATCTATTTCTACTCTGCGTCACTTTTGCCGTCCTCGTTCATAAGTCCATTTCACCCTGTTTCTGCATTAATCTATTTTTAACATCCCCATGAAAATTTGCATTTAAATATGTATTTAAACAGTGCTTTTAATATATTTTCTTAGAAAATACTCATTTAAAAGTATACTTTCTTTCAAATATGCATTTCTGAATGTGTTTTATCTCAAAGTACCTATTTTAAAATGCATTATACAGAGAAATAACCAAGGACTTCCCACCCACATATTAGTTGGAGAAGCACCCATCGAGTCTGTTTGTATTGCGATTCACAAAGATCAGATTCCTCAGGCATCCCTACCCTGGATATGGTAGGATGTTCACTGTTAAATCCTGCCTGGAGATGTTGCTCCCCCTTGTCCTGAACTGCTTTACTCCGAAGACACACCAAAGTCTGAGCACTTTTTTTTTAATTGCTCCAAGAGCTTGCTGAGTAAAGCAGCCCCACATACAGCACATCGCATCAGCAAAGCCTGAAGGTCACAAAAGCAGTGAAACGGGCTTTTTTTCATCAGATGGATTTGGGTGAGAAGCATTCCTAGCTGAGCACCTATGGGGATGCAGTTGTCACACCCAAATTGCAAACTCGTCTCTCTTTAAAATAAAATCCCCCCCCAAACAGCCTGCACCTGGTCTACAAAGCAAGAATAGTGTCCCACTTTCACTCGCCTTTAAAAAGGTACAAAAGGCAACCCTTTCATACATCATTAACTCGAACATATGCAGCTTGGAATCAAGAAGTCAAAAAGTATTTCTTGGTATCCATTAGTCCCCAGTTCACTTTTGACCTTGCAAGTGGCATCCATTGCTCACTTTTCACTGAGGGCAGGCAGGCTGGAGGGCGGGGAGTCACTTTATAGTGCAATGAAAAGCATTCTTTTGTTTTCCTTTTTCTATCCCTGATCAAGGGAAGTGGTGGAGGTGCGGGGAGAAATGGAGCACCCGCTCCTATTTGTACCTGGGTTTGTATATTACAGCTAGTACATTTCACTGGGTGCCTGTTACTTAAAGTCTGGGAATCACTGGGGTAGAAAATACAAATGCTTTTGTGGTTGTAAGTGCTCTTCCGCAACCGTCTCATCAGATTAAACCAGAGAGGGAAGTGGGAAAGGGAAGTTTCTCAGGATGCAGGCAAGATATGCCTTCCTTCTCTTCTCATCATGGCCTGGGTGCAATAAAGTCAATGTAGAAAGCAAGAGCTTTCTTTGGTTTCAGTGAGGAGTGAAGGCTGCCTGTGACAGAACAGTAAATGCCTCTCCTAAATTCCCAGTTAAGAATAGTACTTGCAGATGGGGGACAAATTCCATTCATTTTGCATTTAAAGGTAAACTAACGAAATTTTGCAGTTTTTGAAACAATGCGACAATTGGGAAACAGGCGTGCCACATTCACTGCTGTGAATTTTGCAGTGCAGTTGCACAGCCAAGTAATGCATCTGCTGGAGTAAAATGTGCATTAAATGCATGTATTAGTGAGGACAGAACACAAAAAAATGCATTGTATTAAGGAAAATGCATATTAGGAAAAATTGCACACAAAAGGATAAATATACACACAATGCTGATAAATTTTCATGTGGACTTTCCCCCCCAGAAAAATTACAAACTGATTTGGAAATATGGAGGACTAAACTTAAGATTGGAAAAAATGAGAAACTGGGAGAAATGAGAAACTGGGAGAAAATGAGAACAACATTTTATTTCAGATCAGTAGGCAGAGCAAACAAAAACCACCCTACTATACTAACTGCCTTTTACTTGTCATGGTGTTGTAAGCCAAAAAATGGCTTATCTTCTGAGTTAGCCAATAAAACTCAGAGACAAGAGGAGTTAGGAGTCCATTATGTTTATTGCAAAGCAATAAGGTTACAGTCGAATCTTTTTGCAAAACTGCAACCCCGCCCAAAGGTCGGGCATGAATTTATAACATTTCAGACAAAGGATTTTGATTTAACCAATCACATAAAGCATTACATAATTTAATATTTTCATATTCATCATTATCTCATTTCATATTTAATACGTATGTCATTACTTAATCTAATACGCATGCGCAATAAGCATTGCTAGCTAAACTTTGATTCTTACCGTGATCTGTTACATATTGTTAGTTTGCATGTATGGGAACCTGTGTTACGTGTGGATGTAACAATTTATGTTCTAGTTTATGAATTGCTTCTTTGTGATTGACGTATTAGCTGACCTATCCCAGTAGGGACGGCTTCTTGCTGAATCATCAGTTTCTTTAAAGCAACAGGTTACCATAATTCACTAATATAACCATATTTCAGGATTTATAGGGATTTACATTATCATCTTAATTGGGGCCCTTTGGGCCCCTGCTACAATATGTATGAAGACGTATAGACACCACCTTATACAGAAAACCAACTGACCGACAAACATATCTACATGCTTCTAGCTACCATCCCAAACATACCAAACAATCCATCGTATACAGCCAGGCCCTACGTTACAACCGTATCTGTTCCAACTCTACAGACAGAGAATCTCACCTAAGAGATCTACAGCAAACCTTTTTAGAACTAAAATATCCACCTGATGAAGTTAAACAACAGATCAACAGAGCCAGACTGATACCTAGGGAGAACCTGCTGCAAGACAGACCCAAAAAAGAAAATAACAGAACACCACTAGTCATCACATACAGCTCCCAAGCTAAAACAGTACAACGCATCATCAGAGATCTACAGCCTCTCCTGGACAATGACAGCTCCCTTTCTCAAGCTCTGGGAGGAAGACCTTTCATTGCCTACAGACAGCCACCCAATCTTAAACAACTCCTCACCCACAATAATACAACCACCAGACTTAACATGGACACTGGTACCACAGCCTGCAATAAACCCAGATGCCAACTTTGCTGCCACATACAACATCATTACTGGCCCCAACAACATCCAACATACCATCTCAGGACTATTTAATTGCTCATCTTCTAACATTGTGTATGCCATCAAATGCCAACGGTGCCCTTCAGCTCTCTATATTGGACAAACAGGCCAAACCCTACGCCAAAGGATAAATGGACATAAATCTGACATCAGGAACCATAAGACTGAAAAACCAGTAGGAGAACACTTCAATCTCCCAGGACATTCTATACAAGATCTCAAAGCAGCTGTTTTATTACAGAGAAATTTCAGGAACAGACTGGAAAGAGAAGTTGCTGAATTGGAAATCATTACCAAGCTTAAAACCATGGAAGCACCTGGGATGAATAGAGACATCGGATTCTTATCTCATTATGCATAATCAAGCTTTCTTTAGCACCTCAGCCCAGGACTAATTGCAGCCATCAGCAGCCATTAACAGCCATCTACAGGTTTACCACTCCCATCAGCCCATCACCCATTCCCACCCACCCCCACCACCCTCTGTATATATATAGGGTCTGACACTTCTGTTTCTAGTGTATCTGAAGAAGTGTGCATGCACACGAAAGCTCATACCAAAATATAAACTTAGTTGGTCTTTAAGGTGCTACTGAAGGAATTTTTTTATTTTGCTTCGACTCAGACCAACACGGCTACCTACCTGTGATGCCTAATGTTAGTCATACTTGGCAAACCCTTAGCAAACAATGGGACTCCTCTGGGTCTGCAGTGAGTATGACTAACATTGAATATCAATCGAAATATATCATGCATTTATTCATGTCTTGTGTTGTTATTTTTAACCATGAGGTATTACTTGTGTAGCCTGATCCACTCCAGGTTGAAGAGGAGCATACCTGGGGGTGGGGCGTTTGCTGGCTCCTGCCGTCCCCCCATCACTTGCCACCTGAGGCAGATGCTTCACTTTGTCCAATGGCAGTGGTAAGGAGGCTAGAAGCATATAATTCAAACACTGATGTCACCAAGTGATTCTTGATGCCCAGAAACCCTCTGATCTTGAGTAATTAATTTGAAGTGTGCAAACTAGTGTTGTGCCGAAGCTTTTGGCTTAGTTTTTGCAACACCTACCCACCAAGATCAAGGTGGATAAAAATTCCCTGGGTGTTTTTTTTGGGGTGTGTGTGGAGTGCTTACCTGATTATTTTACTTAATCTTATGGAGTGGCTGATGGGCTTTGGGGGGGGTGTTTCCACTGCATTTTTTAAAAAAACTGGCCCCCGCTTCCAGCTGCCTGCAGAGGCAAGAGGCTTTCTGCAGCCTTCTGGCTGGCTATGCTTCTTGAAATGCCTATAACAATGCTACATAATGTACTATCCCTCCCATAGGCATTCCAGAAACTGCAGCCAGCTGGGCAGCTATAGAGAGGCCTCTTCCCCTGCGAGCAAATGCAGTGTTGTGGTTCTGGCCCACTCCCACCAGGTTTAAAAAAGAAGAAGCAAGGATTGGGGGGGCACCCCAGTCGGCTCGTAAAATTAAGGAATGTCACTGAATCATAAAAAAGGCTGATCGCCGAAGAATTGATGTTTTTTAGACTCTTGAGAGTCCCATGGACTGCAAGAAGATCAAACCTATCCATTCTGAAGGAAATAAGCCCTGAGTGCTCACTGGAAGGACAGATCCTGAAGCTGAGGCTCCAATACTTTGACCACCTCATGAGAAGAGAAGACTCCCTGGAAAAGACCCAGATGTTGGGAAAGATGGAGGGCACTAGGAGAAGGGGGCGACAGAGGATGAGATGGTTGGACAGTGTTCTCAAAGCTACGAACATGAGTCTGACCAAACTGCGGGAGGCAGTGGAAGACAGGAGTGTCTGGCATTCTCTGGTCCATGGGGTCACAAAGAGTCGGACACGACTAAACAACAACAAAGTAGCAAACGTCTCTGTAAAAGGCAGGTAGGTAGCCATGTTGGAAGTGTGCATGGACACGAAAGCTCATACCAATGACAATCTTAGTTGGTCTCTAAGGTGCTACTGGAAGGAATTTTTTTTATTTTGTAAAAGGCAAACCTTTCTCTGGCTCACTCCCCAACCCCAACCCCTCAAACAGCAGAAAACTAACCCCCCCCCCATTTTTGAAGGTGCTGATTTTTGTATCAACTCTAAAAAATATTTTCAATTCCTGCCTGTCGCCCCTTGAGATACTTCCACTTCTCCAAACCCTGGGGTTGTATGGGTCTTTATTGCTGATTGGTTCCTCGTTCCAAGCTAGACCTATCTCATTCAGTCAGGCTATTTTTCAGCCATTCACTCAAAGAGTCGTGGGGTTCATCATTAGATACTTCAGCAAAGCTGTTGCTTGTTCGAGACAGTTATCCACAGCAGCAAAACGTGTGGCTTCCCCCCTGCAGAAGTGGAAAATAAAAAAGATATCTGGGGTACCCTTAGTCTTTAAAAGATGTTGCAGAAAATGATGAAATAATTGAGGGGATTGGGGCCATTTTGCTGCTGGGGGGATGGAGCAGCAGGTGGTATCCAGCCTCCCTCAAGGTGTATAGCACCCAAGACTGAGCACATCCTCCCTAGCAGTGAAAGTACAATAATTTCAAATTAAATGAATATTTATTGCCCTTTCCTGACGCAAAACATCTGCTACCTAAGGCAGCCACTTCATTCTACCTAATGCTTTTCTTTTTCTCTAGACTGAAGATAGGAGGCAAGAGGGCATCTTTTGCTGCTGGGTGACATCTGAGTGAAGAGGCAGTCACCCAGTCACTGGACGTGAACAGAGCCAGTGTGACATAGTTGATAAAGTGTTGGAATAGGACTTGGGAGACCAGGGTTCGAATCTCCCCTCCATCATGAAGCTCACTGGGTGAGCCTGGGCCATTCATTCACTCACTCTCTGCCTAGCCTATTTCACAGGGTTGTTGTTGGGGGGGAGCTATGTATGCCACCTTGAGCTCCTTGGGGGAACAGTGGAATATGAAGGAAGGAAGGAAGGAAGGAAGGAAGGAAGGAAGGAAGGAAGGAAGGAAGGAAGGAAGGAACCAGAAAATGTGTCCCAAGGCAAGCGCAGGTCCAAAGCAACGAGGCCTAAAAACTTGCTTCTAAAGCAAACAGAACAGAGGTGTGCCGGAGCTTAAACTCTGCTCTAGAAACAAGCCTTTCTGCGGAAAAGTCTGCATGTGCAAAATTGCCAGAGACCTACAGCCATGACTATAATTCCTTCAGCGGCATGATCCTTCAGATCACAACTGTTTTACCCTGTTTGCAGTTTGATCTCTGCAGTGGCTCACACAGCAGGAGGCAGCTAAGTTTTCATTAAGGCTAAAGAGCCCGTTGCTTCTCACAGACAGTGATGAAGCTGCAGGGAGCTCCCTCGCCTGCCTTTCACCGATGTTCCTCGCAGGGCGGAATGAAGCTTGCGGGAAGAGATTAACAAACTGGTGGTAACTCTGCCATTGTTGTTCAGCCTGACAAGAGGTTCCTTAAAACTCGGCAGAGAGGGAATGAGCCAGACAAAAGGACTCCCTCTTGTTCATCAATCTTCCAGCCTTGCTCATCAGGGCAGGTCACTTTCCCCTCAGAGTTGGCTTCCCACAATCTGGTTTTGCTTAAACAGACTGTCCTAGGGATCACTTGCCTTCTTCCCAAAGGCTTGATGGTTTTCCTCAGGGACAGGGTGAGCAAAATGTCAAACAGCTGCCACAGATGTTCTCACTCTCTCCCATCACTGGGGCCCCTCAGGGAACCAGATTTCCCTGATGCCTGTCAGGTCTTCACCTTGATGTAGTTGCCTTTTGTTTGAGGGTCTGTGCTCCCAGTTTGGACATCAAGCATCAAATCTTTCCAGGATCCCACCCAAATGTTTTAAGTCATACCTCATGTTGCGTCCGCTGCGGGTTGCGTTTTTCCAGGTTAGTGTTTACTTCTGGGTTCCGCCGCGTGTGCACACGCAGAAGCTTTCTGCGTGCTTCGCGCATGTGCAAATGCACTGCTCGGGGGGTTGCGGACTTTTCGGGGTGCAAATGGCACCCTTTAATGGATTGTGTCCGCAACCCGAGGTACCACTGTACAATGAAGATTAGAACACTCATGTAGTTGTATAACGCACAAACAACAACTAACATTGCTTAAATATTCCCCTTTCCCTTCTAGGATCAAACATTCTCTCAACATCCTGAATATACTTACCAGCCTTGTGCTGTATTAAAAGCAAAGGCCTTACTTGTTCCTTGCATAGAGGCATTCCAGAAAGATGTCATTTGCCTAGAATACATTTTCTGCAAACCACGTTGAGGTTTTAGTCCAATCAAAAGCTATACCAAATGTTGTGAAATACATTATGGACCATTTGGATGGGTGGTGGTGGAACTTGTCGGTTATGAATTGACTCAACACAAGTTCACCCAGCACCGTCACAAAGTAACTTAGTAATTGTGTGCAAATAAATCACTTGTTTCATTTATTAACCACTTCCTCGGAAACACCTCCAATGTATCTCACAATACAATAAAAACATATGTGAAAAACAGTAAGTGTGACAACAATTCAGAATGATTCCATATATAGAAACAATTCAAACAAATACATATATCACACACACACACACACACACACACACACACACACACATCCAACAGAGAAACCAGCTGAGATAAAAATCCACCCAGAAGTCTTGTTGAAATAGGAAAGTCATTGGCAATTGCAGAAAGGGAAATGGTGGCGTCGCTTGTAATATGTAATATGTAATGGGGGAGATTTCAAAAGGGTAGGTGCCACCCACTAAGGGC
This sequence comes from Zootoca vivipara, assembly GCF_965207765.1. Lineage (NCBI taxonomy): Eukaryota > Metazoa > Chordata > Lepidosauria > Squamata > Lacertidae > Zootoca > Zootoca vivipara. The sequence goes on along the minus strand of NC_142590.1, from coordinate 86,545,554 downwards.
CCAATTCCAACATGGTATGGAATGGATGGACTTCCTGATAAATAGGTATCTGTGGCAAAGTGGTTGATTGGGTATCTAAGAGATGAAACCATCTTTTAGGTATATTGGTCCCAAGCTGTATCATGCATTGTACACCAATACCAACCCCAGTAAAGGTAGAGGTAAAGGGACCCCTGACCATTAGGTCCAGTCGTGACCAACTCTGGGGTTGCGCGCTCATCTCGCATTATTGGCCGAGGGAGCCAGCGTATAGCTTCCAGGTCACGTGGCCAGCATGACAAAGCCACTTCTGGCAAACCAGAGCAGCACATGGAAATGCCGTTTACTTTCCCTTCATGCTTTCCTATTTATCTACTTGCATTTTGACGTGCTTTCGAACTGCTAGGTTGGCAGGAGCTGGGACCAAGCAACGGGAGCTCACCCCGTCACAGGGATTCGAACCGCCGACCTTCTGATCAGCAAGCCCTAGGCTCAGTGGTTTAACCACAGCGCCACCTGGGTCCCCCCAACCCCAGTACATAGCCCAAAAAAGATACATGTGTATTCACTAGGGCAGGGATCAGGGGCACTGACTCCTAGGGGCCAAACCCTTTCGGGGGCCCTCAATACCTGTTTGTGGGGGGCTGCCTCCCCCCCCAATGTTAAACAAAATCGTGTCAGGTCCGGGGAGCCAGGAACATGATGGCATTGGGACGTTAGTGGGCAGGTCCTTCTCCTCCTTCTCCTGCCATGGAGGGGAAGGAAGGGGGAAGCAGAAGCCACATGATGGCGGTGGCAGGAGGAGAAGGAGCTGCCAGTCACTGAAGCCATGCTGCTGCCACGCTCCTGGCTCCTCCGACCTGGCACAACGTCCTGGCACAACATCATCACCCATGTGATGTCACCCACAATGTTATGCATGATGTCACGGGCGCGACATTGAGGCCCCCCCCCATCTCACTTACAAGTCGGTGCCTCTTGCAGAGATGGGGAGCCTGTGGCACTCCAGGTCTTGTTGGACTCCAATTCCCATCAGCCCCAGCTCTTCTTCTTCTTCTTTGGTGATCACTTGTAGCCGAGTAAGACTGTCTTCCATGAAGACTCAATTGGAAAAAGAACCATTGTCTCCCCCCCTTCTTCCCCCTAGAAACTCTCTGTGGCAGGGGGAGTGCTGGGGGGATGGGGGGGAGAGAATGAGAAATGGTGCTAGAAGAAAATTTAATAGAAAATAAGGATGGTATTGATATAAGATTGGAGAATTTTGAAAATAGAATGGGGAATATGACAAGAAAACTGCTCAAATGGTGTTGAAAATGAAAATCAGAAAGGGGAAGCCCATAATACAATGTTTTGGGGAAAAGATTTATTCTACTATTATTATTTTTATCTTTTTTTTAATTTTTTCTTTGTTCCTTTTTTCTTTTTTTTCTCTTTCTTTTTGTCGCTTTCTCTTTTTCTTGTGTTTTTCTTTTTTCTTTTTCTTTTTGAGGATTTTTGGATTTTTGAGGATTCTCTTCTTACTACTCTGGGACCCCTCGGTGGCAGGGAGGGTTCCCAGGGGGAGGAGGGAGGGGTGGAGATAAGCCCAATTATAAAATGCACCATCTTCGACTGCGCACTGTTCATGGGAATACCTTGTGGCAGGAGGTGCCTCGTGGAGGGTGGCTTAGAAGAAGATGGAAATTATGTACTTAATTGTGTATGTGTTTTTGTTTTGTTAATATGCAAAAATTAATAAAAATCAATTATATATAAAAAAAGACTGTCTTCCATGAACACGGTTTTAACAATGGGTCCGTAAGTGACTGTGAAGGCCAATTCCGGATCCACACATCCTTCCACAGTGGGGACATTGGTTTCCAGGCAGGAGTTGATCACAGTGTGGATTTGCCAAGCGTGCCTTCCTCTTAGCACGCTTCTCCCTTTCATCCTGAGTGCGAGTGTCTTCAAAGCCCATGACACCTTTGGTAAAGGCTGTTCTCCAACTGGAGCGCTCACAGGCCAGTGTTCCCCAGTTGTCAGTGTTTATATTACTTTTTTTTTTAGATTTGCCTTGAGACAGTCTTTAAACCTCTTTTGTTGACCACCAGCATTACGCTTTCCATTTTTAAGTTCGGAATAGCGTAGTTGCTTTGGAAGACGATCATCAGGCATCCGCACAACATGACCAGTCCAACGAAGTTGGTGTTGAAGAATCATTGCTTCAACACTGATGATCTTTGCTTCTTCCAGGACACTGGCATTAGTTCACCTGTCTTCCCAAATGATGTGTAAAAATTTTAGACACCAATGGCTAAAGATGATGGAATGGGAGCTCAGCAACAACTGCATAGCTGCCAAGTTTTCCCTTTTCTCGCGAGGAAGCCTATTCAGCATAAGGGAAAATCCCTTAAAAAAAGGGATAACTTGGCAGCTATGCAACTGGAGGACCAGAGGTTCCCCACTTCTACAGAATTGCAACATTTAGGCAGCAATCATTTTCACTCTTATTAGGGAGCAAGCCTTATTGAAGTCAGTGTGACTTAGCAAGTATGGATAGAAGTGCACTGTGAGAAACCCTATAAAGTTTAAGAACTTCAGCTTAAATCCACATTCTAACCAGAGAAATTTCAGCTTAGATTTTGCATTAAATTAAATTTCAGCACTCATATGTGTGTGTGTAATTTGCCTTTAGATATCCCAGTAATTCCAAATTTGGTGAGATGCATTTGCGTTTAAATTCCAAATCTGCTCTCTTGGGCAGATTTGAAATGCCAGCAACACTCAATTCCTAGGAGCCTTAGTTTGGTCAGAATCGATTATATAACACATACCATTTCATATAAAAGGAGAGTTTGCACTGCCTTGACCGAAAGCACTGCAATGGTGTGGGTAAGTTAATACTGTACTAAAACTGCATATGTGCCCTACATTTCAGGCACTTTTAAAGCACATGACTTCCTCCAAAGATTCCTGGGAACTGTGGTTGGCCCCTTGTGGCACTACAATTCCCAGCACCTTTACCAAACTATCTCAGTTCAGTTCTGACACTGAAAACAAACTCCTAGGCTCAGAGTGTACCCCAAAGAGCACAAACCCTTTTTATTTGAATTAAATGCAAAGCCTTCAACTTCCTCCCCCCATATACTCACCGTAGCTCACTCATTCTGTGTGTGCCCTTTTTAAAAGTATTTTTGACTTCCTTTCTACGAATAATTCACAAGAAATGTATATATATATATATATAAGGGGGGGGAGAAAAATGATGAATTGTTTATGACCAGATCATTTATTAATTCCTGTTTGGCTGAAATAATTCCTGCCGAGATGAAGGTAAAAACAAAATTTAAATTAATAATCCCTCTCCGCACACATAAAGGCCAGCCCTTGCCACCGCCACCTCTCAGTCCTCAAGCACTATTTTTATCCCCAATACGGTAAATGTCTTTCAACGTGAAAGCGAGGCTCTCCTCGAAAATCAATTTGAAAGCGTCCCGGAGAGGGTGGGCTGGGTGGAGGGGGTGGGAGGGAGGGGGAAAGAGCGATTGCAACATGTAGTTTGATGGCCTGGGATGTATGATTTGGTTTGCCTTTGACTGCAGGATGCATGCGACAGGCTCAGCACGGCTGTAAACTGAAACCGGCCAAATGGCATTATAGCCCATCTGAATGTTCGCTGGGATATATCAGGCCTTGGTGACAGCTGTAACTTACTGAAATGGTAAATTGAGAGAGCCGGGCTTATCTAGTTACACATAGGCTGATTCCACTTCATCCAGCATTCAGCCCTTAATATAACTTCCCAGCTTCAGTTAAACGGATTTTGGTGTGTAATTTTTTAAGAAAGAAAGAAAGAAAGAAAGAAAGAAAGAAAGAAAGAAAGAAAGAAAGAAAGAAAGAGAGTTCCTATTTATTCCCCTAAAAGGAAATTCAGTTTCTCTACCATGGACACACTTAAATAATTTGCAGTGAAATTCTATTTGAGTCTAGAAATTCCCATTAAGTTCTTTGGGACAGACTCTGAGCTAAGTGTGTATTTGTGTATTGCAGGGCTAGACAACCCGTGGCCCTTCAGATATTGTTTGGACTGCAGCTTCCATCGTCCTTGACTGTTGGCCATACTGGCTGGGGCTGATGGGATCTGGAGTCTGACGGAATTTGATGGGATAGCTCAGACAGTAGAGCATGAGACTCTTAATCTCAAGGTCATAGGTTCGAGCCCCAGGTTGGGCAAAAGATTCCTGCATTGCAGGAGGTTGGACTAGATGGCCTTTGGAGTCCCTTCCAACTCTACAGTTCTATGAGATACAGAAGACAACAGGTTATCCATGCAAGCCTGTAGCCTGGGAATAAGCCCCCTTGAACTCAGTAGGATTTACTTCTGAGTAGCCATGCATAGGATTGCACTGTCGTCATCATCGTAGATTTTTATTTATAACCCGCCCTTCCCAGATGGAGGAGGCCAAGTGCAGAGCTGAGCGCAGTTCAGCTTCAGTGGCCAGCTTCTTCTCCTTCTCCTGCTGCCGTGGAAGGGAAGGAGCGGGGAAGCAGCCCCCGGCCAGTGGCAGCAGCAGCAGGAAGACAAGGAGCCACTGGCCATTGAAGCCATGCTGCCACCACATTCGGCTCCACCTCCTGGCTCCTCCCAACATCCTGATGTCATGCACATGATGTCGCCCCCCTCCCCCATTCTCCCTGGGAAGTTGCCGCCTCTGATGTCATCCAATATGTTGATTTGGCAAGCTCCTTGGGGCAGATATCTTTCCCCCTCACTTTAAACACTGCTAGGTATGCTTACTGGTGTTGCAAATTAACACACCCTGTGGGCTATGTGCCCATCTAGGACCATCTACCCGTGTGTGTGTGTGTGTGTGTGTGTGTGTGTGTGTGTGTGTGTGTGTTGAGGTGTGGAGAGAAGACAAGGGTAAGCATAACCCAAGCTTCAAAGTAAGCTCAACACAACGTAATAGAAGCCATGCTAGATCAAACCAAAGGCCTCACTACTGCAATGTAGTGTTCTCCTAGTGGCCAACCAGATTCATTTAAGAAGAATGGAGGACATGAGTGTAATTAATTGCACCTTCTACCTGGCAAGGTCTTTTTTTTTAATGTGCGGTTGCACACAAAATAGGCCCATAGCTGCCAAGTCTCCCGTATTCCCCAGGAAACCCCCGTTTTTCCATCCGTTCCCAGCTGGAAAAACAGGGTTTTTTGTTTTTTCCCGGTTTACTTACCGGCCGGGGGTGGCTCCTTCTGCGCATGTCTGGAGTCTCCGGACATGCACAGAAGTGATTTCTGGCGTGGTGCCCATTTTAGAACTGGGCAGAGCAACATGGAAAGTCACTTCTGAGCATGCTCTGCCCAGTTCTAAAATGGCCGCAGCGCGACTTCTGGCGCGACGCCCATTTTGGAACTGGGCAGACCATGCCCAGAAGCGACTTCCGGTGCTGCTCTACCCAGTTCCAAAATGGTGGCAGCGCTACTTCCGGTCTGCCGATCCCTTATTTTTCCGGCAGGAACTTGGCAGGTATGAAAAGGGCGTTTTAATAAAGTGTGTACACTTGGAAAGCTGATAATGTGCAGTTTTTAAAACAAGGTAAAATTACAGTGGTGCCTCGCTAGACAAATTTAATTCGTTCCACGGGTCCTTTCTTATAACGAAAAATTCGTCTAGCAAATCCCATTGGAATGCATTGGAATTTTTTTGATTTTTTTTTTTTTTGCCCATAGGAACGCATTAATTGAATTTCAATGCATTCCTATGGGAAACCGCGATTCGCTAGACGAATTTTTCATAAAACGAATTCGTCTAGCGAGGCAAAAATCCTTTCGTTAAGCGGAAATTTAGTTAAGCAGGGCATTCGTTAAGCGAGGCACCACTGTATACACTTTGGCCTTACGTGTTTATCAAGCACTTAAATGGCAGGCAATGCAGAGACAACATGCACTCGACTTTTATAAGGGTACAATGCATTCAGTTTCCATACTTTAAAAAAAAAAGTTCTCAAAGCATATTGAAACACCTTCTCCCTTTGGGCCAGAATCTCCTCTTCTTTATGGTCATCTTGGGGCAGTAATGCTTTGTCACGTACTCCCTCACAAGCCTACCACTCTGACAAGGTCACAATTTTTGCAGAGTCAGTTGGCAGAGCCACTTCTGTTCTTTTTCATGCTGGTACCATTCCTCCCGCTCACTGGAAGTGAAGGTGAAGCTGAGGCTCCAATACTTTGGCCATCTCATGAAAAGAGAAGAATCCTTGGGAAAGACCCTGATGCTGGGAAAGATTGAGGGCACTAGGAGAAGGGGACGACAGAGGATGAGATGGTTGGACAGTGTTCTCGAAGCTACGAACATGAGTTTGACCAAACTGCGGGAGGCAGTGGAAGACAGGAGTCCCTGGCGTGCTATGGTCCATGGGGACACGAAGAGTCCGACACGACTAAACGACTAAACAACAACAACCATTCCTCCCAGAACCAGCCCTAATGCCCTTAAACCATCCATTAGATCCATCTCTTCCTACCCAGATCTTATTCCCTCTCCCCATTTCGGAATTCCTCCCCTTGATACCTCAAATCTAAGTATTGATTTCAAGAGAAATTACTAGATGAAGGCTTCCCTTGAATGACTTCCCAAAATGCTGGTGACAAAGGCGTTTGGAGAGGTGCACAAATTCAGATGCTTAACATAAGCAGAAAACTTGGTACAAACTTACGTCACTGCTCGGGATCTGGCAGTTCTATGGAAAATGTGGATTAGATGATCATTTGGCAGGTTTACACTCTTTGTTTCTGATTTGGGACATCTGCTCTCAGTTGGAACGTCTGAGAATTGACGGATTTATGCCGGCAGGTGGGTGGGCTGTTTGTTGCTGCTGGCTTGCCTTGGATAACCTGTGATTAGCCTCTTTGGCTCACTGAGCAGCCAAGAATGGGACTTCTTGACAACTGTCTACAACTTCCACAAGGTTGGGGAACCTTTGTCAGCACAAGGACAAGTGGCCAACACTCTGGAGGCTGCAAACCAAAGGGTTGAGGTGTAACAAAAGTGACTCTTATCATTGTATAATACTCTGTGCTCTGGCTGCACAAAGGTCAGAGGTTTTTACATGTTCCTTTCTCCATCCAGACAAGAGGCGTTGTTACATTACCATAATCCAAGAGCTATTATTCCACAATCTAGCCAGACAGATGAACTGGAGGAGAATGTGGAGTCATTCCAGTAGGCGGTGTGGCCTGGGGAGAGACATGGGGGCCATGCAGAGATGACTGAAGGGCAACATTTGGCACTTGAGACTGAGATTCCCCACTCCTGATCTTTCAAAAGCAAGTCAATGTGGAGGAATAGCTTCAGTAACCATGCCCAGCTTTGGAACATAGCGATGACAATTGTTAATTTTACTGCATTTACGAGAAATAATACTGGTACCATACAAAGGTTTTAGAACAACAGTGCTAGAACAGGATCTGTCTGGGGTTTAAGAATAAAAGTTGTTGTTATTGCTACTAAAGGTAAAGGTAAAGGACCCCTGGGCAGTTAAGTCCTGTCAAAGGTGACTATGGAGTTGCAGCGCTCATCTTGCTTTCAGGCCAAAGGATCTGGCATTTGTCCACAGACAGCTTTCCAGGTCATGTGGCCAGCATGACTAAACCACTACTGGTGGAATGGAACACCGTGACGGAAGCCAGAGCACACGGAAAGATGCGGGTGAAGCTGTGGTCTAAACCACTGAGCCTCTTGGGCTTGCCGATCGGAAGGTTGGTGGTTCGAATCCACACAATGGGGTGAGCTCTTGTTGCTCTGTCCCAGCTCCTGCCTACCTAGCAGTTCAAAAACATGCCAGTGCAAGTAGATAAATAGGTACTGCTGCAGTGGGAAGGTAAATGGTGTTTTTGTGAGCTCTGGTTTCCATCACAGTGTTCCGTTGCACCAGAAGCGGTTTAATCATGCTGGCCACATGAACCAGAAAGCTGTCTGCGGACAAACGCTAGCTCCCTCGGCCTGAAAGCAAAATAAGCACCACAACCCCATGGTCGCCTTTGACTGGACTTAACCATCAAGGGGTCCTTTACCTTAAGGTAAAGGTAAAGGGGCCCCTGACCATTAGGTCCAGTCATGACCGACTCTGGGGTTGCACGCTCATCTCGCATTATTGGCCGAGGGAGCCGGCGTATAGCTTCCAGGTCATGTGGCCAGCATGACAAAGCCGCTTCTGGCAAACCAGAGCAGCACATGGAAATGCCGTTTACCTTCCCGCTGTAGCGGTCCCTATTTATCTACTTGCATTTTGACGTGCTTTCGAACTGCTAGGTTGGCAGGAGCTGGGACCAAGCAACGGGAGCTCACCCCGTCACAGGGATTCGAACCGCCGACCTTCTGGTCAGCAAGCCCTAGGCTCAGTGGTTTAACCACAGCGCCACCTGGGTCCCTTACCTTTACCTTATTGCTACTAGCAGCATGATGTTATGGATTTGGGGGGCAGACCTCCATAATCTCTTCATTCAGTGAAGCTCACTTTAACCTCTGGTCCTGCTCTACCACTAGGCAACTGGCCCTTGGAAAATTGCCCAGAGAAAATGTTTCCCTTGTGCCGAAGAAAAGGTTCCCCACCTCGCGAGAAACAGGTTGATATGTACAAGGTGTGTAGAATTTACATCTGGTTTGTTGAGCGCCTGTTGTCTCATTCACTCTATTCTCAAAGGTTTGCCCCAGCGAACAGTGTGCTTGCTGCTCCCGAGAACTTGGGCAGAAGCGGCACAGTCGGCAGGGCGTTCTTCTTTGGGATGCAGCCAAGTGCTATCCCGCTTTGCACTCCCGAAATCCCCTCTGTGTGCTGTCAGTCCTGCAGCGTCAGTGAGACCCAGAGCTACAGGCGAATCGAGCCGAATCAGCGCTCCGCTTTGCTCTCTGTCCAAGAACAATCTGCATCTCAAATAGGCAGAATGTTGGCAAAGGCAGGTGGGAGCCACAACCTTCGCAGCGACCTTGCCTGGGAAAAAGGGGGAAGGAGAAAGGCCCCTGTACGGTGTGATGTAATCAGGAAAGACTTTTAAATTGATTTTTGTTTTTTTGTATATAAGATTGGCTAGTATTAGGAGGTGCACATGGGGGTGAAGGCAAGGCAATAGGGGTGCTCACACTTTACATCCAAGGAGTGTACAGCTCATGTTGCATCTGTGTATACAAAGAGCTGAGCCATACACTCATTCACACACAACATTCAACAAGTGGATGCAGTGTGAGAACATGAAAAAAGCCTGCTGGATAGGGAAAGTGGCCCACTTAGTCCAGCATCTTGTTCTCATAGTGTCCAACTGGACCAAGAGGGACACGTGTGGCGCTGTGGTCTAAACCACCGAGCCTCTTGGGCTTCCTGATCAGAAGGTTGGCGGTTTGAATCCCCTTGACGGGGTGAGCTCTTGTTGCTCTGTCCCAGCTCCTGCCAACCCAGCAGTTTGAAAGCACACCAGTGCAAGTAGATAAATAGGTACCGCTGTGGCGGGAAGGTAAACGGCACTTCTGTGCGCTCTGCCACTTGTCACGGTCCTCTGTGCACCAGAAGCGGTTTATTCATGCTGGCCAAGTGACCCAGAAAGCTGTCTATGCACAAACGCCGGCTCCCTCAGCGTGAAAGCAAGATGAGTGCCACAACCCCATAGTCGCCTTTGACTGGACTTAAACGTCCAGGGATCCTTTACCTTTTTTTACCCTACCAACCAGACCCCTGTGGGAAACCCTCCAAAGGAAGTTCTTATTTATTTATTCTTATAATGTGTGTCTGTTGTGGGGGAGGATGGCAAAGGAGGAAGGGAAAGGAGGAAGGGAAAGGAGAATGTTAGCCGCTTTGAGACTCCTTCGGGTAGTGATAAAGCGGGATATCAAATCCAAACTCTTCTTCTTCTTCTTCTTCTTCTTCTTCTTCTTCTTCTTCTTCTTCTTCTTCTTCTTCTTCTTCTTCTTCTAATGTGCAACCACGAATTTTCATGAAATCAATAAATAGAAAGTTGAGGTGATTTTAAGCTGTTTTAGCATTTTGACTTCCATATGTTTTAAAGTAGGGTTGTAAAAAATATATCTCGGTTTTCATGCTTTATTTGGGTTGATTGGTTTCCTTGTTTTGAGGGTTGTTGTGGGTTTGTTCTTTTTACAATCAAGCAGTGTATAAACTTTACGAAACAAAATCCTCTTTTAAAGCCATCCAGGTGGATGAGTTTTGTCGCTATACTCTGCACTGCATGATGAAGGATTTTCTTTCACCTGTCTTGAATCTTCCTGCATTCAATCTCATTGGGTGTCCATAAGTTATATTGTTGTGTCCGCCATATGCTGAACTCCAACTTTCATCAGCCCCAGCCAACACAGTCAATGGTTAGGGATGATGGGAACATCTGGATTCTGCCAAAGCATCCTTGACAAAGACCCCTCCTCTGCATTTAGTGGGCCTGATGGGCAATAAGGTCGAGTTTCAGTGTTTCAAGGGGATGTGGTAGCTACTGTTCTCATTTTATTTAGTGCTAGCTTCTCTCCGCCTTGGAATAAAGAAAATTGCCACACACACAAAATAAATATCCAAGGTGGGGGAAATGAAATGAAAAGGGAGGGGGGAAGAATAAGCAGTAGCAAGGCAAGAAAAAGCTGCTTCCCCCAGGAGACTGGGCCTGCTTTTGCATTGTCCATATGTCCTTCACTTTCTGAAGGCTCAGAACTGCATTGCAGTAGTGTAAGAATTCTTCAACTGTATTCAATCTCAGTTCATGGGTTGAGGCCGTACCAACAAGGCAAGAAATATAAAGCCAGGGAAAAGGAGATTGCAAGAAGAGACATAGGTCATTCCCCCAGGAAGGGGGGCGGGGATATCTTTTTCTTGCTCGCACCAGGACGTTCCTGCTCTCTCCAACTGTACCAATTTAATAGGTAGAGGATCTGTTTCTCGTGATCTGTCATAGGGCTTAGGATGGATCCATGCCTCGATCCTACCCCAGATCCCACACCTCCACTGGTTAACATGAATGCAGGAGAGGTAGGTTTCCCATCAACCCCAAGCCACCAGGTCACAGGGATCTTCTTGATCAGGCATCTCCAAACTTCGGCCCTCCAGATATTTTGGACTACAATTCCCATCTTCCCCGACCACTGGTCCTGCTAGCTAGGGATCATGGGAGTTGTAGGCCAAAACATCTGGAGGGCTGCAGTTTGGGGGTGCCTGTTCTTGATGATCCTTGAGATACATTGCATTTCTTTGAAACGATAGTAATTTCAGAAATATTTGCATTTGTACAGGGCCGTCTTAAGCATACCTGGCACCCTGGTGCAAAGATCCCTCCGGTGCCCCCCCCATTTCCCAGAGTTGACCCCACCCCCACTGGCGGTGGGAGCTGCGTGGGGCTCAGCGGGGATGTCTTCATCGCCTTGCGCTGCCGCCGCGGCACCACTGGCCGAGCTACTGGGTGAGGCGCTAGGGCGCCCAACGGCTCGGCGGTGCCCGTGGCCTCGCTGCCGGCATGGGGCGTCTCACTCGTGGGGCTCTACTGCGGCGTCGCCCAGCAGCTCAGCCGGTGCCTCTGCCGTGGCAGGAGCCAGAGCTGAAGCTGGGCCGGGCGCACAGCTGGCCGCTAGCCTGGCCGCCTTCTACACGTGCTTCCAGCCGGCCCGAGGCAAAGCCGGAGCGGCACCGGAGCAGCGGCAGCAGCGCCTGGAGATCAGCAGTGCTGGCAAGAAGCCTCACGGGCCATGCTGTGGCTGGTGCTCCCCTTTGCCGACAACCGCCGGAAGGTGGGCGCTGCAGAGCAGAAAAGGGTCCTAGTGCCCCTGCTCCGCTTGCTTTGCTCCCTGCTCTCCCGAGCGGCGCGGCTGGCGGAGGGAAAAGGGAGGCCTCCATGCAGCTCCCCCACTTGCTGGGGCGCCCCTTAGCACCCTTCAGTGCCCCCTCAGTGCCCTGGCGCCCCGCGCCACTAGAATCAATGGGTGAGCCGGCCCTGCATTTGTACATAAAACACAAGTGCGTGCAAATTTTATGCAGATTTGTATCTGCTTTTGTTCACTTCTTTGGTGGTGCGTTTCCTCTTTGGGGGTAATGTGTGTAAGTGGCCTCCTTTGTGCAGTGGGATGAGCAGCAGGGCAGGAGAGCAGCCTTGTTTCTGCCCTCACTGTTACTGCCAGTGCTGAAGAGTCATGGGATATGCTGCGTAACAGAGTACCAGGAAACAAGGGCCCTGGAGACTCTCGCCTAGTTTTTCCCGGGGACCAAAGAGCAGAGAGAAGGAAAGAGCTCTGAGCTCCATTCTTCCCTCTCTCTGTGGCTGCCAGAATGCCTTTGCAGCTGCTTCTGCTGCCATTTCTGGCCAAACCAGAAAGTAGAGCTTTAAAAGGGAAGGTGGACTCGAGTTAGAGATCAAGGAAACTGGGTGGCTGAGAGAGGGGGCATAAGGCATTTTTAAGGTGAGGTAGAGAAGAATTCAGTAGCTCATACAGCTCACTATCTTGGCAACCAGTCTCACAATGCCCGTAAAAAATGTTTCCAAGCAAGAGCCCATCAAGTTTCTCTTGTATCTATAATTATTATATCAGCTGTCACCAAGTTGTGTTGGCTGGAATTGTTGAAGTTGTGGTCCTAAACTTCTGGAGGGGACCTGGATGGCAAAGGCTGAATTATATCACCATGGGAGAACAATTTTTGGATGTTGATTATTATGCCCCCCCCACACACCTTTTCCTCCTTCCATTTCCTCCAGATCATGAGCCATTAATGGTACATGTATCTGAAAGTATGCAGAAATCTCTGCTCTTCTGTCTGTTTTCCAGCATGGATTCTAAGAGCCACCATTACTTGGGAAGAGACTCTCCTTTTTGCTGTAAGATTTGCAAACCACTGGGACTTTCAAGGAATGTCTGTAGCTGATTCAAAAATGTCAGGTGTATTCCATGCAAGAAACACAGGCTGCTTAACATACCTTTTTGGAAGCCCATCCTGATGAACAGGGGCAGTCAGGGACAAAACGTGGTTGACAAATCTGTTGACTCTGCATTGCCCAGAATAGAAACAACCCTTCCCTACCTTTTCTTCCCCTTGTTCCACAGTGCTGAGAGACAAGAAATGGGAGCAAAAAATGGGTTTTATCGCTAAAGTCAGCGGATGTGCCCATAAAGATCTGTTGAGTAAGAAGGTGCTATTTTTGCAGTCACTTTCTGACTTTGACCACACTTCACTGTAAAAGGATTCGGCAGCACCATAAACAAAGAGCAGGGAGTATATGGAGTTGAGGATGAAGTAAACAAATTGGCTCAAGTCTTTAGCTGGCCTTGCTACTGTACATCAGACCATAGGAAGCTGCCAGTCTTACCTAGGGCCATTCCTGGGGCATTCTGCAAGCATATGCTCTAACAATGGACTATAAAGGTAAAGGTAAAGGACCCCTGGATTGTTAAGTTCAGTCAAAGGCAACTATGGGGTGTGACGCTCATCTCGCTTTCAGGCCGCAGAAGCTGGCGCTTGTCCAGGTCATGTGCCCAGCAGGACTAAACAACTTCTGGCACAGCGAAACACCGTGACGGAAGCCAGAGCGCATGGAAACACTGTTTACCTTCCTGACACAGCAGTACCTATTTATCTACTTGCACTGGTGTGCTTTCAAACTGCTAGGTTGGCAGGAGCTGGGACAGAGCAATGAGAGCTCACTCCATTGCAGGGATTCAAACTACCAACCTTCCGATCGGCAAGCCCAAGAGGCTCAATGGTTTATACCACAGCACCACCCTGTCATTGAACTATGGCCCTTACAAGACTAGGAGTGCACTGAAATTTCTCAGATGACCTTTCTCAGATGACCTAAGAAAAAGGAGACCACTTTGTAGAGTTTTCTATTTAAAAAAAACCTGTACCATTTTATCTATTCTATTTTATGGTGGCCACAGTCCATCCCCCCAGCCCAAGGTTGACACTTTCTCTACAACATTGTGGAGAAAGCAGAATGGTGGCTGATCATACTGACAATACTGTTGTAAATTGCAGTGTGGGTCCAGAATTGGCCTCCATAGACACTTACAGGCTCATTGTTAAAACCATGCTTATGGAAGACAATCTTACTTGGCTACGAGTGATCGCCAAAGAAGAAATTGTAGTAATAGCAAAAGGAAGAAAAGAAGGCAGGCAGGCAGGCAGGCAGGCAGGAAGGAAGGAAGGAAGGAAGGAAAGCTATGCTATTGATGCTATTAATTGTGTCTAGGGATGAATGAATCTGTCAATTTCACTTTTCCCTTTTTTCCAACCTTTAATTCAGTTCTCCACATTCCTACAGCAATCTGTAATTTTTATATTTAAAAAAATCCTCATAGAAATTCATTGCAAAGTTCTCTCAATATTCATTGCAAAGTTCTCTCAATAAAAGCATTTTGCAAGGGGAAAAAATGCAAACTGCTGCAGGAATTTGGAGACTGGAAAAATGTAAAACTAACAAAAGTGAAATTGACAGATCTCTCCATCCCTAGTTACTGACCCCCTACTCTGTGGAGATCATCCTGAAAGCATTGCCGCATAGGCAGGCATTGTAGGAGAACCTGCCTCCTTCTTTAAATATCTATATTTATCTCTCTCTCTGGCAAGTTGCATTTACCTCCCAAGCAGGGAAAAGATGAACCCAGTAATTTTATGATGAAAGCCAATATTCTGAGGGTTGGCTCCCACTTAACGGTGCCAAGAATTTATTGTCCAGAATGTTTGGCAAGCAATGGGAGTCGCGAGGTTTATTTTTCAGATTTGCAGAAGGCAAGCCAAGGAAACGAATGGTTTTGGGAACTGTGAAATAATCCATAAGGCAGGCTGCTTCGCCTCATCTTTGTTTGGGGTGTTTCATTCATTTCTCTCTGGCTTTGTGCAGGCCAGGGTGATAAATGGAATAACCTGGAGCCGTACAAATTGGCATTATTTATGGGGAGCGGTAAAAGACCATCTAGCTTCCAACCATGCAATTTCGGGTAGCAGGTCAGATGCTGACATTTAAAAAAGGAGATCCTGATGAATGGTGGACGTTGGTACCCCACCCGCAATAAGTGGAAGGGGGGGGAAATCCCAACCCAGAACATGTGTTGCTTCCCCATCTATGAGCATCGCCCACAAGCGTCCTTGTGTAAGGTCATTTCAATTGAATAAAGGGGATCTGGCTGTAAAAAGCCCAGTCACTGATGCAATTAGACTTGCACCAAGCAGCCTCTAATTTTGATATTTGCTGAGATGCTAGCCATATTTGCTCAGGTCTTTATTTATTTAAACATTCGTTTACTTATTTTATTTGCCTTTTTTATTGCCACCCTTCATCCAAAGATCACAGGGTGCTTTACAGCATATTTTGTTTATTTCTATCTCCTGCTTCTCCTGCTCAGGGTTCTTTATCCTTAAACCAGACTAGGATTGGGCATCCTTTCGAAATGAGTAGGGGTGGCGAATCTCAAGCCCAGGAGCTGAATCTAGCCCTTCAGTCCTCACTATCTTGCCCTTGTGGGGTTCCAAAGTATCCACTGGATCATCACAAGGTGTTATGCTTCTGAGAGCCAGTGCATAGCTGCCAAGTTATCCCTTTTTTAAAGGGATTTTCCCTTATGCTGAATAGGCTTCCTCGTGA
The DNA here is from genome assembly GCF_965207765.1 of Zootoca vivipara. Taxonomy (NCBI): domain Eukaryota; kingdom Metazoa; phylum Chordata; class Lepidosauria; order Squamata; family Lacertidae; genus Zootoca; species Zootoca vivipara. The sequence goes on along the minus strand of NC_142590.1, from coordinate 86,529,981 downwards.
GAAAAGGGAAAACTTGGCAGCTATGAGCCAGTGTGGTGCAGTGGTTAAGAGCGGTAGACTCGTAATCTGGGGGACCGGGTTCACTTCCCCGCTCTTCCACAAGCAGCTGCTGGGTGACCTTGGGCTAGTCACACTCAAGTCTCTCAGCCCCACTCACCTCACTGAGTGTTTGTTGTGGGGGAGGAAGGGAAAGGAGAATGTTAGCTGCTTTGAAACTCCTTAGGGTAGTGATAAAGCAGGATATCAAATCCAAACGCTGCTTCTTCTTCTAATGGGATTTCCCCCCTTTCCCTCTCCTTGCCCCTGCCATATGCCGCCTAAATATGTTATGGTGGTTCCCCTAACCCATGAAGCAGATTTGGAATGGGCGCAGGGTGCATGGAGGGAGAGAAGTGGAGGACGACTCATTGTACAAGCTGAAATCCTCATGGTGACGGGATGGTTACTTAGAGCTGCTTTGGATGCCACCCACTATTGACCCAGAGAAAATAATACCAGCTATAAATGGACCCAAAGTAGGCCTGTATTTTCTTCCCACTCCTGAAGAATGTTTGGCAGCTCACATGACCATACAAATCTTTGGAGGGGAAATGCTTTGGGACAAATATACAAAGCAAATCAAGTGGGAACAGTGTTTGTGAATCTTCACAGGCCTCCCCTTTTCATTCATGAAAGCAGTTTGAAAATACACTGTATCTGAAGTTTTAAAAGAGACTTTTGCATTCTGAATTTTCGCAGCACTTTGAAATGCTCTGAAATGTGAGGCTACTGCCGGTCTGAACATGGCACTAAATATCTGTTCCGTCAAATGAAAGCTAATTTTTATTATTTTCGGAAATTGAAATCTCCTACCCTTCAAAACATATATCTAATAGGATGGCTTTACAAATATAACATAACCAATAATGTCGCTTGCCGAAACATAATGCCACCCATTCCATTGATCTCCCATCATGCTTTACCTACAAGCTGCCAGCCCTGGTGAAATCCTGCTAGATTAATCATTCATAAACTCAACAAATACCTTCTGATCCCATTAGCAGACAGACCGTCAGCTTCCCCCTGTTAATCTACCTCTGTCTGAGGTGCAGCTATTAACCCCTTTTAATCAACCATTATTCCACTCAAAGTCCTTGCCCATCTCAGTTATCACAAGAAGGTACCGTTCTGACATGAGATCAAATTAAGATTACAGAAAACTTGCCGAGATGAAAAGCGCTGTGCATCTGTAATTGAATTATAGCCTAATTAAAAGAAAGGAAGAAAGAGCCCCGCTCCAGAGACATTGTTATGTACTGAGCTGAATCCTAGAACAATAGGATTCAGAAACAGCGGGAGCTACCCAATCCAACTCCAGGTGGAAGTGAATCCGCAACCTGATTGGCCTGCTGGAGCAGCCAATCAGGCGGCTGGCAGAAGTGAATCTGCTACCTGATTGGCCTGTAGGAGCAGCCAATCAGGCTGCAGGCAGAAGTCAATCCACAATATAATTGGCCCACAGGTGTAGCCCTGAAGTAGCCAATCACGCAAGGCCCATTGTGTAAATAATGTATATAAGCAGATGGTTTTGGGAAAAGAGCCATTCTTCTTCTCCTCTTCTCCTTGATGACTATGAGCTGAATAAAGAGCATGAAATTCACTCTCGACTCCGAGTACATTTCAGACATCCTCAGCAAGCTGTTCTTCTGCAAGTGCCGTCCCTTCCGCCTTTGCTGAGGTTTCACTGCTGAAGTTTGTCAAGCTAAACTCAACCAGGCAGGTGTCATCATCGCCTACTTTAATTAGCTCACTTTGCGACACACCGTGCTTTTTCCTGGGCCTGCCTTTGTACCCATGACAGAGGCCAAAATCAAATTGTTTCCTAAGATCTCAGGGAGGCAGAGGGACTTAATATACTTACCAGTTTGTGGCATTCCACTTAAAGCCATTTTGCTCCTCTAGGCTGGGTTTGCCACCGGAGTTTCGTAGCTTGGGTTTCATCTTGGGGGTGGGGGTGTTCCTTGTCTCTTTCTTTCAGGTTGAGAGTCCTGGTTTCCAACTCCAGGTTTCCTGGTTTCCAACTCCAGGTTTCCTGGTTTCCAACTCCAGGTTTCTGGGCATTTCATCTACAAATAATGTTGCTCAGTTGTAGAGCATATGGTTTCAATGTAGATGATGCCAGGCTAAACTGCAGCATCTCCAGGCAAGACAGGAGAAGGCATTCCGGAACATCTGGAGGGCACCACATTCGCTATCACTGCTCAACCATGTTTCAGCTTAACCACTGTTTTAGGTTTGGCCATATATAATGAAAACCTAAGGTCAATTGGAAAAGAAGTAGACACTTCTGATCACCTCTTTGCACTTCCGCACAAAGGGAAGAGGGGGAAGACAGAAGGCATGAGCCAAAGATCATTGGGTGACAGTAATCAAGTCACTACGGTTTATCTGCCATTATTCTGCATTTCTAAAGTAAAAAAATATAGTGATCAACCTAGCAGAGCTCTTGTGGAGGCAAACACTTTGCAAATTAAAAGTGCTATGTGAATGATCAACAGTAATGCTGTTTCCATAAGAGTGTGAGCTTGTTATCTTGTGCTATTAATTGAAAAATCAATCAAAAATGATAAATAGCAATACCTTTCAACTTTGGCAATAAAAGCATTAATCAAACAGCAGCGCTGGTCTGTGTGCCGTCCAGGCAATGCAGCCAGTCACTTTCTCAGTTTTGCTTCTCAGTGAGTTCATTTTAACACGCGCTGCCATTCAGATCACCGGCACAGACTATACATATTCTAGGGCTAAACTAGACATGGCATATAATGCATCTTTGCATTTGATGTGCATGTGCTTTAAGGTGCAAATACCAGTTCTAAAGGGGTATTCAGCAGGTAATGAAAGGGTTAAGCTTCCCCACACACACACACCAGCCTGCTGCAATTGTGATAATGATCCCTCCTCCTCACCAGTGAATGCTATTCACATTTCTTTAAGACCCTAACTGCACAGATGCATTTAACGTGGTATCTAGTCTGCCCCTGGTTAAAATGAGGATATCAAAAGGTCAAAAGATGAACTAGGCTTAAACAACAGGCAGAATACACAACATCAGAAATCTAAGTCTCAATGTAGCACCTCTCTACATGCACAGTTAGGTGTGCAGAGTGCTCTTGCACGCACCCATGGCAGTGCCTCTGTGGGGGCAGTCAATGATAAAGGACTCCACGTACAAATCAGGGAGCATGGCAGGGAGAGAAGAGGCTGTTAAAGGGGACTGGATTTTCTCCTAGTAAATAACATTGGTGCTGAAAGACCTACATTGGCTCCCAGTACGTTTCCGTGTTGGTGTTTACCTTTAAAGCCTAAAGGGCCTCGTCCCTGTATACCTGAAGGAGCATCTCCACCCCCATCATTCAGCCTGGACACAGACGTCCAGCTCCAAGGGCTTTCTGGCAGTTCCCTCACTGTGAGAATGGAAGCTACAGGGAACCAGGCAGAGGGCCTTCTCGGTAATGGCACCCACTCTGTGGAACACCCTCCCATCAGTTGTCAGGGAGGTAAGTGACTATACAACCTTTAGAAGACATCTGAAGGCAGCCCTGTATCAGGAAATTTCTTAAATGTTTAATGTTTTATTGTGTTTTTATACATACTGGAAGCTGCCCAGAGTGGCTGGGGCAACTCAGTCAGATGGGTGGGGTGCAAATAGTAAAATTATTGTGGTTATTATTACTGATTTTACACCTACCCCACTCTGGAGAACATTCAAGGTCATAGTTTGCTGAACGTTCAGGAAACAGTAGATTCCAAAGTTATGGGTGACAAAATATTCTTTGACATTTAGCATATGGCTGAAAGCCAGGGGAAAAAAATGTTCCAAATATTTTGGCATCCCCCCCCCCCGCATCTATTCTGACCTAATGGGTACTTTTCTAGAACTGGCCTTTGACAGCTGCAGACTTCTCAACTGATCCTTAGTCAATGCAGATTCAATCAATCAGGACATTCGACAAGTCAAGGTGGAGATGCCAGGATTGGTTTAGTTCTTCAACAAACAAACACTCTCAAACACTCCCTGACTAAGTATTATTTTAAGGCAACAGCAAAGTGATTTTTTACAATCAAGCATGGACATTTAAAGCAGGGGTTTACTATCCAGTGAGCTGATATTAGGAGACCCAAATTTTATGCGCTAGCAGAGGCTACGGAAACAGATATCAGTTGGCTGACAAACAATGTGCTTCATAATTTGTTCATATAGATGAGAATGAATTTCTGTTTAAGAGGTGTGAAATTCTACACATTTATAGCGTGATTCAGAGAGAACAAGTGTGCACTGACCTCAAGGTTGGACCCTGGTTCTGTGTTTTAGAGAATAAGCTGCCTTGATCCAAAGCACTGCTTAATTTGACTCCGAGTTCACTTTTGAAAAGAAAAAAAGAAAAACAAGGCTTATGACTTTTCATCCAAAACTGGATGAAATTTGCAGACATATACCGTGTTTCTCACAAAATAAGACACTGTCTTATATTTATTTTTCCTCCCAAAAACACACCACGGCTTATTTTCAGGGGATGTCTTTTTTATTAAGCTTTTTTATTTTTTATTAAGCTTTCAGAGAGTTTTGCTGCCCTTGCCAGCTCCCTCTCAGTTGGGGCCTCGGGCGTGGCACACGCTGCAGAAGCATGAGAATGCACTGCTGCCACCACTACCAGTACCCCAGTACGTCTTATTTTGGGGGTATGTTTTATATTTTATTGCCTTGAGAAAATCGTGCCATGGCTTATTTTATAGGCACGTCTTATTTTGTGAGAAACACGGTAGGCTTCCTCTAGAGCAGGCTTCCTCAAACTCAGGCCTCCAGATGTTTTGAGACTATAATTCCCATCATCCCTGACCACTGCTCCTGCTAGCTAGGGGTCATGGGAGTTGTAGGCCAAAAACATCTGGAGTGCCGAGTTTGAGGAAGCCTGCTCTAGAGTAGATAAAGTATAATAAATTACATGCAAATAGGTCCAGGCATCTTTGGGTTGAAAACTTTTAAAGCTTAAATGGAGGAGGAGGAGGAGGAGGAGGAGGAGGAGGAGGAGGAGGAGGAGGAGGAGGAGGAGGAGGAGGAGGAAGGAAGGAAGGAAGGAAGGAAGGAAGGAAGGAAGGAAGGAAGGAAGGAAGGAAGGAAGGAAGGAAGGAAGGAAGGAAATGTCTATAACTTTTTGGGGAAAGTTGATGAAATTTGCAGGCATGGTAGAGCATTCTGGGGAATGAATTCTGCTAAATTTTAGAACAATAGCTGCCTGGTTTCCTGCCAGGGCAGCATTTACTGTTCTGGCTAGGTTAAAAAAAACAAATCACTTAAATCTGCCCTAGTACTTTGTGGGCAACAGGACTGAAAATAGTTAACATGAGAGCAATGTCCCTAGATAAGAAGCCTACCAAAATTCAGTGAACTAGATTTAATGGGGAACCACTGCAGAAAAGGTGTGTTCTTGTGTTGCCACCCTCTGAATCTCTCATGGAGGTAGCACACAAAGAGGGGCCTCTGATGCTGTTTGCAGGGTCTGAGTTCGTCCATATGTAGAGAGGCAGTCCTTGAGGTATTGTGGTCCTGAGCCATTTAAGGCTTTATAGGTCAAAACCAGGTCAAAACTTGGAAAGTTAATTTAAGTTATCTTGATGCACCTTTTCAGGAACAAGGTCCATTCAAGGTGGCTCACAATCAAAAAGGATAACAAAATACAATGAAACGACAACATACCAATCCAATAATTAAAACTGCATGCAAATTAGACATTTTTAAAAAAATCTAAGTGCTAACACAGCAGCATGAGAACAAAAATGGCATATATCATACTTGCAGCCAGCCTGCATCTTAAGATACCATTGCACCAAAAGCAATGAAAGCAAGCTGAAAGCCACCCCAACTATTCAGGGGGAATGGGGGGCTGAAAGGGGATCCTGTAAATGAAATTAGGGATGGAGTCAAACATATCTCTCAGGAGATTGAGTTCCACAGATGATGGGCCACTGCTGAAAAGGCTCTGTCTTATATTCCCAGCAGCCTGGCTGTACTACCAGCAGGTCTACAAGGAGAGCCTCTGTGGTTGATTGGAGGGCTCCGATAAGTTCCTGTGGGAACAAGCAGTTCATCAAGTAACTTTCCCCAAACAATTTGGGGCTTTGAAGGTCAAAACCCAAACAGTACTTTGAACTCAGAAGCGAAGAAGCAGGCAGCACAACAAATATGATATAATGGGAAGAGAGGGGGCACTTCAGGTACCCAGTTTGAATACTTGAAAGGACATAGAAGCTACACACCCTTGATTATGTGTGCTAGACACGCACACCCCTCCTTGCCACTCTACTGCTGAGCTTTGCATGTTGGACAGAGGAATCTCCATGCATTCAGCAGAATCATACCCACACCATAAACTGAATTTACTCATATGCAGTGCTTCCCCCCTCCCCAAAAGATCCTGGGAACTGTAGTTTGTTGAGAGAGCAAAGAGGCCTTTCAAACAGCCCTGAACTGTGCTTGGGCTGTACACATCTCTTTCCAGCAGGGGGAAGTGTGTGCAAGGACAACATGAGTGGGATTGAACCCCTTGCTGACCTCAAGGAGTGTGCTGGTGACACCCGAGCAGGGTTGCTCTCTGGTGAATGGAGACGGTGATTCTGCTGGTTGCAGGGGGCTCACTTGGAATGCACTGGCAAAGCAGCAAATGCAGGATTGAAACCTCCACACGCCAGCGGGGGGGTTCAATCCTGCTGGCTGTTGGGGTCTGCGTCACCACCACGCTCCCTGCACTGACAATGCAGATGGCACATTCCTTCCTCACCTGGTGGATCAGGCCCCATATCAGATTGTGAGGTGTGTGCATAGCCCTACCATGAACATTTAAGGGGTATATTTCACTTCCCTTGGAAAATCACAAATTGCCAAGAGTGAAGCTGCAAGTTTTGGCACTGCAAAGCGAAACTAGGGAGCGAGAGCAAAACACTCACAGAGAGAGATGCAGTCTTTGTTGGTGACCTTGAAGACTTCACTTCCTGTCCCTGCTACTCAGAGCATGATGAACGCAACAACGAGAAAACCAAGGTGTCTCTCTTCATATTTGCATATATATTTGCATATATATTAATATTTGCATTCCTCCCAGTCATGCAAATGTATGCTAAATGCCAAAATACTAATATGCTTTATTTTGCTGTGCTTTTGGGTTGAGCAGTTGGATTTAAGTTATTATTATTATTATTATTATTGTTATTATTATTATTATTATTATTCTCTACAGCAGGGGTCCTGGAAGGACAGATCGTGAAGCTGAGGCTCCAATACTTTGGCCACCTCATGAGAAGAGAAGAATCCTTGGAAAAGACCCTGATGTTGGGAAAGATTGAGGGCACTAGGAGAAGGGGATGACAGAGGACAAGATGGTTGGACAGTGTTCTCGAAGCTACGAACATGAGTTTGACCAAACTGCGGGAGGCAGTGCAAGACAGGAGTGCCTGGCGTGCTGTGGTCCATGGGGTCACGAAGAGTCGGACACGACTAAACGACTAAACAACAACAACACAGCAGAGGTGGCTAACTTTTGTATTATTGTGGGCCACAATCTTTGCTAGCCACACTGGTCACTAATCCTGACAAATACTTGCCCTCCCTCCCAGTTAGGGTTCTAAGAAGGCACGGAATATGAAATTAGATAATGTTTGTAATTAATTTTGTAAATTGCATTATCCTTAAGGTATTCCACCCCATTCATTTCAATGCAAAGGAAATACAATGCAAATGTGGGGGCAGTAATCAATTATGTTTTATTTCCAAGCTGAAATCAACAGCAACAGTCAATACTGATCGTATTCACGAAATTGATTTTCGTTCTGGAGTGAGTGAACAATGGCAATTTCTACCTCCATTTCTGCTTTTCTCAGAATTCTTCCTTATCCCTACCGGTTATTAACCCAAAACAATTCACAAATGCCATCTCCTATCCCCTTGTACAGCGATCTCTATAATCAATTTGGAATTGTTTCCAATTAGCATCTCTCCATTTGTCGAAATTAGTTCTACCTCACTTTTCCATCCCAGGTGAAACCTTCGCAGCAGGGCCTGCTGCAGAATTTTCCCATTTCGCTGAAACGAAAGGGGTTGAATAATGTAATGGCAACGTAATTTACATAAGTTACATAATTAGCTATGTAAGTTATGTATTTGCGCCACAGCAGGCAGGGAGCCAAATGCTGCCGTTTTTGTTAGAAGATGAAATGCAGCGGAAGAGAAGCAATGCTGCGTGCAATGAGTATGGATCAGAACACAAAACAATTCCTTCTTACACACCTATTCCAAGCTCACCTGGGGACAGCAGGCAAGTTTAGGCATCCAAACAGGTCTAGGGCATGCATAACTCTGGTCTCCAACAAAGGAGAAAAGCCTTCTAAATGTTGTAGACTACAACTCTCACCAGTGGCGAAGCTACATGCTCCGGCACTGGGGTCGGAGAGCAGACGGGGGCGTGGCTGGCGCGCGTCCCGGAGTCTTGGTGCACATCCCGGAAGTGTGGCACGTCGCCCGCAGGGGCATGGCGTGCGTCCCAGGGGTGTGGCGCGCCGTCCGTGAGGGTGTGGCACCAAGCGTGGCAGGTGATACACGGCCTGTGTCCGGGGGTGGCCATGATGGTACCCCCCCTCCCTGATGGTGCCAGGGGTGGTCACTCCCCCCCCCGTTCCTCTGCAGGCTGGGTCGAAGTTCAACCAAACATCTGGAAGTCACCGCTCGGGTGAACCCAATGCAGGTCATCTCTAAATAGATGGAGATACATTTCCAGTATGTGCACACATGAAAATCCACACACTTGACAAGGCAGCACTACAGTTAAGCAAAGAAAAACCTCTGTTCCCTTCCTCCCAGCACAGCCGCCCTTCCTGTTGCATAAGAGCAGGCAAAATTGCAGGATGAGGGGGCTCTAACAGCTTGTCTTGGTGTGTAAATACTGCAGCTTTGGGGATTCCATTGGGTTAATTTAGGAGATACTTGAACTTTGCTTAAAGGGACCCGCGTGTCACTTATTCCTTGGAGTCGGCGGGTGTATTTGTAATTTGCACGTGCAAGTTCATTAGAATACAGGCAGTCGGCTAATTATGGCCAGAACCACTTGCTATAACTTTATGCGTTATGCATAAAATATTAACTAATGAGACAATTATCCGATCTAAGTTTAGACTCTAGAGCAACTGTTTTCTTGCCCCTGGAGTGCATTCAGTTCCAAGTTGAGAGGCCGCAGTCATTTCAAATGCCCTGGTTTTGCAAACAAAAATAATAACAACAACAGTGCTTCTCAGGGTTTTCTGCAATCAAATTGCTGTCTGGGGTTAGCAGTAGGAGTGGGGGAGAAATTCAATTCAGTTTGCATTTAAGGGAAAAACCTATCAAATTCACACATTCCGAAACCATATGAGATCCGGAACAGTCCACCTTTGAAATTCACATTTATCTTAATTTTGTGATGCAGTAAGCCAAACAAACAATGTTTTTAAAAAATGTATTATATTAGGGGGGATTGTGCATAAAAATTCTTTGGGGCATTTGTACGCCACTCTTCAGCCAAAAAGACTCCCAGAGTGGCTTATACATACAATCAAGACCAGACAGGCCCTACCTTCAGACTTACAGTCTAAAAAGATATGGCACACAAGGGAAAAGGTAAAGGGAGGGAAGAGGAAAACCGGAACTCAGGTACCAATTTCTAAACAGTTGTTCCTATATTGACCAGCTGGCACAGTTCAGGGGCAGGAAGTGCCTGATGGAGCTGAGCTTCCAGCAAAGCTGGTGACATGAGCCCCAATTCCTATCTCTCCCACAGAAGTCCTCTGAGAGAATGGCTGCCCCCAGGTGACAGTTATGGGAATGGAGGCCTGATAGAGCTGGCCTGTCATAGCAGACCCGACGGACTTAGCTCTGCTTCCCATCTTCCCAAGTTTGCAGATGACACCAAATTGGGAGGGGTGGTTAATACCCCAGAGGACAGGATCACACTTCAGAATGACCTTAACAGATTAGACAACTGGGCCAAGGCAAACAAGATGAATTCTAACAAGGAGAAATGTAAAGTACTACACTTGGGCAAAAAAAGAAAGAAAGGCACAAATACAGGATGGGAGACACCTGGCTTGAGAGCAGTACATGTGAAAAGGATCTAGGAGTCTTGGTAGACCACAAACTTGACATGAGTCAACAGTGTGATGCAGCAGCTAAAAAAGCCAATGCAATTCTGGGCTGCATCAATAGGAATATAGCATCTAGATCAAGGGAAGTAATAGTACCACTGTACTCTGCTCTGGTCAGACCTCACCTGGAGTACTGTGTCCAGTTCAGGGCACCACAGTTCAAGAAGGATGCTGACAAGCTGGAACGTGTCCAGAAGAGGGCAACCAAAATGGTCAAAGGCCTGGAAACAATGCCTTATGAGGAACGGCTTAGGGAGCTGGGCATGTTTAGCCTGGAGAAGAGAAGGTTAAGGGGTGATATGATAGCCATGTTCAAATATATAAAAGGATGTCATATAGAGGAAGGAGAAAGATTGTTTTCTGCTGCTCCAGAGAAGCGGACACGGAGCAATGGATTCAAACTACAAGAAAGAAGATTCCACCTAAACATTAGGAAGAACTTCCTGACAGTAAGAGCTGTTCGGCAGTGGAATTTGCTGCCAAGGAGTGTGGTGGAGTCTCCTTCTTTGGAGGTCTTTAAGCAGAGGCTTGATAGGCATATGTCAATAATGCTTTGATGGTGTTTCCTGCTTGGCAGGGAGGTGGACTGGATGGCCCTTGTGGTCTCTTCCAACTCTATGATTCTATGATTCTATGATCTCTCCATATTAGTGAAAATAACATACAAACATGCACTATATTAGGGGAAATTGCTTGCAATGCACATACATTAGTTTTATGAAATCTGCATACAAAAATGCATTTATTAGAAGAAATTCACAATAAAATGCTGATGAATTTTCATGAGGATGGTTTTCTTCTTTTTTAAAAAAAATTCAAATTGCTGCAGAAATATAGAGAGTGTAATTTAAGGTTGCGACAGATCCTTCTATCCCTAGTTGCCAGAATTTGGTACACTGCAAATCAGACAAAATAAAACCAGAAAGAGTCAGAGATACTGCCCGTGTCCACATCCTATCTGAGCAACATCTCCTCAGACTAAATTAACAGGTCTAGCTGCATGCAGCAGAATGAAATGACAGAATTCTGAAGATGTGGCAGAATGAGATATATCACTTTAGACTTGGGGGGGGGTGCATTTTTGAAAGCTTCCTTGTATTAAAATAGGGAATGGAACCTGTGGGCAATTACCATTTTCTATGCCCACTGGCTACCCCAATATCTGCTACCTGAGGCAGCTGCCTCATTCTACCCTACAGTAGGGCTGGCTTTGTTGTTAAAGATGCAGTCTGACCTGAGCCACTCCCTCACATAAAATGCTCCTTATTTATTTTAAAAGACTATTGCTAAAAATAACACCATTGCACAAAAATAATTTCGTCTATACATCTAACACAAATAACATATAACAAACTTAGGGAATTATCCAGGATTTGCACTTGTGCAATGGAACGTCTTCCTCTTTCCTCCCTCTAGACACACCCTGTAAGGTACCCCTGACCGTTAAGTCCAGTCGCGAACGACTCTGGGGTTGCTGTGCTCATCTTGCTCTATAGGCCAAGGGAGCCAGCATTTGTCTGCAGACAGCTTCCGGGTCATGTGGCCAGCATGACTAAGCCGCTTCTGGCAAACCAGAGCAGCGCATGGAAACTCCATTTACCTTCCCGCCGGAGCGGCACCTATTTATCTACTTGGACTTTGACATGCTTTCGAACTGCTAGGTGGGCAGGAGCTGGGACCAAACAACAGGAGCTCACCCCGTCATGGGGATTCGAACCGCTGACCTTCTGATCGGCAAGCCCTAGGCTCTGTGGTTTAGACCACAGCGCCACCTGCATCCCTGTACTCTCCCCAAATCTGCACTGGGGGGTGGGTAGGAAATCCCCAGAACAGATTTAGGGAATTGTCATGTTCCCATCTTGATAACACAGTAAGCGTCATTGATGAAAAAGGAGGATTTATTGCAAAAAGTTCCCGTCTTGATAACACAGTAAGCGTCGTTAATGAAAAAGGAGGATTTATTGCAAAAACATATAGATAGCCCTGGATGGCTGTAACATAGCCTCCAGCTTTGTCAATCAAGATGACCCTTCTGAAGACTGCTTCCGGCATGACCAGAAGCAACTGAACTTTAGCTTCGTATGTCTTTTGTTTAGCTTCCTATCTTGCAGCCCTCCTATTCTTCAATACCTCGGTCTGAGGGGGTTAGCTCCCTCCTCCTCCCCATTCTCTGAGAGGCTGTCTCTTAACTCTTTCCTGCCTGTTTGTGCTTCTGGTGAGCTTTCACTGCATTCCCACTCACCATTCCCTTATCAGCTGGCATTCCAAGGGGTGGGGGAGTTTGCACTAGCCAATGCTCATTCTCTGTTCCTCTCTGTTCCTGACTGCTTTCTTCAGTTGGCAGCAACCCTTCCCTGGGAGCTGACTGCAAACCTTCCCTGAGAACTGGCTCATTCATGACAGTAGCACACGGGGGGAGGGGATAATAAAACAATTATTTTATAATTTTATCTTCCAGCAATTAACATGCAAGTTCCAGTTCTCAGTAAATTTGCTTGGTACAGACCTGTCAATGTCACTTTTGCAGGCAGTAAATTCAATGGACAATGCTAAGTTCCAAAGCTTCTTGGACGACTGCAATATTCCACTGGTTTATCTGATTTCCAATTATTTGCTATTAATTCTCTGGGCACACTTATCATAGCTGTTCCAAATCATCCTTATTTATAGTATCTTTCAGATGTCTTAGTATAACATATCTTGGTGGTAAAGTTATATCCCTTCCAAGAATTTCATTTATAACTTCCAACATCTCTTCCAAAAGAAATAATAATTTAGGACAAGTTCAGAATATATGTAAGATATCTTCCCCTTTATTTTTGCATCTCCAGCAGTTATTTTCTTGTAGATTGTAAATTTCCGTTAAACAGTTTGGTGCAAGATACCATCTATATATGATTTTACAGAAGTTTTATTTTCATGTTATTGGAATAGCATTTTTATTATGTTTTTTATACAGCCGTCTCCATTCATCTTTGGCAACTGAGCCATTTCTGAGCTTTGCCACTTAAGCATAAAAATCTATGCTCAATAATAGTTTAAACCATCTGTACTAGCTCCCTTCATCTTGAGAGGAAGGTGTTATTTTCCCCGCTTCTGTTAGATCCCAGGCAATGAGATATTTTTGCAATAATGTTAATGCCACACTTTTACCTTGTAGATATTCTAGAGCATTCATAATTCTCCCATTCATTTCATGGAAAACTTCCTGGTAAGGAAGAGTAGTATTATTAGGTCATCCATTCTTAAATTGAGCAAAACTAACCTTAAGTCGCTTCAAGTTGCTTTGGGCAGGGAAAAGTAAATAAATAAATAAAAAAGCAGGGTTATACTTTTCATTGCAAAAGAACAAAGTGATGGGCCAGGAGATAGTTTGTATTTCAATTTATACCATATACAGTGGTACCTCGGTTTATGAACACAATTGGTTCCGGAAGTCTGTTCATAAACTGAAGCGTTCATAAACTGAAGCGAACTTTCCCATTGAAAGTAATGGAAAGTGGATTAATCCATTCCAGATGGTCCGTGGGGTACTTAAACTGAAGTGTTCATAAACTGAAGCGAACTTTCCCATTGAAAGTAATGGAAAGTGGATTAATCCGTTCCAGATGGGTCTGCGGAGTACTTAAACTGAAGCGTTCATAAACTGAAGCATGGGTGTAATTGGTTCCGGAAGTCTGTTCATAAACTGAAGTGTTCATAAACTGAAGCGAACTTTCCCATTGAAAGTAATGGAAAATGAATTAATCCGTTCCAGATGGGTCCGCGGCGTTCATAAACTGAAAATTCATAAACCGAGGTGTTCATAAACCGAGGTTCCACTGTAATCAATATGTGTTTAATATTGTTTCCCCACAATTTCATTCTTACCAGCTCTTGCTTTGCAACAGTGTAGACAACACTAAACTAGAAGTACCATTTGTCTAGCTCAGTATATATCAATTCCAGTCCCAATCCCATGCAAAACTTTGACCCCAAGTTCCAGCTGTTTTTGGTGGTTTCCTTAAAAAACCCTCAGTAATTATATATATATATATATATATATATATATATATATATATATATATATATATATATAACCCCCCCCCCAATCTGGCTGGGTTTCCCCAGCCACTCTGGGCGGCTTCCAACAGAAAAATAAAACACAGTGATCTATTAAACATTAAAAGCCTCCCTAAACAAGGCTGCCTTCAGATGTCTTCTAAAAGTCTGGTAGTTGTTTTTCTCTTTGACATCTGATGGGAGGGCGTTCCACAGGGTGGGCGCCACTACCGAGAAGGCCCTCTGCCTGGTTCCCTGCAACTTGGCTTCTCGCAATGATGGAACCGCCAGAAGGCCCTCGGTGCTGGACCTCAGTGTCCGGGCAGAATGATGGAGGTGGAGACGCTCCTTCAGGTATTATTGTTATTATTATTATTATTAATATCCCCGCCCATCTGGCTGGGTTTCCCCAGCCACTCTGGGCGGCTCCCAACAGAATTAAAAGCACAACTCATTCAGCAAGTGCCATCAAATACTTCCAGGATGGAAGCCCTCTGCAATCCTTTAAAATATGCAGATAAATGGCTGCTGTTCTTGCTATTCTTCTTTGACAGACACTCATTTCAATATTTTTTTCCCAATATGCTTCTCATAAGACATAAAAATCAATAGAACAAAGGGAACAATAAAGTTTCATTGCACAGTAATGAGGTAGACAGTGCCTATCAGTCACAAACGCTGAAAGCAGAACTCCTGGCTGAGGGAAGAGGAGTCCTTTTCACGACCTTTTTCTGGCAAGATGTGCAAAAACCTCAAAGGTTTTCCAGATTTGTGCACATCTTATATCTTTGCAGTGCTTTGCTGTGGCCAAATTTATTTCACCCCAGTTAGGTGCCTCCCTGTACAAAATGTCTCTCCTCTTCCCCCCACCCCCACCCCACCTGGACACCAGTGGGAGTTTTTGTCCTAAGGATAATTTTGGGTGAGAGGACATGGTTTGCATTGCAATCATGTTTGGGGAAGAAGGGTTCAACTCCCATGAAAATGGGAGGTGCCTTTATCTCCCACCATATTGGGGCACCAATTGGAGCTTTTTCTCCTAAGACTAATTACAGGCTGAGGTGCATGATTTGCTTTGGGATCATGGTTGGGGAGCAAAAGATTAAATTCCTGGCAAAATTTGGGGGTCCCTGCACCTATCATCATCATTATCTGACTTTTAGACTGTCTCTGCTCATTTTAGTAACAGCAACAATTTTTATCAACATCATTTAATTGATCTAAGGTAAAGGTAAAGGGACCCCTGACCATTAGGTCCAGTCGTGACCGACTCTGGGGTTGCGGCGCCCATCTCGCGTTATTGGCCGAGGGAGCCGGCGTACAGCTTCCAGGTCATGTGGCCAGCATGACAAAGCTGCTTCTGGCGAACCAGAGCAGCACATGGAAACACCATTTACCTTCCCGCTGTAGCGGTACCTATTTATCTACTTGCAGTTGAACGTGCTTTCGAACTGCTAGGTTGGCAGGAGCTGGGACCGAGCA
This sequence comes from Zootoca vivipara, assembly GCF_965207765.1. Classification (NCBI taxonomy): domain Eukaryota; kingdom Metazoa; phylum Chordata; class Lepidosauria; order Squamata; family Lacertidae; genus Zootoca; species Zootoca vivipara. Next base: position 86,514,255 of record NC_142590.1, on the reverse strand, counting down.
ACAGGAGCTCACCCCGTCACAGGGATTCGAACCACCAACCTTCTGATCAGCAAGCCCTAGGCTCAGTGGTTTAACCCACAGCGCCACCTGGGTCCCTAATTGATCTATATACTGCTTAATGCCAGATTAGGCTTCTAGGTGTTTTTCAAGTCTAAAAACCATTGGCACAAACATGAAATTATAAGCATCCAGTATTACAATAAAAATGCACAACAGAACAATCCCTCCTCATGAGGCTTATAGGCCTGAATTGATCCAAAGATCTCTGTAGGCCTAACAAATGCAATCTATCCCTCTTGAGTACGCAACCGGGAGAGGATGAAGGCTGGGAACTCATTATCCTCAGCAACGCAAGAGAGTCATTTTGAAAAGGACTTGGTTGTTGATGCAGCCCCTGCTCAAGTAGAGAATGCTTATCGAGCACTCGCCTCTTTCAAAGGCACTCTCGAAATGGCTTTCTTATCTGGAAGGCAAGCAAAACAAGGCCAGGATGACTGCATTTCCCTTTCTGCATTCACATCTACACTGAAGCTTTACCGAGGGCCAAGGAAGCCTGTCCCTGCTGCCTGTCACCAAAGCCGTCGTGGCGATGCTAAGACTGCATCCCAGGCTTCCAGTGTGGCACTTGAGTGCTCATCGGAGAGTGTAGGAAAGCTATCCCTGCCAGAAAGAGATCCCCAATGGACAGAACCCCTCTCCTTTCCTGCCACACTTCCCTAGCTGCCATGAAGACTACAGATGATCTGCCATGAAATTCTACTCAATATTGATCCAGAACAGAACTCCGATGTATAGTTAGCAGAGTAAAAACTTAAATATGATGTAGGATTCCCCCCACCCACCCCCCAAAAATAGACCAAAGACAATTGTATTTCATCCAGCAGAGCTTTACTGCTACTGAAGGCAAATGAGCATAATGGTCACAAATCCAATACATTCAGGATTGGCACTGTCCATAAGAAATCCAGTTGCAGCAGATTTATTACTTAAATCTACAATCTTATAAGAAGTCTAAATCCTAATACTACGTATACTATGTACAGAACACCACATACCAGAAGGAAGAGAGATAGAAAGAGAAAGTGAAACCCAGGCTCCTTCTGGCCTCACTTTTATAGTCAGCGTGACTTTGACAGAAGAGATAACAAAACCAGTTTAAGCCAGCTGCACTCAGCTTCGCTGAAGTAATAACCCAAACATCATGAACTTTCTACTTCTTTCTTTCACACAGAGAAGCTTCCAGAACCCTCTTGGAGAAGAGTTTGGATTTGATTTCCTGCTTTATCACAACCCGAAGGAGTCTCAAAGCAGCTAGCATTCTCCTTTCCCTTCCTCCCCCTTCCTTCCACAACAAACACTCTGTGAGGTGAATGGGGCTGAGAGACTTCAGAGAAGTGTGACTACGGTATCCCAAGGTCACCCAGCAGCTGCATGTGGAGGAGCGGAGACACGAACCCGGTTCCCCAGATTACGAGTTTACTGCTCTTAACCACTACACCACACTGGCTCTCAATGAATTAATTAGAATAGGAAATATCTCTTACTGAGTCAGACCATTGCTAGGGATGGGCAAGAAATCTGATTCAAACTGCATTTAAATGCGAGCCTACATTCTTTCCCCTTTGCCAAGTTACCCAAATAATAATAATAATAATAATAATAATAATAATAATAATAATAATATATTATTTATACCCCGCCCATATGGCCGGGTCTCCCCAGCCACTCTGGGCGGCTTCCAACAGAAGAATAAAACACAATAATCTATTAAACATTTAAAGCCTCCCTGAACAGGGCTGCCTTCAGATGTCTCCTAAAAGTCTGGTAGTTGTTTTCCTTTTTGACATCTGTTGGGAGGGCATTCCACAGGGTAGGTGCCACCACCGAGAAGGCCCTCTGCCTAGTTCCTTGCAACTTGGCTTCTCGCAACGAGGGAACCGCCAGAAGGCCCTCAGTGCTGGACCTCAGTGTCCGGGCAGAATGATGGAGGTGGAGACGCTCCTTCAGGTATACTGGACCGAGGCCATTTAGGGCTTTAAAGGTCAGCACCAACACTTTGAATTGTGCTCAGAAACGTACTGGGAGCTCTACAGAGATGTGTTTCAATCCATTCTTAGTTAGATAGATGCCAGCAAAGAGACAAGCTGTAGGACATCGTAATGCAGACTCTAAAGAAACTCTGCTTTGCTCTATCACACTAGCAAGAAGAAACATGCAGTCCCTCTGGCAGCACACACTGGAAGAATTTGTGACAACTTTACACTCCCCCCTTCTCTACTTTGACACAAAGAATTAAAGAGCATTTGCATCTTACCGATTTGCTGTTAGTTTGTCTCACTTGCACCCATCCAAACGGCCTATATAAAAAGCTGACAGCAGGTAGGCAAGGGGCTAACGGAAGTCAGCATGGGATGAAAAGTCCATATCTCAGCCGGTCCTGTATGTATAATGTTTTGTTTAATGTGGGAAGGGAGCAATTAAAATAACGCATGGATGGGTTGCGCGTCAGTTAATCAGAAGCTACAGGCGATGGTGTCAAATGGAAGGCACATCAATTTGGGGGCGTCGGGCTGAAAAGAGTCATCCATTTTAAAATATTGTGGGGAAAACTGTGCCGTGTCATCCCTAATCTATGCACATGAGCAGGCCCGATTAATAAACTGGGTGTGAACGACTGTAGGCAAGGCTCTAAAGGAGAATGGCACCATCTGGACCGAATGCCTTCCTTTTGCTTGTGTCATCTTTCGTAACTTAACCATAAAGTATTATTCTGTATCACACAGGCCAGGGGTGCTTAATCTTTATGCCGAGGCAGGGAGACTTCTGGGAACACAAATGCAACACTGCCATGATCTTTTATTGGAGATGAAAGAAACAGCAACAGGGTCACAATCAGGGGTGAAGGAGAAACCAGGTTCACATTTAAAGGTGAGCCTACCTAATTCACAGTTCCCAAAACAAGACGTAAACTGAGAACAAGCAAGCCTTCAAAATCCACACATCTCTGAATTTTGCAATGCAGGTCTCCAGCCAAGTAATATGCATAAAAATGCAAACGATGCATAAAGATGGATATATTAGCAAACATAACATTAACAATGCACTATATTAGGGGGAAATGCTTTGCAAAAAATGTGTTCTTTAGGAGAAATTCACTGGTGAATTTTCATGAGGGCTTTTGAAAAAAGCAAACTGATGTGGAAATGTGGACAATTGAACTTAAGACTGGGGACGGACAGACTGAGAAACCAAGAGAAACTGAATCCTATTTCACCCACCCCTAGTTTAAATGGAATTTAAATTAATACAAACAGCCTAGTGCAACTGAAACTATGGGGGCACCCAACATTCTAAGAATCTGAGTTGCTATTTTAGAAACTTTGGTGTTTTAATTTATATTTGCACACCCTCCCCGTCCTCCCCAAAAAAAATCAAGCAGGGAAACTTTGCAGTACTTTTCTTCTAAAGTGTGTTTCTGGCTAAACGTCTGGCTGCAGGCAAAAATGTGTTCATTATTCATAATCATATATATATATATAACATTTTACTTACTAGTCCAACAATAAATCCCAGGAGATTTATTTCTTCGCGTTTATTAAAGAAAGTTTCTAGCTCTTGTTGCAAAATGCATGCGCACAACTGGATGGAACTGGAAAAATGATTTCCACAATCAAGGTGGAGGACTGTGGCTTCAATGCTCAGAATAACTTACAAGGGAGGGAGGTGCGTTGAACTCTGTGCAAAAGGTGCTTAGGAGAGAATGGCAAATTTAATTGTGCCAAGTAAGCCATCTTGACCTTTTTAAGGGAAGGCAGAACTTAAGTTTTGCACAATTCATTCCAATGGTGACAGCGACCAAAATGATTTGGGGAGGGGTATCTGGAGAAACTCTCCTTTTAGGAAGTGTTAAAGCAAGATTTGGGGCTTCTTGGGTAGGAACATGAAGTGTATACAATTGCACATCAAATAGGGCAGGGACAGAGAGCCTATGGCACCCCAGATGGCCTACAGCTCCCATCATCCCTGACCAGTGGCCATACTGGTCCTATCCCTGGTATACAGAAAGTGGACAAAGAGAAGTTTCCTGAGCATCGTGAGATTAAGCCCTGTAGAACTCAAATGGACTTACTTCTGAGTAAACACACATATGCTTGAGCTGTAGCTGATGTATTTGGGATGGGGCTTTCACAGGCAACAGCCTACTTTGTTAGATATATGAAGAGGACTAAAGGTCTTTCAACATACCCAGTTCAGCACAATATATGTGCATTGCTTTCTGATGCATTCCACAGAGCTCCTATGTCTTCTCCCAAGGCTGCACTTCGGTTATGAGCTGAGAGGTGCTGCGTTTTCCATCACTCAAAAGTGCAATTAATTATACAATATGGAAAGGTGCAGCAGTTCCCCTTGGGAATTTTTATGATGTGTTTACCGTGCCTTACTTTGCAGTGGAATCAAACTGAGTCTCAAACAATCTTATCCCCCAATATCAATATCAACATCAACTGGGGATTGACCTTCTTCTGAAATACACATAAGCTTGTAATGCAGGAGTGGCCGCTACACTTGCTACCCAGCAGGCAGGTTGCTGTCACTTACCAGAAGGGAAGGCGGGAGGGGAGGTTGGTGCAGTGCAAATGCGCTGGCAGAGCCCATCTAATGCTCCTGCCAGTAAGTGTACACCACACCCACCACCTTGTTCCTCCTCTTCTTCCTCCTCCTTCTCCTCTTCCTCCTGGTAAGCAGAAGTGACCAGTCTGCAGGCTGTAGTGTAGTGGCAAATTCAGAAGTCCATTCATGGTAGTCATAATCACATCTCCTCACAGCCACGTCCCTTCTAAGATTATGCAACCTTCTAAAATTATACAATAATCTTACAATAATGATGATTAAGGGTGCATTGCAACAATCCATGCAGAGCGGCATGTGTTGTCTTTCAGCTAGATCTGCTATTTTCTGTGCACATACTTGGGAAATGTTTTTGAGTGTTCCAATAACTTCTTTTCGGGCGACTTAAGTTACATTTTCTGGGAAGTCCCACTGCATGTATCGAAACTTGCACACCATTCTCTTGAAACTAGAGCACCTTGTGTTTTCAATGTTCCTAAAGGTTTAGCTTTGGGGCATACAGTGGTTAAAAAGCTCCCCTTTCATGATAACAGGGCAGTTCTGGGGTGCTGGAGGCAGGGACCCTGCATGCACACTCCTCTCTGATCCCAGACCACTACACCAGTGCCTGCAAGTAAGCTAGCCTGGTGGCTCTGTCTCACCTGGCAAGCTGCTTTGGGTGTGAAGCTACTTTGTGCCGGATTGGACCATCAAGCCTCAGGACAGCCTGCCTTGATAAGTAGGGGGCTCTCTTTTGCTGGAGGAATCTAAGCAGAGGCCCGATAGCCGTCCGTCAAGGCTGCTGCAGTTCTGTCCTGCATTGCAGATCTTGCATTAAGCAGCGAGTTGGACGAGATGAAATGCACAGTCCCTTCCAAGATTATGGTTCCTTATTATCACATCATGTGCTCCTGTGACTGGATTCTGGAGCCAAGACCAGGTGAGAGGGCAGCATCCCTCAAAGAGCATCTGTTTCCAACGGCTAGTTCTCTAGCTACCGGGGAAAGGGAACCCTCTCCCAACTCTCCCCTTCTGGCACCCAAACTGTCATTGGATCTTTGCCCCCTGCTGCGCCCTGCAAGGGGAATCCCCAAGCACAGCACTAACGTGATTTTACCTTACGCAGCATTGCCTCCCATGGATCTTCGTTTTCTTTTTCTTTCCTGCAGAGAAAAGCTGTTTATTTGTGGCTGAGCTAGGGGGAGGGAATTGCCACTCAGCACAACCTGTCCTCAGCTCCTGAAAGTCCAAACAACTTTCCCCCCCCCAAAAAATGTCAGCGCCATTTATTGACCAGCAGCCGTGGCTGGCTGCTCTCTTTGAGGCCAGGGACTGATATTTGCTCATTCCAGCCCTTTGCATGGGGCTTATATTTCTGTGATTGTAAGTTGTTTTAAACTGTTTTTAATGCTGGATTTTAATGTTGCAACCTACCCTGGGACTTTAGAGTGAAGGGTATGCCTATTATTATTATTATTATTATTATTATTATTATTATTATTACATCCATCAGGGGTGCTTTAGCTCCAGATTTCTTGCACCAAGCAGGGGGAGGCTGCAAGCCTACCCCCCCACCAACTCTTATTATTTTACGTCTCCCCTGACCCACCCAGTAAAGCATCAGAGTTGTAAGTTCTCTTTTCGACAGCTGATTGCTGACTCAGCAGTTTCAGGCAGCCGGACAGCAGATTTCAGCAGCTTCTATTGATTGTGGAGAGGATTCCACAAAACATGAAGCCGCTGCTTCACTTCAGCAGCTCTGAGGCAATTCCAAGTGGGCAAAGATAAAAGAAGGGGGTGCACCAAAAGCAAACCACAAAAGCCCACATCTCCCCTTCAGGCAGGGAAGAAAAGGTGAGAGATGATCTCACACCAGGCACCAAGCCTAGGGGATGTCTCAGGGCAATGCAACTATGATGTAGCGAATCGAACAGAACAAAAGGCAAGGGGCAAAGAGATGCTGGATTTTGGCCTTGCACGGGGTACAGCTGAGTTTCGAAAGACCAAAATCTGTGTCTGCCTCCCTATTGAATAAGCCCCGTTCCATTGGGTTTCCAATTTATGCAATACAAATGCGCCAGTCATAATTCAATGCCCCCCACAGCTTATGACTGGTGCAAAGTCTCCCCCCCCCCCCAAAAAAGACAGATTCTCAGCTGCCTTCCTTAATAATGAAGAACAGGGAAACAATTTCAGTCTTAAGCATTCATGGTGCTTGAGTTGTCCATCAATATTAGTGTAAATATTTACACTGCAGTCAGAGTCGATGTAATTGCACATCTGTCAGCTGCTTATTGCTCCTCAATGCTTCTCAGTGCTACACTTGAGATTTACACTGTTGGAATTGCCTTGCATCCACCCGATCTGCAGTGAGCCTAATTCGGCAGAGGGATCGCCTTCGGGGACTGAGTCCACTCCGACAAATGAAGGTTGCAGAGGGTTAAAAAAAAACTCAAAACAAAAGAACATCAAGATACCAGAGTGACAACTAGGTGTGTTTGGGGTCTATTTGTAACTCTGCAGAGACAGTGGGAGAGGCCCATGATTAATTCTCCCAAACCAGCTGATAATGGAAGTTAAAAATGTATCTACCAACCCCAAAATGTTACTTTTCGGTAGGGATGAATAAATCTTGTCAATCTCAATTTCCTCTCTGTTTGAAGTGTTTTCCAATTCATTTTGCTACATTTCTGCATCCACCTGCATTTTTGAAAAAGTCCTCCTGAAAATTTGCTGGAACTTGAATGACCTTCCCTGATACACATATTTTCCGTATACCATGTTGCCCGATATGCATAATTCTGCAAGCCATTTCCTCTAATATAATGCACTTTTTGTGTTATTTTCACGCATGTATGCATTGTTATGCACATGTTACACTAATTTATACCCTTTCATACAGCTTTCTCAAGTAGGAGAACTGCATTGGAAAAATCTGGAGAAATCTGAATTTTTAAAGAAGGGGGAGGCGAAATGTGCAAAATGAAAGATGGAATTGCATCCCTTCTTTGCACTGTGGGCTGGGGAAAATGTTGGGAGTTGGGAAGACAACGCTCATTTGCCTTCTTCCTTGCTGCTTCTGACTACCATTTATATGCCAGTGAATTTCTCTTCATTATGGCACGACATTGTTTTGAAAGGTATTCTGTGGGAAATGGAAACTGCAGGTAGGACCTGCCACCTTTTCAGATAATTCTTCATGGAATGATGCTACTTTGTGGTAGCCATGGGGAGCAGCAGTAAATCCCACAACTTCTGTCCTCCAAACTCTCCTCAGCTCCTGAAAGTAGCCAAAATGCTCCCCCTTCCCATTTTTGAGGTTCATAAATAGGACTGTGAAAGCAGAAGGCATTTTTGCTCTGCTCTCAATCCACCTCTGTATGACTGCATGAGACATTGCGTCGGATATGCCACCTGCATGGAAAGAAACTAGTCCCAATCATTTATTCACGCAGGGTCTCATGTCTCCTGCCTCAGGGTCCACCCTGTTGTCTTGATGAGAGCTCTGATTTGGATGGTGCACGAGTCAACCTGTTTTCGGGGAGACCTTGGCACCCCTTCTACTTGCCCCAGCCTGAGGACTGATGGCTATTCCACCATCCTTGGAAGTCAGAGAATGATTCCCCCTGCAGATTCTCCTGCTCCACCACCATGCAGGAGCAGATGACTGCAGGAATGGAGCAAACACCTTCCCCAGAGGATCAAAGCTGCTACTCGGTCAACCTCTGCCAGGCTTCTTGTGGCTTCAGATGACTCTCAGCTTTTGCTGAGACAACATCTTCCCATACTCAGCCAGCAGGGATCGTTGAAAGCTGCCCAGTGCGCTGATCTGCCTTGCCTTGCCCTGCCATGGGCCTGATCCAGCAGGCTCCTCTGATGCCCTCATGCTCATTTGCAGCGTTCTGCAACAGTCGCCACACTCCATTCGTGTTCGCATGCATCTAAGACAACCGTCTTTCCGCTTTCTGATCTCCCAGGGATCTTTTGCGCCAGTCTTTTGTGCCTTGGACGGGGGTGCTCCTTTATTTCTCTCTCCCCACCCCCACCCCTTCCTGGTTCATCAGAGAAATTCCGAGCGATGTGCGATAACACAGTGAGCTGTAATCTGGTTCTTAAGTACCTCCAGACAATTAGCATACAAGATGTTCATTTCTCCCATTGAGCCTCAATGGCCCGAGGCCTCTCCTCTCTTCTTTCCTTTTTCTTTTTCCTTTTCCTTTTTATTGAAGACGCTGACAGCCAAACAATATGTCGCCCGACGGCACCTCCCATACGTCACACATGTTGACATTAAGAATTCATGAGATGGTTGCCACATGGAGCAGCAATGGTGGGCCTTTGGTATTACGCCGCAGTCAAAGATTCATTTTTCTAATGAATTCCTTAGCCGTCCCCTCCATCTGAAATGCTGACACCACTCAACTCGGTGCTTTAATGAAACAATACAGCTCCCACCGGAATTAAATGCCTATACAATTGGCTTTGTTCTCGGGCTCGGTGGGGAAGCCAGCAAGCCAACAGCAGAAATCGGAGCTGGAGTTTCTCAACGCTGCTCTCTGCTGGCGGCTCGCTCCATCTGCGGCCAGGTGGCGCGGTGTTAGTGTGGTGGTAGAGGACACCAGGCAGTCTGCCATGGGCCATTACTTTGCTCACGGGAAATAAATTACGGGAGAGTGAATTGTATTTGTGTTGGGGTTGCCAGCTTTTGGACTGGCATCGCTCTTCTGCTTTTTGCAGTGCAATACAGCCACAATTCTACCCGGTGAAGTGCCTTTCGTTTGCTACTGTTCCAGCACAGATGCAACGTACTTTGGAAGGCATAGCGGTGTGGCATCATTTTAGTAGAGAGGAGGACTCACAATCATCAGCAAGGCGTTACAGCAGAAGGGACGCGATTCTCCACTCTTAGAAAATTAAATTGCAAAAATAAGACAATGGTTTTTAAGGGCGTCCTTCAGGGTCGGGTTTTAAGAACCACAGCAGTGTTATTGAGAAATGTCAAACCTTGGGTGTGAATAAAAGAATCAGGAGCATGGATAGCTGACTTGGTTACAGCGTTGTGCTGATAACAGCAAGGTTGTGGGTTCAACCCCTGTAAGGGAAAGCTATATATTCCTATATAGCAGGGGATTGGACTAGATCATGGGAAGGCAAACTAAGGCCCAGGGGGCCGGATCTGGCTCAATCGCCTTCTAAATCTGGTCCATGGACAGTCTGGGAATCAGTGTGTTTTTACATGAGTAGAATGTGTCCTTTTATTTAAAATGCATCTCTGGGTTATTTATGGAGCATAGGAATTTGTTCCTTTTTCTCTCTCCAAAATATAGTCCTGCCCCCCCCAACAAGGTCTGAGGGACAGTAGACTGGCCCCCTGCTGAAAAAGTTTGCTGACCCCTGGACTAGATGATCCTCAGGGTACCTTCCAACTCTATGATTCTATGTCTATGTTGCTAAAGCTAAATTGGAGTCATCCAATAAAACTGCTTGGCGAGAGATTCAGGTAGCTGTAGAAAAGGTGGCTAATTCTTTCAATGCATGCCTAGTACAGAGCCTGATATGTATATAACAGGGTTTGCCAGCATAGAATCATAGAATCGTAGAGTTGGAAGAGACCACAAGGGCCATCCAGTCCAACCCCCTGCCAAGCAGGAAACACCATCAGAGCATTCTTGACATATGCCTGTCAAGCCTCTGCTTAAAGACCTCCAAAGAAGGAGAATCCACCACACTCCTTGGTAGCAAATTCCACAGCTCTTACTGTCAGGAAGTTCTTCCTAATGTTTAGGTGGAATCTTCTTTCTTGTACAGTAGTTTGAATCCATTGCTCCATGTCCGCTTCTCTGGAGCAGCAGAAAACAACCTTTCTCCCTCCTCTATATGACATCCTTTTATATATTTGAACATGGCTATCATATCACCCCTTAACCTTCTCTTCTCCAGGCATGGTGCCTATGAGTGCCCAAAGGCTTTTCCTGGTGCTCCCACACCTCTCCCCGCAACTGAAATTAGGCTTGAATGAAGAAATCCATTGTAGCTGATATTGTAGTCATCCTACCTACCACAAATCGCCTACCTACCACAAATCAGCCTTCTTCCCTTGGGGGTTCCCACCACTGTTCTGCATCCAGCCAGTCCATGACAGCACTCTGTGAAGACTATGAAACCACCACAGTCACTAAAATCTATATTGTCATTTACTCAGGGATTCTATAGTAGTGATGAAGCATCAGGCAGGGATGAGCTCAGCTCATTCACAAAGCAGCAAGCCAATCAAATGGATCTCTGACTGCCATTGGCTGAGCTGCTCCAATCCTATTTGCTGTTGGCTGGGTCAGTCACTCTGATCCTAAGAACCCCTGCCTGTCATTGGCTGAACTGCTGTGACCTTAGTGAAGGTCAAAGGAGTCAGAATCAGGAAAGAGAGGAAAATCAAGGTCCAAAGAAAGGGACAAAGAGAAGAGAGGCCGAAGGCAAGAGGGGAGAAAAATGGGAAAGATGTGAGGCAAAGAAGATGGGTTCACATAGACAAGAACAGTAAAGCTGAGAGAGGTAAAAATCACACACTGATTCAAAATAGCCTTACCATGGCGTTAAAAAAATGCTGCCATTTTATATATACTTAATCTGAAGGGATTTAAAACTTGGTGGATACCAGTGGCAAACATTTCTCAAGTGCTAAGTTGTCACATTGTATATGCAACCCATACGGTTAATCAGTTGTGTGTACATCACCCGAGCAAAGATTACTTTTATTACCGTAGGTGTGCGTGTGTGGTAAAATGTTTAATCTGAATCCACTCTCCTTTCCGAATAAATTAGGACTGAGATGTTTCAGGTTTTGGCATCAGGCAAATGCACCCAGGCCACTGATCCCATTTTTAAAAAGTGTTAGTAATTACTTGATTCTGGTGGGAATTAGGACATAAAATGATTTACCAGAAAGCCGCTGCTATTTGTACAGCTAATTAAATACCCAATGAAAGGAGCATAGCTTGGAATGCAAAGGTCACTTCTCTTCAGGGCATCAAGTACTATAAAACCAGTTAAGAGACGGTCAGTCCAATTTACGCCTTGATAGATAATGATTGGGGCATCCACAAGAGATCTCTAATTTCCTGCTGATGAAAACCTGCCTGTCCTAATATTTGGGGTTATCCGTCTTTCTGAGCATCAGGGCTCTTGCCAAATTTGCAGACAGTCCCGTGAACACATAATGTTCCCCTCTGAGGCCTGCATTAGAATACAAAGCCATTTCCTTTGTTCTGGAACTGAAAACCACCTCCACATGGACAATGTGTATAATGACTAATTATGCACTTGAGAGAAGTTAAGCCAGGAATATCGCAAGGAATATGAGTTCGTGCTTCTGGTTCTGATCACTGAACAGATCTACAGGAAATGTTTTACAGACCCTTCCTGCCTATGTTTACTCAGAAGTAAACCCACCTGAGTTCTATGGGATCATCCCTCACGTAAGTGTGTGTCAGCTCTCAGTTGAAATCAAAGTCTACTGTGTGTTTTCTAAGCACTACGTATACAAAATTCAGATCCTTGTGAGTTGTCTTCATTTTTTCATTCCTCCTGACTTTTCAAACTATCCAATGTTCTGATCCAGTGCTCTTCACACAGGTGCAGTGAGTGACTACATACATCTTTGGCCAATAAGACTTTTTCAGGGGTGGTGAATTCAGTTGACTGGAGTTAACCTTGACACCTGCAGCAATAAGTATTTGCTGTTGTTGTTGTTGTTTAGTCGTTTAGTCGTGTCCGACTCTTCGTGACCCCATGGACCAGAGCACGCCAGGCACTCCTGTCTTCCACTGCCTCCCACAGTTTGGTCAAACTCATGTTGGTAGCTTCGAGAACACTGTCCAACCATCTCGTCCTCTGTCGTCCCCTTCTCCTAGTGCCCTCAATCTTTCCCAACATCAGGGTCTTTTCCAATGATTCTTCTCTTCTCATGAGGTGGCCAAAGTATTGGAGCCTCAGCTTCACGATCTGTCCTTCCAGGGAGCACTCAGGGCTGATTTCCTTAAGAATGGATAGGTTTGATCTTGCAGTCCATGGGACTCTCAAGAGTCTCCTCCAGCACCATAATTCAAAAGCATCAATTCTTCGGCGATCAGCCTTCTTTATGGTCCAGCTCTCACTTCCATACATCACTACTGGGAAAACCATAGCTTTAACTATACGGACCTTAGTCGGCAAGGTGATGCCTCTGCTTTTTAAGATGCTGTCTAGGTTTGTCATTGCTTTTCTCCCAAGAAGCAGGCGTCTTTTAATTTCGTGACTGCTGTCACCATCTGCAGTGATCAAGGAGCCCAAGAAAGTAAAATCTCTCACTGCCTCCATTTCTTCCCCTTCTATTTGCCAGGAGGTGATGGGACCAGTGGCCATGATCTTGGTTTTTTTGATGTTGAGCTTCAGACCATATTTTGCGTTCTCCTCTTTCACCCTCATTAAAAGGTTCTTTAATTCCTCCTCACTTTCTGCCATCAAGGTTGTGTCATCTGCATATCTGAGGTTGTTGATATTTTAACAACCTCAGATATTTGCTAGCCTTTGAACAAGAAGGGAATTTTCAGCTACCATCTATATACTAATACCAATTTACCTTGTCTGATTGTTTATGCTTATCTAGCCAAAATTCCACCACAAGAAAGAGGTATCAACAGATTGGTGGTTAGTGGTGGACAAAACTGTCAATGTTGCTTGCTTTCAGTTTGGTGCACTTCATCTTTGCCCCAGCACAGACATCTCTGCTTCTTCTCCCCTCCCACTGTTCTGGAGGTTATTGCAACCCTCCAAATAAGATTTAGGGGAGGCACAGGGGCAGGGAGAGGGAAGAGAGGAGGGAAGATCCACTGAGCTTGTAAGAATCCCTCCAATGGTTTTGCTAGCACAGTGAATTAGTTGAATGCAGCTCTATGGTCCCTGTAGAAGAGAAACTTGAAGGTGAGACTTTTCACTCAAATGAAGGATACTGAGAAGCTGGAACAATTGCAGAGGAAGGTGACCAAGATGATCGAGGGTCTGGAAACCAAGCCTTATGAGGAATGGTTGAAGGATCTGGGTATGTTTGGTCTGGAAAAGAGGAAACTGAGAGGAGATATGATAACAATCTTCAAATATCTCAAGATTTCTGCATGGCAGGGGGTTGGACTAGATGGCCCTCGGTGACCCTTCCAACTCTACAATTCTATATTTCTATGATTCTTTGAGCTGTGGCCTTAAGAATAGCTCAGTTGGTAGAGCATGAAACTCTTAATGCCAAGGTCATGAGTTCAAGCCCCACGTTGAGCAAAATATTTCTGTATTGCAGGGGGTTGGACTAGATGATCCTCACAATCCCCTCCAATTCTACACTTATATAATTCTATAAACAATAAATAACAATAACCTAATAGAACATCACAAAAATCTCATGACTCATATAGAATAATTAACAAATCATCAGTAAAACATTTACAAATCTTTCAAAATTCACATTTTTTTGAATTTTACGATACACTTCCCCAGCCAAGTATTGTGTACAAAAATGCATACACTAGGGAAAAATCTTCATTAAAATGCATCTGTCAATTGCTATGACTTGCAAAGAGCTTCAGGACAGTGTGGTGTAGTGGTTACAGGCTCTGGCTCAGCTACAAAGCTCATAGCCTAGGCTGCCTCACAGGTCTGTTGTGAGGGTCAGAGAAAAACACTTATGCCGCCTTAAACTCTTTGGAGGGAGGTTGGGATACAAATAAAATGAATCACTAAAATCAACCAGGCAAAGCTCTGCACATTCACCACCTCTTTTTGATCATAAATCACCTACCATTAAATAAGGAAGGGTAACCTTGGTCCTCCAGATGTTGTTGGACTTTAACTTCCATTATCCCTTGCTAACATCGTCAGTGGTCATGGGTGATCCTTAGGGAATGACCATAGTTCAGTGGTAGAACATCTGCCTTGCATGCAGAAGGTCCCAAGTTCAATCCCCAGCATCGCCAGGTAGGGCTAGGAATGTCCCTGGTCTGAAACCCTGGAGAGCTGCTGCCAGTCTGTCTAGACAGAACTGAGCTAGGTGGACTAATGGCCTGATTCAATGTAAGGCAGCTTCCCATGCTCCTTTGATGGGAGATGTCATCAAACAACATCTGGGGAGCTACAGGTTCCCCACCCCTGATCAAGAAAGTATCCTCATGGACTAATGACATTTGTGGGCTTGTCCCTACCTGGTGTCTGGTGTGTCCTCAGCCCAGCCAAAAGAAATTACTGGAGCCATTTGTCCCACATCTGTGCACATAGCAGCAGGAAACTGCAAGTCCTGAGTGCTGTGTCGAGTGGTCCAGCTCAGATCCGACCCTTTTCTGGCCGTCTTCTCTGCCTATGTTTGGAGGCCGAGAGCGCCAGTTCTCTTTCCTAGAATGTCCCCCTCTTCCTTCTCTCAGCGCAAAGCTCTTTCAGCAGATACTAATGTCTGCCTCAACATCTGCAGTGGTGGGCGATAGCCAAGAACGGAGGAGGACAAATGCCCGGAAAACCTTGCATGGAGATCCTGCAATTGCAGGATTTCTGATTGAATTTTTGCAGACTCAGGCCGGAATAATGCTGAGGCACGGCAAAGGAGCCTCCCATCCAACACACTGAACTTGCAGATTTGCAACTTAACTGCAATGGGTCTGGCACTGCGAGTAACTTTCCATAAGCGATGTCTTCTTTGCTGGAGCAGGAGAGAGGCAGAGCGGGTGCGTGTTTAAACCCGTGCATACAGAAAGGATTTGAGGGATGAATTTGCATGTCATCCCTGCATTATCCCACTTTGCACGAAAACTGGAATTGCCTCCTTTCAGCTGCCTGGCCAACATTATTATTATTATTATTATTATTATTATTATTATTATTATTATTATTCATTTCATTTCTACACCACTTTGTATTTTTAAGAGGAAACCTCAAAGAGGTTTACAACATGGTTAAATCATCAAATCAAACAATGCAGAATAGAACAATCACTGGAGGGGGGGGGATCAAATATAAATTACACATTGAAAGGAACATAATTGACAAGAAACTAAAACATTCTCTTTAAGATTGAAACATTACTAAAGGAAGTCAAATATAAAATCCACATTTAAAACAGCATATAGAGGAGAATTGATGCTTTTGAATTATGGTGCTGGAGGAGACTCTTGAGAGTCCCATGGACTGCAAGAAGATCAAACCTCTCCATTCTGAAGGAAATCAGCCCTGAGTGCTCCCTGGAAGGACAGATCCTGAAGCTGAGGCTCCAATACTTTGGCCACCTCATGAGAAGAGAAGACTCCCTGGAAAAGACCCTGATGTTGGGAAAGATGGAGGGCACAAGGAGAAAGGGATGACAGAGGACGAGATGGTTGGACAGTGTTCTCAAAGCTACGAACATGAGTTTGACCAAACTGCGGGAGTCAGTGGAAGACAGGAGTGCCTGGCATGCTCTAGTCCATGGGGTCACGAAGAGTTGGACATGACTAAACAACAACATAGAGGAGAAGAAAATATTCTCATAAGCACAGAACATAAGCTGTGGCTGCCAATCCTGTAACTGGTGGTTCATGGCAAACAATGGCTGTGGAAGCTCAGGCCCAGTGATGTGTGTCTGCACTAAGAGATAGTCAATATGTCTCTTATCTTATTTCTGTTCCAAACAGACCTGCTGCTCAAGGAATGGCAATGAGGTGAGAAGGTGTGCAAGCAAGTATACCTTTGCTGTTGTTGTGGCCCTGGGTCAGTACGGAGCCCCCCCTACCCACAATGAGATAACCCTCCATGCCCCATGTCTTTGGCATGCACACACACACCCCTCCATGCATGCACATGCGCCCTGGGCATGGAGAACTAATGTGTTAACGGTATCCGAGCATTCTGGGCGCTTGATGCATTTCATGGTCCCAGGAAAACAGGAAAACAGAGGTTTATATACGGTATTGTAGATACTGGCTGTATTTAGCTTCAGGATACCTTCCTAAAACTCCAACTCCCATCAGCCTCAGGGGCAGCAGCATCTGTGATGGTTGGAGATGTGGTCCGTCCAGCAACATCTGGAGAACATCAGGTTGGGAAAGGCCAGCTTAGCAAAAGGCTTCATGTTCCTCTGCTGACACTGCAGAGGAACCAAGGGTGTAATACAAAGTCCATTAGAGTCTTGAGTTTTGCTTGGGACCAGGTATGAATATGAATGTCTGAAAGCAATAACACAATGCGCAGCACTTAAAAACTATAGCAAATTAAATCGGGGCATGCCATGTATTCAAAAACGAACACATTCATTTTTCATAGACAGGATAACAGCCTCGGGCCACCAGCCAGTCTCTTTCCAAAATTAGCCGGGCAAAATGGTGGGCTGGAGCCAAACTGCTTTTATAGATGTTCTGATTCTTATTAGTTTTGCTCACCTAGCTATTGTAATTTTTTTAATGGCTCGGTTGAAAAAAGGAAGAAGCTGGATTTAACTCCATGTCGTCTTTTGGCAGTTTGACTTTAGGCAAGGGGCTTGGGAATTAGTTGCCCTGTGGAATAAGGCCCAGGGGCAGTAATGGAATGTTGAGGATCACAGCCCTCTTATTTTTTAAAAAAAGCAAGTTTCTAGTAGTACTCATTGCGGGGAGGGGTGGAGAGAGATGCTGAAGACTTTCCCTGAATTCACACACCCTCCAAGTGTCCCGATTTTCCAGTGACAGTACGGGAATTACGAAAGCCATCTCGGCTTCTGATTGGACATCCATAGTTCCCCCACCAGCGCTGCCGCCACCGAGCTCAGGGAGGGGGATGTTCCAAGCGGTGGCAGCGGTGGGGGGATGCTGTGAGTGAGCACCCCATTATCTCTCCATAACTGCTGCTGCTGCTGGCCTCTTCCCTCAGGCAGCTTCTAGTGGCTGCTGAAGAGCAAAGCAAGGAGAAGGAAAGGCTGTGGCTGCTGCCAAGGCCCAGCCCCTTGTGATGCATCAGCTTTGAGGGGCAGGCAGAGGGCAGGGCCACCCTGGGAGAGAAGAAAGAGGGAGTGGAGCAGAGTGCAAAGAAGACTTGAATTAAAAAAAATTTAAATGCTTTGGGCATCCACATCTAATCTTGCCCATTTATAAAATTTATTGAATTGGTGTGTATTTTTCTTTTAGTAAATCTACCAGAGAATAAAATAAAATAGGGATTAAGGGATTTTCTCAGTGGAGGGCATGTGTGCTGTGTCCCATTGGTGTAGTAGTGGGGGCACACACCCCTTCTCTTCATAGGATATGCTCTGCCGGTGGGAGGGGGGCAAAACTGGGGGAGTCAAGGAGGGTCAGCGGAAGGGTGTGACAAATGTCCCTACAGTGGATCCTTGGGTTATGTTACCTACAGGTAACGTAACTTCTGGGTTGCTAACCTGGCAAACCCAGAAGTGTATACTTCCAGGTTTCACCCCTGTGCGCATGCACAGAAGCGCTCTATCACACCACGTGCATGCACAGAAGCGGTGCCTCATTTTGAGGACTTTTCAGGGAACGTAAGGACCCCCAGAATGAATTAAGTTCGTATCCGGAGGGTCCACTGTATTTTCTTCTGACGAATGTTGGGAGGGTATGAATTCGTGTGCTGCAAACTTCCACATAGGCAGGCGGCTTCAATTCCTCTAAAGTCAGGAGTAGACGAGACAAATTGATTTCTGTGGCTTGGAGAGCAGCCACCAACCACCAAAGGCCACGAAGCAGCACCTTCTGCTATCAAACTACTAAAAGGCATGCAAAGAAGGATACTTTCCACAACCCTAGAGCGTGCTTGGAGCAATAGGTATGAAACATCCCAGTTAATCTGGGCTTGGAGCACAGCAGAGGTCATAGGAAGATTGGAATCTGGCTTATGCCATTCCAGGTCCTTGGTTCTCCTGGCTCAGAATTATCTACACTGACTGGTGGAAGCTCTCCTGGGTGTCAGGGAAGGGATATTGCGGGTCCTAATTGGAGATGCTGGGGACTGAACTAGGGACCATCTGCATGCAGAGCAAATGCTCTTCCACTGAGCTATGGCCCTTCCGAAAAGGCCCAGCTTGCAGTAACCAGGAAGAGATCATTTGCTGTTGTGACATCCTCTCGATGGAACCATCTCCCCTCTGAATCATAGCAGGTGCCTAGATTGATGCTGTTTGCTCCCTGCTTTAAAAAAAGCTCATCTCTTCCCCGCAAGCATTTTGCTGGCAATTAATACAAGTCTGTTCGTAATTTGTTTGCTTTGGATTTCCTGCATCTTCTTTTTTAACAGTGAATATTGTATAGGCATTGGTTTTATTGCAATGCTAACATTGTAGTGTGCACTGTGTGCACTGTGCTGTGGTTTTTAAACGGAAAGCAACGTAAAAGTATTTTTAACTAAATAAAAAGGAGAGTGGCCAAAGCATTGCCCAGGGCCCAAGAGCAAGAAGGAATGTGTGCTATGGGAATGGAGAGAGTAAACAAGGAAGCTTTGGAGGTGGTAGGCCATAGGGCAAAGTTGGACAAAGGGGAAGGGAAGTCTAAGTGAATTTCTGGACTTTTTCAAAGCAGGTGTGTGCGGATGAAAGACCCATCCAAAAAGATGGAGGGATGAACAAGCATTAAAATCATACTCACCCAATCCTGCGCCACCAGAACATACAGGTGGGGGAGAGAACCAGACACCAGAAGTCATGGACATCCAATGAAGCTGAACGTTGGAAAATTCAGGACGGATAAAAGAAAGCACTTTTTTTTGCACAGCACATAGTTAAACTATGGAACTCGCTGCCACAGGAGGCAGTGATGGGCACCAACCTAGATGGCTTTAAAAGAGCATTAGACGAATTCATGGAGGGGAGGGCTATTGGCTGCTAGTCAGGATGGCTAATAGCCATGACGGCTGTTCTCTGCAAGGGCGTACCCACCACGGGGCAAGTTAGGGCAGCTGCCCTACTCTAGAAGCAGGGCTGGTGGGCAAAGGCGGAGCGCGAGTTCACCATTCCCGCCGCGCCGCACCCTCCCTCCAGCTCCCCGGCGCGCCCTCAGGCAAGGCCAAGCGCGGCGGGGAACCAGGGAGCGCGGCGCGGTGGGCGGGAATGCCGAATTCGCGCTCCGCTGGGCTGGGCTCCGCCTCCGCCCACCAGCCCTGCTTCTAGGGAGGGGCACAGCCCGGCGGAGCGCGAGTTCGCCGTTCCCGCCCACCGCGCTGCGCCCTCCCTCCAGCTCCCCGTCGCGCCCTCTGGCAATGCCAAGCGCGGCGGGGAACCAGAGAGCGCGGCGCGGCGGGCGGGAACGCTGAACTCGCGCTCCGCTGGGCTGGGCTCCGCCTCCGCCCACCAGCCCTGCTTCTAGGGAGGGGTGGAGCGCGAGTTCGCCGTTCCCGCCCACTTTGTGGCCCCTCCCCTTCCGTGCCTTGGCCCCTCCCCTTGCCCCCCCCCCCCTAGTTTTGATCCTGGGTACGCCCATGGTTCTCTGACAGCACAGTTGCAGGCATACCAGTTTCTGAATAGCAGTTTCTGGAAACCACAAAAGGGGAGAGTCCTCTTGTGCTCAGATCAGAGCTTGCTGGTCTCCCACAGGCACCTGGTTGGCCACTTTGAGAACAGGATGCTGGACTAGATGGGCCATTGGCAGGCTCTTTGTATATTCTTGTGTTATTTGTATATTTGTATATTCTTATGTTATGCTCACTGTAAACTGTAGCCAGGGGCAGAGCAAGGTGGGGGCGGGGGGGGCGGACTGCCCCAGGTATCATTACCGAGGGGGGTGACATTCTATGCATTGCCTGCCCGCAACTCCTGCCTACTCCAAGCCACTGTGGGAAGGGGGGAGCTGAGCCGCTTTGCCATTTCAACAGCCCCATGCTCACTGGCTGCTGGAGGAAGCAGGCAGGGAGAGGACGGGAAGGAGGCAGGTGAGCAAACAAGCAGAGGGTGGAGGGAAGGAGAGAAGCAGGAGCTCCCTAACCTCAGGACCCAAACCCTGTAACCCCAACTTTGGCCAACCCTCTCCTTAAAAAAAGCTGAACAACTCCTGGCAATGGAGTAGATCACAGCCAGTCTTTTTATACTGTGAGTAGATCGCTGTCCCTTGGAGTCCAACTAGAATTCAATTGGGGGAGGGGGGATGACAAGAAATTTTCCGCACCAGGTACCACCTGACCTTGCTACGCCACTGGCTGTAGCTTAGCAGTAGGGCATCTGCTTTGCAGGCAGAGACGGTCCCTGGTTCAGTCCCTGGCATCTCCTGGTAGGGGTGGGAGAAACCCCTCCCTGAAAACCCCAGACAGCTGCTGCCTGTCAGTGTAGACACTGAACAGCTAGATGGACCTGTCTTCATTTGAAAGTGTGTTGTCGGTTCCTGAGGCTTTCCTGAACCAAAACCCGCAAAGCTATACATTCCCCTGCCTGTGAACTTTATTTAAAAATTGTTTGTTTGGAGCCATGTCAGATCCCTTGTGTTTGAGAGGCCTGTTATGCCTCGGAGAGGGGTTTTTTTACCCTTGGAGTGCCCTAATTATACAGAGCATTGATTTTACAGTGCATTCCTGGATTGATTGCTCTGCCATGCCCCTCCCACAGGAAACAGCTTGCGCAACAGCACTTTTTTGATCTCTCCAAAGTATTCCCCGAGGTGGATGGATGCCTTTTGAATCTTCTTGACTCTTGCTTTAGTACGAGCCGGGGAGGAAGATGGGAAGGGAAAAGAGGTCTTGCTGCTGAACAGGGCGGGGGCAGCATCTAACGGTGTTTGTGTGCATATCAGATCATCGGGAGAAACATCTCTCTGACATCCAGCAATGAGAGAAACAACAGGAAAGTCACCATCTTAAAATTTTGTGTTAAAAGTAATATCCCCACAGCCTCAGTCCAGCCACCAGTTCCGTGTTATGGCATGGCAATTATCTTTAACAAACTAGCCAAGATCAAGGCAGGGGTATCTTTTGAAGCAGAGTGATGAAATAAAACCCAAAAAGCATTAAGCGGTTAACTAGGGGGGGGGGAACGAAGGTGATTTAGGCTTCTTCTTCTTTTTACTTAAAAACAAATCTCTACAGGATATTTGAAATGAAGCAGGCGAAAGAAAAATAAACAGAATAGGCTGGTACAAAGTAGTTCCCCCATCACTTTGTTGAAAAGATGCCTCTTTCTATATAGAATTAAAAATGGAAGGTCACAAAGTAAAATACAGGATTCTTGTTACCTGGTTGCATGGTTTTAAGCCGTCCAGTTGTACTCAGGGTGAAGAGGGGTTTCTAATTTGCACTGATAGTTTGCACATGGGAAATTTTGATGGGAAGGCACATGTTTGGAAACATGTGCTGGGTAAGAGCTAGCAGTTGTGGCTGTTTGGTACATTTCTGCAGCCAGGTGTGCCAGCTTGAATAAAATGGGGGGGGGGCAAGTGAGCTCTCTCTGCCCTGTATAATCAATTGCATGACTGGGGAAAGGACACCATTTGAATGGCAATGCCTATCAACTTTGGGAGTTCCGCCCCCCCCCCAAATATTTTATGGGGGGGCAAAGACCCAGTGCCAGTGGGGGAGTAACAGCTCCAATGCAAGTAACAGCCAGGAGGGTACTTTTCAACAGGGCCATGATGATGGGGGCAAGAGGGAAGAGCTTTAAACTCCTCCCACCATGGTTCTGATCGGATTGGACCTCCCAATTAGCTCTTATTTGAAGTTTTAAGATATTTGAACCATCCAGCCATGTCCATTTTGGCCTCCAGCAAAAAGCCTAGAAAGGAGTCCCAAAGCCTTTGGGGAAGACTTTATAACTGATCAGCGGCTGCCAAGCTAAGTGTGACTCGGGGGGGGGGGGAGAGTTCTATTTTATCAGAACTGTTTTCTTGACTTGAATTCCCTGGTATAATATAACCTCCCTAATCCATCCATCCCAATGGTCTCCAGATCCGCTTTGCTTTATGCTCTTTTCTTTATTATATGCAAGCACGCTTTATCTAGTAAATATTTATCAATGAGCACCTACATTTATGCTTTGAAAATCATAATAGCAATGGCAGTAGTAGCAATAATAATCTGCAAGGCATTTGAGTGGGAGGCACATTATGTAGAGAAAACTTGAAATCTGACTTTCAACCGGTTCTTCCTGTGGCATATCTGAGCCTTGCATGAAATGCAATTCAGAGGACAGATGCAGGCCGAGAAGCTAGTTTTTCTGATCGCAAGTGATTTACACCTATGTGCAATTGCGATGAGGTTTCCTGTTAAAATGATTTACCCTTTGCCGCAGCAAGATAAACAAAAGCGCAGCTTAATCCATGCTAAGAGCAGTTCAAAACTCACCCATTCCAAAAGTGGGCATCTTGATCATACAAAAGCAGCTTCCAGTTTGGTTTTTTAACAAGCAGGATTTGGGCAGCGTTCCATGCTTCATTCCAAGAACACAATGAAAGGGTGATGCATTCAAAAGGGAAAATCGAATTGAAACAGCTCTGGTTCATCAATTCTTTCCTGCAGTGGGAGCTTGTACTAGTGATAAAAATAAAATAAATGAAAAAGAATTGTGATGTACCACCTGAAAGGAATGCTGAATCTCAAATCAGGTGATAGCAACACCTTCCAGCTGTGATTAAAGCAGACAGGTTGTACTTTATTATGCCTGCATTCCTTAAAAGCTCCTGTGGACCGAATCACCAATATGAATGGTGAGTGGCAAGGTTGTAACTCTTCCTCTGGTCTATGCATGCCTTCTATCTGCACAAAAATTGTTATCTGGCAGAGCGAAGTGAGCTCTGGTCAGCAACACATTTTGCCTAGCAAGCCACTTTGATGGGCAGGGCAGGCAGATAATCCAGGCCCCCACCCCCAATGCAAAAGTGACTTTATGGCAAATCCAGACCCCATTCTTCCCCCCACCTCACTTCTG
The DNA here is from genome assembly GCF_965207765.1 of Zootoca vivipara. Lineage (NCBI taxonomy): Eukaryota > Metazoa > Chordata > Lepidosauria > Squamata > Lacertidae > Zootoca > Zootoca vivipara. Next base: position 86,490,785 of record NC_142590.1, on the reverse strand, counting down.
CCTCACCCCCTAGCCTTTGTGCTATCAAAAACATTGCAAGAAGGATGGAGGGGGGAGAGGAGGCACTTCGTATAGCTACCTATGTTCACTGATTGCGCTAGCAGAGCCATCAAAACAGCTGGGGTGGAGGGTTCTCCCTTACTGAGGGTCTTCAAGGAGAGCCATCTTCTGGAGATGGTTGGAGCAGGTTGGGCTAGATGACGTTCAAGACCCCCTCCAATTCTGTGACTCAACCTGAATCTAGATTGGAAGTAGGGATCAGCTTGTTCACACATTGCACTGGACCCAAGTTTGAGCTGCCTCTACAGTCTACACACATGCAAGTGCTTGTGTGAAGTTTTGTGCAAATTTCTCCTTGCATGCATATTTTAGTATGCAGGTTTTTTCCTAATAGGAACGTTTGCAAAATGAATTTCTCTAATATAATGCGTTTTCATGAATTAATGCAATTTCATGAAATGCATTCCTTTCATGAATGTATATGCATTTTCATGTACATATTACTTGCCTGGAGAACTTCACTGCGAAGTTCGGAGAAGCGCAAATTTCTTTTTCTTTTTACATTTAAAATCAAACCTTTATTTCTTTCTTTTAAAACAGTACATTAAAAAAATCATCATATATAACCTAAATACAGAGTAACATAGATACACAGAAAACATAAAATAAAGTTAAAAAAAAACACAAAAGAGATATATAACTGTAAATTATATATACAAAAACTGAATATATATATATATATATAAACTGAAAATAAGAACTATAAATTCCCAAGATACAGAAAAAGAAAAATTAAAGATAAAAGTAAAAAAAAAATAGAAAAAGGAATAAAAAAAGTAAAAGATGCTTCCGATTGTTGATATACCGTTTTTGGTCATCTCTCATTTTATCCTGTTTTCTCTGCTTGAATTCTCCCCGCTCTTCCCGAAGCACAAATTTCAAAGAATGACCCGGCTACAGTTTTCATAATATTTTCAAAAGTGTGAATTAGGTGGCCTCTACTGTAAAGCTGAAATGACACACATCACACTGAAAGCACAGTTGTCAGAGGCAATGTCTGTGGGCTGTGCACATGGAGCAGAGACAAGTGGGTGCAACTTCCCCACAAACACAAACACATTTAGGGCAGATCCACCCCATGCACTTAAAGCACATCCAATGTGTATTTAAATAACATACCTTCCCCAAAAGAATCCTGGAAACTGTAGTTTCTCCCTCAGCAAGCTGCAATTCTTACCCCCCTTAACAAACTACATTTCCCAGGATTCTTTGGAGAAAGGCACATCTTCTAAATTTGTGTGGGGCGTGCTTTAAGGGCTTTATCAGGAGTGGTGCCCTCCCTGTAGAATGCCCTCCCTTCAGATGTCAAGAATTACACAACGTTCAGAAGACATCTGAAGGCAGCCCTGTACTTGGAGGTTTTTAACGCAGATGGGCGGGGTATTATTATTATTATTAGGTTCTGCCCTATTAATCTATATGAGGAGGAATGAGTAAAGAATCCAGTACTTAAAGAGTTATTATCTCAGGATAACACTTTGATTTTTTTTAAACTAGTTGGTTAGATTTTAAAAAAGTAAAACATGAAAGATTGTGTTGGGTAGGAACCTAATTGTTCGTCTAACCTTTGAAATATCCTGAAAGAGAGTCCAATCAGAGTCTTTACCTCAGGTTATAGATCAGACGTAATGGGGCCATTAAACCCCACGAAACTATATCTTTAACATTTAAATGGTGCTTAACTGAGTGATGGCATCCTAATTTCAAGAGCCGTCCCTCTCCGTAGCCCTTCTCGGGCAAAGGGGTAAACCAGCTGAATCAGGCAAGCCCCATCCTTTTTAGCTTTCTCCTCCCTACCATGTCAAAAACAACACATTTTCCACTGCAGCCATGAGTTAAATTGTAAATTTGTTCTAATGCCCCAAGCCATCGGCGTATATTCATTCAAGGAGCAATTTGGTTAGGAGGTTATTTTTTCTTTTGTTTTCCATTCATGCGAAAGCATCAGAATGAGAACAAGCAGAAAATATTGGACTAGGCTGGAAATGCTGTGAGGTTTGAGCCAGGATTGTGCCAGGATTGGCATGCTGAGTTAGAACTGGACCCAGGGCAGTGAAGCTTGAAGACTGGCTGTGGCCCTCTGAGCCGCTCTATCAGGCCCTCAGTACTCTCCCCAGGCCACACTCCTTGCCAGCTGTTCTGTGCATACTTTCCACATTTTTTTTGTCTGGGTGGAATGTGACCTCCAATTGCCTCTTGCTAGTGTGCAGGGCAGTCTCGAGCAGGTCGGGCGCCCTGGCGCTGAGGGGCGGAGATTGCTCCGGCGCCCCCGCCCTCGCAGCGTGTAGCATGGCTTCCGCACGGCTTCGCCACGCAGCGCCCCGCCTACCGGCCCAGCGCCCTGGCACCCTACGCCACCGGGACTCTACCTAGAGCCGGGCCTGCTAGTGTGGATGCAGGATGGAGCTGTCTCCCGTGCTTTTGGTGTTTTCTACCAGGGTGGCGCTGTGGGTTAAACCACTGAGCCTAGGGCTTGCTGACCTAGGGCTTGCCTAGGTCAGTGGTTCGAATCCCTGCAATGGGGTGAGCTCCCGTTATTCTGTTCCAGCTCCTGCCAGCCTAGCAGTTTGAAAGCACATCAAAGTGCAAGTAGATAAATAGGTACTGCTGCAGTGGGTAGGTAAACGGCATTTCCGTGTGCTGCTCTGGTTTGCCAGAAGTGGCTTACTCATGCTGGCCACATGCCCTGGAAGCTGTACACTGGCTCCCTCGGCCAATAAAGCGAGATGAGTGCTGCAACCCCAGAGTCAGTCACAACTGGACCTAATGGTCAGGGGTCCCTTTACCAGGGTTTATGGTGGCATAGAGATATCTCAGGTTCAAGACACCAGCAAAGTTGTGTTAGGTGTTGTGAGGGGCAAAGTGTACAGAGAGCCCCCCCCCATCCTGAGGAGCAGCTCCTCCACCAGCAGTAGCGCCAGCGGGGAGGGGGAAGAGTCCAGTGAGGAAGGAGGAGAAGGGGCTCTGGCAGCATAGGAGAGCCCCTGCTGCACGTGGGAGAGGAAGAGAGGAGGGGAAGAGGGGGAGAAGGAAAACATGGAAAGGAGACCCTTTTTCCCTCCGGTTCCGGAATTACGCAGGAGGAAACGCGGGAGGAGATTTGGGGTGCCCAGACTCTTATGTTGGAAGAAGACGCGGAGCGCGCCATTCCAGGGTTCTGGGTCAGACTAAGCGGATGTATCCTGTATAGCTCTAGCACTGTAAATAGCCTGCACTTAATAAAAGCATGAAAGGGCAAAGGTCTGGAGAGTTGTTACTCTAAAGTAGTCGCAACACATCGCCCGTGACAGGTGTGGATCTTTTGCATGAAGATATTAACTTCTTTGGTTTTTGGCCAAAGAAGCTGACCTTGTCTCGAAGAAAAGCATGAGGGGGGGGGGCTTCATTATATAACATTCTCTGGACTAGGGGGGCTCTTGCAGGTTTTATTCCTCTTTTAAAACATGTCCTTCTTTCATACCTCAAGTCCTTGAGTCTGGATATATATTCTTCTTGGGCAGTTAGAATGTTTGTCATCATTCCATGGGATCACAAACATATTGCTGGTGAAAGGGATCTGGTAGAACTATAACTCACCTGGACTATCACAGAGATGATATATGCTTTCATTCAAGGCAAATACAAGCACTCAGATCCTGTCCCAAGCTTACTGGAATGGTATCAGCTTTCCTATTTGTTTACTGAGACATTGTCTCAATAACATCCTATTATTTATACTTTGTTATATTGTGGATCACTTCAGTCAAAAGTTTCATAGTTAAAGCCCCTTGACTCAGGGATTATTCTGCCATATGGTTGTCTGTATGTATGCCCGTGGCTATGCTTTACAATGTGTCATGTGGCCTTGAATGCAAGGAATGCTAGCTTCCTTTTTAACAAAAACAAGTTTCTATTCCACAATAGAATACCCTACTAAAGCCTAAACAAATCCAAAAGTATCTGTGGTCCTTTGTCATGCAAAATCACTTCTTGTTTGTCATTTTATCCTCATCAATATCCACTCTTCTATTTCTTTTTCTTTATTTCTCTCTCATTATGCCTTTCTTTCCTGCCCGCTTCTCTTTATGTTTTTATTGTATTTAGATCAAAGTCTTAGTTTGGACCCAAAAAAGGAAGAGATATTTGATATTAAGTTTTTGTGTTTTTCTCTATAAACCCTAATGAAATTCAAAAGAAAAAAAAATACTATTCCCCCCCTTGCTTCCATTTTCCCATGACTTATAAATACCTGTGGAAAGCTTAGTTCTACATAAGCACATTCGTCAACCCAGTTATTCTTTTAAGGAACAAAATGATAATGGGAAGGCTTCCATCCATAAATACGATGGAAGCTTGAGTCACTGGGGCTTCTTGAGCTGAACTTCATTGATCACACATAATTGTTGCTGTATCGATGTCTCTTTATATAAGAAAGATTGCATCTCAAAGCTAATTTAGGCCTGGAGACAAATGCCTTAAAGTGTAGCTACTTTACTGAGGAAGGGGGTGACCGTGTTACCCCCTCACCCCCCTCCTCAAATCACTGTATCAATGCTCAGGGTTTCAGCTTTGCATCCTGAATTATGGCTTTTATTAAAGATTGGAAATGGAGGGCGTTTAAATCATGCTTTCCCCTGTATATGAGAAATATGTTCAGCCCAGATCTGCATATTTTAATGCCATATTTCTTCCTTTTCCCTCTCCCTGTGAGATAAATTCACTTATTCCACACACACATGCACGAAGCAAACATTTGGCTGGGAAAGAATCGCTCCTCTCTCAGTGTCCATCAGAAATACTCCACGAGCAAATTGGAATTATGGGGAAATCCTTAAATGGCCAATTTATTTGGAACGTTTAAGCACTTCTGAGTGAACGGCTCGAGGCCGAGCTATATCCATAATGATGTTGGACACTCATTTCGTTTTCGCATGCCCACCCGCTTCCCTTTGCCTATAAACCAGGGTGTGTGTGCTTAGGGCCAAATGAGACAATAGGCAAAAAACTAAGGGCTGTTCCTCTGCTTGCCAACCCCATCCCACCCCACCACCCCCACATTAGCCCCCTAGAATCCTAGACTTGTAGAGTTGGAAAGGGACCACAAGGGTCATCTAGGCCAGCCCCCTGCAATATGAACCCACGACCCTAAGATTAAGAGCCTCATGCTCTTAGCATGAGCTCTCCCAGCCTCCCCTTCCCACCCTAGACAGCTAAGCTCCCTTTTCACCTTCCTAACCCCATTTCTGAAGCTACTTCTCCCCTGCTTTGCACTCCTCCTTTCACCTTCACCTCATACCTCCCTCTCCTTTTGTGAAATCCCTACCTTGCACACAAACCGTATGGCAACTTCCTGCATCTTCCTTCCTCACCGTTATGAAGCCACCCTTCCTATTCTGCATACCCCTGCTTTCACCTTCACCCCCATACCCATGCCATCTACTCCCTCTTTTTTTGCAGAACCCTTTTGTATGGGCAATCTTCCCAGAATATATTTGTATTTTGAGGAGTTAGTGATCTAACATGTAGGTAGCTGTATTGGTCTGACATAGTTGAAACAAAATAAAAAAACATTCCTTCCAGTAGCACCTTAGAGACCAACTAAGTTTGTCATTGGTATGAGCTTTCATGTGGAAGTGTGCATGCACACGAAAGCTCATACCAATGACAAACTTAGTTGGTCTCTAAGGTGCTACTGGAAGAAATTTTTTTATTTTGTTTGATCTAACATAGTTATCCTTCCTGCCCCCTGTTCCTTCCTTTTCCCTATCTTTTGTTAAGCTCTTTGATGGCATGAGAACAACCTTTAATGTCCTAATCCAGGCATGTCCAACAGGTAGATCGTGATCTACTGGTAGATCACTGGATGTCTGTGGTAGATCATTGGCTCCCCCCAAAGAAGCTGAACAACTGTGGCTCCCCCAAAAGGGGGGTAGATCACTGCCACTTTTTAAACTCTGTGAGTATATCACAGTCTCTTGGGAGTTGGCCACCCCTGTCCTAATCCATGGGTAGGCAAACTAAGGTCTGGGGGCCAGATCTGGCCCAATTGCCTTCTAAATCCGGCCTGTAGACGGTCTGGGAATCAGTGTGTTTTTACATGAGTAGAATGTGTCCTTTTATTTAAAATGCAACTCTGGGTTATTTGTGGGGCATCAGAATTCGTTCTTTTTTCTTTTCCTTCAAAATATAGTCCGGGCCCCCACAAGGTCCATGAGACAGTGGACCCGCCCCCTGCTGAAAAAGTTTGCTGACCCCTGTAATCTGTTGGAAGAAAGCGATAGTGGTGAGTACCTTCTTTGATGTTCGACATTGTTTCAAGAAAATGAGGTGTTGGGAGAAGATGGCTAATGAATAATCTGCACGTAGCTAGTGAGCTACATGTAGTCAGTCGGGCATACCACACAGATTAGCTATCTATAAATTGGATGGCTGTGAGCAGAGTGAGAGGGAAAGCTCGTGCATGGAATGATGGCCGCGGGGCCATGCAACCTGAGACTACCTGAGGAGTCACTTCACTGCTTCTTGAGGGCTTTCAAGTTGCAGATTAAAGTGCTGGCTTGGTGTGTGTGTGTGTGTGTGTGTGTGTGTGTGTGTGTATCTTGCTGTTTGGAATAGAATCTTTAATCTTCTCACTCACTTGTGTTTTGTATTACTTCTGAATCTCATATTTAAAAAACCACCTTGCATTTGGCAAGACGCCTCTATGTCCTCCCATTTTTTTACCTTCTCCCCCTCTTTCCTCCCTCCTCTTCCTTCCATTTGCCATCTTTCCTTGCTCACCTCTGTGTCTCCAGCATAATTTCTGATTGCTTCATTTCCACAGGCTAAGCCTGCATAGCTCGGACTCAACCAGGTTGAGGGAGCTGGCATAGCTCCAAGTGAGCCAGGATGATGGAGCTATCCCAGTATAGCCATGACTGAGCCGTGGCTCAGCCAAACTCGCTCATCCCAGCGGATCTTGGCTTTCAATTGCGATGTAAGAGTAACTGAAATTGACATCTACTAGGACCAACCCTATTTTGTGGTTGTCCAAGACCCAAGTTTGCTACTTGAGAAATAGCAGTCGATAAGATAATCGCCCCGCTGCTTAACACAGTGGTGAAATCTGCCCTGATGTATTCAAGGTCAACCCATATTGGGGGAAACGGCAGTAGTCACAGGGTCAGCCCTACCATTAGGCAGGGTATAAACAAACAAACAAACAAATGTGAGTTGGCTGCTTCAGGCAGCCGAATTGGGGCATCGTGAACTGGAAGACAGTTCATTCTAGTTCCCCGATATTTCCCTAACTGTTCATTTCCACATTATGTTTTAGCTTTGATGTGACATAAAAACCCCTCAGCGCTGAGAATCAAAGGTGTGGCAAATTTTCGGCGGTATATCAGGATACAGTTATTTTCTGTTGTTTTTAATGGGAGGGCATCACAGGAGAACAAAGCATGCATTTGCAGAAAGGGTGAAGGACGGTTGTCCAATTACATTCATTGTTGTGTCATATCACACTCAATGCTGCGAATGAACTTCAGTGTGACATGCCAGTAAATTGGTCAAAAAAATCACGGTTCTGTAGCTCAACAGGTACTGCAGTGTGAAAGCAATGTTAGAAAACGGGACAGAATGCTAGCAGAATAACTGGTTCAACTAATACAATGTATCCCATTTCTGAATGCCCCCTAAGTGCTGCTTATAGGGCTGTTGCAGCAGAATTGCCAACAGGACTGGGAAGCTGGCTGGCCTTCACTTTGGAAATGGCTGACTAAGACACCAGCTCTATTTTTGATGCCTGACCTCTTTGCCATGACCTCATCTAGCCGACACAAAGAATTATGGGCTGGGTTTTGCATCTGCAGCTATTCTCAGGCATGATAATGGTCATTTTATCATTCAAGAAGCTGACTGAATCCTGGAATAATGGACAGAGGTGTTGGAAATCATGTCCACCGTTATTTTAAGTCACAGAAAAGTGCTCTGCTATACTACTTTAGCAGCCATGGCATCCCCCCAAGAGTCTTGGGAGCAATAGCCTTCTAAGTTGGTAAAGGTAAAGGACCCCTGACAATTAAGTCCAGTTGCGAATGACTGGGGTTGTGGTGCTCATCTCACTTTACTGGCCGAGGGAGCCGACGTTTGTCCACAGACAGTTTTTCCGGATCATGTGGCCAACATGACTAAGCCGCTTCTGGTGAAACCAGAGCAGCGCACGGAAACGTTGTTTACCTTCCCACCGGGGAGGTACCTATTTATCTACTTGCACTTTGACATGCTTTCGAACTGCTAGGTTGGTAGGAGCTGGGACCGAACAATGGGAGCTCACCCCGTTGCAGGGATTCGAACCCCGTTGCAGGGATTCGAACCGCCGACCTTCCGATCAGCAAGCCCAAGCTTTTAAGAAAAAGCTGTTAGAAAATCCTTATTCTGAAAGGAAGGTGCTACCACACTTAAGGCCCTTCTCGGTAGTGGTGCCCGCCCTGTGGAATGCCCTTCCATCGGAGGTCAGGGAGATGAACAACTACCTGACATTTAGAAAACACCTAAAGGCAGCTCTGTTTAGGGAAGTTTTTAATCTGTGATATTTTTATGTATTTTTGTATTTGCTGGAAGCCGCCCAGAGTGGCTGGGGAAACCCAGCCAGATGGGTGGGGTATAAATAAAATAATAATAATAATAATAATAATAATAATAATAATAATAATAATAATTTGCAGAATGGACCAGCTGGTAAGATGGCATCTGCAGGAAGCCTCTCCCAAATAGTGCAATAATCAGCTGGGTATACATGGGGTGAGATGTTCTTTCAAGTGTCCTGGTCTCATACTGTATTTTGTTTCAGGTCCGACTTATAGCTTATCTCATCAAGTCTGTTCAGTTTCTGCCCATTGTGTGGGTATTCTGCATACAACTCCCATGTTACCAGTTCTCATCATTTCAAATAAAAAAACTAAGAGTACCCAATCACAGTCAGCTGAAGGATGAAATATTGGGCATGCTTCCCTTGCTGATTTCAAGGAACTATTTGAGGGCATTTGTTGGGGGTGCATTGTATGGATAGCCCTCCTTTTTTTTAAGGAAAGAAAATTGAAACATAACACTGGACTCTTTTATTATCCCAGGTCTCAGTCTGTTGTGCGCATCTCCCGTGCTCTCATGCACTATAGACCCACTTGCCTTCTTCGCTATGTGCCCTCTGCCAGGTTAGCTCTGGCCAGCATATCCTCAAATCCGAAACATTGCCAGGAAGCCATAAAAAGAAATGCCGTGCGCTTTGGCAAATCCATGCCAAATTCGTTTCAGGTGATGAGCTTGCCAGAAGGTGGGGGAAGACGAGGGAGGCAATGTTCCTTGCAGTGTCTGGAACATTGCTGGGAAGTGAATACCGCTTTAGTAACATAGTCACCTGCCATGAGGGATGGGTGGGTCACTCAATTGCAGTTCTCTCAATTTGCTAGTCTTAAATTCATTGCTCTACATTTCTGCAGCAATTTGTGACTTTTTTAAAAAAAAAAATCCCTACAAAAGATCATTAGCATTTTAGTACAATTTTCTCCAAGTATACACATGTTTCTGTGTGGAAAAATCTCCTGAAAATCTTTATTTTATTATTTTAATATGCTTTTTTATTTATTTTCTTACATGGTAAGTCCAAATAAAATACAAAAGGAACAACAAATTACCAAATAAATATGTATAAATCCTTAAATTCCTAAAGAAGACTTGTATTATTTAATTCACAATTTCTTAATTTCTCCATATGACTTCCAATCTCCTCATTGAGGGTTCATCTTTCCCCCCCTTCTTATTATCACTGCTTCCATATTCCTTATCTCCATTTCTTTCTTTTATTTTATCTTATATCTTCTTTATCTAACTTACCGATTGCGGAGTTTAGTCAAAGCATGCCCATGTTTTCAGTTGTGGACAATGTTCAGTTAAATATTCTTTATAAATTCCCCATTCTTTATTATACTTTTGGAAAAACCCTGAAAATCTTTAGATCAGGGTCACCAGTGTGCCCACAGAGGCCTTCCCTAGCAACCACTGGGTCCCTTCCCCTGCTGAAATTAACTTTAAATGAATCATTATACTGTTACAAAAGCCAGATACCTGCCCCTCTCTCTGCCAAGCGGTGGCAAGAGCTCATGGGGTACCAGGCACAAACACAGGGTCTGTGTCTCTTTGGAGAATGGAAAACATGGCAGAGACTGTCATGCTTTAAGAAAGATGGCTTGTTCACCTATTTACACCTTCAGTCTGGATGGAGGGAGTCCAGATCTTACGGCACGGTCACTTCAAGAGGCAGCAGTGCAGGAATCCTTCTGCCTTCCTCTCCAAGATGGATCTCACCTCTTCTTCCTCCCAGCAACCCTTGCTTGAAGATCTCCCCTTTTCTGTCACTTCAAACACACAGTTACCCTGGCAACCTTTGTAACAATTGACTCCCCATTCCAAAGGATCCCTCCCTGATGGCCCATCAACACCTTTTCTCATGTTAATAGGTTTGCTCTTCACCCAGCCAGTCAGGCTGGTTTGCATAAGCCAGCCAGGAATCCCTTTGCAGCTTGCATTCTCCCTTCATATCACAAATAACCAAAATCCTACATAGCATTTATTAAGTTCTAGGGTTTTGGTGTGGGTCTGTAGTGTCTCCGACAGTTTCTCCTGTTTGCAAATGGGCCCATGGGTTCAAAGAGCATGGCCAGCCCCTGTTTTAGATGACCACCTTTGAAAATGTAAGTTGTGAAATGGCTCTGAGTCACTGAAGGGACCAAGAGGGGGTTTGTGCAGCCAATGAAACACAAAATGTGGCTTTTATCCAAGCCACTGGGATTGATTTTTCAATGAGAGCAAGGTCATAGCCGCTGCCAGCTGCAACGGAGCAGGATCAGGCCCACCCCAAATGGGAGAAGATAGACACACAGCATGCAATGCATACGGTGCCTAGAACCCCTTTCTGTGGCTATAACAGACAAATTCCTTTGAAGTGACCTTATTATCCAAAGACAGGCAGCTTCTAACAATGCATCTCCCTCCCTCTTTGGAGAACTCTGCATAGACCCTGCATTGCAGTGTCTGCGTTGGGAATTATCACCGCTGCAATTGTTTCTGGATTCTGCCCTGACCTCCTGACCCGGAGGTGGGATCATCGCCAGCTTGGTTTGCATGTTCTGACACAGATAGTTATGACTAACTGTGCCATAAAAAGAAACGGCAAAGGCTCCGGATGGAAGGTGCTCGGTTAACCGCTGGCTCCTTTCCAAAGGGGGTTGTTGCTCGGATAATACGTAGCATGGAAGGTTGTGTATATGCTGTGATTCTGTACGGAGCGCAAGAGCAGATTGTGGCACAGAAATCCACGTTATAGAATCCTAGAGGTTTTTTTTTAAAAAAAAAAAATACAAGCAAATTACTAGCCCTTATGATTGCAAGTGTTATGTCTGTTGAAAGTTCAGAAATCAGAGCGGCTACTAGATAAGATTTCCCATACTAGAGGCAGAGTTTCACTGGCCCGCTTAGATGCTTTCTCTTCCCCAGAAATGGAAAGACAAGTTTGGGAAAGAAAGGGCTGTGGGAATGGGGTGACACTGTTCTTGTCTCTCTTCTAGGCTGGTATCCTTTGGATATTTCAGGCCCTGCGAGATTAGAGCTGAAATTAGGATAGCTCTTCTCCTCAGTTAGTGGCAGAGGCAAGATTCGAACCTGGGTCTTACTGGTTCACTCCTCGCTCTCTAAGCCGCTACGTGACACGCCGCCAGTCTGCTCTGCGGTGATGATGGACTCCCAATTAGGTCCCTACGGAATTCTTCCAGCATTGTCAGCAGGTGATGAAACTGCAGCAATCCATCCCATGCAATTTCCTCCCCGGAGGAGTGTTCTTTATCCTCCCCAGTAAAAAGCGAGAAGTTGATCATTTTAAAAAATATTGTTCCTTCTAAACCTTTATGGCTCAAAGTGGACTCAGATCATTAGAAGTTACTTTGCCCGCCACTCCATCCATTGCAAGGGCAGAGTCCCATCATTCTCCATCCCGTTAAAGAGCCGATCCCATTTCCCCTCGGGCTGGAGGGTGATACTTAATCACTGCTTCGCTTATTAGGGGATTTAACAAGCTGTATTAAACTTCATCGGCCCGCGCTTGCTTGCAGATTCAAAATGATCACTCTCATCTCTCCCTTGTTACAAGACCTCATTTGTTTCCCTTTATTCTGCAAGGCAGTCACATGGCGGCATGATTTTACATGATAATATATGGCTGATGTCACCGAGAGGTAATTAGGTTTTAAAAGGCTTGATTGTGGAAGACACAGCCACCGTCCCAGCTTTATGACGGCCCTGGCTTTCCTTATGGCTGTTGGTTTTGCAAGTATTTCATAGAACTGTCAATAGAAATAACTGAGTTGACATTGGCTCAGACCATTAAATCAGCAGGAAATACCGCCTGCAATTCCTAGGGGGCCGGCAGTGGCTGGTAGGACATTGGCCACAGCTGGAATGAATTTGGGCAGGACAAAGGAGTCTTCTTAAATTCACACATTTTGAATCTGAATACCGTGTTTCTCCAAAAATAAGACACCGTCTTATATTTATTTTTCCTCAAAAAAACACACGATGGCTTATTTTCAGGAGATGTCTTATTTCCCCCCCCTCCTCCTCCTGCAGCGGCCAGCATTGCTGCTGCGCCTATCACTATGTCTTATTTTCGGGGTATGGCTTTTATTCCTTGAATGCTTAAAAATCCTGCTATGGTTTATTTTATGACTACGTCTTAAAATAGGAGAAACAGGGTACATCCATCGAAGCTGAAAAACCAGATTTCGACATTTGGCTTTGGCTTCAAGAGAAGAATGGACTTTGCACATTACTATGTGATTAAAGGACCTTCTGTGGGTACGAGAGGACCCTCAGTATAATGACCTCTGGTGGGCCCTCCATATCTTTGTCCCAAACGTGCTCTGGTGGCTTACCTAAATAGTGCAGTGGTTCACAAACATTTTCTCTGAGCCACACTTTGAGAATAAAAACTTGCTTGTGCCACACCAAATTGCCTATTGATAAGAAATAACAGGCAGAGACCATTTTAGGCAATTGGCACACGATCACGGACACGTGGGTCCTTTTGGACCCAGAAGAAGGAAGACCAGGGCAGGATGCACTTATACGTGCTCCGGGGCCAGAAATGGAACCCCTACACCAGGGGTCAGCAAGGTTTATCTTGCCTGGGCAGGATTGGTCCTGCAAAGATCCCTCCGTGGGCTGGATCGCGCACGTGCGTGAGCTTGTGCACCTGTGATTTTCGGCATCTGTGTCTGCGCAGATGCGATTTCCAGCACCGTGGAAGCTAGTCCCTGCACCGTGCTGTGCTGGTTTAGTGCAGCGTGCGAGTGGGCAGCTCGGTTCGGGGGGGGTTCATGGGCTGGTCAAGCTACCTCCGTGGGCTGTTTCTGGCCCATGAGCCTTAGGTTGCTGACCCCTGCCCTACACTCAATGGTTGCCACCGGAAAATTGGAAAATTGGAAAACAGAAAGAAACAGCTCCTAGCAGGACTTGATTTATAACATAGAACACAACTACTTTATAGCACGATCATGGGACATCTAGAAAGTATAAGGCCTAAGAACATGAATCATTCCCAAATTAGTAATTATAAATGAGCCTCTTATATATGTATATGTAGCTTAAGGATGTTTGCAAACTCAATGAGAGGTATGAGCTTGCTTCTGCCGGGTAATCTCACTTATATTAGGTCTAATTTGAGACAGGCAAACTCTCATCTCCTCACCAACACAAATCAACCTTTCTCTTTTCTGATTCTTCATGTTTGTCCGAGTTGAAAATCTCGGTTCACAACAATGTGTCATGGAGACCTGTAGAATAATAGCCAATGCTCTTGAAGAGAGGCGTGGATACTCTCTCTCTCTCTCTCTCTCTCTGTGTGTGTGTGTGTATAAAATTAAATTTTCTAATCTACATTTCGAAATATTCATTTAGACACTTTTAAACCAGTGACATCCCTTCTCTTTCTGTGGTTCATTTTGCACACCAAACATCCCTGCATATTTTACATGAACTAAGCCATTCAGTAAACCTTTTGTCACATCCATCGAAACTTATTTATGCTGTTTTTATCTTATCTTAATGCTACCGGTGGTTTTAAATGAACACAATTTTCACCCATATATTCAGGAAACATTTTCCAGTCTTCTTTAAATGTATATTCTTCTTGTTCTCGTATTCTATATGTAAAATCTGCAAGATGCTGTTTCTGGTTGTCTATCAAAAAATATTTTTTGATACTGTACTGCACTACACTACACTACACTACACTACACTACACTACACTACAGACATGTTTAAATGTTTCTTTGATTGTCCTTGAAACTTCCCACAACACTTGGCATCCTCTCCTGCCACCTCAGTGTGGCATGCCACACCCTTTGAGAACCACTATAATAGTGAGCAGCAGCAGGGGGCACTGCCATGATCACCAAGGTGGCTTAGAGCTGCCACTGTTACTGCCCAAATGCGACACTAGGTCCAGGCATTGTAGGAAACTTAATTGAAAACTCCAAGCTACCTCATTACTCACTGAAGTCCTGATAAAAATGGGTCTGGGGTAGGTGTCCGACATAGGCTTTGCAGGGGCAGTGAGTCCTCCGAGCAGCTGTATCAAGGATGCCTGTTGCTGAGGCCAGCCCTGATCTCTGGGTTTAGAGATTGTTGTGCTGCAGGTTTGGACCATAAGACGTCATGTCCTCTTTCAATTCCCTTGGTGGGTGGGTGGGAATAAGTCATCTGAAAGGGTCCCAACTCTGGAATCTGAACAGAAGACGTAATGACCATAAAATCACTGCCCACCTTCTAGCAAGAGAGGCTGCAACTGCAGCTACTGTACATGCCCAGAAGCTTTGGTGATTCATATAGAAGAGGTGCAGGTCTACATGCAGTTGTTGGAAGTGAAATTACCTCCTTAGAGCCATCCACCACTGCGTCAATCTCTTGCTCATTTGAGTGGACCTCTTCCTGCATCATGGGTCAAACGAGCCTCTGTACAATACAGTGGCAGCTTGACAAACCAAGCGAGCTGATCAGACGGGTTTCAGGTGCGCTCATTATTTATGGAAAGCAAAGTTTTCCTGCACTCCTTCCTCTAATGAAGGGGGTGTCTGACGGCCTTGTAATTTGTAGTGATATGAGGGACTCCCTTGGGTTCCATTATTCTATGAAGACGTGCGCTGGCATTCTTACCCTAAGTGCTGCATCTGTCTTTTATCTGCGGAGAGACCCCAGAGAATCTTTTCCAGGGCTCTTAATTAAAAAACACTAAAGAAGTGGGAAAGAAGAGGTGTAGTTGTCAGGAGCGCGTGCAGAAGCCAGGCCCTGTGACCAGTAGGGCTTTGCAGGACTGGGGCTTTCCTAAATTTGTTCTGAAGAGGCATGGCATGGCCGCACAGGTGAGGCCGATTGGTAATGCACAGCACCTGGTGGCAAGAGCCAGGAAGGGATATAAGGTCAGCATATCCCTTTGGCTCTTTGCCACAGCAACACGCTTCCTGCCTTGCTGCGTTTGGCTTCTTGACTCCTCGTTCCTGACCCTCGGACCCTTGACTTGTTGACTCCCAGCTCTCTGACCCTCGGACCCTTGGCTTCCAGTGTGGTGCAATAGTTAAGAGCAGTAGACTCGTAATCTGGGGAACCGGGTTCGCGTCTCCGCTCCTCCACATGCAGCTGCTGGATGACGTTGGGCTAGTCACATTCACCTCACAGAGTGTTTGTTGTGGGGGAGGAAGGGAAAGGAGAATGTTAGCCGCTTTGAGACTCCCCGTTTTTCACTAGAAACAGAAAATCTACTAACCAGAACCAGGTGCAAAAAGTACTATCTGATGCTTTTGCTCTACATGCACAGCAGCTCTCTTACTAGTACAAGGGAACTTTGCCTTTCTTTCGTCTCCCCTTCACCCTCAAAATCTTCTCAGTTTTATTGCAGGCTTAAAGAAGAGAGTGCCTCTCAGCATATTCTGAGCTAAGGGGTTTGTTTTCAGGACCAGAACTGAATGGAGAGCATGGCTCTCTCACAGAAAAGTCCACCCCTGAACAAAAGCAGGATGGATCAGGCCAGAGGCCCATCTAGTCCAGCATCCTGTTCCCATTGCTCTGTCCCAGCTCCTGCCCACCTAGCAGTTCAAAAGCATGCCAGTGCAAGTAGATAAATAGGTACTGCTGCAGCAGGAAGGTGAATGGCGTTTCTGTGCGCTCTGGTTTCCATCACGGTGTTCCATTGCACCAGAAGCGGTTTAGTCCTGCTGGCCACATGACCCAGAATAATAATAATAAGTCTGAAACATGCACACCCCTAATATCAAGGAGGCTTCTAAGCTTGTTCAACCCAATGCAATCCATTTATACCTTCCTGCTTGGAGTGATAAAGTTGGGAACAGAGCCACTGAGGCCAGCGAGCACAAGGACATGAGCAGAAAAGCCCCTTCAACCTCACAGCACAAGTTGTTTAGCCACCGTTAGCACCCTGTGGGGTGCACCTGCCATTCCCAGGCCTTGTCGCCATATAAAAGGTAACGGTACCACTGGCCGTTAGGTCCAGTCGCAGATGACTCTGGGGTTCAGGCCCGGCTCTAGGTATAGTCCTGGTGGCATGGGGCGCCAGGGCGCCAGGCTGGCAGGGGGGGTGCTGCGCGGCGAGGGCGGGGGTGCCAGAGCGATCTCTGCGCCTCAGCACCAGGGCGCCTGACCCGCTTGAGATGGCCCTGCTGGGGTTGTGGCGCTCATCTTGCTCTATAGGCCGAGGGAGCTGGCGTTTGTCCGCAGACAGCTTCCAGGTCATGTGGCCAGCATAACTAAGCCACTTCTGGCAAACCAGAGCAGCACACAGAAACACCGTTTACCTTCCTGTCACAGCAGTACCTATTTATCTACCTGCACTGGCATGCTTTCAAACTGCTAGGTGGGCAGTAGCTGGGACCGAACAACGAGAGCTCACCCCGTTGCGGGGATTCGAATCACTTACCTTCTGATTGGCAAGCCCTAGGCTCAGTGGTTTAGACCACAGTGCTACCCACAGCCGCCATATAAAGATTCCCATTTCCAGTTTTGACTCTAGTAACCCTTTAAAATAATGGTGCGTTGATACCGAATTACAAAGCAATTCCCTTAGTTGTACACACAGCTTAAGCATTATTAACACTGAGCAGGCCAGCCATGATTTATGTTATCACTGTGATTTTGCATCTAATTTGCTGCCTTCTTGAGATCACTTTGCGGCAGTTCTTAAGGTGCTGTGGAAATTACCATGTGAATCGCATTCCCTAAATCAATGTGGCTCCTCCGCCCCTTTCTTGCTTGGCAATAAAGCTTTCTAACACTTTCCAGTGGGTGGGTCTGCATTAATACTTTATTGCAACTCAAAGCTCGCATTCTCACTTTCAACACCCTACAGGAGCACAGTAGAAATTGGGGTGGCACTTATCATCACACCTAGTTAGTGTCTAGAGTTTGTATCTGCTGTGCCTTTTCTCCTCTCTGAATACCAAAATCCAAAAATCGTTTGAAAACCAGAACACTCGCTTCCGGGTTTCGATTGTTCAGGGGCCAATTTGTTCAGGAGCCAAGGAGTTCAGCTTCCGAGGTACGACTGTAGTGTTTAGTTTCAGGTAGGAGTCTCAACCAGTTGGGATTCTAGGCCCAAAATCGCTAAGCACAGAGCTAAGTCAAGCAAGTCCAATTTCAGGTTCTGATTAAGCAAAGCAAGGCTCCAGACCAAATAAGGCAAAGCCCAAGCAAAGTAGAGGTCAGGTTCTGATAAGGCAAATTCCAGACACAGTAGGTAGCACCCTGGATAGCTTCACATAACATTCACCTTTAGAGAATCAAACCCAGGTTGAGCATCAAAGAGAGCTACGGTTGCATCTGAGTGACTAGTTCCACCTTCAGTGTGAAAGGACTTCTCAGTTAAAGAGACCAATATGTCCTGCTCAGCTGCAAGGAACAAGTTCAGCCTGGACTCCCAGGAACACAGAGCCTTGAAGCTGCTCTAGCAAGGAAGGTGCTGCCACTGAGCTTTTTTAAAGCAGTAACACCAGGTATAGCCTAATTACTAGCACCACATGTACCAGTACTATAAGATGTTGCTCTACTGAAAGGGACCCAGTCTAGTTGTGTCCTATTGGTCTTCCTGGGTCTTCTACTGTGGAGTCCTCTGAGTCAGAAGATGGCAGTGCCACATCCTCTCAAAGCAGTGCTTCTGAGGCTGGCCCTGCATGTTCCTCTTCGTTGGGTTCAGAGTACTCTTCTCCATCACCAGATGATGAGGAATCTTGCTCCCTGACACTAGCATACTTCAGTAGTCACTGACCCTGACACATAGGGGAGACCATGATTCTGTTGGGGTTTCTAGGTTGAAGCACTGAGTCCAAGGCACCCATGTAACCTGCTCGGGTGCTGGCAAGAGGGGATCCTCTTTTGCTTGAGCTTCCAGGGCAATGGGAACTTCTGGAGCTGGTTCTGAAGGAAGCTGGTCCCTTTCCCACTTCTCTGGTTGCCCAGTCTCACCTTCTGAAGATGTGGAAGGGGTGGTCAGACCCTGGACTTATGACATGTGGAAATCATAGGAAGAGACCTCCTATCAGGCTAAACTATTTGTCCATATAGCACAGCATTGGCTATTTTCATTAGCAGCAGTTCCCCCAGGGTCTCAGGCAAAGATCTTTCCCATAATCCGCCCCCTCATTTTATTTTATTTTTAAATAGAGAGGCCAGGAATTGAACCTGGGACTTCCTGCATGCAAAGACGAATCTCCAGTTTCTCCCGTCCATGCCTGGGCACTGAGCCTACATGAAGAAGTAATGGACCTGACATCCACAGAGACAATTTAAATGACTTATCCTGGTTTCACCCTCATATTAGGTACCTGCCTAACCACAATCTTCTTACCCATCCCCTCATGTTCTAACATTCCTCTTGGCATGGCAATTTCAATTCCTCATTCTTCCTTTAACATCCATGTCCCCATTCTGTTATTCTTAACACAGTTCTTGATTGGGCTTGCTGATCAGAAAGTCGGCAGTTCGAATCCCCGCAACAGGGTGAGCCCCTGTTGTTTTGCCCCAGCTCCTGCCAACCTAGCAGCTCAAAAGCATGCCAGTGCAAATAGATAAATAGGTACTGCTGTGGCGAGAAGATAAATGGCATTTCCGTGAGCTCTGGTTTCCCTCATGGTCTTCTGTTGTGTCAGAAGCGGTTTAGTCCTGCTGGCCACATGACCCAGAAAGCTGCCTGTGGACAAACGCCAGCTCCCTCGGCCTGAAGCAAGATGAGCGCCGCAACCCAATAGTCACATTTGACTGGACAAACCTAGACAGCATCTTAAAAAGCAGAGACATCACCTTGCCGACAAAGGTCTGTATAGTTAAAGCTATGGTTTTCCCAGTAGTGATGTATGGAAGTGAGAGCTGGACCATAAAGAAGGTTGATCGCCGAAGAAGTGATGCTTTTGAATTATGGTGCTGGAGGAGACTCATTGTGCTGGAGGAGTCCCATGGACTGCAAGAGGATCAAACTTCTCCAGTGTTCTCGAAGCTACCAACATGAGTTTGACCAATACTAGCTTTGGGGGGTATTTTTCCATTCCTGCCCTGTAATGGTGCTGTTGCAGCTACTCTTGAGTAAAGATGCCTGAGTCCGCTCTGTCCTTAAGAGTTTTATTGTGCATAGTATTTACAGTGCAGAGATAGCAGAAAACATGACCTCTCAGTCACTCGCAGAATCCAGGAGTGGATGTTTCCTGTTACGTGCCCAACATAAGAGTTTGGGCACCCCGAAACGCCTCCTCCCGACCTTACGTTTGGTGGCGTGCCTTAATTCGGGCGCCGGAAGGGGCTGCCTGTTTCCCTCCACCTGTTGATCAGGGCGTTGCAATGGCTCTCTATCATAGCCGAGCCCAGACTCCTCCAACCCACTAACTTCCTCATTCCCCCCACCTGACCCGCTGCTGCTGTTCTCACTGGGCGAAGTGCTGGTCAACAGGAGAGGCGGAGGCTCCCTGTACGGAGGTCCCCTGACATGCTCCCACACCCAATTCTTGGGGTTCCTGGTTTCACGTCTTCCTTCTCATTTGGCTAGGACCGCATCCAGCATCCAGCAATGAGCAGTGTTCATACCCATACTTGTCTGCATGGTGAAATCTCATTCTTCTAAGCATCAACAGAAAGTCATTTCAGAGTCAGGGCATCAGGATATCAATATAACGTTATGCAGTAATGAGAAGGGGTCTCTCCCTCTCGCAAAGGACAGCAGGACATTGCCTGCAATGTCACCCGAGGGCAGCTTTTTGTGGCAGAAACTCAGTGTGCATCGTTTGCGGCACGATGCTTAAGTGTGGCAGATTCCTCGCAGCACGTGCAAGCCCTAATCCTTGCGCAAGTTAATGCCCCCTTATTTATTTATTTTGCTTCAAAACGAGCCTCATTTTAATTTCACAAGGAAGCTGCCCATAAAAAGGGGATCATTTCATTATTACCCCATGATGCTTCCTCATAACTGGCGCGTCCGTGTAAATAAAACGAGGCAACCACAGCAGCTGCTGGTACCTACCGGCAGACCTAACGATGTTTCCTTAAAAAATAAAATAAAGCATTTGGAATTGTTAGTGGTGAAATTGCACAAACAGAGACAGGGAAAGTGTGAGCGTTCTTTAAGAAGGGTGAGCACATGGTCCAATCAATCCTGTTCTTTAAGCCAACTAGTTATTGTCTGCATCGCTCATAAAACACATCTCTCCGGAACCCCCTTCCTGATGGAATAAGCCATCAATCTTCCCGCATTACTATTCATTTTCCATGAGCGTAGAGAGCAAATGTCATCCAGAGCTTTACCGTTCGCTCAAACTGTATTAAAATACATAGTCTGATGTTATATCTTTTGGAGCCTCTCTGTTCATAAATTGTTGCCACTGATTGGGACATAAAACATATTTTATAACGCCATAAAGCCCCCAGAAGATACAAGATCACTCAGGTTTGCCTTTATGGCTCAATGTGTAAGGACTTCTTGAAGCAAAAGCCTTGTGTATTTCATGCCTGTAGCGAGAGGAGGAGGAGGAGGAGGAGGTTCATGGAAGAAGGCATCAGGCATTTCAATAAAACATTACGGCCATATTCCTTGATGACTGAAGCGTCATTGCCATCCTGGATTCTGAACCCTTAAATTGTCAGCTCTAAACTGATGAATTTTCCTTATAAATCAGACTGGTTTAGGGGCTGGGTGATCATATCCATTGGCCAAAATGCAGCTATAAATGTTCTCTTCAGGGGTTATACAACGTCAGGTTTGGAATGATATATTTTTTGTGCTGAGGACTTCAGCAGCGACCTTTCAGGGTATACACACTATTAAAACTCTTAATATTTTTTCCCAAAAAACATACATCTAGTGGATGGGTGAATCATAGAGCTGTGGAGTTGGAATGGACCCTGAGGATCATTTAGACCAACCCCCTGCAATGCAGGAATATGCAGCTGTCCCGTATGGGGATTGAACCTGCAACCAGTCCTAGGCATTTATCAGCATCACGCTCTAACCAACGGAGCTATCCTGTTCCAGTTCTGCTTCAAGTATACATTCCATTCCTCACAAGGAACACCCATTAAGCTGCCCTATACTACAGACCCATCACTCCATACAGCCCAGTATTGTCTGCACAGCAAATCCCCAGGGTTTCAGGATATGGATATTCCTGGCCCTACCTAGAGATGCCAAAGATTGTATCAGGGACCTTCTGCAGATATTCTGCCACTGAGCTTCCCCAGAGATGATCTTCTTTACTGTAATAGGTGCAAAATGCTAAATCAGTGGTAGGGAACTTGTGTGTCTCCAGATATTGCTGGTCTATAACTCCTATCCCGCCTTACTATTGGCCATGCTACCTGGGGCTGATGGGAGATAGTCCAGCAACATCTGGAGGGACACAGGTCCCCCAACCAGGAGCTAAATCAATGCCACATAAGCAGATAGTTAAGTTCTTAAGACCACAGTTCATAGAATCATAGCATGGTCAAGTTGGAAGGGACACCAAGGGTCATCTAGCAATGCAGGAATCTCAGCTAGATCCTACATGACCGGTGGCCATCCAAGCTCTGCTTAAAATCCTCAAGTGAAGGAGGCTAAAGTTCTCAACGGCTACTACCCATGTTCCACCTCCACTCTTGGATGCAGTATGCTCTGAATATCAGCCACTGGGAACCACCAGTGGGGAGAGGGCTGTTGCACTCAGGTTCTGTTTGTGGACTTCTCGTAAGTGGGTCACTGCATGTCAGGCTGCTGCCAGAGACGCATGGATGGTTGCCCAGGAATGTACAAAGACATGGAAATGTTTATTACCGCCCTCTTTTTACTCGGTCTTTACGATAGAGGCTATACAACCCAGCCTCTTGGATAATGGCATTGTCCCGAGTGAATCTCCCACTTCCTCATTTGTCATTCTCATCATCTCTTCTACAGGTGCTGCTATCTGCCCTCTGTCTTTGAGCTCTTTGCTCTCCTACTTTCAAGGCTCGCTGGGTTCTGGAAGGGGGGTCTGGAATGCTTTCTAAAGACACTGGAACCATCAGCTGTCACCCCCTTGGTGCTTCCTCCTCCTCTCCCATTATTTCCCAACTTTCGCCCTCATCTGCCTCTGAGCTGTGACCTCCCTCAAACCCCTGTTGTAAATCCAGGGGCATAGTGAGGTGCCGCGACACCCAGGGCGGCAAATTGCCATGCACCCGGGTGGGCGCGGTGTCGCTACATAACGACGCATGCATCGTTACGTGGCGGGGTATCGCCTCTCCCCCCCCTCCGCACCTCCAAAGTCGCGCGCCTTGCTCCAGCTACAAACTCCAGGTAAAAAGCCTGTAGCTGGAGCAAGGTGCGCAGCTTTGGGGGCACAGGGGGGCGGTGATACCCCGCTACGTAACATGCATGCGCTGAGCGGGCTTTTTTCCTGGAGTTTATAGCTGGAGTGAGGCGCGCGGCTTTGGAGGCACGAATCGCGGGGTGGGGGCGCGGCCCCGAGTGACACCCCCTCCAGGGCAGTTCCCGGGGCGCTTGCTCCGCCCCTGTCTAAATCCAAACTGTTTTCCTATTCCTGGAAGGGTCAAGCTGGGGAGGCCGTCTCCACCATTCCTCCTCTACCTGGTTCCTGATACTGTGAGACGTTGGACTAGATGGGCCTTCTAGGGTCTTCTTGTGGGATCTTCATATGTTGATGGGACTTATCTTCCAGCAAGATCCAAAGGACCACAGACTCCCCATCCCCACCTCAGAAGCAGTCCCCTGAGTCTGTACACAAGTGCAGAGTTAGTTGCCTCAAGTTTGCTCTGCACCCGAGTCCTCTCCCTCCCAGCTCTGCTCAGGGATACTTACTAGACACTGCCTGAGAGCTGTCAAAATGGTGGTGGACAAAGGTGGGTCTGGTGGGTGACTTCTCGGCATCTCCAGAGAGCATATGCTCCTGGCCAAATGACCCACTTGTCCAAGGCTGGGCCGGATCAACATATATGTTGTGCTTGCCACCCGAAGTTTAAGGATCCAGCTGATTACCATACTGAATCTCCTTGGCCTTTGCTATGCTAGCACTGGCTGACTGTAATGACTTCAATTTGCATTCCAAGGAGGGACTGCAAAGGCTTTTTAGCCGACATTCCACTTTCATTTAGCTTTAACGATTAGACACTTAGAATAATAGGTAACTGGAAGCAAGCAACTTGTGCTTTATTTAGCATGGCCATTCAAAAAAAAAAATCCAAAAAGACTTTTTTTCTTTTCTTTTGTTAATCCTTTTCCCCCAACAGCCTCAATTTTAAGCAGGGAAATGCAGGAAAGTATGTGCAAGGCTTTAAGACCGAATGAAACCTTGGTGCTTCATAAATTCTTAACAGGAGGTCCACTTCACCTGCCAGAGCTACCCTCATGGGCGTACCCAGGATCAAAACTAGGGGGGGGCAAGGGGAGGGGCCAAGGCACGGAAGGGGAGGGGCCACAAAGTGGGCGGGAACAGCGAACTCGCGCTCCGCCGGGCTGTGCCCCTCCCTAGAAGCAGGGCTGGTGGGCGGAGGCGGAGCCCAGCCCAGCGGAGCGCGAGTTCAGCGTTCCCGCCCGCCGCGCCGCGCTCCCTGGTTCCCCGCCGCGCTTGGCCTTGCCTGAGGGCGCGCCGGGGAGCTGGAGGGAGGGTGCGGCGCGGTGCGGCGGGAATGGCGAACTCGCGCTCCGCCGGGCTGTGCTCCGCCTCTGCCCACCAGCCCTGCTTCTAGAGTAGGGCAGCTGCCCTAACTTGCCGAATGGTGGGTACGCCCTTGGCTACCCTGCCTCAGAATTGGATCCCTCTGGTTCTGTGTTCCCAGATTTTCTTCCCCAAGTTCCCTTACACATCCATAAATATTTCCCTTTCTGAAACAAAACTTCCTTGCAGGCTTGTAATAAATCCACCTAAAGATGTTTTATGGACCAAAATGTAAAGCAGACAACAGATCTGGAGCCCAGCAGACCCTACTGTTTCCCTGAATGACTGGTGGAAGAGGCTGTTCTTCAAACAAAGAAGTTCTGCAGGGAAGGGACTATGCTTACAGGAAAGAGAACATCTTTGAGAGTTATAGAAGGCATTGTGACTTCTCTGTCCAAAGGTTGCGCAGGGTGTGCCACTGTGTGCACACCCTATAGGTGTATGCACCTTAGAAGCTGAGATACAAGTCTCTCACCGAGAAATCCGGGATCAGCAGCCGTGCGACACCGGATGTTGCGTAGACGCAACTTCCGGTGTCGCTTTGCCCATCTATGGGCACCGAATGGAAGTCACGTCTACACATTTCCGGAAGTGCATAGATGCAACTTCTAGTGTTGGCACCGGCCATTTTCGGTGCCTATAGATGGGCAAAGTGACACCGGAAGTTGCGTCTACGCACTTCCGGACATACGTAGACGCGGTTTCCGGTGCCGGCACCAGCGCCGGCCATTTTCTGGTGCCCATAGATGGGCAAAGCGGCACCAGAAAAATGGCCGCCGACAGGAACCAAAATAAGGGAAATTAACGGGAAAGGAGCTGGAACGGGAGACCTCCGGGAAATGGTAAGGAAAAACGGGGGTTTCCCGGGAAATACGGGGTACTTGGAAGCTATGCAATCTAGTGCACAGTTATACTATGGAACTCACTCCCACAAGATGCAGCGGTGGCCACCAATTTGCATGGCTTTCAAAGAGAGTTAGACAAATTCATGGAGAATAAAGCTATCAATGGTTACTAGCTATGGTGGCCATGCTCTGCCTCTGTGATCGGAGCCAGTGATGCTTCTGAACACTGCATGTGGATAGCCACCTGTTATGGATGCTTTAGTTGAGATTCTTGACCCTCATGGGCCCTTCCAATCCTACAATTCTGTGATTCTATTATTCTTGCAGGTTTCCCCACAGACATCTGTTTGGCCACTGTGAGAACAAGATGCTGGACTAGATGGGCCATTGGCCTGATCCAGCAGAGTTCTTCTTACAGTCTTAGAATCGCGAAGTCCTGCATTGGTTTATACATACATGCATCCGTCATCACCATTTCAAACCCCATGAGCATATATGGGAAATTAAGGTTTTTTGTTCTGCCGTTCATCAGTGTACACTTCTTTACATTGAATTGCACCAACTTTTTCCATTTATATCACAGCTTCCTTCCACTGTGAGTCCCGTGGCAGCCAGCATGTGGTTCTCAGATGGTCACCCATCCAGTCACTAGTCAAATCCAGGTCTGCATAGTTGCACCAAGGTCATGGCTTTGTGAACCTTCAGGGACACCTGGTTGGCCACTGTGAGAACGGAATGCTGGTCTTGCTGGTCTTTTGGTCTCATCCAGCAAAGCTCTTCATATGATCATCCCAGCAAAACTTTTCCAGAAGTAAATCTCACTACAATGAGTCTTAAGCTCCTGATAAGCAGGTTCAGAACTGCAGCCATTAACTGGATAACAGTGCCCTGATGCTTGAAGCACAAGCAAAGTTTGGTTTCTCGTGACTGTCCTTTTGGCACGCATGGTAGTTGATAGTTTCCTATTGGGGGAAAGTGGCCCAGTATTACGTCTAGCATTGAATGGGCCTCATCAAAAGCAGGTATAGTTTATATTGCAGGTGGGTGGCTGCTGACATGCAATGATCCACCCTATCAGGGATGCTGTGGAAGGTCAGTATCCTGCTTCACTGCTGTTGTTAACTTTGATGTTAGAAAGATGTTGTTCTCTCTCTCTCTCTCTCTCTCTCTCTCTCTCTCTCTCTCTCTCTCTCTCTCTCTCTCTCTCCCTCTCTTTAAGAGAAAGTGGGGAAATATACTATTTTTCTATCTGGTTCTGTGCATAGCTGTCAAGTTTTCCCTTTTCTCATGAGGAAGCCTACTCAGCATAAGGGAATTTCCCTTTTAAAAAGGGAGAACTTGACAGCTATGGTTCTGTATCAACCTAATCATCAGTAATAACCTTCTCCAGCTTGTGGAGGGGATGTCATAAATTTGATGTACCCAACTTTGATGTTTTTTTAAAAAAATCTCAACAATAGAGTAAAACAGAAACATGTTTTTAAGTCAGTGATAAAAAGCTGGAGGAAAAATCTGCATTCATTCATTCAAACTTCTCACTGATCTTTTTAAAGCTTTACATTTGTACATACAAATTAATATGTGCCTATTTTGTCTCTCCTCCCCCCCACTCATGAACTGTCTCACACACTGAAGCTTCCAGCATATTCCAACAGCTTCCTCTCTTCCTTAAACTATAAACTACGGTATATATTTTTCCAAGAAACATTTGGGATCCAGTCAAGCCCCTCTATGCCACACATGCTCTCCATCACCTGGCAGTCTGTGGACCCCTGCTAGGTGTAGTGCCCACCAACTAATCCTGCCAGCCTCTGGTGGTCATTTGCCTGACTTCTATACCACTTACATTTGTATTTAAGTTCCGGAATATGTAACAGTCTCCATAAACACACAGGAAGTGCACTGAATATGAGTCTTTGTGGGAATATCCCAGAGTTCTTAGCTCTAGTACCAATGAACTGAATTCTCCACGGCTGAAACAGATCTCTATGAAAGGGAAGAACAGGACTCCCTCCCAGTGGTGTAACTAGGATAGAACAATATACACACTTCACATCGGTGCAAAATACTTTTAACACAATGCACATGCCACATTCTTTTCCATTCGGAACAATTAGATGTTTTCGCAAAGCAACAGATGAAATGCTAGATACTGGCTCTTCCCGGCCTGCCATCCTTACTAAGGTACTGAGCAAAATTAAGCCTAGTTCTGACATAGGCAGTTGATGCAGTCTGCCTGGACTATACCACTTCAGACAGCCGGTAGGGGCATACATTCATGGATTCGCTTCTATACAGAAAATGATCACTGACATCTCCAGGTAGGAAATGGGAATGTCCCCTGCCTGAAACGGCTGGACTGTCACTGCCAGAATGCAGACAATATTGAGCTAGATGGACAAGGAAGCTTCTTCTGTTCCTAGCCATCCTAACTGAGGATGCTGTTTTTCAACTGCTTCTTTTTTATTGTAATTTCTTCCTCTGTTTTATTTGTCATCAGTTTTTGTGATTCTTGCCTTTTCGTTGATCTAAGCTGCTCTTGCGGGCTCTATGAGCAGCAGAGGGGAGGGGCAGAGGAAGATGCTTTTCAATAGTTCAGTAATGCCTACCCAGGCTGGCAGCAGCTGTCTAGGACAGGCACCCCCAAACTTGGCCCTCCAGATGTTTTGGGACTACAATTCCCACCATCCCTGACCACTGGTCCTGTTAGCTAGGGATGATGGGAGTTGTGGTCCCCAAACATCTGGAGGGCCAAGTTTGGGGATGCCTGGTCTAGGATTTCAGACAGGATCTTTCCCAGCCCTATATAGGGCTGCCAAGGAGTAAACCAGGGACCAACTGCATGCAAATTATTAGATACTCCACCAGTGACCTCCAGCCATTCCTCCTAGATAGGAGGAGGAGGAGGAGTACAGTATACCGGTAGTACTCTGACTAGCACTAGCTTTCCAAGGATTCAGAAGCAGGTAAGTTGAGATCCCTCTTTTAAGTAACGGGGTGAGGGGAGGTTCAACCTGGGACCTCATGCATGATGCCACTAAGCCAGAACCCCTTCCCAACCAACTACTTCTTTTTCAATTGCACACATGCTAATTCTAACTGCATGCATGTGCCTTTGGGCCTTTGAAGCAGCCAGCTCCTTCCTTTTCCAAGAGCTTCCAGCCTTTGGTGCCCGCAGTGTCTTCGATTAGCCTGAAGATGGCACTCAAGAATGTCCATGAGTGAGAGGCAAGGACGCTCACATTTTTGTGTTCCCCCCCACACCAGCATCGAGCCTTCCGGGTACCCATAAACCAAAAGTTCATATTGCTCATAAAAAATGCATGTTGCCGTACATTACGCTACCCGATTAGGGCTTGCTGGAGAGAAAGCAGCAGAGGCCACTGTGGGTCTTGCAGACAGCGAAACGAAGGGAGCAAGGAAGTGTGGTGCGGGCAGGATTCTGTCTGGGTCCTGATGGAGCCCTAAACCACTGGGGGGGGGGTTGGGGTTTCTGAAAGCACTGCATGGCCTGGCAGGAGGTAAAGCAATATTCTTTCCCCACCTCTACTTTTCTACCCAAAATTGTCTCATTTTCTGTTTTTTTAAAAATTTATTATTATTATTATTATTATTATTATTTTAAAAGGTTACTTGTTTCCCCTGATCATAGCTGTCTTCCCTTTTTTAAGGGAAATTCCCTTATGCTGAATAGGCTTCCTCGCGAGAAAAGGGAAAACTTGACAGCTATGCCCCTGATGATGATTACTTCTGCTTTCCAAGTTCCTCCAAGAGTATATTTTTTGGAAAACTGATTTCTGGGAGTGGATCATAGGCCAAGGTGAGTGAAACCCTTATGCCGGATTTTAGGGAAGGCCATAGCTGAGTAGTAGAGTATCTGTTTTTCATGGAGACAGTCCTGGGTTCAATTCCTAGCATTTCCAGGTAGGGCTGGGAGAGACTCCCTGTCCGAAATCCCAGAGAATTGCTGCCAATCAGTGCGGACAATACCATGCTAGATGGATCAATGGCCGGGCTGAATCAGGCCAATGGCCCACCTAATCCAGCATCCTGTTATCACAATGGCTGACCAGATGTGTGTGAAGTCTGCAAGTGCCCTCTCTCCACCTGTGATTCCCAGCAACTGGTGTTTGGAGGCATAAGGCCCCTGACTCTAATGCAGGGGTAGGCAACCTAAGGCCCGTGGGCCGGATCCAGCCCAATCGCCTTCTCAATCCAGCCCGTGGACGGTCCGGGAATCAGCGTGTTTTTACATGAGTATAATGTGTGCTTTTATTTAAAATGCATCTGTGGGTTATTTGTGGGGCATAGGAATTCGTTCATCTTTTTTTTCAAAATATAGTCCGGCCCACCACATGGTCTGAGGGACCGTGGACCGGCCCACGGCTGAAAAAGCTTGCTAACCCCTGCTCTCATGCATCACCTAAAAAGAGGCCACAGATTTGCATATAGTAAAAGTGTGTACAGTGCTTTTTTCTCAACAACAACAAAAAAATGTGCTGATACTCATCACGATCCTCTTTCCTTCACCCTTTTCTATCTCTCTCACACACTGTCTCCTGCTCCCCCCCCCAATTAATTAAAGCCCCCCCCCTTGTGCACACCAAAAGAACCACAACCCTGAACACAGAAAACTAGCAGAGAAAAATTCTGGCCTACCCTTAGCCCTGATGTTTCTGTGTGCAGGGATTTTATTTTTATTTTTATGTAAGAGCATTAAATCATGCAACAGCCCCGCCTCCACACACACACACCTATATTGTGAAGTGGTGCGGCCACAAGTTGACCACCTCATCTGGGGACAAGGACCCAGTCTCTTCCATACTGGGCAAAGGTTACTTATTAATGGAAGTAGCTGATTAGTTTGAGTAGGCAGCGCCTAGTTACAAACCTAGAAACAAACAGAAAGGAAACACATGAGCCAGTGTGTGCAAAAGCTAGTGTTGAGTACAAATTGAGACTGAAAGCTCTGCTCGCCTGGGAAGCTTTGGGACATTCCCCATGGCCACTTCCAGCCTGCTGCTATTTTTGCAGGTGGGTTTCAATCCGCAAAATCAGGTTGCACAATTAAAGTGGATTTGGTGCTCTTATGCAACTTCCCAGCCCCTGCCCCAAAAATCAGACTTTTTAACTTCAGGAAAGTGACGGGGAAATACACTGAAAAGTGTTGGGTAGCAATTGTTTGGCATGACCTCGTATAACCTCCCTGCGAGCAAGAATCAGAATGAATGCTCGATAAACAATGCTTGATGTCCACAAACTATGTGCAAACAAGTCAGGGTGTTTCCAGACGACCTGCTCTCCTGTATCTCTCTCGGTCTGGCCTGCTTCACAGGGTTGTTGTGGGGCTTTAAAGTACTGCTCTGGGCACCCTGGGAAAAGAGAAGGGAATCAGTGAATAAATATGCCATCCAAGGATGGAAGAGAAGATAGAGCTATGGAAGAATAGAACAAACGGCATGAGCGGATGCTACTTGACTCCAAGCCCCACTCAAAAGAAGGGGACATGCGTTGATGATGAATCAGTCAGTGCTATTAAGTGGCGAGTCTAAGAGTTAAAGGCACACTGGTTTGCTTTTGTTTCAGTGCTATTATGTTTCTGGTGTGTTACTATAAGGTGGACCTGCCTTGAAACCATCAGCAGCACCTTTTCTTTAATTGCAAGCTATCTCAAAAAGTCACCTCTACTGAGGTTTTGGTAATTAATGTGCAAATTAATTAAATGTCACCTGCCAGTCAGTTAAAAGGCAGGTGATTAATCAGCTAAAAATTATTGCTTCATTTTACACTTCAGCTTTTAAGATGTCAGTATGTATGCAAATGGATGTGCTAAATACCAATTTCAGCCTACATCTCATAGCTTTCACCTCAATGCTCATTTTACTTTCCCCCTGGAACGCAATATATGTTGTAATAATAATTACTGTTATTATTCTCCCACTCGTCTATTGCTGAATGACTTACAGCATAACTATAATACAATATAATCATAAAAATACATTAAACAAATTACTAAAAGCAGTGATCTACAACAACACTAAAATCTGACTGCAATGAAGCAAAAATGATATTATTATTATTATTATTATTATTATTATTATTATTATTACAATTTATATTCCATCCTTTATCAAAAGATCTCAGGACAGTGTACAATATTAGAAACACATTACAAAACATCAAGGATAAAAGCATAATAAAAACATAGCAAAAAGCACATTAAAACCTAATCGAAACAGGATGGCCTGTTTTGATACAAAAAAGGAGCCTGGCAGATTTAAATAGAGAGATCATTCCAAAGTGACGCCACCACCAAAAAGGCCCTGTCCTTTGGGCTCATAACATAGAAAGCTGCCTTCTACTGAGTCAGACCATTAGTCCATCTCATTCTACACCAGTGTTTCCTAAACTTAGGTCTCCAGCTGTTTTTTTCAGACTACAATTCCCATCATCCCTGACCACTGGTCTTGCTAGCCAAGGATGACGGGAAGTGTAGGCCAAAAACAGCTGGAGACCCAAGCTTGGGTTTGGGGGGACTGAAAAACATCTCATAATTTCTATGTCCGTTCCTTGTTAAGAAACTGATCGGGAGATTTGCACATTAAGAATTCTGGGAAATGACTATAGGGTGGTTTTGCATAATGGTGTAAATAATATGCAAATGATGCCAGGACTGCAACTCAAGACAGCAGTGCCTCAAGGACTGCCTCTCCCCATATGAACCAACTCAGACCCTGTCGTTGTCATCTGATGTCATCATCTCCTCCACAAGAGGTCCAGGGGGTGGCCACATGAAAATGGGCCTTTTCTGCTGTTAGCTCCCTGTTAGTGTGATGCTCTCCCCATGGAGGCTTGCCTGGTGCCTTCATTTAATATCTTTAGGCGCCAGGTGAAAATATTTCTCTCTAACCAGCCAAACTTTGGCTGATCAACATTCTATGGCCTTTTAAATGTGTTTGTAGGAGGGGGCTTTTTAAACTGTATTTTGTATTCTCATTTTCTATTTGTATGCTTTGAAACACCTTGCGATTTTCAGATGAAGGGCAGTATACAAATTTAATAAGTCATCATAATTATAATTATATCTGGCATTCAACATGCAGGTGGGTGTCCAAAATACCCACGGGTAATCCAGAGGTATCTATGCATTGTCACAGTCACATAGCTGAAATATTGAAGCCAGCAGCTAAGCTTCTCCAAGTTCCCACCTTAGGCTGAGTTTCCTAGAAGAGGAAAGACAAGTATAAACCTGGGGGAGTTATGAGAATGACCATAACTCAATGGAAGATCACAAGCTCCATATAAGAAGGTCCCAGTTTCTGTCATCAGCATCCCCCATAAAAAAGGATCTTGGGTAATGGGGAAGAGCCTCTTCCTGAGAAGCAGGAGAACCATTGAAAAGCAGAGTAGACAGATGGGCAAATAGTTTGGCAAATATGCAGAAGCCATACATCTGCCTGGTGGATCTGACATTCATTTCAAGGAGGATTGCTTTCAAGAAAATCCAGATGGATTTGGGGCCATTTTCCCTCTTGCATTTTTATGACACGGTGTTCTTAAAAAGAAAAAGAAAAAGAAAGAGGACAAAGAAATAGTTCCATTCACTGCCCTGTCTTTCAAATATTTGAAACAAACTTTTGCAAATAATGTCTCCTTAACAGCTCTGGTGGAGCTGATAATTCTCTTGAAACAACAACCTGAAACATTAGGCCTTAGTTGACTCAGTGAGTTTAACATTTCAAAAGCAGATAAGGAGAAAATAAAAGTATTGGGAAGTAAAAATGGTTTCAAGAGGAAAGAAAAAGCATGAGGAAGTGTGGAAGGGGAATTGACAGGGAATGGCAACCCGGTGTAAAGTATTTGCTCTCCTTCCATTGTGTATTTTTAGGAGTGTGTACTGACTACTGTACAAGATTTGGTTAGGACCCTAATGTGGAGCTTCAGGAAACAGCCCACCTTGGCCTGAGGCACTTAATAGACTGCCTGGTTCATCTGGGTCCACAACGCTTCTCCTCCACTGCCACCACCCTTCACTGGTACAGGGGAAACAAAATAAAGCTGTAACTCCCCCCCCCTTGCAGAAGTGGATGAAATTTGCTGGTGTACTACCCCTATATCAGAGGCCGGCAACCTTAGCCGAGGATGGTCCGGTCGACGCTCCGTCCGTCAGAGGATGGGCCGGAGTGTGTGTGCATGTGCAGTCTTCCATGTGCACACGCTATTTCCGGCGGTCCTCCAACCCGGAAGTGTGCCAGAAATAGTGTGTGTGCATGCGCACGGGCGCTTCTCTGTCCTGCACACGTGTGCACATGCTATTTCTGGCCAATATTCTGGTCAGAGGAGCACCCGTGCGCATGCGCACGGGCGCCATCAACCCGGAAGTCGGTCCCCGCACCGCACCAGTAACTGTGAAGAGGGATTGATTGATTGATTGATTGATTGATTGATTGATTGTTAAGCCACTTTGGAACTACAACTCAGGGAGCAGAATAGGGGTCTCCTAACATCTCTCAACACCCTTAACAAACTACAGCTCCCAGGATTCTTTACGGGAAGCCATGGCCATTTAAAGTGGCATCATAGTGCTAGATATCTATGGTGTGGATGCAGTGCGTTACTAATCCGTAGCATCATCCTACATAGAATCATAGAATCATAGAGTTGGAAGAGACCACAAGGGCCATCCAGTCTAACCCCCTGCCAAGCAGGAAACACCATCAAAGCATTCCTGACAGATGGCTGTCAAGCCTCTGCTTAAAGACCTCCAAAGAAGGAGACTCCACCACACTCCTTGGCAGCAAATTCCACTGCCGAACAGCTCTTACTGTCAGGAAGTTCTTCCTAATGTTTAGGTGGAATTACATTTTAAGTAACATAATTAAATATATATAGAATCATAAAATTGTAGAGTTGGAAGGGACCACGGGGATCATCTAGTCCAACCCTGTGAAACCCACCTCTAAATGTTAGTAAAAGAACTATGAACCACATAAACAATCTATATCAAAATATATGTTTGAGGGGGTTTAAAAAAAGAAAGAAAGAAAGAAACCAGGAGAAAATGATCAAAACCAAATCACATATAGAAAACAAACCAATCTGCAAAAAGCATGTCCCAGACTTTGGACTACAGGGCAGAAGAGCCTGGAAAGGGTGCTTTGAGAAACGTCTGATTAAACTCCAGCCCTTTGTCAGCCTCTCCAGTATTGCCGTGAAACGTGGCAGAAGCAAACAGCCTGGCTCAGCAGCAATCGCAAATAGCTCAGCACCGGCAATGTGACGAAAAGGCCCTGGAGCCTGGTACTGCCAATTACGAGACTGGTTGACTCATACCCTTTCCAGCCATAAAC
This sequence comes from Zootoca vivipara, assembly GCF_965207765.1. Classification (NCBI taxonomy): domain Eukaryota; kingdom Metazoa; phylum Chordata; class Lepidosauria; order Squamata; family Lacertidae; genus Zootoca; species Zootoca vivipara. The sequence continues at coordinate 86,456,291 of NC_142590.1, read as the reverse complement.
AGTAGAGACTGTTGCAGCAATGTAGGGCCAGGGAGGGAGGGGCACTGACGGGGCCCCTCCAGTGTGGCTCCAATGGGAGATGGGCATCTGGATGATGATGATGCTACTCCCCAGTGTCCATCTCTGGTCCTTCGGATGGATGGAATAAATTCTCCGCAGATCAAAGCAAGGCAGGAGGGCAGCTCCCTCATTCTGCTTGAACTATGCCTGCTGACCTCTCTCTCGCCAGTACCTTCCGTTCATTCCTTCTCAAACTTTAGTGTAAACAAAAGGAAGATCCAAGAGGATCATGAAAGGCCGGGAGCGATAATGTTGATGAAGGCTGCTGGTGAAATATTTTCTGTGTTGGGGAAATGGCTGGACTCGAGATCTCGATAAGGGGTCAAGTCCATCTCCATATATCCTCGGGCATTAACAGGCCTTAGTTGGAGGGCAGGGCTTAGGTAGAATAAGGCTAAGAAAGATAGACAGAGGTGAAAGAGCATTACACCAGTAAGCTTCAACTAAGGTCCATGGTGTGTGTTTTTCAGCCAGTGCTCACTTCCGGCACCACTCCAAGTGTGCACCATTGCCATTCTAAGAGAACGAGGGAGGCATTTATGGTGAGTTCTGGCACCTCTTTTTCTAGAAATATAGCACTGCTAAGGTCATATCTATGCTAGAGCAATGCCTCCTCCCCCCCCCCCAAGAATCCTGGGAAACGTAGTTGTTAAGGGTGCCGAGAGTTCCTCTCACAGAGCTAGAATTTCCAGAGTGATTTAATACCCAGTTCCTTTTCCCAAAGAACTCTGGGAATTGTAGCTCTGTGAGATGAATAGGGATCTCCTGGCGCTGTGGGTTAAACCACAGAGCCTAGGGCTTGCTGATCAGAAGGTCAGCGGTTCGAATCCCTGTGACGGGGTGAGCTCCCATTGCTCGGTCCCAGCTCCTGCCAACCTAGCAGTTTGAAAGCATGTCGAAATGCAAGTAGATAAATAGGAACCACTACAGCAGGAAGGTAAACTGTGTTTCCATGTGCTGCTCTGGTTCGCCAGAAGTGGCTTTGTCATGCTGGCCACATGACCTGGAAGCCATACGCCGGCTCCCTCGGCCAATAATGCGAGATGAGCGTGCAACCCCAGAGTCAGTCACGACTGGACCTAATGGTCAGGGGTCCCTTTACCTTTAATAACCCTTAACAAACTACCCTTCCCAGAATTCTTTGAGGGAAGCCATGGCTGTTTAAAGTTGGTATGATACTGCCTGATTTCCTCGAAAGGAGAGCAGAAAACGCCGGCTATTTAATTCATTCTGATTTTGTTTGCAGAGAGGCTAGATGGTGTTGCATCAAAGCCAGTGCTATTCTGCACTTTCTGGCACATTACCCATCACTTTCCTTCTTGAGAAAGGGCCAGTCTTTTGTTTCCGTTGCACTACTACACCTCCCAATCAAGTACAACTGCACAGCTGAATTTGCTGGTATGTGATGGGATCCTGCAAAAAGTGACAGCACACAAAAGCATCCTAAGTCAGCAGTGCAGAAGATATGCCCTGAGCCTGACCAAACTACAATTCCCAGGAGTCTTTGGGGAGAGCTGTGTATAAAATGAATAGAAATCTATAGTGCAGCTATACCTTACTGGTTTTGAGCCAATGAAAGTGCTTTTTTTCCATTCCTGTTTCCAAGCCAAAGATGGTACATATTTCCCAGAGCTATGGGCTCTCATCTCCTCCCAAGCTCCTTCCTGTCTAAACTAATAAGATGCTGAGATTTGTCTTACAATTGGCACCCCTTCTCTCTCCACCCCCTCCCCAAATAAAAATCTGGCACTGATCCCAGGAATTCCCCAGTACCAAAGGTTAAGCCTATGGTGAATTAAAAGGTAAGTGTCTTTGTAAACCTTGAAGTCCAAGCCAACTGCCGGCTCCAGGTATCTGTACAATTAATAAAACCTGATTTAAGCTGGCCGTGCCTCTGACATTTCACAGATGTATGAAAGGGAGAAATTGACTTCTGGGATGGTCATTCAAAAGAGTAGCAAGCAATGCTCTTTATTAGTAATCTTGTATGTATATGTATGTATGTATGTATATATATATATATATATATATATATATATATATATATATATATATTTGTAAAAGGGGGAGATGCAAATGCGGGAGGATTGCATTACCAGAACTTTTCTCATTATGAAGTTGTAGAAATACAAACTGCTCTTTTATTTTCCATTGAAAAATAAATAAACCAGCACTTCCACAACTCCATGCCATCAAATACAGCAGAAAACCAGAATTGATATATCGGGTTGTATCCAATGCTAGTCTTCAGAGTAAATACTTTGCAAAGAATGACCTTGACTAACTTGGGCTCATTATTTTCAATAGGTCTACTCTGAGTAACACTTAGTTGGATAAAACTCACAAAGGCAGACCAATAGCGGGGTGACAGCTTGGTAGTTACTGTTGCATGAATTAATATTATTATTTATTATTTGTTTCCCCTGCCACTCTGGGCGGGCGGCTTCCAACAAATACCAAAATACATTAAAATATCATAGATTAAAAACTTCCCTAAACATGAACGGGTACATTTTATTCCGTCTTTCAAACAAACATACAGTGTGATCATATATGGGTCTACTTAGAAATCCTGTGGAGTTCAGTGGAGTTCAGTGGAGTTTGCTCCCAGGTTAAAGGGTTCAGGATTGCAGCCTTAAGTCGCTTTTTGCTCATGAGGATAGTGGTGGATATCTAAATATTCTGAGGTTGTGTGTTACATTTCTTTCCTGGCTCCTTTGCATGTGGGAACTCAAAATCGTGTCGATAAAGTGGTCTCTAATTCTGGGATTGTGCAGATCTATATACTGTATATTCCTGCATATAAGACTACTTTTTAACCCAGGAAAATCTTCTCAAAAGTTGGGGGTCGTTTTATACGCCGGGTCGTATTTCTTTATACGGTGAGTATATCCCAAACTCTATATTTTAACTGGAAAAGTTGGGGGTCGTCTTATATGCCCAGTTGTCTTATATGCCGGAATATACAGTAGTTTCAGGAAAGCTATGTTTCATTACACCATGCTTTTGGATCAAGACGTTAAAAGGCATCAATAAGGACTGAACTATTCTTTGCCAATGCCAAATGATGCACAGAATTTTCCTATCCCTTCTTAACTTCTGAATTTGACCAGGGAGTGTGTTCTCATCATCTCAGGTGACAATTTCTCATAACCCGCTGGTGACCTTATCAAGCCCATTCCTTGGCAGCTGCTTTCACCATGCTGATCCCACACACCAAGAGACACAACAGATAAGCACAAAGGCAATCACTGAGCTCTGCTCTGGAGATGACCTTTGCTTGATCTCTCCTTTGGCAGGTCGCACAACAAATACTCATTGGCAGGGCTGATCAGGTTTTTCCCAGCTGGAACAGGATGCCGTTTTTAACATGGACAACCAGAACATCTCCACTGGGGCAGGTTGGTCTTGCTGGCTCACATGAGACCAAGGCTGGCTCACTTGAGATCAGGAGATCTTTTCCCCTGATAACATGGTAGGACATAGGGACATGCTTTACACCAAGTCACACCATCGTCCCCTTAAGTTCAGTGCTGTCTACATTGACTGGCAGAGGGACAGGGGGTGGGTGGGGGTGGGGTGGGGGACTCCCTGGTCCTGAATGGGGTAACTGTGCCCCTGAAGGACCAGGTGCACAGTCTGGGAGTTATTTTGGACTCACAGCTGTCCATGGAGGTACAGGTGAATTCTGTGTCCAGGGCAGCTGTCTACCAGCTCCATCTAGTATGCTGGCTGAGACCCTACCTGCCCGCAGACTGTCTCGCCAGAGTGGTGCATGCTTTAGTTATTTCCCACTTGGACTACTGCAATGCACTCTAAGTGGGGCTACCATTGAAACTACAACTAATCCAGAATGCGACAGCCAGACTGGTGACTGGGAGTGGCCATTGAGACCATATAACACTGGTCCTGAAAGACCTACATTGGCCTCCAGGACGTTTCCGAGCACAATTCAAAGTGTTGGTGCTGACCTTTAAAGCCCCAAACAGCCTTGGCCCAGTATACCTGAAGGAGCATCTCCACCCCCATCATTCAGCCTGAGGTCCAGCTCCGAGGAACTTCTGGCGAGAATTGTGTTTTTAATATTCTGTTGGGAGCTGCCCAGAGTGGCTGGGCAAACCCAGCCAGATGGGCAGGCTATAAATAATAGATGATGATGTTGATGTTGATGATGTATCTCCAGGGTTTGAGTCAGGACTGTTGTCCATCCCTGCATGGAGATGCTGAGGATTGAACCTGGGACCTTCTACATTCAAGACATGTGTCTTTTTATACTGAGCTATGACTCTTCTCCACGACGCTGAGTTCTTGGGTCCCAGCTCTGCTCCCATCGAGCTGATCCTTGACACGGGGAAGATACAATCCTCAATTATCCTTCCTTCATCTCTGTTACCACTTTGACATACCGTTTGCTTTTGGCGGAAGGAAGCAACACTTCAAACACCAGCGTGTCTGCTTTGCAGACATTGTTGGTCATGCATCGTGCCAAGTGAGTGGGTGGACTAGAATGATCTCTGGCCAACTGTTGCACAGCCCACGGGGCCCACCCCCAGTAAGTCCATGCATTGGACTCACATCTGCAAATGGGACTCCTATGCATGTGCAGCTGAACATACCTAGACTTTCACATGATCTGGAGCCCTGAGCAATTGGGGTTCTTGATCACATGAAAGCCAATGCATGTTCAGCTTTCCCTCTTTGGGCTCCATGCTCAAAATACATGGTGTAACATTAGGGCACCGAATCCCACTCCCTGTCTGCATGTTCAGCCCTGTACATGGATGTCAATGTATTTTCATTATTATAATAATTATTATAATATTCACCTATTGAATTTTATTATTATTATTATTAGTAGTAGTAGTAGTAGTAGTAGTAGTAGTATTCCACCCTTCATCAGAAGACCCACGGGGAACATAATAAACATTATACTATAAATGCATAACATAAGATCCAAACAATACCCCAAAAAAGTTATAGAAATACAATTCAAATATTAAGCAATACATAACAATAGATGTTGACGTCTGCGGCTCCAAAGAGTGTACGAAACCTCTTTACCCTGGCCTTTGACACCTGAGATCAGTGTTTTCCAGACCCACCCTATTCCTCTGACAATAATTTCTTTTAAACTCTTTTTAATATGCAGTTTTAAATGATTGTAACCTGCCCTGGGACCTGCTGGTGAAAAGCAGGTAATAAACTGGAGGAAGAGGAGGAATAATGGTACATAATACATAATGAATAAAACATACTAAGCAGCATATCAAATTATACACATTATCAACCCATCAAAAGGCTCCACTACTCAACCCCTGTGAAATGCCAGTTTGTTTTATTACGCAGATAGTCTGGCACATTCCCTTTTGTCAAATATGCAAAGTAAAATAGTTACCCGAGGTGCTTATTGCAGTGGTGAGTATTTGGGATTAATGGATGCAATTGGGACTTACAACAAAATGTTGCCGTACTATGAAGTGCTCCTATTCAGGGTTCCAGCCAGCCATGCCCTGTTCCAGTATACTCCATTCCATTGACCTCCTCTCAATTTCCCACCCCTTTTCCAGCTGACCAGTCAGTCAGCATTCTGTGCCCTCTGAGCATGTGCAGACTTCATTCGGCTTTTTTGGGTTCTTTCCCCTCCCCACCTCAGGGTTTCTTTTCTAAAGTATTTAATTCTTCTGCAAACTTCAGCTGATATTGCCTCGGTTGTATCTAAGCTTGGCAAATATGTCTCCTACTTGGATGCTGAGGGTTCTCTGAGAAATCCCTGGAAACCAGATTTAGACTTGGGAAGAGGGCTCTAGTTGCCTCCCCTATTTCTGCAGTGACCCCACCACCGAAACTTTCTGCCACTCAGGGAAATGAAAAGCAATGAAACAAAACAATGTGATTGTGGATTGAGGAGGGAGGGAGGAAGAGTTGGGCTGTACAGTTCTGTTGGGTTGTATGAACCCTGCCTGTTGCTATAAATCACAGCAGAAATGGGAAGCCTCTTAGACGAATGAGAAAATCAAGAGTCGTTTCGGAACATCTCATCCATCCTCCAAGGTTTGTTTTGTAATCTTTCAGTATGCCTTCCATTAAAGGATGCCAGGATTTTCAACTTTGGCCGGTCCCCTAATGACTGTGCAACGTGGGGAAAGACATTGTAAGTTCCTCCGAAGGGAAATATTTAACCCGGAGATGTCAGCGGAGTATAGAAATGTGGGGTCCGAGAATCCCAGAAGCCTGTCTTGTTTTTGTCTCGTCTCTTTCATCTCCCACTTGGGGTCATGGCATCACTTACCGGCTGCAGCCCAAGCAGGCAGCCACAGAGTTAAGAACCTGGAGTTCAAAGTGAGCCATAAACCTGCGTCTCTAAGATAAATCATACAAATTACTTTACAGAAATAAATAGAACATTTGGAAGAGAGGTTATCTTGTTGCCTTCGGTTTACATCTCTAATGATGGTAAAGTTCACAAATACATTCCATCAAGAATACTAACATTGCCTTTATTGTCCCACAAAAAGATGGATATTTATTGCAGGGCTGTAGTTTGTTTGGAGAACAAGAGCCAAGAACTTTTAGGCTCACCTGATGAAGTTGGTTGGCGGTACATTTAAGACGAAATACTGGGGGAAATTCTGAACCAAATGTCCAATCGCTGTTGGGATTCACTCATTCACGATGGCCACAAACTCAGAAGCAATCTTAAAGGATTAGACCAGAAGTTGTCAAGTCAAACTATGGTCTGCAAACCCTGTTCAGGTGATCTGCTGAAAAGCTACAAAACTGTGGAGAATATCCTGCACTTTTTTTCTCCCTGACAATGGAAATCAAAGCCTCTTTGATCAGGTCTGGATTTCTCCAAAAGGCTGTTGAGATCCTGGCATGAAGCTTGTGATTTTCATAATATGATGGAAGTTTTGCTCTTTTTCCCATCCTTCAAATTTACCATTATGTTTCAGGCTTCTTTAAGCACAGGGGCACTGCCAGTTTGTTTTGTTTTGTTCAGGTGTCAATCTTGCTTCAGATTCTTTAAGCAAATCTAGAATGCACCATTATTCCATCACCAAAATCACTGCTATTATTTGGGTCGCAGTATGAAAATGATAAGCAAAATAAAAGATGGGAGGCTGTTCATTCAGAAGATGATGCTTGCAGCTGTGAATACACATGGGGGTGAGTATTTTCTCACACACAGCATTTTTCTGGTCTGGGTCCCTTGGTACTTAATTTTCCTAGTTGAGAGGGAAAGATCTGCACACAAGACACAGCAAGAGAGAGAGAAATTTGGTTCAAGGTTACTCTCAAGAACCCTTATCTGATCCCTGACAGTCATTTATCAGGCAGAGCCCATCATTAGTGTCAAGCTGTTTTATTACCCACTAACTTAACACTGTTTTGCCAAGAGTCAAGTGTGATGTCACTCACGTTAAAATAATTTACAGCTAATAGGTTTGGAGTATGATCACCAGCTTGCCTGCTGGATGTTGTACATGCCCAGGAACTGTGATTCTTTCACAAATTGCCCAGCAATAATCAAAACACAGCAATAAGGCATATATACTGGCAAAGATGATATTTACTCCTTCATGAAGGAGGTGTCATTTGTTGTTATTAGTAATTTACTAATAGAAGGTGATAGATTTGTATCTATCACCTTCGGCACACAAATGGCTTTCAAAGCCCTTATCTTGTTTGCCTTCATGACATGCATGTGTGGTAATGGGTTATAAATGTCGGGTTATATTCAGTGCTAGCCCTACTCAAAGTAGTTCCATTGAAATTAATTGACATGACTAACTCAATTCCATTAGTTTCAATGGGTCTACTCTGAATAGGACTCAGTTGAATACAACAACCCATTGTCCTAGTTTACTATCTTAATTTTTTATTGAAGATTGTCTTGGTTTACAAAAGCACATGCCTTGTCTCTTTTTTCAAGTTGTACAGTCTTTTCTAGTCTTTGTTATGAGACATTAGTGTTGAGTACAGTATAAGGCAGGCATCCCCAAACTTTGGCCCTCCAGATGTTTTGGACTACAATTCCCATCATCTCTGACCACTGGTCCTCTTAGCTAGGGATCATGGGAGTTGTAGGCCAAAACATCTGGAGGGCCACAGTTTGGGGATGCCTGGTATAAGGTCAGGGGAAGAGAAGGGGAGAGGAGAGGTGGTGTTAAAATTTATGTTTTTTTTACAGTTTACATGTGGGGTTTTGTGTCAGCATCAACTTACCAGTACATAGGTTGTCTTTCTATTCACTTTCCCTTGGTGTTGAGAGGTGTTCGGGGTCCAGGGTGTGGTTGGTTATCTGTGGTTGGCTGCAATGGGGTTTGTTTGCATTTGTGAGGGGGGGCACTTGTTGGGTCAAGTAAGCCATATTGATTCATATGCTGTTGGTGGGTTCTTGTCTTGCTGGGCTATGCATGTGATAAAGGGGAGTCATACTGGGGTGAAGGCATCCTCTTCTATTTGTGCCCCCCCCCCCGTCAGTTTCAGTTTCTTGGTTAGCTTTTCTAGTAAGGCTGTTACCAGGGCCGGCGCATCCATTAAGGCGAACTAGGCAGCTGCCTAGGGCGCCAAAATGGAGGGGGCGCTGACCAGTCTGCCCGCCGCTGCCCCCCGCCCACCACCACTGCCTGGGGCCGCCACCACTGCACCTCTCAGCTGTTGAGCAGCTTCCGGAGAGCAGCCTGAAGCCGCTGAAGAGCTGAGAGGCGCAGTGGAGGCGGCCCCAGGCTCGCGTTCCCTGCACAAAGCTCCGGAGGTGCGTGGGGAGCGTGAGCCTGGGGCCAACTCGTCGCGCCTCTCACCCAGGGAGATGGCAGTCAAGTCCTGATCACCAAGAGGCATCCTTTGTAGAAGGAATATTCCATACATGAGCACCTAACTGGAGAAAGATGTGTGTACAACATTTCAGATGTTGTTCATGTGGTCCAGAATCTCATCATTACTCTAGTCACAATGATAGCACTGATCATCTGTGCAGAAGAACAGAGCTAAGTTCTGTCCTTTCCTCTTCCTTTGAGATGTAAGTGTATAATGAGCTTGAGGCCCACCTAATAGAGGGCCATGCTATGGTCTGGTAAGGGTGGAGAACTTTTTTCAGCATGACCCTGCTGGGTGGAGGCCAGAGGCAAAGATTGGAGCAGCCAGAGACAAAAGGTGAACAAGTCCAGAAGCAAAAGTGGGTGAACAAACTGGATCTGATTGTTGCTGTTGTACAGTAGCACATTTTTCAGCCATACAAAAGCTAGAGGATTCTACACACAGACAAACATGTCTCTCCATCTGCTATTCCAGTGTTTCTCAACCAGTGTGCCTCCAGATGTTTTGGGACTACAACTCCCATCATTCCTGACCACTGGTCTTGCTAGCTAGGGATGATGGGAGTTGTAGTCCCAAAACATCTGGAGGCACACTGGTTGAGAAACACTGTGCTATTCAGCCAAGCAAGAGGCTGCTTGGCACTGGGCCAAACTGCCTTGGTGGAAGGTAGTAGGATCTCAGTTGTGGTTAAGGAGAGGTTGGGCAACCATCTGTCGTGGATGTTGTAGTTGCAGGGGTTTCAACCAAATGGCCACCAAGATCCCTTCCAACACTATGGGTTGCGTCCAAGTTAGTTTTACTCAGCAAAGACCCACTGAAATTAATGGACCCAAGTTAGTCATGTTCATTATTTTCAGTAGGTTTGTGCCACATAAAACTAGTGTTGGACATAACCCTATGGTTTTGTGTAAGCTGCAGTTGGACAATATGTCTCTTGTCATACAAGCTGGAGATAAGAACATAAGAAGAGCCTGTTAGATCATGCCAATCTAGTCCAGGATCCTGTTCTCACAGTGGCAACCAGATGTCTGTGGGAAACTCTCAAGTGGGATCCAAGCACAAGATTATTTGGATGGAGGGTCCTTGTGAAAAGCTCAAGAATACCCCATCAAGTTCTTTTGCTCAAGCCTCACTCCATGTGCCACACAGGATGGGAGAGTGGAAATGATCTCTCCTTTCCATTTATATTCAACACTGCCAAACAGTTGTGTTTTAAGGTAAAATCGTTATGGGTTTCCTTTCGCTAAAGAAAAGGCCAAAGGAAAGGAAAAACAAAAGCATAAAGATGGTTGTTATTCAATTGAAATCAATGTCATTATTATTAATAATAATTTACTTGTATCCCACCCATGTGACTACATTGCCCCAGCCATAGCTGCCAAGTTTTCCCTTTTCTCGCGAGGAAGCCTATTCAGCATATTGGAAAATCCCTTTAAAAAAGGGATAACTTGGCAGCTATGGCCCCAGCCATTGTGGGTGGCTTCTAACAGAATATAAAGGAACACACAAAACAGTGGAAATGGCATTTAAGGATTGCTTGGGATCAATATTCACCCCGTGCTCATGCAAACTCCATTAGAACAACCTTGCCAGTATTCCCATCTCACCTGGTTTAGTTTTTGAGGGGTTTGCCATATAAAAGAAACAGAAGAGAGAGAAAAATATTGCAAATTTGGGTCAAAATGGACATTTCCAAATGAGTCCCAATAGCAAAATGCCTTAAGGATTAAAATTTAACTTTCCTTGGAATCTCTGGTAAATATCTTGCTTTTTACAACAGCACCTGGACTGTAAATCATTGCAACATTCACCCTGTCAAATGCAACATCAGACCTGTCAATGTCTGTCTTGGTTAACAAATTCTGCTTGGTCAACAAGAGCTCTCAAAGTCAGCCTATTCAAGGGGTGACCTCAACTTCAACTCTGGAAGAAACATCGGATGCTGATCAATGGAGGTCTCATATGACCTGACCTCAGCTGCCTTGGTCTTCAGAATGAACAATGGTGGTCAATCCATTTAGGAAACAGCTGGGAGAAATGGGCTCAAAACATGCCCCAATTGGATATTTAACCACTGGAGTTCAAGATACCAGGTGGTTAGAACTGGCAACATAGAGTAATAACCCAATGACCCCCTTTAGCAACATATTGCCTGGAATGAAGGTGTGCAGCTGATGTTGGCACAGTGTTACCTGTGTCAAGAAGATTCTGAAGTATCTAGTGACCTCCTGCTTTGACTCCTGTAAAGTACTCTATGTAGGGTTGCCCTTGAAGACGGCCCAGAGGCTGCAGCTATAGCAGAATACAGCTGCTAAGTTGGTAGGTGGGGCAGCTCACTGGTCCTGAAACCTCTGCACTAGCTGCACTACTACCATTGTGTAAGTGTACAAAGTGCTAAATGGCTTGGGATCCAAAAGAGCACCTTCTCCAGTATCAACCATCTCAGTCCTACAATCAGCAGGATAAGTCCTGTTGGTGGTGCCACCTCCGGCTGCTGCCTTTTTTGTCACTGACCCATGATAGGGCCTGCTCAGTGATGGTCCCCCTATTGGGGAGTGCCCTCCATGGCAGGGGTGGCCCATCCCATTTTGAAGTGGCCGCAGTGAGTTCCAGCAAAATGTCGTGAGATTTGGGTGATATCTCACGAGACCTAGTAAGAAACTGGCTCCACTGCCAGTGCTGCTTCACCAGCAGAGTCAGTATGGTGGGTGGGGCACCCATGGGAGCACTGCTTCATGGGCTTCCGCTCTCCTAATAGGTTGGCCAACTCTGCTTCCTGGTGAAGTGCAACTGTCTCCCTCATTATTGACTTTCAGGAGAAATTAAAAACCATTCCTGCTTACCCAGGCATTTGATGACTGATAGATACTAGCCATGACAATCCATAGCTGCCAAGTACCCCATTTTCCCTGGGAAACCCCCGTATTTTCTTACCATTTCCAGCAGGTGTCCCGAATGGCAAAATACCCTGTATTCCCCCGGATTACAGAGCTCCTGCCAGCTCCCATGTTCTTCTGGTGCCGTGCCGGCACCGGAAGTCGCTTCTATGCACTTCCGGACATGCGTAGAAGCGACTTCCGATGCTGCTGTGCCCATTTCCAAAATGTCCGCAGCACCAGAAGTCACTTCTACGCATGTCCGGAAGTGCATAGAAGCGAGTTCTGGCGCTGCGGACATTTTGGAAATGGGCACAGCAGCATTGGAAGTTGCTTCTACGCATGTCCAGAAGTGTGTAGAAGTGACTTCTGGTGCCGCGGTGCTGCTGATCCCAGATTTTTCAATCCAGAACTTGGCACCTATGATGACAATCATGCAATGCTCAAAGTCAGCAGAGCCATCCCCCAAAGTATTCATGCACACACACACACACACACACACACACACACACACACACGAAATCTGCTCTGTTAATTTTTTGAAAATTTGTCTGATTTGCATGTTATTTCATTGATGGGATTGTTCTGATACTTCACTGTTGTGTTTCTTTGTTTAGGGCCTTTGGATTGCAACTCACCTTAGGAGTGTCTTTGAAAAGTGGCATGCAAATCAAACAACAGCAACAGCAATGGCGCATTTAAGACACACAGGGATGCACACATTTCTAGCATGCGCATCCATGCACTTAACATCTCTGCTTTTGCTCAGCTCCATCAATATGCCAAAGGAGGTAGGATGAGAGAAATTGACTGAGATATGAAAGTGAAGGACCGAGGAATAAATGTGAATGAAGAATGAAATCAGTCAAATGAGAAATGCGGTCAAAGGAGAGGTAGATGTAAAGCTATTCCACAGAGATTTATTTATTTATTTAGCAGAAACTTGCAGAAGGATGTGAGAGAGAACATGAAAATAAAAAATGAGATTAAAAGGCATTCAGTGAAAGTGTGGAGGAATGAGAGAACCTTAGGCAGAGAGACATGAAATCCCATTGTGGAACAAACCAAGAAATGGAAGTGTTATGTGCCCACATTACATTAAATATACACAGCAAGGAGAATCTAAAATAAAATGTTAGGTGTGCAGTGTTCCTGTTCAGGGCTCCAGCCAGCCAGCCAGCCATGCCTTCTTTTAGGATATTCCATTTCACCATCACCCTGGCATTTAATGCCCCCCTCCCAAACAGGTACTCAACATTCTGTAGCCACCGTACATTATCATCTCTGAATTCAGAACTAGGAGCTGGCGAAAGTTTTGATGCATTATTCTAGAGCAGCGGCTCATTTAAATGATGGTGAGTTGAAATTATTATATGGGCTGTATCCAAAGCAGGGGAAAGTCTGTGCAAGGATTTCTACATGCACAAAAGGATCTGTCTCCTCTCTCCTCCCCCTACACCCCCTAAATTTGTTTTAGGGGTTCCACTCTGGAACAGATTTGGGGAGGGGGGAGTCCCATTGCAAAAGCAGCGACCTTTCTCTTATAGAAAATGTTAGCTGAAGATCCCCAAGGAAATGCTCTATGGGGAGCTGGCTTCAGGCACCAGGCCCATTGGGAGATGAAAGCTGGATCTAGATACATAAAAAAAAAAACATTTCAGGAAAATGTGTTGTAAAGCTCCTAATGGGAAATCCGGTTGCCAAAGGATTGAACTCTACAGCACCATCTGGTGTCACCGTGTAATTATTATTATTATTATTATTATTATTTATTATTATTATTATTTATTATGATGATGATCAAAGACCAGTTCAAGAAGCACAAGAAAGACTACTTTCACAAAAGTGAAATAGACATTTAAAACAGTATACAATAACAACTTATAGGTTAAAATTGAAATAATCTCATATGTTGTTGTTTAGTCGTTTAGTCGTGTTCGACTCTTCGTGACCCCATGGACCATAGCATGCCAGGCACTCCTGTCTTGCACTGTCTCCCGCAGTTTGGTCAAACTCATGTTCGTAGCTTCGAGAACACTGTCCAACCATCTCATCCTCTGTCATCCCCTTCTCCTTGTGCCCTCAATCTTTCCCAACATCAGGGTCTTTTCCAGGGAGTCTTCTCTTCTCATGAGGTGGCCAAAGTATTGGAGCCTCAGCTTCACGATATAAACCCATTTAAAACGCTTTTTCAAAACTCATGTAGCCGAGTCCCAACTATGTGTTACAAAGATCTGCAAACGTGACGTGAAGGCTGGCAACATCAACCCTGCTGAGTGGGAATCCCTTGCTGATGACTGCAGTGACCAGAGGAGGAATAACTGCTGGAAGGAGCACAGAGAGAAGAAACACCATTGTGCATCTGCAGTAGCACAACCAGATGTCTTCATCTGCCCCAGCTGCAACAAAACATGTCTCTCCCAGTATTGGCCTCTACAGCCACAGCAGACACTGTAATCTTCCAACAGTTTGACTTCACCCCCAAAGGCTCACTCCATTGTCTCCCAAGACAGATGAAGGCCAACCTAAGTGTACTAGCTATGCTAACGAGTCATTTGCAACTCACTATGTTTCTGTGGTCGGTGCCTGTCTGATCACCTCCCATCTACCAGCCACTAAGCCCTGGTAGCTAGGGAGAAAATGCTACTGTTTGATAAAGTTTAGGACCAGGGTTGCCAGACTCAATAGAGGACAGGACTTCTGTGCCTTTAATTGCCCTGCTCTCTTTTGAGTCTGGAAACCTTAAAGAGAAACCAGCAGACCCTTTGCTTGGAAATTAAACAAAGGGTCTGCTGCTTTCTCTTTAAGGCAGGCATCCCCAAACTTCGGCCCTCCAGATGTTTTGGACTACAATTCCCATCTTCCCCAACCACTGGTCCTGTTAGCTAAGGATAAGGGGAGTTTTAGGCCAAAATATCTGGAGGGCCGCAGTTTGGGGGTGCCTGCTTTAAGGTTTCCAGACTCAAAAGAGAGCAGGGCAATTAAAGGCACAGAAGTCCTGTCCTCTATTGAGTCTGGCAACCCTAGTTAGGAGTGAGAAAGCTCAGGCCCCTGGTGAGAGAGCAGAGCTGGCTGGATCTCCTCTCTTCTTGGGGATCAGACTGAAAATGTGTTCAGAGGCTACTATCCCTCGATATCTATTAATGTAAGTAGACCATAAAAGCATAATTTGGGGTGCAATCCAAACTTCCTGTGTGCTGGGCAGGTTAGGGGGTTGGAATGAGTAGAGATGTTCAATGTACTTGGCACAATGTGTGAACCGTCTTTTTGACCAACTCTTCAAGGCTGTGCTTCAGGATGTGTTGTTTTTTTTAAAAGTACTATTAGAAAGCTGAGATAGAGGGGAAGGGAATAGACTGGTTTGGGGAAACTCATGGCCTCTTTTCTAGGGACAGAGACCTTGAAGTGGACCATCCCTCTAGAAACAGTTTTTTTTAAAAAAAGAATATCACACAGTAAAGGGCTGTTGCGACAACAGTCCCTCTGCCCTCTCTCCTATTTGAATGTTTGGAAACGCTCCTAACTTGAAAGGTCAAACTGGGACACACTGAATATTTCATGGGGGTGGGGAGAGAAGGAGAAACAAGCAACCTTCATAGCTGATGGTGCTGATGGTGGCAGGCAGTTCCTTGGCAATGTAGTACAGTGAGTAGAGTTTCAGATTAGGAGCTGGGAGACCAAGGTTCAAATCTCAAAACAGCCATGACATTCACTGGGTGATCTTGGGCCAGTCACTGCCTCTCAGCCTAACCTATCTCACAGGGTTGTTGTGGGGATTAAATGAGGAGGGGGAGAACCTCATCTTGAGCTCCTGGCAGGGGGAAGAAGGTGAGATAGTGTTGCACGCCACCCCAATCTCACCCCAGTGTTGCGAGTTTCCAGTGGTTCCAGGAGCTTAGCCAGGGTTAAGATTCCTTGGAATGAGAAGACCGTGGTGTCTTTATGATATATGGTTTATTTGCACATATAGCCGTACCTCGGAAGTTGGATGGAATCCGTTCCGGAAGTCTGTTCAACTTCCAAAACGTTCGGAAGCCCCATCGAACGTTCAGCTTCCCAAAATAGTTCACAAACCGGAACACTCACTTCCGGGTTTGCATCGTTTGGGAACCAAAGCGTTCAAGAACTAAGCAGTTTGAAAAGCAAGGTATGGCTGTATACAACCTGAGGGGCTCACAACATTAACACTGCAAGAAGGTCTTGTTTCTCCCATAGCCACAGAATTGGTTTCCAGCAGAAATCAAGCATTTCTCTCCCTTACAGGCTTCCTTCCTTCCGCATGCTGCCTGCTTCTAACTTCTAGCTCATGAACATCTCAGCCTCTGGCTTTCATCCTTCTAACTACCAGCCAATTGAGGGAGGGAGGGAGAGCCCACGCACTTTCCCTCTGGCACAAATCCATTTTCTTTGCTATTTTCAGGCCCTTTACATAGGCCATTAAGTTAGCCTAGCTATTCGCAACAACTGAATCTTTGCTGGATCCCAGCATTAGGAGGGACTTGGGCATACTGCCTAACCCTCCCGCCAAAAAAACCCTCATAATATTATAAATGCAATAAGTCAATAAATAAATTAATAATAACAATAACAACAACCCCCTCACTCTACTGCAGGGACCAGGAAGCTGCGGCTCTCCAGATATCATTGGACTCTTAACTCTCATCAGTCCCAGACAGCATGACCCGACTCAGGGGTGATGGGGGAGGTTGTTCAACCATGAGAGGGCCGCAGTCTCCCCATGTGTGTCCTCCGTTCAAGATTATGTCACAGTTCGCGAAGGTTGCAGCTTTTCCTTTGGCCCAGATGAACAATAGTGAGCTGGGCTTCCCTTCCTCTCTGCGATTGCGCCTCCTCCCTCCACCTCCTCGCTTCTCCTCATCTATAAATTTGCCTGAGCAAACAGTTCCCAGGATCTGGCAGGAGGCTAGAACTGGGAGTGAGCTGAGAGATAGGAGAATGACAGTCTGAAATGAAACACAGAACTGCTGGGGCTGCAGCAGTCAGACAGGAGCCTGGCTCTCTCCCTTAAAGATTAGTCAGACTCCTTCACTGGAGCCCTGCACATTCCCCACACTCCTAGCAACAAAGTGCTGTCTCCCGGCCTCCAATGAATCATGTGAATTTAACCTTTCACCTGGCCGCAAGGAGGTTAATAAACCAAAATAGCCTCCTCCTCCTGCCCTTCCCCCTCTTTATGGGCTCTGGGGTGGAGAATCAGGAAATTCAGGAAGGAAAACCAAGTATTGTTGGAAAAGGGACCCTTCTTTTATGGAAACAAGGGCAGGCCCTCCAAGTGTCCCTATTTTCCAGGGACAGTCCTGGATTTACAGAAGCTGTCCCAGTTTCTGATTTGATCCCGGAATGTCCCGCTTTTCCATAGGATGTCCCGATTTTCAGCAGAGAAATGTTGGAGGGTATGGAGTTATCCGACCCCCAAGCCATCTGAAGGCAGCCCTGTACAGGGAAGTTTTTTATGTTTAAAGTTTTGTTATGTTTTTATATAAGTTGGAAGCCATTCCGAGTGGTTGGGCCAACCAAGTCAGATGGGCAGGATATAAATAGTAAAATTGTTGTTGTTGTTATTATTGTGGAATAGGACGTCCCTATTTCCATTGGAGAAATGTCGGAGGGTGTGCAAGGGTCATGAGATTCTGGAAAGCAAGACACTACGGCTTGGTTTAGACCAGGGGTGTCAAACTCAAATTCATCGGGGGCCGCATCAGCAGTTTGGTCACCCTCAAAGGGCCGGTTGTGTCTGTAGGACTATGTGTCCACTCTTTATTATCATAAATTGTTGTCACTGCATTCAATTATTACTGTTTTTTTGTAATAATGTAAGCTCATTCCCGCCCCCACGCGGATCACATTCCTGCGTCATGGCGCGTGTGTGGGAGGGGATGTAAACGAGGGAAATTTGAACAAAAGGTGGGGATCGACGGCTTCCGGGGGGGGGGGGCTCAACTAAACCTTCGGCAGGAAGGAGAAAGCCACTGCTGGGATTAAAAACCTGCAGATGGAAAGAGGGCTTCCCTCTCCCGCCCTGCGCACACCCAAATCCCGCTAGGCAGGATGCCACACGCTGCAACCCACCCCATGCTTTGGAGAGGGGCAGGAACATGCGGTGCAGCGGCAACTCCCTGCTTTGCTTTTACATCCTCCCTCCTCAGCGCCAGAGTCCCTTCCCCTCGCGCTGAGGGAGGGCAGCGGATTTCCCGAGGAGGAAGGCGGCGGCGGCAGCCCCAGCGGACGTGCATCTTCGCCTCAGAGCTGCTCTTCCCCCCACCCGCGCTGTTGTCGTCTTCGCCGCCGCCTCTCCCTACCGGGACTGCAGGCAGAGGAGGCTTGAAAACCTCCCCCCCCAAAAAAATCCCCCTCCCACCTACTCAAACCGCGAGGCGACTCCATCTGGAGCCCTACATCACGAGGGGCTGAGAGGAGGCGGCGGCAGAGCGGGAAGAGCAGGAACCCGTGCCGTCGTCACCGCCTCCCTCCCGTCCGCCCCTCAGGGAGCAGCTCCGCCGGAACTGAGAAGCCAAAGGGCGGCTCGGGGATGGGGGGCAGAGCAAAAGCCAGGCACCCTCCCGAGTGTCTATGAGGAGAAAACGGGGGAAGAGGGAAGAGAAACCCGGCTCCATCAAGAGAGCGACTGTTGCGCTTCGCCTACTTCCCCCTCAGGCTCACTCCGCGTCCCTTTCGCCCGCTCGCTCGCCCACCTCCTGGATGCAGCCGAGGAGAGGAAGGGAAGCGGCGGGCGGCGGCTCCCCAGTGCCGCCTCACTCGCTCTCGGAGACAACAGCAAAGCCTGCCAAAAAAAAATCTATCGCTGCTCCGTCCCGGGACCAACTTTGCCGGCGGTGCCTGTAGGGCTTTCCTACCTCCTCGGCGGGCTTCCTCCTCCTCCTCCTGCATCTCACTTCCCCGTCTGGCCGCTGTGCCACCGCCTCCCTCAGCCTCATTCGAAATTGAAATTCCCTGGCCAAGGCCTCCGCCTGCAGCCCCGCCCCCGGTTTTGACCCTCGGCCAATCACAGGCTCCAGAACTACTGTCAGCGGCTATTGTCGGCGGCAGCTACGCGGGCCACATGACGAGGTCTGGCGGGCCGGATTAGGCCCCCGGGCCTTGTGTTTGACACCCGTGGTTTAGACTGAGGGTGTTTTCAGACTGGCACAGTATTTGGGTGAGATTCATTCACATACCAGTAAATCTAGGTTGCTCAGTTATAGCTGATTTGGTGTTCTTCCACAAGAAATCCTCTTTCCCAAAAGACTGTGTTATAAGAATTTTGAGGTTATATATATATTGTACAGTACAGGCACATGTCTGAAGCAGCACAGGAAGACAGGCCTGACTGACACCATTTTGACTCTCTCTCTGACCAGGTGTTCCTCTGCAAGGAAGAAGGGGGGCGGGGGGAACCTTCTCATTGTCTCAGGAATTAAAGTGATAATCCCTGGCATCCTGATACCTGGGTGCCAGACAAAAGGGTGTGATTAACTTGGCTGGGAAACAGGGAAATGTAAATATCTCTCTCTTTTGTTGATTAGGTTTTGGGGGCAGGGGGCAGGGTCCAGACTGCTCAGATTACTGCCACCAGACCTCCCCTTTCATGATGTACCTATGATGAATCTAGGGAGGGCGGTCTTGGGCTACACCCCTTCTGTGACATATGGATGATGCTTCTGGGGGGTGGGCTGAAACCAATTTCAAATTTCTTTTTAAGGGCAGGACACCTTTGTTTGGGGTTCCTTCCTTGTTCTCCTGCGTGAGAGGAAGGACCCTGTTGCAACAGCGAAAATAAAGGCTTTGCTTCTCAAACTTCTCTGGTTGGCCTCTGTTATATTCTCCAACCAATGGAGAACCCAATAAGGGAATAAGGGCAGATTTTTGCCTATATCAACTGGAATGTTTTGCAATGAGGAAAGTGATTGGGGGGGGGAAGCATGAGATGGTTCTTGCTTTGATGCCACATTGTCTAACCTCCCTGCAAACAAATCAGGATGGATGCTTACATGGGCATAGCTAGGACTTTTGTTAGAGGGGCAGAACCACTGTGATTTGCCAGTTACCGGTAAGTATTTCTATTGTTTTACTTAAGGGAGGGCAGCTGCCCCTCCCTGCCCGCCCCCCCCCCCGACTACACCCATGGATGCTCAATAATCAGGTCATCTGGAAGCACCCAGATACAGGCAGCATAAGGATATCCCAGCTGTCATTTAAGGTTGCATCCAGATTATCTGCTTATTAAGCATTCATCCCGACTAGTTTACACAAAGTTTGTGGGGAGGTTGGATGATGTTGGCTATTTACTGAGCACCCGTTCTGATTTGTTTGCGGGGTGGTTAGACAAAATCACATCAAGCAATTGTTATCCCACACTTTCCCTGTCACTTTCCTTACTGCATTAAGTCTGGTTTGGTGGAGGGGGTTGGTTGTGCTAGAGCACTGGATCCACTTTAGCTGAATTTGCTTCCATGGAACTGAATCCCACCTGCGCATAGCAACAGCCTAGAAGTGTCCTAACGTTTATGCAGCCCATCACAGCAGGAGTGGCCTTCAGCTGGTCCAGATCCAAGACCGGTTTCCGACTCCCAAGCTGCAACATGGAACCAATTTTCACATTTTCATTCATTCATTCACTCATTCATTCATTTTGTGGCACCCGCCCTGTGGAACGCCCTTCCACCAGATGTCAAAGAGAAAAACAACTACCAGACTTTTAGAAGACATCTGAAGGCAGCCCTGTTTAGGAAAGCTTTTAATGTTTGATGGACTATTGTATTTTAATATTCTGTTGGAAGCCGCCCAGAGTGGCTGGGGAAACACAGCCAGATGGGTGGGGTATAAGGAAATTATTGTTATTGTTATTATTTTATTTGTATGACACTTTTACACACACACACACACAAAAATCATGCTCAAGGCAGCTTACAACAAAGAAACTGAGATGCATTTCAGACAAACACTATGAACACAATGTCATAATAACATAGCAAAACAATAACAATGTCATAATAAGTTAGGGACGCAGGTGGTGCTGTGGTCTAAACCACTGAGCCTAGGGCTTGCCGATCAAAAGGTCAGTGATTTGAATCCCCGTGGCGGGGTGAGCTCCCATTGCACAGTCCCAGCTTCTGCTAACCTAGCATTTCAAAAGCATGTCAAAGTGCAAATAGATAAATAGGTACCACTCCAGCGGGAAGGTAAACGGCGTTTCCATGCGCTGCTCTGGTTTTGCTAGAAGCGGCTTAGTCATGCTGGCCACATGACCTGGAAAAACTGTCTGCGGACAAACGCCGGTTCCCTTGGCCTATAAAGTGAGATAAGCGCCGCAACCCCAGAGTTGTTCATAACTAGACTTAACTGTCAGGGGACCTTTACCTTTTTTTAAAAAAATAAGTTAGCAAAACGATAGCAAATGTAATAACTTGCCAAAAAAACTCACATTCCAATGCTATTACTTAATCAACATGTAGCATCCAATAGCAAAAAATAACAAGGGAGCTTCAGAGTTTCACTCCTCCCATAATGTTGCTTGCAGTCCCTCTTCCGCAACAGTTTCTTATAAGGCTTCCGAGGGCAAGGGGTGAGATAGCTGGAAAAAACCCTCCCATGATTTAATGGTGGCAACAGTGCACATTATTAATCCTAAAATCCCAATATATTAATCCTCTATTAGGTCCAAAGCAATAGGACCCAACTACATTAGTCAAAAAGCAACATTTTAAATACATTATAAACATGCAGCAATACATGGCGCTGTAGAGCGCAAAACTTTTCTATGTGTTTTTACATAGGGTGTTTTTTTTCTTTTGTTATAATGATTTAATTTATGACTTATTTATAGCGGGTTTTTCCTGTGTATAGATCCACCCGTAGTTTTACCTCAGCATTCCTACTCGTCATGGACTGCTTGAACACAGAATGGTAAGAGGACAGCTGGGGAACTCCCAAGGGACGAAGGCTCAGAGCCCAGGGAGTGGGGGTGACGAGTGGTCAGAGGGAGAAGGCTGGGAGGAGGTGGTGCTGGATGCTAAAAAGGCAACAGGACTTAGTGAACTGGTAGAGGCTGTGACAGACAGAAGTTCAGAATCAGGCAGAAGCTGAAGCAGGAAAGGGGGAGGGGGAAGGCCAAGAGGCAGAGATGAGTCAGGTTGGTGAAGAGTCATAGGTGTACCCCACCCCACCTGCTTGTCTCCCGGAACCAGAAGAGGTATGAAAAAGGTGGATGAGAGGTTGGCTTCACACAGGCACAGTCTCTGATTGCTTGGGGAAATCCTTGGAAAGGAGGGGACTTAGACAGCTGTGGGGAGGTGGGGACTTTCATTCTCAGCAACTGGTCCATAGGGGCACGAGTTCTTCTGCTCATTAGGCCAGACACTCCACCAGGCCTGTGGCTACTTCTGCATCTCACCCAGGATGGAAGCTGACAAACAGCTACGGTAGGGATGGAGGAGAAATTTGATTCCCATTCCCATTTGAATGTGAACCTACCTAATTTGCACTTCCAAAATTGTATGAGAACTAAAATCCCCATTTCTCCAAATTCTGCAGTGCGGTTATCGGGCCAAGTACCGCATACAAAAATACACACACTGAGTTAAAATGTGCATAAATGTGCATATTTTATGAAAATAACATAGAAAAATGCATTCTAGTAGGTACCGTAAGATTTATTTGCAAAAAGTAATGTAGGCTACAAGCACGTGTATATTAGAAGGCATTTGCTCTAAAATGCTTTTCTCTTGAGGACTTTAAAAAATGCAAACTGGTGTGGGAATATATATTTTAAAATGAATTTAAGATTGGGGGAAAAGAGAATTGGACAGATTCACCTATAAGGAGCTTACCTACCATAAGGATTCACACAGATGACCATGTTGGCACACCTTTTTATAACCTCACCTCCTGTGGAGCAAAACTCTCTGTACCATTTCCCAATTTGCAGCCCTAGCAAATCACACATTCCACCACATGTTTTAGCACACATCTGCACCCGAGGTGTGGCTACATCTTCCAGCTGTGGCCAAGATGCCACAAATGGCAAAGCTGTCCCACAGGGGCAATATAGTAACCTCTGCGGTGTTTCCAAGTGGCTACATGTGACCACTTCCTAAATGTTCATCTGAATGTGTGAGGGGGGAAATGTTCGTTTTATTATTCCATCCATTTTCGTTATTCATTATCTTGTGTGTTCAATTGCTCATTCATAAAAGTCACACTTGTTTCATTATTGGTTCCACATTGCTTGTTTCATTTTTGTTTCTGTGACTCCCCCCACCGCCACCCCCACCCCCATTTCTTTAACTCATTTTTTTCCTCCCTGCTGCTCCCCTGTGATGGTAGTATTAGTGGCGGCGGCAGCATAGGAAACTTCAATTTTCCCAGAATGCCTTGGGTGTTCCACAGCATCCCAGGGTAATAAAAATCTATGAGCCCCATTGGAAGCCACCACTTTTTCCTTGAACGATGCACCGTTTGAGACACTCTGAGGCGGCAATGTGCTCCTGTGCAACTTTATTTCCAATTCATCCCAACAGAACTTCTGCAAGACAAGCTGCTCAATGGCAGCATGCTGATGGTTCAGAACTAGGATATGAGCGTCACTCCAAAAATTACATTTTAACATGGCCTGTCAATTAAATGTAGCATCCTGCACACCATTCCAAACAAAAGTTCCTTACTCCCAATTGATATCACAGAGAGTTGTGCATAGATTTAAGGCTGCAATTCTACAGACGGCATTCAGCCAGCTACAGGTTTCTAGATGTAGCTACCTGGGCTACATCTGCTCCACAGACAGAGATGCCCTGTCAACCGTGTTCCACCAAGTGGTGGTGATCAAAATGGGGGCATTCCAGCCGAGGCACAAAGCCACAAATCGGGTTAAAGGCTTTCTGTAGGCAAAATAAAGCTGGATAAGCTCAGTTGGTTAGAGCATGGTGCTAATAATGCCAAGTTTGCAGGTGATAATGTCAAGGCTGCAGGTTCAATCCCCATATGGGACAACTGCATATTCCTGCATTGCAGGGGGCTAGACTATCAGGGTTTCCCAAACTTGGGTCTCCAGCTGTTTTTGGATTGGACTACAACTCCCATCATCCCTAGCTAGCAGGACCAGTGGTCAAGGGTGCTGGAAACTGTAGTCCAAAAACAGCTGGAGACCCAAGTTTGGGAAACCCTGGACTAGATGATCCCCCAGAGCCCCTTCCAACACCACAATTCTATGAGCAAGATAGATCTTCCTCATAGAATTGCTTAAAGACCTTCTTTAAGGCAGCCAGGCACATTTACATGAAATTGAACCCCACTGGCATCGATGGAATGCCCAAGCGCCTTAAGGCTGATGATTTCACACACATTAAACTTTAGGCAAACTTTCAGAAATATGATTCACGTTCTGGAACTTCCACAAGTTTTGGAACTTCCTTTTGAAACGCATTTTTTAGATACACTTCGTTTTGAAAAAACAGATACCCTCTAAAATCTTAAATTTTGCTGATGAATTCTTTGGCAATCATGATGTCTAACCTGCAAGGGAAAAATACATCTTGGATATAATCAGAACAAATTTAAGCATTTTCAAGTCCCATTGCATTCAGTGGGAGGCATGTACGCATGTTCTTAACTCTCTACTTAAAATCAAAGACATTTAATAGGGTTAAGCTTTGACTGTATAGTACTTCTTGTTCCCCTTTACAGCCCATAAAACCTTTAAATCCAGCAGAACATCCATTCAGATTTGAAAAGCATTTGGCAAGCGGGCTGAAACCCAGAGAAATTGTTCTTTCAGCATGCCTCCCCGCAAATTGGTTCCCCTCTAGAGCAAGTGAATTGTGTTCTTCGTGCCTATCACCCGAAATCTGAGCAACGCGACCAGCATTTTCTACTGAATTCCAACGGGGTCCTGTTCACACGATCCTGCATGAAGCTACGCGTCACCTTCAAAGTGCAATGTTCTAGTTAGCAAAATTGTGGGTGGGTTTGCTTTGTGCCCCGCTCCCACGATCACGAGTTCTTTTCCTCCCTCATCCTCCCCATCTCATATTTAGAAATGTCAGGTCATCCCTCCCAAAAAAAATGCACCACCTTGCCATTTTCGCGATAAATTTATTGAATTTATCCCTCCCTATGGAACTGCATGCCACCAACTGGACTCCATCCCGCGAGGGTTAACTGAAGGGTAAATTCCTTAGGCTGTGATCCTAGGGCGCACTTACTTGAGAGCAAGCGCCCTCGAACTTGCCGAGACTTACTTCTGCGTAAAGAGGCCTTTTAGGGTTTCAAGCGTTGGGAGAAGCGATGCTACATACTGAGGGGTTATTCCCGTTGAAATGAATGGCCCTGGATTCTGAGGAAGCGTGGATAGGATTGGAAAGCACCGACCTCCCTGAATTTGCGCCATGGATTTCAGAGGAGCCCTAATCTAGGCCTCCATTGACGCTGGCTATTCGGCACGTGCGCTTAGGATCTTAGGACCTTAGCCTTAACGTTTAAGGTGCTAAAGGATGATAGAACCGTAGAGCTGGAAAGGACCCAAAGACTCATCTAATGCAACCCTTTTGCAATGCAGGAATCACAATAAATATAATTCACAGGAAATCCTAAGAAAGCGATCCCTGCCTTAAGACTGTCCTGCGGGTGGAGGGTGAGGAAACCCGTTTGGAGGACTGAGCCCGGTTTGGCATTTGCTCACCCAAAGGGAATCCCCGCCAGCCGGAGTCAAGCAAGGCAAATAATATTATTCCCCTGCAGGGCGATCTGTTTGTTTAACCCTTTCCAGAGACGGGTTCCTCCGGCTTCCCGAGATGCCTCTTCGCCCTCCTCCCCACCGACCCTTCTTATCTTCCTTTCCTTCCAACCAGCCCGCGAGGCTGTTCCTTTTCACTTCGCATAACATCTCTGCCTTGCCACTCCCCTCCCTCGGGCTCCCTCTCTCGATCCCTCTGTCTAGGTCTCTCTTCTCCTATCTTTTATCGCGTTCTACCTTCCACTTTCCAAAATAATCTCTCCTCTCCCACTTTCCAAATAAGATGCATGTCTCTCTCCCCCTCCCCCGGCAATCTTCTCCTTTTTTCTGTTGCTGCGCGCCTGGCGGAAGCGCCTCCTCGCTTGTTCCTTGCAAGAGGCGCTTGGAATCGGGACCCAAAACGCCTAGAGAAAAACTACTCTGGACAGGTAGCGAGGCGGGTGTGTGTGTGTGTGTGTGTGGATTTGAATCTTCTCTGGGCTTTCGAGGGGAAGGTTTGCTTCCTGAACTGATCCACCATCAGGTTATGAAACTGAAGTTTCGATCGTCGGGTGTGCGCTATATAGAACACGCACTCTGGGATCCTAAATGTTAATTTCACACAGCATGCAGTTGCCTTGGCAGTTTCAGGGCTTTTGCAGGCTGTGGTGTTAAGTCAATTTCACCGCGAAACGAGACCCGCTGAAATTGCTTCGCGTTGAGCTAACGGCTGAAAAACATAAAACTGCGACTCCCGTGATTTAAGGTGATGGCGAGGTGATCGCCAAGTTTTAAGTGGCCTGCGCGGGTTTTAATCAAAGTTAGTCGCTTTAACCAGGTTGCATTTCGGGGTGGGGCGGGGTCGATTATGCAAGTCAAGGGAAGAGGCAATAAATAATTCAGCAGCCGCTCTCCAAAACGGATTGCTTTGCCTGCTCGCACATCTTATTTGGAAGGAAAGACATTGCTAGGTTAACCTGACCATCAGCCCGATCCCCAAACAGGCTAAGCCGAAATATGTGGTTCAAACCGGGTTGGTGCCTATGCATACATTTAAAGCACATTATTTCCCTCAAGGAATCTTGGGAGCTGTAGTTTTCCCGCTCACAGAGCTATAATTCCCAGCACCCTTTCCAAACTATAATTCCCAGAACTGTTCGAGGCAAATAATGTGTAGTGTCAATACAGCCTGAGATCGCGGGGGCCTAAGTCCTTCGCTGTCCGCTCATCGAGAGCAGATTTTCTTTTCCCTAGAATAATTCCTCCCCAGTTCCAATCAGTGTCATTCGCAATTTGCTCCCCGAAGTCGATCTTCTAAACAAAGTGTCTCGTGAGTTGGTACCGAACAAGCTTATTACTGTACTCGAAAGTAAGTCCCAGTAGTCTGGGATTGCGCCTGAAGTGCTGGGCAGCTGTGTCCACGTCCTGCAGAGCGCTTCCTGCTTGTTTTTAATCATTTGAGAGATCAGGTGTGCCTTTGAAGAAAACAAATCTCAAGGTGTTTCATCGATATATTTATTATTTTTTATTATTGTATTTTATTAGCACCGGGGGAGTAGGGAGTGATCGGTTTACTCGATAGATCTCAGCTTGCATTGGAGCCGGTATTCACTGACTATAGATTGGACAACTCCAGGAAAAAAGGGTTTTAAAGAAATCGCTAGTTCTTAGATCACTTGAGCAAATAGATGGACAGACAAATATATGGCAGACAAATCGCCTCATCGAGATATAAAATCGACTGACGCCCCATCCTTAATGAATACAGTTCATTAAAGCCTAATTTAACATCCTAATGAAGAATTGAGTTGGTAACTCGACATCGGTTAAATGCTGCGCTTGGGTCCCAGTTAATACTATCCAAATATTAAACATTATTTAACCGTTGCTGAAAACTGTAAATAATGATTGATTGATTGATTGATTGATTGATTGGATCTGAACTTGTTAACGCAGAGCACAGCGATCCCAGACACCTTAACTTGTCAGTGGGAATCTACAAACAATAGAAATCTATTTTGTACGTTTTTCAGAGAGGTTGCAGCGAGCGAACACATAAAAATGAGCTTTGTGGCACCGCAAATACTAACAGATGTATTCCCCTCTGGAAATTGTTAGTAAATCACACGAGCGCGCACGCGGCCACATTAAAAAAAAAGTTGTGCGGAATATACATATATACATATATTATAAACAATATAAAATGATTGTGTGTGGGTTTTTTAAGAAGCATTTTATATTTTACATGCGTTGTCAAGTTTATAATGCTACCCAAACAGGAAACACATCACCGTGTAAGAGTACAGATGTGGTTGACACAAAAAGTCTTGGTATGAATGGGTGTACAGTATCTATTTTAAAGATGGCATGCATGTCATCTAGATCTAAAAATCACTTTAAACAGCATAAATTAAATTATTCTAGAGGCATACTCTAAAACAGACGATATATGTCCATGAGTTGAATACGGAACAGTCTATCTTCTGATTTTTAAAGATGGCTCATAATTCACAGACTATCACCTACAATGAATTCTGCACAGATCCAATACACATCATTCAACCATGACAAGGGAGTAATTAAGACGGGCAGAAAATTGTCACTCAAGTTTCCACTCCCTAATCAATCGGGGGGGGGGGGAATCAGAAGATATCAAGGATCTGCATTTTGAATTTGCTCTTGAGGTCCTGCGTGATTTTTCAGCTATGGAAGTGGATTTCCAGCTTTAGGGAAGGTTCTCTGTGCTCAGGTTTTGGCAGCCAGATTTGAAACTTATTTTTGTTGTTGTTTAGCCGTGTCGGACTCTCCCTGGCCCCATGGACCAGATCACGCCAGGCTCTTATTTCAGCTTATTTTAGCCGAGTTTAATTAAGCGGGATGAAGGCGGGACAAGACCCAGCCAAAATGAAGTACAGTGGTACCTCGGTTTATGAACACAATTGGTTCCGGAAGTCTGTTCATAAACTGAAGCGTTCATAAACTGAAGCGAACTTTCCCATTGAAAGTAATGGAAAGTGGATTAATCCGTTCCAGACGGTCCGCGGAGTAATCGTTCATAAATTGAAGCGAACTTTTCCATTGAAAGTAATGGAAAGTGGATTAATCCGTTCCAGACGGGTCCGCGAAGTACTTAAACTGAAGCGTTCATAAACTGAAACATGGGTGTAATTGGTTTCGGAAGTCTGTTCATAAACTGAAGCGTTCATAAACTGAAGCGAACTTTCCCATTAAAAGTAATGGAAAGTGAATTAATCCGTTCCAGATGGGTCCGCGGCGTTCATAAACTGAAAATTCATAAACCGAGGTGTTCATAAACAGAGGTTCCACTGTACTTTTAAGACTGCGATCCTGCTCCACATTTAATTGTCAGCATCGTAAGCCTCATTAAAGAAAAGGGAGCTTACGTCCGAGTCGGGCAACGCATGTCCTGGGCTGAGACAGGGGGAAACACCCTTAAATCTCTTCCATGTGAAATAAGTAGGGTGGACCGAAACGGCCGTTTTTCTGACGCAAATGCCGACTTTCTCTTGCCCCGAGCTCTAGAAAGGAACAGCGGGACGGTTTCCTGGAAGCTCCAGTTACTGTATTTGAGGGAGAATAGACAATTTCTAGCCTTTTTATAAAGTATTATCATTTGCATAGATAGATAGATAGATAGATAGATAGATAGATAGATAGATAGATAGATAGATAGATAGATAGATAGATAGATAGTAACATTGGGAACCTATGAGAAGTACCGCTAGCTCAAATACCGAAGTTTCATCTAACCCAGTTTTCTGTTTCCAACGACGGACAGTCAGGTGTTTCTGGTGAGGCTCACAAAAAAGACCCGATGCTGAATGTATGTTATATTTCATTAGAGGCGACTCCGCTGGGCATCTCTTCCATTTCAATGGAGAGAGACTCTAAGGAAAAGAGATGGGAAGTCGCCACCCGGTGAATGTTCGACGGCGGAAGCATCAGAGTGCACAGGAGCCAACTCCTAGGGGCCGAGGCGGTCTTCGCCCCCACCCCCAATAAAATACTTGAAGGGGCTTCCCCCTCCAAGCTGATGAGCATTGCCATTCAAAGGGTGTGCATGCACCGTTGTCATGCGATCCATTGTGCGGGGCGGAACTTACCTGTAAACATCCCCCCCCAATATAAGTTGGAACCCCTGTCAGAGAGATACACAGAAATGTGGCTGTGAAAAGTCTCCTTCTTGGGAAAGAAAAGCCATGCAGCAGAGCGACCACGTCTGCAAATGCAATGCAAGTAGCAGGAAGCCTCTTGGGCTGACCCCATGGTTTTCAGATTACGTGGAGGAGAAGGTCGGAGCAGAGGGACAGGCAACCTGTAGCTTTCCAGGCGCTCTTGTGCTCGCAGCTCCCATCCTCCCTGACCATTGGGCATGCTGGCTGGGGCTGAGATGATGGGACCCCAGCTCTCTACCAGTAGAGGCTATAGGGCAGCTTTTAAGGGGAATTCACAGGCAGAACTCCTGGCGCTTTGAGGGGAGGGTAGAAATTCTCTCGAGGCAACCCTCCTCAATGAAGAAGAAGTATCTGAGGGGTCGGCTTCTAAGCTTCTAGTTGGGACTGTGCACGGTCCAAGAAAGGCGGAGTAAGGGTTAAAATAAATACTTGCTGGTACTTAAATAGGGTAAATGCTCAAATATAGGCCAGCATGATTATTACCATATCGCAAATGGAAAAGTGTGGTGAGAGAATAAGTGGCTTTGGCATAGAAAGATCGTGGAGGAATGGAGATTTGATTTACTAATGTTGTTTCTTTCTTCATATCCTGCCGAATGCAGAATAGGCTTCCCAACAGTTCACAAGTATAAAAAACCAATCACACGTGCATTAATTAATATACAGAATTAAAATTAACGCGAAATAAAACCATCCCGTTGCAACAGAAAAGTAGAATCACCCCTTATTAAAATATACACCAAAACAATCCCATTTAAATGACATAGCACTGTAATTAAAAATAAGAGAGTCGGGGCGAGAGAGCCCCCTGAATCAACCAAGCCCCTTCCTGGGGCTTCCTGAATCAAGAAACAAATTGCAAGTTAATTTAAAAAAAACTAATTGCAAAATGGGGTGGGAGGAATTGGGGGTGTGTGATTCCTAGTTCTGTGTAACTTAGTTGCAGATGCCTGGAGTCATGCGTGCTCTGGCATCTCAGCAGGAGACACTCACAAATATGTCTCTTCTCCCAAGGTGGAGCTGAAAAGGGACTTAGCAAATGAGGTTAACAACCCTAAGAGTACATAAGGCTAGCTGAGGAAATGAACAGCACAGGTGAGTTCAGAAAGTACAGGCTAGGAAACTTGGGTCTTTTTTTCTCTCCATTCTCCCAGGCAGACGCATCAGCCTTTAGTGCAAGCTGAGTTGTATCCCAACACTTTCAGCATGCACTGTGTTGAACACCCTAAGCCCACAATGCTATACCTGCTTACTTAGGAGCAAGAACCCCTGAATGCAGTGGGGATTACTTCTGGGTCAAGGTGCCCCTTCAAACATGCCTCAAGTGCAGTCTGGTATAGTGGTTAGTGCATTGCCATTACAGCAGGGGACTTAGCTGCAAAATCCCCACTCAGACGCAAAGCTTAGATGACCTTAGGTCAGCTGATGTCTCAGTCTTACAGGGTTGGCGTGAGGATAAAGCGGGGGGGGGGGGGAGAGACTCAGCTCTTTGGAGGAAGGAGGCATTCGAATGTTATAAATATGTGCACATAATAAGAATTATCACAGACTCTGCTTCTTAAGTGCCGAGTGTGGCAGGGTGTCACTGGAGGTGTAAATGATTGTTGATGGGGGGGGCAGAACCTTAGATTTGTATTGATTTTGATTGATTTAGGTGGGGAGATGGGGAGCTACCCCCCCTTGACTATGGCCATGTAAATGACCATCAGATTTTGAAAAGCTGGAATCATTGGATCAAGTTCATCAGTTTTGTTTAACTAATCAAACTAAATACAGTAACTTTAAACTGGAGTCTGAATCAGTGTGAAGTTAATTGTTACTGTTTTGAATTGTCTTCCTTAGGGGGTCGTGCAAACCCCTGTTTTGAAAAATGCTTTTTATAGGGCAGGGTAAAAAGCACTGGACCCAAATGGGGGGGCGACAAAGTTTGGGAGCCACAGTTTTAAACGCTCAGCCCCATAGGAACCAACTCCTAGGGGCCGAGCGGGTTTTTGTCACCCCCATAAAATATTTGAGGAGACCGCTCCCCAAGTTAATGGGCATTGTCAGTTAAATGGTGTGCGTGCACCTCGTCATGTGATCAATTTGCGGGGCGGGGCTTACCTGCCCCTCCCCTCAGTATTTTATTAAAGTTGGCACCCCTGCTCAACCCTGTTAAAAACAGATTCGGGATTGAGAGACTCAATCTCTGAAATGTTTCCATTTTGCGGGCAGAGAGGGGCATCTGGGAAGGAGTGGTGTGCGCAAAGTCCTGTGTTCTCCGGGTCCATGAAAAAGACAGGATCCGAACCCAGGTCTCCTCCTAATGCCGGGCCTGTTTGCCTTTGAGGCGGCAGTTTGATTCGGCCCCTTCCTCGCCGCCGGCAAGCAGCCCCGGATTCTGTGGAAAGCCACCGATTCCGATTCTCAACCCCTGCTAAGGACGCCACGTGTCTTTGTTAGGGCGACAGGTCCACAAATCAAAAGCGAAACGTGTGGGGAGGGGATGGATTAGGCGTGGGGCGTCTAAAGGGCGCCGCTCTGTCTGTTGCAGGGTCCTGGAAGAAAACTTACCTGGACAGCTCAACCCTCCTAAATCTACTCTCCTCTCCCCTCCCCCTCCCCCTCCCCTCAACCTTTGCATTCAGCCCAGCTGCGAATTATTAATACCCAGCGCTCGGAGTACTTCTGGCCGTGCGCTGGAAAACAATGCTAGGGTAATTACGGTCCTTTATCTGGCCATGCTTTTTGTAAGAGAAGCAATATAAAGAGGAGGAAGAATGAACTATTTGGATCCTGCACTCATTTATTTATTTTCTTATCTCCGCACACACGCACTCAAAAAAATCTGTCTTATCCATGTTACCGCATATAATTGCGTCCTGGCAATGCATACAGTTGTGTTTTGGCAATCCAAAGGAATTTCCCCCTTGCAAATAAAATGTGGTTTGGGGATTTGATTTGATTTCACTTCCAACAAGTGCTTGCAGAGGCTCGCTCCCTGGAATCATCTCGCTTTCTGTGTCTTCCCAGAGACTATTGCTTCTGAGATCTGCTCCGCCGCCACCTGTATTCTTAATGCTTCTGTTTAAATGCTTCCTCCTTATCTACACCCACGAAGTCTTATACTGCCAACTGTATTCAAGAGTGACTCGCAAGATTCTTCTGCAATACTGTACAGTGTAGACAAGCGAGGCTGTGCTTTTGAAGATCAGTGAATTTCTACTAGAGTAGAGACAGTCAAGATTGTTACTAGAAGAAGATCTCTGTACTGTACATCAAAAAGAAAAAGAAAAAAAACTTTGTCCCTCCAGAGGTTGCCGAACTACAACTTCCATCAGCCCCACCTAACAAAGTAAATGGCAAAGGATGATGGGAGCTGTAGTTGGAGGACCAACCATTGCCCACACCTGATATTGGATTGTTATATACGGACTGAGGTGCAGCAAGGCAGTTCTTATAAAACGTTAGGGAAATGAATGGCAGGCAGGCCTATTAATGTCCATTAAAAGCACAATAGCTAAAAATAGAACTGCCTGAGGCATTATAATCATACTGTATTTCCAATGTTCAAAGGAAGCATGTACTCATTATACAGAAAAATGGCACCACCCCTGCACAGACTGAAAGAATCCCAACATATTCAGAAGTAGGAAAAAAATATATTTGAGAGGGTGGGGGACCCAGAAAAACTACCCAGTCGGGACTGGGCATGCTCTGTGGTTGTGGAATGCTGTTAGCTCAGAAATGAGTCCCATTGAGTTCAGTGTAATTACAGTGTAAATGCAGCTTTCCCCATCACTGTGAAGGGAGAAGCTGTGCCCATTGCCCAACAGGCTGGGACCCGTCTGTCTTGAGAGACAGTGGAGGAGTGCGCCTTTGGGGGTGAGGTCCAGCTGTTGGAAGGTTGCAGCACCTGCTTTGGCTGTAGGGAGAGACACGTTTTGTTGCAGCTGGGGCAGATGAAGGCGTCCGGTTGTGCTATAGTAGCCCTATCAGGAGAGCAAGCTGGTAAGCTTGGCTTGTTTCGAAGGAGAACATAAAAGACCCTGCTGAATCAGGCCAATGGCCCATCCAGTCCAGACTGGATGGGCCATAATGGTCAACCAGATGCCTGGGGGGAACCCTCAAGTCAGGGCTGTCTCAAGCAGGTGGGGCGCCCTGGCGCTGAGGCGCGGAGATCGCTCCAGCGCCCCCGCCCTCGCAGCGTGAAGCACGGCTTCTGCGCGGCTTTGTCGCGCAGTGCCCCACCTGACGCCCCACGCCACCGGGACTACACCTAGAGCCGGGCCTGCCTCAAGTAGAACTCAAGCACAACAGAGTTCTCCCCTCCTGTGGTTTCCAGCAAACCACAGATAAAAAAATCCAGAGATAAGGAGACTTTCTGGTTTAGAGGAAAGGTGAGTCAGAGGCAACATGATAGAAGTGTATGAAATGATGGATGGTATAGGGAAAGTGGATAGAGATTTCTGCCACCACACTTCTCATAGCACTGGGACTCGTGGACATCCAATGAAGCTGACGGCTGGAAGATTCAGGGCAGACAGAGGAAAGTATTTATTCACATAGCACAAAGTGACACTATGGAATTCACTTCCACAAGTGGTAGTGATGGCCACCAACTTAGATGACTTTGAAGGAGGATAGGTCAATTCATGGTGGATAAGCGGCTTCTATCAATGATGACTATGTTCCACCCCTGTATGCTTCTGAATACCAGTTGCAAGGAATCACAGATGGACAGAGCACTGCTGCACTCAATTGCTGCCTCTCATAGGCCTCTGGTTGGCCGCTGTGAAAACAGAACGCCGGGCTAGTAGGCCATTGCCCTGATCCAGTAGGTTCTTATGTTCTTATTTCTCTATTACTTCATTCAATTTTTCTCCCACCTTTCCTCCTGAAGGGTCCAAGGGCAGCAGACAGAGTGATGATGAAACATTAAAACACAACAACTAAAAACAGTTTAAAACATTCTGTAAAACAGCTAAAACAATTCTCAACTGGTGATCTAAGCATTGCCAGGAACAATGTTCTTCAACCATCAAATGGCTAGGTAAACCATAATGTTTTAAAATATATCCTGAAAGTCAATAAAGAGGGAGGCAGATGCAACTCTCGAGGGAGGGCATTCCACAAAATGAGAACCACCACCCAAAATGCCCTGTGGATGGTTGCTGCCATCCAAGCAGCCCCCAATGTCAGCACCACCAACAAGGCTTCACCATCTGATCCTAAGATCCAAGATAGTTGGTACTGGACCAATACCTTATGACCTAGCAAGGCAATGAGAGCTGAAATGACTAGAGGGCAGAGATCCTGATAATTGCTTTACCGGTACTAGCTTCTCTGCAGTCATGTCAAGCCAGAAAAGGTGAACTAAAGTTCCTCAGCCACTCGCTCTGTTTTCTGACAAGCACCGGGTGCCTGGGTCATTTTTATTTTTCTGGAGATGACAAGGAAGTGGCTTGATTCTCCCCTCTTTCCATGGGAGTATTTAGGACTGAATCATAAAGGTAAAGGTAAAGGGACCCCTGACCATTAGGTCCAGTCGTGACCGACTCTGGGGTTGCGCACTCATCTTGCATTATTGGCCGAGGGAGCCGGCATACAGCTTCCAGGTCATGTGGCCAGCATGACAAAGCCGCTTCTGGCAAACCAGAGCAGCACACGGAAACACTGTTTAACTTCCTGCTGTAGCGGTTCCTATTTATCTACTTGTATTTTGACGTGCTTTCGAACTGCTAGGTTGGCAGGAGCTGGGACCAAGCAACGGGAGCTCACCCCATCACAGGGATTCGAACCGCCGACCTTCTGATTAGCAAGCCCTAGGCTCAGTGGTTTAACCCACAGCGCCACCTGGGTCCCAAGGACTGAATCATAGTCACTTTCAATTCTTGCAGGCCTGATTCAATCCAATTGAAATGAAGGGAAGCTGTGCAACCAGAGTGTGGCTTTGCAGACAGAGGTAGGAATAAAGAGCCAACACATAAGAGATTGGCTGGAACTAGGGCTACATTTTATTAAGTCATCTGAACTGTTTGGGGTGAACAAGCCCCTGCCAGATTTATTTATCGAACAACATTTGCATACTGCTCAACTGTAAATAAATGAGGGTAATGAGAGTGGCTGGCATTCCCTTAAGCCCCACTCGTTCAGGAGAGTAGAGAAGCCTCATGAGTTGAAAAAAAAGTTTAAGATAACCTCTTCTAAGAAAACATAGACTTTTCTTTTGGGGGTAATGGGATTATAGGTACCTAAACAATATAAAAACTTATTTATGTATATGACCACAGCAGCTCATATGATATTTGCCCAAAGATGGAACGAAGATAACGTCTCGACCAATAAAGGATGGCAGCAAAAACTATTGGAATATGCAGAAATGGTGAAACTTACAGGAAGAAATAAGAAATCAAGATGACCGAGTCTTTAATTCAGAGTGGAAATCATTCATTGAATATTTTTTTAAAAAAAATATTGCAAACAGATACAATCATTAGCAGGATTAACCTAAAGGTGTGCAGTGAGATAAAACCAATTTTGAATATATGGGATAAGTAATAATTGGGCTTAAATAAGGAGATGCAGGAAAAATATTACAAATATAAACAACCACAGAAAGTGGGGAGGGAGGTCAAAATGGGGTGTTGAAATTTGATGTAAAACAATATTTTTTGGTCTGATGGAAAATGGAAAATGATGAGAGGGAGGGAGAGGGAGAGGGAGAATGTGTGTGTGTGTGTGTGTATGTGTGTGTGTGTGTGTGTGTGTGTGTGTAGGGAAGCCTGTCCAAGCTCCCCATTATTGGGGTTCCACATCTCCAGTCGAGTGGCTCAGGTTAGCCTCAGAGCTGCTTCATTTCCTGCCCACAGGTCCTACAGCCTTAAGCTGCAAACCTCAGAAAGTCTCCATCACCCTCATCCTGCCAAATATGACCAATCCACCTTCTTCATAGCACTTCCTTCTAAGAGAGTCAGACCTGACCCCCCACCCCTCCCAGACTTGACCCCCTACCCCTCCTGCCACCCCCACCCCCACCCCAAGCCTCCTGCATCTTTCCCCTGCCCTGCCTGCAAAAGCCACCTCTGCCTGATGTCACAGTAGGGGCTTGGAAGCCTGTTTTCTTCTCAATTCCACCTAGAGCAGGGGTGGGGCAGCTTTCATTTTCCTGCCCTGGGCCAAATTCCCTTGAGAGTAATCTTTCAGGAGCCACTTGCTGGCAGACTAAGGCAAGTGGTGGGGCAGGGCTAGAGTCAAAAGTGCACTTCTCCTCTCATCCTGTCACTTAATCCTCTCTTTATGTGTATCAACATAAAAAGAGACAATGGCCCATCTAGTCCAATACCCTTTTCTCACAGCAGCCACCTTCTTTCCTGTCTCCCTCTCCCTCTCCACCTGTTTTTCTCTCTTTCTTCCACACCCTTCTCTCTCACACATTTTCTACCACACCCTTTCCTCTCTTTTCTTCTGTCCCTTTCCTGACACCCTTCTGGGCAAAGATTACTCTTGTCAGAGGTCTGGATTAATTCATTACAGAGGACTCCCCCCCCCCCTGCAGCTTAAGTTGATGTCCCAATGGCAAGGTTACAAGGCAGGGGTGGGGAATTTGGCCTGATTTCGAGTCAGTGGGTAGGGGGAGATGGAGGCAGCTGAGACTGTCCGGCCCCTGGGACTTAGTTTGCCTACCCATGGGTTAAATTAATCGGTGCCTATCGGTACCATAACAAAATGCATTTTGAGCTGTAGACCTACAAAGCACCCTTAATCTGGATCGATAAATAAACAGTTATATAGCAATAGAATTAAAACTATCTTTATATAATCATAAAACTATATACAGTATAAATATAGTTTCATTCTAGTAATGTTTAATTGGTTTTTTTAAAAAAGATAGGGTGTTTTTAGCTGTTCTCATTTGATCTGTAAGCTACCTTGAGTCCCTGTCAATGAAAAAGGGTGGGATATAAATAAGTATAGGTAATCAAAACCATCATCCACTGAACTCAGTAGAATTTCCTTTGGCGTGAGGATCTTTGTTCCCCACTGAATGCCACCAGGACTGGGGGGAGGGGGGATAATTCCACGTTCTGACGCAATATTAGTGAATCTAAAAGGGGAGGGGGCATACCCCATCTCTAAGAAGTCCCCGACATTGCATGCAGGAGCTGCAATTAATCTATCCTGCGCACTTACCTGGGAGTACATCCCACTGAGCAGTGGGAAACTGATCTTGGCTACACGTGCGTAGGATGGGGGCTGCTGCAAGACTAGGCGTCGCAGCGCAGGCCATTTTCTCCCCATTTTGCAGAGGGGGAAACTGACCAGAGACATTAGCAAATAAGCGATAAGGGCTGTTCCCCGCCCCCGGGACACCGTTGCCCCCCTTTATTTCTTTATGCAATCGTTTCTCCGTATGCATTGCAAGACATCCACCGCAGCTTCGTGTGTCTGTTACGTTGCTCTTATTATCTTGAGAGACTGCGAGTTGCTTTTTCGTGCTTTGAAGTATTTTAAAAAATTGTTTTTAAGAAATGTGATGTATGCTAGAGAACGAGGATTCTTCGGGTTTGTGTGATCGACTTTTATTTTGGCTGGAAGTGAAGGATGCACCAGTCAGAGACTGAAAGGAAAGCTAGAGAATTTAAGGATTCTGAGCCCAGGAATTTGTTCTGAGTTCCAGAACTAAGTCCTTCTGCGCAGTCCTGTTCCGTCCAAACGTCCATTTCAGCAGGGCCGTTTAGGTCAGGGAGAAGGGGTCGTTTTGCTGGGGGTCTTGCTAAATCCTTAAGGTTCTGCTGCAAATTTTGCCGAGATCTACCTTCTGTCCACCGTCTTCTAAAAAGCAGATTATCAACCAGCAAAATAAGGCCAGAGATTCTTATTTCAAATAAAAGTAGGCAAGGACGATGCAATCGCAATCCGTTTAATAATAAAACCATAATAAAGGGAGATGGAGATGTAGCTGGATGTTCATGCATGCTTTTTTCTTGTGTTTCAGAGATCATTTGTCTCTGAATGTTTTGTTTCTGTGAGTGAACGTGATTGCAGGAAATTATATATATATATTCAGCAGAGAAGGGAGAGGAATTAGGAATAGTTAAGAGCTGTTGAAATTTGAAGACGACAGATATGGACGGGAAGTATCTTGGGATGTTATATGTTCACATCTCCACCGTAATACCTGTTCAGAGCGAGATTTCATCAAGGCAAAGAATCTGGCTTTAGAAAATACAATAAGGTGTCTTCGCCTTTCCTTCAATCTCCGTCTCAGGAAATCACTGCAAGCCTACGGTAAGCACGTCTACTCGGAAGTAAGTCCACCAAGTGCAATGCGATTTACTCCCAGGAAAGTCTAAGACTACAACAACCTAAACCCAGAGAGGTTAGGCTGTATTTAGGTCAGTCACGCTGAACATCCTGGGAGTTCAGATCTCGCTTCTCCACCGCAACCGTCTTTCAAGGCGGCTCCCAAATTTTAAATTTTTTAAATAATCGACACGAAAACCCAGTGGAAAAATAAATACTAAAACTAAGTTGTCCAAGGGACAACTGTCTCCAGCGACGTTACTGCTTGAGGCACGTCAACACAAAGGTGCTGGTTGCGTTCAAAAACAAATTGATTTTGGGGGTGGGGGCAGCTTACATTTGCAAAAGAAATGCGACTTGGCCATCTCTTTTTCAGCCCTAAAAGCAGGGCTGTTATTTTTAACTGAGGACAAGGTAGCTGTGAGAAGCCACACCTGTTGGATTACTGCCTGACAGGCAACTGCTCATAGCAGAAAGCATTTGTTCGGGAGTGGGGAGGTGGGTACACGCTTGCTTTCCTCTTTATTCGCTTGTGTTAGCTGGATCGATGGTGCTAGAGACCTCGCTTTCCTTGGCGGCTGAGAGGTTCTCGGTTTCCTAATTTGTTCTGTAGCGGGAGAGGAGGTTCAACGAACATTCAGAATGTCAGGGCATCTTTCTGATTCGAAGTCACAAGCTAGTTAAACCGAAGTCACTTCGATTTTTAGATCATTAAGACCAACCTGGGGCTTTCAGTTTTAAGGCTCCTAACTCACTAGTTTAAAATAAGTCGGAGCCAGATGAAGAGGAGCTTCTTTGAACTTCGGAGGCCTAGGTGGAGTCTGCTTTGATAAATGACCCTCCACATCCGATGTAATACTGGTTTGAATCAGCTGGGCCCAGGAAAGAGAGCAGGGCTGCTCTGGAAAGAATCGCGTGTTTTCCTGATCCCCTTTTACGTAAGTCACATCCAATTCATTTTGTCCTTTAAGCAACTGAGCAGGGGGTAGTTATCTAGGTCTAGGATATCATTCGAGGGCATGCCGTGGAGAACAGAAGACGCCACCTCTAGTTCAGTGTTGTCTAAACTGGCTGGCAACGGCTCTCCAGGAAGAGGGTCTTTCCCAACTCTACCCGGAGATGCCGGACCCCGAACCTGGGACCTTCTGCAGAAACCAATTCTAGCGCAAGAGATTTGCAAATTAAGGTGGGTTCGGAAGTCCTAAGAAACTGGTATCGCCCTTAATGATCACTCTTAGCATTCCGTCTTTCCTGTAAAGAGTTGCCAGAGGGCAACAGGTGCTTGCGTTTAGACTACATAAAAGCAGGAACACTTATGAATCTAGGGCCTGCTCAGGGTACAACCAACAACCATTTTTCTGAGCCCCCCCCCTCCCGAAATTATTTGAAGCTTCGGTTCGGATTGAAATCCAGGAGGCTTTGATTGTCGTTTTTATAATGCAAATCAGAAATGAATAGGCTTCGGGTTTGATGCATCTACTTACCGGTACATTTTTACGCTAATCTCAAAATCGCCAGAGCCGGTAAATCTCACCTATCCGGATGTATTTGGAAACAGCGCAAAATCCAACCCAAGTATTCCAGCTAGCAGACTCAACTCTCTGGAAGTCAACAATCCAATCCTACCTCTGCGAGTTTGTTCTTTAATGGGGCTTACTCCTAAGTAAGTGTGGCGAACCCATTGAAACAACCTACTTCCAAGTAAACGTCGCTGGGAATGGGTTGTTGTGGCTGTAGGCTTACGCACGGTTATTTGGGGAGTAAACTCTATTTAAACTTAACAAGACTCGAGACTGCATACTACAGAATATGTAGAATAGGGCTAGAATCAGCAGTGGAAAAGCCTATTTCAGTCCGAAAGGAGAAGATTAACCGCTTAATGGAAATATATCAAGCTATATAGTGTCATATTAGCTTACGAGGATGTGGTTGGCTGCGCTGATTCGAAGCCCGGCCAAATCTGACAAATTCCTCGCTATCAGCCAGAAACCAGATTCGCTTTTTCATTTTCTTTTTTAAGGTCTTCCCCTCGAACTTTGACCTAGTAGCGCCATCAAGGATTTGGGGGAGGGGGCGAGATCGTTTTGAAACCACAGTATTTCTGCTTAACTCTGTTGTGCCCGAGACAGAAATATACTTTTTTTAAAAAAGTCACCCTGTCCTGGAGCTTGAGAATTCACGAGCTCTTTCGCGCACCCTCTTCTTTCCCTGACTTTTAACATCTAATGAGAAGAAGGAAGCGTTGCATCCTCTACTTCAAATTTCGGCTGGGGTCGGTTCCAGTTCCGCGTGGAATAAGCGAACAAACTCGCTCAATGAGGTTTCGGGACAGTTTCGTGAAACTGACAAGCTCGCCTTACAGCCCAGTGGCACAACTGCAAAACGGTCGGTCGGTTTTAATGCACCCTAAAATTTGCAAGTTCAGTGTGAGGGTTTTCTGCGGTGGGAGAAAGCTCGGTTTTCAGAGTTTGTCAGCTGGTGCGCCAGATCTTCTCTCCCTCCTCCCCCTTTTTATGAGTCTTCGAAAAAAGCCCCAGGGCAAGGATGGTCCCCTTTAGGGAGAAGAGAAGTGTTAATCAACCCTAGTGAATGCTACATATGAATAGGCTATGCAACAAATGTGACCCTAGACCTGGCTGGTCGGTATCCGAAGCAAACCTTTCTCCTTAAGCCAAAACTTCATGCCGCTTATAATTTTGAGTTGATTTCCTGGGTGAGAAAATCCTCCTTCATATATTATTACATACATTTTTTTAAGGTTTCGAATGAATGATAGCAAAGCAAGGCTGCTCTCTCACAGTTAAAGCCGGTTTAATTCGTGTCATTTTTAAGCGTGGGGGGGTGGTTTAGTTGCCTTAGAGAATTTGCAGAGATATAGATGTACAGATGCGTGTCAGTTTCAGAGAATTCAGACGGGAAGCGAATACGGAATAACTGGGATTTAATGATACGAAAAATTTAGAACCTAAGAAAGGATTTCAAAAGGGGGGGAGATGTCGGCACAATAGGGGTGAACGGTCAGAACAGAGAAAAGTAATGGGGGGGAATGCTGAGAGATTGGGGAGAGAAAAAAACCCTTTAAAAGTCCCATTGATGTTAATAAGATTTCCCAGAAGTAATAAACGTAGCACGACTCTGCATTATTGACTCAGCTAGAAGTCCAAGGGATTTATTCCCACGCAAGGGTGTTTAAGGGTTATAGCCTTTAAATTCCGCCCTCTATCATGTAACCTCAGACATTTAAAAGCCAATTTCTCTCTCTATATATATGGAAGAACCCTGGGAACTATAGTTTACTCCCTCCCCAGAGCTACCATTCCGGGCACCCTGAACAAACCCTCTTTCCTGTATATTCACAAGCACGCACGACTTCCTCTGCCAGCCAGGGAGGCAGCTCTGAAAAGGAAATAATCGAGGGAGAAATCAAGAGGCCTTGGCACTGCAAGAGAATCCATACCCTGCTTTTAAAAAAACACACCCTTAAGTTACTTTCTGGCTTTGGGGCAGGGAAATCTCCCGAACTTTCCCCCCTCCTCCTTTTTAAATGGTCGCCACCCAACCCAACCTTGCCCTACATGCCTCTCTCTCCAGCTTGCCAGGAGGGGGGGCGGTCACGTGACGCGGCCCCCTCTCCCCGGCCGTAAAGGGGCCGAGCTGCAGATGAAGGGAATCACTTTAAGGCCGAGATTAGGCGAGAGAGGAGCTCGTCTCCAGGCGCGATAGGCGAGCCGGGTCCCCAGCAGCTATCAGCGCAGCGGATCAGAGATAAGAGGCGCAGCCGGAGCAGCGGCGACGCAGCAGAGCCGCGCTTCAAAGGGATGGGCAACTGAGCAAGACCCCGTTTTGCATTTTTTTTGACGGGGGGGGGAGAGATACTGGCATTAGACTCCCTTTACACACAACCCTTTTCCTTTTGCCTGGGATTTCCCCCCCCTTTTGGATTTTTTTTAAAATTCTTTTACTTTGTTTCGAATCGTCTCAACTCAGAAGTTTGCCTGCTCCAGCGTAAGTATCTCTCTCTCTAAATTATCTCTCGTGCAAGCTGGGCTTATCTACCCAGATAATGCCACACTCGGAGAAGTGGGGAAAGGGAACGGCGGGGGAAGGGGGGGGGCTCTATTAGCTCTGCAAAAGCCCACTATTGATAACCGTGTCTGTGATTTACGAGTTTCCTGATTAATCCCCCATTTTTTATCTTTTTTTTTGTAAGGGTGGGGGAAACCCTGTTCAGATAATGTTTTCCTACAGTCAGAAGAACTGATAGGGAGAGGACGCCCTCCCCCCGTTTAACAAGAGGATTGGTTATATAGGATGGGCCCAGGAAACATTCTTCTTCCCCATTAGATCTTGCAAAGGATCTATCTCGCCGCCGCCGATCCCCTTTACTGAACTTGCTCTCCTTGGCTCCACCCGAATCCTAAAAGCAAATACATTGGATATTTTTACGTCCCATTTTAGCATTAATGGCTTTTTACTTCTTTAGAACTTTTGCATGTATCCGTGAAAAAAACAAAACCAACAACATGCCTAAAACATTGCAGTCTGATGATCTTGCAAATCCTATTCGAGTTTTAATTCGGAGTTAAGCGCAATTGGACTGACTTCGGAGTAAATCATGCTATCGCGAACCGCTTAATTCGGAGTTGGAATTCAGTGTGTTCAGTATGTGTGCTTTTTAATAAAAAGCTAAGCCGTCAGCAAGTAGCGCGCCGCTTCTTCCTCGGATATATATATATTTTTGTTGTTGTTTAGTCGTTTAGTCGTGTCCGACTCTTCGTGACCCCATGGACCATAGCACGCCAGGCACTCCTGTCTTGCACTGCCTCCCGCAGTTTGGTCAAACTCATGTTCGTAGCTTCGAGAACACTGTCCAACCATCTTGTCCTCTGTCGTCCCCTTCTCCTAGTGCCCTCAATCTTTCCCAACATCAGGGTCTTTTCCAAGGATTCTTCTCTTCTCATGAGGTGGCCAAAGTATTGGAGCCTCAGCTTCACGATCTGTCCTTCCAGTATTTTTTTTTTTTACTTCCTAGTAAACATGGAGCCAAGCTATGCTTTACTCGGAAGTAAATTCTTCTGAAATCAGTGGGATTCTAATCCTCGAAAGTTGTATGGGGAACTCTTGTTTCCGCAAGGAAAG
This sequence comes from Zootoca vivipara, assembly GCF_965207765.1. Taxonomy (NCBI): domain Eukaryota; kingdom Metazoa; phylum Chordata; class Lepidosauria; order Squamata; family Lacertidae; genus Zootoca; species Zootoca vivipara. Next base: position 86,412,189 of record NC_142590.1, on the reverse strand, counting down.
CTGCGTAGAGTAGCGAAATTGGTTACCGATCCTAAAGCTCGTTGGAAATAAACTCCAGTCTGTTCTAGAGATCCTCTGAAAGCGAGGTTGGCACACTGTAAATCCCATTTAATTTCAGCGACAGCCTTTACTTCCGAGTGAATGGGACCGCGGCCGAGATCGCAGCCACAGAGTAAAGTTGACCAGCTTCCTGAGACCAGAAGCTTACTTTGGAGTAAAATGTTACAGGTGTAGGTTTAAGTCGGCCTTCGGAAGTAACGCGTCCTGCTTTGGTTCCTGTGTTTCAGGAGCCAAAACCCGCTAACGACGTCAGAAAGATTGCTGCTATTTTGTATTGCATAAAATTGTTTTAGTGAAATTAAAACACTGATGCCCTCCAACTGCAATGTTAATTTGCAGGGCATCAGGGGCTTCCTAGATATTTTTTGAATATGTGATGGGTCAGAGATCTGGATTTCCTACTGAACTCTTCAAAAGGGTTACTACTATTTTCATTTCATGCATTTTTTTTCTATTTTTATTCTTTCTTTCTTTTTACAAGAGCTGAGTTAATTTTGCTTCCGTGTAAACATTCAGAGGGCTGTACTTATTCTGCGTTTCTTCACCTCCTCACCCTTTCAGCTACTTTATTTCTTTATTTACTTTTTGAAACTTTAAAAAGAACCGTAGGTTAAGCACCCATTTCCAAGGTCACTCAAGTAGCTTTTTGGCTGAGTGGAATTTGAACACAGTCCACCCTTACCTCGGGCAATTCCTAGTCCAGCACTCTTAATTCATCGCCAGCTCTCTAAAGTGTTCGAGCAGAGTGTTGCTTTTATATGTGGCATGAGGTTTTGGGGTTGCTTTAGAAGTCTATATTTTAATGCCACCTTCTAGGGGAAGTGGATTTAGTGCTTTTGGTTCCCCCCCTAAATTTTCATTAGGGTGGCAAGTGGCTATTGGATAGTAGTGTATTTTGGGGGAGAGCTTTCACATATCCGAATTATCCAAACCATTATGGGCAGGGGAGAGAGGATAAATAATTCAAGAGTGTTCCAAGAACTATGAACCCCTAGATTGGGGGTTCCTTCCAAAGTTCTGGGTCCAATCCTTTGCAAAAATGGCTCACCAAATTAGGCACGACTTATTTCCTTGTAAATGGCATGGAACACAGACTGCAGTTCAAGCAAATGGAGGGCAACTAATTGAATTTAGGCCCGGCTTCTGAGTAGACTGGCATAGAAATCATAACCCAAGAAAATCCTTAATAAAAACAATTAAAAATAAAAAAAATCTGCAAATAGTATTAGCAGCAGTAATATTACTAATATTTCTTTTTTAAATGCAATTTGTTACTACATCTATAATGGCATACTTTGACGCCAGTTTATAACCCCTTTGAGGACAAAATTCTACATCCACTTACCTGGAACCTGGTTCTTTTCAAAGAAGTGGGACTTATTTACACGTGTATGTGATGATTAGGACAAAATCTACTGTGGATACTGGGAGCACGCAGGATTAATAGTTAGTACTTAGCCCAATTCCAAACTCAGTTAAGAACAACTGTGTTGCAGTGTGTTCTGTTAAGCTGCTAGCCTTCTGTCTAAATATTATAGGCTGAGCTTTTGGATGTAGTTCAGTGCACAGAAAGTATCCTATTTCTGGCTGGCATTTATATTGGCGCAGTGCATTCACCACAACCGGGCAATGTGGTTCTAAACGGGCTTCATTATCCATCAGGGCCGATGAAACTCAACCCTGACAGCGCTTTTGGGACCGGGGTGTAAATGAACTTGGAGCCTGGGGCATCAGTTAACACACTATCCACTTGCCTAATAAGGACAGCCAAATGAGGCCAAAAGTCCTTTCTGTGTTTGACCGTGGCCAGCTGGATGGTCCTTGTCTTGATGTCTCTCCTTGTTCCTTCCTGGAACCTGGCCTTCCAATAGCAACTTCTTCTGAATGGATTCCTGGTGTCCCTCAAGCACTCATTGCATTTTAGTTTTATATACCGTATATATTTCCCCAAAGTTGGTGGCCATCACAACATCTTCTGGGTGTGAATGCCACATGTTATTTGTGTGCCAAGTATTTCTCTTTCTTATTCTGAAGCTTTCAATCTTGTGTGTGTATATATATATATATATAAGGGGCTGTAATCCTTTGCATTCCTAACAGATGGTAAACTGAGCTCCTTTGGGAGGAGTTATAAAAATTAATTAATTATCATTAATAGTAACCGCACACACACACACACCCAAGAGCACCACTGCTTACACTTAATAATTTTAATTGGGCACATTTCATGCAAATGTGTTCTCCATACTCACCAGAAGTATTTGTAAGAGATTAGCTTTTCAGCTAGGTGGCAAGGAGGAACCTTATCTGGATGACGCCCTTGGTTAATTCATAATAGATGGATCAATTCACTCATAGCTGAAGAGGATATTCCATCTGGTTAACAGTGTCATTCTTGAGCCTCAAATGGGTTCCATGTGACTTTTTGTTCATAAATTATATTTCTGCCTCCGCAAAACAAAATCACTTGAAGTCGGAAGGCTGTTACGCTTCAATCCACAACTTCTGAATATAGCGAATGGCATAGGAAGTGGATCCCCTGTGCTCGAAAGTTTATGTCACAGTAAATTTGTTAGCCTTTAAGATGCCACAAGACTCTCCAATGCATCTGCTTGTAGTAGCTGCAACTCAGTAATATTTCGTTTACCAGTCACTTCCTATGGAGCATCTCAAAGTGGATCCAGCTACTACTTCTAGAGTAATCCAACTGCTGTGGCACTTGGGTCCTGCTTTTGGGCTTTCCATAGGCATCTGGTTGGCCACTGTGAGAACAGGATGCTGGACGATAAGGGCCAGTGGCCTGGATCCAGGAGGCTGTTCTTACAAAGGTGATAGGACTACTTCAAAATGAGTAGGCTTGAGCTCACTGCCACTTGCTCCCTGTGTAAGGCCCTGTCGGGAAGTGTGCTTGGAGACTGCAATGCACACTTGCTAGGGGATAAGCACCACTGACAAGGGTGGATCTCAATTCCATGTAGCCTCGCAAAAGAATTTGCTGTTAGGGTACAAACAATGCATTCTTGTATTGTTTTCAAAATACTTTTTTAAAAATAGCCAATTGTTCCATTTCTCTTTGCATCTGTCAGACCTCAGATGCAGGCTGTAATCCTCAACTCATTCATTGCAACATTACCCAATGGGGCTCAGTGGGATTGTGCTGGGTAGGCATAAATAAATTGAAGTCACCATCATGTTGATTATACACTGGGGGTGTGTAATATAGGGATAACTGGAATCTACATGAGTTTGATTTTAGTGGCTTGTGAGCTGCACCAGATCTGAGGATGCAATCCTTTGCAGGCTTTCTTGGGAGCAAGCCTTTTGGAACTCTGTGGGCCTTACTTCCAAATATACATGAATGGGGGGGGCATCAGTGAGGTGCAAATGTCTCTCCTCTGGCTTCTGATTGCAAAAAGTGCTTCAACCACTTCAGAACTGGCTGGCTGGTGTCCAGCACAGAGTTCTCCATCTCTTTGCCCTTAGCAATAAAGCTCTCTAGGTGACCTAAGCCTCTCACCCTCTGAACCTAACCTACCTCACAGGGGTATTGTAAAGACCTTATCTTTCCCCTTAATTATATAGCTTATATTTTCTTAACTTTATGCTGCCCTTGCTGAACACTGAAGTTGTACATTTCATAATTTAAAAATGGCAACAGCAATGGGGTACCTGCATGTTTGCTACCCTGACCTAGTAAGAGAACAGGCAAAATAAAATAAAATAAAAATGACAATAGGCTAGGATATGTAAATGCCTCTTTATTTTTACCAGCCCTTTTCAAGTCATTGATACAAAAAAATTAATCTCCAGTTAAGTAAGTTTTTTTAGGAGACGTTTTACTCCAAATTTCAAATGCTGTGAGCTCCAGTTTTCCTTTCCCACCTTTGCTGTGATGTTCAAACCACTCTTGCTAAGTTTTCTTGGGCAGGGATGGAAGCTACAGGAAGCAAAATTGATACGCTTGATTAGAGAAAAATCATTCTTCACATTTACTACTACTACTAATAATAATTAGAGAACCCATTTTGGACTTCTTATGTGCAAAGGAAAATGAATGAATTTGAGACATTTGGGTCTGAAGAGTGGGTAAATATTGCTTAGCAGATAGTAGAACAGCTGGATGTTACCCTAGAGTGAATGTTTTGAATAATTTCTTTTATGTAACTGACAGATGAGCAAAAGAAGCAACTTGTCATTTGCCAGAAGGAGCCAAGATACAGGACTCAAAAGCATCTCCTTATTTATCCTCTTTCCTGTTTTCCAGGTGCCTGAAAGCTGCTTCAGTTGTATCTGTGTGGGAGGATTAGCCGAGTTCTTCATGTCAAACCTCCGGCCCTTGCCGTCCAACTGCCTTGTTTGTGCCCCACCAGCTGCGCTGCTCCTGCCTTGAAGGATACAAAATGTACCAGAGCTTAACTCTTGCCCCCAACCCTGGCCAATCGGCATACTCCCATGACTCCAGCAACTTCCTGCACTCGCCAGCCAGCCCTGCCGTCTACGTTCCCACCAGCCGGATGCCTTCCATGCTCCAGAGCCTGCCTTACCTGCAGAGCTGCGAACCTGCCCACCAGGGCCACCCCCTGAGCAGCCACCCAGGATGGGCGCAGCCGGCCAGCGCCGAGGCCTCGCACTTCAATGCCAGCAGCCCTCACGCACCGCCGGGGTTCTCCTACTCCCACAGCCCCCCTGGCGGTAGTGGTGCCGGACGAGAAGCAGGCTACCAGAGCCCCTTGTTGCTGGGCACCGGGGGACGCGACCAGTATGGCAATTCACTGGTGCGCTCGGTCAACGGGTCCTACTCCAGCCCTTATCCCGGGGCTTACGTCAGCTCTGCGGAGATGCCGCCATCTTGGACTGCAGGGCACTTCGAGAGCAGCGTCTTGCACAGCCTTCAGACGCGACAGGGGGGCTTGCCTGGCCGGAGACCCACATTTGGTATGTAGCATATCTCCCACTACGGTAATAGAATTGTGGACTTGGAAGAGACTCATGGGCATAGCTAGGGGGCAAGGGGAACAGCTGGGCCCCTAAATCAAGTAAATAAGTAAAGATACTTAACTAAAAGTAGAAGTTATAGAAAAAAACATGACAGGTTTTTCTGAGCACTTGGGGTCAAAAGAAAGTAATTTAAAACAATGGTTGTTGAGACATTTCATTCCGAATCTGCTGGACAGAGCCAGACAGAGGATGTTAACAGGTGGGTGTCCTCCCCCCCCCCCAACAACATAAATCCTGGCTATACCCATGAAGAGACCCAGTCCAACTCTCAGAAGCCATTGGTTCTCTGCTATTGAGCGCCTTTTGATTCTGGGTGGGACACTTTTTTAAGACCTGAGGGCATTCTGATGGAGGCTTTATCACTAATTTATTTTGTCCAGACATCATCATTAAAACAGTAGTTTAAAAAGCACCATGAAAGTCTGCAAAACCTGTCAATGAATGTTAAAGAAGTGTGCGGTCTATGGCCCGGTTCACACATAACATGAAGCTGAATGGTGGCATAATAACATGAATGAGGAAACACACAGGCTCCCAGAGTTGTTTTGCTTCTCCTCGGGCTCTTCTGCTTCTGCCTTGCACTGACTGAAGCCATGGTTTGGCTTAGCGCATCAGCCAATCCCAGGGTTGTGGTTTACCTCACTTCTGATAAACCATGAGCTGTAACCAAAATCTGTCCTTATGGTTTGTCTGGGAGTGTTAAACCACAAGCTTGGGTTTGGGCAACATGCAGCTAAGCCAAACCATGGTTCCGCTCGACGCAGCAGCAGAATGACTGGAAGATCAAAACAGCCACTGTCTCCTCTCCAGAAGCCTGCATGTTTGCTTGTTCATGCTAAGCCATGGCTTGACCTGGCATTCTATGCAAACAAGGACTATGTTGAGTGCATCACACGGTGTTCAGTACATGTCTGTTTGACCTACAATCTGTCTCTGGTCTTAATTTGTCATGAGCAAACCCACCCCAGTTCCAGAACCTGGAAAATTCTGTAAATCCACTTTGAGTCAAAAAGTGCATGTAGTCAAAGGCAGGGATGGGGAAGCTATGGTCCTCTAGAACTTTTCGGACTCAAACTCCCATCAGCCCCAGCCAGCATGGCCAGAGGGTGAGGGATGATGGGAGCTGGAGTCCAGCAACATCCAGAGGGACAGAAATTCACCACCCATGGCCTAAGGGTGCTTTAAGGCTGTACTGAAACCAGTAGTTGATTTGTAATTGGTTCTCCTCTAAGGTCCGCTGGAAATTATAGGTGTGTGAAAGGGGGGATTATTTAAGAAGAAGCTGCTTCCAAGAGGTGTCTGAGTGACATTGGCTATGATGGCTATCCTTGGCTCATCTGGAAAGCCCACCACAAGGCAAGAAGGCATTTGAGTCAACACTGTTGAAAACGGAAAGCTGAACTAGATTGATGGCTCTCTTGGTGTCCTTAAACTGGTTTGAAATTGGCTGGAAAGTTTGTCCTGGATTTTTTGTTTTGTTTTATGTGGGTGCATACATAACTACATCATTCATTTTAAAAATACTAAGTCTCCTTTTATAGAATAATCTGCTAGAGGTAGTGTTGTAAATGGGGGGGGCACTGGAGAGAGGGATGAGATGTAGCAACTATGGAATATTAGAAGAATGAAAACTTTGGCCAAGACAAATCGTCCCCACACCCTAGCATTCAAGAATCTCCAGCAAATGCTGCCTTGGCTTGGAAATGGTAAGAACTATTTCTGGGGTTCTGTGTGCATGGGACATGGCTTTGGAAGTCAAATTCTGTCCTTGGTGTGGCTGCAGACAGGCAATATACAGGAACCCATTGGTTTAGAAGATGTGCCTGATCAAATGTAGTTAGTGCTCAGATACAAAGGAGCTTGAGAAAAACACTAGGATATTTTTCATGCCCTATATGGGAAGGAGCAATGTAGATTGTTCCAGGCAATGAATTCATCTGCTTGTCTCTCAGTAAGCGCTTGTGTGCTGGATATGTTTTGGCTGGCAGTAGCTTTCAATATATTCATAAACCTATGTGCATTTTGCTCAGTGTGCAATTGCTCCATGATGTTATATTTGTTATGCTGTTTCCTAGGCAAAGTGCCTTTCTATGGGGTGGGGGTGGGGTGTTAATGTATAAAACTGCCTCCAAGAGGGAGAAAAGGCTTTGATGGCAATGCTCTGTATTGTCGCACTACATTGCATCAAATGTTCACAGCACTTCAGAAATATTTCTACGAATGCAGATAGCAATGGGGCTGACATGAGACTGAAAGTGCAGGATCTAGCCCAGTGGTGTGCAGTCAAGTGGACTATGGGGACTAGACTAGTCCTCTAAATGTTCCTGGTAAATTAAAGTATCAAAGCCTGGTGCCTCCTTCCCAAAGCCTGGGAAGATTCTGCCTGGCTCAGGGAGGGAGGCATGGTGCTCCAACAGGGTCCAAGAGCTCTCCCTACACCTTCCTGGCTTTGGGAAGGAGGCAGGAGGGCTGCAGCATCTTGTCAGAGGCCTGGCGCTTGTGACTCCCCCACCCCATCGCCCCCGCAAGCTGGTGCCCCTGGCCTAACTGTTCCCCTGCGAAAAATTTCACTGCACACCACTGGTCTAGCCTGAAGCCACTGTTCATTTGGAAGCAAGCTGGCGCTGATTTGCATGCAGGGCACTTGCGCCTAAGTCTGCATCTGAGTTCATGACTTCGAAATCTGAACTAGGGATGGAGTGTTCCCTGTGCCTCATCAGCATATTGCCCTTAGATCTTTACCCCCATCAAGAGCAGCGCAAATGGGAAGGAATTCTGGGGTCAAATGCTCATCTATATCAAGCTTTGGCCTTGCTTTGCTTTGCACATGGATTTGGGTCTGTGTGGGTGTGTGAAAGTGTGCTCTATTTCCTTTGAATGAACAACTGCACTGCAGTGAGTTTTCAATCAATTACCATCGGTAGGGGATTTTTACCTACGTTTCAGACGTTTCAGAATGGAATTGGGAAGTCTTGATTTAGCATGGGGACTAGCACTATGCTATCAGCTATTTTATATGCCATTGCAGCATATCTTAGGACAGGGGTACCCAAACTAAGGCCCGGGGGCCGGATGCGGCCCCATCACCTTCTAAATCCAGCCCGCGGATGGTCCGGGAATCAGCATGTTTTTACATGAGTAGAATGTGTCCTTTTATTTAAAATGCATCTCTGGGTTATTTGTGGGGAATAGGAATTCGTGTTTTTCCCCAAAAAATATACTCCGGCCCCCCACAATGTCTGAGGGACAGTGGACCGGCCCCCTGCTGAAAAAGTTTGCTGACCCCTGTCTTAGGATAATAGCATATTGTCCCATTGGGCTGGGAGGCAATTGAGCTTTCTCCTGGGAATATTTTGGAAGGGTTGTAGTTGTAGTAACGTGGTGCTGGGTGAGGATTTTGATTTTCTGATAACATTTCTTGTTAGCTGTCACCTGTTAACATAAAAAAGAAAGAGATGACAGTCTTCAAATGAAGGTCCTATTTTTAATCTGCAGTGCTGAAAACTTCCCCTCTTCTGTTCTTTGGACATTTGACTTAAAATCCAGTTCCCTGAGATTTTATCTGTCACTTTAAAAGAATCATTTCAAAACAAGGGTCTGAATTCCAGTTTTAAATTGGTGGGTGTTTCTACTGAATTGGATTATGGCTCAAAGTTTAATGCTTAAAGTTACAAGAATGGTGACTGACAAGGGAAGATTGACAATCCAACGGAAAATGGGCTAGTCTCCAATACACATGCAATAACTTTTATATCTGTACCTTGATGCCATATAGCCTGGTCTCCTATGCAAGTTTACTTGACTGTAAATCCGCTGAATTCAGTTAGGCTTGCTCCTAATTAAGCAGGCAGAGGATTCTTGCATTCCATTCCACAACCAGCCCTCAATTCTGCCGGGATTCGTTGCTTCCAAAATCCCTTTCTCTCTTCCCAAACCCTTCCTTGCAAAACTTCAGAAGGGAAAAAGATTTTTTTGTTGTTGCGCCCTTCCAAAAGCTGCCTTGGTGAATAGCCTTTCTATAGTCACATATACGCTATGAAAGAGCCACGGGGTTGGTTACACTTTCCCCGTGGAGTCAGAAATAACAGCGGTGGTTTTGGGCGCCCGGAGTAATCTGCCTCCCTCCACAATATCCATGTTGTGCAGCTTTCAGAGGTGACGCTGTTTGGTGTTTAAATGAGGTGAGCAGATTTACAGCCGTTTCGCCTTTTAAAAGTAATTTATTGGGGTAAATGAGTTGAGATCTGAACAGACTCCAAGGCTCCTAATTCGCCTTCGCCCAAACAAATCTCTCGCCCTCCCCGGCTACGTGCGCCGTGGCACCATCCATCAACACCCGCTCAAAATCGCCCAGCCACAGGACCATCAAAGCCGCTTCGCTTCGCTTTGGGTTCCCACTGCTTTTTTAAAAAAACAAAATAACAAAACAGAAACAGAAACAGAACAGAATCTCAATCAAACGCACTTTCTCAAGCAGGCGCTTGGCTAATAAAACCCGCCTCGATCTGGTTCCTGCAACTGTCCCTTCATTTGGGCTTTACGTTCCGAAGTCCCTTTTGAGTCCTTTTGAAAGACGACTTAATCTTTTTGTTATCTTGGTTGGATGGCCCTGTCTCTGCTTTTTTCCGCCCTTTATCTTTATCCTAAGAACAAAGCAGAATTAGTCCTCGACTCTTAAAAGAAGAAAAAGTGCTTTAACCTTGAGTCCCACCGCCAGAGTGAACGGAAAGGCTTCGAGAGTAAGATTTGGGGGTTGGGACCCAAATCCCACCCGCCTCACCGGGGAACGCCATTCTAAACACTGCCTTTCTCCTACTTTTCATCGCTGGAATTATTTTCTCATTCGAATAAAAGAAGCAAGCAAAGAGCCCTTTGCGATGTGACTTCGCCGCTGCCCTTTCAGTTCAGCTGGATTTTGCAAAACCCACCCAACCAGGTCTCCCTAGCATAGCAGGAAATTCTCTTGGATTTTCCAAAAGGCATTGTTTCTATATTTAGGAGCTGCAACCTGTAGTTTTGACAGGTCGTGTGCATTTTTATTCGGAAATCCCACTGTCTTCAATGGGATTTACTCTCAAGTAAGTGATCAGAAGACTGCAGCCCTAATTAAACCACTGGAATTTTTTTACTTTGAAACAAGTTTAATTTATTGCAGTATTAATCTACACACACACCCCAAATGTATGGAGGTTCAGCCTTGCAGTTTAGGATTTACAAAATAATAATATGCCTAGGTGATCTGGGAGTAGATCCCTGAACACAAATTCCCTAAAAGTGGAATTTACTTTTGAATAAGTACATAAGAAGAGAGTTGAACGTGTTACTTAATTCTGTGGCGCTAGTAGGCTGAAATTCTATGTACTATTTGTGTACATCATTTCCTTAAATTCTAAACTGATCTTCAACCGAAGAGTCCAGGACGATGTGTGAAATAATTCTGGATGTGACAGTGGAAAAATGCAACATTTTCAACCTGCAAGGAATTTTCACGTTCTAACAAGAATACGGTAACAAAAAGTTGGGTCCCTTTACACTTCCATCAGTATCAAAATGGCATGTCTTTCCCCTTCCTGCTACTTACATTTGGAATTTTCTCAGTTGTTTAAATCAATATATTAAATTGCAAAGGAGCATGTCGTTAAGAACTCATTTCAAACATAACCACCAGTTTTTCACTTGCTTATTCTCTTTTCTGAGCTTGCAGAGATCAGAGTCATTGCATGTATGAATTGTATTCCTAAGTCATGCTTAGAGGAGGACCATTGAAATAAATGACTGAAGACTGTTGATTTCCATAGTGTCTACCTGGAATATGAAGTATTGTGGATGGCATCAAACTGCACATCACATTTGCATCTCCTTTCCCAGCCTATTTTACACTCTTTTATAGAAAAAGTTACCGGTAGTAGCAGTTTTGCAATCTTATATTACAGAATTCAGTCTACTGATCATTTTGTACAGCCATACTTCTACTGAGGTTTGGGGTGTATTGTTTTATTTTATTGTTTTACGGAAATTGTTGAGCTGTAACAGATTAACTCCATCAAACAAGTGATCAACTAAATTATTTAGATATTTGAAATGACTTGTCTTTGGATAGGGGTGCTAGATTAGATTAAAAGTCATATCAACTCTTAAGCATATTTATAATTTTCATATCAAATCAATACATTTCCCCCCCTGTGTATATATGATTGTACCTTCTAATTATAGTTGAGTGACTAGAATCAGCAGTCCTCTGTTCATTTACTCAAAATGCAAATCCTTGTTTCAGTTGTTCTTACATTCCAGTGCATTTAGGATTGCACCCTTAATCAGGAAGTAAACCCTACTGAGCCCAGCGAAAGTTCAGAAGTAAACATATAATAAGACTGGTCTGTTGGTCTGTGATGTGAAATGTATGCAGAGGTATTGATGGTGGAAGGGATCAGTTGAATTTGCATTCATGTAAATATCCTTGGGAAGGAGCGATGCTGTGCATCACTGAAATAAATTAGCATTGAGGCAACTCCTTTTTCACAAACTGTTTAAGCCTTGCTTATTCCTCCTTCATTGTTTGCTCTTAATGTTCCATGAGCTGCAGGGTTGGTTTCTTTTAATAGTAAGCACTCAGTACTGTTTTCTCAGTTTGTGAACTTGATACTTCTTTTTTTTTTTTTACTTTACAATGGCTTGGCTAAGTACATATCCCTTGATTTCAATCCAGAGTTAAATGTCTAGATATGAAGCCCGGTCCACGTTTTACTTGGAAATAAACCAGTGGTATTCAATAAAACTTTCCCATGAATGAGTTGAGGGTGGCTGTATTCTATTTTCTGGTATTGGCAGATGTGCACACAACAGTAAAGGTAAAAAAGGTAAAGGGACCCCTGACCATTAGGTCCAGTCGTGACCGACTCTGGGGTTGCGCGCTCATCTGGCCAGCATGACAAAGCTGCTTCTGGTGAACCAGAGCAGCACATGGAAATGCCGTTTACCTTCCCGCTGTAGCGGTACCTATTTATCTACTTGCATTTTGACGTGCTTTCGAACTGCTAGGTTCGCAGGAGCTGGGACCAAGCAACAGGAGCTCACCCCGTCACAGGGATTCGAACCTCCAACCTTCTGATCAGCAAGCCCTAGGCTCAGTGATTTAACCCACAGCGCCACCTGGGTCCCCCCCCCCCCCGCACACAACAGTATTTACCTGAAAATCAAATTCTTCCTGGTTGTTTCCCTGGTTTGATTATTTTAACATATAATATATCTCTACATATCAGAGGAGCTACCCCTTTAACAGAGCAGCAGATCTATGAATTTTTAAGCTGCTGTATCAAAAGTGAAAGGGCTAAAACAAAACCATGTAGGTAGTAGGTGACCTATTTTAAAACAAGGCATTTCTTCTAGTGAGAGAAATAGGAACAGCTCTCCTTTGAAGTTGCCTGTTGAATGACTTTTAAATAGATCCTCTTTACAACAATGGCCACTATAGAAATGGGAGCTCATTGCCTGAAGGGTTTATCACTGAAGCTTTATATAAAGTGTATAAATACCGAAATAAATTGAACATTATTTCAGTAACTAAAAATGAATAGAGGGGGAAAAGGTGGTCCCTGTTGTTTCATCTGTAAAGAATAGATCACAGAATTAGAGTTCGAAGGGACCCTGAGGGTCATCTAGTCCAACCCCCTGCACTGCAGGAATCAAAACCAGTGTCCATGACAGGCAGCCACCCAACCTTTGCTTGAAAACCTCCAAGGAAGGAGAGTCCTTCACCTCTCGTTGGAGTCTGTTCCACTGCTGAACAGCTCTTACTGGCAGAAAGTTTCCCCCCCGAATGTTTAGTTGGAATCTCCTTTCTTGCAACTTGAAGCCATTGGTTTGAGTCCTACCCTCAAGAGCAGGAGAAGACAAGCATGCTCCCTCTTCCATGTGACTGCCTATGTCTCCTCTTTTCCAGGCTAAAGATACCCAGCTTCTTCAAGCGCTCCTCATAAGGCTTAGTTTCCAGACCCTTGATCACCTTGGTTGCCCTCCTCTGCACACCTTCCAGCTTGTCAACACCCTTCTTAAATTGTCCGCTTTCTCCTCCTCAGTCTCAGTGTTGCTCAGTCACCCAGTAGCATTTCTCCGTGTTCCCAATACAGAGGACCTACCACTTGCTTGTTCTTCCTCTTACTTCAACTTCAGACATAGCAGAAGAAACCCTTTTAATTATTTTTAACCTGTCTCTATATCGATTAAGGTGGTGCTGTGGTTAAACCACTGAGCCTAGGGCTTGCTGATCAGAAGGTCGGCGGTTCAAATCCCTGTGACGGGGTGAGCTCCCGTTGCTTGGTCCCAGCTCCTGCCAACCTAGCAGTTCGAAAGCACGTCAAAATGCAAGTAGATAAATAGGAACCGCTACAGCAGGAAGGTAAACGGCATTTCCATGTGCTGCTCTGGTTTGCCAGAAGTGGCTTTGTCATGCTGGCCACATGACCTGGAAGCTATATGCCGGCTCCCTCGGCCAATAATGCGAGATGAGCGCGCAACCCCAGAGTCGGTCACGACTGGACCTAATGGTCAGGGGTCCCTTTACCTTTACCTTTAACCTGTCTCTATATCGATTAAGGATGCATTCCTGTACTGGAGTTTTTGGGCTCTGTTTCTGCAACACCAGATGCATTCTACAGGGCATCACAGCTACACCAGTGAAACTCCTCTGGTGCCATGGCTGCAATGTGGCAAGATGGGTGATACACTTCACACATGCCTAGGACATGACTATGCCTAGAGGGCATGGGACATTTCCCTACCATTGACTTCAATGAAAGGCAAGACAACAAAAGCCACTCCTGTGTCAAAAGCCTAGGATATGGTGTAACTTGACACCCAATTGCTGGCGATCACCTCTTCAACTTGGTGATTGCAACCTGGAAATGGAAGAGGAATTCCCTGGTGCAGATTTGAACTGGAAGTCCCCTGAGCATGCCTGTGCATGCTTTTGCAAACTGCACCACAGGGTTCCTGTTTCTGGCTGCTGTCAAGCTGTCCATCTTTATTTCGTGCGAGAGCAAAAAGTCCCCGTGTTGGGACTTTCAGCAGCAACCACTGGAGTATGCTTGTAGCTCCTCTGCATGTTTTTTGTGTGTATTGGGGTGGGGTGACCTGGACTGGTGACTGGAATCCATTGGTGACTGGTAGGGCAGAGGGCAGGAAGATCCAAGAATATATGGAGAGCCAGAACCAACGACAGGACCCCATCCTTCTCCCTGCTGAGCTCTCCCAGAGCAACACTGAGACTGAGGAGGAGGAAGCTGACAGGCACTGCCACCCTATGGACTGGATGAAAGATATAAGATAGGCAGGTGGGGGCTGGCTGAGGGCAGACTCTGGTTGGTGTGGGGCAGTGCCATATTCACTCTAATGGACCAGCCTCCACTGGCACGATAGACATCCCCTCTGGGTATTCTGCATGGGTTGGCTTCCTTGGTTGTGTGAGTGCCCTCACATCAGCAAAATAGTCTGTGGGCATATCTGTCACTTTATGTGTCTGCCCAATGCTCCACATAATTTGACATTTCTTGGTCCAACTGCATATAGAATCTGAAACTGATGGGGAATAACACACCACATTGTGTCTAGAAGATCTCTAAATACAACTGGATGAGGGAGTATCTCTCTAAAACGCATGTGACTTCATATGGCACCAGAGAGGCAGTCATCTTGATGTGTAGTCAACACACCCTATGCTTAGGATTGCATGTATCATAGAATCATAGAGTTGGAAGAGACCACAAGGGCCATCCAGTCCAACCCCCTGCCAAGCAGGAAACACCACCAAAGCATTCTTGACATATGCCTGTCATGCAATTCCATTTATAAATGTAGACTAGCATATGTTCACTTTAATGTATGCATGCATATTCAACACTCTTTCCCACATCTCTTCATATACATACCTTGACATTTGTTTTAAATTGATTTTAGCATTGCATTTTAAATTGCAGAGACCTTGTAGTGAAGGGTAGGTAAAAAACTGAATAACTAAAAATGACAATAAGAACACCACATGCATGGTCTTCTTCGTGTGGCCCCCACCCTAGCTATTATATGACTTTAAGGCTACAACCCTGTTCACTCTTTTAAAGGTAAAGGGACCCCTGACCATTAGGTGCAGTCGTGACTGACTCTGGGGTTACGGGGCTCATCTCACATTATTGGCCGAGGGAGCCGGCGTACAGCTTCCAGGTCATGTGGTCAGCATGACAAAGCTGCTTCTGGTAAACCAGAGCAGCAGCACGGAAATGCCATTTACCTTCCCGCTGTTTATCTACTTGTTTATCTACTATTTATCTACTTGTATTTTGACGTGCTTTCGAACTGCTAGGTTGGCAGGAGCTGGGACCGAGCAACGGGAGCTCACCCCGTTGTGGGGATTCGAACCGCCGACCTTCTTACCGGCAAGCCCTAGGCTCTGTGGTTTAACCCACAGTGCCACCTGCGTCCCGTTCACTCTTTTAGATGGGAGTAGATTAAACATAGCAGGACTTGCTTCTGCCTTGCATAGGATTGCACAGCTCACCATGATTAAGCACTAGCTGGATGCAGCCCATATCTATATATTCCCTATATTTATCCTTCTCCTGGATAAAATGTGTCTGTTGTACCTATACCTCCATTTTAAGATTATCAGATTCAATCTCTATTTTATTTAATGGTCTCTTGATTCATTGCAGCGGCATACAGCTCCGAAAGTGCATTGATGGAGGTCGGCTGTGAATCTGCCCTTTTTATTTGGTCAAGAGCACCTTCTAAATTATATCCTCTTATGATACAAGCCTATGTAGCTAAGGTGCGTGTGAGGCATTCTTGGTGCGGGGTCCAAAAACTGCAGTGTCCTCTTTCCCTCAAATATTGAGTTACCATTCTCCAAGCATACAAACTAATAATAATAATAATAATAATAATAATAATAATAATAATAATAATCCAGAGTGAGGCTAAGCCAGGAAGGGGTAGACAGACTTCACTTACTGCACACCGTAGGAGATGCTGCCCTCCCATCTGACAAGCTAAGTCGGTCCTTACTATTAAAACTATTGCGCCTGATTTGGCTGTGGTGTGTATCTGCTGAAAGGAATTAAAGAGAAATCAGTCTTTGCTGGCATTTAACATGGATCTGACTCCTTTAAAACTCTGCAGCCCTAAAAGCTAAGCATAGGGCAAATATGTGTGCCTGCAGGCTCAGCTCTGACCCTCCACCGGAGCAGAGTTCTCGAGTCCTTGCCTACCACGAGGTCAGTATTTGGCCGGCGTAATGCTGTAAAACTGACTCCGAACCTCTACCCGGAGTCTGTCATTTGTCAGCTCTGAGCTGTCGGTGTGATTGATACCCAGGGCTCAGTATCCCCCAACCTTCTCCATCAGCCAAAGACATTCCACCAGGTCTTGTCCAGTCTGCCTGTCGCCACCAGTCAGCAAGCAGCACCGCTTGATTGAAATCAGGGAAGTCTCCCCATCTCCTCCGCCTCCCCTTTTATCATCTTACAATAACATCATCCCGATCATTTATTTTTACAACCAAGCTGGGTCGCACTTCATCTCGCCCATTCAAACAGCACAAAGCAAGGATTTTTTCTGGGGGCAAATGGAAGCCATACACTCCTCCGAGTCTCCTCGGATGTCAGTGGCTATTAGTTATGGCCGCTTCATTGACAATACATTTATTACTAATTAAAGAATACAAGAAATGAACTGAAAAGGGGTGTGTGGACTGACTGGAGGGGATGTAGATCATTTTTCTACTTGTCTAGTTCAGGAGAGACATGGCTGCCTCTTAAAAACATAAGAAAGAGACAAGTATTGGAAATTTGATCCTTTTAATTCTCTGATCCTAAACCCCTCGGGCAAAATACACCTCAGCTTCATGAACATCAGTGAAATCCTAACAATCTATTTTGTTTGTATTTCTATCCTGTCTCTCATAGGAAGGCATGTAAAAACACAGTTAAAACTACAACAGTACACACAGCTGCACTCATAACCCCAAAATAATACAGTCATACCTCGGTTTGCGACCGCCTCCATTTGCGACCGATCGGTTTGCGACCGCCGCGGACCCGGAAGTGTTTACATCCGGGTTCCATGGTGCGCGGATGCGCAGAAGCCTTCTGCGCAGCACGCACATGCACAGAAGCGCTCTATCGGCACTTCGTGCATGCACAGAAGAACCCCTCGGTTTACAATGAACTCGGGGAGCAACCGGCTCCCTGGAACGAATTGCGGTTGCAAACCTAGGTATGACTGTACAGCACGTTGCAGATTGCAGGGATAAAATGCAATCTGGAAGAAGATACCAATGATACAATATGGATGCGGGTGGCGCTGTGGTCTCCACTGAGCCTCTTGGGCTTGCCGATCGGAAGGTCGGTGGTTCGAAGCTGCACAAATGGGTGAGCTCCCGTTGCTCTGTCCCAGGTTCTGCCAACCTAGCACTTCAAAAGCATAGCAGTGCGAGTAGATAAATAGGTACCTCTGAGGTGGCAAGGTAAACTGTGTTTCCATGTGCTTTGGCTAAGTGGTTTAGTCACATTGGCCACATGACCTGGAAAGCTGTCTGTGGACAAATGTCGGCTCCCTCGGTCTGAAAAGCGAGATGAGCACCTCAACCCCATGGTTGCCTTTGACTGGACTTAACCGCCCAGGGGTCCTTTACCTTTTTTTACCTTCTCCAATAATACAAAGTGGAAACTATTGGTTTTAAGTGTTCACTTCTCATATCATAGACTTGTAGAGTTGTCAGGGACACAAAGGGTCATCTAATCCAGGAAAGCAATGCAGGAATTTCAGCTAAAGTTCTATATACTGATAGCAATACTGTAACTGAGTACTGGTGGTACCTCATGCCCTCTTTTTCCTTCCAACTCACCTCTGTTTTCAAGATGGTATGCCCCGTGGAGGACCTTAAGGTCCACAAACAACAATATTCTGGAGATCCCGAGCCATAAGGTGGCTAGATTGGCCTCAACTAGGGCCAGGGCCTTTTCAGTATTGGCCCCAACTTGGTGGAACGCTCTTTCACAGGAGACCAGGGCCCTGTGGGATTTGTCATCTTTCCGCAGGGCCTGCAAGTCAGAGCTGTTCCGCCTGGCCTTTGGGTTGGACTTAGTCTGACCCCTGTGTTTTCCTCCCTCATGGCTTGGATTTATAGACTACTTTAAATCAGGCTGCATTTTAAATTTTAATTGTTGTTGTTTAGTCGTTTAGTCGTGTCCGACTCTTCGTGACCCCATGGACCATAGCACGCCAGGCACTCCTGTCTTGCACTGCCTCCCGCAGTTTGGTCAAACTCATGTTCGTAGCTTCGAGAACACTGTCCAACCATCTCGTCCTCTGTCGTCCCTTTCTCCTAGTGCCCTCAATCTTTCCCAACATCAGGGTCTTTTCCAGGGAGTCTTCTCTTCTCATGAGGTGGCCAAAGTATTGGAGCCTCAGCTTCACGATCTGTCCTTCCAGGGAGCACTCAGGGCTGATTTCCTTAAGAATGGATAAATTTTAATACTGTATTTTAATCTGTATTTTAATCAATTGCTTTTTATGTTTAATTGTAATTTTATTGGTGTGAGCCGCCCTGAGCCTAGTTTTGACTGGGGAGGGCGGGGTATAAATAAAAGTTATTATTATTATTATTATTATTATTATTATTATTATTATTATCTCTCAACCTCTTGGCTCTCACCTAAGACACAACCCATCCAGGCTGGTTCTCTCTTTCAGGGCCCAAGCCCAGTCCCTTGTGTTAAATATACAGTACTGTATACACATTGTGGTCATTTTCTTGTCTCTTGGTCACACTGATTGAGCTTCTTGCCCTTAGTCCAATGTTATACCCGACTCACAGATGTTTGTGCACACAATAACCCCGAAGCTGTGTTTGAGGAGAGCAGGAAGGAATGTCCTCTACGAGGTTCATCCTTCCTTGAAATTCTTTGCCCTTCTGTCACTCCCAGGGAATGCAATGGATTTCTCTGGGGGAAAGTGGGGGGGGGCAGGTTCATCCTGTAACATTATTGACATGATAAAAGGATGTTAGTGGTGGATTTGTTCCTGTTCATCAGTTGCGATGATGATGATGATGATGATGATGATAATAAAAATAAATTTATTATTTATACCCAGCCCATCTGTCTGGGTTTCCCTAGCTATTCTGGGTGGCTCCCAACAGAATTAAAAGCACCACAAAACATCAAGCATTAAAAACCTCCCTAAACAGGGCTGCCTTCAGAAGTCTTCTAAAAGTCAGGTACAGTGGTACCTTAGGTTAAGAACTTAATTCATTCTGGAGGTCCGTTCTTAACCTGAAACTGTTCTTAACCCGAGGTACCACTTTAGCTAATGGGGCCTCCCACTGCCGCCACCGCACGATTTCTGTTCTCATCCTGAAGCAAAGTTCTTAACCGGAGGTACTATTTCTGGGTTAGTGGAGTCTGTAACCTGAAGCGCCTGTAACCCGAGGTACCACTGTAGTTGTTTATTTCCTTGACATCTGATGGGATGGTGTTCCACAGGGTGGGGGCCACTAGTGAGAAGGCCCTCTGCCTAGTTCCCCAATCCACCATTTACTGCTGCCCCAAGAGGCTATGGCGTACCAAAAGCGGGACAAAAATAAACCAGAATATTTGTGGTATGGATCCTGTGGGATTTCAGCAGGAAGTTAAGGGGATATGCACCAATTAGATGTGAAGCAATGAGGCAACCGCACCCCAAATTGAAGGTACAAGCAGTATTGACAGTGGGATCTCTTGTGACTGTCCTGCCCCATCATGAGCACAAATTGTCATGAATGCAATGGAAAGGATGTCTGGAGGGAGCCTCTGTAAGGAGCTTCAAAACCTAGCCTGTGGGCTTTCTGATGCCATCATTCCCATTCCATGACTTCAAGTTAGGAGATTTACCATTTCTGAGATGTGCTACGGTGTCTCTTGTCTCGATGCTATGAAGGGACCGAGTCCCCACTTGAATGCCTAACGAAATGTGTCTCGCCTTTCATTTCACTTTCAGAGTTCTTGGAGGAATTCCCCGGGGATGGCAGAGAATGTGTTAACTGTGGAGCGATGTCCACTCCCCTTTGGAGGAAAGATGGGACAGGGCATTACCTGTGCAACGCCTGTGGTCTATATCACAAAATGAATGGCATTAACCGGCCTCTCATCAAGCCCCAGAAAAGGCTGGTAAGTCTGAATAACCCTCAGTTGGCTTCTGTTTTACTAAAGGATTCTCCACTTCCACCTTGCCTGGTCTTTAATATTGGATTGCCTTTTGTGTTTACTGCTTCTGGGGGTCTTAGGTGTCAGGGGAGGGGACATTTTTCAGGCCAGGGGCCACACTCAGTCATGAGCAACCTTTCAGGGGCCACATACCTATGGTGGGTGTGGCCAGACACATGCCACTTTCCATCCAGGTGAGCCAGAGATCTGGTCATGGGCCTGGAAAAGGTATGAGATCTGGGCAGATTTCTACGGTTTCAGATTGAAATGCCTTGGGGCCACATTTGGGTCTGAAATCCACATTCTCTCTGCTTGCAGATGTACCAGGGGTATGGAATTCTCTTTCCAGTGAAATCAAGTTGGCATCGTCTGCAGTCAGCTTCACAAGCCAACTTAATTTTTGATTATTTCAGCAAGCCGCCTTATGAAAACGATTTACAGTTTTTACCAGCTTCTTGTCAGATGACCCAACCCATTTCTGTATTTCCATTGGATTTTATTCCTTACATTGTTTAGTTGAGGCTCTGCACATTGCATGGGAGGAAAGAGGGAGGGAGAGATTTTCGATGTAGAAATGAATAAATCATAGAACAGGGGTCAGCAAACTTTTTCAGCAGGGGGCCAGTCCACTGTCCCTCAGACCTTGGGGGGGGGGCGGACTATATTTTGAAAAAAAAAAAGAACGAATTCCTATGCCCCACAAATAACCCAGAGATGCATTTTAAATAAAGGACACATTCTACTCATGTAAAAACACCAGGCAGGCCCCACAAATAACCCAGAAATGCATTTTAAATAAAAGGACACATTCTACTCATGTAAAAACATGCTGATTCCCAGACTGTCCGCGGGCTGGATTTAGAAGGTGATTGGGTCGCATCCGGCCCCCGGGCCTTAGTTTGGGGACCCCTGTCATAGAATCATAGAAATTGTAGACTTGGAAGAGATCACGGGGGTCATCTAGTCCAATGCAGGAATCTTTTGCCCAATGGGGGGCTTGAACCTACAACCCTGAGACTAAAAGTCTCATGTTCTACCAACTGAGCTATAATACTGTGGTCTGGAATGCATAGTGTTATAATTTTGAGTGAGCAGACTGATTTCCACAGAGCCCTTGCTTCCCTCTTTTGCTTCTAACCTAATAGGCAGATTAGAACCTCCATTTTCAGAGTCAGTAACATCTACATACCAGTTGCTGTGCCTTCCTGTTCTGGTTAATGGGCTTCCTGGAAGTATCTGGCATGATACTAGTTAAAATAGGGTGCTGGTCTCCCCCCCCCTCTGTGTGTGTGTCCTACCCCCACACACACCATGGGTCTGATCCAGCAGGCGACTGCTTATATTCTGAAGCTCTTTGCAAACTGAGTGGATGCCAATGCTCTAGAGACCTTGGGGCTGCTCTCTCCTCCTGCACAAGGAAAGGTGCCTGCCAGAACCCCCCCGGATCAGGCCCAAGGCCCATTTAGTCCAACATTCCGTTCTCATAGCAACCAACGAGGTGCCTATGGGAAGCCCACAAGCAAGACCCCCGGGTGCAAGACTCCTCTCCACACTTGTGATTTCCAACAACTGGTATTCAGAGGCTTACTGCCGCCTGTACTGAAGGCACAGAGCCATCCTGGTGAGTAGCCTTATCCACCAGGAATCTGTCTAATCCAGTTTAATAAGCTTTAGTTTACATCCAGAGAATCTGGAAGCATTGTGGCTGGGTGGTGCCTGTATCTTGGAGGTGGGTGATATACAAAGTCTTAAGCAACCTGGAGCCAATGTGCAGATGAGATCATCCTTATTCCCCATTCCTCTGCCTGATCTTTGCATTCTGCCACTGAGACACATCTCAGGATGCCTACAGGGTCAGACTCTCTTCAGCAAGAAAGTGTGCATTCAGTGTAGGAACTTTTATGGAACCTTTTGCAAAATGTTCTTAATATATATGTGACTTTAAAGGGACCCCTGACCATTAGGTCCAGTCGTGACCGACTCTGGGGTTGCGCGCTCATCTCGCATTATTGGCCGAGGGAGCCGGCGTATAGCTTCCAGGTCATGTGGCCAGCATGACAAAGCCGCTTCTGGCGAACCAGAGCAGCACACAGAAACACCATTTACCTTCCCGCTGTAGCGGTTCCTATTTATCTACTTGAATTTTGACGTGCTTTCGAACTGCTAGGTTGGCAGGAGCTGGGACCGAGCAACGGAGCTCACCCCGTCAAAGGGATTCGAGCCGCTGACCTTCTGATCAGCAAGCCCTAGGCTCAGTGGTTTAACCCACAGCGCCACCCTAATATGTGACTTTATCTGCTTGCAATTTAATTTTGAATACATCCAAATGCAGGCTTTAAAACCATTGTGACTGTTATTCTCTTCCCCCAAATCCCCAGGCATACCCTGCTCTCTCTCTTTTTGCCTGCTTTTCAGGTTTGGGGTTTCGATTTTAGGTTTCATAAAGGAAGCCCAAGCTTTCAAAATGCACAGCCATTCCCCAGATTCAGTCTGCGAAACTCTGGCGCCTCATGGTTGGAGTCAAGACTGCCTGTGTTTACATTTAGCAAGTTCACACTTCATCTAATTTTATACTCTGTGGCTGGACTCCAGCTAACTCGGAGTAGACCCACTGAAAGTAATGACCCTGAGTTAGTCACGTTCATCAATTTCAATGGGTCTACTCTGAGCAGGAATAGCATTGGATACAACCCAATGCGTCTTTCCCTTCCACTGTTACTCAACGAGCTTTAAAGTATAACATTCTTCCCTCCCCCTTCAGTTGTTTAGAGAATATATCTTACATCCCTGGCAGCAGAAATGTTGACTTGTCCTTGGGATTCCAAAGGTATTTCCCATGACCTTCATCTGTCTTTGCCGGATTAAAACTATTCAAGCCCTAAACATAGTATTGGAAAGGGAGAGAAAAATACATGATGGCAGCTGGTCAGTGTGCACCTGGAATCTGCCTTAATCAAAGTTAGAAAGGGGGAGATTCTGGGCAAAGTGTCCAATTCTAATCACAATGGTGCATGAAGATAAGCCCTTTCCTAGTTTTGCTGTTCTTCTTCTTCTTCTTCTTCTTCTTCTTCTTCTTCTTCTTCTTCTTCTTCTTCTTCTTCTTCTTCTTCTTCTTCTTCTTCTTCTTCTTCTTCCAATCAGTGAGTCCGTAAGTAACTGTGGAGGCCAATTCTGGATCCACACGTCCTTCCACAGTGGGGACATAGGTTTCTGGGCAGGAGTTGATCATGGTGAGGGTTTGCCAAGCGTGCCTTCCTCTTAGCATGTTTCTCCCTTTCATCCTGAGTTTGAGTGTCTTCAAAGCCCATGGCACCTTTGGTAGAGGCTGTTCTCCAATTGGAGCGCTCGCAGGCCAGTGTTTCCCAGTTGTTGGTGTTTATACTACATTTTTTAAGAGTTGCCTTGAGAGAGTCTTTGAACCTCTTTTGTTGACCCACCAGCATTACGCTTCCCATTTTTAACTTCGGAATAGAGTAGTTGGACATGAAGATAAGCTCTTTCCTAATATTGCTGGTTAATATTGCATCTGGAACCAGAGTTTGACTAAGAACTAAAGTGCCTTGAGAAGATTAGCCAGAGAGGGGAGAGTTGTCCATCTCTTCCCCTCAGAATCATAGGAAGGGACCATGAGGATCATCTAGTCCAACCCCCTGCAATGCAGGCATCTTTTGCCCAAAGTGGTGCATGGACCCATGGCTGTTCCTTGGGTGCTCACACAGTATGATCAACAGATGTACAATTTGTGCAGACAAATCACTGAGCTGCACACTGGCGCGTTTATTCACATGTAACATTCAACGAGTGTACACCAGAGTACAAAACAGTGGAGCTGCCTTTCACACAAACCCTTGTGTGTAGAGTCAACCTCATAAAGAATTGGAGAAAATAATTGTTCAGCTGAGTATCATGTGTTGTTTGAGCCACAGTGACTCTGGGTGAGACTCTCCATCTTGGTTCAGTTCTCTGGCTTTGTAGCTGAAGCTGCATACGAGCCTTTCCTGCGTGCTTTGAATGAAACACATTACAAAGTCCACGATACCAAAAGCTTATCAGCTGCATTTGGCTGCCGAACGCAGTCTGGGGTGGACTTTCTGTTTTAAGGGCTCGGTCTGGTTTTGTATAAACAAACACATTGGGGCGCAATGTTGAAGTCAACAACTTCCTAGCCAAGGTCAAAGCTCTGCAAAGGCAGAGTGGGATAGGAGGAGGGGGGAGGAATTCACTTTCTCTTTTTTAAAAAAAACACAGTAAGAATAATGCTGGAACTTTTGCAACAAATGTGGCGTGTCTCCCTCCCTCCCTCCCTCCCTGACAACCAAAATAGACCTTAGTCTTTTACTACTAATATTAAATGCTGGAGAGAATTTGTAAACTGATGGTTCCTCTTCTGGAAGAGTAGTCCTTTTCCTACCTACAGGGCTCATCTGCTATGGTCACAGTCACACCATATGTTTCAATCACTCTTATATGTCTTTAAACAGTCATGGCTTCCCCCAAAAAATTCCTAGGAACTGTGGTTTGATAAGGGGGCTGATAGCTGATAGGAGACCCTTAAGAAAGGACATTGCTTAAGGATGTTTTTTGGGGGAAAGCCATGCCACTGTTTGATCAAACAGTATCACAACAATCCTTACAGTCCTGGTTGATTTTACTTTAATTAACAATACTGTGATCTGTTGGCACTTTTTTTCATTATCGTGAACACAGTGTTTAACCAATAATTTTGTTGAGGTCTGTAGCGTTGGCCATTTTTGCTGTAGTTGCTGTTGAACGTGACCTGGAAGAGGAGGAGGGATGACCTCATGCTATATATTATTATACAGTGGAACCTCGGTTTATGAACACCTCGGTTTATGAATTTTCGGTTTATGAACGCCGCGGACCCATCTGGAACGGATTAATTCACTTTCCATTACTTTTAATGGGAAAGTTCGCTTCAGTTTATGAACGCTTCAGTTTATGAACAGACTTCCGGAACCAATTACACCCATGTTTCAGTTTATGAACGCTTCAGTTTAAGTACTTCGCGGACCTGTCTGGAACGGATTAATCCACTTTCCATTACTTTCAATGGAAAAGTTCGCTTCAGTTTATGAATGGTTACTCCGCGGACCGTCTGGAACGGATTAATCCACTTTCCATTACTTTCAATGGGAAAGTTCGCTTCAGTTTATGAACGCTTCAGTTTATGAACAGACTTCTGGAACCAATTGTGTTCATAAACCGAGGTACCACTGTATAAAGCAGCAGGACAAAAAAAAAAAAAAAAACAACCCTCAGGCCTGGACCTGGAAAGCCCAAACCTGTGCCTAGAAATGGGGAACAAAAGTGTGGGTTCAGGAAGTTCACAACCAGAATGCTAAAATGTGTCACCCCCTACGTATGTCAGGGGGCAGCAAACTTTTTCAGCAGGGGGCCGGTCCACTGTCCCTCAGACCTTGTGGGGTGTCGGGCTATAGTTTGAAAAAAAAAATTGACCGAATTCCTATGCCCCACAAATAACCCAGAGATGCATTTTACATAAAAGGACACATTCCACTCATGTAAAAACATGCTGATTCCCAGACCATCCGCGGGCCGGATTTAGAAGGCAATTGGGCCGCATCCGGCCCCGGGCCTTAGTTTGGGAACCCCTGCCCTATATCTTCCTGAAATGCTGGTCACCACTGTAGTCTTTGCAATACATCTTGTTCTGATTCCTGCTCCCCATCACTTAATTCATCATTTGTGGGGACCAAGTTTTTAATAGCAAAACAAACAGATGTGCAGTTATTACCTTCTCTACCCCTTACATAGCTGTAAGCCAGGCATCCCCAAACTGTGGCCCTCCAGATGTTTTGGCCTACAATTCCCATGATCCCTAGCTAACAGTACCAGTGGTCGGGGGAAGATGGGAATTGTAGTCCAAAACATCTGGAGGGCCGAAGTTTGGGGGTGCCTGCTATAAGCTATGGAATTCATTCCCCCAAGATGTAGTGGTGACTACCATCCTGGATAGCTTTAAAAGGCAATTAGATATGTTTATATTTGATGTCACATCAACCCCTCATCTTCTAGGAAATGGGCTTTATCTCTGATTTGATCCGATTTGATCATTTCCTGTGTGATGCATCACTTCAGCACCACCCTACATACAGATCTATCTATCTTCCTTTTCAGTCCTCCTCTAGACGTGCCGGTCTCTGCTGCACTAACTGCCATACGACCAACACTACGCTCTGGAGACGGAATGCAGAAGGGGAGCCCGTCTGCAACGCATGTGGATTATACATGAAACTGCATGGGGTAAGGAGCTTGTTTTCAATAGCCTTGTATTCTATGCATGTGTCTCTTCAAACACAAAGCCCCAAAGAAATAATAAATGCAGAAACAAGTACATTATACAGAAATAAATACAGGCACGCACACCTCAGTTTACGCCGGAGTTACGTTCCAGGTCACCACATGCATTGGCAGAGCGCATTAAGCCCGCCTCCTTCCGGTGCCGAACATGGCACATGCATGCATCAAACGCACACAAATTGAGAGTGGCCTGTATGTTTTTAAAAACAACGACTCTAAAAGTCAATTCACAAAAGAATCAGTCACAAAAACCCTTCTACCCAACAACAGGATGGACAAGGCAGCACAATATAGTGGTCTCCATCAGTTCCCAAATACTTGAGAAAGAAACAAGTATTTGCCTCAGTTTTGCAGCTGAGGGGCTACCACTGAAAGGGCCTGTTCTCTCATTGCTCTCCTCTAAAAGTTTCTTGGAGAGGGCACTGAGAGAAAAGCTTTCAGACAACTATTCTGGGTGTCTGGGTCAGTACTTATGAGGTAAGGCAGTCTATAAGGAATCAGGGTCCAAAGCTGACCAAGGCTTTTTGCACCAAGGACAGCATTTTGATTTGAGTTCAGAAGTGGAATCTCCCGCCAGGCCAGAACCTGTGCCAGTGTGCTTTGCGTCTTTCAAAAATGCGGACCTAGGTTTCACCTGTCCCAGAGACAGAAGACTATCCTTGTTCAAGAAGTAAAAATACTGTACTCTTCAGCCACAGCTATTTCTCCTAATCAGTAGCGTAGGAAGGAAACTGGAGGAAATATGGGTGGGTGTGCGTGCGTGCCTGTCTGTCGTAAGGTTCTCCAAATACTCTGCCTCATGCATTTACTAGCCCAAGGACTGCCAATGAGAAAAATGAACCCCTTTGAAGGACAAGGACACCATGTGCATTGCACAGATACAATGACTATAAAGTGAATACTGGAGTGCTCTGCAGAAAGGCAAGCTGGTACTGACGATTCTTCCTCTTTTTGATGTCAAGGTACCCAGACCTCTGGCAATGAAAAAAGAAAGCATCCAGACAAGGAAGAGGAAACCTAAAAATATCACCAAAGGAAAATCCTCAACAGGTATCAATAATAATAGTAAATATAAAATAAATGCCGCCCCAGTGCATGCATGGATGTTCTGCTCCAAAGAGCTTACAATCCAACCTTCTACACTGCAGAATTAAGGAAAGGAAGGCAGTATCTGCATGATTTGATCCTTCGATGTTGACTCTTTCTACCATTGTGAAGCAGAATTCACAAAGTGCTCACACAGTTCACACACACACACTATGGAGTCAGCTACATTAGTAAAAAAAACAAAATAAAAAAATAGTGTTTTGAATGCATTGTAAAGATGCAACACCAGGTGGTGCTGGAGAGCAAACAAAATTATTTGTAATTTTTCATAGCATTGTTTTTTCTTAAAACGATTTAATTTCTGACTTATTTATAGCGTCCCCCTCCCTGTGTGTAGATCCACCCCATGTGTTCACACAGAGAGTTCATCTTTCTCTGTGTGTGTGATCTACAGTTCAGCCAAGGTTTCTCTCTGTGTTTAACCTTCACACACACACACATCCAACCCTAGCCAAACCCACAGTCTGAAGGAGATGCAACCCAGAAAGAATTATTTCATATGATTCTGCTGGCCAACTAGTTAGACCCTCTGTGATAACAAAGGATAAGGGTTAAAGCAAGGGCAAAGGGTGAGCTTGAAGGATGACAATTATAAAAATTAAGATTAAATTATAAATGATAAAATTAAAACGCTTAGTCCTTGTTTGGCTATTTGGGGTTGTCGTCCCCATTAAGATATTTTTCTAAAGTATTTTCTATTTGTGCAAGCCTTGGGGTTCCCTTAAGACTGCTCCTCTTGTGTGTGGACAGTATTGTTTTGGCTGCAAAAGGATTGACACTCAGTGGGTTGAGTTTGCTATTAGTAATGGGATAAAACAACAGGGAGGGAACCTTTTCCAATCTGAGGGCTGCATTCCATTGCAGGAACTTTCTGGGGGCCACATGCAGTCATGGCTGGGGCCACAGAGGCAAAAGCAGGGAAAGCACTGGATGTGATTGCTGCCTTTGTACAGTAGGCTAGATTCTAGCAATAAAGAAGTAATAGATTCCCCTCCCTCCCTCCCTCTTCATCCTTCATCCCCAAAGCAAGAGCCATTATCACAGTTCCAGAAAACATGGCAGCTGGGCAAAAGTTCTCAAGCAACACCCAGAGGCGAGCCAGTGAGAAGTATGGGGTGGGGTAGGGTCTAGGGAGGGTCCCAAGGGCCAAATAGATAGCCCTCATGGGCCACATTCAGCCCTGGACCTTACAGTTCCTCGCCCCTGAGAAAGAAGCAATTGTTTGGTCTCAGAGGCCTTGCACAGATGTCAGAAGTTTGAAGGAGATGGAAATATGAATAAATCATATGGCTTATAACTAGCAGTAATAATGCAATCTGCTTCTGCTTCACACTTCCATTAACGTATGAATTCTTTAAACCGTTTTATCTTGCAGGGTCCACCAATTCAACCACCAATTCCCCTTCCTCCATCACAAATTCTGAAAGCACCGTCACTTTAAAAACGGAACCCTCTGTAACATCGCAATATCCAGGGCAGTCGATCGTGGCAGCTTCCCAGGTAAATGGATGATGGTGAACTGCAGAACATCTTGACAAATGATAAGATATGATATGTAGCATGCTCGTGGATTTTGTGCTGCTGGTAGAGATGATAATGATGGACTCCTCTAGCAGTGATTGGCCAAGCTGCCGTAATTTCAAAGCCTCCTGGGCCAGTTAGAAATCAGGCATTGTCTTAGAGTATGGCAGGCCGGAGCAGAAATAAAGGCCCGTATTAAAAACGGAGGTCTATGAAAGGGGGAGACATAGTTGGCAGTAGACCAAAGGAATTATGGGAATGGAGATGAGTCCTGCAGAAGAATGAACGGGAGACCTGAAGAAGGAATAGAAGAGTTTAGTGTTTCTCCCTAGCTGTTGAACTACAACTCCCATCATCCCTGACTACTCATCCTGCTAGCTAGGGATGGTGGGAGTTGTAGTCCAACCACAGCCGGGGACCATAGCTGCCAAGTCTCCCGTTTTCCCTGGGAAATCCCCGTTTTTCCAGCTGTTCCTAGCTGAAAAAAATGGATTTTTTTTGTTTTCCCCCAGTTTATTCTGGTGCGGCGGCCATTTTGGAACTGGGCGGAGCATGCTCAGAAGCGACTTTTGATGCTGCTCTGCCCAGTTCCAAAATGGCTGCATTGCGACTTCTGGCGCGACGGCCATTTTGGAACTGGGCAAAGCAGCATCAAAAGTCACTTCTGAGCATGCTCTGCCCAGTTCCAAAATGGTGGCAGCGCTACTTCCGGTCTGCTATTTTCGGCCCGGTCCCTTATTTCTCTGACAGCAACTTGGCAGGTATGCTGGGGACCCAAGTTTGAGAAACACTGAAAGGGAAACTAGAAGCAGGGTGGCATAAAGAAGGGTGTGTGTTGGGGATGGGGAACCTGTGGCTCTCTGGATGTTGTTGGACTCCAATTCCCATCAGCCCAAGCCAACAATGGCCACTGCTCAAGGATGATGGGAGCTGTAGTCCAACGATATCTGGAGGGGTACAGGTTTCCCATTCTTTGTGTATACAGCCAGGAGCTGCAGAGATCAGGAAGACTGGAAGACTGACCCGTGTTAAACATATTAGTCTGTACGGCAGGGGTTAAAGCAATCAATGCAATAGAAATTTCACCTGTAATGGGGACAGCAAGCCCATTCATTTCTTTCTTGCAAATCCTCGTAGGGTCCAGGCCAATCTGAAGATGCGCTGGCTGACAGCCACACCCAGTTCAAGTACGAGCCAGAGGACTACGCCTTCTCTGCGGCCACCATGACCCAGCAGTCAGGACTCAGCGTTTCTCTTCGCCAAGACTCTTGGTGCGCCCTGGCACTGGCCTAGGAAACTGGTCTTCCATTTTAAAAACTGAAATCAGGCAGCAGATGAACCTGTTGTTCCCATGATGTCAGTGGATAGCAGGCAAAAAAAGAGGACCTTCCTACCTTAGTACTTTGGGTAATCCATGTGGGCCTGTGTTTCTAAACGCTGGCTCCTTTTTCCTTGGAAGATGCACCATTCGAACTGAATATGGCCAATTGCCTACCTTTTGACACATCTGACTCTATGGGTCTCTTCTGCTCTCTAAAAGTTTTCAAATTTTACCAGCACCAATCGAAAGCGGGAAGAAACCCAGACCTCTGTTCGGAGGAGGAGATATCTATCTTCCCCATGATCCATTTTAAAGAAATGAATCTCAGAATCTATACTTTTGTTCACAGTGATTTCAACCCCCCTCTTTTTATGACTCCCCTGTGTGCAATTTTACTCCACTTCCCAATAAAGACTATAATAGAAAGTGGCACCAAGTAACTTAATTTTATTAAAATGTAAACAGCCTTGCCTTCCTAATGTTTACTGGTGTGGGCAAGGCGAAGGGGAGAGGAAGGAGAGGAAAATAAACCTGTTTTAAAACATTTGCTGTTTTATATTAAAAAGAAAATAATTCTGATAGTGTGTTACCTTTCTGGAGTGTCTAATTTATCACCATTTTGAAAAAATAAATCACACAGAGAAATTCTCTTGAACTGCTCTTCCAAGCATTCTGTTGAAGAACGTTTCTCAACACAACAGCCCATCACACTGTAGCAGAGGTGAGGCCACTCCCAGCCATCAGTCTAGCTGCCACATTGTGGATTAAGACTTTCATTGCCTACTTGTCATATTATACACCCAGGGTATGGTCTGAAGGCACATGAGGTCACCATCTTGCTGAGGTTCAGCAGGTCTGGGTCTGATCAGGGCCTGGAACCCCATGCCCACCACCCTGGACTCCCTGGCTGGAGAAAGGTAGGGTACAAATGTAAGAAAGTGAATGAATCTGAGTTAGTATGCCTCTGAATGCCAGTCACTGGGGAACATGAGCCAGAGTTCACACTGATGTTCCACATCATAGGGGTCTTCCTATAGTCCATAGCTGCCAAGTCTCCCGTTTTCCCCGGGAAACCCCCGTTTTTCCAGCTGTCCCCAGCCAAAAAAAATGTTTTTTTTTGTTTTTCCCCAGTTTATTCTGGCGCAGCGGCCATTTTGGAACTGGACGGAGCATGCTCAGAAGCGACTTTTGATGCTGCTCCGCCCAGTTCCAAAATGGCTGCTGCGCTACTTCCAGTATGCTACTTTCGGTCAGGTCCCTTATTTTTCACAGAGGAACTTGGCAGGTATGCTATAGTCACCTGGTTGGCCCTTGTAGGTTCAGAAAGCTGGACAAGATGAGCCTTTGATCTGATCCAGCCGGACTCTGCATTATGAACTAACTACTATAGACAATGGTGATTATTATGGTTTTGGAATTTAATTTTGACTTTCCAAATACAGGCATTTGAACCTTTGTAGCTCAGCTTTGCTCTTGCCCGCAAAGGCCAGTCAAGCATAAACCGAGAAGCCTGGGGCAAGGAGACTTGACAGCACTACAAATACCTGACTGTCTTATCACACAGCAGAGGGCAAAGACTTGTTCTGTGTGATCCTTGAGGACAGGATGAGATCTAATGGGCATAGAGGAGGAGGTTGGAATTTTAGTTGTCCGTTAGGGTGGTAAGAGCAGCTCAACAAAGGAACTCATAACCTAGAGATTGGTGGGTTCTCCAACTCTAGAGGTCTTCAGGTGAAGATTAGGCAGCCATATCTTGGAGATGCTCCATCCCTGGATTTGCTGGGTTGAGCAGGGGGTTAGACTAGCAGGCCTTGGGAGATCCCTCTTACTCGAAGGACCCCTCAAGTTTGGGATCTGCCAGTATTCAGTGAGAGTGTGTTATGTTCAATGACCTTGGGTTCCTTTCTCAACCAGCTCCTGTAAACAAGTGAGGATTTTCCAAGATTATTCGGGGACCAATATAAGGAGATTTGGAGAGACCCAAACTTTCTGTTGAAGTGCTCTATGGAAACAAAAATGGGAGTGAGAGAGAAGTGAGTGGTGAGGTGTCATCAGCTCAGCACGACCAATTGTGTGTCCAGTAACGTTGCTTCAATCTAGCAGCAGCTATTTATAGCCAGGAAGTTGTCAAGGAATTACCCATTATTATGGAAACAATCTGGTTCAGGGCTTCCTGCACTGGTTGTTTTCCTTGTCAAAGAGAAATATGTGGTGTGTTTTTTTTTTTTGGTTTTTTTAATGATGTCAGATACACACAATGTCCCACGGTACCGAAGGAGAGAGGAGATGAAGAGGAGACTGTCTGTGAATTATGGGGACATTGTTAGTTCCCTGGGAAGAGGGATTGATCATTAAACCACTCTGCCAATTATAGCTCTTGTTGGAACTCCACAGAATAATAATAATAATAATAATAATAATAATAATAATAATAATAATAAATTAATTTTATTTATACCCTGCCCTCCCCAGCCAGGACCAGGCTCAGGGCGACGACCACCAAATAATAGGATTATGGGGTGAATAACCTCCTGAAGCAAAGAGCAAGAAAACACCTGAAGATGTGTTGGATTTGATGGGAGATGTTGGAGTGAAGATACTGGGTGCTTTAGACTGCTTTAACATGCACAGAGAGAGCTATTTTAAATCCACTGACCATCAATCTTGTAGCCAGCAGCGGGGAATGGGTGGCCCTGCAGATGTTGGACTCCAGTCCCCACCAGCTAACAATGGCTGCTGCTCAGCTCCAGCCAGCATGGCTAATGGTCAGGGATGGTGGCCATTGGACTTCAGCAACATCTAGAGAGCCGCAGTCATGTCCCAAGGCAATAGCCATGCTCTCAACTTTGTCTGCATAAGTCATTTTGTAAAGCGGGCACAGAGAGAACCAAAACTCTGCCAAGAGCTGACTTCCGATGGCTCCAGTAGAGTTATTTATGGGCTGCTGGTAAATGCAGACTGTACACTTGCTGCTTAAAGAAACAATGACAGCATGAGGAAAAAATGAAACAGTCGCTCTGCAAGCCTTACCTGCTTCTGCAGAGGGCTGCAAGGGAGCTTGTTGCAAGGCATCCATTTTTTTTTTACACCTGAAATAATGGTGCAGCGTTCCTCACCCAAAGATGATGCTCATGTGCATTCCGTCTTGTAGCCCTCAGAGTAGGTTTTGCACAATAGTGTCCAGTGTAGCAAACACAAGAGTTCCTTTCCTGCAATGGGCAGGGAAATTCACTCCTCTCCCACACCATCTCTATCCCAGTTCCCATATGCCGTCCATGTGTAGGACAGGCCTAAATGCCTGGGAAGGGGGAAGCGGGCAATTTCCCTCTCCAGTTTTATAAAATTACAACATGAAAAAAACAACAACAATAAAGACACAAATCAATACTCGTGGTCCACATCCTGGACTTGACAGAGCCTGAATGCATTCTTTATTTATAAAGGTATTTATATACTGCCATTTATATACTGCAACGTCAGGGCGGCGTACAATGATAAAACAGCATTAAGATGGTACGAAACAATAATTGAAAAGATCACTTAAAAAAAAACACCCTTCAAACAGCGACATAGGCCTGTTCACAGAACATCTTCTTAAGCAACTGCAATTCAAGTTGGTATTGAGTGGACTTTGCCAACTTTAGTGGGGAATCTTTAATTTTAATCACAGCATGTGTCTCCTCTGCCAATTTCCAGATCTTTCACTGCCACTCTATAGTTTCTGTTGGTGCCTGTTGTACTCCCCCCTCAGACAGAAGCTACTTCAGCTTAAACACCCATTAAGATTAGAGCTGTAGCACATTTTCCCCTTCAGAACAGCATATGCAAAAAAAGTCCTTTTTGCAGGGGTGCAAGTATGAGAAAAAAACCCGTACCCGTTGCTTTTCTATGCCTATTTGCAGGCATCATTCTCCAGCTCTGCTGCTGCTTCAATACCAGTTTGTTTGTCTTTAACCAGGTGGCTGCTTCTTTTGCTACAATATCCTAGCCCAGGGGTTCCCAACAAAATTTTCTCGAGGACCCCTCATCGAGCTGCTATTGTTGCAAGGACCCCCATTAATTCCTAATCCTAAAATTAAAAAGTGAGAGCCAAATTAAGAGTCTTTTTATATTTTATATTTATACATTTTTTTTACAGTTACAACAGAGTACTCCATCAGTTGGTTTTAATTTTCAGTTCTTAATGAGATGAACCACTTTTTAACCAACGGTCCATTTTTAACTACGCGAACTGTAGCTTCCGCGAAAAACAACGCTTTGTTTACAAACACTACTGTTTTGCAAAGAGGCAGCGCGCGCCAGGGAGGAGGGAGGGGAATGGAGAAGACAGGGTACCTGCGCAGTAGCGCACAAATGAAGCCGACGCGCGCAAAGCATCTTGGGGAGGTGAGCATTAGTAGAATGCGTGCGCTGCCTCTTTGCAAAACAGTAGTGTTTGTAAAGCGCCACCTAACGGCATACAGCAGAACTACTGCCTCTATTTAATTCTAGTTTTGCGCTAGACTCTGCTCATGCAGGAAGTGGACAAAACAAAAAATCTGTTATCATACGAAATATATTTAATATATTTTTTATTCTAATAGCATCTTGCGGACCCGTCTGGCATAGCTCGGGGACCCCTGGGGGTCCCCGGACCACCTGTTGGGAACCACTGTCCTAGCCAACCAGGGACCACATAGTGAATGTGATGAGATAATACGGTTAAATCATTGAGGGTCAATGAAGCCCACATGTGCATAGGAATGCACACAGAAGCATGCACTGATAGGAGTATGGCATGATTTGACTGCTGAACTGAGCAGAG
Source organism: Zootoca vivipara (assembly GCF_965207765.1). NCBI lineage: Eukaryota > Metazoa > Chordata > Lepidosauria > Squamata > Lacertidae > Zootoca > Zootoca vivipara. Next base: position 86,376,806 of record NC_142590.1, on the reverse strand, counting down.
TTTCCCGAGAGTTGGAAGCTTTTGTTGCATAAATTAAGGCACTAGTCCTCAAGCTAATGAGGACAACTTCATTCCTGATACCTAGATTTCTGAGTATGGGGAATGCATATGATGGCAGCATTCTTATAGATGAGCCTCCAGTCTATAATCCATGAGAACACTGACTGCATGTCTTTGATTGTCTAATGGTTGATCCTGAACCTCTCTGCCCGCAGCTACGATACCTCCTCTGCCTATCACTTGCCGCCCTGTTATGCATGCACGGGGCTTAAAGACTTAGAACTGTGTCCCTGCCACATCTCCTTAACCCAAAGCACATGTGCAATATGAGCTACCCCATCACCCCACGTGCGTCGGTGGACGTACTCTGCTGTTGCTGCACAGCCGCCTTCAGGCTATGCATTGCCGCTGTCCAAAGGCCACTGGCCCAGATGGTTTTACAACATAACTGCAGCGATCCGTTCGTCCTGCCCTTTACACTGATGCCTCTGAATTTTCACCGAGTCAGCAAGTAGCACAACGAAGCTCTCACATCTATATCAATGCAGGTTGTTCTTGTTTATGGTCATGTTAATGGTGCAATAAATCCTGAATTAACCTGGGAGACTTAACAAAATAATAATCCAAAGTTCTCTCTAGGGAAAATCCCACCAGGAACCTTTGCAACTTCAGTTCCACTTGGTAGCTTTGTACCTTCACAGTAATCCGTACTGCTTTGAAGAGTGAGGCCCAGTCCACTAGGAATTTATTCTGGACCATTGGAATGAACAGGATCTGTGCAAGAACATTAGTTGTTGAAGTTGGAAGTGGATTTGCTGCTTCAGATCTGTGCCGTTGAACCATTCGTAAACCCATTGTATGTGACACATGCAAGACATAGGGACATAGGAAGCTGCCTTGGTCACTGACTGGCAATGGGTCTCCAGGGTTTCAGATGAGCTATTCCCAGCCCTACCTGGGGATGCCAGGGATTGCAATGCACTCTATGTGGGGCTACCTTTGAAGGTGACCCAGAAACTACATCTTAAGACAGCCCTGTAACAGGAGGTTTTTAACTTTTGATGTTTTAATTATGTTTTTAGATATGCTGTAAGCTGCCCAGAGTGGCTGGGGAAACCCAACCAGATGGGTGGGGTGTTGTTGTTGTTGTTGTTGTTGTTGTTGTTGTTGTTGTTGTTACAGCCCTTCCCCTAGACAGAAGGCACTTCTGCCTCCATTGTTCCTCAGCCAGACACCAAGTTTGTTTGCCTCTGTCCCCATTTGGCCACTCAGAGGTTTCTAGGCTGGTAGGTCCTTAACTTCAACCACCATGTTTTGTAAGTGTTCCAGTGGAGGCTGGACATAATACGGGCCAGCAATAAAACTTTACGGCAGAGGGGTAGCCAACGTGCTGCCCTCTAGAGGATGTTGGCCTACAGCTCCCATCATCCCTGATCATTGGCCATGCTGAGGGGAGTTGGTCCAACAACATGAGGAATGATGGGAGTTGAAGGCCAACAAGACCTGGGAGACCAGGGTTCAGGTTGCCACTCAGCCAGGAAACTCACTTTGGCCAGCTACTGTCTCTCAGCCTAACCTACCTCACAGCGCTGTTGTGAGGGCACAGCAGGGCAGTGGAGAACAATGTATGCCACCTTCAGCTCACTGAAGAAAAGGTGGGGTATAAATGTAACAGATAGACAGAGAACCAGCCTCCCCTCAGGGTGTTTTAGATTTTGGAGGACAGAGTCATGGAACTCCATATAATTTGTAGTTCAAATCTCAATGTGGGGAGGAAGAGGGGAAATTAGTGCTATGCCTTCCATAATTTCTCCCCAACTGATGTCCCCAAAGGTCATTTGTGACAGCTAACTTGGCATTGATAGCTTACCATTTTCTTTTTCTTAATGTGCCAATCTTGCTATTGCTTGATCCATAGCAATCCTGACACTTCATATGTTCAGGTTACCGTGCGAATGAGGTGTCCATGTTTGACCTTGCCATCTTTCTCTCTTTTGATTAATAACTCTCAAACCACAATCAGAAGTGGGTGGGAGCATTTCCACAGCCGACAGTTGCTAATGCTGTTAGACATTTAAAAATAAATGATAATGTTTCTCTTAGCCTGACAGCTTACATGGGAACTTACTAAGAAGGCTGTGGGTTTGTTTGGGGGCTGTCAGGAAGCATTTAAAGTGCATTCTATCACTCCAGATTAAAGGGGGTGGTAAGCTACACACAGCAATACCGTTTCGGTCACAAGGCCATTTGAAGCCTCTTTGCAAATGGGACAACAAGCTCAGAAGCCTCTCTTGCTCTGGATTTCCTCTCCAGCAACCGAGACCAAGAAACACAATTCATTTCTTGGGCACACTCACTTGGCAGGGCTGCAGAGTTCTGATTCTCAAAGGCTGAGATCATAGACAAGAAGAAGCTGCCTTATACCAAGTCAGACCATTGTTCCATCTAGGTCAATAATCTCTAAACCAGGGGTTGGGAACCTCCAGCCCATAGGCCTAATCAGGCCCAACATGGGTCCCAATTTGGCACATGAGGCTGTTTCCCTCCAAACCAAGGCCATCTGCCCCACATCTGATATGGGGTAAGGGACAGGTGGAGACATGGATGCTGATGCCTTTATGCTCCCAGTCCTTGGCAAGGGAGGCAGCTGATTGGTGGGGAGAGTCAAATAAGCCTTGAAAGGGCTTGCAAGTCCCCTGCACTGTTGGGACTTCAAAGCACCCCATCGCCTGACGCCACTTCGAGTCATGTGATTGAATGTGGGAGATCCTGCCTGTCAAATTTGGCCCATGAGGGTTAGGGGAGATTAGGTGCCAGCCCACTAGTCAGGTTGACTCCCTGCCCCCAATCTGGGCCTAAACTAGACTGGTGGTGAAGGCCCCAGGTTCCAGACAGGGGTTTCTCCCAGCCCCACTTGAGATGCCAAAGGATGCACATCCAAGTGCTCTGTCATGCAGCTACATGTAGGACATTGCAAGGAGAGCTTCAGAAGTATAGTTACCGATTCCTTTACTTTCTGCCATATAAAATCACCCATTGCTGTGAAGTGCAGAAAGAAAACGGGTGACTAGAGAAGTGGTGGTAAATTCTAGCTATTTCAGAGCTAAGCAGAAATAGCTGAGGATCTGAAGCTTCTTGTTTCTGTTGGAGATTCATTACCCGTGTCGACAATCATGGGATTATTGTCTATCACATGATGGCGTATGTTTTTCATTCCACAGAGTGGGAAGTGACGGAAACAGGATGTTTGTGTTACTGTGTTCCGTGAAGTGGGACTACTGTCCTTTATTCTTTCTCTTTGCTGTCTGATGCTAAAGAGAGAGGGAGCCATGTTGCAGTCCTCCGAGTGTATTACAGTATATGTAAATAAACGTGGATTAGCCAAAATGTTGAGTTGCTGAGTTCTGTTACGCAACTGCGCAAACTCTGTGGATCCGTAAGTGTGCTGATGTTTCTTGGCATCAGTCGCTGTGATGTTCAGAGAAAGCTTTTGAAGCTCCCGAATGATTGGCCAGGAGGGAGAGAATATGCTAGTCGGGCATGTATCTTTGCCAAGGTCCTACTTGTGTGTTTCATCCTACGTTAAATCCTAGGAAAATGGACAGTAAGGTGAGGGCCCTCAGAGCTGGATCTCAGTGTCCAGGCTGAATGACAGGGGTGGAGACACTCCTTCAGGTATACAGGGCCGAGGCCATTTACCCAAGTACCTGCAGACTGGGGAAAACACTACAAGTACATTCTCAATACCTGGAATGGCTCATCCAGATGATTCCTCACAGTGCTTTGTCATCCCATTGAGAACTGCATCCCCAGTCGGGATCATGATAGTGACCTGAAAAGTGTCAGAAGCTTCTGGTTGGCCACTTTGAGAACAGGATTCTGGCCTAGATGGGCCTTTGACCTGATCCTGCACCACAGTTCAAGAAGGATACTGACAAGCTGGAACGTGTCCAGAGGAGGGCAACCAAAATGGTCAAAAGCCTGGAAACGATGCCTTATGAGGAACGGCTTAGGGAGCTGGGTATGTTTAGCCTGGAGAAGAGAAGGTTAAGGGGTGATATGATAGCCATGTACAAATATATAAAAGGATGTCATATAGAGGAGGGAGAAAGGTTGTTTTCTGCTGCTCCAGAGAAGCGGACATGGAGCAATGGATTCAAACTACAAGAAAGAAGATTCCACCTAAACATTAGGAAGAACTTCCTGACAGTAAGAGGTGTTCGACAGTGGAATTTGCTGCCAAGGAGTGTGGTGGAGTCTCCTCCTTTGGAGGTCTTTAAGCGGAGGCTTGACAGTCATCTGTCAGGAATGCTTTGATGGTGTTTCCTGCTTGGCAGGGGGTTGGACTGGATGGCCCTTGTGGTCTCTTCCAACGCTATGATTCTATGATTCTTCTCATGTCCTTACGTCCCCTTGCTCAACAGGGCAGGGTGGAGATGGCTTGGCTGGACAACATCAACTCCCTTCCCGCCTTGGAACCATCGGCCATCCCTGGCCTTTTCTCTTGAGGATGCCCTCAGTCTGACTCGCCATATCTCCCCTCAAAGTTTTGTCCCCAGCCTTTACACACAGTGAGTGGCACCAGCAACTTTCTCTCCCCTTTTAAACATTCTAACTTTGCCTGGGATTAAAATGTGATTAGAACGGATTTAGCCACTTTGGGGCATGAAATATTAACAACTCATTTATTTCTGTGTGTCTGGTTTTAATCACAAGGTTTCGAGATGGTCAAAGCCTTCGCCCTGAAGGTTGACTTTTATCAGACGAAATGTACCCTTTTGCCTTTCAGAAGTTGCAGGCACGGCAAACTTTCCGTCTGAGGCCACGTAACTTCTCAGAGAGTCAAGGGTTGCCATGGAATGAAGGACAGGACTTGGGGGGCAGTTTCAAATTACCCTACTGCACCACCGATGGCACAGGAGCGAGACTTCTGGGCTTGTAGGTATGCTAGGTTCATTAATGGATAGTTCATTAGTGATCCTGGGCAGGCTACTTTGCCTAATCTCCTCACAAGGTTGTTGTGAGGCTAAAGTGCCCCTCTGAGCACCTGGAGGAGGATGTGAATGACAAGTATAATGGTTTAAGTCACACTGAAATGGAGAATGCCTGTGTTGCTGAAAGGGTTTAATTGAAAGATTGCATTGAAGCTAAAGAAGAAGAACAGGAGCTCTCTAAGCATCCGGGTGGGTTGATAATTAACTGTTGTTCTCTGCTGTGTCACGTTCCTGACTTAGATCACACGAAAGAGAAAGGATTACACTTTATGCATATGTTAATTGGTGGGTCTCCATTTTGTGTTTTAGCCTTTCTCTGAATGCCACAAGTGTAAATGAGTCTCCTGAAGGGAGAGAAAATGGAGACTGTGGGGAAAAAGAGATCTTTGCTTCTAGGTCTGTTTGGAATTACTTTTGATTTCTAAGATGCTGGACATGCACAATGTGTGGAATTATTTGGATGCATCTTAGATGTTTTTGTTCTGTTTTGAAGAAGGTTCTGCAAGTAAAGCTTGAATCAAACTTACGGGTCTGGGCAATGTTTTATTCCAAAAGGATTCAGTCTTTATGCATCCAGTTGTTTCAAACAGCACATTATTAATATATGCAACAGAGAGTGCCTCTGACCATGTGCAGAGAGATCATTTCACTTCCCACTGAATAGCCAGAACTAGACTCCACATATCTTGTATGGGTAGGTTCCCTGTGCCCCCTCCTCCTTATGGAATCCATTATTAAGTCAATGGCTACTAGCACAGAAGGCATTGAAAGGGGAGACTGGACCATTGGTAGCGAACCCGTGTCCTCCCTAAATTGTTGGACTCCCATCAGGTTCAACCAGCATGGCCAGTAGTCAAGGCTGATGGGAGTTGTAGTCCAACATCATATGGGTGGCCACAAGTCCCTCATCGCTAAGCAAATTCAGGAAGACTGATGTATTGGTGGCTATCAACAATAGCTAAATGAACCCACATGTTCAGTAGAAGTCTACTCTTAAATGTAAGGTGTCAAGGAGACATGCAAAGCGCCTTGCTTGTGAGCACCTAATGAGAGCTAAGAATAAAGCTTCCTTGTACAGAAGCAGTGTACCTCTAAACCAGCTGTTACAGGCAGCCAGAGGTGGACAGATGTTTCCCTGCTTCCCATAGAAATCTGGCTGACTACTGCTGGCCATAAAATGCAGGTCTAAGTGGAGCTTGTTCTGACCTAGCAAAAGCATTCTTAATTTATTTAGCCTCAAGTTTTCCCATGGATCACACTTTATATCCCGGATAAATATGAATGCACTTAAGAAGGGTTGGTTTTTTGTTTTTTGTTTTTTAATGTTGCTGCTGTTTCTTTGGATTTCGTTCCAGGACAGAGGGTAAAAAAGAGTCACCACGGACTTATATGAAAAGAGAGGGCTTTACAATGAAAAAAAACAACACCTAAAAACTAAAAATGGAAAACTTGTTCCAATTTAACAGCAGCTTTTATTAGCTGGGGCTTGTCCTGCCTGATTAATGACCACTTCCCTTTGAAAGTACAGGAGGCGTTTCGAGACACCAAGAATAAGTGGGTTCCTTCAAACGTCCAGCTTCCTCCAGGATTTACTGTAGAAAGATTTAATACAATTCAGCACAAACATTTTAACCTTTCCATCTAAAGTGTTGAATCCAACCATTTCCTGAATGGGCATAATTTAAAAGGCTGTCCTTTTCCTGGGTCAAGTTCTCGAAAGCATTTAACGTTGCCGGGCTGCTCTGGAGTCCTTTAAGAAAACATCGAGTGAGCATGCAGCCTCGTTGAGATAAATCAGAAATGTTTATTTTATGAATGAAAGAGGAAACTAAATACCCAAATAAAGTCCTACATCTCCACGCCAGGAGCTAACTGCCCTTTTAAATTTCCTTGCTCTCCTGAAGGAGGCTTTAAAGGTGATTTATGGAGCAAGGGACCTTTACATACTGCTGACTAAGATCCCAGGGGAGCCTCTGAGTTAAAAGGAGTGCCTTCTGCAACATTTTCAACTTTTGTTGGTGTTGCATCTCCCCACCACCACCTGAACATCACTAGACGGACGCCACGCAGGTGGCGCTGTGTCTAAACCAGGGGTCAGCAAACTTTTTCTGCAGGGGGCCGGTCCACTATCCCTGAGACCTTGTGGGGGGGCAAGGTTTGCAAATGAGGTGCTGTGGAGCATTGTGGGGCAGTGCTGTCTGTGCTCGCTGTGAATTGAAGGAGTGTGGGAAGAAGGTAGCCCAGGTCCAGGTTCATGTTTCTCCCAACGGAGACAGCTCCGTTTCCGCTGCTGCCGCCTCGCCTCAGCCACCGCTGCCAGGAAAGGAGTAGAGCAGAGCAGAGTGGAGCAGGCGGAGGCGGAGGCCTGGGGCAGCTCCATGTGCCTCCTTGATGTGCTTCCTGCTGGGCGGGCGCCCTGGCGCATCGCGCCAGTAAGCCCAATAGGAAGGACGGCCCTGCACCTGAGGGCCAGATTTAGAATGCGATTGGGCTGGATGCAGCCACTGAACCTTAGTTTGCCTACCCCTGGTCTAAAGCACTGAGCCTCTTGGGCTTGCCAATCAGAAGGTCGGCAGTTCGAATCTCCATGACGGAGTGAGCTCCTGGCCCTCTGTTCCAGCTTCTGGCAACCTAGCAGTTCGAAAGCACATCAGTGCAAGTAGATAAATAGGTACTGCTGTAGCGGGAAGGTACACAGCGTTTCCGTATGCTCTGGTTTCCGTCACAGTGTTCCGTTGCGCTAGGAGCGGTTTAGTCATACTGTCTGGCCACATGACCCAGAAATCTGTCTGTGGACAAACACAGGCTCCCTTGGCCTGAAAGTGAGATGAGCACCGCAACCCCATAGAAACCTTTGACTGGGCTTAACCAGGAGTCCTTTACCTTTACCTATAGAGGGAGACAAAGAGATGACTTCCATGTATCCCAGCTATGGTACCCCTAGTTGCCCCCTGTTGATTAGTTCATGGAACCATTGAATTGTAGAGTTGGAAGGGACCCTTAGGGTCATCTAGTCCAACCCCCTGCGATGCAGGAATCTTTTTGCCCAATGTGGGGCTCGAACACATGGCCCTAAGATTAATAGTCTCATGCATTTTTCATAGCTCTTTGGGTAAGAGCTTGGTGCTGATAACGCCAAGGATACAGGTTTAATCTCTGTATAGGACAGCTGCATATTCCTGCATTGCAGGGGGTTGCAACTCTACAGTTCTATAATTCTAAGACCCTATGTTCTACCAAATGAACTATCTTGGCACCCCAAATTTAAAAAAAAATTGTGGTCTTTTAAACTTTGTGCACACGGAGTATTATTTTTGTTACTATGGTATGTATTTTTGTGTTTTTATATTGTAAACCGCCCTGGGATCCTTGGATGAAGGGCAGTATAGAAAATAATAATAATAATAATAATAATAATAATAATAATAATAATGCACACTGGAGAACCCCAAGATTTGGGAGGGATCTCAAATCTCTCCTAGACCGACCTAGGGGCAAGCGATGCAGGAAATCCATTGCCACCGTATCCCTGATAGGTAGTCTCCTGAGTTCTAGAGTGTTTAGAGGACAGAAAAATTGTGCAAATTTGTTTGGCACTGTTTAGACAGGTTTCAGAATCCCCCATTTCTTGTTACAGAATTTGCATTTCCTGGAAACAGGACTTTCAAGCTGTTTAACACCGAGTATACACAGGCCTGCCTATTCCCTAAAAAGCTCTTTTCCAAATTGAAAAGGTCATAAATCTGCACGTGCCCTGGCCCATTCTCTGGGATTGCAGACTCCTCTACAATCACTGCTTTTGATCATCATGAAATCTTCTTGTTTGCTTTTTTTTTGCATGCTGAAGGAATGCTGTTGTTTTACACAGTGTTCCAACACACATTGATTCGGTCGTGGCCGTGTGCTGCTTTCCGACATGGTATTAACTGTGCAACAGCTTCATAAATTGCTCCCCTTAGGACAGTGATGGGCAACCTTTTGAGCTTGGTGTGTCAAAATTCGCCAAAAAACCGAGCATAACTCGGGTGGTGTTTCACTTCGAGAGAAAAAACACCATAATTTCGCGATAGTTATAGTTTAAATAACAAAAATGTATAATTGTAATATATAACTGTATTTAATAAACCAAAAACTAATTATTTAACCAAACCAAACCAAAAAACCCTTATTTATCACAAAGTGCCCAGAGTTGTTGAGCTTTTTGCGGGGAGCTGCTGACCAAAGTTTTGGAGGTTTTTTGGGGGATGCAAAAGTTGCTTTGCTTTTTTGGGGGGGGATGCCCCAAAGCTGCTGCGCTTTTGGGGGGGGGGAAGAGAACAGAAATAAATGATGAATAATACCTTCGCTGGAACTAACATGCAGCACCGACATAGTCTGTCAAAGCGCCAAAAACCCAGCACAGAATGGGTTAAAAAACGAACGCTGTTACACCCAATCATAGTCTGCCAAAGCGCCAAAAAAAAGCACAGAAAGGGTTAAAAAACCAATCTCTGGCTACCAGCAGCAACAACAACAACAAAAGGATCTGGGTTTTAACAGTGGAGACAAGCTGTAGGAGGAGCGGGAGAACAAAAGGGGGGGAAACAACCACAACAACGTGAATGGGCTGATGGGGCGCGTGCCAGAAGTGAGGGCTCTGCGTGTCACATCTGACACGCGTGTCATAGGTTCGCCATCACTGCCTTAGGATGTCCCTATTTTCTTCTGAGAAATGTTGGAGGATATGCCACTTACTGTATTTAGAACACCCGCTGCCTGAGGCAGGTCCCTCATTCTGGCTATACCTGATTATACATTGACCTTCTCGTTCAATCTTTGCATCGTGTACTTCCAACCGAGTATGATTCCGTTCTGCTCTGAACACTGAAAGCCAAGACATCTTCCAGGAGTGATCCAACCTTCCTAAGCCTTCAGAAAGTATTCCCCCACCCACACACCCTGCCTGCCCTTGCTGGGAGTTTTCTTCAGTATCTCATCCTGCTGTAATAATGAATGGCTACAGTAATGCTGACGTGATTGACACATTAAATGCCTCTACTTGAGCCAAACAGATTATTGGATGATAAATGTCCGAAGGCCCATGCAAATGGTTTGGATTTCCTTCTTCTCCAGCCCCTGGGGCTCAGCATGCTCCATGCAGCGGGGTCAGACTGGGTTCGTCTCTTCGCTTTCCCTGCCAATTTCCCGAGTGGAGCTCGGCGGATAAATGAGGCTTCTGCAGCAATGCCGACACACTTGGGCCACAGAGCTCCTCGCTGCAGCATATGGCTTTAATGTTTATAAGCTCGTCGCTTGGCACACGATATTTCAGCCCCATGTCCAAACACAACAATTTGACATATAGCTTTATTTATGTAAAGGGATGCTATCAGAGTCTTTCCCTGTCCCAATTGGCTGCCAGTAACCCGGGCCGCAAGAGGGGGCGGGCTTCTCCACCCGGGTCAGACCCTGGCACTATGGCTGCTGCTCCCAGTAGGCTCAAAATTCTTCCTCAGTTGCGACAGGAAAGCAGAGCAGAACCATTTTAAAGAAGATGATTAGGGAGGGGGAGATTTGGCCCATATTCACATCATCAAGTCTTTCTGCGGGGATTGCATCTAGAGCAGGGATGTGTAAATCTGTCCATCTTGGTCCCTCTCCACTTCTCATTTTCCCAGTCTTAACCTTGGTTCACCACATTTGTTTATTTGTTTGTTTATGCCAATCAATTTTTATTCATTCCCCAAATTTATAACACATCAATGCCAAATTAAAACTAATTTAATACAATTTCCCCAAAAACTGGCTTCCCACTCTCTTCCTGGATATTTCCATTTCTTCCCCTATTACATGCTGCTTACATTACAAATTTATCTCTAATTTGCACCCATTTCTTAAAACAAATATCCTTATTCCCGCAACGGGGCGAGCTCCCGTTGCTCGGTCCCAGCTCCTGCCCACCTAGCAGTTCGAAAGCACATCAAAGTGAAAGTAGATACCGGTAAATAGGGACCGCACCGGCGGGAAGGTAAACGGCGTTTCCGTGCGCTGCTCTGGTTCGCCAGAAGCAGCTTTGTCATGCTGGCCACATAACCCGGAAGCTGTCTACGGACAAACGCCAGCTCCCTTGGCCTATAGAGCGAGATGAGCGCCGCAACCCCAGAGTCGGACACGACTGGACCTTTACCTTTTTACATTACAAGTTTATCTCTAATTTGCACCCATTTCTTAAAACAAATATCCTTATCCCTCAGCTGTCCCTTTTCCAACTCCTGTGTTTGCCCCATTTTTGCATCCATTTGTAATCATTAAAGTTGTAGAACCATACAATTGTAGAGTTGGAAGGGACATCGGTGGTTGTCTGTCCCCTGCCTTGCCCCAGGCAACCCACACTACGCCACTGGCTGCAGAACCATACGATATCAAACTGTCAGTTTGGGGAGGAGGGTTAGAGAATCTTCCCTCATCATAGAATTGTAGAGTTGGAAGGAACTCTGAGGGTCATCTAATCCAACCTCCTGCAGTGCAGGAATCTCAACTAAAGCATCCAGGGCAGATGGCCATCCCAGTGTCTCCTTAAAAACCTCCAAGGATGGAGAGTCCTCCTGAGCATTTCTCAGCATCTTAATGGGCAACAGCTGTGTTTTTTTCTTATGAAGTTAGAATGGCCAAAATTCATAAGAACATAAGAGACTGCAGGATCAGGCCAAAAGCCCATCTAGTCCAGCACCCTGTTCTCACAGTGGTCATCCAGATGCCTATGGGAAACTCACAAGCAGAAGTCAAACCCTGTGGTTTCCAGCAACTGGTATTTGGAACATTGCTGCCTGCAGCTGTGGAAGTAGAACATAGCCATCCAGGGCAGCTGTCTATCAGCTCCATCTGGTACGCAGGCTGAGACCCTACCTGCCCGCAGACTGTCTCGCCAGAGTGGTGCATGCTCTGGTTATCTCCCGCTTGGATTACTGCAATGCGCTCTATGTGGGGCTACCTTTGAAGGTGACCCGGGAACTGCAACTAATCCAGAATGCGGCAGCTAGACTGGTGACTGGGAGCGGCCGCCGTGGCCACATAACACCGGTCCTGAGAGATCTACACTGGCTCCCAGTACGTTTCCAAGCACAATTCAAAGTGTTGGTGTGTTGACCTTTAAAGCCCTAAACGGCCTTGGTCCTGTATACCTGAAGGAGCGTCTCCACACCCATCGTTCAGCCCAGACACTGAGATCCAGCGCCGAGGGCCTTCTGGCGGTTCCCTCATTGAGAGAAGTGAGGTTACAGGGAACCAGACAGAGGGCCTTCTCGGTAGCCGCACCCGCCCTGTGGAATGCCCTTCCATCAGATGTCAAGGAAATAAGCAGCTATCCTAATTTTAAAAGACACCTGAAGGCAGCCCTGTTTAGGGAAGCTTTTAATATTTAATGCTGTGTTGTTTTAATATTCAATTGGGAGCCGCCCAGAGTGGCTGGGCAGAGTATAAATAATAAATCATCATCGTCATCATCATCATCATCATGGCGTGCAGGCATTGACACGCTCCTCTTCCATGAATTTGTCTACTCCCCTTTTAAAGCCACCCAAATTTGTGGTCATCATTGCCTCCTGCAGGAACGAGTTCCATGGTTTAATTTGCAAATTCCAAACTGAACCCACCCCCCTTCTGTTTCTTTATGCAGTTTTCCTCAATGCCAATCCCACACAGACCTCCTTCCAGGAAAGCAAGAAGCTTTATCTGAGTTCAGGATCACATCTAACTCAGGTAAAAGTACTCAAGGAAGGTGCAAAACGGGACCAGTAAGGGGTGGGGCGAAGGGGTGTGGCATGAGGAGAGTTCTGAGGGTCAGACAGAGAAGCAGCCCTGTCCTAGATGCACATAGGGACATATGCTTAGGACTGCACTTGTAATTCACATAGCCTAAGGCAGGGGTTGGCAAGGTTTACCTCGCCTGGGCTGGTTCACTACAGCGGAGCTCCCTCCGTGGGCTGAATCATGCACTTGCCCGCGATTTCCGGTGTCTGTGTCTGTGCAGACGTGATTTCCAGCATCTGCATCTTCGCAGACGTGATTTTTGGGGTCTGCACATGCACAGACATGATTTCCGGTGCCGCGGAAGCGAGTCCCTGCGCCGTGCTGCATCGGTTTCTCGCCGAGCGGGCAGCTCAGTTTGGGGGCGGCTTGTGGGCCGGTTAAATGACCCCTGTGGGCAGCTTGTGGCCCATGGGCCTTAGGCTGCTGACCCCTGGACTAAGGACTTCTACCCAGACCGAGAATGCAACATGTTTATCCCTCTCTCCCTCCGAGAAGGAAAGCCGACTCACAAACCAAAGGACAAAAATGCACTTCTGTGAATACTCCACCAGAACTTCCTCCTAAAAGCAATTAATTGTGGAAGCGTGACGGGCCCTCTGCAATGTCCTAGTCCGCACTGCGCAGCACAATGTCAGAGGAGACAATAGCAGCTAAAAATATCCCATGACAGGAATTTGCCTGGAATGTTTTTCGGCTTGGTAGATGGAGAGGTTTTATATATAGTCAAGGGGCAGGAGGGTAAATGGGGTTTGCTGGTTTATCTGTGTGGAAGAGATCTTATTTTTAGGCCTATGAACCTGGGTGCAGGGTGTTTATTTTTAAGTTATTCCTGTAACGCACCCTCCAAAGTCACACAGCAGCAAGTGTGGGGCTTCCACAACCCTCTTACAACCAATACAACAGGCTACTTCCTCTCACCAGCAAATAATCTCCATCGATCCTCCAGCCGGCATATGAGTCTAGATTGGTGTTTTTAATATTGGCTCCATTCAAGAAACATGGGGTGGCTTTTCCATGTCCCCGCTTGTGATTTTTTACTGCCTGCTTCTGCTGGTCCCCCTTTTCAGTGGCAGCCCTCCCACAGAAGGGCTCCTGGAGCCATCTTTATCTGTTTTTAGGCACCAGGCAAAAACATTCCCTTTTAACTGGGCTTTTGGTCTTTAATTTCAAGGGTTTCAGATATATTTTGCCTCTTTTTGTGGGGAAGAATCTGTAAGGCCAAACTTTTATCTGTGCAGATGTGGTTTGGGGTTTTTATTGGTTGTGCGTGTTACAATTGGTTTTAATGTTTACTCTGTTTTTGTAGGTCACTTTGTGAGGAAAGTTACTAAATAACAACAAGAGGAGGCTCAGCGCCCTTAAAGATACAGTGCCCCTCTAGGACTCATTACTGCTACCCAGACACTCAATACTTGGCTCTAGAGCAGTGGTTCCCAACCTTTTTTTTCAGCCATGCCCCATCTATGCATCTCTAAAATCCTGATGCCCACCCTCCTCTGTGACATATAATTCTTATTATTCAAAAAGTGAACTCCTATTCACGTGGAGGAATCCTAAAAGGCCATTAACTTGGACTAAACAAACTGCCCCCCTTAAAAATCAAATTGCCCCCCCCTGTGTGGCATCTGCCCCACATCTGGAACCACAGCTCTAGAGGAAGCTTATACCAGGTGAAGTGATTTGCCCCGCTAGCTCACTCTTGTCTATTTTGACTGAGAGCAGAACCTAGAGCTAAAGGCTTCCCAATCTTAACTGGAGGTGGCATGGACCATCCTGGGATCTTCTGCATGCAATCATCTGCTCTGCTACTAAGCTATGCCTCCCTTCCTCCCACACCAAGCTGGCCATGTGCACTGGCTTTGGCCTCAATAAGTTTCCCATGCTGTGCTCCACAGCTCCAGGCCAGAGGGGTGTATCTCCTTCGTCATTGGCTGCCACTACTGTCTGAGACAGGCGTAAGAGTTGAACTCTCTTTATCTTTGAGGGTTGGCTTAATCAGCTTCTCCCATCTGGACGGTGTGCAAACGCACCCATTGGGAGCTTTGCATTTCGGTGTCCCAAATTGTGCAGTTTTGTGGGAAATAACCTGCGTTCTTCCAAAGAAGAAAAACAGCTTGAGGCTCCCTCTGCTGGCTGGTTTTGAAAATGCACCGCGAAGACGAACAAATCTTGGGCTGTGGGTGCGTTCCCTTTTAACTCCAGCTCCGGTGTGCTCCTGTTGCTGGCGTTTGAAGCCGAGTACACATAGCTCTAGCTGCAATCCATAGGTATGCCACCGTTTCTTGAGAAACATTCCATTTTGCTGCGTTCCCCCTCAAATCGGCTGCCATTTGATTTGAAAATGACATCTGCAGTCCAACCGAGGTGTGGGCATTTGAGACAGCCATTGCAGGTGTGCCGGTGACAGCACATGTGCAGGTGACAACTTCATTGAATAGGACTCAGGGGCGGGGGAAAGGGTGTCACCACTGGGGGGGGTGACAAAATGCCGGGCGGCACTCGCCGCAGGGCCTGCAGCGCGCCCAAGCCACGCGTCTCTCCTGGGAGTGGCACGGTGGCTTGGGCACCCGCAGGCTCCGCACTGCCCCCAAATGGTCCACCGAATGCCTCCCCCTTAGCTGTAGGGCGGCTGAGTGGGAGGAGGCAGGCAGACTCTTTAGAGGCCCCACAGAGCATCCTGCCCCGGCTCGCCCCACCCCGCGGGTGGCTGGCCCCGCCCCTGGGTGCAGGGCAAGAGTGCCGCCCCAGATGCCCGATCGTCTTGCTCCTCCGCTGATAGGAGTTCTGTGCAGGGCAGGGCCGGCTCTAGGTAGACCCCCGGTGGTGCAGGGCACCACGGCGCCGGCCCGCCAGGAGGGCGGCGCGAGCTGTGCCCGCCCGCTGGCCGGCCGGTCCGCCGGTTCGACAACCGTGCTGCGCCCGCCCGCCCACCGCGCTGGGAAATGGGGCGGGGGGCGCCGGAGTGATCTGTCACTCCACGGCACCAGGGGCGCTTAAGACGGCCCTGGTGCAGGGAAACAAATAATGCAGTGTGCACCAATTAAGACACCCCTGGCTCCCCTCTGGTGTGTACAACCACACTTTGGCAAGACCAAAATTTGTCACACATACACCCTTGCCCTGCCTTTCCAAAGGAGGCACCCAGCTTTAGGGAGGAGGTGTGAGGGCTCTGGCAGGGTCCTAGAGCCCTCCCCCCAGCTGGTAAAGTGCTAACTAGGATTTGGGAAGGAGGAGGGAAGACTCTAGGGCTCTAGGCCCCTGTTAGTGCCTCCTGCCTCCTTCCCAAAATCCAGTGCTGTTGCTTACCAGGCTTTGAGCATAGCTGCCAAGTTATCCCTTTTTTTAAGGGATTTTCCCTTATGCTGAATAGGGTTCCTCGCGAGAAAAGGGAAAACTTGGCAGCTATGGCTTTGAGATGTCGCCCCCTCAGCTCAGCACTGGTACAGCAGTGTAGAAAAGTGATTTGAATTGCAGCTGTAGGGAAATGACGTCGCTGAACAACAGTTGCTGCCAATACCAGTGGAGAAAGCATTATTGCAGTGTTTCCCAACCTTGTGCCTCCAGATGTTTTGGGACTACAACTCCCATCATCCCTAGCTAGCAAGACCAGTGGTCAGGAATGATGGGAATTGTAGTCCAAAAACAGCTGGAGGCACAAGGTTGGGAAACACTGCATTATTGCACTCCGTTCCAACTCTCAGGCTTTCCATAGGCACTGGGAGAACAGAATGCTAGACTAGATGGGCCACTGGCCTGATCCAGCAGGACTCTTCTTATATTCGTATAATCATAGGATTGTAGAGTTGAAAGGGTCTCCCAAGGGTCATCTAGTCCAACCCCCTGCAATGCAGGAATCTCAGCTAAAGAATCCATGACAGATAGCCACCCAGTTGTCTTGATAGCTATGTTCTACCTTCTTAAGCAGGCATAGGCAAACTCCAGCCCTCCAGATGTTTGGGACTACAATTCCCATCATCCCTGACCACTGGTCCTGTTAGCTAGGGATGATGGGAATTGTAGTCCCAAACATCTGGAGGGCCGGAGTTTGCCTATGCCTGTTCTTAAGGGAATATTGGTACACTCCAGTCCAGCACAGAGTTAAGTTGAGGCTTATTGTTTGTTTTGAACCCCAAGCAGTGCTGGAGAGGTTGCAGCTCTGAGCAGGAGAATGGTCAGCGGGTGGGAGAGGGAGTTGGTTGCTTAACCCTTCCCCACCCACCATGCAGGAAGGGTGGAATATTGACTGGGAAGACAACTGCAGAGGACAGAGCCAATCAAATCTCACCCTTCATGCAACTCCGTGTCATGTCTGGTTCGGGCGTAGCAGTCAAATGCAGGCCTCGGGAGAAGCATGCTTGTCTGGAGTCTCCTCACCACGTCACTGGCAACACCCTCTGGGCCATGGCTTCTGAAAGATTAGAGAGACAAAGGATGCTGAATTCCATGGCGGCAGAGCATGTAACATTGGTGTTGGCTCCTGATGCAATCAATCAAGCTATGTGCTTTTTCAAAGGCAAACATACTTTGGGGGTTCGTTATCGCTTACATATACACAAAGCCAGACACAAGGCAGACCAGTCAAACTTCATTAATCCATGTGTGGGTTGCAACCAGCATATCTGACTCGGCCTGCGGCTTCTCTGAATCATACCTGCACTTTGGTCCACATGCCACCTCTGATACTGTTGGTAATGGTAGCACAGTAGTTATAGCCTGGCCATCTTGAAGGAACAAGGAACTTCAATAAGGCTTCACTCCATGCATAGGATGTTGTTGGAAAACATATTGCAGTGTCGCCTCCCTTGCTCACTTGGCAGGATCTACTTTCCAAGTGAAGGCCTGAACTAGACGTTACGGGTGAGATCCACTGTTAGCTGCACTCAGGCTCACTGAAATCAATTAAGGATCCCACCCCCCAAAGTATCCTGGGAACTGAAGTTTGTTAAGGATGCTGGGAGTTGCTAGGAGACCCCTATTCCTTTCACAAAGCTGCAGTTCACAGCTTTTCCTTCTTCCCGAAGAACTCTGAGAACTCTAGCTCAGCGGCGGAACAACTTGCATGAAGAAGGCCCCAGGTTCAGTCCCTAGCATCTCAAGGTAGGTTTGGAAATGTCCATTACCTGAAACCTTGGTGAGACACTGCCAATCAGTCTAGGTAGTATTTGGCAAGAAGGCCTAATGGTCCAACTCAGTACAAACCAGCTTCAAGTGTTCCTAGGTAAAAAGGTAAAGGTAAAGGGCCCCTGGACGGTTAAGTCCAGTCAAAGGCAACTATGGGGTTGCGGCGCTCATCTCGCTTTCAGGCCAAGGGAGCTGGCATTTGTCCACAGACAGCTTTCTGGGTCATGTGGCCAGCATGACTAAACCTTAACTGCCAAGTCTCCCGTTTTTTGCGGGAACCCCCCGGATTTTAATCCGTTTCCCGCTGTTCCCTCGAATGGAGAAAAATCCCGGAAATCCCCCGGATTTCCTTCCTGCCAGGGAGCCTCCATTTTGGGTGCCGCTCTTCCCATGTGTGGGCACCGGAAATCGGGTAGAGCAGCACCGGAAGTCGCTTCTACGCATGCCTGATGGTCATCTTGGTGGTGGCCGCATGGCAGTGGCCACCACCAAGATGGCCGCTGCAATGCGGCAACCACCAAGATGGCCACCGGGCATGCGTAGAAGTGACTTCCGGTGCCGCTCTGCCTGATTTCCGGTGCCCACACATGGGAAGAGCCGCTGCTGATCCCGCATTTTTCAGCGGAAGACTTGGCAGGTATGGACTAAACCGCTTCTAGTGCAATGGAACACCGTGATGGAAGCCAGAGTGCATGGAAATGCCAACAATTACCAGACCTTTAGAAGGCATCTCAAGGCAGCCCTGTTTAGGGAAGCTTTTAATGTTTAATGGATTTCTGTATTTTAATGTTTGATGGATTTCTGTATTTTAGAATTTCTGTTTTGTTGGAAGCCGCCCAGAGTGGCTGGGGGAACCCGGCCAGATGGGCGGGGTATAAATAATAAATTATTATATTATTATTATTATTATTTACCTTCCTGCCACAGTGGTACCTATTTATCTACTTGCACTGGCTTGCTTTCGAACTGCTAGGTTGGCAGGAGCTGGGATAGAGCAATTGAAGCTCACCCTGTCACAGGGATTCGAACCACCGACCTTCTGATCGGCAAGCCCAAGAGGCTCAGTGGTGGTGCCTTGCATAATTCAGCTGAGCTCCACCCAACCAGCTCTGATAAAACATGTATTTTTGTGCACCAAAAATGCACCCCCAAATATGAAAAAGTTCATATTTTGGGGTGGGGGGTGTTCCTATCTGCAAGCAAGCCTGGGGCCACTGAGCTGGCAAAAAGAAGACCAAACAAATTCCTCCTCCATCCCTATCCATGGGGCTTTTTAGCACCACAGACGTCTTCATTCATTCCAGTGCCAGGAAGCCTGGATTGGATGGGATTGTAAAGGGTTATTTTCAATGTAGCTCTAAGTTAAAGCCCCTTGGATGGAATGCTTGTTCCACTGGCAAAATGTTTTGTGCCAGGGGAACATGGTTGCATATAATGCTGCTGATAACTTTGCTGCACGACAGATTGTGAAATATGTCCTGCAATGAGTTTGAGCAGCACAACTGTTCCATCAGATTCCTCTGCTGCACAGCATTTAAACCCAGCCACCTACAAGCACATGATTTCTCACACTACTGGACAGAGAACATTGGATGCAGCCCAATCTGTTTATACCGCCTTTTGATGGGCCTAATTTAAAACCGCAGATTAAAACAGTAACAAAGAACATTGTGCAATATTCGAGAAAGCAGTTCCCCAATTGATTGGACAGTCTCAAATGCTCTCCAAAAGGGGAGCTCCTTAATCATCCCTCCCAAAAGCCAGGAGCAAGGGAGCTGAGCAACTCTTTGCTGGAGGATTTCACAATCTTAGTGGCTCCCTTTTGCAGGAGGGGGTCATCAGGATCCTAGCACAGGGGTACGTTTTACACCCCCTATCTCTGTGCTGTGGCTCCAACCCTAATCCGGCTCCCTCAGAGCAGCTGTTAAAAACTAGGCACATTCACCACAAGTCTACAATTAATGTGTGTTGTTTGGCACAAGGAAGAATAATGACTCACTCATAGTGGAACCTATTCAGTGCGCTCCTATGTGAGTCATTGTTCTGGGCAAGCCTCCTGATTAAGAAGAGGCAAGCTCAAGGCAGCAACCCAGTCCAAGCAGTGATGCAATGGACAGTTTTATCTGAAGGGGAAGGGGAGCCTTCTGCTGGAACACTGGGCTAGGAATGATTGGATTATGCACACACAAACACACCAGTGAAGGCTGATTGGGAAGTAGCCCAGAACAGTAAATCATGCAGAGATATAGCAGTCACCCTCCTCTGTGGGGTGATATTAAGCACTCACAGCAAATGCAAATTGCTTTATGAAATAATGTCCCCTGGCAGATGAGAGCACCCCAGTCTGGGAATTATTGTGCTCAACAGAAGAGTCTATGGAATGTCACTGAGAAGCTGGCTAATTGAAACCTCAGAAGCATTGGAGACAGAGAGAAGGAGCAGGATCCGCACCAGAATATGGCACCCTTGGGCAATTGTTGGAGCCCCAGCAATGATGGCTACTGTATTGTCAGTTGTTCTTTTTATTCTTTTTCTTTTGCGTATACAATTAGTGTTTTGCATTTCCTTGTACGCAACTTTGAATCTCATGGTTTAATGTGTGAAAAATTCAATGAAGTAGTAATAACAAAAAGAAAATGGAAATGGTGGCACCTGTTGGTGATGGTGGGGGAACCACATTGATTTGGCCAATGCCCCAGACTATTTCAGGGGCCACACTGGGAAACTAAAATGGCATTCAGCCTCCCCAGGCCTAAGGTTCCTTGACGCCTGGGGCAGAGAATGTGCTTTGCATGGGGGGAAAAAGTCCCAGTTTCAGTCCTTGGAACCTCCAGTCGAAAGACAATCTGGCAGCAGCTGATGGGGAAGTCCTTTTGCCAAAAAAAGCCTGGCGCTCTGTTGCCGGTCAAAATGCAGGCAATGCTGGGCTAGACAGACAAAACCATCTGATCTGGCGCAAGGCAGTTTTCTATGTTCACCACCACAGGCGCACCAACGTTGCCTCTGCAGCGTCCCATCTCCAGCAAGCCTCAAAAGTTATCTGCAGATTATTAAAGGGTTCTGTAATATTTATATGGGCACTCAATTAATTATGAATGCTTTATTATAGCTATAAGCAGCTAACACCTTCTGGAATTGTATCTGTTTTCTTTTGAGGGCCGCTCGTTTTAATTATAAATGGTTCCTCTGGCCTCCTCGAAGCCACTTAGAGTGAAATGTGTTGCACTTAAAAGAAAGCGAAAACATTGGCAGCAAGTGCTCACTTGCTATAACTGTTTGTCATAGTAATGACTCGAGCCAGAGTTGCATTGTTCCCATTCCAGAATAGCTCCGTGGAAGGCATTTTCATACATACATGGTTCAGCTGAGCTAGAGGGGGCACAGATAGCAAAAGGGGGGGAAATGCAGCCACTTAATAAATCAATCAACTGAAAATTTAGATGATTGATTTGTGGGAGGGGAATTGTAATTAGTGAGAGTGAGAGCTAAGGGCATCCCTGCATGTTCTGTGCGCACTGTAATAAGACTTTTTAAAAAGTACAGAGTAATGACTAGCAAAATACCCATCATGGCAGTGAATGGGTACTTTGGAGAGGAACATGTTGCACACACATCCTATGGGAAGGCCAGTTTTGTTTTGTTTTTGCCTTCACTACAACAGTGCTCTCCAGAACAACACTTCATGTAGCAAACATCCTATATAATAATGTCCATGTTGTCCCTGCGTCCAGATGTCCCGTGTGTCCCTGAGGTACTGCGCATGTGCCCCAGGGATACAGGGATTGGACAGCAGAGACTGCCCGCGCGCACTCTCCCCCCCCCTCTGCCTCCTCCAACCGCCGCTCCCGCCGGACACCGCCTCACTGCAGGGCACGTCAGGGAAGCGAGGGTGGAGGCCGGCGAAGGCCTCCTCACAACCCTCCCTGGCCCGTGAGAGGAGCGGCGGTTGGAGGAGGCAGGGGGGGGGAGAGTGCACGCGTCCTTCCTGTCGGCGGCTGGGGGAGAGGAAGGAAGGAGAAAGCGCTCCTCCGTTCCTGTCCCCCTGCCACCGACAGCAAGGACGGGTCCCAGGGTTCGGAGAAGCGCTGCACAAGCGCTTCTCCGAACCCTGGGATGTCTGCTTCCTGTCGGCGGCTGCGGGAGAGGAACGGAGGAGGAGAAAGCAGCGCTTTCTCCTCCTCCGTTCCTGTCCCCCTGCCGCCGACAGCAAGGACAGGTCCCAGGGTTCAGAGAAGCGCTGTGCAAGCGCTTCTCCGAACTCTGGGAGGTCTCCTTGCTGTCGGCGGCTGCGGGAGAGGAACGGAGGAGGAGAAAGCAGCGCTTTCTCCTCCTCCGTTCCTGTCCCCTTGCCGCCGACAGCAAGGACAGGTCCCGGGTTCGGAGAAGCGCTGCGCAAGCGCTTCTCCGAACCCTGGGATGTCTGCTTCCTGTCGGCGGCTGCGGGAGAGGAACGGAGGAGGAGAAAGCAGCGCTTTCTCCTCCTCCGTTCCTGTCCCCCTGCCGCCGACAGCAAGGACAGGTCCCAGGGTTCAGAGAAGCGCTGTGCAAGCGCTTCTCCGAACTCTGGGAGGTCTCCTTGCTGTCGGCGGCTGCAGGAGAGGAACGGAGGAGGAGAAAGCAGCGCTTTCTCCTCCTCTGTTCCTGTCCCCCTGCCACCGACAGCAAGGACAGGTCCCAGGGTTCGGAGAAGCACTGCGCAAGCGCTTCTCCGAACCCCAGGATTCTAGCGCCCGTTATTAAACGGGCTGAAAACCACTAGTTAATATATATGAGAGATGTAAACATACGAGGAGAACATATGAAGGTGTCTTTCCTGAGTCAGAACACTCCTATTGCCTGCTCTTATAGAAAGTAGCTTTCCTGGGTCTCAAGAGTATCTCTTTCCTCCACCACCCCTGGCAGTATTACTTTTTACTTGAGATGCAGAGACTTTCTGCACCCAAACTACATGTTCTGCCACTGAACTACGACTCATCCCCTATTGCATATTGGTCCCCAGTTAGAAAGCACATGATATACAGCAAGCTTGCTAAAGCTAAGCAGGTCTGAGCCTGGTCACTGCATGGATGGGAGACCACTTGACCCACTTGAAGTTAGTCCTGGAAAAATGGAAGCGAACAGACGCAGACTTGTTTTTTTCCTGCTCTGGAGGGTAGGACTCGAACCAATGACTTCAAGTTACAAGAAAGGAGTTTCTAACTAAACATCAGGAGAAACTTTATGACTATAGGTGCTGTCCAACAGTGGAATGGTCTCCTTCGGCAGGTTGTAGGTTCTTCTTCCTTGGAGGTTTTTAAGCGGAGGTTGGATGGCCATCTGTCATGGATGCTTTAGCTGAGACTCCTGCATTGCAGGGGGTTGGAGTAGACGAACCTTGAGGTCCCTTCCAACTCTACAGTTCTATGATTCTATGATTTATCTGGATGAATGAAATAGCAGTGCAACTTGCCAGCTTCAGCATTGTTTCCAAATGTACTAAGGATGACAAACAGCCCAATAATGCAAGCGAAGGATACAACATCTATCTACCTCAGTCCATTTGCCTCCTTAAAAAGTTACTTGTATATAAAGAAACAGCAATCCGGCACAGCATGGAGTGTGCACCATCTAATAACAAATCTATTTAACTGGGAACATGCAGCGCTTGCTTTTATTGAGGCACTTGTCTGTCTAAAACTATACAGCTTGCCTGTCTTAGACCAGTATCATCCATTCTAACTGGCAGCAGACTCCCTGGGGTCTTTTGCAGATGTCTTTCCATTCAGCTGCTCCCTGGCCCTTTTCAGCTGGAGGTACTAAGAACTAAACCTGGGACCTTTTGCATGCAAAGCATGTGCTCTTTGCCACTAAGGAACTAAAGAAGTAAAGGCACACACTCAGATTGGCTCCTGGACTCTAATGTTCACAGCGACTGGAAACCAAGCTGCAAAGAACCAAACCTCCTCCTGGATTTCATTTCTTGGTCACAGGTTTAACAGAATGCTGAATACTTGCTATATTCTGAGCCCTGCTGACTGGTAGGCACAACACTGCCATCCTCAGACTCCCCTGCAGTGCCTCTATATCTTTCCAGCCTCACAGAAGTCGAAGAAAGCTAAATAAGACGAGGTCCCTTTAACTACCCAGCCAGTTCTTCCAGGTAGGTGGCACCTAGCTCACTGCAGGTCTGATCAGCCTACATACGGCTTCCATTGGCTCTTCCTCCCTGCTGGGACAACATCTTCCTGTAGTTGCCTTATGATGAGAACACTTTCCCTCCTCTTTGGAACTGTCCAAGGTCCTGTTCTTGCCTGCTCCGTGCTTTAACCTGACTTGGATTTGCCTTCACTGGATCCTGCCAGCTTCCCCTGCAAGCCTCAAACTCCCACAAAACTGGACACACAAATCCTCTTGTTTGAGAGGACTCCCCTGCTCAGCGCCTGAAGGCTCCAGTCCTGCCACTCACCACCTGGCCCAGGGCGGGGCCAAGGCCTATAAGAACTGCTGCTGCTACCAGCCAGGAGGACTCCCCTGCTCAGCGCCTGAAGGCCCCAGTCCTGCCACTCACCACCTGGCCCAGGGCGGGGCCAAGGCCTATAAGAACTGCTGCTGCTGCTGCTGTGCAGAGAGGGCTCAGTTTTGTTTTGCTTTTTTAAAAAATTCCTTTTATTTTTTACTTATGTCATTTTATTAAGGCTGTATTCTTAGTTTTAGATTTTGATTCATGTGGAAATTGTTTTCCATTCGGTTGTGTATTTTTTGATGTTCATGTATTGCTTGTGACTTTTGTAATTGTGCTATTGCTGTATTGTTTTGATATTCGATTGGGAGCCGCCCAGAGTGTCTGGGGAAACTCAGCAGATGGGTGGGGTACAAATAAAAAAAATATTATTATTATTATTATTTTATTATTATTATTATTATTTATATGGGTGCAATGATGTGGTGTGCTGTTGTTTTTTAATGTGGTGCAATCCTTACGAAGGGATTGTACTGACTATTGACCATAACGGGAGACTTCCAACTCCCATCAGCCTCGGCCAGCATAACCAACGGTGGAGGATAATCAAATTTTGAATCCAGAAACATCTGGAAGGCCACATGTTCCCCATTCCTGTCCTAACTGTATGCTGATGTAAAGCGCTGCCAACAAAAAATGTTCTGGCATGTTTAATTATGAATATTATGCATATTAATTGTGAATATTGTGAATATTAAGTACATTTGCTTTTATGGTTATTTTGCATAAGTTGTTCTGCCTCTGTTAGCCCTGGGATGGGGAAAAACTAAGGATGGAATAAAAATCTAGAGGAAATGGCCACAGCATAGGAGAACAGCAGGTGTTTTTCATGCAAAATGTCCCAGGTTCAATCTCGGATGTCTCAGGTATGGCTGAAAAAGACTCCCTGTGTGAAGCTTTGGGGAGCTGCTGCCAGTCAGTGTACAGCATACTCAGCTAGATGGGTCCATGGTCACACTTAATATAACATAGCTTCCTATGTTCTTCTGCTTACTAGTATTCCTGCTCAGCAACCTCAACCCAAGCCTGATATTTCACTAGGTATTTTCAAACATATCTTCACAGCCCTGAGGGCTAGAAACTTGGTTGTTCATGCTCTTTTAAAAATGATTCTGATGAATCTTAATATTCGAGAGGTCACTGCAGCACTGCAAAAACAACACAGGAGGCAACAGTTTATGAGTTATAAACTCAACCTGATCGAGTTGCCTTAGTCAGTGAGAGAGATCACGTGACCTCTGGGAAAAAGAGCGCAGAGAGAAGAAATGCCAAGGTGTATCTGCAGCACACAACCGGACGCCTTCATCTGCCCCACCTGCAACAAAACATGTCTTTCCTGCATCAGTCTCTTCTGCCACAGCAGGTGCTACAGCCAGGGGCGTAGGAAGATAGGGGTGGTGGGGGCGGGCTGCCCCGGGTGCCAAAGCGGCTAGCAACGCCCCTGGCTACAGCCTTCCAACAGCTTGACCTCACCCCAAAGGCACACTCCTCCACTGTCTCCCAGAGCTGGCATATCAAATTGTACTTGCTGGCCTGCAAGCTTTCAACATGCCAAGAGGCTGTGGTGTGGGTGAAACTTTGCACCAAGCACAACTTTCCATGTGTTTTCTGAAGCACAAGAGGAATGCACTCTGCAAGAAGCAGTGTGTTTGAATCAGCAACAGCGGCTTCACCTGCCCTCAGAAACCAGGTTCTATTGCATGTACAGTCGGGAGGGTTAAACTTCCTTCTCAAGAGACCCAGGAATGTCCTTCAGAGGATCTGTAAAATGAGTTCAAAGGTTTTCCCTTGTGCGCCAAAAACACACCATCATAAACCAAAGTGCAGTGCCAACAAGCAGCAGTGTTAATTATCATCAAGGTAGCAGTCATTCTGTGGGGGTTAATAATGGGAAATTAAAGTTTATTTATGGTAGCACAGCAGGCCATAAAGCCCTTCTCAACCCACTGTGAAGCCATCAGTAGCTGCAATACGGGCAAGGGTTAGAAAGAAACATAAACTGAACACCTAATTGTGATTGTTGTTTATTTTATGAACCCACACTTTGGCAATGAACTTTGGCTTTGCACTTAAAACCTGGAAAAAATACACTTGTTTTCCCCCTGTGACCTCACGGCAGTTGCTTTCCCCTGTCTTCACCAAGTCTAGTGGCAACTACCGTGAGGCCATGAGGATGTGGCTAAAAAAATATGGGATTCTAAATTAACATGTTTTCTGTGTTTACAGGACAGAATAAGGATATGAAGTCTAAATACTCAATTTTGCATTTGCTATTTGTGGCTAGACAAACTATCTAAACTCACCAGCATGGTATAGAACAACTTGTACATTAGCAATGGCAGAGAAAATTACACATAAAATCCAGGTTATGCAAGGAAAAGAAAGAACAGAATCATTTTACATCACCTGGTGGAACTTGATTACCTATGCATCCAGGAAAAAAATACAAAAAGACACAACAGTGGCAGTACATGAATTCTGGAAAGCTTTATTCTTTGCGGTGGTCATTAAGTGCCTTGTAAATTTCTTCTATTTTCTTCTCTAGAAACTTACATTATATTGCATTGTTTTTCTTTCAGATAAATGATATTGAAAAGAAAAAGGAAACAAGAAAAATAACTTGCTTTGGTATTTGTTTTGTTGCGAGAAGCACGTCATAAATACAGTACACCTAAACAACCTGTGTTGATTTTTTTTTTAAAAAAAAAGTTGTATGTGGCTTCAAAAGCCCAGTAGATTCATGTGATGTCACACCACATGTTTAATGTAGCACTATGTAGATTGGCCCTAAACCAGAGAATGCAAACCTGCAAATCTCAATATGTTGATGGTCTCTAACTCCCATGAGCCCCAGTGAGCATGGCTAATATTCAGGGATGTTGGAAGTTGCAGTCCAGCAATATTCAGTGGATCAGAGGTTCTCTATCCTTGTCCTAAAGCAGCAGACCTTTCTTTTTCTTTTTTCGCAAGTGGAAAATGATGGGACCTCTTAGCTTAGAGTTGCCATATTTCAGACAGCGAAATCCAGACAGAAAAGTTGTTGAGGTATTTTTGGCAAATTCACAAAAATCGGAGAAGTTTTTAAGCTGTTTTTAAGGGAAAGCCTTATGCCCTTTGTCACTTTTGGTTTGTAGCCAAATCAAAAGTGTGTTGCTCCAACACAACGCAGCAGTGGATTGAGATTTGCTGAATGGGCCTGGTTTATCAATAACAAGATTCAGCTCTGTCTGATATTTAGGAAATCATGTCTGGCATGTTCATCTGTGCCTTCTCAAGATCTGGATGAAGCCGGCACAGGATCCTACTTTGTCTACGCTTCATAAAATTTTCTTGGGACTTAAAAAAAATTAAAAAGAACATCTCTGACTGAGACTGTTGGCTGAACCTTACATTTTACAAGATTCAAGACAATGCAAAGCCCTGAAAGAAATGATGAGGTGCTAAGGACAAATATAGACCTGGGAATCTTAGGGATAATGTTACAAATCATACGTATTACCAGTATCACACTGCTGAAAGGTAGCTGCTCAAACTTAGACTAGTATACCTGCCATGGTTTTTCCTCCACTGGAATCCGGGGAATTGTAGTTCTATAACATGGGTATCCAATGGGTATCCACTTCAAACCTTGAGGTGCTGTTGGACTCCAATTCCCATCAGCCTCTGCCAGCATGCTCAATGGTCAGGGATGAAGGGAGTTGCAGTCCTACGACATCTGGAAGGGACCACGTTGACTACCCCTGTTCAATAAGGAGAGCTGTGGAACTTCTCTCCATCTGTTGTTTCCTTCCATTATCTAGAGCAACAATAATAGCCAATAATACAAATGAACTGGAATTATAACTGGAACAAACAACAAATAGTCAGAATTTTGAAAAAACAAATGCATTGCACTTTTGGCTGGTATGGAAATATCAGGAGGAAAAGAAACTTCTCATTATTCAGTTGCTGTCCTGGTCCTCCGCAGAAATAGTGGAAATCAAGTCTTCTGTGTTCAGGCCTTTCACAGACACAATGAACAAACATCTGAACAGGGCACATGATTCCATCGCAATCTATGCTTGGCTTTTTAAAAGGATCCATTCTACTTTTTCTTACGCTTTCGCAATATTCATACAAGGCATGAGATACGAGGGAACCGAACTTCAGGTGTTGAATTGGGGTGGGGGGTGAGGTGGGAGAGCCTTCTTAGTTTCACTTCAAAACTCAGTACACCACACACAAACTCCCCACCCCCCAATTCCCTGGCTTTAAAATTAGAGTAATGCATTTGATCATACCCATTTGGAATGCAGAATCCTGTCTTCTCCCGGGAGAGTCATTTATATTGCTCAGCCTTGCCTTGAACTGATTAAAACCAACAGGCTTGCCAACTTCCATTATCTCCAAAAGCCTGAAAAGGTAACGCTGAATCGGATCGAGGGCTGGCGGTGATGAGTGATCCTTACCAGGTGCCCTCCTGGCGTTGCCCAAGCATGCGAGATTTTTCCTACTGTGATTGTCTTGGGATATATTCCCAATGCGGTCATGTCTTCCACCGCAGTGGATGTGTGGGAACGCCACTCACGCTGACCGCAGTGACAATGCCCAGTTGCCACCTGACAGCCAGTTTCACCAGCCAGTTCAGCAACGCCAGTCGTAAAAACCCAATGATTATGTTATGCAGCAGAAGAACTATTTTCCCCCTTTGAACAGTTTGATGTCTGTTTTTTTCAACAGGTCAGCAGAGCGAGAGAAATGGGTGTCTCCAAAATTGAGAATCGGCCCGTTTTTGTTTCTCTCAGTTCCTCATTCCTCCAATCTTAAATTCAGTCCTGCACATTTCCAGATCAGTTTGCAAAGAAAAGAAATTTCATCCGCATTTTAGAACTGATTTCTCTTCATATACACGTTTTTGTATGCAATTTTGCTTACAGTAATACGGACATGCTTGCAAACCAATTTCCCCATATATAATGCACTTTTCTAGGTTTTTTAATACTAATATATCCATTTTTATGTACACACTATCCTGGTATATATGCATTTCTGTGCACCTAACATGTCTGGAGAACTGTTTTGCAAAATCTGTATTAACTGTATTCCTGTAATACCTCCAGGACTCTTTCCCCATATGAACCAAGCCAAACTCTGCGATCATCATTTGTTGCCGTTCTTTGTATGCCTTCTCCACAAGAGACCAGCAGGGTGGCAACACAAGAATGGGCCTTTTCTGTGGTGGCTCCCCATTTGAGGGATGCTCTCCTCAGGGAGGCTTGCCTGGTGCCTTCATAATACATATTTAGGTACCAGGTGAAAACATTTCTTTAGAACCATGCCTTTGGCTGATTAGCATTCTATGTCCTTTAAAATGTGATTGTGGGAGCGGAGGTTATTGGTTTCTTTTTGTTTTATATTTTATATTTTCATTTTGTCTCTTTTTATATTTTGAACCACCTTGCAATCTTCAGATGAAGGGTGCTATTCAATTTTAATAAATATAATCAATAAATAAAACCTGGAAATCTGGAAGGATGGCTGTGTCCTGATTCATGTATTGCTTTGGAAAGTTCAGATTAGATATTCAATAAATAATAATAAATAAATACATAGATAATATTAGGTGAAATGGTCACACCATACGAGTCTCTAAACTTTAGCAAGGCTTAGCATAATAGTAACACAGCTCTCTATCTTTTCTTTATTGCAAATAGTGGGCTCTCAATGGGCTTTCAGCAACTTGATCATGGGGGTAAGGAGAAAAGCACTTTCACAAATATTCATCGAAGATGAAAGTCTATGACTTACTCTACAAATAGCTTGGGCCTGCCTGACATCATACAAACACAACATCAATCACGCTTCTACTCTTAACGTATGGACAATGTAAGAGCTGTAACAGCTAATTAAATAACATCTCTCGAAATAGATCTGAAAGCTTCACAATCAATCGTAATCAATTGTTTTGAAATCCTGAGTGCGAGTCACACAGCCCGTAGATGTCACTGACCAAATGCCAGTTGGGTTGAATGGATGTGGATCACACCGTTTCCTCCCTCAAAACATTGCCGTTGTAGCCCTATGTCTTAATGTGTCTTTCCCACATTTAAAAGGGGAGGGGGAAGAGGGGCAGGAGAGACATGAAACAAGGGAGTGATTAGGGAAAATCCAGCCTCATTTCTCTTTTAGGTGAGTTGTATATTTAATGGTGCCAGCCAAGTCCGAAAGAGGGGGCCGGGAGCCAGTCCCTTATCTCTGGCGATAAGACTCACAAACTCCTTTTGGTTATTACACGCAAAATACCCTCTTACATTTTAGTTCTACCACTTGGGCCTCTGGTTCATATCAGAAACCAGGCTCAATACTTGTTAAAAAAAGAGAGACAGAGAAGGAGAGCTTTAGGAAAACAGGAGATCCTGTCATATTGGATAAGTGGAATCAAGGGGATTGTTAAAATGACTCCGTTCTCCTTTTAAGGGTGAAGTGGCTAATGGCAAGCAAATTCAGGTTGCACAATGATAGTCGATTTGGAGGTCTTTGTTATAATGGTGCCACATTTATAATCCGCTTTCCTCCAAGGAGCTGAAGGTAGAGTGCTTGGTTCTCCTCCCCATTTCATCCTAAGGAAAACCTTGTAAGGTAGATTAGGCTGAGAGATGGTGGCTGGTCCTAGGTCACTCAGTGAGCCTCATGGCCGAGTGGGGATTTGAACCCTGGCCTCCCAGGTCTTAGTCCAAGACTCTGTCCGCTAAACCACACTGGCGCAACTAACCCACTTCCCCCAAAGAGCAGACTTTTCACAGTAAGGAGGGGAAATGCAATGGGAAATGTGGGGCAGAGTTGGGTTTAGGGCAGCGTGATGGGTTTGTCTGCAGGGAGTGCCAGTACCTCGGGGGTGCTGCAACAGTGATATAGAATGGCGCATGAGAGGTGAGGGTGCCAAATTTTAGCATCGCTCAGGGTGCCACTGAAATACGAGAGCCCCAAATCCGCCACTGTGTGGAACAACCCTTGCTTGATGCCACCTCGTCTAACCTACATTGGCTCCCAGTAGGTTTCCGAGCACAATTCAAAGTGTTGGTGCTGACCTTTAAAGCCCTTAATGGCCTAGGCCCAGTATACCTGAAGGAGTGTCTCCACCCCCATCGTTCAGCCTGAGGTCCAGCTCTAAGGGCCTTCTGGTGGTTCCCTCACTGCGAGAAGTTGCAGGGAACCAGGCAGAGGGCCTACACTGTGGAACGCCCTCCCATCAGATGTCAAGGAAATAAACAACTACCTGACTTTTATAAGACATCTGAAGGCAGATGTATAATGTATGATGTTTTATCGTGTTTTTAATATTCTAATATTCTAATATTCTGTTGGGAGCTGCCCAGAGTGGCTGGGGAAACCCAGACAGATAGGTGGGGTATAAATTATTATTATTGTGGTACCTCTACTTACGAATTTAATGCGTTCCGAACACACATTTGTATGTCGAAAAAATTTGTAAGTCGAATCCCATAGGAATGCATTGGGAGAAAAAATTCGTAAGTAGAAGCAACCCTATCTAAAAATTCGTAAGTAGAAAAAATCCTATCTAAACCGCATCCAAGATGGCGGATCGAGCTCCATTCGTAAGTAGAAACATTCGTAAGTAGAGGTACCACTGTATTATTATTATTATTAGCCTCTTCATTAAACTCTTGATGGTGTTTCCTGCTTGGCAGGGGGTTGGACTGGATGGCCCTTGTGGTCTCTTCCAACTCTATGATTCTATGATTCTATGATTCACAAGCAAAGCAAAACGAATGCTCAATAAATAACTGGCATCATCTCACCTCCCTGCAAATAAATCAAGGTTGAATGCTCAATAAACAGGTCACCTGGAAAAGACCTGTTTCCCCTGGTAGTGACACTCCCTGTAAGTGCAGCATGGTCATCACTCCTGGGGAATCCCTCAAGACTTGGACTGTGGACGCACGACACCTTGAGAGCACACCCAAAGCCCATTTTTTCCTCTAAAAGAGTTCTGGGCATGGTAGTTAACAAACGACAGTACCCAGAATTCTTTGAGGGG
Source organism: Zootoca vivipara (assembly GCF_965207765.1). Taxonomy (NCBI): domain Eukaryota; kingdom Metazoa; phylum Chordata; class Lepidosauria; order Squamata; family Lacertidae; genus Zootoca; species Zootoca vivipara. The sequence goes on along the minus strand of NC_142590.1, from coordinate 86,344,366 downwards.
GGAAACATGCTTTGAATGTGCTCTAAAGGCAGAGTCCGTACGCAGACTTGATGTCCAGTAGCTCCCCAAATAAGACTGGTTTTGCCCCAGGCAGGCAGGATATGTTGTGCCTAATGTATAGAAGTTCCCAAGGGGCAGCTTTTCAGCCTGGACGGCCCCAGACTCCCTCACACTCCACCTTCCCCCTCTCCCCACATTGTTCCATGTGGCTGCAAGACAAAGGGTTAAGTAAATGTTTTGAGAAGATAAGGGGCCTTGTTGACAAGCGGCAGGCACCAGGGGCCTTCACAGGAGCTCTCCCAGCTGTGATAAACCGGGGAGGTTTTCAGAGTGGAATCGGTAGGCGCCACAAGAGAGAGAGAGAGAGGTGGGCGGTAGTTCCTGGCACGTCGCACCAGAGGTGGGAAGGAATCTGGAGATGGTTAGAGATCCCACGCTTTGGGGTTGCTGCACCTCCTCCTTGTGTAAAATGGAGAAGGGCGGGTGAGAGGTTTTGTCGAAACGAAATAAAAAAAATTCCTTCCAGCAGCACCTTAAAGACCAACGAAGACCAACTAAGTTTTTTATTTTGGTATGAGCAAAGGGAAAGGGTCTCATATAATCAGCCTTCAGGTGACACGTGGTCTCATTTTCTCCACTAGTGATCACGGAAGCCCATTGAAAAAATGGGCTTGATACGGTCTCTGTCTTCTGCTTCTCGAGGTCGTTCTGAGCATTGTTTGGCAGTGAGCATATGCTGGAGCTGGTGGGGGTTCCTGCATTGCAGGGGGTTGCACTTGATGACACTTGGGGTCCCTTCCAACTCTACTATTCTGAGTTGTAGTCCAAAACATCTGGAGGGCACCAGGTTAGAATCATAGAGTTGGAAGAGACCACCAGGTTGGGGAAGGTGCTCCAATTCCAAAGCAGGTAATAATTCTACTTGTTTAGCAAAATAACCCAAAGTCTTGGCACGGTTTCAACGGGGTTTTACTAGACCTATTGATACGAATGGGCCTCATTTAGTCATGTTCATACATTTCAGTGGGCCCACGCTGCGTAAAACTTTGAATAGCACCCACAGAGTTGAAAGGTTAGCAGACAAGTCATTGAGTCCAATCTCACGCTCAGTGCAGGATCTGGCAATGCAGGATGCAACAACAGAATCCTTGAGAAACAGCCATGCAGCCTCTGCTTAAATGCCTCCAGGATAGGACAGCTCACCCCACAGCAAGGTAATCTGCTCCGCTGCCAAGCACCTCTTACGGTTAGGACCTTTCCCCAAAAGTTTAGCAAAACTCTCACCCCCTAACATTTGCACCCATTGATTCAAGATCGACCTTCTGGAGCAACAGAGTCCCATCTCCTACCCTATAGTCAATTAGATATTTGATGGATTTATTAAAGACCTCTTCGCTGAAGAATCCACTTGATTTTAACCAGTTAATCAAGTCAATAATAACAACAACAACAACTAATTTATTTGTATCCCGCCCTCCCCAGCCAAAGCCAAGCTCAGAGCGGCTAACGACAAGTAAAAATAGCACAATGTACATAACATTGCCAACAAAGAAATCACCTTGCCAACAAAGGTCTGTATAGTTAAAGCTATGGTTTTCCCAGTAGTGATGTATGGAAGTGAGAGCCAGGGCCGTCTCAAGCCGGTTGGGCGCCCTGGCGCCGTGGTGCGGAGATCGCTCCGGCGCCCCCGCCCTGGTGGGTGGGTGGGCAGGCGCAGCACACAGCATGGCTTCTGCACGGTTTTGCTGCGCAGCGCCCTCCTGCCAGCCTGGCACCCTAGCACCCCGCGCCACCGAGACTACCCCTAGAGCCAGGCCTGGTGAGAGCTGGACCATAAAGAATTGGTGCTTTTGAATTGGTGCTTTTGAATTATGGTGCTGGAGGAGACTCTTGAGAGTCCCATGGACTGCAAGAAGATCAAACTTATCCACTCTGAAGGAAATCAGCCCTGAGTGCTCACTGGAAGAACAGATCCTGAAGCTGAGGATACTTTGGCCACCTCATGAGAAGAGAAGACTCCCTGGAAAAGACCCTGATGTTGGGAAAGATGGAGGGCACAAGGAGAAGGGGACGACAGAGGACGAGATGGTTGGACAGTGTTCTTGAAGCTACCAACATGAGTTTGACCAAACTGCGGGAGGCAGTGGAAGACAGGAGTGCCTGGTATGCTCTGGTCCATGGGGTCACGAAGAGTCAGACACAACCAAACGACTAAACAACAACATAAAATCACACAGTCAATTAATTAAAATACATTCTAAAATCAACCTGCATGTGTTTGTCTACAACGTACATAACACTGTTGAAGCAAAGGGGATACTGTACTGTATTTTTTTACAGTGTGCATCCATATCTCACAGCGGATGCCATCTTTGAAGAGGTGTTTCCCTTCCCTGTGAGAAGGCAGTCAGGGATATAACCCTTCTATTTTTCTTTTACATTTTTTCTATTGACCTATATATTAAAGCTTTTAAAAAAGACTTGCCCAATTAGTCAAAGTTCAGTCCTACTAAAAATATTTCCTACAAGCTGCAATTTAGTCCAACTGACAAATTTCCTTCCTCCAAAAACGTTCCATTTGCTCCGTGTTGTTCCACCTACCTGGTCTGGCCATTGACTACTCTCATGTCTGCCTCGGGTGCCAATTTTTCTTGGGCCAGTCCTGTAGGAAAGAGTCCTGAGGGCTGGAGGACTGCATTTACTCCCTGGGCCTGATGTTCCTCACACCTGGATTAGAGGAGCATTGGACCAAAGCTGTAGAAACCCTGGTTCTAATCTTCATTCCAGCATGAAGCAACTGACTGACTTTATACAATCACTGTATTTCAGCCTAGACTACCTCACAGGGTTGTTGTGACGATGCAATTTGTGGGAGGAAGGGGCCTTTATGCCACCCTGAGCTTCTTGGGGGAATGGTGAGATATAAATGTAATAAATAAGTAAACCAATGTTCTCCTGCCCAAGAGAATATTTTGATGGCCTGCGATGCCAGCCCCGAGACATGAACTTTCCACAGAGCTCTGGTTGATCAATATAGCCATGAGTTCAAATCCACCCTCAGACATACCACTGCTCACCCATTTTAGGACTCTTGAGTTCTCAGGAAGCAGCCTATAATATACTCTTAAGCTTCCCTGAAGCTGCTCCTGGGAAGCCAGCCAGGCGGGGTCAAAGTTGAGCATAAATACGATTTAGAGATCACAGGAAGGGGGGGACGCAAGATTGCCTGAAGGAATTTTGATTGAAATTTTATAATGTAAAGAAAATGGTCTGCAGATAAATGGGGAGATTGTTTAATAAACAGCCAGGAAGATTAAAATTGAAATAAATCCAGAGTTAATCCCTCCCGTCCCCTCAAGGAGGAGGGGGGGTATAGAAAGCTGGAGAAGGGGGTTGCCAGGAAGATGCCATGTACAGAACGGAAGGCTTTCCAAAAGAATAAACACTTAGGCGAACATGTAAAAATAAGCAGAACCCAGCAGGAAATATAGATGGAAAGATGGATAAGCAAATACTGAAGGTGGCTGTGAGTGTCTAACAAGGAGGCCTGCAAGCCTGGGTTAAACCGAGCCAAAGGGAGGAGAAGTTTCTAAACCTGAGGATGGAGAAGGAGAGAAGAGGAGGGCACCCGATTAAAATCTTTCATAATTGTCTTTCTCAAGAGTCATGAGCAGGTCGGGTTTATATTTCTTGGCAAGGCAGGGGAGGAATTGGAGGGTGTGAAGAGAAAGCTGCACAAAATACTTATCTCGAGATGAAAACACCTGATAAGGCAGCCCAGGGAGACAAACCCTTCAGCAAGTGTGCCAAACCTCGCTGGAAACAGGTACCACCCACCCAAGAATCAGGCACCATTGCCAGGGACAAAAAAATAAAAATAAAAATCTCATACTGATGTCGCACTTCAGAGGGTTCAAAATGCTCGACATACATCTCTCCTCACGACACCCTTGTAAGGTAGGCCAGAACAGCTGTCCCTGTATCTCAGGTGCAAGGCTGAGATGGCGAGGTGGACGTTTCCCCAAAAGCCACTTAAGTGGGTGATGGCAGAAGTCGGACAAAGGGTTTCCTGGCTCAGGCTCTGAACCTGTGTAGTGTACAAACCGTTCCTGGCATCCACAGACAACATCCATTCTTTGGGCAGCTGCCAAGGGTGACTGTCCCAGTCCCACTTTCCTGGAACTCTGAAGAGCCCTGGATGGCCGCCATTTTGATTATCTGTGGTGTCTTGGAGCAGCACTATGTCAGTACCTTGTGGCAGAGATGGATTTAGAGCAGCACGACTGGTTCCCCCGCACAGGGTGCCGAGCAGAGGGAGCAGCTTCCTGCCTCTTCCCCAAAGCCTAGTACTGTAAGCACTTGCTTCAGGTAGCGAGTTCCAAGGCTATGGTAAGGGGCACTTGGCTCTGGCAGGGTCCTAGAGCCCTCCCACCTCCTTCCCAAAGCTGGGAGAGCACTAACTTAGGCTTTGGGAAGGGGGCAGGACTGTAGGGCCCTGTCGAAGCCCTCACGTCTCCTTCCCAAATTCTGATACCTCACTTATCTGCCTTTGGGAAGGCAGCTTGAAGGCTGAGGGGGCATTACAGGGCTCCTTACAGGGTCCCGGCCGCGGGATCGTATTCATCCAGTGCTTTACCAACTGCACTGGCTCCCCGTGGAGTACAGGATCAGGTTCAAGGTGCTGGTTTTGACCTTTAAAGCCTTATGCGGCTTAGGACCCTCGTACCTACGGGACCGCCTCTCCCGGTATGACCCACAGAGGACATTACGGTCCACAAATAATAACATATTGGAGATCCCGAGTCACAAGGTGGCTAGGCTGGCCTCGACCAGGACCAGGGCCTTCTCAGTACTGGCCCCGACCTGGTGGAACGCTCTGTCTCAGGAGACTAGGGCCCTGCGGGATTTGTCATCTTTTCGTAGGGCCTGCAAGACAGAGCTGTTTCGTTTGGCCTTCGGACTGACGCAGTCTGACCCCACGGTTACCCTCCCCATAGGTTTTATTTATAAGGTTTTACTTATAATGGTTTTATCTTATTCGTATATTTTTAATTTTAAAATTGAATTTTAACATTGTATTATTCTGTTGTTTTAACTGAATTGTTTCTTTTATATTTGTGTTGATATTATTTGTTGTTAGCCGCCCTGAGCCCGGTCTTGACTGGGAAGGGCGGGGTATAAATAAAAATTATTATTATTATTATTATTATTATTATTATTATTATTATTATTAAATTTCGGCCTTGCTCGGGGTGCCATATTACCAAGGTCTGCCCCTGATTGTGGGCAAGTACAACAACAGACACATAACCTCCATCGTAGTTGCAACAAGGCCTCCCTCCCCTGCTGTTCTCTTCTGCCTTTCTTCTTGCTTCTTTTTGTAAGGCCTCTTCCCAGGTGGAATCTAGACACATATTAAAAAACGCCGTGAAAAATGCTTTAAAAAACGTTTTGAAAAATATATTGATTTTGCCATAGCTCCCCATCGCCATCTAGTGTCACATTTGTATAACGCACTTTCTAACACACTTAAAACGTTTTATTTGCAGCGGTATGGCTGAGTCCCCTATCCATCCCCTCCTCGGTGGGAAGGTCTGGAGGAAGGAAGAGGAGCCAGACCTTGCCACAAGAGACGTGCACCAATACAGGAAGGGTGCTTTACCAAAGGGCTCCCAAAACTTGGAGCCAGCTCTGAAATACTTAGGCAGATAAATGATATCCAGATTGTTGGTCTGCACCTATTGGCAGGCTGAAATAAAAGAGTGTGTTTGTTTATTTAAATGTTTCTGTGTCTTGCTTTTTTTATTAAAAAAGCAATTTATTAAATTTTCAAATAAACACATTAAACAATAACAAAACATTCAACAACAAACACAACAACACACAATAAACACATTTTTTTTCTCCTTTTATCATCTATTCCATTATCTCAAATTCACTATGCTCTGCCGAGCTTTGACTTCCCTCCCTCCCTTCATTCGGTTTTCTTATCCACTCCTATCTCGCAGTTCCTTTACTTCCTCTATTTAAAGTCATTTCGTAGGATTTATTTCAGTCCTGTAAGTGTCTTTAGGCTTCTACAGTTCCTCTCCATGTAGTCCACAAATTTACTCCAGTCTTTTTGGAACCTTGCCTCTCCCTGGTTTCGGATCCTGCTAGTCAGCCTTGCTAATTCCGCATAGTCCATCATTTTCATCTGCCACTCTTCAATCGTCGGTAACTCCTGAGTTTTCCATTTTGGGGCTAACAAAGTCCTAGCCGCGGTTGTTGCATACATAAATAATACTTGATCTCCTTTTACAATCTCCTGACCTATATGTCCCAATAAAAAAGCCTCTGGTTTTTTGGGGAAAGTGTATTTAAAAATCTTTTTCAGCTCATTATATATCATTTCCCAAAATCTTTTAATTTTTTCACATGTCCACCACATATGATAAAATTCACCATCCTCTGTGTCTTGCTTTTAAGGGCTTGCACAAGGTGGCTTAACACTAAAACACATGCACCAAACACAGTGTCCCAATAAAATACAATGATTTAAAATGGGGTTTTTAAAGTACAGTACATTTCACAGGCTAGCACCACACTCCTGTAAAATTCATTTAGACAACAGAACACAATGAAAGACCAGGAGCAGCACTTAAGTTCAGCAAATTGGTAAAATTCAATCCAGCATCTCAGCTAAAAGCAGAGGGAAGGACAGGGGGGTTTCAGGGCCTGTCTACAACATTTCCGTACTTTGCTGAATCCATTGCATTATTGAGTAGCTGTCCGGCAGAATTCTTCAGGGTGGTCTGGAGGTTGCTGTCCCTGGAGGATGAGCCCCTGAGCCCCTCTAAGGCCCAGCACTCGGGGGACAAATCTGTCCTCTTCACAACGATCTTGGTGGCATGGTTATGGAAGCTGTCACTGAAACATTCAATATTACATGGAGTCAGCAACAAGAAGCGGGTAAGCTGAAGAGGCAGCTGGATGAAAGAGGGGGAGTTGGGAGACGCACCCCTTGCATAAATAGCTGTCTCTAAGAAGCTGTTGTTTTGGGAGGGATTAAACAGGGCTAGGCTCGCTGAGGCTGTATACCATTGGCCTGAGGGGCTGTAGCTGCTCAGAACACTCCCCAAACCAGCACACTTTGCATTGGTGTTGCGGGAAGTGAGACTATAAGCCAGGCCTGCCAGAAATGGTGGGTTGCACCACTGGTGGGGCTGACCCCAAAGGGACAACTTTAAAGCATCCCATCATTGAACACCTGAACATTAGGAAGAACACCTGAACATTAGGAAGAACTTCCTAACAGTAAGAGCTGTTCGGCAGTGGAATTTGCTACCAAGGAGTGTGGTGGAGTCTCCTTCTTTGGCGGTCTTTAAGCAGAGGCTTGACAGGCATATGTCAAGAATGCTTTGATGGTGTTTCCTGCTTGGCAGGGGGTTGGACTGGATGGCCCTTGTGGTCTCTTCCAACTCTATGATTCTATGATTTGGATCCAAACCAACCAATGATCATAGCTGCCAAGTTTTCCCTTTTCTCGTGAGGAAGCCTATTCATCATAATGGAATTTCCCTTTAAAAAAGGGAGAACTTGGCAGCTATGCCAATGATTTTTGGCTAAATCATGGGCATTTCTCCCCCAGGGCCAGATCCCTCCTTTCTTGAGTAGTGGTCCACAGCCCCCAGGGTAAGGTCAGCCTGCCTTGAGTCATATAACTTTGCTGAAGAGTGCAGTCCGTGTTGTCCCCTTGCCAACAGAACCGCAGTGCTGGGTTGTTCTAATAGCACAATTACTCATTTGAGCAAACCGTACATCTTGGCACCAAAATCCCATCTCCCCGGGTGTATCTATCGATTAGCCAACGCAAGTCTGAGCTCGTTCCCACTCATCAACTTGGTGAAGCTGTCACATGCAGGAGACGTGGAGCTAATTGAAACCCTCCTTGAGAAGAGCGGACTAACTCAACCCTTCATTGCATTTCCTGAGATCCCTTTCGGGAGCTGACTAGGTGCAGATATATGTGTACTTCTAGTTCCAAACTTTGCATCTTAACTCTGGAAACAAAACAGAAGCCCTGATTGCACTCATCTATAATATTGGGCTGGCCAAAAAGGGTGAATGAAGGAGTGCCCTGCCAGTCTTACTCTACCGTCAAGCGATAGGACTTACTTCTAGGTGGACGTGGTTAGGACTACACTGTTCGTCGTCTTTTTCATTTGCTAGAAATAATAGTCTCATCTGTTCTGGGATCAGAGATACACTTCCTATGGCTAGCAGTCAGAGAGAAGCACATAGAAGGGCTGTCAGCCAAACAGGATGATGAAAGGCAAATTTCCCCATCATAGAGCTACATAAGATATAAGATGTAGTATGTATACCTGAAGGAGCATCTCCACCCCCATCGTGAGGTCCAGCTTCGCGGGCCTTCTGGGGGTTCCCTAACTGCAAGAAGTGACATTACAGGGAACCAGCCAGAGGGCCTTCTTGGTAGTGACAACCAGCCTTTGGAACACCCTCAAGGAAATAAACAATTATCTGACTTTTAGAAGATTTTATAAGGCAGCCCAGTTTAGGGAAGTTTTTAATGTTTGGTGTTTTAAATATTCTGTTGGGCACAGCCCAGAGTGGCTGAAGAAACTCAGCTGGATGGGCACGGGGTATAAGTTGTTGTTGTTGTTGTTTTGTTTTCAGGCCAATGGTCCATCTAGACCAACATCCTGTTCTCACAATGGCCAAGTTGGTGCCCATCATCCCTGTGGGAGTGAGTTCCACAGGTTAACTAATTGCTGAGTGAAGAGGTACTTTCTTTTATGTATCCTAAACCTTCCAACATTCAGCTTCATTGGATGTCTACAAGGTCCAGTGTTATGAGACAGGGAGCAATTTATTGAGGATTCATTCTGATTTGTTGGAAGGGAGTCAGATGTCATCACAATGAGAAGATATTATCCCACCATTTCCAGTGCACTTTCCCGTCACTTTCATTTTTGCAAAAAGTTCAGTTGTGTTTGTGTGTATGGTGGTGGGGAAATCTTTAATTGTGCAATCTGAATTTGTTGGTGTGTGTGGCTGGCTCCCACCCCAAAATAATGACAGTCTGGAAGCGCCCTTCAGGAACAGAGGAGAAATTTGATTCGGGTTCACATCTAAAGGCGAATCTACCTTTTCTAAAACATTATGCGAACACTGGAGTGAAGCGTTCGCAAAATTAAACGTGATAGTGAAAATAGCACACAAATATGTGTTATGATAAGGTGAACTGCTTTGCAAAAAAACGTGTATATTACACAAAAATGCATACAAACCTGTCTACTGGGAGAAATTCACACTGTGGGGCTGATGAATTTTCACGAGGAGTTGTTTCTTAATGCAAACTATGTGGAAATGAGAAACTGAACAAAGAATGACAGGTTTGCCCATCCACGGTGCCTTGAGACAGAACTGACAATGCACCCTTTTCCCGTCAAGGTGACTGGAATACCCGTTTGTCTGTTGGTTGCTGAAGTGTCTATTCTTTCCCCGTGACAGTTATTGTGAAACAGGCAAATGGGAACGGGAGACAAGCAAGGCCTTCTCCCTCCTTATCGGCAACCCTGGTCAGTGTCTTGTTGTCAAGGACTCTCGTAATTTATGTCAGAGCTGGCTGAGTGTTTACTTATCTGCTCCAGTAACTGGCTCGGCCGAAATCAGCCAGACTGGCTCCTTTGTGGCCAAGCAGCTTTTTCCTGCTGCTGAGTGGGAGTGCTGGGGATAAGACAGAGCTGGATGCTGTTTCCACTCTGCAGTGGCTGCATCACAATCTGGGAAAAACAACACGGAAGGTGTAAGAAGTCAAGCCGCATATACAACCGCCCAATCTCTCGCGGCCAATTTGGGCCTGACATGAGAAAAGCTGGCAGCCGCCCCTATCAGGTGGCCATCGCAGTTCTGGAAACAGAAGCGAGGGAATTAAAAGGGCCAGCGGTTTCCACAAATAATTTGGCCTCGTGCCTGTAATCCTCCCCCAGAGCAAACCGGATGAGAAAATATTATGGCTAACATCTGCAACAGCCTTTCCCAACCTGGTGCCCTTGAGATGGTTAGGACTCGAACCAATGGCTTCAAGTTACAAAAAAAGAGGAGATTCTGACTAAACATCAAGAAGAACTTTCTGACAGCAAGAGCTGTTTGACAGTCAAACGGTCTCCCTCGGGAGGTGGTGGACTCTCCTTCCCGGGAGGTTTTTAAGCAGAGGTTGGAGAGCCACCTGTCTTAGATGTTTGAGCTGAGATTCCTGCACTGCAGGGGGTTGGAATAGATGGCCCTTGGGGGTTTCTTCCAACTCTACGGTTCTGTGATTCTATGGCTACAACAATAGACTAAGCTGTCTATGTATGTAACAACAGCAGCTAGGATTCTCTCTGCACAAAAATGGAAGAAAGAAGTTCCCACCAAAGAAGAATGTATAAGTAAAATGATGGCCTATGTGGAACTGGAAAAGTTAACAGTCAATTATATATAATATAATATAATATAATTTATATACCGCCCTATATCCAGAGGTCTCAGTCAAAATAAGAGAACCTACTGGTGATTGTTTTGTGGAAGAATGGAAGGCTTTTTCGGATTACTTAAAGAAATACTACCGTATAGTATGATGAACTCACGAGCAGGATTTGAACTGTCAGCAACAGAAGGAATTAGAGATTGTTGTATTGTTGTTATGGTATAAGGGACAGAAGATAGGGTGCAGTAAAAGGAGGGGGGAATCCATGGAAAGCAGGGTGGAAAGTCAATAAAACAAAAGAAAAATTATTGATGTATTGGAGTGTAAAAAAAAAAACCAAGAGGGAAAGAGTTAACCCCCCCTCCCTCCCAACTCACAGTCCCAACCCAATCCCAATGCACACACACACCGGCTCGTTTTCTTTTAAAAACAGCGGCGGCCATTTTTAACCACCTTTACTTAAGAATGCTTCTTTTCGCATGGCATGCAGTTTGGCTCTTAGTCCCGGAAGTGGGTGATATAAGCTTCAACCCCAGTCAGGGGTGTAGCAAGGGGGGAGCGGAAGGGGCGGCCCTCTCCCAGCTCTGTTTTTGGGGGGCAGCGTGAGCGCCGGCACCCCGCTACATAGCGCGCATGCGCAGTGTCGCTATGTAGCAACGCATGCGCCGTACGTAGCAACGCATGCACCGTATGTAGCACCACTGCGCATGCATGCTACGAAGCAATGACCTGCCCCTGGGTGCGTGTTATGTTTGCCGCTCTGGGTGCCTGAGCGGCTTCCTACGCCACTGACCCAAGTTCCCCTATTTGTAAAGGAGAAATAATAATGACTTACGCAGTGGGGAGCTTTGGGGCACTGTAACCTCAGTGGCGCGGGGGGGGGGCGCTTAACCTGGATGGTGCTGAACATCCAAACTGAACATTCTCTTAGATTACATTCAGTCTTTGTGCAAAGTGGAAACAGCAACACTCTAAAGATGGCAGGCCTACCTCTGGTCTTGTCCTGCTTCTAGAAGAACCTGCTTGGCCAATGTTGTGGAACAGGCATCCCCAAACTTTGGCCCTCCAGATGTTTTGAACTACAATTCCCATCTTCCCTGACCACTGGTCCTGTTAGCTAGGGATCATGGGAGTTGTAAGCCAAAACATCTGGAGGGCCGAAGTTTGGGGATGCCTGTTGTGGAACATTATTAATATTACTACTAGTAGTAAAATGTGTATACCGCCTTATACCTGAGATGCAAACAAAAGCACTTGAGATGAATAGAAACACACACCTTTTTTGCTATTGCAGATAGGCAACAAAAACACATTTATTGCAGGGAAGGGCAGTGCCAAAGAATGCTCCAACTACCGCACAATTGCGCTCATTTCACACACTAGCAAGGTTATGCTTAAAATTCTACAAGGCAGGCTTAGGCAGTATGTGGACCGAGAACTCCCAGAAGTGCAAGCTGGATTTCGAAAGGGCAGAGGAACCAGAGACCAAATAGCAAACATGCGCTGGATTATGGAGAAAGCTAGAGAGTTCCAGAAAAACGTCTACTTCTGCTTCATTGACTATGCAAAAGCCTTTGACTGTGTCAACCACAGCAAACTATGGCAAGTTCTTAAAGAAATGGGAGTGCCTGATCACCTCATCTGTCTCCTGAGAAATCTCTATGTGGGACAAGAAGCTACAGTTAGAACTGGATATGGAACAACTGATTGGTTCAAAATTGGGAAAGGAGTACGACAAGGTTGTATATTGTCTCCCTGCTTATTTAACTTATATGCAGAATTCATCATGCGAAAGGCTGGACTAGATGAATCCCAAGCCGGAATTAAGATTGCCGGAAGAAATATCAACAACCTCAGATATGCAGATGACACAACCTTGATGGCAGAAAGCGAGGAGGAATTAAAGAACCTTTTAATGAGGGTGAAAGAGGAGAGCGCAAAATATGGTCTGAAGCTCAACATCAAAAAAACCAAGATCATGGCCACTGGTCCCATCACCTCCTGGCAAATAGAAGGGGAAGAAATGGAGGCAGTGAGAGATTTTACTTTCTTGGGCTCCTTGATCACTGCAGATGGTGACAGCAGTCACGAAATTAAAAGACGCCTGCTTCTTGGGAGAAAAGCAATGACAAACCTAGACAGCATCTTAAAAAGCAGAGACATCACCTTGCCGACAAAGGTCCGTATAGTTAAAGCTATGGTTTTCCCAGTAGTGATGTATGGAAGTGAGAGCTGGACCATAAAGAAGGCTGATCGCTGAATAATTGATGCTTTTGAATTATGGTGCTGGAGGAGACTCTTGAGAGTCCCATGGACTGCTAGAAGATCAAACCTATCCATTCTTAAGGAAATCAGCCCTGAGTGCTCCCTGGAAGGACAGATCGTGAAGCTGAGGCTCCAGTACTTTGGCCACCTCATGAGAAGAGAAGAATCCTTGGAAAAGACCCTGATGTTGGGAAAGATTGAGGGCACTAGGAGAAGGGGACGACAGAGGACAAGATGGTTGGACAGTGTTCTCGAAGCTACGAACATGTGTTTGACCAAACTGCGGGAGGCAGTGGAAGACAGGAGTGCATGGCGTGCTATGGTCCATGGGGTCACGAAGACTCGGACACGACTAAACGACTAAACAACAACAAATTGCATGGCACTATCAACGTGTTGTTGGGTTACAACTCATATCAACCCATCAGCATGGCCAATGGTGAGAGAGACTTTCTTCTTCCCTCCTCATTCATTCTCTTTTCATATTGTGTCTGGTAGATGGTGAGTCAGGACTGCCTTATCTAAATATATAAAAATGCTCACAATGCGTGCGCAGGGGCCAATGTATGGAGATACAGGGGGGAGGGGACAAACACTCCCCGGGGAAAACAGAGGGAAGGGTATCCTACCGAAACACAGGGATGAGCCAGAGAGTTGGAGGGAGGAGGGACGGGATACGTCGTGGATCGGGGCAGGGTGGGGGGAATCACAGGGATGACCTACAGCAACGCGTGGCCGGGCCAGCTAGTCTTTTAATATATGTGCAGTGCTTTATAAGCATTGAGGATGATAATAATCTTTTTTGGAGTTGGGATCCAACAATACCTGGAGGTCACTATTATGAAACCATCTCCCTGGCAAAGGAGTCTTAAGCCACAGGGTTACACATTGAGGGGGGGGGGAATCTGCCCAACTTTTCCTTTCCAGCCTTGTGAGCCAGGACTGTGTCGCTATTAAGTCATAGATCCCTGATCGAAGTTTCTTCCTTTAGATTCATTTCCAAGGCTTTCCTTCCAGGAGCCTCAACAAAGAAACCATTTGTATGTTATCCAAGCTTTTGGCTCTCTCAGCTAGAACTTGCCTGTACTGTTTCAAAGGGAGACTGTCTGCTATCCTTTCTCATAACCAACGCAGGCGTTTCTATAAAGAGAAAGGCAAGCGTGTGCATGATAACTAATATGGTGGCTCCTTTGGACAACTCCATCTTGATATGCGCCGTGTGGAAAAATAAATACAGGTCGCTGGCTTCTCCCTTTTTCCCAGCTTGGACCGCTTGTTATCATTACCGAGCAAGGAAACTTTTCACTATTTGGAACATTTGAAGACAATAGATTAAAGGCCCCCGACTATCTCTTGCTAAATGAGCTGTTATTTTCAATTTGTTTCCTCTTTCATCCAGGCTACGCCTCTTGCGAAAATCCCCCGACTGGCTACATTTTTCCTCTGACAAATATTTCCGTGAAGTGTCACCCCACCCAGAAGCAAAGGATCAAAGGATCCGGCACCCTCCCTCCGCTGCAAAGTATCCCACACTCTGTTAGAGCACCATCTAGACTAAGTTAGGGCAGGGAACAGGTACACACCTATGTCTCTGCCATACTATTGGTCTATGCACGGCATGTGGGTATGAATGAATCGCTGCCTCTAAAGGGCATGTCTAGATGGGGCTTGAGAGGCACCATGGAGTTAAGCCCAGCTCTGGAGGGACTGGTTCCCCAGTGGCCAATGGGAGAATGGCAGACAGTACAGTGGTACCTCTACTTACGAATAACTCTACTTACGAATGTTTCGACTTATGAATGGAGCTCCATCCGCCATCTTGGATGCGGTTTAGATAGGATTTTTTCTGTTTACGAATTTTTAGATAGGGTTGCTTCTACTTACGAATTTTTTCTCCCAATGCATTCCTATGGGATTCAACTTACAATTTTTTCCGACTTACGGATGTGTGTTCGGAACGCATTAAATTCGTAAGTAGAGGTACCACTGTACAACCAGAATGTCCTCTATATGGTTCACTCAGGAGAACTTGTGGCCTACTGGATGATGCTATGCCTCATCCCCCTCATCTCTGATGATTGGCCTTGCTTGCTGGGGCTGATGGGAGTCTTACAACAACTGGGGAATCAGGCCAAAGATTTTCACATTGTAGATGTGAGGCTAAGAAAGAGTAGCTTGCCCGTGGCAGAGACAACATTTGAACCAAGGACTATCATCATCATCATCATCATATATTATTTATACTCCGCCCATCTGGCCGGGTTCCCCCAGCCACTCTGGGTGGCTTCCAACAAATATTAAAATACAGAAATCCATCAAACATTAAAAGCTTCCCTAAACAGGGCTGCCTTAAGATGCCTTCTAAAGGTCTGGTAATTGTTGTTCTCTTTGACCTCTAGTGGGAGGGCATTCCACAGGGTGGGTGCCACTACCGAGAAGGCCCTCTGCCTGGTTCCCTGTAACTTGGCTTCTCGCAGCGAGGGAACCGCCGGAAGGCCCTCGGCGCTGGACCTCAGTGTCCGGGCAGAACGGTGGGGGAGGAGACGCTCCTCCAGGTACCATGCTAAAACCGCTGTTAAAACCAATATCCTATGTCCATAAAAATAGAGTATAATCTGGGAGTGGTCATTGTCATGGTCACATTTCTGAAATTTGAGGCCACCAGCCAGACTAAGACAACATAGTTTCATAGTTTGAGCCTTCAGGCATGGAGAGTTCGGGGTTCAAGCAGATTCTCAGGAGTTAGGTGGGGACCGTAACTCAGTGCTACTGTACATGCCTTGACTAAGGAAGGTTAATTCAACTTATACACCGCCCTGTATCTTGAGGTCTCGGGAGGGGTTCACAAACAAGACCATATAAAATCAAACCAAAACCAATAACCCAATAAAAAAAGAACAAAAAAGAACCACATTCTAAAAGGGAGTTGGATGTCAATAAAATCAACCAAAGGCCTGGTTAAAAAGGAACGTTTTTGCCTGCTGCCTAAAGGTGTATAATGAAGGCGCCAGGTGAACTTCCCTGGGGAGAGCATTCCACAGGCAGGGAGCCACTGCAGAGAAGGCCCCGTTTTCATGTTGACACCCTCCGGACCCCTCGAGGAGGCGGCACATGGAGAAGGGCCTCGGAAGATGATCTCAGGGTCCAGGTGGGTTCATATGGGAAGAGGCGATCCTTGAGGTACTGCGGTCCTGAGCCGTTTAAGGCTTTAAAGGTCAAACAATCCCTGGCATCTCCAGCTTAGAAAACTCAAGTAGCAGGTGTTGTGAAAGAGCTCTGTTTGGCAGAATGCCTAGAAATCTTCTGCCAGACCAGTGTGATCAATATAGGGCTTGACGAACCAACAGTCTGACCTGATATGGGTCAACTTATTGTTCCAGCTGAACAATAAGTTGAAAATATGGTCTGAAGCTCAACATCAAAAAAACCAAGATCATGGCCACTGGTCCCATCACCTCCTGGCAAATAGAAGGGGAAGAAATGGAGGCAGTGAGAGATTTTACTTTCTTGGGCTCCTTGATCACTGCAGATGGTGACAGCAGTCACGAAATTAAAAGACGCCTGCTTCTTGGGAGAAAAGCAATGACAAACCTAGACAGCATCTTAAAAAGCAGAGACATCACCTTGCCGACAAAGGTCCGTATAGTTAAAGCTATGGTTTTCCCAGTAGTGATGTATGGAAGTGAGAGCTGGACCATAAAGAAGGCTGATCGCCGAAGAATTGATGCTTTTGAATTATGGTGCTGGAGGAGACTCTTGAGAGTCCCATGGACTGCTAGAAGATCAAACCTATCCATTCTTAAGGAAATCAGCCCTGAGTGCTCCCTGGAAGGACAGATCGTGAAGCTGAGGCTCCAATACTTTGGCCACCTCATGAGAAGAGAAGAATCCTTGGAAAAGACCCTGATGTTGGGAAAGATTGAGGGCACTAGGAGAAGGGGACGACAGAGGACAAGATGGTTGGACAGTGTTCTCGAAGCTACGAACATGAGTTTGACCAAACTACGGGAGGCAGTGGAAGACAGGAGTGCCTGGCGTGCTATGGTCCATGGGGTCACGAAGAGTCGGACACGACTAAACGACTAAACAACAATTGTTCCAGCTAGTTTAGCGTTGTGTTCACTGACTAGCAGTAGTCCTCCAGGGTTTCAGGCTAAAGGGCACACCCCCTTTTGCACCTGAAGATACCAAGGTCTAAATCTGGGTAGACCAGCAAGAGAGTCTCATGATCGACCACTGAACCGTAGCTCAGCTGAGTTCTGACAATATAAAGAGTTAACACCTCCCAAAGCTCACTCAGTTGGCTTCATTTGCCAAGGCCTTAGCCTGGCTAGACAATTGCACCCACTCCCCAAATAAACAGACATAGCACAGTTTCGTTAAGGAGATACTTATGATGCCTTTGATGTTTATATATATATATATATATATGTGCATAGCTTCTGCTTATTCTCCAACATCCAATTGTTTATTCATTTTTAAATAGCTAAAATTCATGTCAAACATTCCACATGTTAGGAAAATATTTATGAAGTGTTATCGCAGTTTATTTAATGGCAAATGTTTGGGGAAAGCCAATATAAAATGATGGACCACACAGAGTTGCATGCTGAGTCATCTAAAAATTGCAAAGACACGGGATGATGCGTTGATACCAAACAACGCTACCAAAGGCCTGTCATTATATAGGGCGTTCTTTATGTTAAAATGATTGCTTCCTTTGGCTCCTTCCCCCATTCTCAAGGTCCAGGAAGTTCAGGGAACTCCGTGATAGATTTGTTTTCTTGAGAAAGGGCACTTCCAGACGGATACTATTCTGGAGCGGGGTTTAGTCGCATACTAGCAAATGCAGCATGCACAATTAAAGTTGATTTGGTGCTCTTTTTGCAAGAAGGAAAGTGACGGGAAGTTGAACTTGTCCTGGAAAGTATGGGATAACATTTCCTTGGATGCAACATTGGATTATCTCCTTGTAAACAAATCAGGGCAGATGCTTAATAAATAGCTGGCATCATCTATACACCCCACAAACTTTGTGCAAATGAATTAGGGTGAATGCTTAATAAATAGGTTGCCTGGAAGCAACCAAAGAATTAGGGTGATATAATAAATAAGAGTAGAATTCTGAAGTGATCTCAACAACAGGACATTATCTAGGGGGGTAAGACAGGGCTGTTTGTTAGCCCCTGCACTGTTCAATTTTTACATTAACTTGCTAGTGGCCCATATGGCCAATAATGCTTTCCATCCACCTAAATTAGAGGATCAAGCCCTGAATGTCCTTTTGTATGTGGATGATGTCGCTCTCTTATCTAGATCCCCCATTGGGCTGAGGAGAATGCTCTGAGCACTCTATGAATACGGGAATCAACACGAGCTTCAACTTAATTATGCCAAGACCAAAATTATGGTCTTCTCTGCCCAACTAAAACCCCATTTGCAGTCGATCAATGGTATTTCTCTGGAGCAGGTTAGCTGTTTCAAATATCTGGGCCAGGTAATCTGATCAAACAGGTCTTTTTTGGCACATAGAGATTATATAGCTGCAAACGCATCTAAAGCAGCTATGCTGATTAGATCCTTATATGCAAAGAAACAGGCACAAACAGTGAAAGTGGCTTTGAGACTTTTCCAAATGAAAGTCCTCCCACTACTTTTGGTGGGGGCTTTGCTTTGGGTTCACGCAGGGATTTTTAAAGACTGGAATCTATCCAATCGCAATTTCTTAGAGCCATCCTCAGGATCCCCCCTTCTGTAGCGGTTGTGGTCATGAGATTAGAGGCTGGCTGCCAAGCTTTTCGGTACCTGGCCCTGAAAGCGAAGCTTTGGCTATGGCTTAAGCTATGCTTTAAACCCGTGGGTTTGGCCCCCTTGATATTGAGGGATGATTTTCAATCATCGTGGGAAAGGGAGGTCTTAGATGAAGTACAGACATGCGGACTGTCACACCTTTACTTGGCGTCTATGACATACAGTCAAGCTAGAAACGTGATTGCTCAGAGATTGGGCGATATTGCTAGACAAGAGGACATAGCCTGTGTGAAACCAGGGATGTTCCTGGGGGAGCAGATCTATCAGGTTACACCAGCTCCTTATCTTGCGGAAATCCACTATGTGGAATACCGTAGACTCCTCACTGCAGCCAGATTGAACACCCTCAAATCTGCGGTATTATGGAGAGGGTAGAGGGGAGTTCCATACGACCAGAGAACTTGCCATTGTGCCTTGGGAGAGGTAGAGTCCACCGAACATATCCTCCTGAGTTGCCCTTTCTATGTAGATTTAAGGCAATATCTCATAGCCTATGTCAGCTCAGCTCTCTATCCAGAGAAAGTCAGGTTGTATATTTGTTGAATAATCCCACTGGGAAAACAGCTTTCTTGGTGGCCAAATTTCTCTTCCTATCTCTCAAGCGTCGTAAGATTAAAATCAACTGGTGTGGGTTTATCTGTATAGCTTTTATTAGTGCTGCCCATGTTTTATTTTAGTGTTTTTTTAAAAAAGATGTTTTAATCTTGTACTGAGAAATGTATCTTTTCTGACTGACGGTTGAATAAAGAATGATGATGATGACAGGACATTATCAGTGGAACAATAATGATAGTTGCAGGCAGGCGGGTAGATAGCTAGGATACTGTATTCAGATCTGTTTCCAAGGTTTTGTCTACTGAAGCTACCAACAGCTCACTCTATAGCAGTTGACCACAGGTTTGTTTAAATATTCCATTATTTCTCCATCTTCAGTGGCAGGAGATGGTGGGTGCTGCAAGTCTGGTGGTCTGCCTTCAGCCTGGTGGGCCCCACATCCTGCAACATTCATGAGTTGCAATCTGAAGCAGAGATGAAAAGGAGCAAAGCCTGCCTCCTGCCCTGGACACCGGTCCGTAGTGGTAGGGCATAGATTATACCCATATACAGCCAAGATACAGCCCTGTACTGTAGCCCTTTTCAGCTGCGGAAGTCCTTGTGCATTTGGAATCTCGTGAGAGAGAGCAAGCAGGGGTGTGCTAGGTACCCACCTGCTCCTTCCATCACAGCACAGAGCCATCCTCAAATTGGAGGAGACATCCTGCAGTACCGTAAGAAGACCTTGCCCTACAACGAGGGCCGGCTCTGTTATTAGACAGAGTGGCACAATTGTCTCAGGTGGCAGATACTGGATGGCAGCGCCTCCCAGCCACTCCCTTTCTTTCTTTCTTTCTCTCTTTCTTTCTTTCTTTCTTTCTTTGATTCAAAAGCATTTATAAACCACCTGATATTTTAAAAACATCTCTAAGCTGTATAGAATATTTTGGATAGGGGGAGACAGGACTTTCTAAATGTTTAACGCGCTACCAAAAGAACATGAGCCACAACTTTCAGCTACTTATTCTCAACATCCAGATCAACTCCTAAAGGTAAAGGTAAAGGGACCCCTGACCGTTAGGTCCAGTCACGGATGACTCTGGGGTTGCAGCGCTCATCTCACTTTACTGGCTGAGGGAGCCGGCGTACAGCTTCCAGGTCATGTGGCCAGCATGACTAAGCCGCTTCTGGCGAACCAGAACAGCGCCTGGAAACGCCGTTTACCTTCACGCCAGAGTGGTACCTATTTATCTACTTGCACTTGGACGTGCTTTCAAACTGCTAGGTTGGCAGGAGCAGGGACCGAGCAACGGGAGTTCACCCCATCACAGGGATTCGAACCGCCGACCTTCCGATCGGCAAGCCCTAGGCTCTGTGGTTTAGACCACAGCGCCACCCGCGTCCCCAGATCAACTCCTAATTTCCCTCAAATACACATGAAGAAGGACAGCTGAAGAGAACAGACATGAAGTATTTCAGGTCCACAGTGTGGGAGTGAGCTATAGCCATTTGTTAGAAGCAGTGGGTGTGAACACACCCCTTTATCCAAGTGATTTGGTATGCCTGAAGGGAGCGAAAGGAGAGGACAGCAAAATCTATTAATATCATCACCCATTAAAACTCATCTGAAGTGTTCCTCAAAGGCAACTGTGGCTTACAGCATGAATATTAATGCCTCATTAATATTTACTATATGCAAACATGGTTTACTCCACATTAATATTTATAGCGGCCACGTCATGTCATATTAGTCTTTCTCCCCCATAGGTAAACTAAAGGGTAATTCACATCAACATGCCGGATTTTTAATACGCAAATGATGCTTTACAGCCTAGTCATTGGCTAAGTCACCTTAGGAAACTGAAAACCCAAGCCAGAGAGGATCTTTGCTGAATCTGCCAATATATAGTTTTTCAAAGAACAGAGTGAGGAGCTGGTTTAAAAGGTCCAAGTATGAGCCCGTGGCTCAAGAATAGGATTGTCACTTTATAGAGGAGAGTCCTTTGCTTAAAAGAGTCCTCTATTTAAGAGGCAGTCCAATTCATGGAAACTACAGTGGTGCCCCTGCTTAACTAAATTTCCGCCTAACGAAAGGATTTTTTGAGCAGAGGTTGCCTCTCTAGACGAATTCATTTCATGAAAAATTTGTCTAGCGAATCGCGGTTTCCCATAGGAATGCATTGAAATTCAATTAATGCGTTCCTATGGGCAAAAAAAAAAAATCCAAAAAAATTCAATGCATTCCTATGGGATTCGCTAGATGAATTTTTCATTATAATAAAAGACCCGTGGAACGAATTAAATTCATCTAGCGAGGCACCACTGTACATGACAACAACATCTCTGGGAGACTTCCAGCATATACAAAAACATAATAAAACATGAAACATTAACAACTTTCCTGAACAGGGCTGCCTTCAGGTGTCTTCTAAAGGTTGTAAGGTTGTGTATCTCTTTGACATCTGATGGGAGGGCGTTTCACAGGGTGGGTGCCATTACCGAGAAGGCCCTCTGCCAGGTTCCCTGTAACTTCATTTCTCACAATGAGGGAACCACTAAAATATCAATCGTGTGACATACGTGTGGAGGAAAACCTTAAACATTTTGCAGAGTTCAGCAGAGTTCCCAAAAATAGACCAGAGGCAATTGTACTTCATTCAGCAGAGTGTTACTTGTGCTGAAGGCAAATGAGTGTAATGGTTATCAGATCCAATACGATCAGGATTGGCTCAGTCCATACAAAATCCAGTTGCAGCATTTATAAACTTAACTCATAATAAGACTAAACCTTAGCACTAAGCATCCTATGTTCAGAAACAGAAACACTACACCAGAAGGAAGAGCGAGAAAGAGAAAAGTAAGACCCGGGCCCCTTTTGGCCTATATTTACAGTATAGTCAGCATGACTCTGCAGAATAGAGAGAACTACTGTAATTCAAAGCAGCTTCCCAGAACGTATAACCCAAACAATTGTTAACCCTTCTGCCTCTGCTTCTCTCACACAGAGAAGCTTCTAGTAGTTTCTTGTATTAATCAGAATAAAAAAAGAATAGGAAAGAACTTTACACATGAGATCAACACTTTCTGCACTAAGAAATGCAAACTGAAATAAAAGGTCCTTGGAGCTGGACCTCATTGTCCGGGCTGAACGATGGAGGTGGGGACACTCCTTCAGGTATACAGGGCTGAAACTGTTTAGGACTTGAAAGGTCAGCACCAACGCTTTGAATTGTGCTCGGAAACTACAGGAAGGGGGGAGTGCTCTTGTGTTCAATTCCTGCTTGTGGGTTTGTCATCTGCTTGGCCGCTGTGAGAACAGGATGCTGGGCTAGATGGGCCATTGGCCTGATCCAACAGGCTCTTCTTGCAGATGGAGCAAGCTTAAATAGAGATACTTGCAGGCTGCATTCCTTTACTTAGCAGTAAACTTGTGGAACTCAGTAGAACTTGGTGGGAAGTTGAATCGGTTGCTAATGAAGTGGGTTTTGTGCATCCGCCTGAAATGAAACACCTCCAAGTCACCTTGCCAGCCAGAAAGTAACACACTGCAGCACACCAGGGTGGGGAACAAGATGAAACATCTTCTGCAACACTTAAAACAGCTGAACTGTGATTGATTAGTTCCAAACTCGAGCAAATGCACAGTTTTTTATTTTAGCTTGGCACACTCTGCTCCCCACATTAAAGCGGCTATATTAAGACCCTTCAAATATATATTTTAATTGCTTGCAATTTTTAAAGGATTTCTTAACACCCGGAGAAATCTTCCCCAAAGGCTTGGCTTCATTAGTTAAAGGGAACACAGGGTGATTTATAATAATAAACCCCTTGGCATATTATCACCTAATAAAGAAGACACAGTAGCTGCCGCTTTTGCGAAATTTTCTTCCCAGGTAATAGCCGGTGTCATTAATCTACTGAACACTCGCCTCCCAAGTAGAGAGGCAGCCGTTTATCTTCCTCAACACACACACACACACACACACACACACACACACACACACACATACACACAGGCCATCGGCGACTTGGGGCTAAAAACGCTGACCTGCCTTGCGAGGTTGTTGTAAGGATGTCAGCAAGATCGTATCTGCGAAGCATTTTGTACACTCCATAAACGTTATATAAATGTTTTGGTTGTTGTTTAGTCGTTTAGTCGTGTCCGACTCTTCGTGACCCCATGGACCAAAGCACGCCAGGCACTCCTGTCTTCCACTGCCTCCTGCAGTTTGGTCAAACTCATGTTCGTAGCTTCGAGAACACTGTCCAACCATCTCGTCCTCTGTCGTCCCCTTCTCCTTGTGCCCTCCATCTTTCCCAACATCAGGGTCTTTTCCAGGGAGTCTTCTCTTCTCATGAGGTGGCCAAAGTATTGGAGCCTCAGCTTCACGATCTGTCCTTCCAGTGAGCACTCAGGGCTGATTTCCTTCAGAATGGATAGGTTTGATCTTCTTGCAGTCCATGGGACTCTCAAGAGTCTCCTCCAGCACCATAATTCAAATGTTTTAGTCTGACCAAAAAAACCCACACATACCAAGTAGAATAGAAACATCGTCACCCCATCCCAATTTCACCCATCTTTTCCCCATCTACCTCTCCCCCCTTCCCCCCCCATGTCTCAACAAATGAAACTGATTTGTAAAAATGTTACGAGAGACATTGCATATATTTCTGTAAATCAAGAAAATCTTTAATAAAATAAATAAACAAATGTTTGAGTCTGTTCACACGCTCAGTGGCATTGACATGTTCGGTGTCAATTAATCCATTGTGGGTGAATCAGCCCATCAATCTAATGGAGAGACGAAACTGAACCCACCGCCACAACCACAACCATACCAGGAGACCTCTTTAGGTTTCTCAAAGCTAAACCTCCAAGTTCTTTTAAAAGTAATCTGCACCCCCCCCCTTATGCTTCGTAATGTTAACAAAGCACAACAGCAACTAATTCTTTTGGCATTGCCTGTGTTTTTTGGTGTCGTTGTGATCTGTACGTTTCTCTTTCCCTGTCTCGTAAATTTCTCAATCTCTGTTTATCATGCAATGAAAACAAAGGTACAAAGACCCAGTCGAGATGGCCTAGGAGGAGATGGGCTATGAAGTTTTGTATCTTTATGAAGTGAAACTGATCCCGGCAGCATGGCCAGTGACTGTTTTATTTGGCTGGCTCTGCCCTTAAGTTAAGTCACCGGGGTGCAGGCAGGAGGTGTGATTTTAAAACGTAGTTTGACAACACGCTCTGATATGTTAAATTAAATCCCTTCTCTCTCTCTCTTTATTACCTGTGATGAGCCGACCGATGGCCAAGTCTTGCTTCCTCTAGGAATGGGAGAGAACTATAATTCAGTTCATATTTAAAGGCAAACCTAGCCAATTCACAGTTTCTGGAACAATAAGTGAACTAAACCACAGGCATCCTTCGAAAATTGCATTCCCCCAGATTTCGCAAGACACTTCACCAGTGACGCAATGCACATACTAGGATAAAGTTTGCACACACAAAAATGTGTATGTTAGTGAAAGTCATACAAAAATGTATTATTTTAGGGAGAATTGCTTTGCAAAAATGAACACCTTATGCAAAATTGCATCGAAAATTGTGCGCACAGTGTTTGCATGTCAGACCTGGGAGGCCAGGGTTCAAATGCCCACTTAGTCATGAAGTGCATTGGGTGACCTTGAGCCAGTCACTGCCTATCAGCCTAACCTACCTCACAGGGTTGTTGTGGGGATTCAACAAGGAGAGGCAGAACCATGTTTGCCACTGTCAAGAAAATCGTGGGATATCAATAAATAAATAATCGGAGAAATTCATACTAAAATGCTGGTGAATTTTCATGATGACTTTAAGGAAATTCACATTGTTGTGAAAATGTATATAACTGAGGTTAAGATGGTGGAAATGAGAAACAGAGAGGAACTGAAATTGGCAATTCCACCCACCCCTGGTCTTCTTGTTCCTTGGTCTCTCCTCTCACCATTCCAAGATGCTTCTCGGCCACCCCCTCTCAAATTCCTCCTTCCCTTTTGCTTCCCTCTGCAAAAGAAAAGTTGGGAAGGTAACCTCATGGATTAAGTCACCCAGACTGACAGCAATTTACAGTCTCCATTAAGAGTCATATAAATTCCAGCGGATCAAGGAAGCCTCTAGTACATTTTATTCAGAAGCAGCTAATAGGTCTGGGAGAAATGCCATCTCTTGTTTCTCAGTAATGACTGCTTACACTCGAAGAGCTTCTATCTATGAGGCTGTCACATGGTTTAAACGTGTTTCTGCAAAGCCACTCAAAGAACACCTCCGAAAACCAAAATAAAACAGTCATAGCATCTTGATCAGCAGCATCATTTATGATGGACAAGCAAGGCTTTTGACCTTCCTGGTATCTCACTCTTTCCTCACTTATATTTTTCTGCAATATACTAAGGTAAAGGTAAAGGGACCCCTGACCATTAGGTCCAGTCGTGACCGACTCTGGGGTTGAGCACTCATCTCGCTCTATAGGCCGAGGGAGCCGGCGTTTTTCCACAGACAGCTTCCAGGTCATGTGGCCAGCATGACAAAGCCGCTTCTGGCAAACCAGAGCAGCACATGGAAACGCCGTTTACCTTCCCGCTGTAGCGGTTCGTATTTATCTACTTGCATTTTCACGTGCTTTTGAACTGCTAGGTTGGCAGGAGCTGGGACCAAGCAACGGGAGCTCACCCCGTCACAGGGATTCGAACCGCCAACCTTCTGATCAGCAAGCCCTAGGCTCAGTGGTTTAACCACAGCGCCACCTGGGTCACCTGGGCAATATACTACCTCTCTGCAATAATTACTGTTTCTGGCTGAGCCAAAATGGGGGAACACATTTTAGGGACATTATATCCCCCCCCCCTGCCGAAATGGACCCCTGTTTTGGAAATTTGAGGGAAGTACTGTTATAAGGGGCAGGGTAAGAGGAATTTGCCCCCATGCATTACGAGACTACCAATGTACAGAGAGGGGACAGTTTAGCCAGAGAGAAGCCATTTTCTTGACTTCATGGTTCAAAAGTCAAGAGAAGCCTATTCTGCCGTATCAAGGTAAATTAATCCCCTGCTGACCCAGACAGTTCCTCCAGACCTCTTGGAAAACACACGCACCCTTTTACATAAGCCATCGCTAAATCCTGTCTCACACCCACATGGAAACTTGCATAATCGCACCTCCAGCTAGATAACCAAAAACGATAACGATCACCCATTCTCGGAACTTCCACCCTCCCAAATCCCCGCCTGAGGTGCCCTCCCTTGTACTTTTCATGACCCAGATTCAGCTGAACCATGGACCTTTTTAAGATATATATATTTATCCCTAATAAACTATTCCGTTGTTCCTTTAGTAATGTTATGGTGTCCTCTATCATGTTACCCGATGCATCTCCCTATTCTCTACTCTGTATGAAACTGTATCTATTTACGAAACCGCAATAATATAACCTTGCACTGATACCTTGAACCTTTCTATCAAATTGTACCTGTTTAAAAAATCCTGCCATCCTGAAGAATTAATTGTTTGACTCTACTATTTGCAAAGGTTTCCACTTATGCACCCTTCTAAGCTTTTAGTTCGTTGTCCTTGATAAAATGTTATAAGCTGTCAAACATCGCTCTGAACTGTGAACGTTTTACCGCTGTTAGAATTGTATCCTCTCTGTGTATTATTAGTTACTGTATAATATCTTCTTCTTCTTTAACTTTAAGTGTAGTCCTTTCTCTCTATTGCAAACGTTGAATATTTGTATAAACTTTGTTGCAAGTTAATAGGCACCTCTGTGGCACAACATATTTTACGGACTGTTTCCACTGTTTCTTGATACCACACTGCCACCTAGCCAGTCTAAAAGAGCACGACTCAAATACACACTTTCAGTGAGAACAACAATTTTATTTGATAAACAGGTGTTATCAACAATCTTCCCACATCCGCAGAGTCTTCCTGTCAAACAATAAGGAGACATGCATAATCATTACCTGGACTATCACCATGATATCTTACATCAAGAATTCCATCAACCCCTTTGTCCTCTCGCGATTACCCCCTCCCAGAACCCATTTCCCCACCTTTTATGCAATTCTGTACTATTGGAAATGAAACCTATAAATTTGTGAAGCTTCCTTTGTTCGGGGTCCCTTCACTTCAACTTGCTTGTGTGGACGGATCGCTATTGCAATAGCTTTATTATTTAATAAATAAAGTACCTTGCTTCGTACGTCCTGGTTTGGCCTCTGTTATTTGGTAGGCAGGAGACGCTCAAACTTCGTCTGCCTGCCAGGATACCTGGACTCTTCCTGGGTCAAGGATCCACTTAATTCTAGGACCGTGTAGCTCTGTAAATTTTTACAACAGTTTGGCGACCACTTCGGGGACCCAGTTTTGCCTTGAGCTCCGGGTTCACTGAGGAAGGGGAGCCCAGCGCGCCCTTGCCTCTTTTGCAGGGGGGTAAACCAACCTCAGGACCCGAGGCGCTTGGTAGTAATTGAGAGTCCAAGCGGGACCCCCAGGACGAAGCAACGTTTAAAGGGACAAGGCTGTTTTTTCTTCAGGAACCAGTGGGAAGCTGGAGACAACGGGATTCGACTGAAAGGATCGGTCGTGAGTATTAAAAGGGGACACGCGGTGGGCTGATTACTGCAGCAACTAAAATTCTAAAACTTCACTCTTCACTGTTCTCTCCTTTTCTGTTTCTTATCTTGGGCTCTAGTTGCAGCTAAGCTGTAAAGGCATAAGGGATAAAGAAGAATTAGAGCCTTTGGGATCCGTCCTTTCGTTAAACGAAATACCCAGAAGGACGGACCCAGCTCGCTCCTGCCAATCTGCGCAGGAGTTCTGAGCAATCTACCCAACCTTTTTTCCGTATTCCTCTGCTCTTAATCTTCGGGTGAAGCCGCCCCTAGACACCCCCGATCCCCACCGGGAAGTGACGGGGTTGTTCTAGATCGCAAGGTCACCCGTTCTTTTCAAAAAAACCTTCCTTCCAAGGCTAACCACCCGGCATTGCGTGGGCAAGCGTCCAGGGCAAGTAGTCTTTCTATTAGATTGTAAGAGGCAGGAAAGTTGCTGCAGGACCCTAGGCAATTGATGACCAGAAGGGGGTCCTTAGGTATCTAGCTGCACCAGGCCGCCTAGTAGTTAGTGCACGCGAACGGCAGGCAGGAACACCACAAGGACGTGGGGGTGAGTCATAGACTCGGGAAGTTAAGAGTGTCCAGGAACAGGGTCGGGGACCCAGAACTGCAGTATAAAGAGCCAGAATAAACATGGGTGCGCATAATTCAAAGGAATTCCTGTCCCAGACTCCCAGCCGTGGCAAAGCTCAATGGAAGCTTCGCCAAAGTGGGGACTCTGAGGATGAAAGCCCATTACAATTCATATTCGAACATTGGCATGAATTACCTGGGGTGGAAAAACTTGACAAAAATCGGCTAAAAAGACTCTGTCAGAAAGACTGGATCCGCGTCACTGCGGACCATCCAGAGGGGGAAAAATGGATCCCGAGAGGTTCCCTTAATGCCCAGCGAATCTCTGCACTAAGAATAACACTGGAAGACCAATACCCCTTGCAAATTCGATACCTAAACTTATTTGAAAAGGCAAAAATCCTTCTTAAAAAGACTGAAGGTCCGACTGCCCCACAAATGCCAGTGATAATGGAAAGAAACCCGAAGCCCCCACCTTATCAGGAAACAATAATAGAGGAACCGGTAGACCAGCTCTGCAGCCCTGCCGAAGCCTCGGCACCGCCACCTCGAAATCCAAATGAACGTCGGGGGGCGGAGGTCCAAAACCCCTTAAATGCAGCGGAGGGCAGGTCTGCGACCCCCGCCATGCCTAACCTAAGTCCAGCACCCCACGAGGACCTTGAAGTTCAAAGCCCTGCTGAAATGCCACCCCAGCTCAGTCCCGTCGCTAATAGGACTCGCAGTCACGATCCTGAAATTAATCTAGTAAAACAACTAGTAACAGTATTGGCAGAGTTAAAAGGACCGTCCGCCGAAATAAAGGACCCCGCAGAGAAGGAACCAGAGACAGCCGAAAAGGCCCCGGGACAATATCCTCTAAGATCAGTCCCAGTTTCAGATGGGACAAGCTTTGTCTACTCCCATATTCCCTTCCTAACTTCGGACTTATTGAATTGGGCTCAGCAAATGTCAACCTTGAAAGATAATCCTGACATGTGCTATCGTAAAATCGCCATTATTTTCTCTACTCATAACCCCTCCTGGGCGGATGTGCATATGCTTTTAAATGGCCTCTTTAATGAACCTGAAAGGGAGGAAATATTGGAAAAAGCAACAGAAGCACTAAAATTGCCCGATGTCCAGCTCAACAAACCTGTAGGGATTGAGCCACTCACTGCAGCCCAACTTAGAACCGAACCAGAATGGGACTATAACACCTCCTCCGGGATTTGGTATCTGAAGGCGTTTCGCAAAGCCATTTTACATGGGATAAGGCTTGCAGGAAAAAAATCAACAAATTGGACTAAAATCAGGGAGGTCACCCAGGAACCTGATGAAACTCCCACCGCTTTCTATACCAGGCTAATAACCGCTTTCCGGACATGGGGGGGAATAGATCCCGATACCCCAGATAACCAAGTAGTGGTAAAAAGCTTCTTTAAAGATCAAGCTTGCCCGGACATCAGAAAATTCCTCTCCCTCCAAGTAGCCTATGAAGGGAAACCCATGAGTGAGATCCTCGGGCTTGCGAAAACCATTTATGATGGAAGGGATGAGAAAAAGAAAAAGGAGGCAAGGAAGGAAAAGGAGGATGATGCTAGAGTCCTCGCCTTGGCTTTGAGTGCAGCCAGTACCGCATATAACCCCCAACCTAGTTACCCCTTCAGAAATTCAAAGGCTCCCACACAACCTAGAGGGATGAACGCACATGCAAATCGACAAGCCTCTCCTTACCAAAGGGCTAACAATGTCCAGCATCGAGAGACCACCTCTCAATGCTTTTTCTGCAATCAAATAGGGCATTTCAAGCGAAATTGTCCATTATTCTTAAATACCGTGGCACCAAAACCAGCTCTAGGGATGGGATCCAATGCAGCGCAAAACCCAAACCCGATAGCGCCAAACCCTTTCCAGAATCAGCGCCCATTCCAACTACCGCTAGAATTTAACCAGGAGCAAATGCAACCCACTCTTAATTCAGAGACTAACCAATGACAATTAAACGGGGATCCTTTGAACCTTGCCCTGGTATGCCCGACAATTGCATTATCAGCCCATGACCCCATATGCACAATCACCATAGATGGCCATGAGTATCAGTGTTTACTAGATACTGGGGCAACTTTCTCAACTTTAAACGACAGTCATCTGAGGTCCAGTCAGCAAAAACAACGTATAATGGGCATTGATGGGATCCCCAGGACATGCGCTCTTTCAGAGCCAGCGAAAGTAACGATAGGGCCCCTGACTGCTGAGCACTCATTTCTACTGACCCCGAGCCCTGTCAACCTACTAGGGCGAGACCTACTATGTAAATTACAGGCAACTATAACTTGCAGCACTGAGGGTATCTACCTCCACATGCCAGAAGAGGCGGCAGTCTCCTTTCAAGGCATTTTAAAGGAAGAAAACCTGACTGATTTAGAAATACCAACCCCTCTGATTGACAAGGTACCAGTTCACCTATGGGGAAATACTAATACCTCTGTGGGACTCTTAAAATCGGCAGATCCCGTTGTTATTAAATACCGCACCGATGTCCCATACCCCTCCATCAAACAGTACCCCTTGCCGCAGGAGGCAATAGAAGGATTGAGGCCAATGATACAGGATTTTATGGATCAAGGCATCCTTGTTCCCTGCGTCAGCCCATGCAATAGTCCACTCCTGCCGGTACGCAAGCCATCACCCCCGGGTGCCCCAGTTAAATACAGGCTTGTCCAAGACCTCAGAATTATCAACAACTTTGTGATACCCCGCCACGCCATCACCGCCAACCCTAATACAATTTTGACCGGAATCCCACCAGATAGTACATATTTCAGTGTCATTGATTTATGCTCCGCCTTCTTTTCCATAAGAGTGCATGAGAAAAGCCAATTTCTGTTCGCCTTTACGTGGGAAAAAGGACAGCTGACTTGGACTAGACTCCCACAGGGATATGTAGAGAGCCCAACAATTTTTGCTTGTGCAGTGCATAGGGACCTACAAGACCTCTCCTTTCCTGCTGGCTCCTCCCTTTTAATATATGTAGATGACTTGATAATTTGCTCCACCTCCGCAACTAATTGCCACATGGACACCGTCCATCTACTAACCGCCCTTGCCGACAAGGGCCACAAGGTCTCACCAAAAAAACTACAATATTGCCAAACTGAAGTAAAATACTTGGGCCACATAATTGGCCACGGAACAAGAGCTTTGACAACTGAAAGAGTAGATGCTATAGCTAAGGTTCCCCTGCCAAAGACCAAGAAACAGCTCCGCGGGTTTCTAGGAATGAGCGGATTTTGCAGGTCATGGATCCCAGGGTATGGAGAATTAACCAAACCCCTTGTAAAGATGACTAATAAGGACGAACCAGAACCCCTTGAATGGTCCAAAGAAAGCCTACAAAATTTTGAAACTATCAAAAGGGAACTGAGGTCCGCTCCAGCCTTAGGATTGCCAGACTACCGTCTCCCCTTTTCGCTGTTCGTGCATGAACAGAAAGGGGTAGCCTCCGGAGTTCTGACACAAACCTTCAGAGGCCAGGAACGTCCTGTCGCCTACTACAGTATTCAATTAGACCCGGTAGCTAAGGGGACTGTAGGTTGCCTCAGGGCGATTGCTGCCGCTGCGGAATTAGTGGACAGAGCCCTAGAAATCGTTCAAAATCAAGAACTAATCCTAAATGTACCACATGCTGTAGCCACCTTGTTAAACTTACGAAACTGTCAACATTTTAGTAACGAACGACTAAATCAGTACGAAGCTGCCCTGCTCACACCATCCAACGTGCGCATTAAAAGAGTCAATACCCTAAATCCAGCCACCCTACTGCCTCTGCCCGACGACGGGACCCCCCATCACGATTGCACCTTAGCAGTCCGCTTGGCCGAAAGGCCACGGGAAGATTTAGACCACCTTCCCTTGGAAAACCCAGATATCTCAATCTTTACAGATGGAAGTTCCAAGGTCGTGGCTGGAACAAGACAAACTGGGTACGCTGTGGTAACACACGACACCATCCTAGAAGCTGCACCTATAAACCCGCGCTACAGTGCGCAGGCAGCTGAGCTTATTGCCCTTATCAGAGCTTGCGAATTGAGTGAAGGCAAGCGCGTAAATATCTATACTGATTCCAAATATTGTTTCGGACTGGTACACGCTACGGGTACCCTCTGGAAACAGAGGGGATTCCTAACAGCTGCAGGAACACAAATCTCTCACGCACCGCTAGTGAAAAGACTAATGGACTCCATACATTTCCCGAAGGCCATCTCAGTAATACACTGCAAAGCACACACAAATGGCACGGACTTTGTCTCCTTAGGGAATAGTATTGCGGACGCCGCTGCCCAGAAGGCAGCGGCCATGAGAGGGGAAATGTATGAAAATGAATTTCAAGCCATCTTAGTTCCAGCCGATGTAGACTTCAATCGAATGTATCGCACCGCTAGTGTAGAAGAAATAAGCTCATGGCAACAACTGGGGGCACACCAAAGGGACAATGCGTGGGTTTTGCCGGACGGACGTCTAGCAATGCCTAAAGCCTGGGTACCCCGCCACCTCCGGGTTTTACACAATTTCACACACTGGGGAGCAAACCGCCTAGCAGACAGCATCCTTAGGCATTGGTATGCCCCAGGTGCACACCAATTTGCGAAGGCAGTATCCAAAAATTGCACCATCTGCGCCGGATTCAACCCAAAACAAGAACCACGCAAACCACCAGGGTCTAGACCTTGGGCATATATACCCTTTGAAAGCCTACAACTAGATTTTGCAGAACTCCCGAACTGTATGGGGTTTAAACAATTACTTGTCATAACAGACCGACTTTCAGGTTGGCCAGAAGCTTTTCCATGCAAACGAGCAAATGCTCAAACCGTTGCCAAAATCCTCATGCAGGAAATAATTCCCAGATACGGAGTTCCACGTCGATTAGACTCTGACCGTGGGACACATTTCGCTGCAGAGGTAGTTCAGTCTGTCACCAAGGCATTTGGAATTAAATGGGAACTCCACACCCCGTACCATCCGGCCTCTTCAGGTCAGACGGAGCGGATGAATGGACTTATAAAAACCCAATTGGGAAAAATCTGTAAGGCTACCGGGCTAAAATGGATAAATGCTCTTCCGTTAGTCCTACATAATATTCGTAGCCAGCCGAGAGGACTCTTGAAACTATCTCCCTATGAACTCCTGTTCGCCAGACCCTCCCCGACTCATACCACCCAACTCCCCGTCTCTGAGCTAGAGACTGGGGAAAACGAACTGACTGTATATGTTACACAATTACAACGACAACTAAAGAAACTACACCATTATGCAGCGACCTGTCAGAATGTTCCCCTTGATGTCGATGCTCACTCCTTCACGCCTGGACAGTGGATTTGGGTTAAAACTTACAGGCGAGCCACCTTACAACCCCAGTGGGAAGGACCCTACCAGATTCTCCTGACGACCCCAACTGCAATCAAGGTCTCTGAACGTTCTGCCTGGATTCATCACACCTTCTGTAAGTCCGCACCAAACCCCAACGACCTGGGTGACGTTGCAAGGACCTCCCCATCTTCCATCAACTCCACCGAAGACACCGTCCCACTCGACAATCCCGCGCCAGCCATCGAATCCCCCCAAGACCCTCCCGAGGAACCCACCTCGATCCCAATAACGGCCAAGGAAGGTGACCAAGGAGACCTGGAGAAGTGGATGTCAAAGATCCTTGTAGTACCTGAACCAGACGACCCAGATCATCCACCCATACGAATGCAGTTCCGGAAACAGAAATGCCACGACACCGGGAGCGGGACCTGAAACCCCAGTTTTTGTTTTACCTTCCCTTTCTCATACCACCTTCCCAAAACCCAACCCAGTTTTCCCACCCTCCTCCCTTATCTTTCTCAAACCCAAAAACCACCACCCCCTCCCTTCCCTAACTGTATCGTGTCTGTCGAGTTTCTTTCTTTATTTTTATACAGATTTTCGCCTCTGCCAACCCGTGAGATGGACCGGACCCTGCTCCTGGGATACTGTCTCGCCTTCATCACCTACGTCGCAGCCCAGCAGCTCAATTGTGGAGAAAATCCTTCTGAGTTCTTCTTCCTGGATCATCGGACCGTCGACTCCTCTGACCCTACTTCCTTGAACAACCTTGGAGACTTCAAATTCTGCCTTCCCGGAACTAAGAGGTGGCTACCACATGCCTTTCGACCCCAACTGCGAGGCACCCAAACCTGGGAATTACTTATAAGGTCTGCCTCCTTCTCTATATTGGGACGTGCTTTCTTTACCCTTGACCATTCCTGGAACCGGTTAACTTGCCACAATGGAACTTCTCATCAGACCCAATGGGGCACCACTATTAAGACTTTTGACCCTGCAGAACAAGGACAAGGACTTTGGGGGGAATACACGGACTCTATGCATTATGACTTTTGGACTTATGGATTCATGTGTACCAATCCATCCACTGCTACGACCATTCAAGGTATCTGCGTTCGAAAATTTTGTTGTATATGGGACATAGGGACGGCATCAACCTGGGAAGGAAATAGGTATGTCGAGGGATGGTTACACTCAGTTGGAGGTGGGGCTAGTACGGAATGGGACCATGTAGGACCCCAGAGATGCGGGGGAGTCTCAACTGACCTACACTTACTCCACCGACAGGACCCTTTACAGCCCCTCGGCACTGCCCCTAGAAACGTCAACCTTACAGGACTTCCCTTGCCCCCGCGCATTTCCGATATCTCTGCATGGCAAAGTAATACGTACGTCCAGCTCCTTCAGCGGGCCGCCCATGCCACGAATTTAACTGACTGCTGGATCTGCACCCATATCCCATCCCACATAGAGCAGGGAGTGCCTTTCGTTGCAAACCCCCTAACCCTCCAACAGTATAAGAGTACCTACCTCCTGAACCGGAACCTTACTTTCTTAAAGCCCACTTCACAGTATATATACCTGAGTGGTGAGTCCCAAGGACCCATTTGTAGAGAATTTACAGGAACTGGAAGCCATGTGGGTTCTAGCAAATGCCCCGTTACGATCTTAATAAACCCCGGAGAGGACCTCACCTTAGTCAGGAATCACACGCATTCCCGTTCTTACCCTGATCTCAAGTCTGCCCTGACAGCCGTCTTGTTCCCGTTCATTCAAGAATCACCCATTGACGGTCTCATAGAAGCCTTTAGCACCGGACGAATTGGGAAACCCCTCAGCGGGCTATTCTGGCTCTGTTCCTCCCGAGGTTATACGTGGGTCAGTATTCACATGAGAGGATCCTGCTTCCTCGGCCACATACACCCAGGGTTCCGGGTAACCCAGGACTTACCTACCGGCCGCTTGAGAAACAGGAGGTCCCCGACTACCCCGTTAAAACCTAAGGCAAAGGCAGAGACCTGGCTCCGCGCAGTGTTCCCAGCCTATGGGGCTTTCTCGAACCATATGGACATCTTAAAACTAACGGATATTTTGTTGCGGTTCATCAATGAATCTGAGGCCGCCACGCTAGCAGTGTTAACAGAACTCACTCAGGTCCGATCCCTCTCTATTCAGAACCGCTTGGCTCTTGATCTCCTCCTGTCAGCGCAGGGCGGGACCTGTAAGCTCATCGGGGCGGAGTGCTGTATGTATGTATCCGATCAGACCCTGAATATAACAGCACACCTCCGAGCCATCGATTCCCTAACAAAAGATCTCCACGAGGTGCAGAATGAAGGGGTCTCAGACTGGGATATCTGGTCGTGGCTTCCCAATGCCTCCTGGCTCAGGGAAATCGTGAAAGGCACCCTTTTTCTAGCTCTATCTTTGATCCTCCTCCTTACCTCCCTTTGCTGTTGCCTCCAATGTTTCCCGGCTATGTTAACTCCCCGCAGACAAAAGCCCTCCCCAACCTCCTTTCAAGCTCCGTTATGTCCTTCCCCTGAGTTCCCCGAGATAGTACCGATGTTCCACCTTGGGAGTGGGGAGTACATTACCCCGGTGTGCGGAAATAATTTTTAATTACTTAAAAATTAATCCGCAGAGAGGGGAAATGTTATAAGGGGCAGGGTAAGAGGAATTTGCCCCCATGCATTACGAGACTACCAATGTACAGAGAGGGGACAGTTTAGCCAGAGAGAAGCCATTTTCTTGACTTCATGGTTCAAAAGTCAAGAGAAGCCTATTCTGCCGTATCAAGGTAAATTAATCCCCTGCTGACCCAGACAGTTCCTCCAGACCTCTTGGAAAACACACGCACCCTTTTACATAAGCCATCGCTAAATCCTGTCTCACACCCACATGGAAACTTGCATAATCGCACCTCCAGCTAGATAACCAAAAACGATAACGATCACCCATTCTCGGAACTTCCACCCTCCCAAATCCCCGCCTGAGGTGCCCTCCCTTGTACTTTTCATGACCCAGATTCAGCTGAACCATGGACCTTTTTAAGATATATATATTTATCCCTAATAAACTATTCCGTTGTTCCTTTAGTAATGTTATGGTGTCCTCTATCATGTTACCCGATGCATCTCCCTATTCTCTACTCTGTATGAAACTGTATCTATTTACGAAACCGCAATAATATAACCTTGCACTGATACCTTGAACCTTTCTATCAAATTGTACCTGTTTAAAAAATCCTGCCATCCTGAAGAATTAATTGTTTGACTCTACTATTTGCAAAGGTTTCCACTTATGCACCCTTCTAAGCTTTTAGTTCGTTGTCCTTGATAAAATGTTATAAGCTGTCAAACATCGCTCTGAACTGTGAACGTTTTACCGCTGTTAGAATTGTATCCTCTCTGTGTATTATTAGTTACTGTATAATATCTTCTTCTTCTTTAACTTTAAGTGTAGTCCTTTCTCTCTATTGCAAACGTTGAATATTTGTATAAACTTTGTTGCAAGTTAATAGGCACCTCTGTGGCACAACATATTTTACGGACTGTTTCCACTGTTTCTTGATACCACACTGCCACCTAGCCAGTCTAAAAGAGCACGACTCAAATACACACTTTCAGTGAGAACAACAATTTTATTTGATAAACAGGTGTTATCAACAATCTTCCCACATCCGCAGAGTCTTCCTGTCAAACAATAAGGAGACATGCATAATCATTACCTGGACTATCACCATGATATCTTACATCAAGAATTCCATCAACCCCTTTGTCCTCTCGCGATTACCCCCTCCCAGAACCCATTTCCCCACCTTTTATGCAATTCTGTACTATTGGAAATGAAACCTATAAATTTGTGAAGCTTCCTTTGTTCGGGGTCCCTTCACTTCAACTTGCTTGTGTGGACGGATCGCTATTGCAATAGCTTTATTATTTAATAAATAAAGTACCTTGCTTCGTACGTCCTGGTTTGGCCTCTGTTATTTGGTAGGCAGGAGACGCTCAAACTTCGTCTGCCTGCCAGGATACCTGGACTCTTCCTGGGTCAAGGATCCACTTAATTCTAGGACCGTGTAGCTCTGTAAATTTTTACAACAGTACAAACAGGGACAAAAACACTGGGGTTGCATCTTCCCTGTATCGGATGCGAGGAAGAACAAGGCTTGCTTCCCTCGTGGGGACTTGGCTTTGTGGCAATGTGATGCAGCCAATCAGATTTGGCTACACAATGTAATCAGCACACAGCCAAATATGCGGGTCTGATGTGGTATATCCAAATTTTGCAATGCAATTCTCCAGCCAAACAATGTTTGCAAAAATGCATATATTAGGCCTTAGGGAGAAGTGTGCATTGAAAGTTGGATATTTTAATGAAAATGACATACAACAATGCATTATAGGAGGGGGAATTGATTGCAGGGATGTGTGCGTTAGTCAAAACTAATTGGGGGGGGTAAAACTAAAATGCTGATAAATTTTCACAAGGATTCATTTTTAAAAATAAACAAATTACTGCAAAATACAGAGAAATTAATTTAAAACCGGAAATATGTGAAACAAAGGGAACCGAAATTGAAAGATCATTTCACCCCTACTTCCGAGTAATTAGGGTTATAGCTGCAGACTTCTCTGTTATGAGATGACAGCACTTTCACAATGTCTCCTTTGCACATTTATTGCCATGTACAACTGGTGCAGAAGAGATATCCACAAACAGCAAGACTGAAGTCTTCTAACAAGATCTCTCATCCTTTGGGCTGCATGCTTTTCAAGAAGGGAGGGAGTCACAAGAGTGCAACTGCGGTTTTATAACATAATGCAAGCAGCTGCAACCCCTACTCCCGGGACACTTTGCTCTTTGAAAAATGCAAACCTTACAAAATCCTGCAGCGTCTCACTGTGTTTCAGGGAGTAATTTGGTTATGGCACAATTAAGCCTGACAAGGTCAATACACATTCTCCTTGAAAGCTTGCGAAGCACTTTTTCCGTTGCTGTTTTGGGCAAAATAAACAGAAGGGCCCATCCCTCAATGAAGGACCAGCAATAAGGTGATCAAGAAGTCAAGGATCTTAGGAAGCTGCCTTAGACTGAGTCAAGCCATTGATCAATCTGCTCCAGTATTGCCTACACAAACTGTCAGCATCTCTCCAAGATTTCGAACAAGATGTCTTTCCCAGTCCTACCAGTAGCTGCTGGAGATTGAAATT
Organism: Zootoca vivipara; assembly: GCF_965207765.1. Lineage (NCBI taxonomy): Eukaryota > Metazoa > Chordata > Lepidosauria > Squamata > Lacertidae > Zootoca > Zootoca vivipara. Next base: position 86,305,492 of record NC_142590.1, on the reverse strand, counting down.
GGGGTCTTCTGCATGCAAAGCAGATGCTCTACTTCTGAGCTCCTGCAATTCGCCTGTGGCTTCCTGAGAAGCACTGCTCTTTATCAAGGGCAAGACAGCCAGGATTTCCACTGACATTGGCTATAACTTTAAGAGCTATAGTTTTATGAACTTTTGCTGAAGCTTGCTTTTTCCCTCTACCCTCCTATTCTTTTTTCCTTATGTGTCATGTCTTTTTTGCATTATGCACCGGAGGACATGAATTGTCTGTCTTAATAATTATTTTGGGAAGCTGCTCTGAGATACTTTTCTGGCTAATGGGTGGGGTTATAAATGTTGTTAAGTAAATAGCAAGTCATGGTCCTATTCCAAATCCAACACAAACATGCAGATACCCACTGTCAATCTTTCATTGGCAACAATGAGTGCTTTCTCCCCAGGGCGTATGAAAGGCACTGGGGGAAACCAGTTTAATTCAGGTAAATTGTTAAGGCTGACCTCCGCCGATGCCAATTGGTTTTTCCCCACTGCCCACCCACCCAGTTCCCTTCTTTAAAAACCATGCAAGGGCTATTATTTATTTATCTGTAAAAATATTTATATACCGCGGTATCATAAAAATATATCACAATGTAAAAGCAAAAACCAGACAATGGAAACATGAATCATATTGATGTGATCGGGGCTTTTTTTCAGCCAGAACTCGCTTGAACTTAGTTCTGGCACCTCTCAGGTGGGCACCATTGCCACTCTAAGAGAATCATAGAGTTGGAAGAGACCACAAGGGCCATCCAGTCCAACCCCCTGCCAAGCAGGAAACACCATCAAAGCATTCTTGACATATGCCTGTCAAGGGAATGAGGGATGTGTTCATGGTGAGTTCCGGCTCTTCTTTCTCTCACCGCCATCCCTAATTATTTAGTACCTCAAGTTTAGACATTTTTGATGAGCAATCCATAAAAATCACAGCAAAATATTTGCTTGTTTATAGGATTTATAGGATTTCTTCATTGTGGTCCCAGGGTGGGGTGGAGGTCCAATGAAACGATGCTACAATTCGGTTTTAATGTTTCTTTTTATTTCTGTCTTTGTTCTTAGAGGTCATATCCACACAATAATTTAAAGCACTTAGGTGCCTTTAAAGCACATGGTTTCCCTGCAGAAATACTGGGAACGGCAGCTTACGCCCTCACAGAAACCAACACACTTAACAAACTACAGTTCCCAGAATTCTTTGGGGGAAGCAAAAGGATGTGCTTTAAATTTACAGTACGGATGTGCCTTTAACTGCCTTGAGATAGTTCAGTGTAAAAATGTGGTGGTTATTATTTGAAATCAAATAAATCCAATACTTAAGATAATACCAAACATGCAATGTAACACCAATATATATATTTTAAAAAAATAAAAATGTGTGTTTACTAATTAACCACCCATGCTAGCACCCCTAGCATTCAATTACCCCTGTGTTACATTTGGCAGAGCGATCAGGTTCTACATCGCTGCTGCCAGAACACGATGCTTAAATCAAGGCGACATTTCTTTGGGGCTCATCTAATTATCCGTGGTTGCATCCTTTCCGTTCCCCTTGGCTTTCGGTGGAGAAGTGAAAAGGTCAAGGCAACACACTCCAGCAGATCCCGGTGACCTTAATGAGGCAGAATTATAGCAGTGTGCTATATCACTTGCTCATGGAGACACGGCTGTTTACTCTATCCCTCTGCTCAAAGGCTCCTCCATAAATCCTTGGGTGCCTTCCAATAGCCAGTGGATCCCAGGAAAGAGGTGGTCAGAATGGCTCCGGCGTCATCTTGTCAATCAAGGGCCGCTGGAATGTGGTAGTCTAGAACAGATCATTTGCTCAGTCGGCTCTCTGGAACTGCTTAGTTTAATTTCTTGGATACAGGGAGAGGTGTGTGTGTATGTGTGATATGTGTGTGTGTGTTGCTCTAAATGTCTTCAACCCATATTTTATTTCTGGGAGTAAGAAGGGGTGGCATGCCTGTGTACACTTCCAAAATCTCCATGGAGCCAAAACAGAAACTCCTCAAATACCATGTAAATCCAAGAAGCTGTCAACAGGGAAAGTGAGATGCTAGAAAGCTGACGGTGGAATCTGGATAAGCTGACAGGCTGCCCTCTGCAGCAGAATCCACTAAAAGCCTGTTGTGCTACAGGTCACGGATGAGGGGGGCCTGCCTTAAGAGAACCATGGGGTTTAATGCTCCACATGAGCCTGTGTTACTGACCTTCTAAGCTGCGTTCACAACCAAGAAGACCCACGAGGATGCCCAGGTAACAGTGGGAGTGGCTGGCCAGACCACATTACACCGGTCCTGAAAGACCTACTTTAGCTCCCAGTATGTTTCCGAGCACAATTCAAAGTGTTGGTGCTTTAAAGCCCTAAACGGCCTCGGTCCAGTATACTTGAAGGAGCGTCTCCACCCCCATCATTCAGCCCAGACACCGAGGTCCAGCTCTGAGGGCCATCTGGTGGTTCCCTCACTGTGAGAAGTGAGGTTACAGGGAACCAGGCAGAGGGCCTTCTTGGTAGTGGCGCCCGCCCTGTGGAACGCCCTCCCATCAGATGCCAAGGAAATCAAATGTTTGATGTTTTATCGTGTTTTTAATATTCTGTTGGGAGCCGCCCAGAGTGGCTGGGGAAACCCAGCCAGAGGGGTGGGGTATACATAATAAATTATTATTATTATTATTATTATTATTATTATTATTATTATTATGCCCCTAAGCAATGTGTACATGATCAGTGAGCCTATAAGTCAGTAGCCATCCCTCTAACATTCCTTAGATGGAAATAGGGACATTTCCCACTCCCTTCCCCACAAACTGACCCTCCTCGACCCCTCATTTTGTCCCCCACCCCACCCCGCTCGCAGATCATTTCCTATCAGAAGACGGATAGGTCTATTCAGTTCTAGGGATGGGGGAGAAATACCATTTTGTTTGCATTTCAATTAGAAACTACCAAATTCATGTGTCTCAAATCAATATGCAAAACCACAACAAAATTGCCCTTCAAAAAAATGTGCACTTCTCCCGATTTTGCAATGTATTATGGAAATGCATTAATTGGGGGAAACGTGCATAAAAATGCATGTATTGGTGAAAACGAAACTGCATCATGTTATTGAGAGCTGCTTGCAAAATGTGCAAGAAATTTGCATTGAATGCTGGTGAATTTTCACGCAATTTTTTTAAAAAATGAAAATTGCCGCAGAAATGTAGAGAATTTAAGTCGGGGAAAATCGGTAACTAAGAAAAAATGAAATTTGCAGGTTTGTCTGTCCTTGTTCTGTGCGATTATTTCTCAGGGGGAAGAAGAGAACTTGATCTCAACTGTAGCTTTCAGCCCAAGTTCTCTCCCGTGCTCCCCATAAAGGGAATCAGAAAGATCAGCACATGTTGCCGGCAGGTCATAACAGATGTTTAACAAGATGGTTTTCTAGGAGGCTGTCAGTCGGGGTGACATCTGCTCTGGGGGAGCTTGCTTTCTCTTAGCGTATTGACTAGGAAATAAATAGATCTGGCTACAGGAGAACGAATTCAGATTTTAACTTCTTGATTTTGCAGTAAAGCTCAGCTCAGTAAATTGATTTTCATAGCCGTAAAAGCTGAACACTCATAACCCCAAAAGCGATAAACATTTTATTGCTGTTTGGAATTTTTATTTTATTACAGGTCTCTCTCTCTCTCTTGCTGTCCCCCCCCCCCCGCCCTCCTAGATATATACCCTGGAGGGGTGAAGGGGGAGGTATTTTTATGTGCAGTTGTAGAAATGAACTTAGTGCAAATATTTTTATTATTTGCCACTTGGCATCAAAATTTCCATGCATTCTCCCAGGACTAAGCATATTCTTTAAATTATTCAGCGTGATCTTATGGTACTTAGGAGACTTCCTAGGCAGCTTGGTCCTTCGGATAAGCATTCTCTGGAGCTGGAAAGCATCGATGCAGGCAGATAAAACAGTGTGCATATCTACTGCACGTTCCCACAGAGAGACACAAAGATTTGGTCTTGTTCCAGCAAGGCTCCTTTTGAGGTCTTTTTTTTTACTCCCTTATGCAACACTTTAAGAATGCTCAAAGCTTTTTACATGCATAACCTCAATCATCTTTAAAACAGCCCTGTAAGGTCAGCCAGTATCATTATCCCATATTCCGGAATGGGAGCTGAACATCCACACCATGGATTTAAAGCATTATGATACCGCTTCAAACAGTCACGGCTTCCCCAAAGAATTCTGGGATCCATCGTCTGTTAAGCATGCTGAGTGCTGTTAGGAGATCCCTATTCTCCTCCTGAGTTTAAAGTGGTATCATAGTGCTTTAAATGTATGGGGCACGTGTGGCCTAAGAGAATCATGGAAGGGAGGGAGGGACCTCAAAGGCCATCGAGCCCAACCCTTGCCAATGCATGAAATCTTTGTTGTTGTTTAGTCTTTTAGTCGTGTCCGACTCTTCGTGACCCCATGGACCAGAGCACGCCAGGCACTCCTGTCTTCCACTGCCTCCTGCAGCTTGGTCAAACTCATGTTGGTAGCTTCACTGCCCAACCATCTCGCCCTCTGTCATCCCCTTCTCCTTGTGCCTTCAATCTTTCCCAACATCAGGGTCTTTTCCAGGGAATCTTCTCTTCTCATGAGGTGGCCAAAGTATTGGAGCCTCTAAGCAAATCTACCTCTAAGCAAATAACATGGAACACGATGATTTTATTAAATGTGCGCGGATCCCACTGCACAGTGGTTATCTGTGGATGCTCAGTGGAAAGGCTATAATGCACTCATCTCTGGAACTCTTCATTATTTTTTCTGTGTTCCAAGGGTCTGTCCCAGCATGCCTTCGGCCAGATTAAACCTATCCACCTTAAGCAGTCATGGCTTTCCCCCCAAGAATACTGGGGAGTGTAGTTTGCTAAGAGACCACTCAGGGCCAGCTCTACATAGCCCCCCGGTATGTTGGAAACCAATTGCGCCCTGCGAGGGCAGGGCGGGCGGCGGAGCGATCTCCGCCCTTCAGCACCAGGACGCGCGATCTGCTCAAGGCGGCCCTGAGACCACTGTTCCCCTTGCAAAGCTACAGTTCCGCGTCCCCTGGGGAGAGGGCTGGACTGTTAAACCACTCTGAGATTGTTTAAAGTAGTATAGTACTTCTTGAAATGGGCAATGCCACTGGAAGAAGAAGTGGGAGCATTGAACTCTCCCAGTTTACCGATGGATAAGAAAAGCCCTGCGGGGCAGTTTTGGACTTTGGGCTGTCAAATTTCAGCAGTGCTCTGTGCGACATTAAAACGCACGCCCCCCCCAACCTCTCGCACTCTGTTCTACAGCATTGTTGTGGCGCCCCCTGCAGCGCAGCACCTGGTCACACTATCCTAAAACCGCCTCTGATCAGACCTCAGGTCGATCCAATCCAGCATCTTGGCTTCACAGTGTCCAGCCAGGTGCCCATGGGAAGCCTGCAAACAGGATCCCGGAACAACAGCACTCTCCACCTGTGTGATTCTCAGAAATTGGTCTTCATAGGCAACTGGTGATCAATGACCAGTTCCACCATTAAAGCGGGAGGCAAATGAGACAATTAGGAAGAGACATGATCAGATTGTCCCAACATTTCCCACCCCCTTTGGCTGGCTATTATGGGAAGTAAAGAATGTATAGGCCTTTTTTTCTGGCCTGGCTAGTATCTTCTTATGTTCTCCAGCTCAGACCCTCCAAATGTCCCTACAGTCCCGGATTTACAGAAGCCGTCCTGGTCTCTGATTTGATCCCTGATTTTCTGGGGGCTCTGGGGCAGGGGAGAGGGAGGAGGGCATAAATCCAATTATAAAATGGACCACCTTCGACTGCTCACCTGCATGGAATTCTCTTGTGGCAGGGGAGGGCCCATGGAGGGGGGGTGGGAAGAAGGTGGAAAATATGTTTATGTTTGTACTGCTTAGTAATCTATAAAATCAATAAAAATTATTTTTTTAAAAATATGATTTGATCCCTGATTTTCTTAGGATCTCCCTATGTTCATCGCAGAAATGTTGGAGAGTATGCAGTTATGAGACACACACACACACACACGCCAACCCAAGGAGATAAGTAACTATGCAACCTTTAGAAGACAACTGAAGGCCGTCCCATATGGGGAAGTTTTAAAATGTTTAACGTTTTATTATTCTCCTAAATGTGTTGTAAGCCACTCAGAGTGGCTAGGGCAACTCAGTCAGATGTGTGGGGTATAAATATTATTATTATTATTATTATTATTATTATTATTATTAATTGGCATCCCTACAGTATTTTCATCGGAGAAATGTTGGAGGGTATGCCAGCTGAATCTGAAAGTTCTGATGTTGTTGCTTCCCTATTGCTCTGCGACCCAGACACGCAGATCGTTTCCTGTACAGGAATTCTATCTGGGATCGGCGGAACGGTGGGCGAAAAACAGCCCGAGATGCCTTCGGAGCCACAAAGCAGAACGGGTGGGAAACGCTGCCTCTGAAAGGGCGATTTCTAACCATATTCAGAAACCCATTAATAAGTAAGCCATTCATCTGATACTGACAACAAATACTGTTTGCAAGTATTTGGCTGCGCAGCAATTCAATAACACCACTCCACCGTTATCTATCAATCGGGCAACACAAACATTTATGAAACTACATTTCTGAAGGCTTTTAAAGGTGTATTTAAAATGTGTTTGGCTTTGAAGCCTTATCTTTGCGAGCTCGCCTACTCTGATAAAGGCCACCGTTGAGCTCCCTCTCGGGGAGCAGCTCAAATCCTGTCTGTGCCAAAGATATTTCATTCTCCGAGGTCGAAATGCCTGCAGCTCACATGCAATGGAAAGCGGATTTTACAAAGGCTCTCCTGCAAGGGCACGTGGTTCCCTGAACCGTATATCATCCGTGCAATGGACTCCTGTTAACACTTTGCAGTGCAGCCCCTGGGCTTGTAGCAAGGGATGAAAGCTTGGTGGACTGGCCGAGCGTTTTCCGAAAGCGTGCTTGCTGCAGCATCCATCCTCTTCTTGCATCTGTTTATTTACTGAGGTTTCATATTTATTCTCCTGCCAGACGCCTCTCAGAGAGGCTTATGGTAAAACAAAACACAGACCACGTCTGAAACATCTAAAAAACATACGGCGCAAGGACACTTTCAATCCTGTACATGTCTATTCAGAAGTAAGTCCTATTAAGTCCACTGGGGTTTACATCCGGGTAAATGGGCCCTGGTTTACAGCTTTAAAAGCACTTTAAAAGAAGCAGTCCTTTAAAAATAAAAGAGCAGCTTTGCTGGGGAAAGATAATGGCCTGTCTAGTCAAGCATCCTGTTCTAAGAGTTGTTGTTGTTGTTGTTGTTGTTTTGTTTTATTTTATTGAAATGATATCAATTACAAAGAAATAAAGTGATACAGAGAAAAAAGTGGGAGGGAAGTAAGGGGGAGAACAAAGATGGATAAGAATATATATATATATATATATATATATATACAAAAATGCAATGTAATATACTCTCATACCTTCTTATATAGTGTTATTGTCCTAATACATATGTAGATATTAATAGCCTACTACATTAATATCTGTATTCTGTTCTAAGAGTGGCATACACCTCATCTGAACTAGCAAAACTGGGACATTCCATTTTTCAAAAGTACAGGTTTATCCAAAGGATGGATTTCAAAGAATGGTGAGGGTTCCAGTTTGCCTATTGTTTTAGAAACTCTGAATTTGGTAGATTCGCCTGTAAATGGGAAGTGAATCAAATTTCTCCCTCTCACAACTTGCCACACTCTTTTTTTTTTAACAAAGAGATTGTGTAAATCATATTCCAGCTAAACCACCCATTGCCATACCTACCCCCAAACACACAGGAGCCGATTCCGATTGTTCATTAATAAGAAACTTACACTTCACACACTGTCCATGTTCTCTGTTATTTCTCCACATTTCCCAGGGATGAAGTTGCAGGGTCTGGAGGCTGCAGCCTGAATCGCCCTGTCCATTTTACAGATGAAAAACAGAGGCCAAGAGTGAGGTGGATAACCTGTGGGCCTGCCAGATAGACTACAGATCCTTAATAGGGTTGCCATATTTCAAAAAGTGAAAATCCAGATACAAAAGTTATTGAGCTTTTTAAGGCAAAGTTGCTGAGCTTTTTTTCCCTGCCAAAATACGTCCGGATTTTCCCAGACGTTGCAGTGATTTCTGCCTTATTCCGGCTGTGTGTGGGAATTCCGGCTGTATGGCAGCCCTAGATCCCATCATCTCTAACCCATGTTTATTTGCAAATATTTCTATACCACCAAACATTTACACACACACACACACACCAAGGCAGTGAACAACTTAAAACCATCACTAAAAGTACATCAGTAGTTAATACAGTACATTAATATTCATGTAATTATTATCACTATTTAATGAATTAATTGAATTAGTAAATGATAGATTCAGATTTCTGCAGTTAGATTTGAATTTGTAGATGCTAATTATATGTGGGAGTGGGGTTATTGGTTTGTTTTCTTCTTTTTGTTAAGTATTTTGTGTTCTCGTTTTGTATTTTTATGTTGTGAACCTTTGTATGGAGGGAGGTATACAATTTGTTAAGAATAATAACAACAACAACAACAACAACAACAACAACAACAACAACAACAACAACAACAACAACATAAAATGTTCTTAAAATCTATCTCTCCACCCTCCCAGATTCATTTCAGCTTCTAGGGCTGATTCAAATGTTATAGGTTACAAATTTATTAAAAAGAAGGGCCACACACAGATACACAGTTGACCTGAGTGCCTGCATTCATTCATTCATTCATTCATTCCCAAACCATGGGACACAATTTGTCTGAACAGACGCTCTTCCTGATAAGCCTTCGACAGACTTCAGAACAAATTGGCCCGTTCACAATGGAAAGCTTTCTTCATTATTGTTTGAGGGAAAGGAGAGGAGAGGAGAGGCTGGAAGGATCGATAGGCAAATAATAAAATAAGGCATAGGCAATGGATCATGTGACCCTTTGGGGAAAGTGCCTGTTGTCAGACACACCTAAGCAATCCAAATGGGTACTTACCTGCCAAGTGAGGCAGTGGTTTTAAAAGTTCACCTTGAGTTTCTGTTTACATATTCATTGATTTCCAGAATTACAGGCATCGGCTACATTTGCTGACAGATAAGAAAGGCTGGAACATGAACAGGAGGCAAAAATGAGGAGACCCCCAAGGTTATCCGTCAGCTCATACACAGAGGGGAGGGGGAACCCAGCCTACCAGCATAGAAGAAAATGATTATGCTCCATTTGCACAATCAATTTCCCCTTATTACACCTGTGTTAACAACCACCAAGCAAACTCAAGAGGAGGGCACTAGTTAACCTTAGACCTCTGTAGTAATGTGATTTTTATGGGAGTTTCTCCGTGTCAAGACCAGAGGCTGTTCCTGTTGCCCGGCGCCAGATTTCTTTATTTTTAATCCTGCGGGTCTCTGTGTGAAACGTGGCAGAACCTGTAGGAGAGCAGTAGGGGACTTCCAGCCCCCGCAGGTCAGTCTTGGACTGCCAGGGGTCCAATTTGGCCCACAAAGCCAGCCAGCCCCCCCCCAAAAAAATATAACCAACCACATCCACCTGTCAATCAGTAGACATCACAGTGAGGCCAGCTAATAGGCAGTGCTGAGGTTCAGCTGTGCCTTCACTGCTCCCAACCGTTCCCCAAAGGGAACTGACATGTTGTCGTTGTCTTCTTCTTTGGCGATCACTCGTAGCCGAGTAAGATTGTCTTCCATGAGCACAGTCTTAACAGTGAGACCATAAGAGACTGTGGAGGCCAATTCTGGATCCACACGTCCTTCCACAGTGGGGATATAGGTTTCCAAGCAGGCGTCGGTGAGGGTTTGCCAAACGTGCCTTCCTCTTAGCACGTTTCTCCCTTTCGTCTTGAGTTTGAGCGTCTTCAAAGTCCACGACACCTTTGGTAAAGGCTGATCTCCAATTGGAGCACTTGCAGGCCAGTGTTTCCCAGTTGTCAGTGTTTATACTACATTTTTTAAAGATTTGCCTTGAGAGAGCCTTTAAACCTCTTTCGTTGACCACCAGCATTATGCTTTCCATTTTTAAGTTCAGAGTAGAGTAGTTGCTTAGGAAGACGATAATCAGGCATCTTCACAACATGACCAGTCCAACGAAGTTGATGTTGAAGAATCATTGGTGATCTTTGTTTCTTCCAGGACACTGGCATTAGTTCGCCTGTCTTCCCAAGTGATGTTTAAATTATTTTGGAGATGCCGTTGATGGAATCTTTCGAGGAGTTGGAGATGGGGTTTTAAGTGGTCCATGTTTCACAAGCATACAATAAGGTTGGTAGTACAATACCTTTATAAACAAGCATTTTGGGCTGCTCAGTGCCAGACTGCCAAATAGCCAGAGTAGGGGCCTCACAACAATGGATCAAAACAATATTGATTTGATCTTGAAACAAAATTACAATCCAACTTTCTTTGTTCAATGTTATCCTACTAGAGTGTGCGCACGAGATCCCCACCCCCACCCCGAAATTTTGACTGCCTAGGTCCCTCCATAGGGTTTAATCCAGCACTGGTGCTGTTTCACCAGTTCGTTCCCTGAGAGGAATGTGCTGACAAAGCTGGGGGCCCCCTCCTTGTATTTCCATGGAAGGGTCCGGGGGGGGGGTTGCTCTTGTGCATATGACTGTGTGTGCAGAGGTGGATTCTGCAGAACCCAGGAGTCTGCAAAGGGAGAGAGGGTTTTATACCAGAGGTGGTATATAATAATAGTAAAAAGAATAGTATTTCTCGTGCATGAGCACTGCAGATGGTGACAGCAGTCACGAAATTAAAAGTCACCTGCTTCTTGAGAGAAAAGCGATGACAAATCTACACAGCATCTTAAAACAGAGACCTTGCCGACAAAGGTCCATATAGTTAAAGCTATGGTTTTCCCAGTAGTGATGTATGGAAGTGAGAGCTGGACCATAAAGAAGGCTGATCGCCGAAGAATTGATGCTTTTGAATTATGGTGCTGGAGGAGACTCTTGAGAGTCTCATGGACTGCAAGAAGATCAAACCTATCCATTCTGAAGGAAATCAGCCCTGAGTGCTCACTGGAAGGACAGATCCTGAAGCTGAGGCTCCAATACTTTGGCCACCTCATGAGAAGAGAAGACTCCCTGGAAAAGACCCTGATGTTGGGAAAGATTGAGGGCACAAGGAGAAGGGGACGACAGAGGACGAGATGGTTGGACAGTGTTCTCGAAGCTACGAACATGAGTCTGACTAAACTGCGGGAGGCAGTGGAAGACAGGAGTGCCTGGCGGGCTCTGGTCCATGGGCTCACGAAGAGTCGGACACGACTAAACGACTAAACAACAATTTCTCGTCATAAACTTCCACAGGGCAAGAAGGGACACACATTGCCTAACTTGGCTACTTTGCCATGCTAGGCCCTTGCCCAGGTGCTGTGAAACTTCTGTGAAACTGAAGTCGTTTGTATTGCACTTTCCAAGCAATTAATTAATTGCTTCTGTCCTCGATATCCTCTCCCAAATAAAATAGTTCCATGGAGCTCCACAAGAGGGCGCCAGGTTCATGGACCTGCCAGCTACAGCTTGGCCCTTCTATCTTCCCAGTTGCTCCATTCTGCTGCTTCCACAGTCATCTATGGCGCCACAGGGGTCTCTTAAGACATAATAATAATAATAATAATAATAATAATAATAATAATAATAATAATAATAATAATATATTTGTACCCCACCCATCTGACTGGGTTGCCCCAGCCACTCTGGGCAGCTTCCAACATCTATCAAAACATACACATTAAAAAAAAACTTCCCTATACAGTGGTACCTCATGTTGCGGACGGGCGGCCCGTTCGCAACATGAAGAGGCCGCAACATGAAGCACCGCATCTGCGCACGCACATGATGCCATGTGGTGCTTCTGCACATGCACAAAGCACAATTTAGCGCTTCTGTGTATGCACACAGGTCACGGACGTGCAGAACTTCCAGGTTCAGCACGTCCGTAACCTGAAAAGACGCAACATGAAGTGGCCATATCCTGAGGTATGACTGTACAGGACTGCCTTTCACAGTCTTCTAAAGGTGGTGTGGTTACTCATCCCCTTGGCTCGGGGGGTCACATAACACATGTAAAGTGTAGACTGTGTGAGGAATTCCTCTCCCCCCCCCCCGATCTCTGCGTATAACAAACATCAGGAATAACTGGACTCTACAGAACACAATTAAAAATGTAGAATGGGGCTTTTCTTGCCAGGACGAGGGACATCTATAAGTGCACAGGGGCTCCCTTTCCTCGCCTTTCCGCTATCTCTGTGACTGCAAAGCCTTGACTTCTCTTTTTGTGAAATGCCAACACACTGTCTCCTCTCCAGAGCCCTATTGAAATCTGCTGCAAGGACCAAACATTTGCAATTCCAACCCGCTCTGAAGCTGATGAGCAACCTCTGGTGGACAGTAGTGCACAGGCAATGCGATGAGTAATTCCTCTTTGCGTTCGTTCCAAGCATATTCTTATGCTCAAAGTTGGTCTGCAAATGTGGAGGCTTACTGGGGTGATCTGATCTGCATACGGTCACACTCTCCAGAGCCAAATCTTATTGGGGGGGGGGGTTACATTAAGCAATGTTGGGAAAGAGGTAGTTAAAACACATCGAAGATGCTAGGAAGCCTTATAAGAAGGCAGGCACAATTTCCTGAAAAAATATAGAGATCAGTCCCTGAAGAATTTTGCACCTAAAATCCCAGTGCCAGAAATCCATATTGTGCTATCAGTTTCATAATTTTTGACCTGGCAATATATTGCGAAGCACGGGGTGTGTGTGTGTGTGTGTGTGTGTGTGTGTGTGTGTGTGTGCTATGCAAAAATCGCAATGTGGGGGAAACCGTGAAACCAACCAATGCTTCTCTCAATTCTTGCAGCCCTTGTTAACTCTCCTGGCTTAGCTTTCCCCTGCCTCCTACAAGGAGCATCAAATCATGATGCAGGAGAAACCGTGAAGCCAACCAAAACCTCTACATAGCTCCATCTTAATTTCAGACTTCATGATATATTGGCATATATCGTGATGTTTAGCTGGTGAGGTATCACCATGTTGAAAACCAGATATCGCCCCGTTCTAATCAGGAGCAAGGAACCCATGGCTCTCCAAAGGTTGTTGAACTCCAGTTCCCATCAGCCCCAACCAGCATGGCCAATGGAGGGGGTAATGGGAATTGTTGTCCAGCAATATCAGAGGCGCCCAACTATGGAACTGCCTCCCCCTACAACTGGCATCATCAGTAAAGTGCTTCCTTGGTTCTCAAGCTTAATCTGTTCCAAAAGTCTGTTCCATAACCAAAGCGTTCCAAAACCAAGGCACACTTTCCCATAGAAAGTAATGCAAAATGGATTAATCCGTTCCAGACTTTTAAAAACAACCCCTAAAACAGCAATTTAACATGAATTTTACTATCTAACGCAGGGGTAGGCAACCTAAGGCCCGAGGGCCAGATGCGGCCCAATCGCCTTCTCAATCTGGCCCGTGGACGGTCCAGGAATCAGCGTGTTTTTACATGAGTAGAATTTGTCCTTTTATTTAAAATGCATCTTTGGGTTATTTGTGGGGCCTGCCTGGTGTTTTTACATGAGTATAATGTGTGCTTTTATTTAAACTGCATCTTTGGGTTATTTGTGGGGCATAGGAATTTGTTCATTATTTTTTTACAAAATATAGTCCGGCCCATCACATAGTCTGAGGAACGGTATACCAGCTCACAGCTGAAAAAGGTTGCTGAACCCTGATCTAACGAGACCATTGATCCATAAAATGAAAGCAATAAACAATGTACTGCAGTCAATCAATCAGTAGCTGAACTGGGTTCCACACAGTCACAAAAACAAAAACGCAAAATAAATAGCAAAAACAGACAGATCTCAGTGTAAAGCTCAAAACGGAAGTGTGGCACTCAAAACGGAGCACATTCTGCTTCCGAAAAAGGTTCGCAAACCATAACACTTACTTCCGGGTTTGCAGTGTTTGGGTTCCAAGTTGTTTGAGTACCAAGGCGTTTGAGAACCAAGGTACCACTGTATTAGGTTTTAGGCATCTGTTTTGGGAGGTTAGGCCAACCTCTTTACTCAAGCCTTTGGGGGAAGTTGACCTGACAAAGCTGAACAGTAAAGATGGGTGTCGTTTGTATGGTTCACTTTTAAGTTAACTGCTTAAAAGTAAGATTTATTGTTTTGAATGTTTTTTTTTTAAGTCTGTGTTGTAGATTGCCCTGAGATCACAAATGATAAAAAGTGGTTTGGAAATTGAATGAACATATAACAAAAGGCAGCTTTTCTTGGAAAGGAGACCTTCTAGGCCAGGCATCCCCAAACTTCGACCCTCCAGGTGTTTTGGACTACAATTCCCATCATCCCTGACCACTAGTCCTGTTAGCTAGGGATCATGGGAGTTGTAGGCCAAAACATCTGGAGGGCCGCAGTTTGGGGATGCCTGTTCTAGGCAGTTCAGTGTCATCAACTCTCTCCTGTTCACACACACACACCCCAAATCTTCCAACAATATGTTCAAACATGATGTTCCCACTAAAAAAACAAACAAACATAAATCTGTCCTCAGATATCGCAGTACAAAGAAACCCAAAACAAATCATGTTCGTCCCATGACTTCATTAACTGTTTATAAGTGAGTATCCTCACCTCAATAGCCTCATCTGTAAAATGGGTATAAAAACGATGCGACTCACTGTTTCCTTGAAGAATTGAAAAGGGGTATTGAAAGGTGTAATGTGCACAGAGGAAAGCTACATGAAGGGAGGGGGAAAGCTCCCCCCCCCCCCAAAAAAAGCCCATTTGCCCAGTGAAAAGCATTGCTTTGTGTGTGGGGAGGGGTTTTTTGAGTGGAGCAGCTAAACATTGCTCTGTGTACCCAAATAATTTTGGCAATATTTTTGGACCCGCCATGACAGCTGCCCAAAAGATTCCAACACTTTAGAAACTTTTAAAAAAATAAAAAATTATTGTAATTTTCTTTGTTCTTTTTTCTTTTCTTTGTTTTCTTTTTGAAATTTTGTGTTTTGATTTCATCTTGATTTAAACCTTTTGTATATCATTTGATGTGTATTATGTTGAGTATAAGTTCAGATGAAAAATTATTTTGAACATATATTCTTATGTTCCGCTTTTGATATTTTTTTTCCGGTTTCTTTATATTTTGTAAATCTTTTGTTTTTGACATATTTTGTTATATTCTGTAACGTTTTAAAGAATTGAAATAAAGATTACTGATTTACTGACAAGCTGGAACGTGTCCAGAAGAGGGCAACCAAAATGGTCAAAGGCCTGGAAACGATGCCTTATGAGGAACGGCTTAGGGAGCTGGGTATGTTTAGCCTGGAGAAGAGAAGGTTAAGGGGTGATATGATAGCCATGTTCAAATATATGAAAGGATGTCATATAGAGGAGGGAGAAAGGTTGTTTTCTGCTTCTCCAGAGAAGCGGACACGGAGCAATGGATTCAAACTACAAGAAAGAAGATTCCACCTAAACATTAGAAAGAACTTCCTGACAGTAAGAGCTGTTCGGCAGTGGAATTTGCTACCAAGGAGTGTGGTGGAGTCTCCTTCTTTGGTGGTCTTTAAGCAGAGGCTTGACAGGCATATGTCAAGAATGCTTTGATGGTGTTTCCTGCTCGGCAGGGGGTTGGACTGGATGGCCCTTGTGGTCTCTTCCAACTCTATGATTCTATGATTTATTTAAAGAAAGAAAAAAGAAAGAAAGAAACTCAGAAACTTTACTTTTTCTCCCTCACTATGTTCCATTTCCTTTTTGAGAAGCACTTCAGAGGCAGGACTGCTAACCATTTGGACAGATCTCCCTGAAGAACACCAGCAGTCAGGTGACCCTCTGACTGTTTATGAATCTACTGCTTACATAAGGTTTATGTGCAGTGACAGTGAGGGATAGCTGTTCCTCGCTATCCTGTAGAACTGGCTGATGTGAGCACAATGAAATGTGAAAGCCAAGGTCCTTACATCAGAGTGTTGCATAAGGATCAGCTGGAGATTCCACTGCAATGTTTCATAAAGTATATATAGAAGCACAGCAAACGGTTAGCTCTACAACAGGCACACTTGATGTCAAAGAGCCTTCACGGTTAGACCTATATTTAGGACTCATGCAAGCCTCGTCAAAGCACAGGGTTTGGTACTAAGCACAAAATTCAGATTTCTTTTAAAACAATAGCAGTAAAGTTTCTAGTCCTTATGATGGGGTTTAATGGGTGTGGGCTACTCCTGGTGAAATTTCAAAAGGCAGATAGATACATCCAATGCTAGTTCTACTCAGAGCAGATACACTGGACTGCAAGAAGATCAAACCTATCCATTCTTAAGGAAATCAGCCCTGAGTGCTCACTGGAAGGACAGATCCTGAAGCTGAGGCTCCAATACTTTGGCCACCTCATGAGAAGAGAAGAATCCTTGGGAAAAAACCCTGATGTTGGGAAAGATTGAGGGCACTAGGAGAAGGGGACGACAGAGGACGAGATGGCTGGACAGTGTTCTCGAAAATACGAACATGAGTTTGACCAAACTGCGGGAGGCAGTGCAAAACAGGAGTGCCTGGCGTGCTCTGGTCCATGGGGTCACGAAGAGTCGGACACGACTAAACAAGAACAACAACAAAAGTTTAATGAAAGCGGGTCTACTCTGAGTAGATCTAGCACTGACAGTGAAAACAACAAATGAACAATGGCATTGTTGGGCCAGACTACAGTCCATCCAATTCAACGCCCTATTCTCATACCAGCATGCCAGAAGACTCCGGAAGTTACCGTCAAGTTGTAAAGGTAATGGCCAGTGTGTCTGTAGTTTATTGCAAACATCAGATATTTCAAAGCTCCACCACCTCATTCTGAGCTCTGGGCACGTAGTCGTCCATTCTCTGTGTCCGCATTACTTCTTTGGACCCTCTCTTTCAAAATGATGCCTATCCCCAAGATCCACATGTTTCCAATGTGCCAGAAAAATCTAGCTGTGACATGTGGTTTTCAGCATTCCACACCTCTATGAAGCCTAGCAAAGTCTGGTACCAAATCAGCTTGGGTAGCTCAGCTGGTTAGAGCATGGTGCTGACAATGCTAAGGTTGCAGGTTCGATCCCCATATGGGACAGCTGCATATTCCTGCATTTCAGAGGGTTGGACTAGATGACCCCCAAGGTCCCTTCCAACTCTCTGGTTCTAAGAAAGCATGTGTTCTTCTACCCAGTGATGAAAGAGGACGGGAACAGGCAAGGACAGAGTAACAGCTGATCATTATGGGAGTTAACATGCAAATCCACTTTGATCACTGACTCTTCAAGTCGAACAGGTACATCAGTATTTATTATAAATCAGGCACTCAGTTGCAAATGAAATTCCTAGAAGAGATTCAGAATTGGTTCAATTAGGACTGTGCTTTCTGATTTTGGTTTCCAGGGCAAAAATAGTGCTTCCAGGCCCTCTGAAATGGTTGGCTCTCCTCAAAAACCCTCCCATCTGTTCACGCCCATTGTTTCCCCCAATATGCTGCTATGCCCCTGTCAAATCTCCCTCCCCTTTTAGGGGTGCTTTCTCCTTAATGATCACAGCCAACCAGGGATCAAGTAGTAAATGCAATGACTCCACAGTCATATTTGACAGCTTTTTGATTTACATTGAGAGCAAATGGGTGATTATTTTTCTTCCTTGTGTAGCAACCCATGAAAGACCATCAAAAGCACAGGGGTGCATTTCCATCTTGACGTTGCTGAATATCACCTTCCCCAGCTCAGCCCCAGTTTAAAGACAGGCTTAGGGAGTTTTAGGGACGTGGATGGCCTGTGAGTTAAACCACTGAGCCTAAGGATTGCCGATCAGAAGGTCGGCGGTTCGAATCCCCGCGATGGGGTGAGCTCCCGTTGCTCGGTCCCAGCTCCTGCCAACCTAGCAGTTTGAAAGCACGTCAAAGTGCAAGTAGATCAGGGGTGTCAAACTCAAATTCATCGGGGGCCGCATCAGCAGTTTGGTCACCCTCAAAGGGCCGGTTGTGTCTGTAGGACTATGTGTCCACTCTTTATTATCATAAATTATTGTCACTGCATTCTATTATTACTGTTTTTTGTAATAATGTAAGCTCATTCCCGCCCCCACGCGGATCACATTCCTGCGTCGTGGCGCGTGTGTGGGAGGGGATGTAAACGAGGGAAATTTGAACAAAAGGTGGGGATCGACGGCTTCCGGGGGGGGGCTCAACTAAACCTTCGGCAGGAAGGAGAAAGCCACTGCTGGGATTAAAAACCTGCAGATGGAAAGAGGGCTTCCCTCTCCCGCCCTGCACACACCCAAACCCCGCTAGGCAGGATGCCACACGCTGCAACCCACCCCATGCTTTGGAGAGGGGCAGGAACATGCGGTGCAGCGCCAACTCCCTGCTTTGCTTTTGCATCCTCCCTCCTCAGCACCAGAGTCCCTTCCCCTCGTGCTGAGGGAGGGCAGTGGATTTCCCGAGGAGGAAGGCGGCGGCAGCCCCAGCGGACGTGCATCTTCGCCTCAGAGCTGCTCTCCCCCCCACACCCACGCTGTTGTCGTCTTCGCCACCGCCTCTCCCTACCGGGACTGCAGTCAGAGGAGGCTTGAAAACCTCCCCCCCCAAAAAAAATTCCCCTCCCACCTACTCAAACCGTGAGGCGACTCCATCTGGAGCCCTACATCACGAGGGGCTGAGAGGAGGCGGCGGCAGAGCAGGAAGAGCAGGAACCCGTGCCGTCGTCGCTACCTCCCTCCCGGCCACCCCCCGGGGAGCAGCTCCGCCAGAACTGAGAAGCCAAAGGGCGGCTCGGGGGTGGGGGGCAGAGCAAAAGCCAGGCACCCTCTCGAGTGTCTATGAGGAGAAAACGGGGGAAGAGGGAAGAGAAACCCGGCTCCATCAAGAGAGCGGCTGTTGCGCTTCGCCTACTTCCCCCTCAGGCTCACTCCGCGTCCCTTTCGCCCGCTCGCTCGCCCACCTCCCGGATGCAGCCGAGGAGAGGAAGGGAAGCGGCGGGCGGTGGCTCCCCAGTGCCGCCTCACTCGCTCTCGGAGAAAACAGCAAAGCCCGCCCAAAAAAAATCCAGCGCTGCTCCGTCCCGGCACCAACTTTGCCGGTGGCGCCTGTAGGGCTTTCCTACCTCCTCGGCGGGCTTCCTCCTCCTCCTCCTGCATCTCACTTCCCCGTCTGGCCGCTGTGCCACCGCCTCCCTCAGCCTCATTCAAAATTGAAATTCCCTGGCCAAGGCCGTCAGCGCGGCTCCAGCGCCCCGGCCTCCGCCTGCAGCCCCGCCCCCGGTTTTGACCCTCGGCCAATCGCAGGCTCCAGAACTACTGTCAGTGGCAGTGGCTACGCGGGCCACATGACGAGGTCTGGCGGGCCGGATTAGGCCCCCGGGCCTTGTGTTTGACACCCGTGAAGTAGATAAATAGGTACCACTCCAGCGGGAAGGTCAACGGCATTTCCGTGCGCTGCTCTGGTTCGCCAAAAGCAGCTTAGTCATGCTGACCACATGACCCAGAAGCTGTACGCCAGCTCCCTCAGTCAGTAAAGCGAGATGAGCATTGCAACCCCAGAGTCTGCGACTGGACCTAATGGTCAAGGGTCCCTTTACCTTTTACGCAGTTTTACAACAAACCATTTAGTGGGTGTTTGGGGCTGAGCACATGCTGTAGCTTTAAAACACATTAAAAACACACCATATCCCTCAAAGAAACTTGGGCGCTATAGTTTGTTAAGGGTTGCTGGGAAGTGTGACTCTGTGTGGGGTAAACAAACTACACTGCCCATAATTCTTTGAGGGAAATAGTGTGTTTGGAATGCGCTTTGAAGGTATATTGTGCATGCAGTCTGACTCTTTAAATCAGAGGTTGGAAAATTGTAGTCCTGAAGATGCTCTGCTGAGGTACAGTTACCCTCAACATTGACCATTGGCCATACTGGTTGGGGCTGATGGGATTTGGAGTCCAACAACATCTGAGGGGCCCAGATTCAAACTCAGAGGAACAGTCCACCACTTGCTGCTGGCAGGCCTGAAACAGCAGGATCTGCATAAGAAAAGAAGAAAAGCCCTGAGAGATGGAGGGAACAAAAACAATGAGAACTGGAAGCCTTTCTGCCACAACCGCGTTTGGTATCACTTCAGAGCTTGGCAAACTTTCAATACTCAAATTCAATTTGGAAGCGTTGAGGCACATTGTTCTTTTTTAAAAAAGAAAACAACATACACACACAGTAAACTTCCCTCCTTCTGAATCAGCAGGATCAACATCAGTCCCATTCCCCCCCAAATGAGGAAATGTTTGCTTGAGAATTTTAATGTCCTTCGATTTGTAGCTGCCCTACGAACAATAGCATGGAATCTGTTCGCAGCAATAGAAGATCAAGTGTCAAACTAAACAAGAAACGACCCTCCCTTATAGGCGAGCTGACTAGACGTGAGAAATTAAGAGCCGGTCCAAGTGGTTAGTCATGTTTTTTGTGTGTGTGTGTTCCTCAACTGCCACCTGTGGAAGCTACAATTCTGAAAAAGGAAACGAAAAATTTCCCATCTTAATGGTGGATGCCTTATTGAGGGAGGGAGCTGTTTCGTTCCTGTGATTGACTGACTTTGACCAACTACACCGAGCTGTAATTATGGGAAAACAATCAAATCTCTATGTGGAGTTGGTGGCAAACCTGTGTGGCCACTTCTTTGTGTTATAGCAGAACCTGTTTAGCAGCTTCAGTACCAGCGAACCTCCTTTCTGCTGCTGGGTTAAAGAAACGCAAACTTGTACAGCAGGTTTGACCGAAATGCAAAAAAAAAAAGTCTTATTGTCTGTGCAAATTTACCCGCATTGCTCTCTCCTATCTCTGTCGTGTTCGCAGCCTCTCTTTTTGTTTCTCTGTCATCATGGGTAGATAGAGTGACAAAGTCACAGGTATCAAGGTGGGGATGGGAGGGAGAGAAAGAGAAGACAGAGGAAGAGGCGCTCCAGTCTGATGTGAGTATTTACTATTGTAATTGGGATGGATTTTATCTAGTGACTTCAGTTCGCCTGCTAGCATAGCATATGGCTGGGGGGGGGGAGGGACGACCCAGAACCGATGCTGGCATTGTGCCAATGTAATGCAACGGATCTAGGAACCGAGGCTAATGCATGCCCCACAAGGCACAGGCACAGAAACATGTTGGTTTCATTCCCTGCTTGGATGGTCAATATATTCACAATTTGTCTGAGTGGTTCTGTGGGGGTTCGAGAATTATTCAAAGCTTGCTGGTATCAGACGTTGCTCATTGGTTTTGTCTATCTGTTCTTGCACAATGTTATCATCTATCTGTCTGGCTGTCCAGCGTTGGAAACAGGATAGTGGTCTAGGTAGGTCAATCTGACCCTGCAAGGTGATTTCTTCCTTTCTTATTTCTTGCATATGTTTGGAGCACAGATATTCCCTGATCATGTTAAGGCGATCTGGCCCCTTTTAAGGCGATCTGGCCCCTGTGTGCACCGAACTGCTTGATGGTTTTCTCATTCTGCTGAGAAACGGGTACAAAAAGTTCGCATACTTTTAAATGGGTGGAAGTTGGCATTGAAAACAATATTTCACATCCTACTACACTGTGTGTCTGTAAACGGGGCAGAGTGTGGGTGTGATGGAACAAGCCTTGCATGGAACCGAGAGTCCATCCCCTCTTGGGTGCTTTTTCATAGAGTTGTCACCCAGCCAGATGCTTCTAAGAAGCCCACAATAGGGCTCGAAGGCAACTGTCCCTCTCTCATTATCCCTCTGTCCCAGCAACAAAGGTATACTGCCTCTGAACTTGGGAGCTTCATCGATGACCAAAATAACCAACTAATAGCCAAAAAAAAATCCCTTTCCGCCTAAAGGATAAAGTGTTCAAGCATTAACATGAACAATCTGTTTCAGTCAAAATCAATTCTGATTTAATTTTTAGATTTTGGCGTTTCTATAGCTTAGCTAATATGTGGAGGGGAGTAAGGGTTTTTTGAGTGTTGAGCTGTTGGGGAATATGCATTTATCAGACCCAAAGCACCTGTTTTTTTTAAAAATAAAAAAAATCACGGGAGGGTTGATAGCTCACTGGTGAAATGCATATTTTGCTTTCCAAAGGTCCCAGGTTCTGCCCCAGGTATCTTCAGGTAAAGCCGGGAAAGATACCTGGGCAGGTGTTGCCATTCAGTGTAGACGAGTGTTTCTCAAACTTGGGTCCCCAGCTGTTGTTGGACTACAACTCCCATCATCCCTGACTGCTGGTCCTGCTAGCTATGGTTGATGGGATTTGTAGTCCAACAACAGCTGGAGACCCAGGTTTGAGAAACACTGGTGTAGACCATATTGCACCACACGGACCAATGGACCGATTTGATATAAGGCAGCTTCCTATGCGGAAAGGTTGGTGGTGGGGCCCTTGCTTTGAATGCAGAAGGTCTCAGGTTCAACCCCTAGCGTATCCATGGAGAGAGGGGAAGACCTCTTTCTAAAATTCTGACTTTGGCAGCTAACCTGTATGCTCAGTATCGTAATCCAAAGCTGTGATGAACAGGACTGTTGCAAATCCATACCTGGAGAGGCTGTTCCTTGCAACCTATTTCGTTCTATGCAGAAATAGCAGCGTCCCCAGTCTGCTGAAACTTCATTCATGGGCAGAAGGGCATGAGTCTTCTGCCAATCAGAATATGCCAAGCATCTGAAGCTGCCTTAGGTGGTGCAATGGGTCAGTGCCTCTGGTTGCTAACCAGAAGGCTAGTGGTTCGAGCCCAGCCAGGGATGACTGGGCAGGAATCTTGCATTGCTTTTTTTAAACAATTGTTTTTTCCCCAAAAGGATTCTTGCTAACATATAGAATAAGAGAGCAAGAAGAATGTAAGTTTAAAGAAGATTGGAAAATATTTACTGACTATATGGAGGAAAATTGTGTTTATTTGAAAACGTGGGCAGCATTAAGATAAATTCAACAGTGTAAATAAGTTTTGATGGATGTAATAATGGAATCCTGAAGGGCTTATTTATATAAAATATGCAGGGATTTATGTTTTGTAAAATGAACCATGGAAAGAGAAGAAGGGAAGTCATTGATATTTTAAGGTTGTTTAAATGAATATTCTAAAATGTAAAACAGAAAATTTAATAAAAATTATAGGAGGGGGATTCCAGCATTGCACAGGGTTGGACTAAATGACTCTCAGGGTCCCTTCCAACTCTCCAGTTCTATGGTTCTAAGTCAGACCACTGGTCCATTGAGCCCAGTTCTGTCTACACTGACTGCCAGCAGCTCTCCAAGAATGCAGGCTGCTACCCAAGGGCCTTTTTTAGTGGATGTAGCCAACCAAACCATCCACACATAAAGCCCAGGCTCCATATTGGAGATAAAGACACACACCCACACACACAGTAGCAACTCATTTTCAGAGGCCAACTTTATTCCATTTAGCCGCCATGGTCACGGCAGTGAAACCATGCCCTTAGTTTCCAGGAAGGTGGTGCAGAGGCAGTGTGGCGTAGTGGTTAGAATGTTGGACTAGGACCCAGGAGACCAGGGTTCTAATCCCCATTCAGCCACGAAGCTGGCTGGGTGACCTAGAGCCAGTCGCCCTCCTCCCCCAGCCAAAACCATCTCACAGGGTCGTTGTGAGGACAACCACAGTGTTGCAGACCTTTCCTCATGAAAAGGGGGGATCTCGTACACTTGCTTAAACTCCTGGGGGGGGATATAAATATAATAAATGAATTTAAGAATTGACACAAGCTCCCCCCCCCCCACAGCAGGTTATTTTGCCCTCTCCTTAATTCTGTCCCTTTCCACTCATCTTCTGTGATTGCCGAGTTTGATCCTGGGATGATAGCTCAGTTGGTGGAGCAGGAGACTCTCGGGGTCGTGGGTTCGAGCCCCCCATCGGGCAAACAATTTCTGCATTGCAGGGGGTTGGAGTAGATGACCCTTGTAGTTGGTCCCTTCCAACTCTGCCATTCTAGGGAGAAAGATTGTTTTCTGCTGCTCCAGAGAAGCGGACACGGAGCAATGGATTCAAACTTCAAGAAAGAAGATTCCACCTAAACATTAGGAAGAACTTCCTGACAGTAAGAGCTGTTCGGCAGTGGAATTTGCTACCAAGGAGTGTGGTGGAGTCTCCTTCTTTGGAGGTCTTTAAGCAGAGGCTTGACAGCCATATGTCAAGAATGCTTTGATGGTGTTTCCTGCTAGGCAGGGGGTTGGACTGGATGGCCCTTGTGGTCTCTTCCAACTCTATGATTCTATGATTCTATGATCCACCCTGTCCATCTCTTTGGCTTGATCAGGGCTTGGTTTCAGAAGCAACCGGTCCTGCCGCATTGTGAGTGAGCATGAGTTTTTGGGACGAGGAGGCGGTGGCTCTTGTTGCTTACTCTGGTTTTGAGACTGGCCTTGCAGCTTTTTCTCTCCATCTTGCCTGCCTGGATATCGTTAAGGCAAAAGGGTTGCCCTAGTGCTATAGGCAGTGCCGAGAAAGAGCAAATAAATGCACTGGGTGGGGACCCACGAAACGAGGCCGGTAGTCTCTGCTCTACCTGCCAGGCGACTACTTGGTGCAAGCTGCCTTGATCAACTGCCTCCGTGATGGTGTTGCAGCCAGCTAGCCATCTGCAGCGACGCAGCTAACGCACATAGCAAGCCACATGCCATTAACCTCCTTGGCCATTCCTCTTCATAAATAGAGTCAGCGTCAACAAAACACTGGTAGGTATAGGAACTGAGCAGCAGGAAGATTCGATTCCATTGGCATTTAAAGGGAAATCTGTCAAATTCTCACCTCCTGCAACCGAAACTCAGCCAGCCTTCGAATTTCCCACTTACCCCAATTTTGCAAACAGTGTTTGCAGAAATTGTATAGATTAGGGGGAAATGTGCATAGTCCAGTTCTGGGCACCACAGTTCAAGAAGGATACTGACAAGCTGGAATGTGTCCAGAGGAGGGCAACCAAAATGGTCAAAGGCCTGGGAACAATGCCTTATGAGGAACGGCTTAGGGAGCTGGGTATGTTTAGCCTGGAGAAGAGAAGGTTAAGGGGTGATATGATAGCCATGTCCAAATATATAAAAGGATGCCATATAGAGGAGGGTGAAAGGTTGTTTTCTGCTGCTCCAGAGAAGCGGACATGGAGCAATGGATTCAAACTACAAGAAAGAAGATTCCACCTAAACATTAGGAAGAACTTCCTGACAGTAAGAGCTGTTCGACAGTGGAATTTGCTGCCAAGGAGTGTGGTGGAGTCTCCTTCTTTGGGGGTCTTTAAGCAGAGGCTTGACAGGCATATGTCAAGAATGCTTTGATGGTGTTTCCTGCTTGGCAGGGGGTTGGACTGGATGGCCCTTGTGGTCTCTTCCAACTCTATGATTCTATGATTCATGAACATATTGATGGAAATAACATACAAATGTACTATAAATTGCTTGCAGAAATGTGTGCATCAGTCTAAACTACGTACACAAATGTCTTATTGGGATAATTTCCCACTAAAATGGTG
Organism: Zootoca vivipara; assembly: GCF_965207765.1. Classification (NCBI taxonomy): domain Eukaryota; kingdom Metazoa; phylum Chordata; class Lepidosauria; order Squamata; family Lacertidae; genus Zootoca; species Zootoca vivipara. Next base: position 86,279,914 of record NC_142590.1, on the reverse strand, counting down.
GTGAGTTTCCATGAGAGTTTTTGGGGTTTTTTTAATGAGAAGAACTGAATATAAGATCGACACACACACACACAAAAAAATGATTAAGATTGACATTCAAAAACCCCTGACCTCCAAACAGTACTTATTTATCAAAAGTTACAGGTGCAGCTAATTAAACTTGCTTCCAAATATTCTAATGCTGTAGTGCTAAAATGAGAAGTACCAACTAGCACAGGATTTGGGGTTTGTTTTTCAAGTAACAGTATCTTTTTAAAAAAATAATAACTGTGCAATATTCACAAATGCCACTGGTCCTCAGTGTGCCAAACACTGAATGTTTTCCAGTACACTAGGAAAGCACTCTATCTCGAACCAGCAAATAATTTTTATTGCCTTGCTGGAAATGCAGGTTGAAGACAATTTGAGAATGAGGCTGTGTCTACATTTGTGCAAGTCTTTCAAACAGCTACACCCTGGGCAGGCACTACTGCCCCATTTACAAAAACAAACCCAGCAGGGTACACATGGATGCCCCAGGGTGTGATCCCACACTGTATTTATGTCCTCCACGTCCTCCACAACAGCCCTGTGAGGTAGGTTAGGCGGAGAGATAGGCCACTCAACACTAAACATCTGGGGAAACTTTCTGGAGGTAAGAGCTGTTTGGCAGTGGAACGGACTCCCTCGGAAGATGGTGGTCTCTCCTTCCTTGGAGGTTTTCAAGCAAACGATGGGTGGCCGTCTGTCAGGGATGCTTTCGTTTCCTGCGTTGCAGGGGGTTGGACTGGATGACCTTTGGGGGTCCCTTCCAACTCTACAATTCTATGATTCTGCCCCCTGAGCTTCACAGCTGAGGATGGGTTTGAACCCTGGTCTCCCAGGTCCTAGTCCAAGACTCTAACCACTGCAGTGCACGAGTGACGTGGATGGTCTCTGTCTCCTATTATCATCTGGCTGGAACAACCAGGCAGGAAAGAAGCTGGTCTTGTCCGTGTCAGTCACACCTATGGCGCAGTGTGAAAGAGGTTCACGTACCCCAGTGGGAAGAGGGCCTTGCTATGTATTCAGCCTCAGCTCTGGATCCTGCTAAACCAGAATCACTTGCAGTTGTAGCTCCTTCATTTGCATAGTCACAGAGCCAGGTTGCTTTGGCAAGCCTGCGACTTTCCTGTTTAAAAAGCCATCATTAATAGCTCCTACAGAGCCACTACCGGTAGGTGGAATACTTACTTGCCCATTCCCCCAATCCTCGAAAAACAGCCAGAAAAATAAGGAAGAGCTCAGAATACCCCAATGCTATTCTTCACACAGTCCATGTTTAAAAAATAACATACCACTGGGGCGCTGCAGACTTCCCAACATTTCTCAGATGAAAATAGGGCGACCTTGAGCCAATTGCAACCTCCCCGCCGAACCATACCTCACAGGAATGCTGTAAAGAAAAAATATGCGAGGGAACACCTTCCACAGATAAATGGAATGAAGTCAGGGAAATAATAATAATAATAATAATAATAATAATAATAATAATAATAATAATAATAATAAACAACTGTGAGAATGATCAGCAACAAACAAACCAGGGAGTAAATCCTATTGAACTCAGTGGGACTTAGTGCTGAGTAAAAATGCTTAGGATTGCGGTGCAAGGCTTCACAGTCTTTACCCAGTTACCTGGGAGTAAGCTCCATTGAATACTTAACTCCCCACATTTTCTAAGAAATGGCTGGCTACTGCAACGTTGCAATTAAAGAATTTAAAGTGGTTTGGTGACCTTTTCCTTCAAAATTATAGGAAGGGCTTCACCATTTCCTTCATTTGGTGTTGTTGTTGTTTAGTCGTTTAGTCGTGTCCAACTCTTCGTGACCCCATGGACCATAGCACGCCAGGCACTCCTGTCTTGCACTGCCTCCTGCAGTTTGGTCAAACTCATGTTCGTAGCTTCGAGAACACTGTCCAACCATCTTGTCCTCTGACGTCCCCTTCTCCTAGTGCCCTCAATCTTTCCCAACATCAGGGTCTTTTCCAAGGATTCTTCTCTTCTCATGAGGTGGCCAAAGTATTGGAGCCTCAGCTTCACGATCTGTCCTTCCATTTGGTGTAGGGCTTTTATTTCCCATATAAACAGAACTCCGTTTTTCACATCTACACCCACCCCACTTTTAATTGCTCTGTGAGACATGTGGGGGGGGGGGACTGGGACATTCCAGGATCAAATCAGAAACCAGGACAGCTTCTGTAATTCTGGCACTGTCCCTGGAAAATCAGGACACTCGGAGGGTCTGGCACTGTAGACCATTCAGCATTTAGGGGCGATTTGAGAGGTGGAGCAGAGATTTGCCCACCTTAAAACCAGACTGTGCCAGCTGCCCCCATAAAGCAGCATGATTTGCCAACGTGTGCAGTGGCAAAAGTTTGTCTCCATGGAGTGGGGAGAAATTCTTTCACCTGCACAGGAAGTTTCAGATAAAAGCAAAAGAACTAGCTGGGCTGGTATTTTGGTTCCGGATATTTTTCTTTCTTTCTGGTCAGTTGGCAAGCCTAAGGAGCTTGTAAATAAAAAATGCACCCTTTATTTGTCCAGGGCAGCGAAAGGATCGTGTGTCAAAACTGGAACTCGCAGTTCTGTGTTCATTTGATTAAGCCACACCTCAGCCGCCTCTGCCCTCCAGGCAACTTGCGGTAGAGCATGGATGGTGGCATAGCCAGGAACCATTTATTCCTGAGCTGTCACTGCATGCAAGACACGCCACAATGCATGCTCACATGTCTCGATACAGCTCACTTGGCGTACAGAGACCCACACAGCCATTCCGAGGCACAGAGGACTTCATCCGAGACAGAGCTCATGGTTAAAGGCTTAACCATTTTGCATGCTGAGACTCAGCCCTGGGCCAGCTTGGCCCCACGACCAGGGCCGTGGGTGCCATGCAGCCTGCATGGCCCTGGCACTGAAATTTGTGAGTGCCTGGCTCCTTCATGGGGAATTTTGTGGGTGCTCGGGCACCCAGGGCCCCAGGGAGTTGGCACCTATGGCTCTGGGGGAAACGTGCAGGAAGATTAAAGCAGAGAGAGCTTTTCTGCCACTTTGTAAATAGAGCGAATGATCATTTGGATGGAGATGGACTGTCTCTGTTCTAAGAATGTACAATACTCATACCCTCCACGTGTCCAGATTTTCCAGGTGGCAGTCCTGGAATTACGAACGCCACCCCAGCTTCTGAAATCTGATCCCAGAATATCCCTATTTCTCCTGCCGGTGCTGCCAAGCTCAGTGAGGAAGATGAGCTGGCGCTCGTCTTGAGCGATGGCAGGGGCCATCGTGTCTGCGAAATTGCATCCCATTGCCTCTCCCTGCCCGCCACTGCCAGCCTCCTCCCTTGGGCAGCTCATAGCAGCTGCTGGAGAGGATCTTGTCACTGGGGCTCAGCCCCAGATGATGTGCCGGCTCTGAGGGGCAGGCAGAGGGCCGGGCTTGCCCTGGGTGGAAAGAAAGGGGGAGCCGAGCAAAGGGCAAGGAGTCTTGATTATTATTTTTTCAAAAAATGTTTTATGTGTTCACGTCTAATCTTGCCCCTTTCTAAAACTTATTTGTTGGTGTGCGTTTTTCCTTTTTGTAAAACTACCGAAGAATAAAATAAAATCGAGATGAAGGGGTTTTCTCAGGACGGTGGAGGATGTTTGAGCTGTGTCCCGTTGGTGTAGTGGTGGGGGCACATGCCCTTCTTTGCATAGGAAGTGCTCTGCATGGGGGTGGGGGGAATGGGGAGTCAAGGAGGGTGTCAGGCTTTAGGGAATTAGCTTTCCCCCCCCCCCATGGCAGTAAATAAGATCAGATGAAGGTACACTCTTACCAATTAGATTCTTTAATAATCCTAGTGAGAGAGAGAATAACACATCTCCCTAGAAATGGCAGTGTTCTCAATTAAGGCTCAGTCCCCCCCCTTCTGCCCCTATTAATCTACGTCACTCCTACATCTTGTAATCTGAGTTTGTACACTCTGTGCTTTCTGTTCTAACACTTTCTGAGCTCTCCGTGTCTTTGGAGAAGGGGGTGAATGCTTTCCAGAGATTGTGAATCTTTAAACTCTCTCTCTCTCTCTCCCAGTGTTTCTTCTCATAGCTGTTTCCCATCCAGTAATTCCCAGCTTCTGCCTTCTGAACTGTTCCCCTCTGCAAACCACTGTTCCAAATCTATACCGTCCTCCTGCTCCTGGGAAGATTCAGGATCAGGGGGAAGGGATGGCTCCCACCATTCCTCCTCAGTGCAGCCCTCCTCAGCATGGTCCCTGACAGTCAGTTGGGGGGGGGCAGTGGTGTAGCGTTGGTTGCCGCTGGAGTGACCCCATTCCCACCAGAGCAAAGTGGAGCTGCACTGAGCCTCCTGCCAGCCTGAGCAGAGCAGAGCCTGGCCAGTTGATGCGGCCCTTGGCAGGCAGAAAGGAGGACCGGTCTGGGCCACACCAGGCACCTGCATGGAGGGGGGCACCTGGTTCGCGCTCCCTCAAAAAATGACTCTCTCTCACACACACACACACACACACACAATGCTCCAGAGAGTTACGAAACTCCCTGAACGGTATTTTGGGTGCAATGGAAATCATTGCACAGACGAGACAACTTCATTGGATGAGACGCTAGGCTCTGGCTTCGATCGATAGAGAAAACAGCTACAACTTCCATTATGCATTGTTTTCTGCAAGCATTAGTGTTGACACTGAATGAGTTTTAGAACAACTTTTCATTTTTGCATTCTCCATTAGGAAAGGCCCATTTGGGCTTAGATGGTTAGCAAGACAAAACATTCTGGCTTGCCACCCCCACCCCAGAAGTAACTTACTGCACCTATCAGACACCATTGTTATAAATTATGCTTAAGACAAAGGGCAACTCAATTAAGGACCTCATTATTTGCCTTGGGCCCAGAACTCATAAATAAATCCTCTTTATTTGCATGATCATTATATAAAATGGGGGGGCACTGACCCGTCATCACTCAGGAGTGGTTGCAAGTTTATGAGGATATCATTGCAATTCATTTCCAGGGATAATTTGTTTCCCTGCCATTGATTATATGATCCTGTTATCTCGGTTTATAGAATGGAATATGCAAAACAGAGAAAGCGGGGTGGTACTTTGCCATTTCTAAGGGAGACACTTCTCAGTTTGCTGATACATTCCAAAACAGAAATCTATGTATCTTGCTTTAGCATATATTTGCCCTCATTTGCACCACAGAATGTATCTATGCACTGCCTTAAGGTGTCTTGGTAGAAGTTTAACTAACCTCCCCTTGTCTCTTTTTGCCCCCACATTCCACCATGACCTTTGCTCATGACCTTTGCTCCTTCAATGCTACCAATCTGGAATATCTCCTGTTTCCTTAAACTACTACCGGTAGCTAAGTGATGGGACACGGGTGGTGCTGTGGGTTAAACCACAGAGCCTAGGGCTTGCCAAGCAGAAGGTTGGCAGTTCAAATCCCTGCGATGGGGTGAACTCCCGTTGTTCGGTCCCAACTCCTGCCAACCTAGCAGTTCGAAAGCACGTCAAAGTGCAAGTAGATAAATAGGTACCTCTCCGAGCGGGACAGTAAACGGTGTTTCCGTTAGCTGCTCTGGTTCCCCAGAAGCGGCTTTGTCATGCTGGCCACATGACCAGGAAGCTGTACGCCGGCTCCCTCGGCCAATAATGTGAGATGAGCTCCGCAACCCCAGAGTCGGTCACAACTGGACCTAATGGTCAGGGGTCCCTTTACCTTTAAGCGATGGCTAATGGGCAGCATAGTTTCAGTCAGAGGTCTTTCCCATCTCTTGCTAGCTAGTCCTTTCAGCTGCAAACAGAAGAACGTACATCTGCACCGTACGTTTAAAGCACATTTAAAGCACATGACTTCCCCTAAACTGATCCTGGGAACTAGAGTCGACTCCTTCCAGAACTACAATTCCTGGCACCCTTAAACTACAGTTCCCAGGATTTGGGAGGGGCAAGCAGGAAGGGTGAATTTTCAGGCGGGTGGGAACTGGAAGAAGGGAAAGATTTAACCCTCTCCTCTCCACATACTGATCCCCACCACACCCAAGTGTGGTATGTTATGAAGTATAGATAATTCCTGTGCAGATTAAATGAATGAAGCTTTTCTTTTCTCTTTTCTCTTTTCTTTTCGTTTGCAAGAGCACCACTTGGCTGATGAGAGTCATCCTTCCTGTTTAGCAACCAGCTATCAAATGACTTCTCTGTGTAACAGAACACACCACAATTTCATTTGGAAGCCAGGGAACCTCTCCGCTACGGCAAGATTAGGAAAGACCTGGTGAAAATGTCAGAAAGGCAGAGCTAAAGCAATTCCTAAAGAATAGTTAACGGGCCCCTGAGTTGCTTGAGTGGCGTTGCTTGTGTGTTTGTGTGTGCATGTAGAAAACTTCAAGATCCTTTTCTAAAAGAAAAATAAACAGTCCTTGTTTTCAGCTTACTGAACCTACAGATATACGTGCTACCTTTAGAGTGCCCTGGGTGTTAGGAGGGTGGAGCTCCAGGCTCAGGTATTAATGCAATTTGAGCTTCCTGGAAAGATTTGCCTTCCTGAAAGCCTTTCCCATCAGAGCCTGCCAATGGTCCTGAATGGGACTTGCAAACCCTCTGAAACGAATGACACCTTTGGAAAACCACCGGAGAAATAAAACACCACTTAAGGGTAATGATTAAGACAGGGGTCCAAAGGACATCTGTGCAAACGCGATACTTGCCTGTGAGAAGCGGGTAATTTAGAACGTAATCCCACTTCTAGCCACACAAAGTATATTTCGGGCTTGAGAGCCATTTTCCTGAACACCTATGGTGAGCAAAAATCTTTCTCTAGGGGACTAGGTAATGATGCAGTTTTTAAATCAGATTTTGATACAATCTGAACACTGATGAGTTGCTTGTTTTTCTTTTTAAAGTACTGCAAATGTGCTGAACTGAGATCCAATGCCGAGGGCCTTCTGGCGGTTCCCTCACTGCAAGAAGCCAAGTTACAGGGAATCAGGCAGAGGGCCTTTTTGGTAGTGGTGCCCGTCCGCCCAAGAAGGACCATGCACATGTTTATTGGGGGTGGGGTTAGGCTTAATAAACTGTGGCGCAATGAATTAGCCAGAGGTTTGATGGTTTGAGCCCACCCAGGGACAGCCGTGGGCAGAATTCCTGTATTGCAGGGGGTAGAACTAGATGACCCTCGGGTCCCGTCCAACTCTACGATTCAGTGCAGTCGGAGCTACATTATTAAAAACACAATTTGACCCGTTTGCTATTATTCATTATGTTTATTCATTCTTTCATTATAGACTACAAACTGAATGGTAGAGAACAGGAAGCACCTGGTTTCATTTCTGCCCCGCTAAGTTGGGCACACTCCCATGACCACACGGAGATCATGGCCGCAGAAAACTTTGCTGAATTCTTGAACAAACTGAAGGAATTGCATGAGAAGGAAGTCCAAGGTAAGAGAGGAATTTTAAAAGAAGTTTTTTTTAAAAAAAAAAGGTCAGTGCTTAATTCAGGAAGAGAAACATGGTCAGTAGAACTTCTGGTTAGGTAAATACAGCAAGAGTAGGGAACTTCAGGTGAAGGGGCCAAATTTAGCCCTTCATGCATGTTACAAATATTATGCCTGAATGTATCCTCAGGGAAGATGCCTAGCTTTAAAAATTACAGTGGACGCTTAGGTTGCGAACGTGATCCATGCGGGAGGCACGTTCGCAACCTGCAGCGTTCACAACCTGCGCTGAACCCAGAAGTACCAGAACGGATTGCTTCTGGGTTTCGGCGCATGCACATGCACAGAATCACCGAATTGCAACCCGCGCGTGCGCAGGCGCGGGTTGCGATTCGGTGCTCCTGCACATGAGTGCGATTTTGTAATTCTGCCTATGCGCGCGCACCGAAACCCAGAAGTAACCCGTTCTGGTACTTCCGGGTTTAGCGCAGAGCACATCCCGAAAAGACGCAACCTGAAGCAGCTGTAACCCGAGGTATGACTGTATATAAAATCAACTCCTTTGCCAGTTTCCTCCATTCCAACGCTTTTTTAGCCTTGGGCAAGCGTGAAGAGATGTATACACACCTCGTACCCCAGGAAATGCTCAGAGGTGACAATTGCTGGGCTCACTGTTAGCCAAGGGAAGCCAAATCTCATCACCCAACTTGCCTCAGACTCCAGACATGCAAAGGAAGTTCAATTGTACTTTCTGGTGGTGGGTACTTAAGACATGTTTGCCTCTGCTAATCTTATACTTGGGTATTGCCCTGACATCTCTGTCTATGCCAGGCATGTCCAACAGGTAGATCGTGATCTACTGGTAGATCACTGGACATCTGCGGTAGATCACTGGTAGATCATTGGCTCCCCCAAAGAAGCTGAACAACTGTGGCTCCCCTAAAAAAAGCTCAACATTTTACCTCCTCCCTGAAAAAACTCAACAACTTTGACCTGAACCCCCCAAAAGGGGGTAGATCACTGCCAGTTTTTAACTGTGAGTAGATTGCAGTCTCTTGGGAGTTGGTCACTCCTGGTCTCTGCTAATCTTGTGTAACCCTCCCCTTTCTGACGTTTTAGTGATGTAGCAATTATGTATCGATGATGCTGTGCGAACTGTATTCTGGGATATGGTGGGAAAGTTTTTTAAGTGAATGCTGCCCCATGCTCAGGGTTCTTACTGTGGTTGGAACCTGTTGCGCAACAATAAAGGATCTAAGTCTACTGACCGCTGTTTTGCTCCAAATTACTTGGCTGGAATTTCCTTATTTTACTGATGGCATGGACCCGCGGGGGACTTGGACCCCGGGGTGAGCTGGGCTGTTGAGTAGTCTCTCAGCCCAGAATTTTCTTTAGCAGACGCCTCTTCCCAAGACGCTCACTGCCTCTGCTTCACCAGCACTGCCATAAACCAGTGGTGCAGGGTGGTGGGCTGGGGGGGCGTTGCCCCGGGTGCATTTTTTGAGGGGTCTCCCACGATAGGGCAATGGACCATCCTCCACTGGTGCAAGCTAGCCAGCCTGAATGAGCTAGCCAGCCCTTTACCAACCTGCCTTAGGCTTATCATGTGACATTCACAGTGTCATGTGACGTGCAGCGAGGATCCAGGGTCTCATGAGGACGTTCTTTTAACTATTTCAGGCCTGCAAACAAAACTGAACGAGCTCACCAATGAGAGATGTCGGTGAGTTGAGCACATATTATGCTCTTTTTGCTGTGGTGACTGGGGCTAAGATGAACTTGAGGCCATTTCAGAAAATCTGGGGCCGGTTCACACAAAATGGCCCCCCAAGACAACTGCCATGGGAACACATTCACAGCTGTGGCTGGGTTCATAAAAAATGGCGGGGAGAACATGGCTGCCACAGGTGTTTTGACAGTGGGGAGTATTTTTTTAGGGCCTGTTCCTCATGCGCTTTCTTCAGCATGGATTTTGCTTCAAACTTTCTTTGGTCTATTTGTCCACACAGCAAGCAGAGGGTGGGGTGTCAGGATGGCCAAATGGCCTTGGGTGCTGCGTTCAGGTCCCTTTCATCCTCAGAGGTGCGGGTTTGAATCCCACTGCTGACAACAATTTGTCTGGGGTTGTAGTTCAGTTACAGAAGTCCCCAAATTTAATCCCACATTTAAACCCTGCCAGTCAGTATAAACCAGATATGGGGAACATTTGACCCTCCAGATCATGGGTTGGAAAACTAAGGCCTGGGGGCCGGATCCGCCCCAATCGCCTTCTAAATCTGGCCTGCAGATGGTCCGGGAATCAGCGTGTTTTTACATGAGTAGAATGTATGATTTTATTTAAAATGCATCTCTGGGTTATTTGTGGGGCATAGGAATTCGTTGGGGTTTTCCTCCCCCTTCAAAATATAGTCCGCCCCCCCCACAAGGTCTGAGTGACAGTGGACCGGCCCCCTGCTGAAAAAGTTTGCTGACCCCTGCTCCAGATGTTGCTGAACTTCCAGGAGTCACAACAAGCACGGTCAATGACCAAGGCTCTTGGGAATTATAGTTCAGCAACAGCTGAAGGGTCAAAGGTTCCCCACACCTGGTATCAACTGAGCAAGCTGGATCAATGATGCAACTCTGTCTGTAGTAGCTTACCATGTTGTTTAAGGGTGTGGGAATCTACCGCCCTCCTCATTTTGCTCCTTGTTCTCTCCCTGAATTAGAGACACCCAGAGAATCGAAGAGCTGTTCGCCAAAAACCACCAGCTACGAGAGCAGCAGAAAGTCCTAAAAGAAAATGTGAAAGTGTTGGAAAACAGGTACTGTACAACAGATTCATGCGCTAGCTTTGCCAACCCAGCTTTTTCTGCTGCCCACCGATGCCCCTAATATCACCAGCCTCAGTTGCCATCTGGGGATGCTTAAGGAATAAGATCACTGTGAATACAGTACACACTTAACTGAGCCCCATCTCCCAAACAGAGGTGTGGATTAGGCATGCCACAGGTTCTCCATTCATGCTATGCATAGAAATCTTTTGTTTCCTTGACCTTTTGGCCTTGCTTTGTAAAAGGCTTCTGTTATTCTTTCTTTCTCTTTTCTCTCTATATTCAGGGTATACACATCTTCCTAATTAGGTGATACTTGGTACATCTTAGATAGTGGCCTATAGCCTATGAATCCAAAAAACACCCTCTTTATTTATATTCTCATACCAAGCTGTATTACAGAATTAATACAGTCGTACCTTGGACGTGGGTGGCGCTGTGGCCTAAACCACAGACCCTAGGGCTTGCTGATCGGAAGGTCGGCAGTTCGAATCCCCGCGACGGGGTGAGCTCCCATTGCTCGGTCCCTGCTCCTGCCCACCTAGCAGTTCGAAAGCACATCAAAGTGTGAGTAGATAAATAGCTCTGGCGGGAAGGTAAATGGCATTTCCGTGCGCTGCTCTGGTTTCATCAGAAGCGGCTTAGTCATGCTGGCCACATGACCCGGAAAAACTCTCTGCGGACAAACGTCGGCTCCCTCGGCCAATAAAGTGAGATGAGCACCGTTACCCCAGAGTTCTTTGCAACTGGACTTAACAGCCAGAGGTCCTTTAGTTTTAGTTTTAGCTTTACCTTTACCTTGGATCTCAAATGCCTTGGGCTCCCGAACAAATCAGCTCCTGAACAATTGAAACCCGGAAGTGAGTGTTCCGGTTTTTGAATGATTTTCGGAAGCCGAAGGTCTGGCGCGGCTTCCTGCAGCCAATCGGAAGCTGTGCCTGGGTTTTCGAATGGTTCCAGGAGTCGAACAGACTCCCAGAACGCATTCTGTTTGAGAACCAAGGTATGACTGTATTGATTAAAGTATAAATATAAATGAACCCCGCTTCCCCTTTGAACAGTATTTCAGTATTCAGATTACATTTATAAGCGCAATACAGTCTACAAATAGGCTTAAGAATCTTCTTTTTAATCATAACATTCAGTCTTCTGCAATATATATATATAACATTAATTTTTCCTTTACATAGTTCTTTTTTTATAATCTGTAATTGAAACAAATGACTCCATTCATTAGATCCACATTCCATTTTTCTTAATTCATCTCACCCTCATTCAATTGATCCTATTTTTCCTTTAAAAGGCTGAACTGTTTTATACATTGTTGGAACTGCTCTGCCAGATTCCTGGCATTTATTTTTTAAAAACCAATAAACCCATACCAATCCACCAAAAACTTGCCCATTTTTCTTTGACTCCCTTGGGACTGTTTTTGGAGGATTCTCCCCCCAGATTTCTTTGCACCTCTGAAAACCTCAACGCTCCTGTTGTGTGCAAATAGTGCTGGGTTTTTTCTTTCTTTCATAAGCAATGGAACTCACAGCCCAAACATTTATTCATTTATTTATTTTATTGCATTTATGTGCCACCTTTTCCTCTAGGGAGCTCAAGGTGGTATACATGGTTCTCCACCTTCCTCATTTAATCCCCTCCACAACCCTGCGAGGTAGGCTAGGCTGAGAGGCAGTGACTGGCCCAAAGTCACCCAATGAGCTTCATGGCCAAGTGGGGAATTTGAGCCCTGGTCTCCCGGGTCTTAGTCCAACACTCTAACCACTGATCCATGCTGCCTCTCATTGGAAATCGGAAACTTTGGAAATAGAAGGAATGACTAAGTGTGAAGGGTATGTGTGTGTCTCTTTCAGGCCATCCTTCCAAGACAGCCTCCCTGCTCTAAAGATGTGACTTTCTCGTACCTTTTATCATATTTGGTGGACATGCAAGGCAATAAAAGCATTTTGGGAAATGATATATAACGAACTGAAAAAGATGTTTTTTAAAAAAACATTTGGAAAAAAAACAACAGCACCAGAAGCTTTTCTAGTAGGAATTCTAGGTACTGGTATACCAAAGGAATGCAAAAGACTTTTTACGTATGCGATAACAGCCGCACGGATGCTATTTGCCCAGAGATGGAAAGAAGAAAGAATGCCTACCAGAGAAGAATGGCAAATCAAGCTGTTGGACTACGCTGAAATGGCAAAACTGGCTGGAAGACTCGGGAACCAAGAAGACCTAAACTTCAATAAAGAATGGGGAGAATTCATAATTTATCTAGGAGATCACTGTAAACAGATAAAAACACTAGCAGGATTTTAATAACATTATGGGCAAGATGGAAAGATACAAAACCTGGATTGTGGAATAACATGCAGTTAAGAGATGGTACAACAAGACCCGTGGAGGGGAAGGGGAGAAGTTCAGAGATCTGGAGAAATCTCTAAATATGGATATGTCATTTGGATTGTTATGAACTAATATTTGTAAAATCAATTAAAATTATTACAATTTTTTTTAAAAAAAGATGTGACATTCTCCTTGTCTCCGAATTACTTTTTAAAGGTTGCGAGCTGGTCTCTGCGACAGATGCCAAGTGACCCAGGAGCTTGCGAAGAAGAAGCAACGCGAGTTTGGGAAGGCCCATTTTCAGAGCCTTCAGCACATCTTCATCCTCAGTAAGCAAGCGCGGAGGAAATCTGGTGTCTCCTCACAGTCAGAGAGAGCGATGCGCAGGAGTCGGGCCCCTCTCTCTCTCTATTTAGTAAAGAACGGGTGGGACATTGTCCTTGAAGCTCGGGTAGAGGGATGCAACATCGGGAGAGGGTTGCAAAAATACCACCTGTGGATGCCCATTTGCAAGCGTTAGAAATCAGAGAATGCTTCCGGCTTCACCTAATACAGAAACCTCTTCCTCCTCTCCGTTACAGGTAATGAAATGAACAAGATGAGAGAGGAAAACAAGAGCCTGAAAGAAGAAATGAAGAGGCTCTGCGGCACAGAGTAAGTTATTCACAACACTTTAAAAAAAATTATAAATATCAATACATTACAAAAACTATACACAATTGACATTACATTACATATATTACATAGAAAACATACATCACATATCTCACCTTCACTACCCCTTCCAACTTGTTGTTGTTGCTGTTTAGTCGTTTAGTCATGTCCGACTCTTTGTGACCCCATGGACCAGAGCACGCCAGGCACTCCTGTCTTCCGTTGCCTCCCGCAGTTTGGTCAAACTCATGTTCGTAGCTTCGAGAACACTGTCCAACCATCTCATCCTCTGTCATCCCCTCCTCCTTGTGCCCTCCATCTTTCCCAACATCAGGGTCTTTTCCAGGGAGTCTGCTCTTCTCATGAGGTGGCCAAAGTATTGGAGACTCAGCCTCAGCTTCAGCTTTGGGATCTGTTTTGTCTTTGTCCATGGAGTTTTCTTGGCAGGGATACTGGAGTGGCTTCCCAGTTCCTTCTCCAGGTGGAACACATTTAGTCAAAACTCTCCACTATGACCTGTCCATCTTGGGTGGCCCTGCATGGCATAGCTCATAGCTTTTCTGAGTTATTCAAGCCCCTTCACCACGACAAGGCAGTGATCCATGAAGGAGCCCCTCCACCCACCAACAAAGACGCCAACATACTGTGGTTATTGACTTCCAACCAGTCCCGTTGTGTAATTTTGTCAATCTTTAATCTATGCGCATTTCATATTGGTTATTATGTTTATCCTTTATGATATTTACTTCATTTCTCTTGTCTAACTTTTCTCTTCCTCCCTTTCTCTCGTCTAACTTCTTTGTTTATTATTTTTATTATACTTCTGTCAGGAGATTTGTGCATACCTGCCAAGTTCCTCTCTGAAAAATAAGGGACCGGACCGAAATTAGCATGCCGGAAGTAGCACGGTGGCCATTTTGGAACTGGGCGGAGCATGCTCAGAAGTGACTTTTGATGCTGCTGTGCCCAGTTCCAAAATGGCTGCAGTGTGATTTCTGGTGTTTCAGCCATTTTGGAACTGGGCACAGCAGCATCAAAAGTCACTTCTGAGCATGCTCCGCCCAGTTCCAAAATGGCCGCCGCGCCAGAATAAACTGTGAAAAAACAAAAAAAATCCGTTTTTTCGGCTGGGGACAGCTGGAAAAACGGGGGTTTCCCAGGGAAAACGGGAGACTTGGCAGCTATGGATTTGTGTTTTCTATATAGGTTTTGAGATAATCATTCATTATTATTTATTTATTTATTTATTTATTCATTCCCCGCCCATCTGGCTGGGTTTCCCCCGCCACTCTGGGCAGCTTCCAACAAATACCAAAATACATTAAAATATCACAGATTAAAAACTTCTCTAAACAGGGCTGCCTTTAGGTTGACCAATCCTTGTTAACTCTTTGTGTGGTGTTTCCTCTTCATCTCCCAGATAATTTTGTGAGCTGTGAGTATTCAATCATTTTTTCTAACCAGCCAGTTTTCGTGGGAAATTTTCCTATTTTTGGCTATTAGCATCCTCGCTACAGTGGTCGCATTCATATAAGTCAGGCAGTTTTTGTAATTTCTCAGGACGTAATACCAAGTTAAAAAGCCTCAGGTTTTTGGTTGAATGAAAATTTGAACATTTTAAAAATTTCATTATAAATAATCTCCCAGAATTCTCTTATTTTCTTGCACTCCCACCACATGTGGATAAACGTGCCTATTCCTTCTTTACACCTCCAACAAGTATTCGTGTTCTTCTTATATATCTTTGCCAATTTGACCCGGGTTAAATACCACCTGTATTGCATTTTCAGCGGTGCGTTTTCTCTTAAATTGTAACATAGAGTCAATCATCTTCACAACACATTTAAAGCAGTATCAAATCACTTTGAAACAGTTGTGGTTTCCCCCCAAGAAGCCCAGGCACAGCTCCCTCCTTGCAACCTGTCCATTTATTAAATAAATAAATAAAACAATAGCTCATGCCTCTGCACCATGAACCTATCACCAAGCGGTGATGACAGGAGATTTCACCCGAAGTCCGTTAGAGTTAGCTGAACAGCATTATAGAGCACTGAAGTGCTTTATTTTATTTTATTTTTGCGGAGAACCTCTGCTATTGAAGGTAACCATAGCTGCCAGCAGGTGGAGCTATTGCATTACTTACAGACTAAGGAATTCCTAGAAGCTGCAGTGATGGGAATGAGGAGAGAAGTTTGACTGGCTGCTATTTCCGTTGTGTCCCTGTTTTTTCTTGCAACGGATAATTGTTAACAATTATCGTAAGCTGCCTTGTCGAAAAGTGAGCTACAAATGTTATAGGTAAAGGTTAAGACAGGCATCCCCAAACTCGGCCCTCCGGATGTTTTGGGACTACAATTTCCATCATCCCTGACCACTGGTCCTCTTAGCTAGGGATGATGGGAGTTGTAGTCCCAAAACATCTGGAGGGCCGAGTTTGGGGATTAAGAGGATTCTAAGCGTTCACTCCTCGTGCAAATGGTGCAATTCAGCCAGGAGCCTGCGTCCCCGCTGTAGTTTCTTTCTTCATTCTTTTCCTTTGTGTTTCCACAGGGACAGACAGAAGCCTCTGAGAGGGTCGTCGAGAGAAGGGAGCTCCAACCCAAACTCCCCGCTGCCCTTGATCTCCACACAGAGCAGGAAACCCAGCGCTGAGAAATCCACAAGCCGAGAAGCAGAAGACGAGTATGACGAACCGTTCGGCCGTCCACTGGCAGGAGGCATGTTCTCCTGGGGCTGCTCCCAGTTTGCTCTGTGGCAGGGCTAGAGAACCCTTTTAGGGCTAGGGCATAATTGCCCTCGTAGGCAACCTCCTGAGGTGCTCAGCGGTGGGGGGGGGGTGCGCCCATTGGAACTGGTAGAGCATAAGGCAGAGAGGTCAATAGGACGTGGAGTCAAAGCAATGACAGACTAATAATAATAATAATAGTAATGATGATGATGATGATGATGTATTATTTATACCCTGTCCATCTGGCTGGGTTTCCCCAACCACTCTGGGCAGCTCCAAACAGAATATTAAAAACACGGTAAAACATCAAATGTTAAAAACTTTCCTAAACAGGGTTGCCTTCTAAAAGTCAGATAGTTGTTTATTTCCTTGACATCCGACTGAAAGGCGTTCCACAGGGAGGGTGCCACTACCAAGAAGGCCCTCTGCCTGGTTCCCTGTAACTTCACATCTCGCAGTGAGGGAAACCGCCAGAAGGCCCTTGGAGCTGGACCTCAGTGTCCGGGCAGTGTACTGAGCAGACTCATTCTCATTCTGTTTCCATCCTCTTCCCTGCTGAGGTCTTTAAGGGCAACCCTGAGCCTGAGGGAGAAGAGGTTGGCAGCCACTGGTGGCCCCTAGACTGCATGTCACTAAGAAGGCAGGGAGGCAGGGGCTGGTTGAGGTCGGTGGGGCAATGTGCCATTTGCCCTAATGCACCAGCCTCCACTGAGCACTGCTCAGGTCCTGCTTGCAGACATCCTGTGGGCATCTTGTTGGCCACCATGAGAACAGATTGCTGGACTGAATGGACCTTTGGACTTAGGTTCTTAAGTTCTGAGGGCGGCAGACCAGAGTTGGACGGGTCCTCTGCATTCAAACCTATGGCCCATGTTGGGCAAACGTTTCCAGCATTGCAGGGGGCAGAACTAGACGACCCTCGTGGTCGCTTCCAACTCACGATTCTATGAAACATCCAACCCTCTCTTTCCTTCTTCCAGATCAGTCTCCAGGACAGAGAAGCTCCCCGGGTAGCAGGGTCTCTCCGAACATCCTTCTCCAGGGAGATCATGCTCTCGAGATGGTAAGCATGCCCCTAGCTCATTTCTTCTTCTCTATCTTTCCAAAACCAGAAGAAAGAGGAAGGCACTGGATGGAGCAGGGCAGGCAATTGTCTGATGGGACCCATTTGAAGGGCATGTGCCTGTTCCAGCTCCGGAGGCCCTGACAGCCTCACACTACTTTGTGAGGCTGGGATGTGGGATTGGACTCACAAAGCAGCATGGGGCTAGCAGGCACAGCATGAGGAGAAGAATGCACCCTAAAACTTCTGTTTCAGTGTATCTGAAGAAGTGTGCATGCACACAAAAGCTCATACCAATGACAAACTTAGTTGGTCTCTAAGGTGCTGCTGGAAGGAATTTTTTTTTATTTTGTTTCCCCTAAAAAAAATGCACCCAGGGCCATGGCCCCCCCTTGCCACACCCACCCCTGAATTGGGTAACTGTGCCCCTGAAGAACCAGGTGCACAGCCTGGGAGTCATTTTGGACTCACAGCTGTCCATGGAGGCACAGGTCAATTCTGTGTCCAGGGCGACTGTCTACCAGCTCCATCTAGTACGCAGGCTGAGACCCTACCTGCCTGCAGACTGTCGCGCCAGAGCGGTGCATGCTCTGGTTATCTCCCGCTTGGACTACTGCAATGCACTCTACGTGGGGCTACCTTTGAAGGTGACCTGGAAACTGCAATTAATCCAGAATGCGGCAGCTAGACTGGTGACTGGGAGTGGCCGCCGGGACCACATAACACCGGTCCTGAAAGATCTACATTGGCTCCCAGTACGTTTCTGAGAACAATTCAAAGTGTTGGTGTTGACCTTTAAAGCCCTAAATGGCCTCGGTCCTGTATACCTGAAGGAGCATCTCCACCCCCATCTTTCAACCCGGACACTGAGGTCCAGCGCCGAGGGCCTTCTGGCAGTTCCCTCATTGCGAGAAGTAAGGTTACAGGGAACCAGACAGAGGGCCTTCTCGGTAGTGGCACCCGCCCTGTGGAACGCCCTTCCAACAGATGTCAAGGAAATAAGCATCTATCCTATTTTTAAAAGATATCTGAAGGCAGCCTTGTTTAGGGAAGCTTTTAATACTTAATGCTGTATTGTTTTAATATTCGATTGGGAGCCACCCAGAGTGGCTGGGGAGACTCAGCCAGATGGGCGGGGTACAATATTATTATTATTATTATTATTATTATTATTATTATTATTATTATTATGCCTCTGGCCCTGCCTCTTGAACATGTTAAACGAGAGTTGTCCACTTCCTTTTGCCTGCTCTTTTGGCCTCCTCCGCCCAGACGATGCAGGCGTGAGATAATACGACGAAGCCTTTCCCCTCTTCCTGTCTCCCCTCTGTTATTAGCATTCTTCGCAGAGGATAGCCAATCAGCTGCACGGAACAATTGCATTACTGAGGCCTGGCTCAAGATCCTGCTCCCAGGAAAGAGATTGCCCAGGAAGTGCTACCCCACCCCCTGCAAGTGAAACACCCCCACCCCCAGCATCTGATCGAATTCCCAGCTTTGAAGCGTAAGTAAGAACTCAAGAGCAGTCTAGGGTGTGCGAGCTACAAGGGTCTGCCTGGTCTCTTCAAGAATATCCCAGGCCTCTCCCTTGCATTTTTAGCTTTCTTTTGAAGGGGTGGGAAACCAAGTTTCCAGTCCCTTTGCTTATGGTGGCATACAGAAAAAAGTGGTCACTGGGGTAAAGAGGGAAACATCCTTGCCTCTGGCTTGCATAGGGAGAAAAGGAGGGCGAATCACTGTGTGAATCAGCTTTTAGATCCAGATTCCAGCATAGCTGTCAAGTTCTCCCTTTTTTAAAGGGACATTCCCTTATGCTGAATAGGCTTCCTCACGAGAAAAGGGAAAACTTGACAGCTATGGATTCCAGTATAGTGCTACAGCCCACACATCTCACTGAAGTGTTTGCAATGGGATGATGTGTGTTGTGTGTTGAAACTTGACCAGGGAATTCAGGTCCCACACAGGTGTTGGTAATGTAACTGGTTTATTATCAGGGGTTATATACAGATTTCTGGCATGGCTTCTATTACAGGCCTGCAGCAGGATTTATCCCAGGACAAAACAAAGGTGGGAGAGGAGTCAGGAAACTAGGTATTGTTAAAGGAACAATGCGCTGTAAGTTCACGACATCTGAACGTATGTAGTTCTTAGATGATCAGGAGCACTTAGCATAGCTGCCAAGTTATCCCTTTTTTAAAGGGATTTTCCCTTATGCTGAATAGGCTTCCTCGCGAGAAAAGGGAAAACTTGGCAGCTATGGCACTTAGATGATGGCTTCACCACCTCAACCTTCTGTCCAGGTTGACCAAAACAAAGTCACTCACTACGGAGCCTAGAGTCATAGAATTGTAGAATTGGAAAGGACACAACACATTATCTAGTCCAATCCCCAGCAGTGCAGGACAATAAATGGAAAGAGAGCACCCGGCTGGAATGCAGCCTGAGCCATTTGAAATTACGGTTCTCAATCTAGCACTAAAACTCTCGTTCTGTCAGTGAGAGGGTGGCTGTTTGTGCAATGGAACGTTCTCCCCCATGCATTCCCCTAAAGCTGTTTAGGGGGTTCTCCCAACTGTCTGCAGCAGATTTGGGAAGCATGTGGGGGTACACGTGGGGAAAGGAGAAGAGGGGAAATCTCATTGCATAACCAGAAGTCATAGAATCATAGAGTTGGAAGAGACCACAAGGGCCATCCAGTCCAACCCCCTTGCCAAGCAGGAAACACCATCAAAGCATTCTTGACATATGCCTGTCAAGTCTCTGCTTAAAGATCCCCAAAGAAGGAGAGTCCACCACACTCCTTGGCAGCAAATTCCATTGTCGAACAGCTCTTACTGTCAGGAAGTTCTTCCTAATGTTTAGGTGGAATCCTTCCAGTAATGGGACGTGTTAGGGCTGGCTCTGTGATGAGACAGAGGGAAGCAGCTGCCTCAGGCAGCAGGTGCTGAGGGGCAGGGAGAGCTGTGGGTACCATGCTTTGTACCCCCTACACTATGTGGCTGCCCTCAAGCACGGTGGAAGATACTTTCCTTTCACCAGTATTGAGATAAGATTCAGCTGCTAATCCAATTGGATTCTTGTCTTTCACCTCAGGCAGCAAAACATCTTGATCCGGCCCTGACAGTAGTTGAATAATACCCTGTGACTCTTGGCAGATTTTTGAGTAGTAATCATGCTTTATTTCAGTTATTTAAGAGCCAGCAAATCGGACTGCCGGGAACTTGCTTCATCTTACAAGGCTCTGAAGTTTGCCGCCAGAAAGGAGCAATCCTGCCTCCCCAGCCAACACTTTGCTTTGAACCATCTTGGGCTGCAGAGTAACTCCAGCAGCAGGGAAAGTGGCTTCCCTCACCGCTTACTAATGGCCAGAGAGGCAGGAGGCCGAATGAAGTCACAAGACGACTGGGAAGATCAAGCTGCCATCTTGGATCTCCCTGGCGCTATGGTGTACATGAAGGACCGCCATTTAGAGAACAGACTCCAGTTTCTTAATCATCCAGAGAAGCTCCGTTATTTATTGATGCAACAGCAGGAATGCAATGCCAAGATGGAAGACAGCTTCGATCGCGCTGAGCGTCGATCGCCTTCCCCACTGCTGAGGGCAGGCAAGGAGTGCAAAAAGGAAAGGTCCAGTTCGGGAGACTCTAGTGAGGGAGCGCTAGGGCGATTTCTTTTGATCAACAGGGAAGAATTGGAGCAAGCAGAGAAGGCAGAAGTCATGAGGGAGTATCTCACAGAAGTGCCCCTGGACCTATCAGATTATGGAAGAGGAAGAGAGAAATTGAAGGCAGCCAACAGGCAACCGTCCTCAGGGGAAGAGGAGCCTGGAAGTCCGGTTAAAAGGTCAGCTGAAGACCCCATTCTTCATAAAAGCGATTTGTCCACCTGGCTCCATGCAGCTGAACGTCTCCACAGGGGCAAAGAGTCAGAGGAGCTCAGCGTGGGAGCCAAGGAGAAATTCGCAGCATCTCTGGTAAGAGAAACTGCTCCAGGAGTTCTTGTGTTAGGCTGTTTCTGAACTGTCACTTCTCTTTGTAAACAAAGCAGTTTCCCATTTATGTCTTTTATGCCTCTGTTATCCTTTGCAATATTTTTGCCCTCCTACCAGTCCTACGGCCTAGGACAGGCATCCCCAAACTGTGGCCCTCCAGATGTTTTGGCCTACAACTCCCATGATCCCTAGTTAACAGGACCAGTGGTCAGGGATGATGGGAACTGTAGTCCAAAACATCTGGAGGGCCAAAGTTTGCGGATGCCTGGCCTAGGACAACAGTTAGGTGAGAGCCTCTTTGATTTGCACAGCAGCAAACCCTTGTTCACCATTGAGGGTTGGTTGATTGATTGATATGCCGCTTAATAGCAAAACAGGCTTCTAAGTGTTTACAAGTATAGACACCAATTACACAAGCATTAAAACGTACGCATCTATAAATAAAATTCAACCATCAAATGGCACCGTAAAATACTTGCCAGCCAATCCTACTCCTGTATTGTACATATGTTTGAATACACTTGCCCATGCATGGGCTCCTTCTGACCTTGAAACAAGCGGGTATACATCTGGTGGAGAGTCCGCTGCCTCAAGGCCTTCTTGCCCCCAGCCCTCCACACATTTTACCCATTTAGTATATCTGCAAAGGGCTAGGACGAATGTGACATGCAGATGTTTTGCACATTATGTGTTTATAGTGTAGATGACATAGTCACATCTTTAAATACTCACATGAACAGTCAGACCCGATCAGAGTCCCACGATATGTGTGCAAAGGTGCTTAAAGATGCGGCTACATCAACCCCACTTAATGGGTCCTCTTCAGGAAACATCTGTCTGCTGCATCAGTCATGTCACCTTTGATTGAACATGAGCATCATTCAGTTCATATGCGCTCACGGGAGTTGTATCCAATGTTAAAAGCAGACCTATTGAGATTAACAGGTGTGGCTAACTAAGGTCCATGAATTTTAGTGGGTCTTGTCTGCGCTAGACACGACTTATGGTTCACATTCTGTGAATCCGATATGATTCTCTCTTACAGTGATGCTCTTGCTTAGCAGGACTTGAACACAGGTCTCATGAACGTACGAAGCTACCTTACAGTGCCAGCATATATAGCCAAGTAGTGTATATTCTGATTCACTGCAGTTCTCCAACACTTAAGGGAGGGGTCACTCCAGCCCCACCAAGGTGCCTTTTGGTGGAAATGAACCCCAAACCTGCTACATGCAAGAATTGTGTTCTACTACTCAATTATATCCCTTCCCCATCTCACCAAGAAGGAAGGCTAGTCAGGTGTGATGTTCCATGGAGATACTCACCACCAAGCATACGTGATCACCCAAGCAGGGCTGGGGGTGGGTAAGCAGGGGAAGGTAAGATCAGCACCTTGGAGAGGGCTTCAGGAAAACAGTTGATGTTCCTGTAGCTGAGGCAGGACATACCGGTACATGTGGACTCAGCAGTGTCCTGGAGCAACTAACAGATCTGGACAGGCTGGGCTAGCTATTCATTGACTAGTGACTCCTCAGAGCTCTCCAGATCCTCCTAGGAGTCTGTGGACCAATTATCAGAGTCTGGTAGCTACAGTAGTCCTTGTGTGCTACAGCTCCACACGGGACAGTCCATGAAATACACCTGTCTCCTTACAGCTGCAAATGTTGGAGGAATCTGCCTCTGAGGATTCCTGGCCTGTGGCCATGATGGAAGCTGGGTCATAGCTGCCAAGTTCTCCCTTTTTTTAAGGGAAATTCCCTTATGCTGAATAGGCTTCCTCGCGAGAAAAGGGAAAACATGGCAGCTATGGGCTGGGTGTTATTGGTGTGTGCGTGGGTGTGTGTTGAACTGCTATATTTCTGGTCACAAAAATCAGTCTGTGACTTCTGCAGATCTCTTCACTACAAGAACTTCCCGCGTACAAGCCAGCGTCTTGCAACGCCACAGCCGATTCAGAAACAAAGGTGCCTTTTGAAGGGCAGAAGGAGCAGAAAATGGACCAGCCAGGTAACCTGCACTTTCAAAGAGACAGCGATAGGGAACATTTCTCTTGGTAGATTGTAGGGTTTTTCTAAGTTAGCAGTCCCCAGGTGCATTAAACACTCCATTATCGTTTCAGACAGACAGGTGCAGCCAACAACAACATCATCACCATGATTTGCTCGCAGGGAGATTAGATGGTGTTAATTTAATTTCAGCTCGTTTGTAAGGACACAGGATGACGTTGCCTCAAAGCAAGTGTTACCCTACACTTTGCCACGCATTTTCCTGACACTTTCCTTATTGCCAAAAGTCTGGTCTTTTGGAGGAAGTGGGTTTATTGCCCAATACCTCCAAATCTGTGCTATGGAGTGCCTGGCGTGCTATGGTCCATGGGGTCACAAAGAGTAGGACACGACTAAACGACTAAACAACAACAACAACAACCTCCAAATCAACTGTAACTGCCCAACCTGAATTTGCCTGCATGTGACTGAATCCCACCCAAAAATAGAGACAAACCGGAAGCACCATTAGCCTTTAAGGTGCCAGGAGATTCTATTTCTGTGGTTGCTGTAACAGACTGACACAGCTACCATTTCTTTGAGGGAGAAATGTAGACATCCCTTGTTGACCAAACCGCTCTTACATCAAACTGCACTCCAAAACTTGAGAAACATTTCCCCTAATGGTTCTAATTAACCCTCTCCGTAGCAACATCTAACTTCTGTGGCTTCTGAAGAAACATGTATTGCTCAACCGGTACCGTGTTTCTCATATTATAAGACATGTCTTATATTTATTTTTTCCTCAAAAAAACACACTATGGCTTATTTTCAGGAGATGTCTTATATTTTTCCTCCTCCTCCTCCTGCCATGGCCGGTATTGCTGCTTCGCCTATCACTATGTCTTATTTTCGGGGTATGGCTTATATTCCTTGAATGCTTAAAAATCCTGCTATGGCTTATTTTATGGGTATGTCTTAAAATATGAGAAACAGGGTAGTTTCACACCTTATATCAAGGATGACTGCATTGTTTGAACACACTGTGCCTCCAATTTAAGTAAACTTTGCTTATAACAGACAGTAGGTCTTTGTGCTCAACCGAAACCTCCAGCACCCTGTAAGGTTTTTCAGGCAGCAAGACCAGAAACTTCTCACTTTAGCCTGTGGCCACATCAACCCAAGCAAGCCCCACCTGTTCAGATTATTTGTTCACCTAGATCAGTATTGTCTGCTGTGACTGACAGCAGCTCTCCAAGGTCTCAGGCATTTGTCTCCTGGTCTTTTTACCTGGAGATTTCAGAGATTTAACCTGCGACTTCCTGCACACAGACCATGTACTCAAACAGTGAGATATGGACACACGATAGAAAGTTGCAAAGGGAATGATCCCTGATTCAAGACAGCAAGGAAATCACAAGCTTTTCCTATTTACAGCCCCCACAGGAAATTCCCAATTTTTAAAATTTTCTCTACATCTGCGAGGATTAGAAACTTGACCCTTCCCCACTCTTTCTCGGTGCTGCAGTAAAATGGTTGGTTGGCCCTCCTATTGTATGGGGAGGGGAGTACTATTCCTATATCAACAACAAAAAAGTCACATCCCTAATATCAACTTTACTGACTGAGCTGGAAAGCAGAGTTGGCCTGTATAGCTTGATTTTGGGAAGCTCTAGCCCAGACCAGAGAATCAGGATTTTTGTGCTAGTGGGAAAGTTTTTGTTTTGTATTTTAATGGCAGCTGTGTGCTGATTTGCATATAAGGAGATCTAATCAAGGGAGAAGGATCTCTCAACTGATTGACATCTGGGTGTGTATGGGGGGGAGACACACAGAGAGGTTTTCTTTGCTTGTCATTTGAATATTGGCACAAAGCGCAGAGAGCAGCCTCCTGCTTCCTTAGGGCGCTTTCCGGCTTCAATGTGGCTCCTCATCTGGAAACTGCAAGTCCTCTAACAGCTGATCTTTCATCTGCCATCGGTTCCTTTAGGTAACGGAGATTCTGAGTCGGTCAATGAAGAATCTGACGAGCCCAATACATCCGATAGTGAGGTTTGTTCCCTTTTGTATATTTGCTCATCATCCCACACATGCACCTGTCTGCCCCCCCCCCAAGACACACACCAAGCAGAGTCTACCTTCTGGCTAAGCACAACCCATTCTCAGTGT
The DNA here is from genome assembly GCF_965207765.1 of Zootoca vivipara. Classification (NCBI taxonomy): domain Eukaryota; kingdom Metazoa; phylum Chordata; class Lepidosauria; order Squamata; family Lacertidae; genus Zootoca; species Zootoca vivipara. Next base: position 86,254,709 of record NC_142590.1, on the reverse strand, counting down.
GGGATTCATTTAGGAGGCAACTGGGCAACACTGGGTTTATTTGGCCGAATATGCCCAGCTGATGTCACAATGACTATTTTTTGCTTGCACAGTTTGAAATCAAACCGTTCAGGGAAGGCACAGTGTAATGCAAGACGCAGGGAATCAACTGTTGTTGGCGCTCGCAAAGTACCATACTTTTCCGTGTATAAGGCTAGGGTGGTTTTTTTTACTAAAAAATAATGTTAAAAAGGGGGGGTAGTCTTAGACACGGGGGCAATTCCCCCACCATTTTCTTAATTTGGAGTCCCCCAAAATAGGGGGCGTCTTATACACGGCACCGTGTTATACAAAGAAAAATATGGTACATCAAAGCAGCTAGACTGGTGACTGGGAGCGGCCGCCGAGACCATATAACACCGGTCTTGAAAGATCTACATTGGTTCCCAGTACGTTTCTGAGCACAGTTCAAAGTGTTGGTGCTGACCTTTAAAGCCCTAAACTGCCTCATCCCAGTATACCTGAAGGAGCATCTCCAGCCCCATTGTCCATCCCGGACACTGAGGTCCAGCTCCGAGTGCCTTCTGGCATTTCCCTCCCTGTGAGAAGTGAGGTTACAGGGAACCAGGCAGAGGGCCTTCTCGGTGGTGGCACCCACCCTGTGGAATGCCCTCCCACCAGATGTTAAGGAAATAAACAACTATCTGCCTTTTAGAAGACACTTGTAGGCAGCCCTCTTTAGGGAAGTTTTTAATGTTTGATGTTTTATTGTGTTTTTAATATTCTGTTGGGAGCTGCCCAGAGTGGCTGGGAAAACCCAGCCAGATGGGCGGGAAATAAATAAATAAATAAATAAATAAATAAATAAATAAATAAATGGCACATGGCTTTGAAGCCACTGCTGATCTGCAATCCTCTTTTGGTCCAGCCATGCCTTTACCCAGCCTGGTGTCATATATGACGTTAGGTTGAAGGCAGGCGGGTATGTCTTGGCCAAAACTGCCCCGTGGTTTAAAATGGGGAGGGCTGGTGGGTCTAATTAAGCCCACAAACAAGAGATTCCCCACTTCTGAGAACCTTTGGCAATACTAATCAAACCTTATGCTCTCAACTAAGTTAAGAGAAGCCACTAGAGAAAGGGGGTTCCATGTGGTGCCAGGATCCTGCTCCAACGTCGCACGTGGGCAGACAAGTGTGGAGACAAAGTGGGCAGCTCATGAGATGCATGGCCTTATGAGATTCCGCTGGGCTGCAAGCTGGCCCAATCATTAGGCAGAGTGAAGCAACTGCCTCAGGTGGCAGATTCTGATGGACATTTGAGTATTTCCCCCAAGGCATTCCTCCCGAGCCCCTTGTCCATTCCTTTGGGCTAGAGGACAGAGATTTGTGCCACATCTGGCCTGCCCAGTCAGATTCATCTGTCAGCCCAGCTGGCTTCTGTATCTCCAATGGGGAGCACCAAACATCTGCCCTCTGCCCCAGGCAGCAGAATGTATTTGGCTGTCTCTGCTAAATCAGTACGTACCTCCAATCACTAAAAGGAAGACTTGCAACAGACACATCCCAAAATGAAGTGCTGGTGCCATGGTTAAAATAAAGGAGGTGAAAGTTGGAAGGAATTGAAGCTGCCTATCCAAAGCTGAGTTTCTCAATTGGTAGAGCATGAGGCTAAACCTCAGGGCTGTGGGTTCGAGCCCCACATTGGGCAAAAGATTCCTGCATTGCAGGGGGCTGGACTAGATGACCCTTGTGGTCCCAACTCTATGATTCAAGTTATGACCTTAATCCTAATATAGCCAGGGTAGCCAACTAGCATGGCCAATGGTAAGGGCATCACTCTGGCTACTCATACACACTGCTCACCTAGAGCGACCTGTGAAAGGTCTTGGCTATAATCCAAAATGAGCTCTGTTTGACTTGTAGGCAGGGTTGTTGAAAGAGCGTCAACTTGTTTGCCGAATACAGAAGGAGGAAAAGAATTTTTCTGATCAGACCTGATTTTTGAGTGCAAAACTCGAGCCCAACTGAAGGAAGAAAGGTGGGGTTCCCAAATGTTACGGGACATTTATCTTGCACATCTGCAACTCATGTCTGAATAACTTCCCCCTAATTTGCATAGGTGATTGGCGCTTGTGATGATGAAAGCCTCCAAGTGGCTCCCATGAAAGAGAAATACTGTTGCACAACCGAGATCGCCCAGAGATCGCAAAAGAAGCGGAAAAGGGGACACGATTCGCTGGCAAAGGGTACAAACAGGGGGTTCAGAATCATGTATTGTGAGATATACCATATTTTTCATGCCTTACATAACACTACACCTGTTTACTTAGGCCACAATCACATTTAAATTGCCTATGCTGCCACTTGTTACGTTGTCCCCCTCACAGAGCTATGATTTCCAGAGTAGTTTAGCAATCCATCCCCCTTCACAGAGCTATCTCTGAGAATTGTAGCTCTGAGGGGGGATAGAGGCTTCCTAAGAACTCTCAGCGCCTTTAAAAGCTCCCAGAATTCTGGGGGGTGGGGAGACACTTTAAAATGGCACCATGGCGCTTTAAATGGATGTGACCCCTGTCCACTGAACTTTGCTTGTTCTGGTGGCTCATTTGAGAAAAGGAAGGGCCACCTTTTCCTACACACAGGCCTGGCACTCTCTTCTGCTCTCTGAATTCCAGGCTATGCAAATGTTTGTCCGCAGCGATTCAGTCCGCGGCCGTGATAAGGCACGCAGCAGCAGGGAGGACTCCAGAGTCTCGGGGGCCAGGCTGGCTTTCTGGCAAAGGCTTAGCCCAAGCCAACCTGGGAGGGAGAAGAGAGGAGGAGAAAGGCTTGGCAACACGTAAATTGAATAGGTGCACTAGGTACACAGTTCAGTGTTTGCTTAGCCCTTCCGGAGAAATGTTATTGACTTTCAGGGAATGCATTTTTCACAAACGGTGTTTATTGTTAAGCCCCATTCCCTGTAGAGGTGGAAACCTCTTAACAATGGAATGTGTTGTACTGGCATTTCCTGCAGGTGACAAAGTAGGAAATGGATAAAGGTTGAAAAAGGGGGGAAAACTCCAACAACTGCCCCTTCCTCTTCACAGTTTAAACACTTTTCTCCATCCCCAAAGCGCTACCCCTGGCTCTGTTTGTGCAGTCAAAAAGTGTGCGCTTGGCTGTGTATGTATGCCTGTGAGTTAGAGAGCGCAATGTTGACCGAGTGTGTGAGAGAGATATTGTTGTCAGCAAGGCAAGAGGGCTTGTTTAACAAGCTTCCGTTCCTATCACATTGCCTTCCTGACAGGTCTGATGAACCTGGACGCAAAATGTCGACAGCTCCTTTTTTCTCATTCTGTCAAAAGGCTCGGCCCTTCCCTGCAAAGGGCTGGGCTCAGAAGGGGTTAAAATTGCAAAGGGCAAGACAATGGTAGGCAGTGGGGGGAGGCACTGGTATTTTCAAATTAGCACGCACCAAGCAGTCCTTGCAAATTCAATCTAGGCCTGCAAACAGCTGCCCATCTCCCTTTACGTTACAGCTCTTGAAATATACTCGGAGTCGAGAGTGAATTTCATGCTCTTTATTCAGCTCATATTCATCAAGGAGAAGAAGAGAAGACGAAATGGCTCTTTTCCCAAAACCATCTGCTTATATACATTATTTACACAATGGGCCTTGCGTGATTGGCTACTTCAGGGCTACACCTGTGGGCCAATTATATTGTGGATTGACTTCTGCCTGCAGCCTGATTGGCTGCTCCTACAGGCCAATCAGGTAGCAGATTCACTTCTGCCAGCCGCCTGATTGGCTGCTCCAGCAGGCCAATCAGGTTGCGGATTCACTTCCACCTGGAGTTGGATTGGGTAGCTCCCGCTGATTCTGAATCCTATTGTTCTAGGATTCAGCTCAGTACATAACAGCTCTCAAAGGTAATAGTGGAACACGGGTGGCGCTGTGGTCTAAACCACTGAGCCTCTTGGGCTTGCCAATCCGATTGGCAGTTCGAATCTGCACAACAGGGTGAGCGCCCATTGCTCTGTCCTAGCTTTTGCCAACCAAACAGTTCGAAAGCATACCAGTGCAAGTAGATAAATAGGTACCACTGTGGCGGGAAGGTAAACAGTGTTTCCGTGCGCTCTGGTTTCCGTCACGGTGTTCCGTTGTACCAGAAGCGGTTTAGTCCTGCTGGCCACATGACCCAGAAAGCTATCTGTGGACAAACACCAGCTCCCTCGGCCTGCAAGCGAGATGAGCACCACACCCCATAGTCGCCTTTGGCTGGACTTAACCACCTTTTTTTTTTTCCTGCTCTCAATGCAGCCGTTTCCTGAAATGCAGAATCCAGTGCGTGTGATCAAGATTAGGGTTTAGGACAGATTTCTGCCCCAGCTTTTACAGAACCTATATCAGCGGGAAAGAGATGGCCGTTTGTGTTTCTTTTTTTTCCAACAAGGAAGAAAGAACACTGAAATTATGGCCATAGGGAAGGATAGAATTGAACCCAAGTCCAGCATCAGCCATCAGTCAGGTTAGGCACCGGCTAAGGACTCAGGGGCTTGGAAGGGCCCCCAACCTAGCTCTGTCACCACTCATCGCTCTTCTTGCCTGGGGGGGGGGGTGGCTCGTCTTTGGCACTGTGCCCACTGGTGCACCATAGCTGCCAAGTCTCCCGTATTCCCTGGGAAACCCCCGTTTTTCTAGCTGTTCTCAGCTGAAAGAAACGATTTTTTTTTGTTTTTCCCCAGCTCTGCCCAGTTCCAAAATGGCTGCAGTGCGACTTCTGGCGTGGTGACCATTTTGGAACTGGGCAAAGCAGCATCAAAAGTCGCTTCTGAGCATGCTCCGCCCAGTTCCAAAATGGCGGCAGAGCTACTTCCGGTATGCTACTTCCAGTCCGGTCCCTTATTTCTCCCACTGGAACTTGGTAGGTATGGTGCACTCAAGTCATAGATAGGGAGCTGCTGTGAAGCAGTTCGCAATTCCTGACTTTTCGGTACAGCTGTTCATTTGTGTGGCTCTTAATGTAGGAATTGGCTGAGATGTTTTCAGCAAACCTGATCTTCAGACTCCCGAAGCTGCTTCAACTATTCGTGGTTTGCCCACTGGTCTACATGGTGGACAGCACCAGTACCTCTATGTACCTCTATGCTCCTCAAGGAAAGCTCAGTCAGTAGAGCATGAGACTCTAGATCAGGCATCCCCAAACTCGCCCCTCCATATGTTTTGGGACTACAACTCACATCATCCCTAGCTAAGAGGACCAGTGGTCAGGGATGATGGGAGTTGTAGTCCCAAAACATCTGGAGGGCCGAGTTTGGGGGTGCCTGCTCTAGATCTCAGGCTCATGGGTTTGAGTCTCACTTTGGAGGGGGAAGATTCATGCATTGCAGCAGGTTGGACTAGGCTAGATGACCCACGTGGTCCCTTCCAACTCTAAAATTCTATGATTCTATAGGTACAACTCCCAGAGTGGTTTAACAACCAATCCCTCTTCCTGGGGATTGGGAATGGTAGCTGTCTAAGGCAGTGTTTCCCAACCTTGTGCCTCCAGATGTTTTGGGAGTACAACTCCCATCATTCCTGACCACTGGTCTTGCTAGCTAGGGATGATGGGAGTTGTAGTCCCAAAACATCTGGAGGCACAAGGTTGGGAAACACTGGTCTAAGGGAATGGGGGTCACCTAACATCTCCCAGCACCCTTAACGAACTACAGTTCCCAGGATTCTTTGGGGGAAGCCATGACTCTTTAAAGTGGTACAATGCTGTTTTAAGTGTAGGTGGTGAAAGGGGCCTAAGTTGGATTTCACACTTGGTGATCTATTGCAATCACTCTCCTGGTCTACCTTCGGCCCACCTCTTCTATATGAGGTGCCGGAGACTGAAACAAAACTTGCACAGTTCATTATCCCAGAATGCATTGCAAACCTGCTGACACCTTTGTCTGTTTTGCTCTTTGCAGCCTTTAAAAAGCCTGCTCAAGGCAGACGTAATGGCAAAGCAGCACAGATCCCAGCCGATGTGCGAGAAGATCGAAAAGAAACAGCAAACTGCAGCCCTGCTTCCGACCACAATGAAGACGAAGAGACATAGCCTGAATGTGCTTTCTCGCTGGGGCAGATCCTGCCACTTGAACCAGTGTCAGATATTTCTGCTGTGATAAGCAGCCCTTCAGTGGCCAGTTATTCTCATTGGCATCAACCAGGACAGCTCAAGCCTGCTCAGGCGCCATTGCTTCACATCCCTGGCCAACAAGTGAATTCATGAGGACTTAGTAACTTACTGACAGTCAAGGCACTCTGGAGAGCTTTATGAAATTCTTAACTTAATTATCTCGAGATTTTGGCAGTGAGGTGGTTTATTCCACTCGGCTATTCTGTGGTTCCTTTTGTCCAGGTTCCGCCAGTTCTCTGGCATTCAACCAGATTGGCCCTGCCATAACTTCACCATGATTTGAGTTTTGCATTAAGAGACAACTGTAACGTAAGGATAGAGACCATGTTCTGCATGCAGGGGGTCCCAAGTTCAGTCCCTTGCAGTGCCAGTTTAAATGATCAGGTCCTGGGGAATGCCTCTGCCTGATATCTTGGAGGGCTGCTGCAAACCAGAGACGACAACGGTGAGCTACAGGCAGACCTGGCAGCTTTCAGTGACTTGCAAAACATGGTATTTTGTTGCTTCCACGGCCAATACAACACATGCCTATGGGACCGTTGCCTTTTCTTCCTTTTATAAAATCAGCAACACTGCAGGGGCCTGGACATCCAATGTCCTGTAGCATGTGGATCCACAAGGGGAGGGCTGTAGATTAGTGCCAGAGCAACTACTCTGCATCCAAAAGCTTCCAGGTTCAATCCCCAGCATCTCCAGGTAAGACTGGGAAGACCTTTGTCTGAAATACTGGGCACCTGTTGCAATGCAGTGTAGACAATGCTAAGCTGGATGGACCAATGTTCTGACTTCCTAGTCATACCCACCAACTGTATGTATTTTCCCAGTTTCCCAGGAATTATAGAAGCCATCCCAGCTTCTGATTAAATCCCGGAATGTCCCGGGCATAAGCCGGCGCTTGCAGCCAGCGTTGGCGCTTGTAGCGATGTGCTGATCCGCACGGCAGCACAACACCAAAAGAAACACGTCCCGATTTGCATCAGGAGAATGTTTAAGGGTAGGCTAGGTATCTGTCAGGCATCCTTGGTGTGCTGCAGATCCCACCCAAAAGCACTGGGGAAGCCGCGGCAGAATAAGGCCGTCCTGCCAGATGCAACTAAGAATAAATGGGCTGAACTTTTGACAGCAGCTTTCCTTCGTCAAAAGGGTGTGTTGGGCCAAGCTGGCGAAAGCATGCCTTGACTACTCCTGAAGAACTTCCCAAAGTGCATCTTAAGATGGTGCTTATTTCAGATATTGTTGCACCTGTGGTCCCCATACACACACATCGGAAGATTCAGCAAGGAGAAGGGCCCTAACTATTGGACATGGCTGATGGGGAAGTCTGAAGGACCAGTGATAAGAAACAATATCTGCTAGCCACATCCTCATGGTTGCCAGTCTGAAGTACAGTAGTCTGAGGGCCAGAAATGGCCTAGTGATCTTCCTGGAAGCTTTTGATCAACATCAGTTTTGCAGGTGGTTGGACCTGGTAACAAGGAAGCAATCGCACCCTTTAAGGCAGGCATCCCCAAACTGCGGTCCTCCAGATGTTTTGGCCTACAACTCCCATGATCCCTAGCTAACAGGACCAGTGGTCAGGGATGATGGGAATTGTAGTCCAAAACATCTGGAGGGCCGAAGTTTGGGGGTGCCTGCTTTAAGGTAATAGGGGGAAAGGTGCCACACACTAAACAAAAACTTCTGGATCTTGATATGCAAAAACTACATATCGCCAAGTACCCAGTTTGATTGTACATAAATGCTGCATTGATTAAACCTCTGCATAGTTTACCCTAAAATAAGTGATCTTATTTTAAGTGAACTCTGTGTTAGGGATTTGGGGTGGTCTTGGAAGGTTATAACAGCTGCTGTCCATATTCAGGGGTGAACAACGTGGGAGCTGACTGCAGACTTCCTTCTCAGGGGCGTTAAAACTAAAAGAGATTGTGAAGAGCTTCAAAGGGGCCTCTCCAAACTGAGCAAATGGGCAATAAAATGGCTCAGTTCAGTGTAAGCAGCAGTCAAGTGATGCTTGTGGTGGCAATAAATCTTAATTTCACATATATGCACATGGAGCATGAGCAGGCAGTGACTGACCAGCGACAAGACCTTCAGGTCGTAGTGGATAGCTCCGTGAAGATGTTGACCCGGCGTACGCCAACTATTTTTTAAAAGGTAAATTCCATGCTAGGAATTCCATTTGTGCAGTTCTATTCACCTCTCCCTCAAGGATATAGCACATAGCAGAGTTGGAAAGGAGCAACTGAAATGTGATCAAGGGGGTGGAGTTCCCCCCCCCCGACCCGGGTAAGGAAAGGTTGTAACATTTGAGACTTCTTAGTTAGTTAGGACAAAAACCAAGTAAGAGGTGAAATGATAGGCGTTTATAAAATTATACCTGGTTTGGAGAAAGTGGACAGGGTTTTTTTCTCTCTCCCTCTCTCATGACTCTAGAACTCCTAGACATCCAGTGAAGCTAATTGTTGGAATATTTACATAGGACAGATAAAAGAGAGTACTTCTTCACACAATCCAGAGCCCGATCTGAAAGGAAAAATTTTGGGCTCGATGAGGTGAAGAGGACCTGATCTGGGATGACCTTTGGTTGGGTGCAAATTAATTGCAGATTTGGTGGGTGGGGTCATTTGCATGGGAAGTTAGTTGGCTCCTCTTCCGTCACACATCTATGCATTTAAATTAGCATGGGCAAACGTTATGCACATTTGTGTTTGTCAGACCATGCCCTGAATATTTACATACCAAGCAAATGACTCTGGTGCCCAGAACACAACTCGTGTACAGAATCCTCACAAATGATGTGGATAACACAGGCCTTCGTCACAGGGATCCCAAAACATATTGGCAGCTTAAATGTCAAGGCTAGAGGAAAACAAGGTGGCATACAAGGAAATAAATATTCTCTGGCACACACCAGCCAAGCTGTAAAGCAATCCTGGCACTTAGCACTCAGTTCACACTGACCTTGGGAAGGTCATTCATATCCTGTTGTTCCCAAACCAGATTGCCAAGCAGAGTCCAGATACTGTCAATTGCTTTGCCAGAGAGCATGTTTTCCCACAAGTACAGTTCTTGATAGTGCCCTGCACATCGCTTCATCTGCTTGCTGCGATCTGTGATGATCTTTCCCCACAAAGGTTTTCAGCAGTGCAGTTTTCCCTTGACAGGTTGGTCCAAAGGTTTTCTCCATGCCTTTGTACATTTTGCGAGTGTTGCCCGCGTCAGCAGCGAGTTGGATGCTCTGACGCAGCTTTAGCCATTAGTCGCTGGCACATGTGGAAATGGTGGGGGCACTAAATCCGTTGTCATTTTTCAAAGGGCCCTTGCCTCTTTTGGTCTGTGCCTGCCACCTAGTGGATACAGCATGGTACTTCTAAGGTTGGCATGTGCCCTCACATAGGAAGTACACTAGCAACACCTTTATCACTAGTTTTCAAACTGGGGTGGTGTTTGTTTGTTTGTTTGTTTGTTTTTTAAAGAACAACACAGTAATTTGTGTCTGTTCCTTTGCAGTTGCCTATAAGGGACAAGAAATGTTGGAGTGCACCTTTTGAGGTGAAGTCCAATTGCTGGAAGCTTGCAGCACCTGCTGTGGCTGTAGAGACCTATACGGGAGAGACATGTTTTGTTGCAGCTGGGGCAAATGAAGGCATCCGGTTGTGCTGCTGCAGATGCACCATGGCATTGCTTCTGTCTGTGCTCCTCCCAGCGGTCATTCCTCCTCTGGTCACTGCTCTGGATGCACAAGCTGGCTGTCTCCAGGCCCTGCAAGGGATTCCCACACGGCAGGGTTGGTGTTGCCAGCTTTCATGTCATGCTTGCAGGCATCTTTGTAGCACAGAGTCGGTCTGCCAATGAGCCTGGTGCCTGAAGCCAGCTCTCCATAGAGCGTGTCCTTGGGGATCTTGCCATCTTCCATTCTGTGGACAAGCCAGTGTAGACATCACTGAGACGGGAGTGCAAACATGCTGGGAATGTGAGCTTGGGAGAGCAAATCTTTGTCTGAGACTCTGTCCTGCCTTGTGATACCCAAAATCCTCCTGATGCAGCGCAGGTGTGGAAGGCATTGAGGCATCACTCCTGACAGTTGCAAGTTGCCCACAACTCACTTCCATAAAGCAACAAGCTCAACACACAAGCCTGGTGGACCTCCATCTTGGCATTCTCCCATACCCTATTGGAGAAGTGAGCCATTGCCGTAGCTGCCTTGCCAATGCACTTGTCCAGCTCAGTGTCAATGGAGAGATTGCTGGTTATGATGGAACCCAGGTAGACAAAATATTCTACCATGAAACTGGGTAAAATGCACATTTGTTGTTCCACCCAGCTTCGTCACCAGCCCCTTGGGAACTTGCACAGAAGGGAATACGGCCCTTGTTCCAACTTCTGGATTAGGGACAAAGCCTAAGCCTGTCTCCCAAGGCAGAAACATTGCCATGTCTGCTCCCATCTGTTTTAAAAAACCAGAGTACATGCAACCAAACCATGGGAGTTTCTATTCACAGATTTCAGAAACCACGTCTGCATGCGCACTGGCGAGTGCATGGGAGAGCCACCAGGAGGAGCTCAACATAAACCATTGTGCAAGCTAGGAGGGTGCGGCCAGACCCAAGACATCTCATTGTAGAAGGCAAAAGACAAGAAGTCCATGTGCAGAAGCAACTGGGCTGGCAGCTGACTCTTCCTTTAGAACTGTCAACAGAATAGTGTTTACCTCCACTCACAGTCAGAGACCGTAGGCCTCTGAAAACCAGTTGCTGGATGGGAGATTTCCTACATTCCTGCCTTCAGAGATCCAGCATGTCTCTTATGTTCAGAGCCACCTGACAAGCCCCAACCACCTCATTTTCATGGTTAGGACTCTTCTCATCAGCACACACCCCCTTAGGTTCATTTCTTTCTTCTGCCACCACTGGGACATGCAAAGCTCCTTCCTCTCCTTTCTGATTCTTCTTTCTTTGGAAACTTGTCATCCCCTTTGACTCCTTTGTAATCTCTCCTCTCTTAATTCACCGTGGGCAATGCTCTTTTGCCTTATACCTGCTTTGGTCAATGTCTTGCTCCTGTCTCTTGTTACTTTCCCTGGTTTTTGCCTGACTCTCCGGTTGTTTCGCTGCCTCAGTTTCATGCTCCCTCTACTCAACGCTCGTTCTTCCATGCCAGGCTCCTGTCCTACCTTCAACACATGCTTTCTCTTTTTTAATTTTTTTTTTTATTATTTTACTTCGATCCAGACCAACACGGCTACCTACCTGTAACATGCTTTCTCTTTCACTCTTCTTCTCAGGCTTCCGTTCTTCCACATTCCCTCTGTCTCTTTCGCTCCCACTTCATCTCCTGTATGTCTCTTTCTCCTTCTCGGTGGCTGGTGTAGTGACAGATTCAGAAGTGCAAGCCACACCTCTTCTAAGATTATACAATTACCTAATAATAATATACTCAATAATAGGAAGTGAGGTACCACAAGACAGAAAAAAATAATTTCTATATGCAGCTGCAGCAGCCACTACTTGCAAAGAAGTGGAAAGGAAAGGAAATTATATACCCACAAAAGAGGATTGGTTATATAAATTATCTGAATTTATAGAATTGGTGAAATTAACTGCAACAATAAGATATCAAACAAATCAGAAATTAAGGTCACAATGGATATGGTTTGAAGAATATATGAGTAAACACTGCTCTGAAGATAGCATGCTGGTATGTTTAGACCAGGCATCTCCAAACTGCGGCCCTTCAGATGTTTTGGCCTACAATTCCCATGATCCCTAGCTAACAGGACCAGTGGTCAGGGATGATGGGAATTGTAGTCCAGAACATCTGGAGGGCCGAAGTTTGGGGATGCCTGGTTTAGACTAAGCTGTAAAGTTGATCTAGAAAAAATAGCAATTTAATAAGAGAAGTAAGGTAGAGATACATGAATTGCAATGTAAATAAGAACTTTAACGTAACAAAGATGGCAAGCAGTGGCGGAGGGAAGCCACATGGGTGTATTATTATTTACCTATTTTATGTATTTTTCTTTTTCCCTTACCTTTTCTTTTTTCTTTTTTGTCTGTAAGTGTATTACATTACTGTTTTGTATGCAGGTCTAAATAATATATATATGAAAAAAGGAATAAATAATAATAATAATAATAATAATAATAATAACAACTGCATTGCCACTATCACTGGTTACATCAAGACTGGATTACTGCAATGCTCTCCACGTGAGGCTTCTTTTGTTCTTGATCTGGAAGCTGCAGTTAGTGCAGAATACTGCAGCGCAATTGCTGACAGGAGTGAGGTCTTTTCAACATCAGGAATGCCAGCTTGGCCCCGTGAGTGTGGGTGCCCGGGGTTGTGGGTGCCATGCAGCTGAAATTTGTGGATGCCAGGCCCTTTAATGAGGAATTTTGTGGGTGGTCAGGCACCCAGGGAGCCGGCACCTATAGTCAGCATATAATGCCCGTGCTCACCAATTTGCAACCAGTGAATAATAATAAACTATTAATGCCAATCTCCAAGTTTGTGTTTCAGTTAGATCTACTATTTTCTGGGCACATGTATTTGGAGTGTTCAAACATCTTCTGTCAGAGTGACATATTCTGCAGGGGATGCAATTTAACTCATTAATTTTCCTTTCTTACCTACCCGGGCTTTTCCAAACAATCCAACAAGCCATGTCATGTGATGTCATGTCATGTGATGCACCCTTCACAAATGCTGCACAATACCCAGTCCCCACATTGCCCAAGGACAGCAAAATTCAGGTTGCGTAATTGTGTAATTATAGTTGACCAGAAGGTCTTATGTAACAAACCCACTTCTCCAAAAGATTGGATCTTTTTTGCAATAAGGAGTGACAGGAAAATGCGCTGGAAGGTAATGGATGACACTTGCTTTGACATGCCATCTAACAATTTGCAAACAAATCAATTGAATGTTTGATAAACAGGTTGTCTGCGTATCTGCAATGGCTACCAGGTCCTGAGGTCAAGAACAGAAAAGCAGCCGGGCCATTTTTATTTATCTGATTGCCAATGAAACTGAATGCTGGAAGATTTGCGAAAGATAAAAGAAACGATTTCTTCACACAGTTCAGAGCCTGATCTGTAGGGAAAATAATTTTTATTTCTCTGATGGCTAGAGGTACAATGACGGTGCAGAATTCTTTAAAACGGAAGATCAATATGTGTATAGCAGCCAGACTGTTCATTCATCGCTACCTTGGAAAGAGAGGAAGATGCTAATATGTGACTAAGTTATTTCACCGCCACAGAGCTATAGCTTCTCCTCTGGGCAACACCCGAGGGTTTGTGCTCGACAATTAAGCAAGCAAACATTTCTGAAAACTGGTTTCTGTACTGATTTGGAAAATGTATTTCCTTACCCATCCACCCCGCCCTCTGACCTCTCGTTATCTTCCTCGCCTTCCTTCTACGTGACCACAACCCCCCCGCCCCCCAAAAGCCCTGCAATTCCTCTGATGATGAGTCACATATAACAGCTTCTGCAGCATGTGGAGAAGAGGGATGTTTTTGATTCATTTGTTCATATCCGTGCTGTATGCCTGTTTCATTAAGAGGATGCATCGCTCTCCGCAGCCTGGAGTTGCATGATTAAATCAATCAGCTCAGTCTTTCTTAAACACTTAATGTCATAATAAAAATCTGAGTCATTTCCCAAGGCATATAAGCTATTGGCACCATACATGCTGCTGTGTTCATTGGCATTTTCCTTCTCTGGAGAGTGGTACGGAGCCTTTTACAATCACAGAATCATAATTGTAGAGTTTGAAGGGAACCCAAGGGTCATCTATTCCAACCCCCTGCAATGCAGGAAATCTCAGCTAAAGCATCCAAGGCAGGTGGCCATCCAGCATCTGCTTAAAAACCTCCAAGGAAGTCCACTCCGCTGTTGAACAGCTTTCATTGCCAGAAATTCTTCCATTGGTTTGGATCCTAGTGTCTGTAGCAGGAGAAAACAAGTTTGTTTCCTCTTCCATGAGACAGCCCTTGAGATGTTTGAAGATGGCTATCATATCTCATCAGTCTCCACTTTTCCAGGCTAAACATAACCAACTCCCTCAACTGGTCCTCATATGGCTTGGTTTCCAGACATTGAACATATTGGCTGCCCTCCTTTGCGCACATTCCAGCTTGTCAATATCCTTCTTAAACTGTGGCACTCAGAACTGGACACAGTATTCCAGGTGGGGTCTCACCAAGGCAGAATAGAGTGGCACTATTACTTCCCTTGATCTGGAATTATACTTCTGTTGATGCAGCCTAGAATAGCATTTGGTTCCCCCCCCCCCCACTGTATCACACTGCTGACCGCAATGCTTGTGGTCTACTAAGACCCCCAGATCTTCTGAAGGCTTGTATCTGTGTTCATTGAGAAATTTGCCTTTATCACCTCCTCCCCAGACTGGCCTGCTCATGAGTCAGACTGATGCAGCCACCTTGGGCGCAGGAATCCTGTGGCGGCTGAGATTTCTGGCAAGATTTCATTGGAGCTTCTCACCAGAAGCTGTGCAGCCCTAGTCAGTGAGGCTCCAGCAGTCAGGTAGTGGCCAGAGGAGGTGACCCCTGTCTCCTCCTAATCTGGGGGTGGGGAACCTCAGGCCACTAGGCCTTCCCATTTGGCCTGCCCACCTGCCCTATATCTGATGTCAAAACAGTAAAGGCAAAACAGAGCTGAAAGTGGGGGTTGAAAACCCTGCCCACAGGGCTTATCAAGAGTCAACAATCAGCTGATAATTGGGGCTTCCATGTACAGTGCTATGCAAAAATGGGTCCCCTGCCATCATTGTGACATCAGGTGATTGACAGGAGAGTGGCCCTGCCCACCTGTCAAATGTGACCTGCAGGGGTGGGACCCAGATTCGCCAGTCGGATCCAAATCCTTATGCCACCCTAGGAGTAGTGGGAAAGCCACCTATCTCTATAAGCACCTTGCATTTAGAACTCATCATTCTCACAACTGTCCTCACTAATAATGAAGAAGGCAGATACAGTGGTACCTCTGGTTAAGAACTTAATTCGTTCCGGAGGTCCGTTCTTAACTTGAAACTGAACCTGAGGTACCAGTTTAGCTCATGGGGCCTCCCGCTGCCGCCGCGCCGCCAAAACACAATTTCTGTTCTCATCCTGAAGCAAAGTTCTTAACCTGAGGTACTATTTCTGGGTTAGCGGAGTTTGTAACCTAAAGCGTTTGTACAACCTGAAGCATTTGTAACCCGAGGTACCACTGTAAACACAATGTTCATGAGTCTCCAGCTCCAGCTCTTTCTGTTTTCACAATAGCCCTCCTCCCCATTTTATTTGCACAACAACCCTGCAAGGTAGGTTAGGTTGAGAGTGAGTGACTGGGTCACGCTCAAAAAAAGAAGGCATCCAAGCATGGAACTTTTGCCCTGGGGTGCCTCAGGGCACTATTTTGTCCCCTGTGCCATTTAGCAGCTGTATGTGGGGGATTTGGAGCAAAATGTCATCCTTATGCTGATGGCACCCAGCTCTTTTTCTCCATAATATCTGAATCAGGTGTGGTCATGCACGCCCTGTATGGATTCAGGGCCTATAAACAGAGTTAAAATCCTGGAAAGACATAATCCCTGTGGGTACAGCATCTTAAAAAGTAGAGACATCACCTTGCCGACAAAGGTCCGTATAGTTAAAGCTATGGTTTTCCCAGTAGTGATGTATGGAAGTGAAAGCTGGACCATAAAGAAGGCTGATTGCCGAAGAATTGATGCTTTTGAATTATGGTGCTGGAGGAGACTCTTGAGAGTCCCATGGACTGCAAGAAGATCAAACCTATCCATTCTTAAGGAAATCAGCCCTGAGTGCTCACTGGAAGGACAGATCCTGAAGCTGAGGCTACAATACTTTGGCCACCTCATGAGAAGAGAAGACTCCCTGGAAATGACCCTGATGTTGGGAAAGATTGAGGGCACAAGGAGAAGGGGACGACAAAGGACGAGATGGTTGGACAGTGTTCTCGAAGCTACGAACATGAGTTTGACCAAACTGCTAGAGGCAGTGGAAGACAGGAGTGCCTGGCGTGCTCTGGTCCATGGGGTCACGAAGAGTCGGACACGACTAAATGACTAAACAACATCAACATCTAGAAGATAGATCACCTTACCTGTTTTTGGATGGGCTTGCACTCCTTCTCTAAAGGAACAGGTGCATAGTCCGGAGGATGCTCTTTGATCCATCATTATCGCTGGAGGCCCTGGTGAGCTCAGTGATCAGGCGTGCCTGCTACAAGCTTCAGCTACAGCAGTTTCTGGACTAGGATAACTTGGCCACCAATGTTTCAGCCATTGGTAACTCCAATATATGATTTCTGCAATGTTCTCTCTGCTCTTAATGTTGACCCGGAAGCTGCAGTTAGCACAGGATGATGCAGCTAAGCTGTTGACGGGAGGAGCCTACCAACATCACATGGCAGAACCAATGAAGGAGCACCTCTGCCACTGGTGGTAAGAGCCCCACTGTCTCCACTATGGCACATTACCCAAGGATCGCAGCCAGTGCAGCTGCTGGTTGAGCTGTCTTAACAATGGGCATTGTGTGTATTTTATGTGTATCTTAATGTACGGAAGATCACAAGTCATGGGGCCGGGGAGAACGTTTGTATGAACTTAACAGTGCTTAGCTTAGGTTTTTTTTAGCTGCTATTCTGTTAATGCTGTGTTATTTTAGATTATAAACACCATATTGATATGCTAATCATATAATATGGCTTTTGCTGAAATGGTGATGTTCAGCTCATTTTTCAGTTGCTGTTTTGTTCTGATTATTTTTTGTTGTTTCGTTAATAGTGTCATATAGATGGTTTTATTGTAAATTGCAATTTTTTCATTGAATATTTGTTAATTATTTCATACGATTCACGCTGCACCTGCAATGTTCTATTACGCTCTATTGTACCATTTAGTGTTTGTAATCCACTTTGGGATTCATTTGCACGAAAAAAGGCACCGAAATACAATAAACCGAACCAAACCCAGAGAGACATCTGGAGGGCCACCGCCTTCCCCGCTCCCGCCCCTGCTTCATTAAGAAAGAGAAAAAAACCCACGATCCTCCATGAGGACTAGCCTCGTCCCCACGCCCTGCCCAATAAACGCAGCTTCCCGCCCCCGAAACCCGGCGCTCTTTAGGACCCGGCCGGCTACGTTCGGCAAGAGGGAGGAAGAGGCGGCGCAGAGGGAGAAAGAAAAACGGGCGGAAGGAGGCGACGGGGCGGCGCCAGGCAAACAATGGGGAAGCGCGGCAGCCAATGGGCTCGTCGGCGGGCCCGCCTTGAGTATTTGCATAGCGGCGCGCCGCGGCCAATGGCCTTGCGAGCCGCGTCGGCGAGCGCCCTCTCGCTGGGCAGCGCGGAGAGGGCTCCACCCGGCCGGCTTTGGGGCGGCCGCGACGGCTGCTCGGGCGGCCGCTGGTGGCAGCAGCAGCAGCGGGCGGAGAGAATGGCTGCGGCTGCGTGCGGCTCGTCCGCGGACCGGCCGCCACAGGAGCCCCCGGAGCCTCCGCCGCCGCCGCCCGGGGAGCCCGCGCCGCCTCCGCCGGGGAGGAAGCGCGGCGGGGATTCTCGCCGGCGGCAGGCCGCCCTCTTCTTCCTCAACAACATATCCCTGGACGGGCGGCCGCCGTGCCTGCCCCCGGGCAAGACGCCGCTGCAGTCGCCGCTGCAGCAGCAGCAGCCGCCGCCTCCGCCGCGCCCGCCGCCTCCGTCCTCCGTCGCGGCCCCCGGGGAGCGTCCCGACGACGATGCTTTGCCCGCCTCGAGGCTCCTACTCGCCACCCCGCCGGGGTTGCTGCTGCCCGTCGCCGCCGCCGCCGCCGAGCTGGACCCTTCCCGCGGGCTGGGCGCCGCCGCCGCCGCCCTCCTGCCCCAGCTGCTGCTGGGCAGCCCGCTCTGCCCCGTGCCAGCCCCGGCCGTCGCAGCCGCCGGCCCGGCCGGCCTCGCAGGAGTCTTGGCGAAGCCGGGCGTCGCCCCCGCGGGGCTGCTGAGCCCCACCCAGAGCATCGCAGCCGGAGGAGGGTTCCCCTTGGAAGTGCAGAGGCAAAGGTGAGGAGGGCCCTGAGGTGTGTGTGGGGGGGAGGGTGTCTCGGATTCCTCGGTCCTGCGTTTTCGGATCTCATGCACATATATTCATACTGTACACATATACATGTGTCCTATCTTCAGTCTTCATGCGCTGCGCAAACGCGTTTCCTCTTTACGTCGGGTTTTGTCTCCGAAGGTAATCGGTTCCTCTTACACCTACTCAGAGTCGCCCCTTTCTTCCTTGTTCCCCACGCCCACCTGTCCGTTTTATTGGATTGCTGGGCAGATATACTGTACTCGGTCCCTTGCAGGCTGGAGATCCCGCCATCGGTGTGGTTTTTTAAATTTTGTTTTATAGCTAGCTAAAGGCTGCCCCAGCGGCGTCATTTGTAAACGCTGCAATAAACAAACGCGCACGAAGGGGTTAAAAAGGCCCACCTGCTTTTATATGGTTGACTTTTTCTTTATGGAAGAAGAGCCTCTCTAAGACTGCGGCCATAACTTACCTGGCCGGCCTCTCTCTCTTTTTTTTTAAGTCCATGTAGCTCAATATTGTCTACACTGGCTGGCAGCAGCTCTCCAGCGTTTCATGCAGGGTTCACACGCAGCCCTTTCCCTCCCGGCTCAAAGGACTGAATATGAGACAAAACAGATCTTCTATCACTGAGCTAGGACCCCTTTCCAGTGCAGGCTTCAGTGTGGAGTATTTGTGAGTAAACATCCAAACAGCATTGTAAATGGTGCTTACTCTAAAGCAAGGCTGTGTAGGATTGCAGACTTGCTTCAACAAGTCTCTTTATCTTAAGCCTATAAAGAATGAGAGAGTCTTCCTGGCATCTTTACTTTTGATGTGGATTCTTCTTCTCTTCCCTTAAAAAAGCATTTGGTCTTAGGTGCTAATGGAGTATTGGTTATGAGGCTTATCTGGGGATGAGGTTGCTGCTATTGTTGATGTTATTTTTTTTCTATCATTATTTTGGTTCTTGGGAATTATGTGGAAATTGTTCAATTTGGCTGTGTACTTTCTGATGTCTTGTTCAATGTTTATGACTAGTATTATTATGCTTGGGACTTTTTAAAATATGTTGTATGCCACCTTGAGAAAGGTTTTAACTTTGGCATACAAATAATAGGATTGATGATAAACTTAACATGCCTATGTCTTACAACATTTTTATGTCTTATTAACGTAAGTCCATCTTTTCTTTTAATTTCTTGCTAGGAAATTAATGTTTCGCTGCTCTACGGAGAGGCTTGGTGATGAGTCCAAATTAACACTCTACTTCTTTCCCTTTCATATTATGAATGTCTTAAGTAACTTCTCCTGGGAGTCATAACTTGGCTGTGCTTTGAGGGTGCTCTTGAGAATTCCACTAGTGGAATTCAGGCTCTGCGATGACCTTGTGGGACTTAGCAAAAGGTGGCATGAGCTGTGCTTTTCTGTTTTGCTAGGTCTATTGGGGATGCTATTTAATTTGCTGCTCAAAAAATCAGCTGCTCGAGAGTCCTTAAAATCATTGTGCGTATGTTGAGAGGGAAAGCAGATTTTACCAAAGGACATGTAGGGGTTGTGTGCTTGTGTGTTCAAGGAACGGTCCACAGTGTTTTAGCTCTGTTGAGTTTATGATAATGACCCATTCGAAGATTCGGGAGTCGTCTTCCCTCAGCCCATCCTTCCGGAAGCCCAACTTCCTTCTGGACCTCTCTCCCACCTCAGATTTTTCCTGTGTGTTGTCTGGCCATACTGTACCTTACAACACTACAATTCTGTGATTCCCAAACCAACAGTTGTTCATGGCTTCGACAACAGTGAATAAATCTAGCAGCAGCATCTCTGTAGGAAGAAACAAATGAAGAGAGTAAATAAAGATAGGGCACTGATCCACTTTTTGGCCCAAAGCCCACCCACCCACCCCTGAAAGGAGTGAGCAGCCTATTAAAACCATAAAATATATACTAGGGGGTGCAATAGAATGGCATAAATCAATCAGCTAGCAAAATAATACAAGGCAGCGATATCCTAACATAATTGGGCTGGTGGATTAAAGGATGCTCCCTCCAACCCAATTTCTATCTCTTAGGGGCTAGAAACCTGAGCAGGCGGTAATAAATGCTTTGTTTTGTTTTACAACAAGCTTCGCACAACTAAGGAGTCTCACCACACACATACAAGCCATTTCAACTGTTCAGGACAAACAAGTAAAAATGCCAAAGAACCCCCCCCCCAAAAAAATCCCCTAACAACTAGGAATAATTACAGTATTAATAAATGTTGAGCAATAGCCAAAGGCCATTAGAGTCAGAGTGTTCCATAGAGAAATCTTTTGCTTTTAGTGTTTATTACTACATGAAGCTTTTTGGCACCAGCCTTGGAGAATGAGTGGCCCGAAGGGGTTCTTGAGATGCAGTTGACTTGGGACACAGGATGCAAAATAAGTTCAAGCCAATATTTGCTTTCCCCTTCCTCCAAAGTCTGTCCATGTCAATATAGAGGCAAGGCAAGAGAGGCTTATTAAAAGGCTAACTATTATTATTTTGCCATGGCCCGCACACTACCAGACATTCTTTATAATCAAGAACATAATAAGTATATGCGTATTGTGGTGTCATCTGATAACAATGGGACCCTTAGATTCCGGTCCACTGCGTGCTTCACAGTGGTGCGTGAATGGAACTCTCATTCAGGTGTTGGCAATCCCTGAAACTCTTGTCTAGGGTGTTGCATGCCATGTTTAATTTGCATGACATTAACTCTCCTAAAGTACTTGGAGGTTGTGTCTGTGACCATATGCAAGGTCCAGGAGGAAGCAGGAAGGAAATCATAGAATCATAGAGTTGGAAGAGACCACAAGGGCCGTCCAGTCCAACCCCCTGCCAAGCAGGAAACACCATCAAAGCATTATTGACATATGCCTGTCACGCCTCTGCTTAAAGACCTCCAAAGAAGGAGACTCCACCACACTCCTTGGGAGCAAATTCCACTGCCGAACAGCTCTTACTGTCAGGAACTTCTTCCTAATGTTAAGGTGGAATCTTCTTTCTTGTAGTTTGAATCCATTGCTCCGTGTCCGCTTCTCTGGAGCAGCAGTAAACAACCTTTCTCCCTCCTCTATATGACATCCTTTTATATATTTGAACATGGCTATCATATCACCCCTTAACCTTCTCTTCTCCAGGCTAAACATACCCAGCTCCCTAAGCCGTTCCTCATAAGGCATTCGTTTCCAGGCCTTTGACCATTTTGGTTGCCCTCTTCTGGACATGTTCCAGCTTGTCAGTATCCTTCTTGAACTGTGGTGCCCAGAACTGGACACAGTACTCCAGGTGAGGTCTGTCTGACCAGAGCAGAATACAGTGGTACTATTACTTCCCTTGATCTAGATGCTAAACTCCTATTGATGCAGCCCAGAATTGCATTGGCTTTTTTTTTAGCTGCTGCATCACACTGCTGACTCATGTCAAGTTTGTGGTCTACCAAGACTCCTAGACCCTTTTCACATGTACTGCTCTCAAGCCAGGTGTCTCCCATCCTGTATTTGTGCCTTTCATTTTTTTTGCCCAAGTGTAGTACTTTACATTTCTCCTTGTTAAAATTCATCATGTTTGCTTTGGCCCAGTTGTCTAATCTGTTAAGGTCATTTTGAAGTGTGATCCTGTCCTCTGGGGTATTAACCACCCCTCCCAATTTGGTGTCATCTGCAAACTTGCTCAGGATGCCCTCAAGCGTAGAACTGGTCAGAATAGCGGCGTTTTGATTACCCAGTGTTCAGGAGCTTAAGTCCATCACGTTTGTTGAGTGTGGCCTGGTGTGGTGCTCTATAAATTAGGGTTGGGGATGATCTGTCACCCACTTGTTGTGGGATTCCCATTGTCAGTGAGCATTGGCTATGTGGGATGAAGTCGATGGAGTCAGAGACCACCAAGTTTCTGAGAGTACCTGCATTCCACAGTCATCTAAAAATCCTCACTTTTGTCATTAGTATGTTTTTCTCTAGGTTCACTGTTAACAACTGCTGTTAACACATTAATAACTTGCATATTTTACTCATCGGTTGACCAGTTAGGGTTGGGAGAAGGGGTTGTTATGTGTGGTTTAATCTACCAAATGGCAGCCCTGGGAGAGCAGAGCAAACTTCTCTTATTGTGCTCTTCTAACCTGGGCACAATGCGTTCCTGGTAGACCTGTAAATTCCTTGATCCGGCCTGTAAATTACCCTGCCCAGACAAAAACTACTTCCCTTGTATGTTTGTGTTGCTTCACTGCCCTGTCTTTGTTTGTTTGCCCTGTCTCTTCAGTTATAATAGGCTTGTTGTGTGCTGTCGAGCTTTGAGGGTGAGCCTCCGGAGAAGAGGAACGCCGAGTGTTTTGCAGGGAAGAATTAAGAATTGCTGCTTTTAATGAAAGTCAGGCTGTCGGGTTCAGAAATTTCCAGCCTGAGCCTGTGGCATCCCAGAGCTCGTGTTTACCAAAAGCATAATTATTCCTGTTCTGCTTGCAAAAGTGATGTGGCTGACTAACCTCTCCGCTAGCACCTCAGTTGATTTTTTTAAAAAAAAGCAAGGGTCATTATTACATGCTGGTGCATCTGACTTTAGTACTGACATGAGATAATTTAGTATAGATGTGCAATAATTGAGAGAGCTGTAGCTCAGTTAGTAGGGAATGTGTGGGGTCTGTTCCATTTAAGATCTTGGGATGCAAAACTGTTAGGGGTGGGTTGGATCCTGAGATGTTATCTCTCTTCCCACAATCCAGCCTGCATGTTCAATCAATGCCAGGAGAGGAGTGACATCATAGCCATACTCCCCTTCCCTGGATCTATGTTCAGCTTCAGATCATGCCCCCCTGACCTCCAAGCTTTGGGTAGACTGTAGCAAAAGGGTTCTGTGCACATAAAATCTCTGTCTGCCATTAGGAACTCTGTAACCAGCTGTGCTTCCACTCTGTCCAGCATGCGGAGAAAGGTCATAACTCAGTGGTGCAGCACATCCTTTGTGTGCAAAAGATCCCAGGTCCAATCTCCGACATCTCCAGAAAGGGCTGGAAAAAGACTCCACTCTGAACCCCTGGAAAGCTGCTGCTAGTCAGAGCCGACAGTACTGAGCTAGATGGGTCAATGGTGTGGCTTGGTATAAGGGAGCTTCCTACGTACCATCGGTTGAGATTCTGCTCCCTACTATGCGTTTTCTGAGCCAGTGTGTGTGTGAAAATGGCTCCAAAGAAGCTGGGTTTGGGCTAACATGGAGAGCATATTGGATTTTTCAACTTTCAGCTTCCAAAAATGAGGGGTGGTAAAAGGTTGTAGCATGACTTGGCAATTCAAAATATATTTTTGTTAAATTGATTTAATTTAGTTTTGCTTGGTAAGTGAAATGTGTGTGAAATTGCATAGAAATAATTAAAAATAATTGCCAAGTACTTGTAGTTATATTGTATGTTACTATTATTGCTCATTATTATTGTTGTTATTATTTAGCATTACCTGACATTTTCAGAAGGTAAAATTAAAATGCTTTGGTTTTCCAAAAACATTTCATGTGCTTCTCCATCAAACAAAGACTTGGCGAGCCAAATGTTGTCCAATCACAAAAATAATAGCAGATTTGAATTTCTCACACCCCAAAACATATTTATAAGACCCCTCACTGAAGAAATTTGCAAAAATTAAATTGCAACCCCTAAAATGACATGCTCTAGGCTAACAGTATGGAAGGGTTCGTAGCACGTTGCTACTGGTCTTCCACAGTTGGATGCAGCATGCACTTGTGGTATTCTCAAGTGGGGAGAGCTCAGTTGCACTCAAGTCTTGCTTGCATGCGTCCCATGGGCTTCTCGTGAGCCACTGTGAGAACAGGATTCTGGAACAGATATTCGTTTGTCCTGTTGCAGAAGCCCTCTTCTGATATTCTTATATCCATAGAATGCACCTTCTTCTCTGAACTGGCGTAAGCACTGCACAGTTGTATGTGTGCGCGTACTGCAATTCTTGTTAGCACTAAGATGGAACAAAACAAGCTCTCGGGAAGCAGAATTTGGTTTCCTGAATGCCAACCTTTTATTATTTTGCAAAGAGTAGGCTTCTCACAGCTGCAGTGATATGCCTGAGAACTGTGTGGGCAATCGTTCTTTCAGAGCCCAGAACGATGGCCAAATAAGATTTCTGGGGTTTGAGGAGGTGTAGCCAATGCCCTGCGTCTTTCCCTTCACTTCTCTATGGCAAGCAGAATAAATGATGCAAGCAAAAACATTGAAATGAATCAGAGTTGCATTGTGGGGTGAGAGGGGAGCACATACACCATCTAGCAAACGCCCTTGCTCGAAGCAGGAAATTTGGATCCTGAGCATCCCCAACAGAGACTATCCAGCCTCTGCTTCAAAATACTTCGCTGGAGCCCTTGCAGTTAAGAAGTTTCTCCTAGTGTTCATCCAAAATCCATTCTCCTGTTATATAAACCTGTTATTTCTAGTATAGTGGCACGGCTTGTTTATCTGCCCCTTGCTTGGTCCAGCTATTGGTTGGTTTGTCTCATAGGAATTATTTGTCATTGTGGCATTAGTAATTCCTTCTTCAGGAACACGCACCCCATCGCAGTCTCCTTTCCCTGTTTATCTAGTCATTGAATCCTTCCTTGCATTACTTGAGGAAGGGTTCTGTTGCATAGGTTGTACATAATATTGGACTGCCTGGGTAGCAGGCTTTTTTTAACATCAAGTGCAAAAAATGCAACGGTGGTGATGTTGCCTTAGGCATTTTGACATTGCAGTTACAGCAGTTTATTGAGCTTTCGTGTGCATGCACACTTCTTCTGGTATCTGAAGAAGTGTGCATGCACACGAAAGCTCATACCAAAATAAAAACTTAGTTGGTCTTTAAGGTGCTACTGAAGGAATTTTTTTATTTTACTTCGATCCAGACCAACACGGCTACCTACCTGTAAGCAGTTTATTGGTACAAGGGTGCACCCTTCTCCCCTCCCCTCCCCCTTGCAAAGCCTTTGCTCTGTGACCTCTTCCTGCAGTCCTCTTGTGATCAGCCTTCGAAATTTGTTTACTTGTGACCAAGTGAAGATGCCAGGATGGTGCCTGACCTCTTCACCATCTGGAGGTGTGTGCCTGGCGATCCTTGGATCTTGCCTGTTTTCACATGCTAACTATGGGAATGTTAGGGATGTGGATTAGGATATATTATTAGATAGATCCTATCCAAGCTTGTGTTAGCAAGCTTCCAATATCAGCAGAGTGACATTCCCCTTTTGTGCGCAGCAAAGCATGTGCGTTAGATTCGCTAGAATCTCTATAACAATATTACACTTTATAGTTCAATATTACACTTCCTGGCAAAGGTCCCCTTTGTCCCTCTTAAAAGAAATACACAACACAGTGTTTATAAAATAAGATAGATTTTACTTACAGTTTCATCCTGAGTTACAGCATAATCTCAGAAAGGCAGGCTTGCTTAGAAAAGTTACAAGTATATATACATCTAGAGACTACTTAGTAAAGTAAGACTCCATTTGGTCTCACTCTTGGCTGCAGGCCTAGAGTGAGAACCATGCTAACTAGAGATTCTCTGGAGATGTGTTCCCATCGAAGGAGGAAGTAGCTAAGAGAGAGAGTGATTGCAGGCTAGGGCTTTTGTCTAATCCAACTCATTTGCATGTCTGAGGGAACAGGAACTGACCTGTAGTCAGGTGTCCCTCCAGGTGAGTTCCTGTTAGTGGACACTCTAGGAACTGTTGTGACTTGTCTGCCCCAGTGTTCCATCCCACACTAACAACACATCCTGTAGAATTCTGCCTGCAATATTTTATCTGCACATTCAGCACAAATTTCAGGAACCAAAAAGTTGTATTGAAAAATATGACTTTCAACCCCCCTCGCCCCCAATTGGCAATGACACATTCCGTTTTGGCGACTGTAACCCTGCTTTAAAGAGCCATTTGGCGCCTAGCTTATATACCTGAGTTTCTAAAACTGGTTGTGATTCCCTTTCCACACTGGCATAAACAGGATTAAGTTCCAGGCTTCCCATTGTGGCTGATGTGGCGTCAGTCCTCCGTGACTGGAGAATGAGCCCAGAATTTCTGGAGAGCATCCCTTTGGCTCAGCCTGTATAAGCAAGCCAGGTGCTTTGGTGACCCCTCTTGCAGATCTAGAACAACCCCGTCTTAAAATATACAGGCTGCAGCAGCATCCAGGCTCTGCCTGCGTCATATAAATCATAGTTCAGCCTCCTCTTGTGCCAAACCACATTCAAAAGGAGCTGTCACAGCATGGTTGCTGTGCAATGTCCTTGCCGTGACCCTTTGAACAAGCTTCTCTTTCTTGCCAGATCTCCTTCCAGTTTGCCAGATGCACGTAACTGGCAGAAAATGCAAGGCTGGAAGCTTGTCAGGTAAAGGCAGCAGGTGTGCCTCCTGTCTGTATTGTGGATTGTGCTTCCCTGGTGTTGCTTAAGCAACCAAGTGCAGCCCTTAAAGGCTCAGAACAGAGAAAACTGCCCTACACCAGGATCAGACTGTTCCTCCATTTAGTTTTGGGTTGTCTGTGCATCAATGGGCAGCGACTCTTAAGATAATCCTTTCTCCATAACATTATCCTCCTAGTTGCAGATTGAACCTGCATGCGCAAAGCACAGACTGAGTCTCGTTCCTGACCCAATCGTTTGCTTTCATTGATGATATGCTGTAATACCAGTGTCCTCCATGTTAGCCCTAGGCAGCCTGACACCGGGTAGGATAGAACATAGCCACTGTGGCTAGTAGTAGCTGGTGGTTTTTAGCCTCTAGGGAAGGGACCACCTTGGGACCGATGTTTGCAAGCCCTTTCTTGGCTAAAGGGCAGGGTATAAACGCTGTAAAAATAAAATTCATAGTATGCTTTGATGGTGTTTCCTGCTTGGCAGGGGGTTGGACTGGATGGCCCTTGTGGTCTCTTCCAACTATGATTCTATGATTCTATTCTATGAGCTAGCTGGTGATTTGTCATAAATCAAACTACCCTTAGCTGAGATTTCTTCCAGGAACGTTAATCAGGGGAGCAGGTGGCCTCTCTCATTGGCTTGCTTTCCTTACAGTTTCTCCATCCTCTGGAAGCGATGGAAGGAGCAAAGTGGCATTGCTAGGTGATAGGGAAGACAGGGAATCATATGAAGCTACTTTTATATCAAGTCAGCCCACCTAGCTCAGTATAGCCTACACTGACTGCCAGCAGCTGCCCAGGGTTTCAGGAAAGCAGCAACATCCCTACCTGGCAATGCCAAGGATCGAACCTGGGACCTTCGGGGTGCAAAGCAGATTCCGTACCACGGAGCCACAGCCCTGTCCCAGGGAAGGTTACAAGACCACCTCTCCCATGCACAGTAAATATCTGACAGGAGGGAACACGGGCACAGGAAGTACATTAGGAACGTGGAAGAAGGAGAGCGCCTGCCCATCCCCGCTGCCTGTGCTGAGATTAGGTCTTGGAAACCTTGTTGTCGACCCTGTCCCTGAATCCCATGGTGCAGCTGTGTGATCCAGGGGGATTGAAGTGTGGTGGAGGTCAATTTGTGCCTCATTAATGAGCAGTGGCAGCAGAGTTTTTGCAATTGCAAAAGAGCTTGCTCTCCAGCTGAGGCTTGGAGGTGGCCTTGCCCTTCTGGGGCAAGCCGGCTAAGTTTAGACTGAACGGTCTTTGGGGCAGGTGAACTTTGCTGACTTTGTGGTGCTGATGTGTATCCCTGGAAGTGCACACAAGATGCAGTGTGGGAAACTTCACATCATTTTATATCTGAGGCCTTTAAGGGGGTGGAGAGAGGAGCTGGAGGCTATCTGCTCAGCATCAGATAAAGAAAAGAGCATTAAAACCTTGTCCCTGCAGGCTTCAAAATTAATGACTTGTAGGGCTGACATGATATTGACTCGGGCTGTTCTTACATAAGAGGTCAGGGTAGCTTTATTTAGTATGTGGTGTTTGACTCTTTCTTTCTTTCTTTCTTTCTTTCTTTCTTTCTTTCTTTCTTTCTTTCTTTCTGGTCTTTTGAGAGAACAAATATTCGGAACTCAAATGGCATGTTGACATTTCAAGAGAATCAATTACACAATTAGGAAAGGGTACAGCAAAGCCATAATTAGGAGTTGCACTTTTGAAACAGAATCTAAAAGCCGTTCTTCCAAAGGAGGGCAGATCAGTTGGCTTCAGCATTTGCTTGGCAGGAGTTTTCTTGGAGCACAATCACAGCAGCAAGTGAAAAAGATAATGGTAGTATTTTTAGCCTTTTTGGGAGGCGGGGTGCCTTTATCTGGTTAGAAAAAGCCAAACTACAAAGCAAAGGAAGAGAAAAGGCACAGGTTGTGACTAGGACTAGGACCAAGCATCTGTTCTAAATGCTAAAACTTGGGGGGCACTTGCAAAAACTCTTATTTAGCGCATATCTACCTTGTAAGTGGGTGGCGCTGTGGTCTAAACCACAGAGCCTAGGGCTTGCCAATCAGAAGGTCGGTGGTTCGAATCCCCACGAAGGGGTGAGCTCCCGTTGTTCGGTCCCAGCTCCTGCCAACCAGCAGTTCAAAAGCACGTCAAAGTGCAAGTAGATAAATAGGTACTGCTCCAGCGGGAAGTTAAACGGCGTTTCCGTGTGCTGCTCTGTGCGACTCAAAAATCCGGCACCGCCTCCCGCCTTCCATTGGACATAATAGGTAATATACACATTCCACTCTGTTTGGCCCAGTCATCAATTTGAAAGCCTTGTGCATTTTCTTGTTTTGTGGCGCGCACCTCTACTCAGGCCCTTTTGTGATTATCCATATGCAGTTATGCTGTCAGTATACCTTGGAATAAAAATGTTTCAAAGGAGAGGCAAAATGAATGCCCAACCCTGGATCTTTTAAAAGTCTTCATGGTGTTGGAACACAGCACAACAGTTTGCTTAGCCATTCTTCCTTATTCTTTGCATGGGATGCTGCTGGAAGTGGGCAGGTAGACTTGAGATGCTGCTGGGAGTGGGGAAGGTGGGGTTTTGTGTTAGGGGAGCAAGCAAGCAAGCTGTGTGGATATGAACAGAAGCCAAAAGTGTTCGAGCCCCGCCACGTTGGGCGATAGATTCCTGCCTTGCAGGGTGTGGGCTAGATCAGGCATATCCAACAGGTTGATCGTGATCTACCGGTATATCACTGGTGGATCATTGGTTCCCCCCAAAGAAGCTGAACAACTGTGGCTCCCCTAAAAAAAGCTCAACATTTTACCTTCTCCCTGAAAAAACTCAACAACTTTGACCCGAACCCCCCCAAAATGGGGCCCCCTCCTTCCTAATAAAGTTCAACAACTAACTTTGACCTGAACCCCCCAAAAGGGGGTAGATCACTGCCAGTTTTTTATTATGTGAGTAGATCGCAATCTCTTGGGAGTTGGCCACCCATGGGCTAGATCAGTGTTTCCCAACCTTGTGCCTCCAGATGTTTTGGGACTACAATTCCCATCATTCCTGACCACTGGTCTTGCTAGATAGGGATGATGGGAGTTGTAGTCCAAAAACAGCTGGAGGCACAAGGTTGGGAAACACTAGGCTAGATGATCCTCATGGTCCCTTCCAACTCTTATGATTCTACAAAGTTCAAAAGAGCCACTGGCCAGGTGGCACCTTGCAAAATGCATTGATAATCCAAGGCTTGTATAAGTGGACTGTGTGCACACCGTACATTTAAAGTGCATTGCTTCTCCCATGGGAACTGCCGTTTGTTAAGGACACTGGGAATTGTAGCTCGGGGGGGAGGGAACCACAGTTCCCAGGCTCTTTGGGGGAACCCATGTGCTTGAAGCGCATGGTGTATCTATGCAGGCTTCCCTGACACAGTTTTCCACGCTAATCGGGAAATGCCACCTGCCTGGATGGAACAGGCAGGGCAGGGAAGAGACCTCCCAGGGTGAGAGGCTGGGAGAAGAAAGAAAATCTCCCAGGTGAGAGATGGGACTCTGGGAGGGTCCCCCGCTTCCTGTGTGAGACAAGAGCTACCTTTGAGAGAGGACTCTGCTTTTTCTTTTCTCTCCCCCTCCCTCTGTTTTTATTTAGATTAGTTTCTTTTATCTTGTTGTACCATGAAAAAGCTTTAATAATGAGAAAAATGTCACCTGCTTTAAGCCCTCCTGGCGGGAAGTGAGAACAGTGGGGTTGTCTCTGCACACCGTTCCCATAGGCAGCACGCTTGCTACGATTGCCTAATAATAATAATAATAATAATAATAATAATAATAATAATAATAAACCCGGCATGCTCTAGCTTTTCTTCTCTTGCCACTCCTTTTTTAAAATTAGCTTCCTTTTAGGTTTTGATCCCTCTGCTTTCTGCTCCTGCTCTGGTCCCTTTGTTTTTCTCAAAGGGAAAGGTGCGGAGAGAAGGGGGGAGTGCATTGCGGCAGGGCTAGATTCAAAATGAATTTCTGCACCTGGTCCAGGGGGGAGGGGGGGGCTGGATTCTCTCTGTGGCATCCAAGATAGCTGAAGGGGCTTTGAAAACTTGACAGGTTATGAAAGCTTGGAGAAAAGTGAGGAAGGCAAAAGGTATCTGCCTGACTACGCAGCTTTCGATTATGTTCCTCTGAAGTCCCAATGCGGCCTTGAAGGGGGTGGAGGCAGAGAGGCGCCTGGGTAAGCAAATATATCATCAGCAGCTGAAGTAGTCCTCGGTTGTGAAAATGGCACTATACATATTTCAGCTTCCTGCTAGAAAGACACTGCCACTTAGCATGTCTGAAAGGCCTTGACTGGTTTGGGGACCCTGGATCCGGAGACCAGGATTCTCTGTTCCTTCAGAATAGAAAATTGGGCTGGGAGGACCCATTAGGACAGTTGGCGGGTAGAAGGCCGATCTCCCATCTATTGATAGTTCAGCGGATGAATTGCAGCAGAGTTGCAAAGGGTTTCTGACCCTTGGCTGTTCAGTCAAAGCAAAAAGCTTTCTACCGCTTACCTTCTAGGATACTCAAAGATAGGTTGGCGAAATGAAATCTGCTTCATAGAGGCAGGTGCTTGTATGAAAAGATGGTGAGCAGGGTTCAAAATTAGCAGGGTGCCAGGCGCAAAATAGATTCTCCATTTGCAAGCACCTCAAGAAGTCTGGGTGCCATTTTTTGCGCCTGGCTGACACTCAAGGATTGCTGAAATGCATGTATATGTTAAGGATAGACAAGATGTTAAGGAGTTTAACAATAAACAGTGGAGTGTTTTGAAAACTGAAATATGGTACCAATATTTTTATGGTCAGCACCAAATTAAACACGTATTAACAATTTCTGCTAAAAGTGTCATATTGACAATGTAAAATAAAAAATTCCTTCAGTAGCACTTTAAAGACCAACTAAGTTTATATTTTGGTATGAGCTTTCGTGTGCATGCACACTTCTTCAGATGTGCATGCACACGAAAGCTCATACCAAAATATAAACTTAGTTGGTCTTTAAGGTGCTACTGAAGGAATTTTTTTATTTTGCTTCGACTCAGACCAACACGGCTACCTACCTGTAATATTGACAATGTGTCACTTATGTGAATTGTATATTAATTCATGCTTGCAAAAATGATAAATAAAAAGTGTTGCTGACCTCTCTTCCCCATCCCCACCCCCAGTGGCGACTCGACATTCTGTTTTGGCGCCCACAACCCAGGTCCCAGAAGCCATTTGGCTCCTAGGCTTTCTATTCCAGTTTCTAACACAGAGGTGAGTTCAGTTCTCGAAACATCACACTATACTGCTTCAGCACAAATGAGGAGCCCCTGTGTTAAAAGCTTGCAGTCTAAAAGCAAGACTGGAGAGAGAACAGAGGGCTGGGTGCAAGAGCAATGTGGGGTTGTTGTGAACAAATGAATGGTGTGGCACAGAGTTAGACTTTGCTGCGCTTCAAGTCTTTTGTGTCCCTTGCTTTTTTTGCAAGAGCACCATCGAAAAGGTGTGTTTGGAGGGATTTGAAGGAGGGGAGAGGTACCGGTAGCTTTCCATTGTAGGTGAAGAAGAAGAGAGGCTCACGCTGGCGGGGGCGACAGTAAAAAGCTGTAACAGCAATGGCTCTGATTTTGCGTAGTCTGTCTGGTTGCTCGCTGCTTAAAGTGTTGCTCAGTGAGTTCTGCTACCCAACAGGGACAGGACTGGGAGTTGTAACATGCTTGGTAGTGGAGATGACAGCAGGTGCCTCCAGGCTAGAAATGCGAGTTCGGTTACCTGCGAAATGGCTGATCGCTGCACAATTCCAGAGGCTGTTGCATTGTGCCGTGGAAATAGGATCTCTGCCTCGCTGGGCGTGTGAGAAGGAAAAGGGACTTTTGTTTCCTGCAGCGAGTCACAACTGTGCTACTGAAACTACCAAAATAGAAATGGACGGATAATCCTTCATAAATTGTGTAACAACCAGGCGTAATTCAAGGGGTCGACTTTTGCCTTGAGAGGCCCAGTGGAATTGGCAGCCTTCAGACCTCCAGATGTTGTTCACCTCCGGTGTTCGAAATTAGGCAGGTGTGTTTTGCTACTGGTGCATGTCCAGTTGCGATTACGTGGAGATTTCTGGGCGCCAGGTTGGCGGCCACAGTTTAAAAACCTCTGCCTTGGTCCATCTTTAATTCCATTTCCACTGTGTGTGTTTCTCCATTTTTGCATACTAGGACCAGTGAATTGTTGTAAGAGCAAGCTACAGGTCAAGAAATGTAGTTGAGATCATAGAATCATAGAATTTGGGCATTGGAAGGGACCCCAAGGGTCATTTAGTCCAACCCAATGGTGAACAGACCTTCCGGTTTGGCGACCACGGCTTAGATTCAAGGTGCCATTTGGCGCCTAGCTTATATACCCGAGTTTCTAATACTTTTCCCATCAGCCCCAGACAGCATGGACAGTGTTTGCGTATGATGGGAATTGTGGTCCCTGTAACATAATTGCTCTTGGAGGCTAGGAGTAAGTCAGTGGGATGACTTTTCATATAACTGGGTATTGTTGAGGCTGTCGCCTGATTAAGAAAATCTCATTTGATTTGATCTGATTCAATCGGCATATGAGCAAAACTGCCCTAGGAAGAAGCATTCTCTCTGTGTGACTATATAAAATTAACCACTGCCAATCCATTATGCAGCTTTCATCATGGTATGCATTTTGGTGGTTTTGTGACCATATTCCTGGGAATGGCGTGTGCTAGAAGCTGAACACGTAATATGTACAGTGGTACCTCAACTTACGAACGACTCGACAACCAAATTTTTCGACTTACGAGTGGGGCAAATGGCCGCACGCTTACGAATTTCTCGATACATCCAAACGGAAACCACGGCGGTTTTAGATAGGGTTTTTCGACTTACGATTTTTTAGATGGGGTTGCTTCAACTTACACATTTTTCCATTTCCAATGCATTCCTATGGGAAATCGCATTTCCAATGGCGCTTTTTGTCTGATGAATTTTTCAACCTACGAAGGTGCCTTCGGAACAGATTAAATTTGTAAGTCGAGGCACCACTGTATCTATCCCTTGAACTCCATAAATCTTTTTGTTGCTGTTTCTTGACTTTTAACTGGTAGAGGAGCAAGTTCTGCTTCTTGTGTTCTGTAAAGGGGCCAATTGCATCTGTTTCAGAGCTGTCTGTGCCGTAATTCAGTGGCAGAGCACATTCTGCGCATGCAAAAGGTTCGGTCCCTGACATCTCCAGGCAGCATTGGAGAAGACTGATTTTGGAGATCCACTCTCAAGAGTAGACAGTACTGAGCTGAGTGGACCAGTGGGCTGAAATCTTTAGAAGGAAGCTGCCTACATACAACAGCAGCTGCTTCCACTCTTAAATTTTGGTGATGCTTGGTTTGGTCACGTAGCCAGCAGTATACCACATGTTGAAAAATCAGTCTTCTGTACTAATGATAAGGTTTCAGGACTCACTTCCAGGATCACCGCAATTGGAATTTGAGTGACCTCTTGGAGGTAAAATGATTGTGCTTTATAAGTCATCTGTGTGATGTCTGAGGACCACAAATACCCTCCTTCCTTCTCTCAAATGAGTGGGAAGCTTATGACGGATGGCCGTGAATGTGCTTTTATTTCTCAGAGTAGAGATGGATATTTTTTTAAGCACCTTCCGGGGGTTTTCACAGCCCACTTCTTCTCAAAATGTCAAATATCTCCGCTTCCTGCCATGTGAAGTAGGATGAAGTGTTTTTAAGCTGTCATGATTTGTAAAGAACTCCGAAAGAGGCACAACTGCAATATTTGCTCAGAGCAAAATGCAAATGAAAAGGAGCCTACTTTTTGTCACTTCCCAGGTCCCATAATTTTGGAGGTGTTGATTTATGAGGTTTCCGCCTTTCTTACTCTTTAACAATTCAGGAATCATGTTTTTCCAAAAAGCATAGGCATCAGTTGTAGCCTACTTAAAGCTGGCGAAGTGTAACAAAGGAAGCTGCCTTATACAGAGTCACACTGTTGGGCCATCTAGCTCAGTATTGTCTACACTGACTGGCAGCAACCCTCCAGGGTTTCAGACTCAGGGGTTTCTCTCAGCCCTACCTGGAGATGCAAGGGATGCTCTACCACTGAGCTATTACCTTTCCCTAGGTGTTTATTCTATTATTATTATTATTATTATTATTCATTAAATTTGTATACCACCCTTCATCTGAAAATCACAGGGCAGTTCACAGCAGAAAAATACAAAATGAGAACACAAAATACACAATAAAACAAAAACAAACCAATAACCCTCTTCCAACAAACATTTAAAGGCCCATATAATGTTAATCAGCCAAACCTGGGTATAGAGAAATGTTTTTGCCTGGCACCCGGCAAGAGCATTATACAAATGCCAAAATGGAATGTCTAGTTGCCACAGTTGTGAAGAATATTCTTATGTCATGAATGGTCCATGTCACCATTAAGGGGCGAAAAAGGTTGTAATAGTCCCTGGGTCAAGAGACTTTTTCTTTTCTAAGTTCTCAAGGTTCTTAGCCTAGCTCAAGGTTGTCATCTGAACTAGCCAGATGTTAAACAGATAATCAATCACAGTCAATCCCAACATTTGAAAAATAAGACTTTAGAGCCGTTTTGCCCCAAAATGGCAACTAGACATTCTGTTCTGGCAATTGTAACCTTGGTGTAAGGAGCCATTTAGAACCTAGCTTATACCGGTATATCTGAGTTTCTAATACTCCCTGCTGGATATGTAGCAGGAAGGAGCTCTCAAGGGTGGGTATTGCCACCAAAGGCCTGATTCCTGCAGCATTGGGAGTGGACCTCCTGGTGTGATGAAATTTGCGGGAGGGCTTCTCCTGCAGAGCACAGTGATCAGCTGCAGATATATGGGGGTGAGGAATTTCATTTTATTTTATGCCAATATGAGTACAGTATAGTAATCCTAGCCTAACTCACAAGGTGGCATTTGCAAAACTTTTTTAGTAAGATTGTAGTATGTGAAGCTCTTTGCACGCTGTAAAACACAGCACAAATGCTAAGTACTATGATTTGGGGGCCAGCTGTTCAGAGAGAGAAATTAAGCATCCCACTGGGATGGTTTGAGCCCCTTTCCACGATCCTCGACAGTTCTCTGGCTCGCAGCCAAGACATCCAGCCCTAAATCATAGCTCTACAATCACACATAGTTTAGGTGTAAGGAGGAGATCTGCCAGTAATCTGTAATAAGGCGGAACAGAGATAAAAATAACCTGTGTTTAATTGGGTGGTGACATTGGTACAATGACTCAGCTATCAAGGAAGTTTTCGAGAAGGGAGGCTACGTGCATCTGCTCCCGTGTAAAGCTTGTGAGATCCAAGGCAGCAATTTTAAAGGCTCTTTGGTGACGGTTGGTTCAAACTAGTCAAGATCATGTTACAGGGAGGAGGATATTATTTTGACTTTTGCTTTTGAAAGATCTTGCAGGTATGTTTCTGTGAGACGTGATTGTGGCATGTTTCATCTATAAGATTTTCGTAACAGGAATGTGTCGATGATGGGGCCATCTAACAGTGCCTTCTGATTGCTGGGATTCTTGCAAAGAATACTGGACTAGCTAGATCAGGGGTAGGCAACCTAAGGCCCCGGGGCCAGATGCGGCCCAATCGTCTTCTCAATCCGGTCCGTGGACAGTCCGGG
This sequence comes from Zootoca vivipara, assembly GCF_965207765.1. NCBI lineage: Eukaryota > Metazoa > Chordata > Lepidosauria > Squamata > Lacertidae > Zootoca > Zootoca vivipara. The sequence goes on along the minus strand of NC_142590.1, from coordinate 86,218,440 downwards.
AATCAGTGTGTTTTTACATGAGTAGAATGTGTGCTTTTATTTACAGGTAGGTAGCCGTGTTGGTCTGGATCGAAGTAAAATAAAAAAAATTCCTTCAGTAGCACCTTAAAGACCAACTAAGTTTTTATTTTGGTATGAGCTTTCGTGTGCATGCACACGAAAGCTCATACCAAAATAAAAACTTAGTTGGTCTTTAAGGTGCTACTGAAGGAATTTTTTTTATTTTGCTTTTATTTAAAATGCATCTCAGGGTTATTTGTGGAGCATAGGAATTCGTTCAATTTTTTCTCTTCAAAATATAGTCTGGCCCAACACATGGTCTGAGGGACAGTGAACTGAAAAAGGCTGAAAAAGGTTGCTGACCCCTGAGGTAGATGGAGGCCTGATCCTGCCAGGCACTTAACACATACTTGAGCAGAAGTGTATTCTCCTTCCTGCAGATTAGTTATGCCTTGGCTACTAAACTAAATGTATATTTTTGGTTAATTTAAAACACAGCTGTGAACTGCAGGCAGTGCAAGATGTTTGCACGACAAAATTCCATAGCTCAGGGGTAGAGCATCTGCGTTGCACACAGAAAGTCCCAGGTTTGATTGCCCGGCATCTCCAGGTGTAGGGCTGGCAATGACTAAGCTGGATTGGCCCAATTCTGAAGGAAATCCGCCCTGAGTGCTCACTGGAAGGACAGATCCTGAAGCTGAGTGTGAGGGACAGGGGATATCGCGAAGTCCCTCCCCTCCTGAGTTCAAGCCCATCCCCGAGCACAGGGGAAAGCAGAGAGAGTTCCGATTCCAGTGGGGAAGCAGGAAGTCGTGTCCGAGGCTCAGGCAAGGTAGAGGAGCCAGGGTACCAGGTGGGACAGGAAGGGGCAAATAAGGGGGGGAGACCCATCCCCCCAACTCCGGAATTACGCAGAAAGAGGAGGGGAAAGAGGATGGGTCTGCCAAAGCTTTTGTGTTGGAGAAAGACGCGCCAAAAGCCATTCGGAGGTTCTGAACCCGACTGAACACCTAGCTCCGTGTATATAGCAATGACTTCAGCACTGTAAATACGCAGCACCAATAAAAGAATAAAATGCAGAGCTGTGTAGAGTCGTTACTCTGAAGTAGCCCACTCCGGCCACTGTGACACTGAGGCTCCAATACTTTGGCCACCTCATGAGAAGAGAAGGCTCCCTGGAAAAGAGCCTAATGTTGGGAAAGATTGAGGGCACTAGGAGAAGGGGACGACAGAGGATGAGATGGTTGGACAGTGTTCTCGAAGCTACGAACATGAGTTTGACCAAACTGCGGGAGACAGTGGAAGACAGGAATGCCTGGCATGTTCTGGTCCATGGGGTCACGAAGAGTCGGACACGACTAAACATCAGCAGCAGCAGGGTACTACCGGTAGGTGCTCCAGTTGCCGCATGGGTGTCGTCAACCCACATCTGCTATTGTTGTTGCCTGCCTCCAGCAGAGAGCAAGAACAAGTAAAATAGGTGGTGGTAAAGATTCCTGCAGGATAAGGCTTAATTTGTCAGCTAGGACAATCCATTTTAGAATGGAGAGGAGGGGATGATGTCACAAAAGGGATTATGTCCCTGGGAAAGAACTGCCCGTTCCAATCTACGAAGTCGAAGTCCTTCTGTGACCTCCTGTGTGGCATTGTCCTTATGTCTCCACCCAACTCTTTTCATTGCAACCTATCCACAGGGTTCTCATGACCCTGGCAGGGACAGACTCGGCCAGTTGTAATCGCCTGGTTAAAATGTTCAGAATTCAGGCGTACTTTTACAAGATTACAGGAGATCTGCTGGGTGATACACAAGGCCCGTGTCGTCTAGCATCCTGTTCCCACAGTGGCCAACCACATGCCAGTGGGATGAATAAAGACCTAGGGAGTTTAAAGGCAACTGAAGCTGGATTCAGCCTTGTTCGTGCTCTTCAGTAGAGAAACAGTCTGAACCCTGAAGTACATGTTGATTTAGGACTCAGACGCACAAACCTTTAGCCCAATATTCACATGCCCATCAGTCCATGCATCTTATTAGAGTTGATAAAAAGTTTTCACTTGTTTCCCTTTATTTTTATTTTATTTTATTTTACATTTTATGGTTCCTAGTGATGGTGATTTGTGATTAATACATGTTGATTATATATTTGCATATCTTGACTATTTTATTTGCATTCCTAGTGATTTGGGTTGGGGTTGGTGACAACTTTGTAATATCATCAAGGGATCAAGGAACTCAGATGTTTGGGAATCCCTGTGTATCCAATATAGGATAATATGCAAAAAATATCCTACACAGTTAAATGCGGGTCATTTCAACCTGCAAAGTTAAAGGTTATCAGCTACTTCTAAAAGTTTGTGTTTTGTCAACATTTTTAAAGATATTTTATTTTGTGAGCTTCAACACTTCAGATATGTTGCAGAGTTTATTTAACTATTCCTTTGACTGCTGGCATTCAGTAATGCATTCCGGCCCTTTTTGCTGTGGTTAAATCTGGAACTTAAAAAAAAAAACTGTGTTCATTCTGTAGCCTCCTTCGTAACAATCCCATAAATATAACCAAAAGTTCAAGAACAGATGAAAATGATGTGGGCTGTCGTCTTTGATTATCAGAGCCTGTGGCCCAGTTCTTCCCGGTAGCCATCTCTCACTAAAGTCTTAATTCTTCATGAAACCTGACATTTATATCTAATGTACAATACGCCATTAAACTTGATGAGCAAAAGCTTCATTACAGATAGGGTTTTCCATGTCTTCACATAAAAATCCCCACTGGTTTTTAATGCTTCGCTTCCCAGAACTGCAGAGCCATAACCATGGTATATTGGCAATGTCGCCTGGTATTTAATTAATTTATAGATACAACTTGAAATCCATCCTTCATCTTCCTGCCTCAGCCTTCTGGTACCTGCTTGTAAAAGACTATATATAGGCCATATTATTGCTGTAACAATATACCAGATTTTGACACACACACACACACACACCCCGTCACAAATGGGGATTTCTTGCAACAGGCATCTCTTAGGTTTACAGGATTTCACTTTTGGGGAGCCCTGTGCGTGTGTGTCTGCAATATATATTAATTCTTACTTAATCATAGAATTGTAGAGTTGGGAGGGACCCCCAGGGGTCATCTAGTCCACCCCCCTGCAATTCTGGAATCTCAGCTGAAGCATCCATGACAGGTGGCCATCCAACCTCTGCTTAAAAACCTTCAAGGAAAGGAGACTTCACCACCTCCCAAGGGCGCCTGTTCCACTGTCGAAATCTCTTGGTGCTGCAGCAGCTGTACTTTGAAACCTCTTTATACCAGACAGGCACCTTTGTTGTGTGGTTTTGACACCTGCTAAAAATGTTTTCGTTGAGGCAAGCCTACCCAGACATGTCGTTTTATTATTTGTGGGCTCAAGGACTGCCTCTCCCCATATGAACCAACCTGGACCCCTGCGATCATCATGTGAGGCCTTTCTTCGTGTGCCCCCTCTGCAAGAGGTCTGGAGGGTGGGAGCACGTGAACAGGCCTTCTCTGCTGTAGCTCCCCGTTTGTGGAATGCTCTCCCCAGGGTGGCTTGTATAAAATGCAATGGTTGGAAAGGTCATTCCCAGCACTACCCCTACTCCCGCATGCTCAAGTGGAAAATGCTTCACAGCCACTGCATGACAATCCAGCCTTAGGATGGATTACATCGGCAGAATCCCACCTTATAAATATATAGTATATTTACATTATGTAGAATCCTATTCTATTTTCGCACCCTAGTCTTAAAAGGTTGAAGGCTAATATTCTGGATTGATGACCGAGGGTCACACCTACGGTTTCTATTCTGTGTCTGTCAATAAAACACACAAGCTCCACGCACATTCTGTTTTTAGATGTGTACTCTTAAGGAGTGCCAACAACGTGGGTGGAAGCCCGAGGGCAGAAAACTGGTACACAGAGTAGACCTTGTGATTCTAATAGTGTACGTTGGAATTGATTTGCCATGGATGGGCTTCCGCCAGGAGACTTGGCTGGCAACTCTTATTGGGGAATCCTCAAATTTCTCAATGGCTTCTGTTGAATTTTAGGTTTCTGGGACTTTCCAGATTCTCCTCACTATGATCCCATTTGCGAACACTTTTGAACTCTGACATAGTGATTTGTCCCATACCAGGTTCAACAGTTGCCAATACATTTTTTGTGTGCGAGTTTTGCGTGATCCGCCACATCTGGGGTTCTGTTTGCTGAATTTAGGTGACTAAACTCAGACCCTTATTTTGCATGGGACCCAGGTAGCGCTGTGGTTAAACCACTGAGCCTAGGGCTTGCTGATCAGAAGGTCGGCAGTTCGGATCCCTGTGACGGGGTGAGCTCCCGTTGCTTGGTCCCAGCTCCTGCCAACCTAGCAGTTCGAAAGCACATCAAAATGCAAGTAGATAAATAGGAACCGCTACAGCGGGAAGGTAAACGGCGTTTCCATGTGCTGCTCTGGTTCGCCAGAAGCAGCTTTGTCATGCTGGCCACATGACCTGGAAGCTGTACGCCGGCTCCCTCGGCCAATAATGCGAGATGAGCGCGCAACCCCAGAGTCGGTCACGACTGGACCTAATGGTCAGGGGTCCCTTTACCTTTACCTTTCTCTCTTTAAAAAAAAACCTAAACAAACTAGGTTGTTAGCAGTCTGTGGTATCCATGCCGCATGTATCTTGGTAAATCCCTTTTGTAATAAGATATTTCAGGTAGACCACACAATAACCCCCCGTTTTGCTAGGTTTATGAATGCAACATGAATCTGAATATCCAAATACCTGGGACTTAACCAGTGCAGCAGATGGTGGCACGGAAGTCGGAAAGGTTATCTGATCTGCTGTGTGTGCCTCAGTTGGAGGAAGTCTCAGGTTTCACATGCTAACAAGGTCTCTCAAATCTTGCATCATGGCGGTGCCAGCCAGCCTGAGAGCACAACACAAATAGAAATAGCATTTATTAATCAAAGGAGGACGTGTAGAGATGCTGAAACTTCATTCATTAATGAAAAGATGGTGGTGATTCACTCTTTCACATGGTTTTACTTCAATGAAATCGAGAGAGAGAGAAAGTGGGACAAGGATGTTTTGTTTTGTTTTGTTTGCAGTAGTTGTTGGTCACTGTGATTGTTTGGAGGAGGGGCTTTGGTTGCGGGCTGACCCCTTTTTTATATAAATATCCCTTCCTACACCAAGTAATGAGGGACCTAGGTGGCTCTGTGGGTTAAACCACTGAGCCTAGGGCTTGCTGATCAGAAGGTCAGCGGTTCGAATCCCTGTGACGGGGTGAGCTCCCGTTGCTCGGTCCCAGCTCCTGCCAACCTAGCAGTTCGAAAGCACATCAAAATGCAAGTAGATAAATAGGAACCGCTACAGCGGGAAGGTAAACGGCGTTTCTGTGTGCTGCTCTGGTTCGCCAGAAGTGGCTTTGTCATGCTGGCCACATGACTTGGAAACTATACGCCGGCTCCCTCAGCCAATAATGTGAGATGAGGGCGCAACCCCAGAGTCGGTCACGACTGGACCTAATGGTCAGGGGTCCCTTTACCTTTACCTTACACCAAGTAATTACTATAGACCAGGGGCCAGCAAACTTTTTCAGCCGTGGACCGGTCCACTGTCCCTCAGACCTTGTGGGGGGCCAGACTATATTTTGAGGGGAAAAATATGAATGAATTCCTATGCCCCACAAATAACCCAGAGATGCATTTTAAATAAAAGGACACATTCTACTCACGTAAAAATACCAGGCAGGTCCCACAAATAACCAGAGATGCATTTTAAATCAAAGAACATATTCTACTCGTGTAAAAACATGCTGATTCCCAAACCGTCCGCGGGCAGGATTGAGAAGGCGATTGGGCCGCATCCAGCCCCCGGGCCTTAGTTTGGGGGGCCCTGCTATAGACTGTTCCCCAAGAATGAATATCCTGAAACAGCCTGGTCCAGCCAGAAACTTGTGGAATTTTTAAGCCCTGTTGCCCAGGATCTCTCCCTTCGGCCCAGCACCCAGGAAGGGCAACAAATTAAGAGAGAAGCTGTGGATTTAATGCATTGTTGCAAAGCTCAGTGGATGTAAAACTTAATGAAACCTTGGGAAATATTCTAAAAACACAAGGTCATAGCTTAAACGCCCATCTAATCTAGCTTTTGGAGAAGATTTCAGTGGGAAGGGGGGCATCCTCTTTAAACCAACAGAGGGGAAATTCTGAATATAAAATACCAGCCTATTGGGAAGATACACAGATACTTCCAGTTGAAATAAAGCAGGCATCCCCAAACTTCGGCCCTCCAGATGTTTTGGACTGCAATTCCCATCATCCCTGACCACTGGTCCTGTTAGCTAGGGATCATGGGAGTTGTAGGCCAAAACATCTGGAGGGCCGCAGTTTGAGGATGCCTGAAATAAAGCCAACCTTAGGCTTTCTTAGCTAGTTTGTTCAGAGTTACTTGCAAAAAAATAGCGAGGGAGGTAACCTCACCAGCACCTTCCACGGAGATGCTTTTGTCCAATCGTGAGAGATACTCCATTTTCTTATGCCAGTTTATGCAGCCAATGAAAGTTTGAAGGCTGGATCCATCTCCCTAATGACTTTCAACTTGGATTACAAAAGAGCTGGCCAGTTAGCTTTTGTGGGGCGAAGCAAGGGAAGGATTAACAAGGGTGCATATTCAGAACTGGAACACTGGATAGCTCTTGCTATTTAGGATTCACTTCTGTGACATGTAGGTGAGCTGGGTCAGAATATCACAGCTGTCCTGTTGCAAAGTACTCTGCATGGCTTTCAACAAGGAATAAAAATACAGTATAACATTCAATGACAACAAAAACTATAAGTATAAATATAGCAGAAAAACAGGTTTTTTTTGGGGGGGGGGGTCTTTTCCTAAACACATTCTTTACACCTGCCTGATTGGCTAATCCCTAGATTCCCATTCTAGCTTGTAAAATTTCCTTGTATGACCAACTATTGCTAGATTGTTCACCTGTTGTCCCATTTGCCTCATTCATTCATGCCTATGCCAGATTCCTAACTATTTCTTTGAGTTGTCCCTAGGTATGACTGCTTTTGGCAGTCCTTCATTCAGTAATATTAAAGCCTGACAGACAATGATAGAGGGATTGCATTTCATATTGCAGGAGTCCTGTGGAATTCCTTTATCCGCTTCTGAAGTGTTGGTCTTGGCATATCCCTTTATATAAAGTTGGGCACCTGGTGCTTTGCATTCTTCCAAGTTAAATACAGGCTGTACTAAAGAATTGCATCAGTAGGTTGTGTTGCTGTTTTTTTGTTGCAGGTAGTGCTCGAAACTAGTGTTTTGTGTACTTTTCAAAGAGCATTGCAACCTAATTTTAGCCAGATGTACGCGCTGGGGTCTGTGTGGGTGTGAGTACAGCAGCAATCCATTCTCCCTGTAGTCAAAGCAAGCTAAAAAGCGTCCCCTGGGGGAGCCAATCTGTATCTTTTTATCCATATGCCTGGAGGGGATTGATGGGCAGCTGTGTGCAATTCTGATCTCTGAATGAGCTCACTGCCTGCCCTTGTTGCATAGCAAAGGGGTCGAGTTCCCACGAGTTATATTGGCCTCCAGCTAGGCTACCAATTTATTTAAAAAGTACTCTCATTTTTCACCCTTGTTTTGGGTTTTGACCATGCTGGTTGTGTGTATTACAAGAAAGAATTGGCACTGGGTGAGATCTGAGCATACTAAGATTCCTAACTTGCTTTTTTTTCTTTACCTTTACCTATAAAGGCAGTACTCAGGAAGGAGGCCTGAGTGACCTCATTGCCCTGCATTCAGAAAGCGGGCTCATAATGCAAAATAAGTAGATCCATGCAGATTATAAAAGTCACAGAGAGCAACATTTATTGGTGTTAAACTTTTTAGTGCCCAATATAAACATTTCTTGCATAGATGCCCTTGAGAGATTGTTTTCCCGCACACCGTCATAATCTATAGTGGTTTGGGATCAGTCGCGCTTGCGGGGTTGAAGTAATTGAGCAAGACTTTTGAAAGCGTTCAACCCTTGTTCCTCTTGGCTTGTGTGCAAGTGGCAAAGGAAGTTGTTGATGGGATTCTGCTGTAATAAAGGTAAAGGACCCCTGACAGTTAAGTCCAGTCGCAGACAACTCTGGGGTTGTGGCGCTCATCTCGCTTTACAGGCCGAGGGTGCTGGCGTTTGTCCACCCGCAGACAATTTTTCCGAGTCATGTGGCCAGCATGACTAAGCAGCTTCTGGAGCAACGGAACACCGAAACCAGAGCAGCTCATGGAAACACCGTTTACCTTCCCGGCGGAGCGGTACCTGTTTATCTACTTGCACTTTTATGTGCTTTCGAATTGCTAGGTGGACAGGAGCTAGGACCGAGCAACGGGAGCTCATCCCGTCGCGGGGATTCAAACCGCCAACCTTCTGATCGGCAAGACCAAGAGGCTCAGTGGTTTAGATAAACATTTAGCAATATGGCTGCTAGCCACAAGGGTTATGTCCTACCTCCGCTGTATGCCTTTGGATACCAGTTCCTGGGAATCACAGGTGGGAAGAACATCATTGTACTCAAGTTCTGCTTTCAGGCTTCCTACAGGTATCTTGGTTGGCCTCTTTGAGAACAGGATGCTGGACGAGATGGGCCTTCAGCCTCGCCAAGTAAATTATGATAGCAAATGACCACCAACTAGGCATAATGCTGTTACATCACACTGCAGCTGGTGTGTCATGGTGGCATCATTGTATTAACTGGTAAAACTTAAGAGCATTTCTCCCAGTAGTAAAGCAATCATATCAGTGCGTAGTTTGTTTTAGCATTGGCATGAACGTGCAAGATTGCTGGACTGGTCTTGTCCAGCTTTCTCAAAGGGCTTTGGGTTTCCTTAACTGCTATTCTTTCAGTGGGTGTTAGTGATCAGATGCACAGCTTATTATATCCCAGTTGAGTTTGCGCCCTGAATCCACAGAACATTGCTGAGAAAATAGGCAGAAATAAGCCGACATAGTCCAATGAACTATATAAGCCAAGAACTAATCCTGACACCATTGACCCAGTATGTGGCCTGTTCTTGGGATAATTCCATTAGTCGATAAAATGAGGATTATGATTGCTATCTGTGAAACAGAGATCATGACAGATGATGGGATGTGTATGTGATAACATACTATTTTGTTTTGTTTTTAAGTAGGCTTGTTGGACAAAAATAAGTTTTCAAATGATGCCTTTAAAATTTCCCAAGACTGCAGTTCATTGAGGGCCAGGGATGATGGATAAACACTCATATTTGGAGAAAGAATTATACTGCAAAGATACATGTACACTCAGTCTCATATATCTATATATTAGATCAGTGTTTCCCAACCTTGAGCCTCCAGATGTTTTGGGACTACAACTCCCATCATCCCTAGCTACCGTAGCAAGACCAGTGGTCAGGAATGAGTCCGAAAACATCTGGAGGCACAAGGTTGGGAAACACTGTATTAGATGTTCTAATCATTCTTAAACACCATTTTTTGTTGAATTGTCAGGGCATCTCTATATGTGTAAGATTGCAGAGCAAGAATAGTATTGGTAATTTAAGTACCTAGGTGAATTTTGCAAGTCAACTGTGGTTTTCCATGTGCATAGAGATTTTGTGGTCTTACATGTTTAGCTTTTCACAAAGAGAAAGTTGCAAGCAGGGTGCATTTGATTTAAATCAAATTGATTTAAATCACTAGTCAGTAAGACTTGATTTAAATCATATTTTTTTACAGAAAGACTCATTCTTGCTGGTATAGTCTTAACATTTACGACCAGATGAAGGTTTCATTTTTGGAATAATAAATTTTCAGAGTCGTTTTTACAGTTATATCAAAAATTACTGACTGTTAGAAATACATAGACCAATAATTATGAAATTATTGTGAGGTTTAATAAGTTAACTTTATATTTGGACAACTTTTCTGCTGTACCTTATCGGAAGGAGAAAAATAATTATTTCCTTAATAACAATTTAAACAATTTATTTAACTAAAACAATAACATTATAGCATATGTATCCATGTTTGTTAACTGATGTGGTTAAAAAAAAACACCATCGACTGAGTTTTAGCACACATGAAAAACTTAAACAAATCCTTATTTCCTGATGAATAGCCTTTGGACTATAATGTAACTTAAATAGAAAAATAAAAAAATTCCTTCAGTAGCACCTTAAAGACCAACTAAGTTTTTATTTTGGTATAAGCTTCCGTGTGCATGCGCATGCACACGAAAGCTTATACCAAAATAAAAACTTAGTTGGTCTTTAAGGTGCTACTGAAGGAATTTTTTTATTTTACTTCGACCCAAACCAACACGGCTACCTACCTGTAACCTTAAATAGAAAACTATCTCTAGAAAGATTTTTCCTCCAAAAGCATTTTATTTTAAAAATGCAATTTAAATTTTTAAAAATCTGTTTAAAATTTTAAAATTGATTTTTTTAAAAAAATATAATTTATTTTTATCCACCCTTGTTGCAAGCTGTAGGTAGAAGAGGCATAGCTTGTTAGCAAAGCACCTGCTTTGTGTGCAGAAGTTTGTATGTTCAGTTGTTGGCATTTATAGGTACCAGGGCACGGGAAGATGCTAGAGACTCACTACCAGTCAAGGTAGATGAGGGGTAGCCCACATGGTGCCTCCCAGATGTTGCTTGGCCCCAACTCCCATCATTTCCATCCAACATGTCCAGTGGCCAGGGATAATGGGAGTTGCAGGCCAGTTGTATCTGGAGAGCACCACAATGGCTATTCCTGCAGTAGACAATACTGAGTTGGATGGGCCAATGGCCTGACTTGGTATACTGGTAAGCCAGTTTCCTATATTCTTACATTTTAATCTGATGATTCACCGATAAAATAGTGAATGCAAGCTAGCATTGGTGAGGCTGGTTTTAAGGATACACTTGTCTGGCATTCCTTTCCATGTTTCAGCCGAAGTCAGCACATATATCGCAACTGATAGTTGTTGAGTTTGATGTGAAAGTCTCCCGCAGTTCTTTCTTGGGCCCGGAGCTCATTGTAACCTTGCACAAATCCATGGTGTCTCATCTTAGTTCAACTCCACTGGTTTTGCTAAAAATAATTGCCAAGCGAATTTTATATACAAGGTTGTAGAAATTAATTAAGGTTAGGTAAATGTTAGGTTAGGTTTATAAAATGTATTAATCTTTTCTCACAACAGAGCCCCCCCCCCCAAAGCTGTCAAGGATATAATACAGTAGTTTCTAGCTCTGATCGAGATCTTGGCAAGAGGTGTGCAGCCTTGAAAAGTGTCCTGTGTTCCTTTATGTGGGTTGTCTTCTCTGAAGCAGAGGTGCTTTATCGCAGGAAAATTGTTCCAAGCTGTTTCAGTTTATTTCTACTGTATTCTAAACTAAAAAGTTGAGGTAGCTAGCTGTTATTTGTGGAGAGGAACTTAAGATTTTTCCAGCTGCCTAACTTGCTTGCTTGGTCCTGAACAACATTTTGTCGTCCTGTTGCAAGAATGGGTAAAAGTTTTGTTGCTGTTTGCTTGAAGAGTCCACATTTCCTCCTAGGCAACCTTCGGCCAGGGTGAGGTGGGAGGAGCCAGGAGCAAAAAGTGGGCGGAGCAACTAATGTTAATTTCTCCTTCAGACAGTAGATTCCTTTCTACATACACACACAAGCATCCCTCTCCTGGGTAAGCAAGAAGAATTATCGGAATGCAAGGGCACATTCTAACCAGGCACACAATTCTAGAAGTGTGTGAAGCAAGACCAGTGAGTGGCTTAGCTCATGAGGGAGTGTGGCCTGGGGGGAAACTTGAGGGCCAGATAGAGAGGCCTGGAGGGCCACAGCGAATCCCCAGGCTTGAGGCTTCCCACCGTTAACCTATTGAAATTAGAAATGGATTTTTTTTTTACCAGAAAGTAAAAGGACGGGTGGCGTTGTGGGTTAAACCACAGAGCCTAGGGCTTGCTGATCAGAAGGTCGGTGGTTCGAATCCCCGCGACAGGGTGAGCTCCCATTGCTCGGTCCCAGCTCCTGCCCACCTAGCAGTTCGAAAGCACATCAAAGTACAAATAGATAAATAGGTACCGCTACAGCGGGAAAGTAAACGGCGTTTCCGTGCACTGCTCTGGTTCACCAGAAGTGGCTTAGTCATGCTGGCCACATGACCCGGAAGCCGAGATGAGTGCCGCAACCCCAGAGTCATCAGCGACTGGACCTAACAGACAGGGGTCCCTTTACTTTACCTTTAAAAGTTACCAAGAGTCACACCAGAGGAAGATCCCTTTGCAAATTCCCTGGATGCTTGTTAAACACGTTTGCTTTCTTTGAAAGACCTACATCGGCTCCCAGTACGTTTCCGAGCACAATTCAAAGTGTTGGTGCTGACTTTTAAAGCCCTAAACGGCCTCAGTCCAATATACCTGAAGGAGCGTCTCCACCTCCATCTTTCTGCCTGGACACTGAGGTCCAGTGCCGAGGGCCTTCTGGCAGTTCCCTCACTGCGAGAAGCCAGGGAACCAGGCAGAGGGCCTTCTCGGTAGTGGTGCCCGCCCTGTGGAACGCCCTCCCACCAGATGTCAAAGAGAAAAACAACTACCAGACTTTTAGAGGACATCTGAAGGCAGCTTTTAATGTTTAATAAATTATTGTATTTTAATACTTCTGTTGGAGGCCGCCCAGAGTGGCTGGGGAAACCCAGCCAGATGGGCGGGGTATAAATAATAAATTATTATATTATAAATTATTTTTATTGCTCTTTTACTGCTGAAGGAACAGAATTTCCGTTAGGGTAGGCCAGTCTGGGATCCCTTAGCTTCTTCTTAAGAGAAGGGCAGTGTTAGAAAGGACATTCCAAAAGGCTTTCCAAAACAGATGGTTTTCAAGTATAGTTACACGGGATTTTAATAACTTGAACACAGCAAATGGATGTGGTGGCAATGACTGATTGTGGAAATAGCTCCTTTGCAGCTTTCGTTCCGGAGACTAGTTTTTATGTAATTTCATATGCTAATTCGGAGGCTATCACTCTCAGTGCAGAGGCAAGATGGGAGTTATAATAAACCATTTCCAGGATGGATGGACGGATTGTTGTTTACAAGCAGCATTTAGTGCCATAAATTATATAGAGGAGAACAATTGACATGTTAGTTGGAAGGCACAAATAACTTCATTTTAGAAAGGCTTGTCCTGAATATGTGAGAATGAAAGTTTGTAATTTGGATTTGCCATTATATTGCAATTTACTGTTTTAAGATGGCTATAATTAAATATACTCTCTGGCGCTTATTTCCCAAAACTGGATGTCTTAAGACCAAACCACCACATGGTGGTGAAAACCTGGTTTTTGGATTAACTGATAAGGAACCTGAGATGGATTATCTGATAAGGAAAGGCAGGATTACCTGGCATCTTAAATAAGCCACAGAGGAGATGGTGTCAGCCAAGTGAGATGTTTTGTGGTGGCATTAGTTATCTGGGGGTTTCCAGAGTGTACAGGCTGCTTTCCCTGTTCATTTAAACTTCTTGGATCTCTGAATGCTATAATAGAGATGAGCTTCACATTACACAGAAGGAAGTAGCAGAAGTTTTAGGGTGCAGGTGGGAGACCCTGCTTTTGAATGCTTAGACCAGTGGTTCCCAACAGGTGGTCCGGGGACCCCCAGGGGTCCGCACGCTATGCCAGAGGGGTCCGCAAGATGCTATTAGAATAAAAAAATATATTAAATATATTTCGTATGATAACAGATTTTTTGTTTTGGCCGCTTCCTGCATGAGCAGAGTCTAGCGCAAAACTAGAATTAGATAGAGGCAGTAGTTCTGCTATATGCCGTTAGGTGGCGCTTTACAAAACACTACTGTATTGCAAAGAGGCAGTGCACACATTCTACTAACGCTCACCTCCCCAAGATGCTTTGCGCGCGTCGGCTTCATTTGTGCGCTACTGCGCAGGTACCCTGTCTTCTCCATTCTCCTCCCTGGCGCGCGCTGCATCTTTGCAAAACAGTAGTGTTTGTAAACAAAGCGTTGTTTTTCGCGGAAGCTACAGTTCGCGTAGTTAAAAATGGACCGTTGGTTAAAAAGTGGTTCGTTAAAACGACAAAGGCCTACAGATGAAGAGGAAGAACTGTAAAAAACGTATAAATATAAAATATAAAAAGACTCTTAATTTGGCTCTCACTTTTTAATTTTAGGATTAGGAATTAATGGGGGTCCTTGTCACAATAGCGGCTCGATGAGGGGTCCTCGAGAAAATTTTGTTGGGAACCCCTGGCTTAGACTTTTAATCAGCTAATTAATCAAGAGAGATTTAGAGTAGCACTGCCCATAATTTGCCATGCAGGTTTTTGTTTTGTTTTGTTTTTGTTACATGGGGATGCATTAAAAATAATAATCCACTAGCAGTATCTCTATTGGGGAGGCATTCCTACCTTCGTACTAAGTTTTTCTTGTCGGGAAGTCTTCTTTTGTACATAGAGGATTTTCAGAGCATGAGCCTGGAGTCCAAAACTGTATGATCTACCCGCCTCATTCCCATCTTCAGACCAAGAGAGTCACTTGCACATAGAAGCTGCTGCCGACCTACACTTTTGTTGCAGTGCAGGCCCAGAATAAAACATTTTAGAAATGTAGGACCTAAGTCCCACCCGGGTATTAGGAGCAATGGAACCAACACAAAGAGGCAACATGCCAGGCAGGATACAACAAGATTTATTTGCTCAGCATATGCTAAGTAAATGGTGCAGTGCAATCAGCTCGCAACCTGCACACAGAATTGTGGATTTTCAATACTTTTATACAGTCAAAAACAGGCCAACACCTTATTTCCTTAACTACAAAAACACATGTCTTCCAAATGCAATACACCCTTCTCCCTTATCTGGTCCTGTGAACCCAGCTTGTACTCCCCTCCTCCTTTACTGGGCGTGTAGAGAAAGGCAGGCATTTGATAACAGTTTGCAAGCTACACGCCCATGGGGCCCCCTGCCTGTGTATTTGAATCCTAAATACTATGCAACTATTTTCATATCAATTATGTGTGTCTTAAATAAAAGTACTGGCCCTTCAGTATGTGTAAAGTTGGGGTGCTGTAAGCCTCCCCCTGCTCATGTTTGAGGAGGGGGAGCAGTAATCTCCAGCAGCACCTGGCTTCCAGGAAGAGCACTGTGGCCAGGGCCAACTCATTGAATGACCAGATCACACAAACTGTGCTGCGGCCACACAGAAGCTGACTGGACTGGCCGTTCAGCACTGGAGTTGAGACAGTGTGCTCTACTGCATAGCACACACTACTGCTGGTCACTTCTTTCTGCCTATTGGTAGAGCCGGTCCTCACTTGTACACTACCATAGCCGCCTCGCCCAGCCGAGGACAGCCGGTACGTTGTAAATAGTAGCTCTGCAAGCCTAGGCAAAATAATATGTATTGAGCCAGTTTTCTGATTGGGGTAGGGGTATACAAGCTGGACCCTTCATTGGCATGGTGGGTTGTTGTTTTTTGGTGTGTGTGGGTTTTTTTTAACCCATGACCAAAAATATTCAGAGTTTCTACGAGCGACACTTGGAAATTCCTCAGCAGATCTGTATGAAAGGTGTTCCCTGAAAGTTGAAAGCTACAGCTCGGGGAAAGCTTGCATGCCGGGCCACTGTTGTACTTGAGACGGCTTGCTGATCTCGGAGACCATGAACTAATATTGTTCGCTCTTCGTGGTGTTGTGCATTTTTGCAGAAGGCGTTTTATCTCCCAGCGCTGCTCTCTAGAGTTTGTAGAAGACATAGTGGAATGTGCCAGTGTGCAAAGGTACTTGTTCAAAAGCAGCATTAACCTTCTCTTGTTGCATGCGTTGCAAGTCCTTTCCCCCCTGCACCCTTTTCCAAGACAAATTCCTCAGGTCCTGCATGTGTACTCATTCCGACTCCGACATGTGCATCCTTTTTATTACCCTTTTAATTTACATTTTGCCCAGATCTTACTCGCATTTCCCCTTACTTTCTTAAATCGTAGAACCAAACACGTATCTGGATCACCAAGACATAAAGGCTTGAAGAAGATCCACTTCATCAAGAACATGAGGCAGTATGACACAAGGAACAGCAGGTAACCTTTCTGTAACTGAAGGAAGCCCTGGTTTTGACCTTTAAAGCCCTATGTGACTTGGGACCCTCGTACCTACGGGACCGCCTCTCCTGGTATGCCCCGCGGAGGACCTTAAGGTCCACAAATAATAATATTCTGGAGATCCCGAGTCATAAGATGGCTAGATTGGCCTCTACTAGAGCCAGGACCTTTTCAGTACTGGCCCCAACCTGGTGGAACGCTCTTTCCCAGGAGACCAGGGCCCTGCGGGATTTGTCATCTTTCCGCAGGGCCTGCAAGACAGAGCTGTTCCGCCTGGCCTTTGGGTTAGACTCAGCCTGACCCCTGTGTTTTTCTCCCTCATGGCTTGGATTTATGGCCTACTTGAAATGAGGCTGCACTTTAAATTTTAATACTGTATTTTAATCTGTATTTTAATTAATTGTTTTTATGTTTTATTGTGGTTCTGTTGGTGTCAGCCACTTATGGCCTACTTGAAATGAGGCTGCACTTTAAATTTTAATACTGTATTTTAATCTGTATTTTAATTAATTGTTTTTATGTTTTATTGTGGTTCTGTTGGTGTCAGCCGCCCTGAGCCCGGTTTTTGACTGGGGAGGGCGGGGTATAAATAAAAATTTATTATTATTATTATTATCCACCTTGCAGTTAAATTATGCTAAATGGCTCTACTCTAGCTGTAATCTATATGTTCACAAGTGACCATGTTTGGTGTAAAACACCTTGATGTGAAAACCTTGCTAACGGGGGATTATGGTGGCATTCATCTAAATCAGTGCTACCCAAACTTGGGCCTCCAGCTGTTGTTGGACTACAACTCCCATCATCCCTAGCTAGCAGGACCAGTAGTCAGCGATGATGGGAATCGTAGTCCGAAAACAGCTGGAGACCCAAGTTTTGGAAACACTGATAAATCTTACTCGAGTAAACTCGCATTTTAAAAAAAAATAATTATTGAAACTTTTGCAGTAGATTTGAATAAATGATAAAGACAAAATTAGAGAGGAAAAGGGGGGAAGGAAGATGAAGTATACATTATATAATAGCAATAACGAAGTGTCATTAAAATTAGGATTACAAAAATATATAATATATATACATAGATAGATTTATTTTATTCCTGTATACATTGATTCATGAGCCACGATGGTTTTAATAAATAAAAGGAAGCCATATTTTTGTCTTTCCAATGTATCAGTATTAATCTTTTTGCAGGTATAAGAGAGAGTCCATTTACGTTGACCATTTGTTAAGCCCCATATATTAGGAACATAGTTTAAGGTGATGTTATCTTCTGAAATGCTTAACTCACTGAATTTAATGGACTTAACTTTATTGCACTCGCTAATTCCAATGGGCCTAGGTAAAGGTAAAGGGACCCCTGACTGTTAAGTCCAGTCGCGGACAACTCTGGGGTTGTGGTGCTCATCTCGCTTTACTGGCCGAGGGAGCCAGCATGACTAAGCTGCTTCTGGCAAACCAGAGCAGCGCACGGAAACGCCGTTTACCTTCCCGCTGGAGCAGTACCTATTTTTCTACTTGCACTTTGCTGTGCTTTTGAGCTGCTAGGTTGTTAGGAGCAGGGACCAAGCAGTGGGAGCTCACCCCATCACAGGGATTCAAACTGCCAACCTTCTGATCAGCAAGCCCTAACTATCTGACACCACAGCACCACATAGCCGGCTGGGTTGGACTCTAAGCAGTTCCATCATGGAGGTCGAATTCAGGGCCTATGCTTCTTTCTCACCTCTGCCCAATAGGTAGTTAATATTTCTGTGCCCTATTGGAGCAGGTACTTGAGGGACTGGTAGAGAACTCGTGGCTAATGGGAAAGTTAGAGCAAAATACACTTTGTTTTCAAGATAGTTTCCTAGATAATTTTATTCTTACATAGGAATAATCTCTGTGAAAACGGATGTAGTGTTACTTCAAAAGCAGGCTTCCCCAACCTGATGCTCTCCAGATGTTGTGGACTAAACCACCAAGAATGTAGTCGAAAACATCTGGGTTGCTAGGGCTAAAATTTACTTTTAAGAGAGGGCTTCGTATTCTATTTATTCTATTTGTATTTTTGGTAACTTTTTAAATTGTATTATGAAAAACCTTAATGAAAATATTGTTTATTTGTGTGTGTGTTTTTTAAAAAAAGGAAGGTTTCCCGAAATGTGGCTGTTGGGCTAAAAAAAGCAAGGAAAAAACGGCTAAGTTGTGTATGTGGGTGTTACAAAGTTAGGTTCCCACCGCTCCCAGAGAGCTCTTCTAACTCAAGATAGGAAGGCTAGATATGAATGCAATATATTTCCCATGATTCACTGCACGCTGTCTGTATTTCTTTTTAGGATAGTATTAATTTGTGCTAAACGAAGTTTGTGTGTGGCTTTTTCTATCATGCCCTATGGGGAGAATTTTCGGATCAGGTGAGTAGCTGCTGTTTTTGTCAGACCTCTAACTTTCCATTGGTTATATGTTTATTATTACATTTGGAATTCCACTTTTTCTCCATGGAGCTTAAGGTAATATTCATGGTGCTTCTCCATTTTATCCTTGCAATATCCCTGTGAGGTAGGATGGCCTAAGAGACAGTGACTGGCCCAAGGTGACCCAGCTAGCTTCATGGCTGGGTGAAGATTTGAACCCTGGTTTTCCTGCTGTTTCCTTATGTTTGCTTATGGTTTTTACTTATGCTCTAACATCCTCTTTGGTTTGCTTTTATGCCGCTTTTCCAGAAAACTGGGCCCAAAATGGTTCACAATGTGCCAAAGAAACGAGAAGTGCAGTGGTCCTAAACACATTGGAAACAATTATAAACCATAATATCAACACAAGCACAAAAACAATACAAATAACCTAACTTAAAAGTTTAAAGTGAACACTGTATGAAACAATACAAGTTCCACCAATATGATTTAAATTAAGTAACCAAAACCGGGCAGAAGATAAAATAAAGTACAGTGGTGCCTCGCTAGACAAATTTAATTCGTTCCACGGGTCTTTTCTTATAACGAAAAATTCATCTAGCGAATCCCATACGAATGCATTGAATATTTTTTTTGATTTTTTTTTTGCCCATAGGAACGCATTAATTGAATTTCAATGCATTCCTATGGGAAACCACAATTCGCTAGACGAATTTTTCATAAAATGAATTCGTCTAGCAAGGCAACCTCCTCTCGAAAAATCCTTTTGTTAAGCGGAAATTTCGTTAAGCAGGGCATTCGTTAAGCGAGGCACCACTGTAAATGCAAAAAAAGAACAGTAGCATTGAAGGCAATGCCATTTATTTCATGATTCCCATTTGCTTTTCACCATTTATTTCATATAAATCGTTTTCCAAGCTCTGCCTGAACAAACTGGTGTATGAATGCTGTAAATAAAAATTACACATTTGATTTCACTAGTGGGTTGTTTTTTAAAAGTTTGTCGGTGTAAGCAGACGTTTACTTTCCAGGTCTTTGGGCATGTCCTACTTATAACCGATAAAAGTGTTCCAGTTCTCCTCTGCCTACATCTAACGCTTAATCAGGCCTGGCCAAGCGCAGAACAAACAGAACACGATTTCTGTTGTCACTCAAGCTCATATGCATAGCACACTGAAGAAGGAAACGGATATTTTTATGACAGAACTTGACATACAGATGTGCCTTCCATAAATAGACTATGGGAAACTTTCTTTCCAGCTCAGTGGGAACACTGCAAGGTCACTCAAAAGAGCATTTGCTGAAAACTAGATGAATGATAGGGGTGGGGTGAGGATTTGAAACAAGGCGAGGTATCGGATAGTGCAGTTATGAACAATGACCTCTGCTAGAAATCCCAGAAGCCTGTAAAACATGTCATCTGGCAGCTACTGATGGATAATTTAGGAAAGGAATACATTTCTCTGTATATTTTATATACCCAGATAGTAAGCCTTAAATACATATGCCTCCTTCAGATACATGTGTGCATTAAGATGATAAACAGTATGTTTCGGTATCTCTTCAAATCTTGGCGTTGACTGAATTTTTTAGCCCTGAAATCCCAAGGTCATTGATGTGTTGAAACTGACTTGTACATAATTATTGAACACATTCAATCCATGCTGGCTTTGGATTTAAACAGCCTATAAATGGATTAGCAAACGCAAGAAAAAATTTATTTTGTGCAGATTTTTATTTTTTTTTAAAAAAATTAAAGGACAGAGTAGACAAAGTAGGCAAATGGGTTCCCACAGCTGGATTCACATCCATGTGGATTTTGCAATACTGTACATAGTTGAAGCTCTTCGTATTCTCCCTGAGAATCCCACGTACCCCCAGAATTGCAGTTCAGGGATCACATCCAAAACCAGCAATAATGTGTTCAGAATTCTGTGTCCAATCATGGGAATTCCTTGCAGAGTCGAGCTTGTCTCTGTGTGTGTGTGTGTGTGTGTGTGTGTGTGTGTGTGTGTGTGTGTGTAAATAAAGTATGAATTACCCTCGAGTTGAATTACTTTAAAAATAGGAAGATCTCAGGGCCTTTGCTTATATCCCCTTTGCTGGTTCAGTGAGTTTTTATGTCTTGAGCCTTTTAAGAACAAATGTTTATGGCAGCAGAGAAGACGTGGGAATTGGCCTCCTAATCTCTAGCTGTGTTGAGGGGCTTGTTTTTATTTTGTTTGGATTTTTTTTTTTTACTACACAGCTAGGATGAGAAGAAACAGCTTTAATTCCTATCTTGCCTATTCTGCCCTTAACAGTGAACTGAGAATAGAGGGGCAGAAGCAGAGACATCCTTCTGGTGGCGTTTCGGTCTCTACGGAGATGGTGCTAGGAATGGAAGGGGTCGAGCTAGGAGCTGATGGCAAGGTAAGGAGCCTGTTGGCGAACAGTGGGTCTCTTTGCTTGTTTTTGGAAGTTGTGGGGCCTCATCAGTTCCGGTACAAAAATCAAGAGCAAGCCTGGTGGTTTAAGCCCACATGTGCCGTTCATGGTTGCTCATACATCCTCCCGCGGATCCTTCAGCTCTCTCTTGATGCAATTCAGACATACTCTTTTGACTTCTTCTGATACTATTTGGGCCAAGAGTAGCCAACACTGCACCCACACAAGCTGTTGGACTTCCATCAGCCCCAGGCGGCACAGCTAATGAGCCCCATGCTGAAGGAGAGGTATGGAGAAAGTAGAATATCTGAGCAATGCTATGAAACTACGTTGTCATAAGACTTGGGTGGTACTTTTTTTAACTTCCTAGGCCTGTTTAGTTTGATCTCAAAGCATCTCCTCCTGTGAGCAGATGCCAATTCTCTGTTTCGATTCATATATTCTTGTCTTCTTTGTATGCCGGTAAAGGTTGATTGAACTAATTAGAGCTAATGGGAGTTAGAGGACAGCAGCATTTGAAAGGAAGCATGTTGGCAACCTCTGGTCTAGACGTTTGGTTGGTTGCATATGATCATAGGTAAGGTTGTTTAGTACTTTCTGCTTCTCTGGCTGATGGGAAGACTTTTGCATTTATCGGTTTCCACATGGGGAGCACGTGCAGTAATCAGCTTGAGCATGGCAGGAATCCTGTTATTTCACAGCAGTGTCAATTTCCCCAAAAGGAAATGGCATATGGTTTGGAACTTGCAAGGCTCCTCCACACAGCCAGTGAAGCATCTAAATCAGTGTTTCCCAAACTTGGGTCTCCATTTGCGTTTGAACTACAATTCCCATCATCCCTGATCACTCGCCCTGCTAGTTAGGGATGATGGGAACTGTAGTCCAACTACAGATGGAGACCCAAGTTTGGGAAACACTGATCCAGATATTGCAAAACTGTCACCCTGGTGCCCTTCAAAGGTTTTGGGCTACAACTCCCATCAGCACCAATGAGAGTTATACTCCAAAACTCCTGGAGACAGCAGATTGGTGAAGTCTGTGCCCAGACTCTGTTTCTTCCTTCAGGCCCCATCCATGCAGGTGTAGCGAGTTTGGTAGCTAAAAGATAGGATCTGTTAATGTTCAATTAACCAAGTATCATGTTCCCATCAGAGCCCATTGAAGAGGCATCCCTGACTGTTAGTAAAACCAAAGCCCAAGATACGGAGAAATCTCATTTGATCACCAGAACACAGTAATCAATACCTAGTTGATATGGTATTTGTCCAGTGCAATAACACTTTGGTGCATTAGGTTTTGAGAATCCATTTGTGGAGCATTTTGAAAGTTATTCCAGAAAGATGTTAAAAGCAGGAGTTCAGTTCAACCTGAAACTATGTTGTTGTTGTTTAGTCGTTTAGTCGTGTCCGACTCTTCGTGACCCCATGGACCATAGCACGCCAGGCACTCCTGTCTTGCACTGCCTCCAGTAGTTTGGTCAAACTCATGTTCGTAGCTTCGAGAACACTGTCCAACCATCTTGTCCTCTGTCGTCCCCTTCTCCTAGTGCCCTCAATCTTTCCCAACATCAGGGTCTTTTCCAAGGATTCTTCTCTTCTCATGAGGTGGCCAAAGTATTGGAGCCTCAGCTTCACGATCTGTCCTTCCACGGAGCACTCAGGGCTGATTTCCTTAAGAATTGATAGGTTTGATCTTCTAGCAGTCCATGGGACTCTCAAGAGTCTCCTCCAGCACCATAATTCAAAAGCATCAATTCTTCGGCGATCAGCCTTCTTTATGGTCCAGCTCTCACTTCCATACATCACTACTGGGAAAACCATAGCTTTAACTATACGGACCTTTGTCGGCAAGGTGATGTCTCTGCTTTTTAAGATGCTGTCTAGGTTTGTCATTGCTTTTCTCCCAAGAAGCAGGCGTCTTTTAATTTCGTGACTGCTGTCACCATCTGCAGTGATCAAGGAGCCCAAGAAAGTAAAATCTCTCACTGCCTCCATTTCTTCCCCTTCTATTTGCCAGGAGGTGATGGGACCAGTGGCCATGATCTTGGTTTTTTTGATGTTGAGCTTCAGACCATATTTTGCGCTCTCCTCTTTCACCCTCATTAAAAGGTTCTTTAATTCCTCCTCACTTTCTGCCATCAAGGTTGTGTCATCTGCATATCTGAGGTTGTTGAAAGTATAACAGAGCATTAATGTAATCTCTTGTCTCCCTTTCCCCCATTGCTTTTTAGAATTCCGTATGAAAGCTATTAGGTCCTTGGTTGTGTGTGTGTGTGTGTGTGTGTGCGTGTACAATTCATCAGATTTACTCTAACTGTAAACACAGTGAATTGGGGTCCAGCTGATATCTGCAGAAATGGCAGCTATTTGTTTTTTAAATAGCTCTCCAGTTCTCCCCAAACTATCGGTTGCATTTAAGACATAGCAGTTAAACTGAGATAGACTGTGTCTTCAGAGTTGATTCTAAGGGGCTTCCTATCACAAGAGAAGAAATTTTAAACTTGCAGTCCGGTGTTCAAAAGATCCCTGCAAAAATCACAAGGTGACTATGCTAACGTTAATTGGGACTGGCTATCTTGCAGGTTGTGTCTTACGCAAAGTTCTTGTATCCGACGAACGCTCTTGTTGGCCGCAAAAATGATGTCCATGGTCCTGTCCCTGTGTGCCGAGCCTCCATTCTGCGGAGTACTGGCGGATCAAGATACAAAACTCCAACAGCCAAAACAATACCTTCCACAGCAGATATTGGTAAACACCATGTGACTCCTCTATGCCCTTCTGTTGTCCTTCTGTGCTGACATTGTTTTTTTAAAAAAAGCAAAGGTGATGATGAAATACTGTCAGCAATATGTTTTGATTGGCCAAAATGAGATTAAGAGGAATCAGAATATAAATTCCATTTAGAGAATTTGAATTCCATTTAGAGTATGTTAGAGAATTCGGAGCTTTCAAGGGTTCAAGGCCCTTTGTCATTAATAGTAGTAGCATTAGCAGTAATGAATAGTAGTATTAATAGAATGCCTTTAGTGTACATGATACTTTAGAATAATGAGCATGGGAAGGACAGGTCCTTGCTCAGAAGATATACAGTCCCATCTCACAATCTCCACTTGTATTCTGCCTTTCCAAACTAGTTTTCTGCCCATCTCACTGCCTGGTTCATGCGCATGTTTTCAACCAATTGTTGTTAAGGAAGAATGGATAACTGGACTCCTTCAGCAAGAAAGATGGGATAGAAGTTATTATTGTTGTTGTTATTGTTGTTGTTTAGGCGTTTAGTCGTGTCCGACTCTTCGTGATTATTATTATTATTATTATTATTATTATTATTATTACCACCACCACCATCAATTTTGTGCAAAGTCAGACAAACAGACCAATCTGCTGAATTTCTCCCATCGTTAATATTATTTTTTAGTTATTCATTTAATAATTCCAAGAAGTTCCCAGGGCAGTGTTCCCTCAACAAGGGCTACAGACTTGTATTTTTATAATAAAAAGGGTAACAATTTCAAAAAGCAAAACTCTGCCTAGAGAAGATACCAGCTTCCATGCCCCTGCAGGAAATGTTCAGGCATGCTGAATATACACAAAGCCGCTCTTAAACCAATTTAATCAGATTTCCTTGTGGTTGAATGGAATATTTCAGTCCTAGATGTTGCTTAATTTCAGCACTGAAATATCAGGACCATCTAAAAAGAACTATTTATTTGGGCTTCATAACCATATGTAGGCATAAGGATACAGGCAAGACATTTTCTGAGAATCAGGGCAATGCCTTAAATGGGTCTTATAAGAATCTGGGCAGAGTGCCAACAACTTTACTGCAGTACTGAGCTGGCATTTAATAAATATCCTATCCAGCCAACATTCGGCTTTTGCAAACTTTTTCAAAAGTCCTAATTTATGAATGCCACCTTTTGAATTTGAAACTAGGAAGCCAGTTCCACTTAAGATGCAAAGACAGTTATGGAAATATAACCGAGCTCAATAGGAAAAACATGCAATATATAATGCTTCTATTCAGGATTTTAGACACGCCTTCTTTCAGGATATGCCATTCCTTCTAGTTTCCATTTGCCCTCCCTTCAAGTTGTCAGCATTCTGTGCCCAGTAAGGCCCCACCTGCCCTATATATATATTTAAAGCCGTATCATACCACTTCAAACAGTAACGGCTTTCCTCAAAGAATCCTGGGAACTGTAGTTTGTTAAGGGTGCTGAAACTTATTGGAATGCCCCATTGCAGTTCCCAGAATTCCCAGGGAAGAGGGGTTGGCTGTTGAACCAGTTTGGGAATTATAGCTCTGGGAGGGGAATAGGGGTCTCCCAGGGGCGGCGCATCCTGCTTCACTCCGAGGCAAAATGGGACAGTGTCGCCCTGCCCTGCTGCCACTCCTGCCGCAGCCTCCCTTACTTATATGGGTTGCAAGTTCTCACAGAGATCTCGCGAGATCTTGCAGAGTGCTCATGTTGAGATTCCTGGGCCTGTGAAATTGTTAGTAATGCTGCCATGCAGGGATGTGTTTTTTATGTTTGTTCTACGTATCGGAGCTTCTAAATATAGAGGGTTTATTATTCATCACAGTGCAGAAACAAGCTAGACTTTGGGTTGAAGTGGTACAGCTTGGGATTGTTCCATCTAATGATCTGCTCTGATAAATGGGTTCATTTATCCGCGTGGATAAAGTCTTCTTGAATGCTAGTATTTTGTTTCCTAAAACCTTCCTTGGTTGTTACCTGAACTTTCTCGAAACCACTTCTTCACAGAAAATGCTTTAAATTGAGCTATAGAATTTGTTCCCACATGATGTAGTGATGACCACTTAGAAAGGCTTTATTGCATGTTTTTTTCACCTTTAAAGCTCTCCTTTACTGTGCCAGTGAACTCCTAGTACATTTCTTTTCTTTTATTTTTTCTAGGAAATGAAGTTGGCGAGTTAGCAGAGTACAACCCCAATCTCCTGGAAGATCCTCAATGGCCCTGTGGGAAGCACAAACGTGTCCTCATCTTTGCATCGTACATGGTACGAAGCTGGTGTAGAGCAAATTAATTCGCAAATAAGGCATTGTAGTCGTAGTGTAGTACAGATCCTGGGTTCTGGCTTCGTATGACCCCGGTGCAAATAAAAATGTCTCCTTTTCCAAATTTTGCATGTTTCATTTAAATTTGGAATTATAGCCATCCATCAATAAACATTCCTCGGGCAGCTTCCACACAAGATTAAAAATACAATATATCCTGTTTTCTGTGTGGGGGTGTGATGCAAGTTATAAATACAAGTGAGAGGTGGTGCTTATTCTATTCTTCTGGAAGCACAATGTAGCTTTCACTCCTTAGCTGTCTACACTAGCTGTTGTGGGAGGTGGTGTCAGCATTCTTGTCTCGATGACGCAAGGCTGAGCAGGTGATTGATTGATTTTTAATCATTTTTTTAAATTTTTAAAAAATCTATTATTTATTTATTTGCTGAATCACCTTGGTGTGAATTTACCAAGTGGCTTTGGGCAAG
Source organism: Zootoca vivipara (assembly GCF_965207765.1). Classification (NCBI taxonomy): domain Eukaryota; kingdom Metazoa; phylum Chordata; class Lepidosauria; order Squamata; family Lacertidae; genus Zootoca; species Zootoca vivipara. The sequence goes on along the minus strand of NC_142590.1, from coordinate 86,191,997 downwards.
CCACAATTCTTCAGAGTTTCCTCTTCAACCCAATCTCCAGTATAGGAATAATAGTGATCTGCCATAACAAGATTGTTGCAAGGATTGCTGAGAATGTGTATGAAGTATTTTAAACACATTAAAGGTGAACACAAACGCTAAGTACGGTATTTCCAGTTCTTAGAGGTACACACTGGGGGATCCTTAATCATGTGTGGCTCCTGACCTTTCCAGGGGTATTTGACAGGTCACTATTGGAGAACAGGTGGTAGACTAGACAGAGTCCTTGTCTAATCCAGCAAGTAAATCCTAATGAACTCAAAAGTCCCACATTTCATCTAGCCAATTATACGGGCTTGAAGTGAACTGTTGCTTCACTGCATCAAAAGGCCAAGGCTTCGCCACTTTCCTTCACTCTCCAGTTAACCTCTAACATTACCTTCTAGGCTCCTTGGGAGTTTGCTAATAGTCCCTAGGGCGTGCTGCTGTAGAGAAAACCTGTTCAAGTTCCCAGTCCTTCACCACTCTTGAAGTGCCAAGTATTACAGGATTAAGAGATTACCGAAGAGCTTTGAAAACCTTCTGTCCTCGGAGAGATTAAACTTTTATCATTGAGGATTCTGCAGCGATGGCCTAGATACAGGAGTACTTGGCTGTAATCCTGTACAAGGGCAAATGATGGTTAATAGCAGAAACTTCCCATAGCAGGATACCATCTCAAGCAGCCATCGTGCTCTGAAGATGTGGTGTGGCTTGAAGCCAAGCTTTCAACTCTGCTGAGATCATCTGCAGTCCGGCCTAGAAATGTGTGGAAGACAAGACTTCCTCTATCTTGTCTCTAACAAGACAGAGGCGAATAGCCAAAACCCAGGCTCATGGGCTCTTGGTCACAGAAGAAGGCTGTGCATCTTGTTAAAAAAGATGTTCAGTGCTGAGAGTTGTGATAGAGCTAGTTGGGATGAGAGAGTTAGAAGGAGACCTTCTAAGCACCACCTAGTTTGCCCCTTACTGTAGATTAGTTTCTCATGGAGACACTTTGAATCCTTAATCATATTCTCAGTCTCTTTCAGTAAAGGCAGCGTAAGGATCTGTAAACCCTTTTCCTTTTTTATTTTTGTTTTAGACCACAGTAATAGAATACGTGAAACCATCGGACCTTAAGAAGGATATGAATGAGACCTTTAAAGAGAAGTTTCCTCACATCAAGCTGACGCTAAGCAAAATCAGAAGGTAAATTAAAACAGGGATAGTAAAGACGATACTCAGGAGAGGGCATTACTGTGTTTCTAAACCACTTTGAAACATGGTTCTTTCCTCCCAAACAGAAATTAATATATATTATTAAAATACTTTCAGACCACTCTTATGTAGGTTTCCTCAGGTGTATCCCAATACGTTCACTGGGACTTTGTCCCAAGTAAGTGTGCCACAGTGACCTCATATAAACTTGGCTTGACATCTTGCGCCATAACTTGTCAAGATCCTATTAGAAAGCAGTGTATGATGCTGGGGTGTGATATAATTGTTCTGTGGGTGATAGGAACTCCTTGATCATTGAAATCAGGGGTGTAAAAGAAGAAGAGGAGTTTGGATTTGATACCCCGCTTTATCACTACCCTAAGGAGTCTCAAATTGGCTGACAATCTCATTTCCCTTCCTCCCCCACAACAAACACTGTGAGGTGAGTGAGGCTGAGAGACTTCAGAGAAGTGTGACTAGCCCAAGCTGCATGTGGAGGAGCGGGGACACGAACCCTGTTCACCAGATTACAAGTCTACTCCTCTTAACCACTACACCACACTGGCTCTCAGGCATGGTTGCCCAGAAAGGAGTATGTACCCCTCAAGCTGAAAAAGTTTCCGACCCCTGAGCTGGGAAGGAGGCGGTTCTTGATTTTGTGTCTCCCTTCCTCTTCCCATTTGGGTTAACACTCCTTTGGGCACCTGAAGATCGCTACTTGGTCACACCGCATCCCCCACCTTTCCACTGATAAAGAGCCATGCATGTTCTTTCCTCAACCCCGAAGCCTTCAAACAGCCACTCTTCCAAGAAGAAACACTGCAGTCCTAAGCAGCTTCTCACTGCTGCAGCTATTTACCCATATCCTCGCTCAGCGCCTACCTGCAAGATTAGAATGAGTTCTCCTTTCTCCAGATGCAAATCAAGTCAGAGAGGACTCTTCAATTAATGCAGTTGTGTGTTTGCAATTCAATGCATATGTTGCTTGATCCACATCACGATGGATGTGTGCAAAACCAAACCCTCTTCTTCCTCCTCTTAAGCATACAAGCATCAGCTACCTTCTGCAGCGTACACAGGCCATCTGACAAAAAGCAGAAATGAGAATTCAAGAATTAAGAGTCTTGTTTCCTAAGCTGTGGCAACCTATATATATATATATATATATATTTCTTCCCCTCTTTCTGTGCCCACAGTTTAAAGAGGGAGATGCGGAACCTGAGTATGGAATGCAACATGGAGCCAGTAACTGTGTCCATGGCTTATGTTTACTTCGAAAAGCTTGTCCTGCAAGGCAAGCTCAACAAACAGAACCGAAAACTGTGTGCTGGTGCTTGTGTGCTGCTTGCAGCCAAGATTAGTAGTGATCTCAAGAAACACGAGGTCAAACACCTTATAGATGTAAGTATAGCCAGAATAATGTCCAAGAGTGTCCAGACCCCTGGAAATGCTGATGCTTGCAAGTCACATTGTTTTCTAAAGCTATGAATATGATTTTTGAATGAAAACATGTAGGCTTGTACCCTTTTGACAGCAGAGATGCTTCAGGGAGGATTGGCAGGGGGTGGGGAGAGAAACTTGCACCTTTTTCATGTGTCTGGAATGTCAACTCTGCAGTAGAAAGGTAAGAGTCATATCTTACTCTTCTCAGGGGAGAGATGGAGAGGAGTGCAACCCTGCTTGATCTCTTGGCAGCTTTTTAATACCGTTGACCACGGCTCAGGCACTCAGGGTTGGGGACACTACTTCAGTGGTTCTGCTCCTACCTCCGAGGCCATTTCCATAATGCAGTTATTAGAGGACCCTTGTTTGATGCCATGGGAGCGGTTGGCAAAGGGTTCTATCTTGTCCCCTGTGCTATTCAGCACCTAACTGAAACCATTGGGAGCTTTTATCAGGAGATTTGGAGCGGGGTGTCATGTAAATCTCTCAGTTGTATCTGTGGCTATGGCTGGTTCACCAACTGGAAGCTCTTTTGGACTTAGATGGCATGGCCACTGTACCCCATGGTCTCGTACCTTCCAGAGTAGATTGCTGCAATCTATGTGGGGCTGCCCAACGTGGAAACTTCAACTGGTCCAAAATGCAGCAAGCAGGTTACTGGCCAAGTTTTCATGTAGAACTCAAATAACCCCTGTTCTAAAACAGCGGCAGAGATTGCAAGTTTGTTTTCAGACCCAGTTCAAGTTGCTTACATTCTTGTTTAAAGTCCTAAATGACTTGGGTTGCAAGTATCCAAAAGACAACCTCCTTACCTACAGACTCTTTCAGGTGTTAAACTGAATTTTAATGTTGTATCTTTAAATTGTCATAATCTGCTCCAGGATTTGCCCTTAGGGCAGGTAAGGTATCTAATATAATAATAGTGCCACACCAGCTTTTACTTCTAGCCCTAGCCACCACTAGCCCCCCCCCCAAAGGTTGCACACAAAAGAATGTGGCCCTCAGGTTGAAAAAGATTGGTGATGGCCAAAATGCCATTAAACATCTGCAAAACATACTAATCTGTAGCAACCAGCTCATGTCCTGTTTTACTGGTTTTATGTCCTTACAGAAGTTAGAAGAAAGATTCAGATTCAACAGAAGGGATCTCATTGGATTTGAATTTACCGTACTTGTGGCTTTGGAACTAGCCCTCTACCTTCCAGACAACCAAGTGTTACCTCACTTCCGACGTCTTACACAGCAACCCTAGCCAAAGCTGCATTCTAGCAGAAGTGCCAGTACTTAGAGGCTGATTTTTTGGTGTTGGCATCTGGTCCTTTCCCGTGCCACAATATTGAACAATGTTGTGTATATACCCGACATGAAGACTGCAGTGGGATTTTTGTGGAGCTACCAAGATGGTGCAGACACCACAGATTCCATGTGTGAGAAGTGGCAGAAGTGAGGAGACGTTGAACTTTGGACACTAAAGCACAAATGGTTTGCCGCCAGTTGCCACAAATGCTGCTGGTCATACCTAATTTACCTTCCCACCCACCCCATTCCCTCCACCCCGGATATAATCTGTTCTTCCCTCCAAGTATTGCTACTTTTTCATTTCCTTAAACTTTTATCATTCTCCCCCCACACCCCTTCCTTGAATCTAAAAGAGCATCATTTCCATTCCAAAACGTCATATGCTTCCAATAGCATTTCTGAGAATTCTTACATTTTAAAACCATGGAAGCTTGTCTTCTTCTTTGGGGGGGGGGCAGGTGCGGGACAGAAAGAAAGACGTGCCTAAGACTTAGCTGGGCTGGTACCAGTCAGTCTCTCGCTCTGTTTTTGTTGCTTAGTGGCAAATTCTGAACTTAAACAGCAATTTATCCTTTTGCCTTTGTTCACCTTGTTGCTATAAGGAAATAATTCCATTGTACCTCCACTATCATTTCCAGAAAAGATGTATATTTGAAAACAATATTCTACTTGGTTCAATGATTTAAAAAACTTTTCTTTTTTATTGAAACATTTCCCAAACATTGCACTTGTTGATCAAGGCAGCTATAGCAAAACAATTTCCATTTTATCTTGTCCTTCAGAGTGTGACTGAGGGCCCTTTGATTTTTATGATGGTAATTTGGTCTTGTAGCTCCCAAAGGTGGCATCCTTTTGTCACAGCTTTGCTGTAGGCTAGAATGATGAACTGTTTTATTTATAAACAATGTATTCCATGTATTGTCTTTCCTGTGTGCTCTTGACGAGTGTGTGTGTCTCAGCTTGTGCAGCTGTCATTTTCTAAATTAAGCCGGAGAGACTAAAAAGGCATGTCTGACTTCAATAATCTTTTGTATATAAAAAAAAAACCAATAGAAAAATTGGTTCTTCCAAGCTTTTTGCCACTGTGATGGTTCTCATGAACCTGACTTTTCATTGCACATTCAGACAGCCAAACTCATTGAGGTTAATATCCAACACAGTGGCGTTGATAAAAATGATACAACTTCTACCACTGTTAGCCAGATGTTTTTGGCTTAACCATCCAGATGTTGAGGATGAACAACATTAACTTCTTGTGCTGTAACAGAAAAGTTGACGGCTGCTGAGTTTCTTTTCTAAGCAATATTGTGATACAAGTCAAAGAGTGTGTGTGTGTGTGTGTGTGTGTGTGTGTGTGTGTGTGTGTGATACTTGCCAGGGAACAAAATTAATATTCTTGGATGTTGTTATTTGATATGTTCATAGATTTATGTATTTTTAACTGTGATTTTGGCCAGTTCTATACATCATGCAGAATGAAATAGTAGACAAAGATAGCAGAATTGTGGACTGTACCAGTGCAGACACGGAATAATATTTTCAAGCACATAGTACACCCCATTGTGTAGTAAACCAGCACACTTGTGAAAAGCCATGTACAGTATAAAGTGTTCTTCCTGATGTGCTCTTTTATTAAATACAGGGAGTTTCTCACACAAGAGATCATTCAAAGATTAATAGCTACCACCGCAGCTGCAGTCTGAAGTGGTATAGTCCACAATTCTTAATATCTCTGCCTGTAGGATTCTCTCAAAAATGTTTAAGTCAAGAGGGCTATATGACTTCCAGTACCCAGAATGCCATAAATTGTAACTTGGGTATATGTATTGAGTAGCCACGAAACAAACCAGAGAAGGGGAGAGAGAATAGCAAAGTTTGGTGCTAGAAACATTTGAAAAAGGGTGTGCAGTGTTCAATGCCAAACTCCAGATAAGATTTGTACATGAAGAGACCTTCTTTGGCTTTTTGGTCCCTGTTTCTAGCACCTATGCATGAATATAAAACCATTTGGATAAATATTTTAGTTAAGGCCAGCTTGATGTCACTGAAATTGCAGCAAACATAGTTAAGAACATTTCTCTGACCAAGGCTTGAGTGTTAATACATCTAGCTATAATAACACCAGTCATAGTTATAGCATCTTTTTGTATAATGTAGTACAAGGAGCTATATAGCTTACTAACTAGTGCTGTTCAAAATGTGAGCTGTAGTATGCTTATTTCGCAGTAAATTTTGCCAGTGCAGGACAACATCCTAACTGTTCCCAAGATAAAGTTTAGAAATGGCTTCACAGAGTGTTAGAACATTTAATCCTCTCCCTGAAACTGATTTTTTTTTAAAAAAAACTGTCCATCTTGTATCATGAACACAATTGACTTGTATTAACACACTGTGTTTGAGTTGAAATAGTTGCCAACATCCCCACCCCCCCAGTTGCCAACATCCCCCCCCAGCTGAAGCAATCATTACCTTGTCCAACCAAAAACAGGGGTGATGAAGTGAGAAGTAGATTGATTCTTTGGGGATATATTTGAGCTTCTGGAGGCTGTAAATTTCCAATATGACGTGTGTGAATTTTGTCTTTTGGATAATGTATTATCATATATTTAATTTGCACAGAATATTATTCAGGCTGTGGGGCAGAAAGATAAATTATTTTGCATGTTTTAAGGCTTGATCTTCACTCAGAGCATGTTCATTGTTCTGAATACCCAAGGGAAAGTGCATGGGTGCATCAGTTCTGTTAGTGAACTGGATTTATAATTCTTCAAAGTAGTGAGTTCTAGGAAGAAGACTAGATCAAGATCTGGACTCCGTTTTCCTCTCATCTCTGCACAAATGTACCTACAGATAACAGCTGGCCCATGTGTTAAGCAAAGGATTACCAGCACCATTTTATCATATATAGTGTATGTGTTTGTATTAAGCCTTCAAAGATGTCCAAGGTCCAGCATCATATACATAACTCAAGAGAAATGTTTTTTTCAAGAGACCTAAAGATGAAGAACTGAGTCTCAAATTGTCCATTTGAACTTTACTTGTATGTTGAGAATCTTATTGCTGTGACTTAACCTGATTAGAAACAATTTGGCTCTTGAATCCTGTTGTGTATGTGAATTGAGGGGTGGGGTGAAAGGTTGCTGTTTGCATTTTCTTACCTTTATCTTTTTGGTTCATATTCTCAATCAGCTAAGCCTCTTTGTGTTCCTTTTTCATGCAAAAGCTGCCACTGTGTGGTAAAAATTATTATTACAACCAAACATAGATTCACTGTAAAATCCCAGGCTTTCGTTGGAGAGAGATACTAGTCTCTTTAACAGTTGATGTTTAAATTATGTAATCTTATGTAAATAATGGTGCTTGTCTACCTTCAGCCCAAGAAAACACTCTGGACTGAAGTTTGTATATTTATGTACAGAATATTTTTGTGCTGTCGTAAATTTTAAGTTCCTGCTTTGTATATTGTCTGATTATGTTCTTCCAAGGAAATGAATGAATTTGTTAATAAGATGCTGTGTAATTGAATGTTTTGATACCCATTTTATAACCAAGCACACCTGAAGATATTTCAGGTTAGTGTCATAAATATTCCTTTAAAAAACAGTTTGCATGCCTTTTTCTTCTTTTCCCCTCCACCTATGGTAGCTAAATAAATAAATAAATGGACTACTATGGGGGAAATGACTAGATTTTGGAACAAATACCAGAGATACAAATATTTGTTCCCTTGTGGTGGGTTACCTAGAATTCCAAATAACCAGCTGCGCTCAGAGTTTTCTTACACATTCCTCCGTTTTTTACAGAGATGAACAGATTTCAATTGACACAATTTGTGGCAACACTTAGAAAAATGTAAACAAAAGAAGGCTATAACATTCACATTTTTTCTGCTATATTTGTGCTTTTTAGTGAAACTTCAAATTACAAGTTTGCAAATTTGTAGTTTTTTTAAGCACATGCCATGAACTTGTAAAGTAAGAATTTTATGTTTAAAAATCCACCAGTATAAAATATACTTTGCATTATTCTAGATTTAGTAGTGTTGGAAGTTGGCACACTTACTTTAGCACAAAGTTTCCCAACTTGGTGCCCTCCAGATGTTTTGGACTAAAACTCCTATCCTCCCCGGCTATTGGCCATTCTGCTGGAATTGCAGTCCACATCTGAGCTAGCCCTGCGTTGGCATATCTAGTCTACAGTACCAGAGTACAGTGTTTCTAATTTTCGCAGTGTTCTAATGATTTCCTGAGGCCAAAATGCCACTAAAGCCTGCTGTTATTGCTTCATTTGAATTTTTTGGCAGTTTGATACAGATGTAAAAGTAAACTACATAATAATTATTTTGTAGTAAATATTTGAAACAAAGCTCAGTTCTGATGGGTTTGAAGAAAACTTCATGTATGTAAGCATGATAAATTAGTTACACATTTCATTCCTCAGCTGATGAGAAGTTGACTCTTCTCAGCAGCTGTATAAATAGAAAAAAAAATCCACAAATAGCTCCTTACGACTGTTCCAATTATAAGTACAAACAGGGCATCTGTTTCAGTGCCTGCCTTTTTATGCCAGTTGATCAGCGATATATTTAGATATTTAGATAAGTGACCAGAGTTGCCCATTCAAAATGTTGCAGAAGCAACCAGCTTGAGAAGGCTTGGGAGCACAACAATTGCAACCCTTATTATATGTCTTTCTATAAATGCCTGCCTTTGCAGATAGTTTTTTTTAAGGATCTGCCTATAGTAATGGGGGGGGGGGTTTTGCTATTGCTTTTTCTGGACTAGCTAGAGCTCTGCTTTCGTAATGTTGGGGTCCAGATAGAAAAATAGTCTCTGGATCAAGGATCTTGCCATGTAGCATTGCATCCATTATTTTTATTCAATTAACAAAAAAACTTTTGGTTTAACATCCGGCAATGCAGCATTGAGCTAATGCACTGTGGCAAATTTAAAACGGCAGCTTGAAGTTACCAAGTATGGAAGTTGCAGGACAAGTGTCAGCCCTAGCAGGCCATGCTTAGCGGGTGGATTTCTAGGCCCAGTATCTGTCCCAAGAATGCTGTATCCCGAATTTTTCATATAAGAGGTTGTTGTTTAGTCGTGTCCGACTCTTCGTGACCCCATGGACCATAGCACGCCAGGCACTCCTGTCTTCAACTGCCTCCCACAGTTTGGTCAAACTCATGTTCGTAGCTTCGAGAACACTGTCCAACCATCTTGTCCTCTGACGTCCCCTTCTCCTAGTGCCCTCAATCTTTCCCAACATCAGGGTCTTTTCCAAGGATTCTTCTCATGAGGTGGCCAAAGTATTGGAGCCTCAGCTTCACGATCTGTCCTTCCAGGGAGCACTCAGGGCTGATTTCCTTAAGAATGGATAGGTTTGATCTTCTTGCAGTCCATGGGACTCTCAAGAGTCTCCTCCAGCACCATAATTCAAAAGCATCAATTCTTCGGCGATCAGCCTTCTTTATGGTCCAGCTCTCACTTCCATACATCACTAATGGGAAAACCATAGCTTTAACTATACGGACCTTTGTCGGCAAGGTGGTGTCTCTGCTTTTTCAGATGCTGTCTAGGTTTGTCATTGCTTTTCTCCCAAGAAGCAGGCGTCTTTTAATTTCGTGACTGCTGTCACCATCTGCAGTGATCAAGGAGCCCAAGAAGGTAAAATCTCTCACTGCCTCCATTTCTTCCCCTTCTATTTGCCAGGAGGTGATGGGACCAGTGGCCATGATCTTGGTTTTTTTGATGTTGAGCTTCAGACCATATTTTGCGCTCTCCTCTTTCACCCTCATTAAAAGGTTCTTTAATTCCTCCTCGCTTTCTGCCATCAAGGTTGTGTCATCTGCATATCTGAGGTTGTTGATATTTCTTCCAGCAATCTTAATTCCGGCTTGGGATTCATCTAGTCCAGCCTTTCGCATGATGAATTCTGCATATAAGTTAAATAAGCAGGGAGACAATATACAGCCTTGTCGTACTCCTTTCCCAATTTTGAACCACTCAGTTGTTCCATATCCAGTTCTAACTGTAGCTTCTTGTCCCACATAGAGATTTCTCAGGAGACAGATGAGGTGATCAGGCACTCCCATTTCTTTAAGAACTTGCCATAGTTTGCTGTGGTCGACACAGTCAAAGGCTTTTGCATAGTCAATGAAGCAGAAGTAGACGTTTTTCTGGAACTCTCTAGCTTTCTCCATAATCCAGCGCATGTTTGCTATTTGGTCTCTGGTTCCTCTGCCCTTTCGAAATCCAGCTTGCACTTCTGGGAGTTCTCGGTCCACATACTGCCTAAGCCTGCCTTGTAGAATTTTAAGCATAACCTTGCTAGCGTGTGAAATGAGCGCAATTGTGCGGTAGTTGGAGCATTCTTTGGCACTGCCCTTCTTTGGAATTGGGATGTAGACTGATCTTCTCCAATCCTATGGCCATTGCTGAGTTTTCCAAACTTGCTGGCATATTGGGTGTAGCACCTTAACAGCATCATCTTTTAAAATTTTAAATAGTTCAGCTGGAATATCATCACTTCCACCGGCCTTGTTATTAGCAGTGCTTTCTAAGGCCCATTTGACTTCACTCTCCAAGATGTCTGGCTCAAGGTCAGCAACCACACTACCTGGGGTGTACGAAACCTCCATGTCATTCTGGTATAATTCCTCTGTGTATTCTTGCCACCTCTTCTTGATGTCTTCTGCTTCTGTTAGGTCCTTACCACTTTTGTCCTTGATTATGGTAATCTTTGTACGAATTGTTCCTTTCATATCCAATTTTCTTGAACAGATCTCTGGTTTTCCCCATTCTATTGTTTTCCTCTATTTCTTTGCATTGCTCATTTAAGAAGACCCTCTTGTCTCTCCTTGCTGTTTTTTGGAAATCTGCATTCAGTTTCCTGTATCTTTCCCTATCTCCCTTGCATTTTGCTTGCCTCCTCTCCTCCGCTATTTGTAAGGCCTCGTTGGACAGCCATTTTGCTTTCTTGCATTTCCTTTTCCTTGGGATGGTTTTTGTTGCTGCCTCCTGTATAATGTTACGAGCCTCCATCCATAGTTCTTCAGGCACTCTGTCCACCAAATCTAAATCCTTAAACCTGTTCCTCACTTCCACTGTGTATTCATAAGGGATTTGATTCAGATTGTATCTTACTGGCCCAGTGGTTTTTCCTACTTTCTTCAGTTTAAGCTGGAATTTTGCTATAAGAAGCTGATGATCTGAGTTACAGTCAGCTCCAGGTCTTGTTTTTGCTGATTGTATAGAGCTTCTCCATCTTTGGCTGCAGAGAATATAATCAATCTGATTTTGATGCTGCCCATTTGGTGATATCCATGTGTAGAGTCGTCTCTTGTGTTGTTGGAAGAGAGTGTTTGTGATGACCAGCTTGTTCTCTTGACAGAACTCTATTAGCCTTTGCCCTGCTTCATTTTGAACTCCAAGGCCAAACTTGCCAGTTGTTCCTTTTATCTCTTGATTCCCTACTTTAGCATTCCAATCCCCTGTAATGAGAAGAACATCCTTCTTTGGTGTCATTTCTAGAAGGTGTTGTAGGTCTTCATAGAATTGGTCAATTTCACTTTCTTCAGCTCCGGTAGTTGGTGCATAAACTTGGATTACTGTGATGTTAAAAGGTCTGCCTTGGATTCGTATCGAGATCATTCTGTCATTTTTGAGATTGCATCCCATTACAGCTTTTGCCACTCTTTTGTTGACTATGAGGGCCACTCCATTTCTACTACAGGATTCTTGCCCACAGTAGTAGATATGATAGTCACCCGAACTGAATTCGCCCAGGTTACCAAAATGGACTTAATAAATTTTCATTCAGAACTTTCCTCTAGCAGCTTAGGGTACAGTGTGGATCACGGCTAGGTGCATGGAGCACTGGAGCATATCATACTAATTAAAAGCATGTATATGCATTTCACAACTGTCTACAAATGCAATTAAAATGCAAAGCACATGTGCTACAGAGCTGGCTAGTCGACAACTAGGGTTGCCATATTCACTTAAGGACTCGCTTTTAAAACCTTGTTTATGAAAGGCAATCTTACTCGGCTATGAGTGATCGCCAAAGAATAAGATTCCCAAAATCTGGACAAGTTGTTGAGTTGCTTTGACATCACCACCTGAAGTTGTTGAGCTTTTTTTGGGAACATCTGTTGAAATGTACCGTTTTGGGGCTTTGGAATTTTTAAGGCATTTACGTACTTGTCATACATCCGGGTTTCCACAGACATTTTACAGATTAGCCAAAAAAATCACTTGCAAATGCCATTTTGCAGACCGATTACCAGACATAAACCCGGACATATGGCACCCTACTACAACTCTCTGCTCTACTATATCTGATAGCAAACAGGCAACTGCAAACATGAGTGTACCCAGTGCTGCTATTCGAGAAAAAGAGGTGCCAGAATTCACCATGAACGCCTCCCTTTTTCTGTTATAATGGCAATCACACCCACCTGAGAAGTGCCGGAACAGAGTTGAGCTAACAAAAAAGGCCCCGAGTGTACCACCATCACCTGAGCAGAATAATAATTTTCAGCGGGTATTTTCCTTCCCTCGCCAGGAGCAGATTTTAGTCTTTCAAATTTCAGTGGCGCCCTCTGCAAGCCCAAAATTCGGGCAGGGGGGTATCCTTCACCTCACCTTCCATTCCGCTCAATTCACAATGTCCTTGTGACACCCACTAGACTTGCGGCAGAAAGGGTCCTTGTGCGCCTTAAACCCACCTCCTCTGCCCTCTGCGCACTGCGATTTACCCCTCATGCCCTTGCCAGCAACATTTAAATAAACTTGATGAGAGCAAACGTGTGCTCCAAATGCACTTTAAAGTTCCATTATTTTCCTTGCCGTGATATATGAGGTAATAATGTGGGAAATACAAGTGAACTGTAATTTCTTGCTTGTATCTTTTCCCTGGCTATTGAGATCAAGCAGAAGCATTTTGCCTGGCCTGCTCAAAACATTTTTGTTCAGACAAGCCTACCCAGGTACTTAGGAAGTTATTTTAGTCTGTTTTCAGTATTTTAACTTGTGTAGGTTTTTAAAGCACGGTTCTGAATCTTTCTTGATTTTATCATCTTCCTGTAAACCGCTTGGGGTTTTCTTCTCAGTCAAAAGGCGCATTAAATGTTTCGAAATACAATAATATCATTTGCTCCCTTCATTCTCCTCAGCCAGGAGCCTCTCCAAATTCCCGCCTTTTTGCGCACAGCCCCGAAACTCCCCCCCCCCGCAAAGACTCGCCCTGTGTAACCACGCCCATTTTATAACGGCCTCTTCTGGCCCGCCCACTCGAAAGCTGACGTTCTTCACCGCACAGCCCTCCTTAGAAACCTGTGTGCGCGTGACGTTGCCGCGCACGCCTCGTGGTCCTTTGCGCCTGCGCGCTGCCGACGCTGCAGGCTTTGTAGTCGCCTCTGAGTGACGTAGATCTCTCTTTCCGGCCTGGGCTCGCGGCGTGTGAGGAGGTAAGGTGAGGCCTGCTCCATGTTCCCGGGCGGGCGGGCCGGCCGTGATTTATCCCTCGCTGAGGTGGCCGGTTGAAAGCGGGGGGGGGCGTAGTCGGTTGAGCCGATTCCTCCGCCCGCTCCCAGCTTTCCCGCTTCCCGGGGGTCGCCTGCATCTGGGGCTTACAGGGATCCCCGCGGGAAACCCTCGAAATCTGCTGCCAGCAGGCGATCCAGTTCATATTTTTTTTTTGTGCCCCCGAATTGCTAACCTCGGGCTTTCACTTAACCCACCTTGATTTCCGGGCAGCAATAGGTTGTCCGTGGCAATTCAGCTAGTGCAGAATTCAGCGGCCGGCTTGCAAGACGGTGTGAGCATATGACACCGATCTGTGGCCCGACTCTGCATCTATGACCTTTTAAACCGGGGGGGGGGGGGTGTTTGTTACTGCGTTATGCACCTTTGTGTTTTTATATTGTAAACCACCCTGGGATTTGATTATTGTCATGATTCAAGAGGGGTGTTTAATGCATAATGCACACATGCACACCTGTGTCTGCACACACCCACTGTATGGCAGGTGCAATAAATGCAAACAGATTTTAAATATATATATACTCGATTTCAGCTGCAGACTAGCAATTTCAGAATTTCTCTAAACAAATAGGCATGTAGATGAGCAGAGGTGTTACTAGCTTTTTCCTAAAAGCAGAATTTCATAGCGAATTTGCTCTGTAGACATACCCAAGGAATTTTGAGAAAAGAGAAATTAGAGTGGGGCTTTTTTGTGCCTCTTACCTGTGTTGCAGGAAATGAATCCAGGTAGCAGAGCATCTGCTTTGCATGCAGATATCCCAGATTCTATCCCCAGCATATCTGAATAGAGCTGGGAAAGAACCCTGTCTGAAATCCTGCTGCCAACCAGTGTAGGTAGAGCTGAGCTACATAGACTAAAGGTCTGGTGCTGCATAAGGCAGCTCCCTATCCAGAAAGTTAAGAGTGAATTGAGAATTGCAGCCTGAAATGGAGCATTTTTAAAAGCGTAAAACCTGTTCTGTTCAGTTTGCAAACACCCTTGTTTTGAAGTCCGTACAAGGCAATTTCCGGTGCTCTTAATATCTGGCAGGTAGAAAATGTTGCTTTGAGGAGGGGCTGTTCATTTACTTACTTTCTGTTTATTGGAAGTGCAGTAAATGCGCGAATGTGTTTGTTTTCCATCTGTTAATCATTGAACGATATCTTCCACTTAAGTGGGAGATGGAATTGGCTCCTCTCTCCACCCCTCCTCAAGTTCAGTAGAGGTGAGATGACAGTGGGATTTAGGGGAGAGAATGTATTTAGATGAGTCTAGGCTGCCATACAGTGCAGAGTGAGTGTGTAATTCTGAATGTGACCTTTCTTATTCATGGATTATTAATTTACATGTTATGAATGTCTCTTCTGAGTTTTACTAAGAGTAGACCTAACTCTGGCTGTAAAGATAGTAAGTCGCTGTTAAGATAATCTCATCTCTGAAAATTGGAAGGCAGCCTACTCTGACTTAGTTGAGTACCACCTCCCTGATACATTAATTTTGCATTGTTTTCAAGCAAACAGACCCTACTTTGCATTGAAGAGACTTGCTGCTGCAAAAAATGGAAAACGCCCATTGATCATTATAGCATTAGGAATATCATACAACAACAGTTAACTTGAGCATAAAAAATATTGTCCAGTGCTGTATCTGAAGAAGTGTGCATGCACACAAAAGCTTATATCCAGAACAAACTTAGTTGGTCTCTTAAGGTGCTACTGGACAATGTTTTAAATTTTTTTATTTATTTTGACTGCGTCAGACCAACACGGCTACCTACCTGAAAATAAAAAATGTTATAATTTAATATTCTAGGGAAGTGCTTCTGCTTACAACTGAGAGTTTAAATAAAAATAAACACTTCAAAAGAAATATTCCTGCTTCATTAAATTCATGCACACAATGTAGTTTTAAATAGGTGCATAACTGTGATGGGAAGATGCTGGAAGATAAGGACTCTGATAGGTTGCAGAGACTGCTGGTGGGGTGAGGCTATTTCTGTAATTTTCAGTCACTTCAGCATCTGATCTTTTAACATATCTTGTTAGAAATTTCCTGTTGCACGTCACTTGTGGCAAAACCCTAGAAAAACACAATGCAGAACGACGCTGGGGAATTTGTGGATCTCTACGTTCCTCGTAAATGGTGCGTATTAATTTCTCCATGGAAATTACCAGCCTGCCTTGGGCAACTTGAAGAAAGTCATGGCACATTCAGGCATGGGGTTAAACCATGGGGAATTTGTGGATCTCTACGTTCCTCGTAAATGGTGCGTATTAATTTCTCCATGGAAATTACCAGCCTGCCTTGGGCAACTTGAAGAAAGTCATGGCACATTCAGGCATGGGGTTAAACCATGGCTTTAGCCATACAATAACACTCCTTGTGCTCAAGTGCTCCCAACCTGACTTCCTGGCATGACTGGAGGAAGAGCACAGGAGCTTCCGAAGTTCAGTGTGTCATCCAACCTGAGACAAGCTGGTTAATATTAAGTACAGATACTTGAAGCAAGCTAGCTTGATAAACTATAACTTGAAGTTGGACAGTTGTTTCAACTGTCCATAGTTAAGATTGACCACAGTATGTCCAGGTTTGGGTGACATAGCAAGCTGCAGTAATCTTAAACAAAAACAAAAGCTTCCAAACTTGTGCCCGTGCTGATTGTGAGAGCCCAAGGCTCGATGGGGTTCATTCTTAGAATACAAAACTATGATTTACTGATTTGTCAGTTGCTATGTTAGCATGGAGTTGTGGGTTTTTGGGGGGGGAGGGTGTGGGGGTTTAGGTGCCAGGAAGAAACGTTCCTCTTCAACCAAGCCTTTGGCTGATTAACATCTGATAACCTTTTAAACATGATGTCAAATGGGGGTGGTTCTTGGTTCTTTTATATTGTATTTTTACGTTTTGAACCACCCTGCGATCTACAGATGAAGGGTGGTATACAAATTTAATAAACAAGAATAATAAGATTGAGCTATTTGGCTGCTACAGCAGAAAAAAAGATGGGTGCATAGATAGGTGCATGCACCTGTCAGCTCAACTGTAGTAAAGGTAAGGTGGTTACAAGCAGGATTTAAGATACAGAAAGGCCAAGTTGAGGATTCCAGAAAGCTATGCCCAGCCAGGGCTTGAGTTCCATGTTCTGTATTTCAAGAGTGCAGGGTGTGTCCCAGGCATGCCAAGAGTGGGTGCAGCTGCTGTAAGACAATGGTGGTTGTCTTCAGTGCAAGATTTTCTAGCCGTGAACTTTTATATATTTTCATGGGGCTTCCTTTCTTCCCTTCAGCTCTGCTAGCAACCGGATAATTGGTGCTAAAGACCATGCCTCCATCCAGATGAATGTTTGTGAGGTGAGTAAAATATAATTAATTAGAATATACAAGTTGAAAGACGTTAATGGATGTGTTTTCTTTTTGGTACTGAAATTCATTTTAATGAGGCTTGTAACCTGCCACTTGCCTGGGTTGGTGACTTTATGTAAAGAATGCATTCCTAGCTCCAGAGGCCTATGAGCTTATTATGGCTACAGTAGGAAGAAGCCTAAGTATAAAAAGTTGGCTAAGCATTGGTCTAACACAAGGTCGCATGGAGTTGACTGCAGTCACAAAGAGAACCAGTGTTGGTTACAACATGGTGTCCCTGAATAATGTGCAGTTTTCTTTCACTCCTTTCTGCCTTTCAGAATCTGGCCCTGAGTATTAAAAGTTACAGCAGCGTAGCAATAATCACAGTTGCTTCTCTCAGGCTCCTGGGTCCAGAGGGTGTGAGACTGCAGAATTACTTCCTTTGCTAGACTTCCTGCTGCACGTGAAAATAAATTACAGGGGCTGATTCCTGTAGTATTGAGAGAACAGCATTCATGGTCCGAAGGAAGCACATGGGGGGCAGGGTTGGACACACACACACACACAAACCTCAAAGCAGTTTATAAAAAGATAAGGCAATAAAAGCAATGGGTGGGTCACATTCCTTCCCTGCCATGCTTTTGCTTTGGACCCTGGGTGCTGTTGGTCCCATACTGGTTGCTGCGTGACTTTTTTGTTTTTATTCATAAAGGTTAGTATCATCTGTTCTGTTGCTTCCCTTTGTGTTTTAAACAAGTTCCTATTAATTTTTGGATGTATTGTGGATTAATAGAAATGAAAAATTAATCCTTTTGTGGACATGGGGCATGGCTGACATTTGTCCCAGATTTCAATAATCCAGTAAATCTGGGCAAACACATTTTTCGTACAGGCATTTCACCTATTAATTTGCTTTCTGTAAACTCCCTGGTTAGATTTGTAAGGGGTTCACTGTCTATAATTGATATCTTCTACACATTGTGTTTTCCAGTATAACTGCACAAGTTAACATGTTGAAACGCAGTCTTGATTCCCATTTCAGGTTGATAAAGTCACAGGCAGAGTCAATGGCCAATTCAAAACTTACGCAATTTGTGGAGCAATTCGCAGAATGGTAAGTATGTACTTAAAAAGTGGCTTCTCCTCCCCAGTAGTATGATTTCTGTTGTCTTTCCGCAGTGTTTGGCTGTTGTGGGGGGTTGGTCTCACTACATGTTGGGTCTCTGCATTTATATAAACTCCAGTTTGCAATTTAACTTGACATATTTTACCTTTTGAGTAGCAGCTCATTTAAGCTTAAGAGGCTGGGTCTTGGAGTTAATTCTGTTTTAAATAAGGAAATTGTCATCCTCTGGGTTTTGAGAGTAATATAAAGGGGCTCTTTACACTAGTAACATTTAAGCATCCTTTCCCCAGGACTTTCCGTTGCTGGGATACAATGCTAGGCACATTTACTTAGAAGTACCGTAACACACACGGAAATCAATAAATATATTTATGATTGGGCTTTTAGTCTTTCATGTTTAACTCACGAGCCTTGTATGAGGCGTGTATGGAAAACAGATTTGCAAGCGGTATCAAATTCTTAGGGACACAGGTGGCGCTGTGGGTTAAACCACAGAGCCTAGGACGGTTCAAATCCCTGCAATGGGGTGAGCTCCCGTTGCTCGGTCCCAGCTCCTGCCAACCTAGCAGTTCGAAAGCACGTCAAAGTGCAAGTAGATAAATAGGTAAACAGCGTTTCCGTGCGCTGCTCTGGTTCACCAGAAGCAGTTTCATCATGCTGGCCACATGACCCAGAAGCTATATGCCGGCTCCCTCGGCCAATAACGCGAGATGAATGCCCCAACCCCAGAGTCGGTCACGACTGGACCTAATGGTCAGGGTCCCTTTACCTTTACCTATATCAAATTCTTACATGAACTTGTACTAGATTAACATACCGTAAGCAAATATGAACAGAGCTGGATACCACTGCAGGGATTACTGAGTACCATCTTCATGGACTGTTCTGAAGTTCTTCAGTTGTCTCAAAGTATGGTTGATGAATTAACTCACAGCGGCATTCAAGAGTTCTCTGTTCTCTGTGTGTGCAATAATTCTTTGTAAGCTCCCTCTATCAGTAAATGAATAGGCTACCATGAGTAGTTGCTCCTGAAAGAAGCACTCATTCTTTCTATAATACGCACCGTCATTCTGGAATGAATAGTGGACCTTAATTTGAAATCCTCTCAAGACAGTGGGCTACACTACTACTTGGTAATGTAATTCTGTCACAGGGAGGTAAGCAGTATTGAGAACTGATAGTTAGGATAAACTTTGTATCTGAAGAAGTGTGCATGCACACGAAAGCTCATACCAAAAACATAGTTGGTCTCTAAGGTGCTACTGGAAGGAATTTTTTTATTTTGTTTCGACTACAGCAGACCAACACGGCTAACCTACCTGTAACTATATCTTAGGATAGCATTTATTGATCAAACCACATTTGGTTGGCCACAGTGAGAATGGGATACTGGACTAGATGGGCCATTGGCCTAATCCTACTGGTTATTCTCATGTTCTTGTGAACATTAAAAATTGCACCCATTAAAAAATTGTTAACCAGGCTAGTTTTGTGAAAATAGCCTAACCACATTGTGTCCAGTTTATTCATAGTATTAAGTTGTGCATTAAGTTGTGCATACTCGCAGGTAACTGTTTGTAGGAATCGTTGCAATAGAGCATCTCCTTGTTAACTTAAACCGCTGTATGTAGAGCACTTTGAACAGGCCTTTGCCACTCAGTTAAACTTATTTTCTGTGTTTCAGGGGGAATCTGATGACTCAATTCTGCGCCTTGCAAAGAACGATGGTATAATATCCAAGTAAGTTTTGTTGAGTCTCATATCTTTCTCGGGTACTAATGCATTCTCAGTTTGCCAGATTCTTGTGCTGCTTTGTTAAGCTTAATCTGTCACTTAATATGTACGTTTGTAACTGTTTCTTTTCCTTTTCTAGGAATTTCTAAAGCATGACGAAGAAGCATGATGTGAAATTTGTTATAAAATAAAACTGTTGGAAAGCATTTAAAGTTCAGTGTGTCATTTCAGCTCATAACAGGCGGAACTGTTAAAAGAGGCTAATTCTGAAGATTGCAGCATTGTTGATATGGATTACATAGGGCAATTTAAATGGATTATTTTTATATTAAAAAATAGGCTTCTGTTTATGATAGATTGCAACAGTAATACTTACAGCTAAAATAGACCACAGATTCTTAGTCACCAAACTATTGTCCCAGATTCTTAAACTTTACATCATTATTGCCGAGAGATGCGAGATGACGTTTGTATCTCTACTTAGAACTCTAAAACACAGGGATGGAGACCCTGAATACCATCTGCAAAGCTGCTGGTTCTCTCTCCATCCCTGTTCTCACACGTTTTGCCTTCATTTATATGTGGTTTGCAGAGGGCACACCTAACTGGCTAGAAAGATGCAGAAATGGTTTTGCTACATTTATCTGAATTACGTTTGTCTCTAGGGTTCTCATTCTTTATATATTCTCCCATGACAAGGAAAATGGCTTGTGTAGTTCTTGGTAGGTTTTTTCCCCGAACAGCAAGAAGCCAATAGTTAAGAGAACTCCCTTTTGCTTGTTAAGAGCTCAAATGTGAGGAAATGCAGTACATTGGTATCCTGTGATAAATATAATTACAGTGGTACCTCGACTTCCGAAGTCCGCTAACCCGGAAGTATTTTCGCCGTATGTGCGGTCTGTGCGTGCGCAAAGTGCAAAATCGTGCTTTGCGCATGCGCAAAATGGACGCTTCGACTTCCGAAGGTTTTCGACTTCCGAAGAGCGCCGCTGAACTGATCGCCTTCGGAAGTTGAGGTACCACTGTATTCTGAAGTATGTAAACAAGTTGTCATAAGCATCGTAGGCGCTGAACTGGCCAATTTTTAAGCACTTAGTTTGGTAAGCTTAGAAGAAAGGTTTTGTGTTCAGAGTTCAGTTTGAGTTGGGTGGGTGGTTCAAGGAGCTGCACACATACTCAGGCTCACCAAATGTCACACCGCAGAATGAGAAGTGTGTGCTGCCCTCATCCTAACGCCATCTGATGTGGGTGGTTATTTTTAGAACTCGGATTTGTTCACCTCTTTCCACTGGAGACCTGAACGATTACAAAAAAAAAAATCTGATGTGGAGTACAGTGACTCATTTCTGGAGAGATCTGATTGTAGCCGATATGTATTTTTCTGGTATTCCAAAGTTTGAGAACTTGCTTTATTAGAAAAGCTGACCAATAAAACTACATGTTTCCAGGGGAACAATATAAAATGATTCCTGCATTGCAGGGGTTTGGACTAGATGGCCCATGGGTTCCCTTCCAACTCTGCAATTCTATGATTCTAATTTTACCCAGTAGCTGAGCAAACACAATTCTGCAGGTCTATTCTAATAACCTATTAACTTGGCAGCAGGTAGAAAGGTTTATGTTCTATCTGCCTCACACAGCCCTAGGGGAAACCACATCTTGAATAGATTGAGAAGACAGACAAATGCTGACGCCACCTTTGTTATCTGTCACTCTCCTGATTCTGGCTAACATCCACTAGGCTGCACTTTTGACCTGATGTGCACAGCTGTTTTAGCTTTTAGATTTCCAAAGGCTTCTTTTTGAACTTAGAGGTAGCAGCAGCCAGGTACAGTATGTTAAATTACGGCAAAGCTGACATTCCCATATAGGATGAAACTTCCATTTTAAATCAAGGTATATTCTGGAGACTGTGCCAGTAGTTTGCTGCAGTAGGTTGGAATTTTAGGTAAATATGTACATGGCAGCAGCTTCTCAGGACAGTGCCTCACTTGAGAGGCAGAGACACTTAGCAGAAGACACCTGGTTTGATAAAGTTGCATCAGTAGGAATGATGAAAAGGCACCTGAAGAAGCTGATATAGGGGGGGGAAACCTCCTTTTCCCTTCTGGGGTATCCAAGAGCCCAGAATAGAGTCCTTAACTGGGTTCCTTATTGGTAGGAGAAAGTAACAGGCCAACCAGAGAATATTGAGAAGCAGCTACGGTAGTAAGCCTGATCTTTATTAAACTTGCCACAGGGTCCTCACTTACCACATGCAGGAGGTAGGAGGAACCCAGAACCTTGGTGTGCAAGCCCTTCTATATACTGTAGCTCAAGACAAAAACATACATACATCACAGAAGGAGGCGGTCTACAACAGAAATCCTGTCTGCCAGGATACCTGACAATGGCCAGCAATTGCATTACTTGGGCAACCCGGCCATTCTTTTGTGATGGTAAATACTTTAATTCCTGAATCGAGGTCACAGGCTCACCCTGTTCATACACAAAGATGCCCTAAAAACAGGTAAGCAAAAGACAGTGGAGAGGCTTTCCCCCTTCCTTAATGAATATTTGAGGTCAATTTGGGAGAGCCAGGGGTGCCCAAACTTTTTTCAAAGAGGGTCAGATTTGATGAAGTTGTTGAGCTTTTTTTAGGGTTTTACCCCAGGACATATACTGCCACGGGGACCGGATTAAAGTGACCGGCAGGCCAGATTATACCTCCGAAACGGACTTTGGACATGCCTGAGCTAGGCTTATTGACTGCATCAAGATCACACTGAACTTTATGGCTGTTGAATGGTGTGAGCCCAGGTTTCCCCAACCAAAACCCAACATGCTACCGAATGCACCAATTGTTGCCACATTCCAAATTTCCAACATCACTGGCTCAAATAATAGTTTATTATTTATACCCTGCCTATCTGGCTGGGTTTCCCCAGCCACTCTGGGCAGCTCCCAACCGAATATTAAAAACACAATACAGCATTAAACATTTAAAACTTCCCTAAACAGCTGCCTTCAGATGTCTTTTAAAAGTAAGATAATTGCTTATTGCCTTGACATCTGATGGGAGGGCATTCCACAGGGCAGGTGCCACTACCGAGAAGGCCCTCTGCCTGGTTCCCTGTAACTTGGCTTCTCGCAGGGAGGGAACTGCCAGAAGGCCCTCAACTCTGGACCTCGGTGTCCGGGCAGAACGATGGGGGTGGAGATGTTCCTTTAGGTATACTGGGCCGAGGCATTGTGCTCGGAAACGTACTATTCATGCAGTTACATTAAATTGGAGAAAGGTGAAGAAATCTATTCAACTAAGTTGTGCTCCGAGTAGACTCACTGAAATTAATGCACCTAGCTTTGTCTCAGCTAAACTAATTTCACTCAAGAAATGCTTCTGTGAGGTTGAACTAGTTCTGTTAAACTTTATTATCTTTGTTTCGCATAATACAAACCAAATAATACAAACCATTAAGATTCGGTCCAAGATGTCCCATTGTCTGTTTCCATGTCCTTATGTACCGTATATCCTAATCAGTGTAACATCCTGCTGGATTTTAACCTACATCTAAGGATTGGTAATAAATTCCAACCAGGATATGACTCTCTTCTTCTTTGCAGTATTGTTTCTGCTTACATCAGGGTCTCTAAAATTTTTGCCCGGCTAAAGGAGTATGGCCAGCCTAGAAAGCTTTTCTAGACGTATTTTTAAGACTCTTTCCAGTGTGCAATTAAATTGCCTGTGCTGTTCTCGGACAAGAATAGTTCAGATCTCAAAAGAGCCATGAAAGGAAATGAACTAGACTTTGATTGTACAAGTGGTGCCCTATTGCCCTTACATGGTTACATTACACCAGCTTGAGAAATTCTCCTCTGTTACTTACAGAGACTTACCGTTGGAAAGGCAGCTGTATGGATTTGAGCTATTTTAGCTAAAACTTCACATTGCTTGGCTGAGTGCAAAGCAGGCTAGGATTCCTTCTCTTGGAACAGAATCCTGTTGCTTAATGAATCTTACCCTTCTGAGTAACAACCCTCTCACTATATATAAGGGTCTGGTGACTTCTGTTTCAGTGTATCTGAAGAAGTGTGCATGCACACGAAAGTTCATACCAATGGAAGGATTTTTTTTATTTTGTTTCAACTGTAACTAGAAGCTTATTGTGTTTCTGTTTCTGAATAGCTGAAACTTCACAAAGATAGCATATGAGTACAAACTTCTTCACACAAGCTGGCATTCACGTGAATGGCTTATTTGTTGTGTTGCAGTCCCTGTTATTTAACTTCCAACCATCAGCAGTCATGGGACTGCTGTCACAGTTTGTTTAGATGATATACACACCTGCCTTTTGCTCAAGTCACAGGTATGGTTTACAACAAAGTCAAAGAAAAATGAGTACATAAAATCCATAAAATAACACAGTCCTTAAAATACACAACTTGCTGAAATAAATCTCGGAGGGGGGGCAATTCTGCCCAGGACCTTTTGGGTGAAACCACTATCTTAATAGATCCCAAGTATGTCTGCCTGCACAAGGGAGAGCGGCTCTCTACAGGCAAGCTCGGTTCAAGTGAGCTGCAAACGATAATTATTGTTTCTAGTTAACCATTTGTATCTTGTGTATAGAGATGCAAACGGTTTCTTTTTAATCTGCAGTGTGCATCCTTCACAACCTGAGATAGCTTGTGGAATCTGGAACTTGTGATAGACCCTTCCACCATTATCTGTGGGACTAAACAGCTTGAAGTAAACAAAGGGAAACCAATTAAACACTTTTTCCAACAAGGAAGCACACTATTGTTGGATAGCAGGCAGCAGTTCCTTCTGATGAAACCCCACAAACTGGAACTAAATTCCATGCTGTTGGATTAAGCTTGCTGGTATGAGCTCTGATTTATAAGAAAAGGTCTGCTTTTCTGTTTTAAATTGGTGCCCATAGGGACATGTAGAGACCAGGCACCTTGAGGACAGAGTCTCATTTACTCAGGGTACAGAAATGTTCTGGACATTTCCAGTTCCTTTCACAAATCTATGAAGGCACCATTTAGGGGTGGGATCAATTTCTTCCCTTCTCTTCCATATTCCACACCACAGGCAGTTTATGCATTGGTAGCTAGCACTCTGTATAGCATGAGTAGGCAAATTAATGCCCGGGGGCCGGATCCGGCCCAACCGCCTTCTAAATCCGGCCCGTGGACAGTCCAGGAATCAGCATGCTATTACATGAGTAGAATGTGTCCTTTTATTTAAAACACATCTCTGGGTTATTTGTGGGGCATAGGAATTCATTCCCCCACAAAAAAACACCAGTCTGGCCCCCCACAAGGTCTGAGGGACAGTGGACCCCTGCTGAAAAAGTTTGCAGACCCCTCCAACATATAGCATACCCTCCAACTTTCCTCTGATGAAACTATTTTTCTAGGAAAAAATGGTGCTGGAACTCACCATGAACGCCTCCCAGGAATCAGCATGTTTCTACAGCGTGTTTGTTGTGGGGGAAGAAGGGAAAAGGAGATTGTTAGCCACTTTGAGACTCCTTGGGGTAGTGATAAAGTGGGTTATCAAATCCAAACTTCTTCTTCTTCTTCTTCTTCTTCTTCTTCTTCTTCTTCTTCTTCTTCTTCTTCTTCTTCTTCTTCTTCTTCTTCTTCTTCTTCTTCTTCTTCTATAATGCCAATGGGGCCCACCTGAGAGGTGCCGGAACAGTTTTGGTGAGTTTCAGCTGGAAAAAAAGTCCTGGTCCTAGTTAGGGGAGCTGAGAATAATACCAATATATTTCACATCTGGGGCCCTTTGGTTGATTTACTTGGCCCTCAATTGGCTATGGTGGCTCATTTACCAGAAGTAATGTATTTAGCATTACTGGAAGTGTATATTCGATTCTGCCCAAACTAAGCCTTCTGCCCCTTTCTTTAAACAGTCAAAACGAAAAACCCTCAGGGGTTATGGCAGGAGATTAGTTGTTTGGTGGTTCCTCTTTTGAACTTCACAAGTTTTTCTTCTGTGAAATGGATATTGGGGGGGGGGGGAGTACCTGGCAGTTTTCTTAGTTTTCCAAATGCTCTAAAAGGTTGGACACTCCTGTGCTACACAACTGAATAGCTGTTATTGATTCAATGAGCCTATGCATGCCAAAGGCACAAATCCCATTACTCTAAATGAAAAAAGGTGACCATTCTGTGTAGATAATATGCTATACAGTGGTACCTTGGTTCTCAAACTTAATCCGTTCCGGAAGTATGTTCCAAAACCAAAGCGTTCCAAAACCAAGGCGCGCTTTCCTATAGAAAGTAATGCAAAATGGATTAATCTGTTCCATACTTTTAAAAGCAACCCCTAAAACAAACAGCAATTTAACATGAGTATTACTACCTAACAAGACCATTGATCCATAAAATGAAAGCAATAAACAATGTACTGTACTGCAGTCACACAATCAATCAGTAGCTGAACTGGGTTCCAATACAGTCACAAAAACAAAACTAAAAGGCTGCAAAAACAAAAATGCAAAATAAATAGCAAAAACAGATAGACCTCAGCGTAAGACTCAAAACGGAAGTGTGGCACTCAAAACAGAGCACGTTCGGCTTCCAAAAAAAGTTCACAATCTGGAACACTTCTGGGTTTACAGTGTTTGGGTTCCAGGTTGTTTGAGTACCAAGGCATTTGAGAACCAAGGTACCACTGTAGTTGTTATAAGCAAGTAACCACAATGTTTTTCAAAACCATGATTTTGTGCATTGTATCCAAGATCGGACTTTTAAACTTCACTGAGAATTTACATGCACACTGTCTCTCCATAGCCAGATCTGACAAAATATTATCCTTTACCCCATTCTGTGAGTGAAGTTGCGCTCCTGGATATTCACTCATTCTGCTTCCTACATAAGAGGAAGTCACATAAACTGTGCTTTTAAAATGATTCTATTTTATGGAAAATTTATGCACGCCACCTTGAAAGGGCTTTTTGACTAGAAAGCAGCCTTGTTGTTGTTTAGTCGTTTAGTCGTGTCCGACTCTTCGTGACCCCATGGACCAGAGCACATCAGGCACTCCTGTCTTGCACTGCCTCCCGCAGTTTGGTCAGACTCTGCCTAGAAATATATAATAAAAATACCACCTATGCTTTGCTGACCATAGGCTCCCAGTTTCCTTCCAGGCTCATTTCAAATTGCTTCTTTTGATGGTAGCTTGGTTTTAGAGCATCTTCTATACTTGCAGACGGTCCCAGATTCATTCCCCGGCCTCTCCAGGTAAGGCTGGGAACACGCTGGAAAAAACTATTCTAAAAGTTGTTGGCACGTGGGAAATGAAAGGCAAATCGTGATAGAAAGAGCCACACCCTAAACCAGAGGTAGCATCCAGGTGTTGTGGTCTATAACTTCAATAATCTCCAGCCATTGGCCATGCTGAGGCTGATGGGAATTGTAGTCCACAAGATCTTCAGGGTACCATGTTGGCTGCCTTTGTCCTCAACATTAGGAAGTGCCACAACACTAAACAGAGCCTAAACTGCCTTCTTGACCTCAGCCACCAGTTTTGCATTACTTCTCTTGGCCACTGTGTGGTTCCAGAGAGCTGTCTACATCATTGCACCTGTAAAACAGGTGAGGTAGTTTGAGATGTCCCCAAAGCATACAAAGCTCATGCAACAGGTTTGCAACCCTACTCGGGCCCATCCAAGGCCTTGTGGTAAGTTATCCTAAACCTTCTTGGTTTTCTTTTTTTCTAATCAAGTTGAAAATGAATGCTGTTATACCACCACTTTCTGAGTATTTATATTTGGTTTTCAGATGTTTGTCTACGCTTTCTTCAAAGTGGGTTGGTGTTGTGCATCTTTTTAAAAAAATTTAAACACAGCGTTACAAAGTCGAGGTAGCTATATGTGAGTGCTTTTTTTCAAATGAATAGGACTTCACTTCTAAACAAACTTGGTTCTCAACTGCGCTATGCTTTTAAAACTGTGTCATACCACTTTAAACAGCAATGGCTTCTCCCAAAGAATCCTGGGAACTGTAGTTTGTTAAGGGTGTTGAGAGTTATTAGGTGAGTCCTAGTCCCCTCACAGAGCTACAATTCCCAGAGTTCCCTGCAAAGAAAGAAGGATTGCTTGTTAAACCATTAATTAGTAAATGTTATCTTTGTAAATAGACACAACATTTATCATGGGTTTTTTTTGGGGGGGGGCTTGAATCAGGGACCCCGGGCAAGGACCCTGTTCACCCCACCCTTGTTCCGGCCCTGCCTATGTGGCAGATGAGGTTGAGAGCTGGCAACTAACCCAAGGTCACCCAGTAAATTTTATGGCCAAGTAGGGCTTTGAGCCCTAGTCTCCCAGTCCTGTGCTTTTAAAGGTAAAGGTAAAAGGTAAAGGGACCCCTGACCATTAGATCCAGTCGCGAACGACTCTGGGGTTGTGGCACTCATCTCGCTTTACTGGCCGAGGGAGCCGGCGTACAACTTCCGAGCCATGTGGCCAGCATGACTAAGCAGCTTCTGGCAAACCAGAGCAGTGCACGGAAACACTGTTTACCTTTCCGCTGGAGCGGTACCTATTTATCTACTTGCACTTTGACGTGCTTTCGAACTGCTACCAGTAGGTTCACAGGAGCAGGGACCAAGCAACGGGAGCTCACCCCATCACAGGGATTCGAACCGCCGACCAGAGGAAATCATGGCTGTGCTATTTTGGGAATGACACTTTAGTAAGGGGAAACTGAGCCATGTTGTTGTGTATATTTTTCCACTCCACTTTTTAAAGGAAGCAGGTGGCATCTGTGTGGCAAACAGACAAAACGAAACGAAGAGACAGAAGGAATTGACTCCCTTTGTATGCACATCATGACTGAATTAAGGCCACTTGACCATCATAGTTGAAAAGGCTCTGCCTGCAGAAAACAGCACGTTGCCCCCCTATTGCTCTTGCTGAAGCCCTACCTGATACCATAGTCCAGGGATGGTGACTCCCTGTGCAAAATCCTGGAGAGCAATGGCCATTTAGTGTAGATAATGGTCTGATTCAGTATAAAGCAGGGGAAGGCAATGGGGTGCCCTCCCAGATGTTTCTGAACAACAGCTTATTGACCATGTGCAATGCTGGCTGGGGAGGAGGAAGCCACATTCGCTACCCCTCCTCTAAGCAATGCAGAAAGTAATACAGATGTTGACTTGATCCTGACAACACTGGGAGGGGAGGTATTCTTACATTTTTCCAGGGTCTTATGCCTGTTAGGTCACTTGTGGTTATAAAAGCATTTATTTGTGTCAGTTGACACAGGACAGTAAACGGAAAAACACAACTGAACATAGAAAACTGCCAAATTAAAAATTATACAAATTAAGACTCGGAGAATGCCATGGTGGTCGTTTTTCTTATTTCATTCCTTTTCATCACAGCTGCTGAGAATTCTGCGGACTTTGCTGTGAGGGGTCTGCAAGGAGAAGTTCCATAAACACCAGATGGACACCTTAGACAAGATAATAATTGAGTGATTAGCTGTTTGTGTGAATCTAGGAACATGGGGCACTGCCTGTGTATAGGAAGCCAAGTCAGATCATGGGCCCATAGAGTTCAGTGTTGCCTGCACTGGTTGGCAGTGGCTTCCCCAGGCCTACCCAGAGATGTCATTCATTGAACCTGGGATCTCCTGCATGCAAGGCAGATGCTCTCTCTCACTCTCCATAAAAAGAACAGAAAAACAATAGACAAAAATATTTTGACTCACATCATAGAATTGTAGAGTTGGAAGGGACCCTGAGGGTCATCTAGTCCAACCCCCTGCAATGCAGGAATATGCAGCTTTCGCAACCAGAGGTTGAACCCGCAACCTTGGAATTATCAGCACCATGCTCTGTTATTATATAGAGATCTAAAGCCCCGGAGGATAAAATGACCACTTTGTTGTTGTTTCAGAAGTTTGTTTGTTTTCCCTGGACCTACTCATGAATATTGATAAATGCAAGTTTCAAAAAACACACACAGGAGAACACCATATTTTGAAATCCACCGATAGGGTTTGATATTTGGATTAGAGAAAAGGGAAAATGCAAAAGCCAGCCTAACATCACTTGTGAAAAGGGACTAAAAGTTTGCCAGTTCTTCCTCCCCAATTCGATGCTCTCTGAAATGTAAATAGAGAAGATAACAGCTAAACCATTTAAGATTCCAATCTTGGCCCATCTTTGCAAAACGCCATAACAAAAAGCCTCCCAGTTAAGCTGTCCAGAAGCAAATGTCCTGGGAACTGCTATGGAGAAACCAAAGGAAATTCCATCCATCCCGGGGGCAGGGGCGGTAACTGATTGGAGATAAAAAAAAAGCTTATCAGGGGTCCCCATAAATCCACACACTTTTTAAACAAAATGTCAGGCTACAGCAGCATCCATCCGGATCTGTGTCTGATTTAGCTGCTCAATCCATCGGAGAATTGCAGCTGCATCCTAGACGATAGCATTTCCTGCGTTCTGTTGTGAAGTAACCGGCTGATGAGTTTCACATACTGTATGCAGCCAGTATTGGTATCACTTTTCACAGTGGTGGCATGGCCCCAGTATTGTTGAAAGCTGCTGGGAGTGTTTATAAATGGTGGCAATGTCCCTGCTAGATAAACACCAAGGCAAAGAGAAGTTTCCGAGAAGCTTTCAAGCAGGGGGCATCCCTTTAAAATCCTTTGCAGTTCAGAGATCCACTGACTCTAAGCAGCGCTGTTCTTCTGTTTACCTACCACAACTAAACGGCGGTTGATAGACCCATAAATTTGTCTAAACCCTTGTAAATGCTCACTCTGAGTTAACAGCCTTGGAACACATCTTGTTGTAGTGAATCCCCTAAGTCAGTTATGTGTGTGTTTGAAGACTTTCATGCCTCTCTCTGTCCTGAACCCTACTGGCAGCCAACTTCAAGACAAACAAAGGTCTTTGCATCCATCTCTCTCTGGAGACAATGGAGGAACCCACCTTTGGAGGTGAGGTCAAGCTGGTGGAAGGTTGCATTTCCTTCTGTGATTGTTGGGACTGATGCGGGAGAGACATGTTTTGTTGCAGCTGTGGAAATTTGAATCCAGATTGCTGACTTGTTCCTTCAAAGGGAATGCAACCTCTCTCAGAATAGGATTCCCACCTAATTGGGAGAAGTGAGAGCTACCCATCCACAACAAATAGGGTCCGTTCCCCCCCCCCCCCGCCGCCAATTGGGAAACTTCTTATATGTTTGCATCTCATGAGGCAAATGAAATTTCAGCATGGCTACGTCATATTAAGGGACCCAGGTGGTGCTTTGGGTTAAACCGCTGAGCCTAGGGCTTGCTGATCAGAAGGTCGGCAGTTCGAATCCCTGTGACGGGGTGAGCTCCCGTTGCTTGGTCCCAGCTCCTGCCAACCTAGCAGTCGAAAGCATGTCAAAATGCAAGTAGATAAATAGGAACCACTACAGCGGGAAGGTAAACAGTGTTTCCGTGCGCTGCTCTGGTTCGCCAGAAGCTGCTTAGTCATGCTGGCCACATGACCTGGAAGCTTACCTTCCAAGTCCCGGACTGCAGAATCCGGGACCGGCAGCCGTGTGACACCGGAAGTTACGTCGACGCAACTTCCGGTGTCACACGGCTGCCGATCCCGGCATGCATCGACGTAACTTCCGGTGTCGTTTTGCCCTTCTATGGGCTCCAGCAGAAAGGTAAACAGTGTTTCCATGTGCTGCTCTGGTTTGCCAGAAGCGACTTTGTCATGCTGGCCACATGACCTGGAAGCTGTACGCCGGCTCCCTCGGCCAATAATGCGAGATGAGCGCGCAACCCCAGAGTCGGTCACGACTGGACCTAATGGTCAGGGGTCCCTTTACCTTTACCTTACATCATATTACCTGCTACAAATCTGGAACCATGTTCATACTTCTGAACCTTTAAAGCGCACGCAGAACAAATGTAGCAACTTGAAAGAACCACCCCCACCCCCCAAATAAGTAAAGTCTTTTGTTTTGTCGTTTAGTCATGTCCAACTCTTCGTGACCCCATGGACCATAGCATGCCAGGCACTCCTGTCTTCCGCTGCCTCCCGCAGTTTGGTCAAACTCATGTTGGTAGCTTCAAGAACACTGTCCAACCATCTCGTCTCCTCTGTCGTCCCCTTCACCTTGTGCCCTCCATCTTTCCCAACATCAGGGTCTTTTCTAGGGAGTCTTCTCTTCTCATGAGGTGGCCAAAGTATTGGAGCCTCAGCTTTACAATTAGAAAAGAAAGCCATAGCCTAGAGGAAAAAGAAAACGGGGCAAAGGAGGGGGAGGAGGCGGAAAAACCACTTTCTGTATCCTGGATGGCAGCCAAGAAGAAGTCTCCAGCTGAATGTGAATGAACCTGAATTTAATTTCGTGGTGGAGGGGAGAGAACCTGCTACGTTGGCCTCTTGATGAACAAAAAGTTATTGTTCATAGTAGGCCCTGTGAATCCTGCACCAAACTGGCTTGGTGGCTTCGTGAGAAGCCGGAAAAGAACTATGCAAACTGAAATGTCAAGAGGAGTGTTCACATGTTGCATGCAGCAAGCAGTTGTTTTGGCACTTACCCGACTTCCCATCGCCTGGGTCCCTGCAGCTCACAGGGAAGGTGAGCCAGTGAGGAGGTCAGCATGGTGCAAATGCCCTGATGGAACCAACCTAGGTTGGGATGCTTCCAACAGCTGGAGAGCAAAGGCTACCCATCCCCCTCCCACAGTTTTATTGATTTCCAATATATAACAATTACTAAAAAGAGAGAAAAATATACAAAAACAAAATCTGCCCCACTTCCCGCTCCAGGATGGATCAATCTGGTTAAATTTTCTAGAGTCCAATCTGTGATTTCGGTAGTTGCCATTCTTCAGAGTCATCAGTAAAGTATTTTATAAAATATTTGATGCTCCCAGTTTTAAGATCATTGGTTACCAGAACAATAAGCTGAATTAACGAGAAATCCTAACAATCCTAAGTCCTCGATCTATTTACAGTGGTACCTCAGGTTAAGTATTTAATTGGTTCCGGAAGTCTATTCTTAACCTGAAGCAGTCTTAACCTGAAGCGTTCTTAACCTGAAGCGAACTTCCCCATTGAAAGTAATGGAAAGTGGATTGATCCGTTCCAGACGATGAAAAACACCCCCTAAAACAGCAATTTAACACGAATTCTACTGTCTAATGAGACCATTGATCATTGACTCAGGGAAGGGAGGAGGAGGGAGGGGTGGGTAAGAGAGAAGGAAGGAAGGAAGGAAGGAAGGAAGGAAGGAAGGAAGGAAGGAAGGAAGGAAGGAAGGAAGGAAGGAAGGAAGGAAGGAAGGAAGGAAGGAAGTTTACCAAGCCTGCTCTTGCAAGAAGTGACGCTGTGGGTTAAACCACTAAGCCTAGGGCTTGCTGATCAGAAGGTCGGCGGTTCAAATCCCTGCAACGGGGTGAGCTCCTGTTGCTTGTTCCCAGCTCTTGCCAACCGAGCAGTTCGAAAGCACGTCTAAGGGCAAGTAGATAAATAGGTACCGCTCCAAGCGGGAAGGTAAACGGTGTTTCCATGCACTGCTCTGGTTCGCCAGAAGCGGCTTTGTCATGCTGACCACATGACCTGGAAGCTGTACACCGGCTCCCTCGGCCAATAACGCGAGGTGAGCGCCGCAACCCCAGAGTCGGTCACGACTGGACCTGATGGTCAGGGGTCCCTTTACCTTTACCTTTTGTGTGACCTGCAATTGACATTACACAAGACAAGCCCTGATGGATCACCTAGCCCATCATCCTGTTCTCACGGTGGTCAGCCAGATGCCCATGGGAAATCCGCCAGCGGGATTCAACAGCACTTGTGATTCCCAGCAACTGGCATTCAGAGGCATATTGCCTCCAAAAGTGGACGTGAAACACAGCCATCATGGATTGCCAACAGCCAATGTATACCTCAGGCCAGAAAGAGTCATCCTGCGGCTGCACACTGAATGAGGGTACAACTCATTCTATCCAGCCAGAGAGATTATAATTTTTAATGGGCCCGCATTGTTTACTTGCAACTCCGTCCTCACCCAAGTTGCTGGCACAAACGTCATGCTGGTTTCAACTAAAGATGCTTCTTTTAGATGTCTCGGGATTACATTTTGTGTTTTGAAGAGTTTGATCTTGTGTTTTTAAAAGGCTTAAGGGTTTTAATGTATTTTTATGGCATGTTTTTGTTAAGGAGGAATCTGACCCTGAGCTTTGAAGAAGGGCAAAGTAAATCAAATAAAGGCATGCAGTAAATAATTCACCACTGCTGCTGCCGCTGCTGCTACTTATTTTTATGTATAAAGAGAATTGTCTTGTTTCTGGGATCAGGAGACCATAGCAAAATAAGAAGAGATCTGCTGGATCAGAGCAATGATCCATTTGTTTTCAACTAGATGGCTTCAGGAAAGTAGGGCACAGAGACAATTTGTCTTATCCCCTCTTAATGCCATTTAAGCCAATGGCTATTACCACATCTTGTGACAGTGAGTTCCATAGATAATTTCCCTTAATTGCTTGTTTCCATCTTAGAGCTGATTCATGCCTTGTTTTAGAACAAGGATACAAAAGGTACTTTCGTTCAACGGGCAAGCTATGTCCTTGGTTTGCATGTAATGCTAAGCCAAAGCTTGGTTTAGCTGACATATACAGGCCAGTTCCTGCAGAGGAGATTGCAGCTGCTGTCCTCCTCCCCTGATCCAACTGGTGCTGTGACCTAAGTCATGGTTTGCTTCAGCAACCTGTGCTTGTGGCTTGTCTCACTCTAGATCAGGGGTGGCCAACACCCATGAGACTGCGATCTACTCACAGAGTTAAAACTGGCAGTGATCTACCCCCTTTTGGGGGGGGGGGTTGGGTCAAAGTTGTTGAGTTTTTTTCAGGGAGGAAGTAAAATGTTGAGCTTTTTTTAGGGGGAGCCACAGTTCAGCTTCTTTGGGGGGAGCCAATGATCTACCAGTGATCTACCACAAACGTCCAGTGATCTACCGGTAGATCACGATCTGCCTGTTGGACATGCCTGCTCTAGATGAACCGCAAGCTGTAACCATGGTTTGTTCTCCAATACAGCTTGCAACTAGTCTGGAGGAGACAAACCATAGCCTGGGTTTGGACGACAAGCCGAACTATAGCATATCTCATAGTGGCAGCAGGACTGGAAGAGGATGGAAATGGTTGTGCTCCCTACAAGAGCTTGCATGTGTGTTCATTCACATGAAGCATTGGTTTGGCTTAGCACTACACGTGAATGGAACTTTATGTGCTTTTTTATTTTAAAAAAACTTTATACAGTGGTACCTCGGTTTATGAACGCAATTGGTTCCGGAAGTCTGTTCATAAACTGAAGTGTTCATAAACTGAAGCGAACTTTCCCATTGAAAGTAATGGAAAGTGGATTAATCCGTTCCAGACGGGTCCGCGGAGTACTTATCCTGAAGCGTACTTAACCCAAAGCATGGGTGTAATTGGTTCCGGAAGTCTGTTCATAAACTGAAGCGTTCATAAACTGAAGCGAACTTTCCCATTGAAAGTAATGGAAAGTGAATTAATCCGTTCCAGATGGGTCCGCGGTGTTCGTAAACTGAAAATTCATAAACCGAGGTGTTCGTAACCGAGGTTCCACTGTACAGTGGACCCTCCGGATCGAATTAAATTCGTTCTGGGGTTCCATACGTAACCTGAAAAGTCTGTAACAGGAGACATCGCTTCTGCCCATGAGTGCAGCAGAGCGCTTCTGTGTATATGCGCACGGTGAAACCTGGAAGTATACACTTCCAGGTTTGCTGCGTTCAAAACCCAAAAGTTATGTATCCAGAGCGGTACGTAACTCGAGGGTCCACTGTATGTGCTTTGATGTCAGTTGTGAATGGAGTGTGATCAGCTTTCCTATGCAAAACAGAGAGGCAGGGGCCCATTCCTCTCCTACTTGCCACTGCTGCTGTCTATAATTCACATGTGGATTTGGGGGAGACTTGCATCCACACCCTAAAGGTAAAAAAGGTAAAGGTAAAGGACCCCTGAGAGTTATGTCCAGTCGCAGCTGACTCTGGGGTTGCGGCACTCATCTTGCTTTACAGGCCAAAGGAGCCAGCGTTTGTCCACAGACAGTTTTTCCGGATCATGTGACCAGAATGACCAAGCCGCTTCTCACAACAGAACATAGAAACCAGAGCAGCGCACGGAAATGCCATTTACCATGTATCTACTTGCACTGGCGTGCTTTCAAGCTGCTAGGTTGGCAGGAGATGGGACTGAGCAACAGGAGCTCACCCCGTCGCAGGGATTCAAACCACCTACCTTCTGATTGGCAAGCCCAAGAGGCTCAATGGTTTAGACCACAGCGCCACCTGCGTCTCACCCTAGAGGAGGGATAACCAATAGGGTACAACTCCCATCAGCGCCTGCCAGTTTGATAAAACTAGTGGGAGTTACTCACAAACATTTGGAGGGCAGCATGCCAGATGCCCTGGCCCTAGAAGATCCATCTCTCTAACAGTTGCTAGCCTTCTTTCTACAAAGCTATAATTTTCATATTCAGTTAAC
The DNA here is from genome assembly GCF_965207765.1 of Zootoca vivipara. Taxonomy (NCBI): domain Eukaryota; kingdom Metazoa; phylum Chordata; class Lepidosauria; order Squamata; family Lacertidae; genus Zootoca; species Zootoca vivipara. The sequence goes on along the minus strand of NC_142590.1, from coordinate 86,155,802 downwards.
ACCTGCATCTTCTATATGTCCATGGGGGGTAGAGGGGGAGACTCTCCAGAAATTAATATGGAAAGCAATAGTTAAATTCTCCCTTTCAAGCCTTGTGATTTCCCCCCTAAATTTGCAGTCTAGCTTTGTGACATTAAGTCCAACTTTTAAAATGTTGCTGACAATGACTTCTTATGCTGAGGCCAATATTGAAAATAAATTGGGCTAGAATCTGTGTGCTTTTAAGTGGAAAGGGTTGTTTACTCAACCCAGTGCCAGAAGAAATCATGAATCCACCCACTTCATTCTCATTCAAATGGCCTCTGTGCTTGTAGCTGAACTGGCATGCGCGCGCGCACACACACACACACACACACACACACACACACACTGGAATAAATTCTAAGTCCACCAATAATATCATTTTAACCATATCTCCAGTCATCTCTGTTGTTCATTGAGAAAGATTTAGATGGAAAGAGCAGCATGAGGGTAGGTGTTGAGCTACTGTTCAGTTATCTGGATTCAATCCCTTTCTTTGCTTGAAAGTTCCCACGTCTGTCCAGCTCACCCGTTACAGTTTCCAGGGTCACTCTTGCAAATGTTCCCTGTGTCCTGATGCTTATGAAATTCAAGTGCTGGATGCCTCTGGCAGAAGACTTTATTCCTGACCAGCCCATAGTCAGCAAGCCTGAAGTGAAGACCATTAACATCTTCAGATAAAATCTGAGTTGGAAAAAATGGGCTCCTTCTAAGTGGCTGCGAAAAGGCTTCCTCCAGGATTGAAACTGGGATGTTATGTGTGTGAATTTTCAGGAGGTGAAGGATGTGCTCCTGTGTCCTTGGGAAATGTAAGCTCAGGCTATACATCTCCATGGTTAGATATTAGAAACTTAAATTTAATTAACGCTAGCTATATTCAAAAGCCTTTTGGATATACGACTGCAATCTTCTGCTTTTAATTTGGCACAGCCCTGTGAATGAACTCGAATGCAGCTCATTTATTTTCTGTTGTTCCTACTGCATCGGATACCTGGTTCCATATTTTCATTTTATATATTCTTTCATTCAGCCAGCCATTTATCCATTAATATAATCAGGCAGCTGGGTTGCAGGAAACAGAACACCACAATCAGGCTAAAATGTGGGTGGGTGGGTGTTAATTTTAAAAAATACAAAACTGTATTTGAAAAGTTGATCTTCCAGACTGGGGTGTGTTAAAACAATTCATAAGGATTGTGGGTAGGGATGGGGGAGAAATGTAGTTCACACTTGAAGGCAAACCTACCTACACTGTACTTTCTTTTTTGAATCAATTTTATACAGTTTTATAGAAAAAAAATACAAAGCATAATACCTTTTCCTTTCCTTTTCTTTCTTTTTTTGAACTAAACAAATACTATTATCCAAGTACAAGAAAAACAAAAAGGGGAGGGAGGGAGGAAGAAAGGAAGAAAGGAAGAAAGGAAGAAAGAGAAAGAAAGAAAGAAAATAGAAAAGAGGTTAAAAGAGAAAGATAGAAAAATAAGATTCAGAAAATAAGTTTCTGCACTTTCTGAAGAATACAAGAACTGAAGCAACCTTCCTTTGAAATTCGCCTTTCTCCAAATCTTACAGTATGATGAGGACCCTTGTGCTGAACCCTTTTTTCTGCCATTGTGTATAATATACACTTTGTTTGAACTTCTTCAGTGATCAATTTCTGGTTTTGCCCAGGCAAGCCAGCTATCTGAGTTAAGCAATTTGGACAGCTTCCTGCCTAATCGTCAGCCATTCTTAAAAATGCACATAGCCTAATCTTCAAACATGCCTACAAAGCAACTGATGGTTAAAGGGATCAAAGCTGTCTGCTGAGAGTGGAGCCCCAAATATTTCCTTCACAAGCATTGGAAGTAGACTTCCCCGCCCCCCACAGCTATGCTCTGCAAGTTTTTCATCTCCAGAGAGACTAATTAGTATTATTACATCTTTGGTTTTAGTGCATACAGGGATTTTGTGGCAGTGCTAAAACCTCTGGCTAAGCAGTGGTGATATCACAAAGCAACGACAATGTCACAGAAGACTACTGATGTCACCCAGGCCGTGCAGCGATGATGTCACAGAGGGATGAGCAGTCAGAGCTTTCAGGCAGAAAGCCTCTAAGCCGAGCTGTGCAGGATGCAAGCAACTCCAGGAAACAGGAAACTCTCATGAAAAGGGTAGGTGTAGTGTAAAAAATGAACCCTCAGGGAAAAGGAGCCTTTAAGAAAGGATGAGCTCAAGAAGCCAGCGATCTTAGGGAAAGAATAAACATGGCCAGAGAAGCAGGAGATAGGCGGAAGGGGGGGCACCACTATGTAAGACTTGGGGCACAAACCTGTGGTGCAGATTTGCGTAAAATGTGCACAATGCTATTTTTTTATGAAGGCAAATTATGATGGCGGGTAGTTGGTATCAGCGCTGAGCATTACAGCATACAGTTTGTAGGTCGGGCACCTTCCTTGGAGGTGTTTAAGCAGAGGTTGGATGGCCACCTGTCATGTACGATTTAGTTGAGATTCCTGAATTGCAAGGATGGTCCCTTCCAACTCTATGAATCTACGATTCTGTGAAAGGATCCAGGGTCTATGGATGTCACCCACCCCCACGCCAGGAGCTCGAGACAGTGAGTCTACAGCTGACACAGTACTATCAATACCGAGTATATTCCCCTCCCCAAAAGCCAGGACCTTGCCTCAGTGGCCTTACAGGTAAAAGTCGGAGTGACTGGTTAATGGGGCTGTTCCAGGGTAGATGGGCAGTGAAAAGTGCCCTCTAAATTTGGATAAGCTCATAGGCGGCGGAAGTTTACAAATGCTTTCTTGCTTCTTTTTCAAATGACAGGATTCTTCCTTGGCTGCCATCTTAGTCACGAAGACTGCTTTGGATAACTGTGAGGTAATAGTTATAGAACAGCCACTGTGAGCTAAAATCAAACGGCCATTGTGAGGTCATGGTTATACCAACAGTCATTATGAGGTAGAATCAAATGGCCATTGTGAGGTAATAGTTGTAACCAACAGTCACTGTGAGGTAAAGTAGAGCAGGTGTCCTCATAGGTTTTATGAATTTCTCGAACAATTTGAAGGGTAGTGTCAGGGGACCTCCGTACAGGGAGCCTCTGCCTCTCCTGTTGACCAGCACTTCGCCCAGTGAGAGCAGCAGTAGCGGGGTCAGGTGGGGGGAATGAGGAAGTTAGTGGGTTGGAAGAGTCAGGGCTCGGCTATGCTAGAGAGCCATTGCAATGCCCTGACCAACAGGTGGAGGGGAACAGGCAGCCCCTTCCGGCACCCGAATTACGGCGCGCCACCAAACATAAGGTCAGGAGGAGGCGTTTCGGGGTGCCCAAACACTTATGCTGGGCTCGTAATTGGAAACGTCCACTCCCAGATTCTGCGAGTGACTGAGAGGTAATGTTTTCTGTTATCTCTGCACTGTAAATACTATGCACAATAAAACTCTTAAAGACAGAGCGGACTTGGGCGTCTTTACTCAAGAGTAGCCGCAAAAACACCATTACAGGCAGCATTTTGTGAGGGACTGTGGTGGTGCGTTGGGCAAACTGGAGAGACCTGAGACCAAATTCCTTCTCATCCATGAAGTTTACTAGACGTTCCTGGCCTAGTCCCTGTAACCCCTTTCCATTGCTGGCATCCATCAAGACAATGGAGTGCGCCTCCAAGGGTGAAGCCAAACCGCTGTGACCACAGAGATCAGTAACTCGTAACTGCTGCCTCCAGTGCTGCTTTTGCTGTGTTAGCAGCAAGTGATCTCCCTGGGATGCAAGCCTGGGCAATGTGTAAGGAGGTCTTGGGCTGCCCAGATGACAAGACCCCTTGGTCTCACTGATGTGGTCCAAAGGAAAACAGAGCAATATGTTGGGTACCAACTTGGCTGCAGGAGTTGCTGGAAGGAGGTGTACAAGACACCACCCAATACACTATCACATAGCTGCCAAGTCTCCCGTTTCCCCCGGGAAATCCCCGTTTTTCCAGCTGTTCCTAGCTGAAAAAACGGATTTTTTTGTTTTTCCCCGGTTTATTCTGGCACGGCGGCCATTTTGGAACTGGGCGGAGCATGCTCAGAAGCGACTTTTGATGCTGCTCTGCCCAGTTCCAAAATAGCTGCAGTACGACTTCTGGCGCGGCGGCCATTTTGGAACTGGGCAAAGCAGCATCAAAAGTCGCTTCTGAGCATGCTCCGCCCAGTTCCAAAATGGCGGCAGTGCTACTTCCGGTCTGCTATTTCTGGCCCGGTCCCTTATTTCTCTGACAGCAACTTGGCAGGTATGCTATCAATTATATGAAATGTTTAAATTAGATAGAACAAAATGGTTTTTCAGACCAAAGTTCACAATTTGAAAAAGAACTTTTACAAAACAAAGAAAAACTTTTGTCCAAAATGTGTAATTTGTTATTAGAGTGGGAAACAAAAGACGAGCTTGTCAAAGCCTCAGTGACAGACTGGGCAATATAGATTTAACCTCTGGGGAAAACTCTGGAAAAGTGATCTGAAGTTCACAGCATGTTATTCTTTGAAGGAGAACTACTTGAAGTTGATTTACAGATGGTATCTAACTCAGGGTAGGCTTTCCGAGAACAGTTCAAAGTGTTGGTGCTGACCTTTAAAGCCCTAAATGGCCTCGGTACAGTATACCTGAAGGAGCGTCTCCACCTCCATCGCTCTGCCCGGACACTGAGGTCCAGTACCGAGGGCCTTCTGGCGGTTCCCTCGTTGCAAGAAGCCAAGTTGCAGGGAACCAGGCAGAGGGCCTTCTTGGTGGTGGCGCCCGCCCTGTGGAACACCCTCCCATCAGATGTCAAAGAAAAAAACAGCTACCAGATTTTTAGAAGACATCTGAAGGCAGCCCTGTTTAGGGAGGCTTTTAATGTTTAATAGATTATTTTATTTCATTTTTCTGTTGTAAGCCGCCCCGAGTGGCTGGGGAAACCCAGCCAGATGGGCGGGGTATAAATAATAAATTATTATTATTATTTGCTAAGATGTATAAGACTGAATCAGATAAGTGCTGGAGATGCAAAGAGGTTGTGGGAACGTTCTTTCATATGTGGTGGACTTGTCAAAGGGTAAAAAGAGCATTGGGAAATGATCCATAATGAATTGGAAAAAAATGTTTAAAGATACTCCCCACCCCCCACCCCCAAACCAGAGTCCTTTCTGTTGGGGATAATTCATACTGAAATTCTCAGGTGTCAAAAATGGTTATTTATGTATGCTACTACCGTGTTTATCCGAAAATAAAACACCATCTTATATTTATTTTTTCCTCAAAAAAGCACACTATGGCTTATTTTCAGGGGATGTCTTATTTTTTTCCTCCTCCTGCCGCGGCTGGCATTGCTGCTGTGCCTATCACAATGTCTTATTTTCGGGGTATGGCTTATATTCCTTGAATGCTTAAAATCCTGCTATGGCTTATTTTATGACTACGTCTTAAAATAGGAGAAACAGGGTACTGCAGCCCGTGTTTCTTTAGCCCAAAAATGGAAAACAAGTTAGGTCCCAACCAAAGAAGAATGGCAACTTAAGTTAAAAGAATATGCACAACTCACAGACTTAACATATAGAATAAGAGAACAAGAATAACATACATTTAAAGAAGATTGGGAAACATTTATTGAATATATGGGAAATAATTGTGTACAGCTGAAAAAGTTGGCAGCATTAAGATAAATTCAGCAGTGTAAATAAGTGTTGATGGATGCAATAATGGAATACTGAATGGTATAGTTTTTGTAAAATACGCAGGGATTTATGATATGTAAAATGAACCATGGAAAGAGAAGAAGGGAAGTCAATGATATCTTAAGGATATAAAATGAGTACTTAAAATTGTAAAACAGAAAATTTTATAAAAATTATATACAAAAAGAAGAAGAAGAAGACACCACTCAACTGTTTAAGGGACTCCACTCTAGATTTGTGTCCTTTTCTTCTCCCAAAAATGCTCCACAAGGCAGCAGGTACGGATTTTTTCTTGGAGTTTATTCCCCAAGCCTTTCTCACAAACAAGTTTAGACAGAAAGCAGCAGAGCTTTAGGATTAGAGAATACTCAACACCTGCGTACGGTCAACACAAAGAGTCATATCTCCAACATACCACTGATGAAAATCGGGACAATTGTCTTTTGGCCCTGAGCTCTCGCAGGAGCTAGCTGATTTGTGTGAAAGTGCGAAACCAAAAAAGGAGCTTCTTTTGGTCTGGCGGTCTGGCATGAGCCTGCTGATTTGTGCCAGAGTGCCAGACCCCAAAACAATACATTCCACGATTCGATCAGAAGCTGGAATGTCTTCTGTAATTCTGGAATGCCCTCCTTAAATTGAGAGGGGTATGAGGAATGTGTTCTCACCCTGAACTTCACCCTTTGGGGATTACTTTGTGTGCTGAGCGGGAGTACCCCTGCGCAAGGCTTGGTGCCAACAAGGTTAGTCAAGATTGTGCACACTACCCCATGCAGGGACCCAACAGATGAGAATCGCAAGTAGGGAGAGCAGTGTCACACTTTGGCCCTGCTTAAAGGCTTCCCAAAGACATCTGGTTGGCCACCGTGAGAGCAGGATGCTCAAATAAATGGTCCTATGGCATGACCCAGCAGGGCTTTTCTTGTTTGAAATGTATGAATGAAGTGCTTTTGTCATGATAAAAGTGGGATGTATAGGTACAGAGGGGGCCTCAAATGAGAGAAACAGCTGCCCATTGTCAATAAACCTGTTCTTTCATTCTGCTTGCAATGTTTTACATTTACTTTTTTTTTAAAAAAAGGAGCAAACGCTGTCTGCTCACAAATGCCTGTGTTTAGAGCAGCTTTCGATGAAACAGGCCCAGCAGCGATGAATTCCAGAGGTGCTTCCTCCCACAGAGGAATGCCCAGCCTTTTCATCTCCACTGCTGCCCTCACCGTCACCTTGCCATCCTTAACAGAACTAGGATGGGTGCCAGGCTCAGCCTAGGCAAGGGTAAAAAAAAAGAGACACAAAACACAGCATTCCGAGATTCCTCTTATCTGGGATATTTCAGAGGGTAAAACCTGAAGGAGGAGGAGGAGGAAGAATCGTAGGCCGGCAGGCACAGGGGAGTGATTTCAGAGTAGAAATATGTGCCCGGAACACTCCCTCTTTGGCTCCAAGGCAAGGAATTTGCCATCCCTAAAGAGGCAGCCGTTTATCAGTCCATCCTCCTGTCACCTGAGGGGTCCAGAGGAACTCCTTTTGCTGACATCAAGTCTCTATCTTGGGAGGGGCAGCACGCAATTTATGCACGCCTATAACCTGCACAGTGCTGCATTGTTTGAAGACCCAATGGTTTCCCTTGACATAAATTATATGGGAAAGTGAAGTCCCTTTATGGGCTTTTAACGCAGCAGTTTATGCAGGCAAGGCAAAGTCAGGGAAGGAAATAAACGTCAGTGCAAAGAAGCAGGTTATGTTAGTAGACTGGGGGGGCAGCTATTTTATTCCCCTTTGTTGCCATTAATGTTTGGATAGGAACTGTGAAAGAAAGGAACTGTTTGTCTGTGGTTTGAGGAGGGACAAAATAAACACAACACTTAAATTCCAAGTGGTGATGTATACAGGAGGGCCTTGTAACATGTCAGATCATGGGTCCCATTTAACCTACGGGTAGCCTCATCTATTCTGACTGGCACCACATCTATTCTGACTGGCAGGGACATAGGAAGTTGCCTTATGCTGAGTCGGATCATTGGCCCATCTAGCTCAGTATTGTCGACACTGGCTGGCAGTGTTTCTGCAGGGTTTTAGACAGCTTCTCGCCCAGCCCAGCGATTATATGCAAAACACGTGCTCTACATTGAGCTAGGGCCCTTCCTGCAGACTAGATGTCACAATTTAGGACACGTGTTTTGTTTTGTGTTTGTCAATCTACCCTGCTCATGTATAAACCATGGGGGTTGTGAGTCAAGGTTTACCTGCAAACAGCAAACAATGCTTGCTTGATTTGTGAAAATATTGCATGGTTAGTGCTGTGGCTTAGTGGTGGAGCATTTGTCTTGTATGCAGAAGGTCCCATGTTCAATTCCCAGCATCTCCAGATAGGGTTGAGGCCCATGAGGGATTTGCTGCCCTGGTGGATTCTGCCACCTGAAGCAGGTGCCTTACCTTGCCTCATGTGTGGGCCGGCCTTGCTGATACTGATTCATCTAAGGAGTACTTACTCTTAGCTGGCATTTAGCCCATAAGAAAAAAAAAACAGGCATGCATTTTTCATATTTGTCTGTAGCGTGTATTTCATCTCATGGGCTATTAAAATATTATATTTACTATGTTCCTTTAACTTGTAATGGAGTGTTTTGCCATAGCTCTGCCTCTTTGAAGAAGAGCTTTGCTGAATCAGGCCAGTTGCCCATCTAGTCCAGCATCCTGTTCTCACAGTGACCAACCAGAAACCTGTAGGAACCCCATAAGCAGGACCCAAGCATAAAAGCACTCTCCCCTCCAGCTGTTTCCAGCAGCTGGAGCTGTTAGAAAGCAGGATTGATGCAATGTTCCTCAGGAATGCAGAAAAGCCACCCAGTTTGGACCCGGATTTTTCCATTCTCTCTGGCTTTTGCTAATCTTTATGGGGTTTACATTCCATCCATCATATTTATAACCAGGCATCGGGACAGGGGATTTAGAGCTGGGGTCCTGGACATCATTCATGCAAAGGCTCTGCTTATCTCAACTGGTGGAACTGCTCATCTGCCGGATCCAAATAACTTCCTTATCTCTGCTCTTCCGCATGCATTCAAGGTGCAAATCCTGATTTTAGGCCTTTTGCGGTGGGGCAGGGACTCTGTGGAACAGCTGACTTGAATTTTTGCACATTGTCGCGCTTGGTCACCCTACAGTATACAAAACCACCAAAATAGGAAGGATAGATCAAACATTTATGATTGGACTAATCAGAGAAGGCTAAAAGATAAGCTATATTCCTTTCAACCTGAACAGAAGGGTTTGCTTTGGGTTTTTTGTTAGTTATTCCCATTTCTTCAACTTTCAGAGTGCCCTTCACATCAGCGCGATCCCAGCGCATTGCCCAACAATGCACAAAATACAATAGTACATAAAATGCAACATTTATTAAAAAACAGTCCAATTAATAAAAATAAGCAATAGCAGAGCAACCACTTAAGAATAATTTTTAAAAAGGTTTCTAATTTACTCCAAATATCCGGGAGAATGGGATTGTTTTTACTTGCTGGCAGAAACCCTACAGAGATGACCTATTTGTCATGATTTCATCACACAAAGCAGATGCAGAGGTTAGACTGTGTCCAGCCTTAACTGAGCATTTGATTTGCATTTATCCTTCATTCATCCTGATGTGCTTGCAGGGTGTTTACATATCTTCCTGTTAGTCATTTGTTCACCCACACTTTTTGATGCATTCCCCTGTCACTTTCCAAAAGGCAAAGTTTGTCCTTGTTGCTCTTTAAGACACTAGGGCAGGGCTGGCGGGGGCTGGGGACTTTGGCCTGGCACACAGGCGCCATTTTGGCTTGCCAGGCTGTTTTCCCTAAACCACCCACACCTGGTGTCATATGATCCCCAGTAGGAATTTGGGGGTCCCTGCAGAGATAGCTCAGTTGATGGAGGATGAGTTCATGTCTGCCTGGCTGACTGCACATCCGAGTCCCCCAAGGGCAAATGAACTGCAGCCTGGCAAGAGTTAGCAAACCTCCTTGCACTGCAGTTCCCAAGAGCCTGACAGCCGACTTGCTCCAGGAACTAAACCGTTGATGAGCAACCTTAATGTCTGTTACTCTTTCTTCTTACGGTTCTTGGTTCCATCTGCACAGTGCATTTAAAGCAGTATCATGCCACTTTATTTTTTTTAAAATAATTTTAATTGATTTTACAAATATAAATTTATAGCAATCCAAATGCATATCCATATATAGAGATTACTCTGAATCTCGCGACTTCTCCCCACCCCCTCCGTGGGTCCTATTGTCAACATTTACAACTGCATATTATTCCATAATCTATATTTTGTATCCATCCATATTATCAATAGTATTTGTTACATTGCAAGTGGGATTAAAACCCTGCTAATGTTTTCATCTGCTTGTGGTCGTCTTTTAAATAAATTATAAATTTTTCCCATTCTTTTTTAAAGTTTTTGTCCTCTTGGTTCCTGAGCTTTCCAGTGAGCTTTGCCATTTTGGTGTAGTCCAGGCATCCCCAAACTTGGCCCTCCAGGTGTTTTGGACTACAATTCCCATCTTCCCTGACCACTGGTTCTGTTAGCTAGGGATCATGGGAGTTGTAGGCCAAAACATCTGGAGGGCCGCAGTTTGGGGATGTCTGGTGTAGTCCATCAGCTTAGCTTGCCATTCCTCTCTGGTAGGGATTCTTTCTTCTTTCCATCTCTGGGCTAGTAACATCCGAGCGGCTGTTGTCACATACATTAAAAGTCTTTTCAGAACCTTTGGAATATCTGTAACTATAATTCCTAATAGAAAAGCTTCTGGTTTTTTTGACAAAGTTATTTTAAACATTTTTTTCATTTCATTATATATCATCTCCCAGAAAGCTTTTATTACCTTACACTACCACCACATATGATAAAAGTACCTTCTTTTCCTTTACATTTCCAACAGGTATTTGTACTTCTTCTATACATTTTTGCTAACTTATTAGGAGTCAGATACCACCGGTACATCATTTTCATATAATTCTGTTTCAGCGTAGAACATGCCGTGAATTTCAGATCTGTTTTACATCCCAAATCCTTTGCTCAGTGTATCATTACAGATTTAACCTGTTCATCTTTTGTATGCCATTCCAAGAGCAAACAGCAAACTGTACAAGCATCACACCACTTTAAACAGTCATGGCTTCCCCCCAAAGGGGTCTGGGAAAGATAGTTTGTTAAGGGTGGTGGGAGTTTTTAGGAGACCCTGATTCCCCTCACAGCTACAATATTCAGAGTGGTTTAACAGTCAGCCCCTTTTCCTAGGGAGATTTAGGGTGGATGTAGACGTGAGCTCATTCTGTGAGCCTTATTGAGGAAGAAATGTCACATTGACTCAGGAAAGCAGTGTTGCGAGCACGTTTGTTTTAGAAGGCTAAGGCTGTTTCCACTGAGGAGCAGAATTCTTTGCTTCTTCCACATACCACCAATGCTGCACAAACCGTAATCTTGTTATCAGCAGACCACCCAAGACCCTCCTGTTCCCATTTGAGCATTCCCCAATAATGTAAACCGTACACCCTAAACCCTATTAAAGGCATGGCTTTAAAAAGGCAGAGGGAAATTTCAAAAATATGTGTTAAGTCCTGTCCTATCTCCTCTTGAATGCTTTATTTACTGGGGGGTGGGAACAGTTTTGGAAAATTCCTTAGCGTTATGGAAAAACACAATAGAATACGGTCGCCTTTAAGAACATCCCTGAAAAAGCATAAGCTTACTCTAAACGAGTAAGGAATATATTTAGGGATGTCAGTACATGACGTTAAGGCATACGGTCAGGCAAAATGGATGAGACAGTAAATGAAGACTGATATATCCTAGGTTTCTAGAGAAACTGAGCTTATTATGGTTTCTGTGAAAATTGCTGTTGGGGGGGGGGGGTCAATCAGCTCAGTTGGTGGTTGCCCTCTACAGTGAGCCCCAAGGACTGCAATTTGAAGAGCAAAGGCTTTCCATATTCCAGCTCACATGTTCTGGACTGGCATCGTCCACAAAAATTGGAAGCAAATTTCTATTCTTAAATGTAGCTTAGAGAAAAAATATTGAGAACCACTGCACTAATGGGTCCCAACCAACTATTTGAAGACCAGTGTCTAGCCCAACCCCCTACAATGCAGGAATCAAAGCTTTAAAAATCCCAGACAGATGGACATCCAACCTCTGTTTAAAAACCTCAAATGAAGGAGAGTGGTCTACCTAGACATTGTCCATCCAGCTCTTGAATGGCTCTTACCATCATCAGAAAATTCTTTCTGATGTTTAGTCACATTTTCCTTTCTTGTAATTTGAATCCATTGGTTCGGGCCTTACCTTCTGCAGAAAACAAGCTTGCTCCATCTTCAATGCGGCAGTCCTTCAGGTACCTGTCATTCCACCTCACAGTTTGCTGTTCTCTAAACATACCCAACTCCATCAATGGTTCCAATTAATGCTTAGTTTCCAGACCCTTGATCATCTTGGTCACTCTCCTCTGCACACGTTCCAGCTTTTCAATATCCTTCTTAAACTGTGGTGCCCAGAACTGGACACAGCATGACCAAGGCAGAATAGAATGGTACTATTACTTCCCTTGATCTGGATATTATACTTATGTTGATGCAGTCTAGGATTGTATTAGCATTTTTTGCTGCTGCATCACACTACTGACTCATGTGAAACTTGTGGTTTACTATGACCCTAAGATCCTGTCTACTGTCAAGCAAGGTGCCCCACATCCATTTTAATTTAATGTATGGGAATGGTATATTGTAGAAATACACGTGTTTACATTATAAGTAATTTATATAATAACATGTACAGATTTTCTTGTAATACATTGCAAGGGCAGACAGAGAGAAGTAGGCTACTGGTATATTCTTGCATTTATAGCAGACACTCAACAATTATACTGATGGTTACCAGTGACTCTTGAAGCAAAGTATATTAATTAACAAAATTTATCTCTTTCATTTTAGTTAAACCCTTTAATATGAATCGCTAACTAAAAGGGGGATGTTCAAAATGTATAATTACAGTGGTAGCTCGCAAGACGAATGCCCTGCAAGACGAATTTTTCGCAAGACAAATGCATTTTGCGATCTGATGGTGATCTGATGGTGACTCGCAAGACGAATTCATTTTGCGCAAAATTCGTCTTGCGAATCGCGGCTTCCCATAGGAATGCATTGAAATTTAATTAATGCGTTCCTATGGGCAAAAAAAAGAAATTTCAATGCATTCCTATGGGAATCCGTGATTCGCAAGACAAATTTTTTGCAAAACAAATTGACTCATAGAACGAATTAAATTTGTCTTGCGAGGCACCACTGTATTTTTATTACTTCCATTAGCTTAATGATTTTTAAAATTATTATTTCTATACAGACATACATTACATATCTATATCTTTATTATATAATAAAAAATACCATATATTGTAGGTCCTGTACAGAAAATATTATTAAAACTACCCCCAAATTATCTTCACCCAAGAAGGGGCATGACAGTAAGATACTAAACTCTCAAAAGGCCATTCACTGTCTCTTAGCCTAAACTACCTCACAAGGTTGTTGTGAAAATGAAAGGGAGAGGCAGAGAATCATGTATACACCACCTTGAGTTCCTTAGAGGAAAGATGGGATTTGACTGTAGTAGTAAGCAATATATTAGAAGTAGCAGAGGTGTAGTAGAGGAAGCAATTGTAGCAGCAATAGTAATAAGATTGTAAATTTGATTCTTTAAAAAAATAAAAATCAAAGCTACCTAATTTAAGCTTTCGTACCTCCTCTGATTCCCTTCCCGTTGGAGAGGTTTATAGATAGCCTTGCAAATGAAGCATCACATTCCTCTGCTGAAGGAATGAGAGGGAAATGAAAGGTTGGAGGCGATGATCACCCACATCTTGTCAGGAAGCTCATCAGGCATTCCTCAGATGGGAAGCGTAACTGGAGAGGGAGGAGAAGGATGTCTCCAAAATACCCTTCCCCTTAGATTGACTTTCAGATAAGGAGAGTGGGCCAACATGACACGTCTCTTTGATTTAAGAGTCTGCCTCTCAGGCATCTCTGCAATGGGATAGCCGCACACTATTTTATTCCTGCCGGGGTCGTGTTGGGTAATGAGGGCAGAAACGCTTGCTGCAAGTAAAGAACTGTAAAGCAGTGGAGTGGATGGGCAAGGCTTTTAATAGGATGTGGGGTCTGGATGTGAGACTGCTGGCTTTCACCAGAGCAAGAAAAATATTTCCTTAGTATGCAGTGGGGGCAACCAGGATGGATGTGAAGGAATCCAAGGGGGTGGGGACACAAGCAAAGACAGACACACCCCGGGGCTGATCTAGGTGGGCCTTCACCGATCCTTGAGAGATCTACCATCAACCACCCTATGGAAAGGATTCCAGGGGAGAGAGGGACAGGAGAAGACCAACTTGGTTTCTGCTCCATATTATTTATTTATTTTTTATTTCCCACTACATGCCCCAAAGGGGCAATCTTCTATCAGTAGCTTAAAGCTGGAATGAAGCTTGCTATACAAAGATAAGAGCCATATTGGTTGCTCTCCTCTGCCTTTGACCCTCACACACCACTGCAAGCAGCTCCTGGGGCAGAAGAGCAGGAACCCTACAGAGGAATGCAACCGTTGTGCTGTAAAAAAATCCCCTGCAATAGTTTTATGGTGTGCCCCTCCCTGGTATCAGTACAGATTATGGAGGCTGGTCCTTAAATACTTTAAATGATAAAACAAGCAGACAAATAAATCACTGCTGAGATGCACCAACAATGGGGAGGCCCGGGCAGTTGCCGGTGGCTATGGACTACCTATGACATCATAAAAGTACATGGCATCTGAGTGGATACAAAGGTGGGCCTTTTCCTCTTCCCCGACAGAACACAGCGGGCAGCAACTGAGATTCAGCATTGCTCAGTCTTCTTCCACCTGGAGAAGGTGAATTGGTGGGTGGGTGGAGGTGAACATCTGGCTGTGGGATGCTATGGAGCAATAACAAGGCAAGTTCGCTTGCTTGAAGGCAGCTGATCATTATTATCTTCATCATCAATTAAAAAAATTTTTAAATTTGTATACCGTCTTTCTATCTTACAATACTCAAGGCAGTTTACAAGCTGAACAAACAAACAAACAAAAATGTACACCTTACAACAATCTAATGCAATACAAAAATGTGATAATAAAACTGTTATGTACTGAGCTGAATCCTATAAAAATAGGATTCAGAATCAGCAGTCTGATTGGTCCGCAGGAGCTACCCAATCCAACTCCAGGTGGAAGTGAATCCGCAACCTGATTGGCCTGCAGGAGCAGCCAATAAGGCGGCTGGCAGAAGTGAATCTGCAACCTGATTGGCCTGTAGGAGCAGCCAATCAGGCTGCAGGCAGAAGTCAATCCACAACCTGATTGGCCCACAGGTGTAGCCCTGAAGTAGCCAATCACGCAAGGCCCATTGTGTAAATAATGTATATAAGCAGATGGTTTTGGGAAAAGAGCCCTTCTCTTCTTCTCCTTGATGACTATGAGCTGAATAAAGAGAATGAAATTCACTCTCGACTCCGAGTATATTTCAAAAACATAACTTTAAAATAAGCAACCTACATCAAAAAGTAACATTCAACAATCATTAGAACAGTATAAAATAATAATATCAGCATATAAAAGTTAAACAGAAATTCACCCTTAACAGTTACGATAAATAATTTCTAAACTATAATCAATAAAACAACGGCAAGCCACAGTACATAAAATGTTGTTGTTTAGTGGTTTAGTCATGTCCGACTCTTCGTGACCCCATGGACCAGAGCATGCCAGGCACTCCTGTCTTCCACTGCCTCCCGCAGTTTGGTCAGACTCATGTTGGTAGTTTTGAGAACACTGTCCAACCATCTCATCCTCTGTTGTCCCCTTCTCCTAGTGCCCTCCATCTTTCCGAACATCAGGGTCTTTTCCAGGGAGTCTTCTCTTCTCATGAGAGGTGGCTGTGCCTGGAGGAAGAACTGAGGGGAGAGACTTCATCAGGCAACGCCTTCTTCCACCTGCCTTGCTCCAACCTCTAGTCTCTGCTTCTCAATTTCTATTGTATTATTTTATGTATGGAAGTGAGAGCTGGACCATAAAGAAGGCTGATCACCGAAGAATTGATGCTTTTGAATTATGGTGCTGGAGGAGACTCTTGAGAGTCCCATGGACTGCAAGAAGATCAAACCTATCCATTCTTAAGGAAATCAGCCCTGAGTGCTCACTGGAAGGACAGATTGCCTGATGGAGTCTCTCCCCTCACAGTACAAGATAGATAGATACCAGCAAGCTGGCTGATGTCTAGTGACAGACATAGTGGATGCTGGTGGCCGATGGAGTTTGGAAGCCAGTAGATGTCGTAAGGCGGAAGCAGGCTGATGTTTGTGGATGTGAGCTGGTTGAAATTCACCTTTGGAAGCTGGTCAACAGGACGCTGGCTGATACTGTATTTGTGGGTAGTAATAATGCATCACTACTGAGGTGCCCCCACAAATGTCATGATCTAGGAAGTATTAGTTTTTGCATTTTGTTGAAAGGGGGGAAATCACTATTTACTAGGGCTGCCAGACACCCAGCAGGGCCAACCTGAAGTCCTCAGGTTTGCCTGCCAGCTTCATTGTATATCAACCGTTTTTACTTGCCTGAAAATCTGGATTGCATTTTACACTTGAGAGGGCAAACGTGGAAAGCGTAACGCTTTCAGTGACATGCGGGCCCACAGCTCTCTCCACCTGTTGGTGTGGTTCACAAAGCAAATAAAATGTAGCCAGATGCGTTTTCACAGATGACTGTTATTTGCATTCATCTCCTGGGCTGGTGTGATGACAACCCACTCCTCCCACCCCACCCCACCCCACTGCCCATCACCATACTAATGTGACTGGGAAATTCGGAACCACACACATTTGCCCGAATCGCTGGGAAACTCCAAAATAAAAGTGGCAGCAAATCTGCAAAGCCAGCAAGATTTGTCTTCATTTGGAAGGCCCAGCGGCGGACATGTATTGATCTACTTGACTTACTGTACAGTTGGCTTCCCTGCTTTCTGCCTTGCTAGTTCTACGGAACACCAGCTTCCACCGACAAGGATGCATTCCAACCAGGCAAAAGCACTGGAGGAGGATGCACACCAAGCCCTATGAAAGGGATACTGTGGAGTGATGTGGTGTGGCCTGGAGACAGTGGCATGCTGCTGCTGCTGGTGGTAGTGGTGGTGGTCATTCTTTATGCCCGCAACTCCCTGCAGACCTGAGGTTCCCCATCAACTTCGTTGGACTGGTCATGTTGTTTAGATGCCTGATGATCGTCTTCCAAAGCATCTACTCTATTCCGAACTTAAAAATGGAAAGCGTAATGCTGGTGGTCAACAAAAGAGGTTTAAAGACTGTCTCAAGGCAAATCTTTAAAAATGTAGTATAAACACTGACAACTGAGAAACATTGGCCTGTGAGCGCTCCAGTTGGAGAACATCCTTTACCAAAGGTGTCATGGGCTTTGAAGACATTCAAACTCAGGATGCAAGGGAGAAACGTGCTAAGAGGAAGGCACGCTTGGCAAATCCACACCGTGATCAACTCCCACCCGGAAACCAATGTCCCCACTGTGGAAGGACGTGTGGATCCAGAATTGGCATCCAGAGTCACTTACGGACTGATTGTTAAAACCGTGTTTATGGAAGACAATCTTACTCGGCTACGAGTGATCACCAAAGAGAGAAGAAATAACATAGGTTGCCTGCTGCAAATGACAGAAAAGTCACGGGAGCCTTGCTTCACCATCTCGTAACTGGCAGAAGTTACTTCCCCATCCACTAGCCCATTGTATTAAATTAAATTACAGTAATTTAATGTGCTACGCTCTTGCACCACCCATCTCCAAAAGAACTTCTGGGCAAGTTGCAACATTCTGAAGCGTTGCCTGGGATGGCAATGTGGGAAGGAGCTGTCTCAGAGCTAATGCTCTGCATTATCATGTTGTTGACACTCACTTTGCATTTTGGCGAATTACAGTGGAATTTGTTTCCCTTCTCTCCCCCTTATTCAGTGGTTACTAATTCCAGTTTACCAAAAACTCAGGGATCTGAATTCTCCTGTGTGGTCTTTGTAAACGCCAGTGCTGGTATCATCCCAGCCCCTCCCGACACAATTAATTGATGTGTGATTATTTTCCAAGTGTTTACTGTGCTGCTGAGCCTATCTATCATGATAAATCAATTTGTGCCGTGTGTCAGAAAGTCATCATAATGATGTATATCACTGTTGGGGAATACATACAGAACCCTACCTGACTCAGTCACATGAGATGAAACATACCGTACTCTCAGGCTTATCAGCTTCTATTTAAACAACAACAGCCACCCCAAAAAATGCAGTTCCAGCTTAAGTCAATGGACCAAAGTTTTTCTCTTAAGTAGGACTAACACTGGATATAGCTGAACATACCCGTATATGAATGAACACTTATTGAGGTATGCAAATTCTTGGCTTGACGCACATAGCTTTGTGCCACTTTATTGCTATGTAAACAGCCCTCCCATTAATCTGAATTTTGGGTTAGCCAAGTGTCCAACAGGACTCCCCTGTCTGTTTGGGGAAAACCATAGCTGAAATGTAAATGACCGTAATGCATTGCAGTTAGCCGTGATGTGTGGTTTGCTGCTCATTTGATTTATAAAATACATACTCTACAAACTGAGTGGGAAAAGGTCTTCATTTCGTACATTTTTTGTTTTAAAAAAACCCTCCATTGAGCTCCCCCACCCCACTTTCTTCAGAAACAGCTGGTGGGCTTCAGAAATTCAATTGCTCATATTTCATATGGGAAAACACATGTGGCGGGAAGAGAGAGAAGCAGGTGGAGAAGCAGCAGAATGTAATCCAAACCCTTTTCATTTACAAAACACCACTTTCTCTTCATTCATGGCCATGCTGGGTTTATAAAAGCAAACCATGCTCTGTAATTGTTAAAGGTGGCAGGCGAACAATTGCAACTGTTCAAAAAACACACCCAACAACAACCTTTATTTTTCAGCAAAATAGAAAAAAATTCCTTCAGTAGCACCTTAAAGACCAACTAAGTTTTTATTTTGGTATGAGCTTTCGTGTGCATGCACACTTCTTCAGATACACTAGAAACAGAAGTGACAGACCCTTATATATATACAGAGGGTGGTGGTGGTGGTGGGTGGGAATGGGTGATGGGCTGATGGGAGTGGTAAACCTGTTCGACTCAGACCAACACGGCTACCTACCTGTAACTTTATTTTTCAGTTTCAGTGTGGGGGGGAACTTACAACAAATAATCCCTCTAAACCCCCAGGACTGTGAGTCTAAATGTTAGTTTCCACCAAGCTGCCTATATATTTGCTTGTTAGTTTATTGGCATATTTATGGTACCCTACCTTTCTTCCTCCAACAAACAATAAGAGAAGTATTTATTTATGCCTTGCTCCCCACCACCCTGCAGAACTGACACTCAATACAGCTCACAAATATTAAAACAAATGCAGATGAAGGACAGAAAGCTAAAAAGATACTGAAAAATAAAGAACAATTGAACGACAACGGAGTTAAAGCAATGTAAATATATATGTTAACATTCAGATAGTAAGGACAGTGCAACACGATTAAAAAGCCCTTCCTTAAAAGCAGTCAGTTCCCAAAAGCCTGACAGAATAAAACAGTCTCCACCTGAAAGTGGTAGGAAAACAAGGAAGGCAGTTGCAAAATCTGGGTGCTCAAAGCAACACACAGGAAACCACAATGGAACTCAGTAATACTGCGAGGATCAAATTTATTATAAATTTTATGGTGATGCCTCCTGCTCATCTGGGTGGAAGACAAGAGAGGGGGGCATCTGAGTGTGCCTGGAAACCTGCCTGCTGGACAAAAAATAAAATTTGCATTGTTTGCTCCACCCACTTTTGCCTCTGGCCCCGCCCACGACCGGAATGTCATCATTGGAAGGTTGCCCAGAGGAACTGCAGCCTTCGTGGAGAAAAATGTTCCCTGCCACAGCAAAATGGGGATAATATTACTTACCTACTTTGCAGGGCTATTGTGAGGGTCAAGTTTATTGAGCATGCGCATAAAGGACTTTGAACAATTGCAATGCGCAATATAAAATACTGGTCGGCATCCGCCCATCTTGGGAGACAATGGAGGAATGTGCCTTTGGGGGTGAAGTCAAACCGTTGGAGAGCAACAGCACCTGCTGCGGCTGCAGAGACCAATATCGGAGAGACCTGGGCTGCATCTACACTGGCCTATTTTAATGTGATTTCCCCCTATTAGAATGATTCTAGATACGTCATTCTAAAATGTCACAGGGCATACTGGTTAATTAAAATGTTTTTTGCCGTGGGTTTTTCCTGTCAAATGTAAGTAATACCCGGCCACAACATTTCCCAAAATGCTGTTTGTTTCCCTGCAGCTGGTTGTTCTGCCCCTTTGGGACAAACTGAACACCTCCCCTTGAATACCATTGGAGGGGGGGTCGGAGTTTGAATGCAGTAAAAAAGGTAAAGGTACGCAGGTGGCGCTGTGGTCTAAACCACTGAGCCTCTTGGACTTGCCAATCGGAAGGTCGGCAGTTTGAATCCCCGCAATGGGGTGAGCTCCCATTGCTCTGTCCCAGCTCCTGCCAACTTAGCAGTTTGAAAGTACGCCAGTGCAAGTAGATAAATAGGTACCGCTGTAGCGGGAAGGTGAACGGCGTTTCTGTGCACTCTGGATTCCGTCACGGTGTTCCGTTGCGCCAGAAGTGGTTTAGTCATGCTGGTCACACGACCCGGAAAGCTGTCTGTGGACAAACGCTGGCCTCCTCAGCCTGAAAGTGAGACGAGTGCCGCAACCCCATAGTCCCCATTGAGTGGACTTAACTGTCCAAGGGTCATTTTCCTTTTTTTGCAGTAAAAAAAGGTAAAACACTACATAGGGACATACGAGCAGTGTTTCACTATATATAGCAGCATAAAACAATTAAAAATTAAATGATAAAAAGACAAGGCAATAATGCATTATGAACGTAAAACGTAGGATGTCATGTGTCCATCTACATTATGAAATAAATTCCTTAACGTTTCCTTAACGTTAAAAACCATGCGTGTAGATCTGCCCATGTTTTGTTGCAGCTGGGGCAGATGAAGGCGCCTGGTTGTGTTGCTGCAGATGTTCCATTGTGTTTCTTCTTTCTGTGCTTCTCCTGGCGGTCATCCATCCTCTGATCCTGGGATTCCTACACAGTGGAGTTCATGCCAGCCTCCGTGTCATGTTTGCAGACATCTTTTATCGCCAGCATCAATCTCCTGGTTGGCAAGAGCTGTGTGGCGTAAATGGCGACAATTATTTAGTTAAGAATTAGAAAACAGCTGTTTGCACTGGGTTCAAAGAAAACAAAGCAGAACGTGTTTGGCTCAGCAATGGAACCGGCTTTGGGACTGCCTCGAGACAGGCATGCGCCCATGCTTAGTGTGCAGTGTAAACTTAAAAGGGGAAAAAATATATTTGGGCCCTCGCCAGGTAGACAGACAGCATGAATGAAAGAAACACCTGTTCTGGCTTTGTGCGGAGTTTGAAATCATTTGATTACAGGGAAAGGTACAGCCTGACCTTAAAGTTAATTGAATTTTCTGGTGAGGAGTTATAGGGGCTTCCTCCATTTGGACTGGATTACGTATATGTATATTCTGGGTAAAAGACTTATGGATGGAAGAGAGGGGATAACAATGAGACAGGCTTTCAGTCAAAGGGGTAAGGGTTGTTGAATAATTCAAATACAAATAAGGGTTGGATTGTTCTTATTTTCTTCTAATCTGTCTATGCAGCCAAGAGGCTGACGGCTTCATAGCTGCATTAAATTGAGATATCTTTCAAGGTTACCTTGTAAAAAATTACAAAAGCTTGCTTGATTATATTACAAAAAAAAGAGAAAAAGGATTGCATTTCAATCCACTGGGTGAAAGATTGGAGTTATATCCAGTGTTAGTTCTACTCAGAAGACAGTCCATTGAAATCAATGTATGTAACTTGGGCACATTTATTTCTTTTCTTTTGGTTTTTTTAATTTTTAAAATAATCTTTATTGATTTTAAAATAAGTATAAAACAAAACATCCAACTAAAATACAAACAAAATAAATACACAAACAAACAATTACATAGGTTCAAAATCACTTACCCCTATCTTCTGCAATGTTGTTTCAACCTATCTTCTGCATTTTCATATTTGCATCTTCTTTTACAATTCGACTTCCCCTTCCCTTCCTCCCTAGCTTCAGATTTATTTACATTTCCGCTGCTTTCCTTTGTTTTCCTCTTGGGAGTTCTAGGGCACATTTATTTCAATAGGTCTACTCTTAAGTACAATCCTTGGTTCCTAAGCTAGTCAGTGCAGTTCCATAGAAATTGGAAAGCAAAGTAAAAACCTTACACCTTTGCTGGTGTTGGAGCACAGACACTTGAGTTCAAAATTCTTCCCAGCCATGAAACTCACTGGGTAACTGGGGGGTCTCTATCTCTCAGCCTAACCTGCCTCACAGGGTTGTTGTAAGAATAACATCG
Source organism: Zootoca vivipara (assembly GCF_965207765.1). NCBI lineage: Eukaryota > Metazoa > Chordata > Lepidosauria > Squamata > Lacertidae > Zootoca > Zootoca vivipara. The sequence goes on along the minus strand of NC_142590.1, from coordinate 86,133,522 downwards.
CCTAATTCTAAGCATCCTTCTCTAAGCACATTCTTTCAGGCAAAGATTTGAGATTTAATGTTCCTTCCCCCCTCCTGGCCCATGTGTGCCTGCACCCCCCAAAAATCTGCTCTGGAAGATTGGGGGGAACCCCCAGAACAGATTTGAACAGGTTAGGGAGAGGAGTGGGGAGTTCTGTTGTGCAAACTTGGGATACAGAGCTCTTGCAGCGCCTTTCTGATAATTTTTAATGAATTAATCCTCTGCATACAATGGAGAGAGTCTCCATGCTCGTGTGGATTAGTTAGATCTGCCTTGATGGTTCATACTCTTATCGTGTTCATGGGTTGTAATCAACATTTGGGGATTTGTTTTTATTTTTGAAAATGCTAATACCGGTATATCATTTCATGATCCATGATTGAGTGCACTGAAATAGCAAAACTGCACTATTTGCAATAGTGTAGTGTAGTGGTTCAGAACGGTGGACTCGTAATCTGGTGAACCGGGTTCACATCTCCGCTCCTCCACATGCAGCTGCTGGGTGACCTTGGGGTAGTCACACTTCTCTGAAGTCACTCAGCCTCACTCACCTCACAGAGTGTTTGTTGTGGGGGGAGGAAGGGAAAGGAGAATGTTAGCACTTTGAGACTCCTTAGGGTAGTGATAAAGCGGGATACCAAATCCAAACTCCTCCTCCTCCTCCTCCTCCTCCTCCTCCTCCTCCTCCTCCTCCTCCTCCTCCTCTTCTCCTTCTCCTTCTCCTTCTCCTTCTCCTTCGGCTGTGTACATTGCAGGGGGTTGGACCATGAACCTCAGGGTTCCTACCAACGCTACAATTCTATGAAACACATTTAAGCCACCTCGTCTCAAATAATTCAGTCATAATCTGCATTTTAATAATTGTGTGTGCATCTGTCCATAGGACAACGAGTGTGTAAAACCCAGAGATCTATTGAAAAACAGAAAAAAGCTCTTTTTGCACTAGGAAGCAGGCAGTTGATTTCAGTGAGAAATCACAAAGTGGCAACTTGCAACAATTAGGTTTAATCCTGATACCATGATATAAGGGGATGGTGCCCTTTGTCATCAGGGAGAACAAGAATGCATTTTTTAAAAGTAAATAAACAGGCTTGAATTAGTGTGCAAACAAAATTAGCAACATCTCCCTTGAGCTCAGTGAAACTGACATATTTTTCTGCTACACAGGAAGCAAAAAGAAAGGCAAAATTAGTCTACTTAATGAAAAACATCTTTCCCAATTAGTTCTGTAAGTCCCTAGTTTACGTATTTGAATAGTTATGGTCGATGAAAGCCAGGCAAACTTCCTTTCCTATAATTTCACAGTTTCTTTGTCTGCTTATTGCATTTATACTTCTTCTTTCCTCCAAGGAGCTGAAGCTGGCATACAAAGTTCTCCCGGCCTTCCTCCATTTTATCCTCCCAACAGCCCTGTGAGGTAGGCTACGCTGAGAGATTGTGAGTGGCCCAAGGTCACACAGTGAGCTTCACTACACCACACTGTAGTGAATGGTCCCTCCCCATTTATAAGAACTGCTATCCTTTTTCTCAGTTCCACAATGGGAGCATTACAGTAGCTATTTCATCATCCTTTTCAGGCTATTGAGCATTGCCAGAATATAGTTTTCAGGCAGGGGAGCAGTACTTGCAGAAAGCCTGGGATAGCTCAGTCAGTAGAGCATGAGACTCTTAATCTCAGGGTCGTGGGCAGTCCCAGATTTACGTATAAACTAAATGAGCTATAGTTTAGGGCCCCACTCTCTTGGGGGTCCCAAAAAAATTAAAGGGAAAAAAAACCTGGATGTATATTTCCAAAATATAAGATAAAAAACAAAGTCTACGTACAGCAACAGTGTTTTGTTTTGTGTTGTTTAGGCTCCTATGATGTAAGCAATGGGCCCCACCTGCTAGCCTGCTCCCTAAAATATCACTGGTTTTCTCATTTCTATTTCAATTACTTTGATAAAATACATATTTTGTTATGTGCATATGGCTTTAGATACCTATTAGGTCCATAAATTACCATATAGCATATATTCAACACACAAAAAACAGCGACAATTTGTTGTTGACAAAGGACAGATTGACATATAAAGGGTCCCATTACCTTCAGTAGCTTAGGGCCTCATCAAACCTAAATCCACAAATTGGGCAAAAAATATTTTTTTTAAAAAAAAATCCCAGCACTGCAGAAGTTGGACTACATGACCCTCATGTTCCCTTCCAGCTCTACAGTTCTATGATTCCACAATCTGTATGATAAAACTGAATGCAGCTCATTGGCACAGCCCATTCTTGGCATATAGAAAGCCCCAGGTTCAAAATCTGGATTCTCTTAGTTGCAATTCATTGAAGCTGTTGTCTGTGCAATGCGGTGTTGGCTGTTGGATGGAAGCTGGTTTGAGGGAAAGCTCACCAAACAGGAGGATTTCTCAAGACGCGAAAGGATACCTGTGGGTTGTGGCTGACGTCACATGCACCTGGACTTCGGGCACCAGCTTTCGGAGCATCCTGCAGCTGGAGGAAGCCGTGCTGCGTACGCAGCCTTGAGTAACAAGTGATGGGAAAGACCTGTGCTGAGACCATGAAGAGCTAGGGACAGTCAGAGCACACAGCACTAAATGGACAAAAATTGTCTCATCTGGCATAAGGCAACTTCCTGTGCTGTCCATAAAACAAGTTAAAACTCTGTTCTGCTTCCATAAAGGTTGAGGTTGAATCCTGACAAGACAGAAGTACTGTTTTGGGGGGACAGGGTGTGTGGGGGACTCCCTGGTCCTGAATGGGGTAACTGTGCCCCTGAAGGACCAGGTGCACAGCCGAGAAGTCATTTTGGACTCACAGCTGTCCATGGAGGTGCAGGTCAATTTTGTGTCCAGGACAGCTGTCTATCAGCTCCATCTAGTACGCAGGCTGAGACCCTACCTGCCCGTGGACTGTCTTGCCAGAATTGTGCATGCTCTAGTTATCTCCCGCTTGGACCAGTGCAATGCGCTCTATGTGGGGCTACCTTTAAAGGTGACCTGGAAACTACAACTAATCCAGAATGCGGCAGCTAGACTGGTGACTGGGAGTGGCCACTGAGACCACATAACACAAATCCTGAAAGACCTATATTGGCTCCCAGTATGTTTCTGAGCACAATTCAAAGTGTTGGTGCCGACCTTTAAAGCCCTAAATGGCCTCGGCCCAGTATACCTGAAGGAGCATCTCCACCCCCATCGCTCAGCCTGGACATTGAAGTCGGACCTTCTGGCTGTTCCCTCACTGTGAGAAGCAAAGTTACAGGGAACCAGGCAAAGGGCCTTCTTGGTAGTGGCACCCTCCCATCAGATGTCAAAGAAATAAACAACTATCTGATGTTTAGAAGACATCTGAAGGCAGCCCTGTTTGAGGAAGCTTTTAATATTTGATGAACTATTGTATTTTAATATTTTGCTGGAAGCCGCAAATTATTATTATTATTATTATTATTATTATTATTATTATTATTATTATTATGGTTGTTGTTGTTGATATTATTATTAATTCTTGACCCTACCTTTAATGTCTACAAGTATTTACTGTACGATTAAATGAACACCCTATTGGCATGACAGCAACCTGTTTATCTATTTCTATAGCCCATTTACGTGTGCAAGCCTTACAGAAAAAGGACTCTGTGATGCTTGATCTGCCTGTTAATAGCTTTTTTTTGATATTTTAATACCTCATTATAAAAACTGAATTTTGGAAAGAGATAATTAATGATGTGTCACTAGGCTACCACTAAAGGGAGGCTTGGGTTAAAGCAATCAAAGTGACTCTTTTTTCTTCCACTCCTTTGGGAGTTATTAACTAATCCATTTCCTGCTTTTAATGTTATGTTTTGACTTAATTGTCTTTCCTAAGTAACAAGCTATTTAATGAAATTTAAGGGTGTCTGGACTAATTTTTACATTGCAGTCACTGCAGTGCACATTGTCTCACATGCTACTGCAAGGTCTCAGCAAGCAGAGGGTGTTGATGCCTCTGAGATAGATTTAATTTCCCTTAGTTATACTTTACACTTCGCCATCTGAAGAGGTGCTTTCGTTGGTCTGTTGTCGTTGTTTTTTAAAAAAGGCATGCATATCACTTAAAATGCTAATGCTCCCAAAAATTCAGAATATGTTACCCAAGTTGGCCTTCCGAAATGAAACTTGTAGCGAGAAATGTAAGCAGTGAAGTCAGAGAGAAATGAAATTTAATAAATACAAACTGTGATCCTTAATTACAGGTAGGTAGCCGTGTTGGTCTGATGCAGTCAAAATAAAAATAAAAATAAAAAATCCTTCCAGTAGCACCTTAGAGACCAACTAAGTTTGTCATAGGTATGAGCTTTCATGTGCATGCACACTTCTTCAGATACCTTATGTGATCCTTAATGTGGCAGAACTTTGATTTTTTTTTCCTGATGAACTCATTTGTAAGCTTTTCTAAATAAAATAAAATAAACACAGTGATCATTCACAAGCAGTATTGATGATAACACAATGATATATTGATATATGCCAGTTTAGGATATCATTTCATGAATCTGGTGAAGTGGGCTTGAATGCTTATGCAATAATAAATGCTGGTCTTTAAGACAGCACAAGATTCTGTTGTTTTTGCTCACACAGCTACTTCTCTGGGAATGTGTCCACGGGAAGACTCAACGTTTTGTCTTAGGGAGGCAGTTTTTGACATACTGGTATTTCAGAATCCTTGCCTTTTATCACATGGATTGGCTTTCAGCTGAACAGACCACATTTTGTAAGTTCAAAAGGGGACTAGTTCAGAACACAGCGATCGTGTTTTAAGATTCCCAAGGTCGGAAAGCCCTCCAAAGTGGAAGGAGTTAAAACGAGCTTTTGAAAGCGCTCCAGGAAGTCACTCCTAATTGAATGGGCTTGGCTGTTGTGCTCGAATGCTTCCTTGCCATGTGGAACTGGGGGCTGAGCTACCTAGAAACTTCACATTCAAGTCATGACATCATGTCAATAGAATCTCAAGCGGCTTGGTGCCAACGGACGAACAGCTGGCGGCTGCAACGGTCTCATGGTAAGAGTTGGCGTCCCCATCAGGATGGCACAGATATTTTTCAAGCTGCCAGCCAGCCATTCCAAGAAGCCTATCCCGATGAAATCGCCAGTGTTTCTTACACTTTGCAGACGAAGAAACATGCACTGATTTCTTCTTGTTGCTGTTAGTTGTTGTTATCAATAATAATAATAATAATAATAATAATAATAATAATAATAATTTATTATTTATACCCCACCCATCTGGCCAGGTTCCCCCAGCCACTCCGGCCGGCTTCCAACAAAACATTAAAATACAGAAATCAAACATTAAAAGCTTCCCTAAACAGGGCTGCCTTGAGATGCCTTCTAAAGGTCTGGTAATTGTTGTTCTCCTTGACCTCTGGTGGGAAGGCATTCCACAGGGTGGGTGCTACTACCGAGAAGGCCCTCTGCCTGGTTCCCTGTAACTTGGCTTCTCGTAGCGAGGGAACCGCCAGAAGACCCTCGGCGCTGGACCTCAGTGTCCGGGCAGAACGATGGGGGTGGAGACGCTCCTTCAGGTATACTGGATTATTACTGGATTATATACTGGATTATATACTGGATAATTAATAATTACCCAGCCTTCTTCCTGTAGGCCCAAATTCAAAATGCAACATTAGAAAGAATTCGAAGCAACTTACAATCTCAAAAGTAGGTTGGGTCGTAGAAATATACACCTCAAGCATCCACAGCCAGGGTAAAACTGTATAATGATGTTACCAGGTGCATCTCTGTGGGGAGGGAGTTGCACAAACAAGGGGCTGCCACAGAGAAGGCCCCGCCCTCTCCTGGGCTGCCACCCCTTCCCCCAGCTTCTGAGGGTGGTAGAACTGCCAATAGGACCTCCTCTGCTGATCTTAATACCTTGGGCAAAGTCTGTAGGGAAGGAGGCCATCTTTCAGATATTTGCAACCCAAGTTATTTAGAGCTTTAAGTACAAATGTTAGCACATTGAATTGGGCCTGGAAATTAGCTTGCAACCAGTGCAGATGTTTTAAAACAGGGGTTATGTGAGAGGAATCTGGGCACTGCATTTCAGACCAATTGAACATTTTGAGTCATCTTCAAGGGCAGGGCCACATAGAGTACATTGCAGTAATCCAATCCAGAAGTTACCAGAGCCTGGAGTACAGTGGGCAGGTCATTTCTGTCTGAAAGCATCCATAGCTGGAAAACCAACAGTAGCTGCAAATAGGCGCTCCTAGCTACTGAGGCCAACTGAGTGACAGGGCTGAATCCAGGAGCATCCTCCATCTGGAATAGGCTGCCTGACCACCTCCTGGCCATTCTTTGGAATGTGGCTGTTCAAGTGACTTACAATGAATTCACAGAAATAAATGATCCAATACAACAGAGAAAGGGCAGCAGGCTGTTGAAATTTCTGCCTGCAAGCAGCGCTAGCTGCTGCCGATTGGGAGTGGTAGATCAGAAGACTGGAAGACCAACAGCAGGTGGCGCCAGAGCCAGTGAGAGGCCACCTGCTGATTGGCTATAAGCAAGAAGACAGGTAAGTGGGGATTGGCTGAAGGCAGAATGAAGTTGGTGGGTCATTGCTCCATTCGCCCTAATGAACCAGATTCCACCGCCTAAAACTTATGTACATCATAGCAGAAACAAGACCAAAAGAATTGGGCAAATGAAAGGCAGGGGTGCCACAACAGAGAAGCTCTTGTCTCTGATCAGCACCTGCCCCACTTCAGATGGTATGAGGCCACTCTTAACTGGTGAGCAGGTTCAGGTAAGAGCAGGTAGTCATTGGAGGTACAAGCAACCTCCATTTAGCGCTCCTTCAAAGCGCTGGCAGTCAGGCACACGTGGGTTGTTTTTGGACCCAGAACGGGGGACGGGCAGGCAGAAAGGGGGGGACGGGCAGAAAGGGGCAGGCTTACGTATGCTCTGCTGACGCACATGATGTCCCAAAACACAACCCCCCATGCAAAATGGATGTTGCCAGCATTCTAGTTCCAAAACATTTAGGGTTTTCTTTTTCTTTTTTTCTTTTCAATGCAAAATTACAACAAAAATTACAAACGTAAACATTTAGGGTTTTCATAGATTCAAAACCAACTCTTTGATATTATTTTACTATTATTATTTGTTACATTTGCTAGTCTCTTTATCCTGCCTAGGGCCACCCAAAGCAACCTAAAAACCAAATAAGCTTCAATATGCTTGAAATCGGAATATAGCAACCAAATACTGCACAGTACTGGTTTTCATCAAGCAGAAATATTACAGTGTTTTAACAACATGCTAACTGCTCCCATAGCAAAATGGAGCTGCTTTATACTGAGCCAGACCATTGCTCCTTCTAGCTCAATACTGTTAACACTTAGTGGCAGCAGCTCTCCAGAATTTCAGACAGGGAACATTGCCAGCCATACCTGTAGATGTCGGGGATTGAACCTGGGCAGGGGTGGAGAGCAGGTGCGCTGCCCCCAGGGACGTGGCACGCGTTCTTGGGGCAGGACGCACCGCGCACAGGGGCGGGACACATGTTTGGGGGCGGGACGCACAATTGGGGGCGGGGCGCATGTTTTGGGGGCGGGGTGGAGAGCCGTGATGGCGCCCCTGGGATCGTGCCGCCCAGGACACCACGCCCCCACTGCCCCTATCTTCCTACGCCCCTGAACCTGGGGCCTTCTGCTGGCAAAGCAGATATTCTGCCACTGACACACCATCAGTCCACTTGGATTTAAACTTAGTACCTTTGCTTCAGATGGCAGATTGGGAAAGGTTATGGAAAACAGATTTGAAATTTACGGCATGTTGTACACTGAAAGAAAATTATATGAAAATGATGTACTGGTGGTATTTGTCTCCTAGTAAGTTGGCAAAATTGTACAGGACAAGTACAAATATCTGCTGGAAATGTAAAGAAAAAGAAGGTACCGTACCTTTTATCATATGAGGTGGACTTGTAAGGTCTGAGAGATGATATACAGGTATAATGAAATGGAAAACATGTTTAAAATAACCTTTGTTAAAAAAAAAAAACCCAGAATCTTTTTGATTAGGAATTACAAGTACTGATGTTCCAAAGGAGCAGAAAAGACTTTTTATGTATGGAACAACAGCTGCCCAGATGTTACTAGCCCAGAGATGGAAAGAAGAAAGAATCCCTATCAGAGAGGAATGACAAACCAAGCTGATGGACTATGCTGAAATGGCAAAACTGACTGGAAAACTCAGAAACCAAGAGGACAAAAACTTTATAAAAGAATGGGGGGAAATTATTAGTTATTTAGGAAGAAGAATGGAGCAATGGATTCAAACTTCAAGAAAGAAGATTCCACCTAAACATTAGGAAGAACTTCCTGACAGTAAGAGCTGTTTGGCAGTGGAATTTGCTACCAAGGAGTGTGGTGAAGTTTCCTTCTTTGGAGGTCTTTAAGCAGAGGCTTGACAGGCATATGTCAAGAATGCTTTGATGGTGTTTCCTGCCTGGCAGGGGGTTGGACTGGATGGCCCTTGTGGTCTCTTCCAACTCTATGATTCTATGATTCGAAGAAGAAGAAGAGTTTGGATTTGATATCCCGCTTTATCACTACCCGAAGGAGTCTCACTCTGTGAGGTGAGTGGGGCTGAGAGACTTCAGAGAAGTGTGACTAGCCCAAGGTCACCCAGCAGCTGCATGTGGAGGAGCGGGGAAGCGAACCCGGTTCACCAGATCACGAGTCTACCACTCTTAACCAGATAGAAACATTGGCAGGATTTCAAGGGTGCTTCCTTACTCATACATTGAATAAGTTGTAAGGAGTAACTTTGCACCATGCAACGAGCCAGGCACAGGTCTGAAACATTGTCCCCAAGTGTAACATTCTCCTTCCTCCCATAGGAGGCAGACCCCCCCCCCAAATAATAATACAGCCATGTAATAATACAGGACCCCCATATTCAGAGATGGTATACTGCTGAATTCCAGTTGTTTCCTCCTACAGTACTTGGTCATCCTGCAGGGGCAGTCAACACATGTGGCCCTCTAGTTCAGGGGTCCCCAAACCCCCAAACTAAGGCCCGGGGGCCGGATGCGGCCCAATCGCCTTCTAAATGTCCTTTTATTTAAAATGCATCTCTGGGTTATTTGTGGGGCCTGCCTGGTGTTTTTACATGAGTAGAATGTGTCCTTTTATTTAAAATGCATCTCTGGGTTATTTGTGGGGTTTAGTAATTCGTTCATTTTTTTTTTAAGAATATAGTCCGGCCCCCCACAAGGTCTGAGGGACAGTGGACCTGCCCCCTGCTGAAAAAGTTTGCTGATTGGGATTACAGTATTGGCAACAGATGCATAGGTGCAGTGTGAATTCTTTCCCACGGTTTACCTAAAGGTCTCACTGAACTCAGGGGGACTTACTCCCAAGCTCTAAGTAAGTGTGCATAGAGAGGACTATGACCTTATTTGGAAGTAAATTCCTTGGAACAAAATGTGACTGGTTTCCAGCTAACCACAGATAGAGTCGAGTCCTAAGAGTATACATATATGTTTTTTAAATGGGCTTTTGCTTATTTTGGCCACAGAACTTTTGCTATTTTTTTAATGCTCTGTTCTGCTCTCTTCTTTAGCACCAACATAACCGGACTTCCATAGCATGCCAGGATACTTAGGCCGTGTTCAATCCCTTTGCGACTTTACTCAGGAGTAAGCCCATCGAGTTCAGGAGGGTTTACTCTCCTCGCTTTGTATAGGGCAGCGGGATCCTACGCGCATCGTTTAAAAAAGAGAAACGAAAGATTTACTCCCAAATAATCGCGCCTGCAGAGGATCGCACCCTTGCACCTGATCCTATGCAGGGCCCTACGCCCCGCTGACTTCAGTGCGGCTTTCTCCCGCGTAAGTGCAGATATAGGATCTCAAGGGAATTCTGCGTATTTTCACAGCCGGTTGGGAAAGTGCCTTGGGCGGGGGGAGCGCTTTAAAAAAAGAAATCATTCATCATCCTGCATTTGCTTTACGCGGCGCGGAGCGGCCGCCCCCAAACCCCGGGGCCTTTTATTGTTCGCTTCCCACGTTGCTCTGGGCCGGCGCGCGAACGGGTTAACTAACCCCGGAGGGGAGCCGCGAGGGCGGCCAAAACAATGGGCAGAATCAGAGCATGAATAATCCCCGCGCGGCGGCCACTCCTCCTCCTCCTCTCCCCCGTCGATCCCACCCACCCCCCTCCCGCCTCGGATCCCGCTATATCCCCTCCTCCTGGGGAGAAACGGTGCGTCTCTCTCCAAGTCGCCAAGTTGGTGAGGCTCCAGCTGCAGGTTGATGCGTCGATTGCGCAGCCTCGTTGCTACTTGCTTGGAAACCGCCGCAGCCGGGAAACTTTTCCCTTTGCGTCCTGCTGCTGCCGCTGTCTCCTTTTCTCCTCGGCTTTGGGGACTTTCAGCCCTTTGATCCTCAGCTATGGCTCTCCGGGGGAAACACTAGTTGCTCCTTCTCCTTTCTCCCAAATCCCAATTCCCTCCGGGATTTCTCCATTTCACTTTTTTTTTTTTTGCTTTATTGCCAAACGCACCCGCGAAAAAATGGCGAGGGCGCCGGGGAAGATCCGCTGCGCCCCGCCAGTGCCGCCGCCGCTGGTGCTGCTGCTGCTGGCCGCGGCCGTGCCCTCTGGCTCGGAAGGGCAGCCGGTCTCCTTCCACGCGGATGTGAACGGCCACAGCCTGCACCCACCTTACTTCAACCTGGCCGAGGGGACCAAGATCTCGGCCACCGCGACCTGCGGCGAGGAAGACTTCGGCGCCAAGACCCCCAGAGCCGTGGAGGATTTGTACTGCAAACTCGTGGGCGGGCCAGTGTCAGGAGGGGACCCCAACCAGACCATCCAGGTACGGTATTTTCATCGGAGGCTTCCTGATTTGTAGTTTCCATATGGCCGCATCTTGCATTGTTATTACTGTGGCTGTAAGTTGTTTTAACTGTTTTGTAATGATGAGCGTTAAATTATTGTAACCCGCCCTGGGACCTGCTGGTGACTTGTTTATAACATGAAACACGCGCGCGAATCTTTGCATCGTGGAGAGCGCGCAGAAGAACAAACTTGAGGATTCAATCCTGTGCCTTCTTTCCTGGGAGAAAGCCTCGTGGGACTTTTCTCTCAGGTGGGCTGTTACAGGATGAAGAAAGAGGGTGGGGGAAAACATATATCCTGGCTTTGCAATTATTTATCACAGCGCAGAACTTTTGGCTGGCTCCTCCGCCAGTGTGGGCTAGAGATCTCGAAATCTCCCCTCCTCCTTCCTCTTTTGTTATCTCTCAAGTTGACTTGATGTTGGTGGATTGATTCTCAGTTAATGGGGCAGGCACACAAAAGGTCTGGGGAGGAAGTGTCTCTTGCAAGTGTGTGTTTGTGCCTGTTTGCACACTCACAGAGCACATGTTTGCTCTGCGCTTCATAATGTGGGCTTTTGAAAGGAGCACTGAATCTAGCAGACCTTTTTAGTGACTCTGGGCTGAATGGCTGTGCCACCTTCCCGTTTTAAGGAGGGATGCAATTACTCTTCTTTTGGGGGGCCCCACCTCCATTGACTGTGTACAGACAAACCATCTGCCAAGAGGTAACTTCTCAGCTGCTTGTTAAGCTGGTGTGTGAGCTGCTCTGCCAAGTGGAAGTCATACAAGACTTAAATATGTAGCTGATCAGAATTCTAGTGTTGTGAGGGGGGCAGTAAGATTCTCTTCACGTTTGGCAGGACAACACACACACACACACACACACACACACACACACACACAAGGTTAGCAAGTGGTTACTGCTGGGTAAATTGTGGCCCATTCATTTTACGGTTAGAGCCAATGTGCTCAAACTAACAACAAAACTGATTTGTGTGCTTTATTAGTATGCTTGAATGGAGTGGGGGCTCGCTGCTTCCCTCTCCATAAAGAATCAACTTCTGTTTTCTCTTCTCAAGTTGAGGGTGCCCGTTTGCCAAAAATAAATATTGCAATCCAGTCAAAGTTAAGCATTGGCTTAAAGTAAAAAATAACAATAAAAACTTGAAACAAAAATAAAAAAATCCTTCCAGTAGCACCTTAAAGACCAACTAAGTTGGTCATAGGTATGAGCTTTCGTGCGCATGCACACTTCTTCAGATACTTCAGATACACTTCTTCAGATACTTTCCGTGTATCTGAAGAAGTGTGCATGCGCACGAAAGCTCATACCTATGACAAACTTAGTTGGTCTTTAAGGTGCTACTGGAAGGATTTTTTTTATTTTTGTTTTGACTACGTCAGACCAACACAGCTACCTACCTGTAACTACCTACCTGGCGAAATGTTTAAGCACTTATCTTTTGAAAACGTTGAAATTTAGACCATCCTGGCTTCAGGGTTGGGTGTTTTTAGGGGGAGCAGTTCTTGGTCAAGATGCCACCCCCATACTCTCTGCTTGTCTACCCCTTTGGGCACAATCCATACAACTTTCCAGGAGAGGGCAAAGTGAGAGGAAGCTGCTGGTCTTTCTTGCTCACTTGCTTACAGGGGCCAGGTGATCAGGAAGCGTCCATGAGGAGGGGGGGGCAGCACGGTTGGGGGGCCCCTCTTGGATTTGGCAGTGAGCCCCGTTTTGGGGCACGGGACTCAGCAGTTGCTCAACAATGCCAACCTCTGATTGCTGGGCCTGGACACAAATGTGATTGGCCGCTGGAATGCATTTCTTCTTTGTCAGGCGTACAAAAGAATTCCAGTGGGTTTTTAGTAAATAATAGCATAAAACCTGTGTTGAAGAGAACACACCGGCCTATTTCATGCTACTAGTTAATAATTGTTTTGTGTGTGTGTGTGTTGCTCCGAGCACCTAATGTTCATTTCCTTACAACAACCCTGTAAGGTTGGCCCAGTGTTGTTATTATCTGTGGAAGTTGAGGTACCCTCCCTTAAGGTTACCACCAGTTGAGTTCATGGCCAGAGACCCAACTACGAATATTCTTCTTCTTTTCATATCTGTGAAGTAAACCTGCTTTTCAGAGCGGTCCAGTTGGTTTGCCCTTTTCTAAGCACCTTTTCTTTTTCCTTCCTTGCTCAGAATTCGGAGTTCTGTGTTTTCACTTGATCAACTATATAAAAGATACATGTTGTTGTTGTTTAGTCGTGTCCGACTCTTCGTGACCCCATGGACCAGAGCACGCCAGGCACTCCTGTCTTCCACTGCCTCCTGCAGTTTGGTCAAACTCAGGTTGGTAGCTTCGAGAACACTGTCCAACCATCTCGTCCTCTGTCGTCCCCTTCTCCTAGTGCCCTCAATCTTTCCTAACATCAGGGTCTTTTCCAGGGAGTCTTCTCTTCTCATGAGGTGGCCAAAGTATTGGAGCCTCAGCTTCACGATCTGTCCTTCCAGTGAGCACTCAGGGCTGATTTCCTTCAGAATGGATAGGTCTGATCTTCTCTCAGTCCATGGGACTCTCAAGAGTCTCCTCCAGCACCATAATTCAAAAGCATCAATTCTTCGGTGATCAGCCTTCTTTATGGTCCAGCTCTCACTTCCATACATCACTACTGGGAGAACCATAGCTTTAACTATACGGACCTTTGTCGGCAAGGTGATGTCTCTGCTTTTTAAGATGCTGTCTAGGTTTGTCATTGCTTTTCTCCCAAGAATCAGGCGTCTTTTAATTTCGTGACTGCTGTCACCATCTGCAGTGATCAAGGAGCCCAAGAAAGTAAAATCTCTCACTGCCTCCATTTCTTCCCCTTCTATTTGCCAGGAGGTGATGGGACCAGTGGCCATGATCTTGGTTTTTTTGAGATCAGTGGCCATTATCTTGGGTTTTTTTCCTGGAGAAGGAACTGGCAAGCCACTCCAGTATCCCTGCCAAGAAAACTCCATGGACAAAGACAACAGGCATATAAAAAAAGATACATAGAAGAGAATTTAGGTAGCTCAGCTGCTAAGAGCATGAGACTCTTAATCTGAGGGTTGGGGTGGGTTCAAGCTCCACCTTGGGCAAAAGATTCCTGCAATGCAGGGGGTTGGACTAGGTGATCCAAGCGGTCCCTTACAATTTTATGATTCTAGATGGCTTTTTTGGAGTTGCTTCTTTGCGCTGAAAACGTTTGATCTTTGCATTTTCTCAAAACTGGAGCTTCTCTAGTAAGTACAAGCAAGTCCTCTAGAGTTTCACCTTGGCTCGCCTAGGTATCTCCACTCATAGTTTAATGTCTTATAAAAGAACAGTACAGGCAGTTGGCAGGCACCAACGTTTTTGCTAGTATAGCACAAATGCAGCATTTGAACCGTAGATTGAAGTTGGGTTGTTTCGGTCAAACCATAGTTAAAATTAACCACAGTTTGTTGGTCAACCCAGCAAGTTATGGCTAATCAGAAACAGAATAAAACCTTCTGAACTTTGTGGATGCATTGAAAGAAGAGGGTGGGGTGGGAAGGCTGGGCTCATTACTTTCACAATAACATGATTTATTGTAACATCTGAACACACCCAGTGGTTAATTCTCTTTGCATTAGGGTCCATATAACATCCCAAAGTCTTAAGACAAGGGAAATCATAGAATAATCTTAGAAGTAGCTGTCAGTAACTTGGGACATAATAGTTATTCTGTATGACAGCATTAAACTTGAGTTGCCAAAACCTGGATGTATGGCAACCCTAATTAAACAACAACAACAAAAAAGAATACACAGGGATGTAATGTTAATCCATAGTTTAGCTTTGCAAGAACAAGTCTAGAGTCTTGGACTGATGCCTCTGGCATGGCCACAATGAAAATCTAGAAACGTTTGTTTATGATTTAGCTTAAGCACAGCTTTCCTGGACAAACTATGATAAATCTTAGTTCATGAAATTGGCTTGTTTTCACTAACCACAGTTATGTTTTCGATGTAATGGTAAACTGTGGTTAATTTAAAAGTAAGCTGAAGCTTCTGAACTCCTCAGTGGATGAGAAGAGGGGAATATACAATCTGCTGTGGCTTATATTTACCATCCTAAACCTTAGTTTTGTGTTAAATGTGAACTGGGCTTTTAAATAAACCCTAAAATACAGAGGCCCCACCTTTCGCTCTGCTTTGATAGCACAAACTTCGTTGGGCTGATTCTCTTCCTTGGTGTGGACTGCCAGGAATATTCAGGGATCAGCCTGCTACAAATGCTTCTATACATATTTACTTGAAGGTTTGGGTCTGGTATTCTTCCAAACCATTTCAAAACAGATGTGCAAGTGTACACTACTTTGGAGACAGACAGTAAATATTTTTATGGGAGCCGAAG
Source organism: Zootoca vivipara (assembly GCF_965207765.1). Classification (NCBI taxonomy): domain Eukaryota; kingdom Metazoa; phylum Chordata; class Lepidosauria; order Squamata; family Lacertidae; genus Zootoca; species Zootoca vivipara. The sequence continues at coordinate 86,118,238 of NC_142590.1, read as the reverse complement.
GTGGTGTGATAGAGGCATTGTGGTGTGTAGCAAATCAACAAGAGCTGGGAACAGAGGAAGTTTGAGTCTACACACCAGGCACAACAATGCTTCTGTTCTGTAATATCATGTGCAACACTTTGGAAAAAGTGCCTCGGTTACCCAACCCTAAATGGAGAGTGTTGAATGTTGAGAATATAGGTGTGAATAAGTCCGCAAATTGTTTGAAGGAATGTGGGTGGGAAAGAAGGGTGTGTTAAGGATAAACAATTATTACAGGCTTATGTCAAAGTAAATGTCTGCTTAAACTGGGACCTGACTGAGAGGCCACATGCACCCAAGGCCAAGAATTTCCTAGGAATGTGGATGGCAAAAATGTACCGCTGTTCAAAGTGACTTGCACTTTGCAAAGTGCTTAACAACTGTGGACATCTGGGATGGAGGGGAGACCAGTTGCAAGAGAGGATTTGCTAAAGGTTGGGGTGGGGGGAGCAAGTGAGCTTTTATTTCACTGTGTCCCAGGCCTATTGTAAATCCTGCAAGGGCAACCATAGGAGTTGGAAAGCAAGTGGAATTTGAAACCTTCCCCAGTGTGCGAAGAAAGTCTTAAGACAAACCTTAGCAGCAGGGACCATTGTGGCTCGTGCTGGGTCAGGAAGAAGTTGAGATGCCAGTTCACCTGGCGCCCTTCCTTTGTGTAAGATTAAGAAGGATGATATCCATACATTTGCAGTCGAAGACACTTGACTCACGTGAAAAATTAGCATGGCAGAAACCATTTTGGCTTATGTTTCTGTTTTATGGTTGAATTTGGATATAGGGTTACGTATTCTGAATGGCCAAAGCTTTAGCCGCTTGGAATCTCCAGTTAACAATCAACCCACCCATGTTTTGGCTTGCAAGTTTGTGTAGAACATGTAAAGAACAGTGTAGAACAGTGTAAACCCAGGGTAAACCAGAAAATTTTAGTTACAGGTAGGTAGCCGTGTTGGTCTGACATAGTCAAAACAAAATAAAAAAATTCCTTCCAGCAGCACCTTAAAGACAAACTAAGTTTTTTTATTTTGGTATGAGCTTTCGTGTGCATGCACACTTCTTCAGATACACTGAAATACAGTGATACCTCTACTTACGAATTTAATGCGTTCCGAACGCACATTCGTAAGTAGAAAAAAATTGTAAGTCAAATCCCCTAGGAATGCATTGAGAGAAAAAATTAGTAAGTCGAAGCAACCCTACCTAAAATTCGTAAGTAGAAAAAATCCTATCTAAACCGCATCCAAGATAGTGGACGGAGCTCCATTCATAAGTCGAAACTTTCGTAAGTAGAGTTATTCGTAAGTAGAGGTACCTCTGTAGAAGTCCCCAGACGCTTATATATAGAGAAAGGGTGGGGAGGGGTATCACTCAGAAGGGTGGTGGAAATGGGTGATTGACTGACTGATAGCTGTTGATGACTGTAAACGACTGCAAATGGTCTTGCATGAAAAAGCAAGGGGTGAGATGGCTGAATATCGCTTTATCATGTATAATGAGATAAGAATCCAACGTCTCTGTTCAAACCAGGTCTCTCCATGGTTTTAAGCTTGGTGATAAGTTGCAATTCAGCAACTTCTCTTTCCAGTCTATTTCTGAAATTCTTGTGTAGTAAGACAGCTACTTTGAGATCTTGTATAGAATGTCCTGGGAGATTGAAGTGTTCTCCTACTGGTTTCTCTGTCTTGTGATTCATGATGTCAGATTTATGTCCATTTATCCTTTGGCGTGGGGTTTGGCCTGTTTGTCCAATATAGAGAGCTGAAGGGCACTGTTGGCATTTGATGGCACACAATGTTAGAGGATGAGCAATTAAATAGTCCTGAGATGGTATGTTGGATGCTGTTGGGACCAGTAATGGTGTTGTCGGGGTGTATGTGGCAGCAAAGTTGGCATCTGGGTTTATTGCAGGCTCTGGTACCAGTGTCCATGTTAAGTCTGGTGGTTGTATTATTGTGGGTGAGGAGCTGTCTGTAGGCAATGAAAGGTCTTCCTCCCAGAGCTTGAGAAAGAGAGCTGTCATTGTCTAGCAGAGGTTGTAGATCTCTGATGATGCGTTGTACTGTTTTAACTTGGGAGCAGTAGTGGTGTTCTGTTTTTTTCTTTTTTGGGTCTTGCAGCAGGTTCTCTCAAGGTATCAGTCTGGCTCTGTTGATCTGTTGTTTAACTTCATCAGGTGGATATTTTAGTTCTAAAAAGGTTTGCTGTAGATCTCTTAGGTGAGATTCTCTGTCTGTAGAGTTGGAACAGATACGGTTGTAACGTAGGGCCTGGCTATATACAATGGATTGTTTGGTATGTTTGGGATGGTAGCTAGAAGCATGTAGATATGTTTGTCGGTCAGTTGGTTTTCTGTATAAGGTGGTGTCTATACGTCCATCCTGTATTTTTATAGTAGTGTCCAAAAAATGTATTTCTTGCATAGATTGGTTCATTGTTAGGTTGATGGTGGGGTGAAAGTTATTGAATGTCTGGTGGAAGGTTTCCAGGGTCTGTTGACCATGTGTCCAGATAATAAAAATATTGTCAATGTATCGCAGGTACAAGAGAGGTTTGAGTGGGTAGAAAATTTTAAACCAGAAAAGGAAGCAGGCAGTTCCCATATTGGTGAGGAGGAAGGTATGCATATATGAGGGGGTACCTGGATGCCAGGGTGCCTGAAATGTTGGTGCTGATGCCTTATTCAGTTGACCTTGTTTGTTGGTAACTGGCACAGGGCAGCCCAAATTGTGTGCCGGGGGCGGGGGGCACCTGGCCAAACACAGAATGGGTTGTGTGAAGTGGCCCATGCCCCAAGCGTCTTAAGTGCACCCTTGTGGTTTCCAAAGTGACAACCCCCCTTTGAGACTGGATTTTCAAAAGGGCTTCTCTCCTTGTCTTATTTTAGTGTTAAACTGAAATGAGAATCTGGGCTTGGGTGAAATGTAGGCACTAAAAAAAGTTCAGCTTTATTGAAAATGCTTATTTTATTTTGGGGTGAACCAGCCATCCTGGGAACTGTAGCTTTGGATTTGGTTACCGCAATTCATCCGTTTGGTAACTTATTCATTCAGTAAGTTGCTTTTTTGGGGGGAGGGCGACTTATTGCTTCCCAAGAACAAGGGCAGCCGATTTGTTTCTTTTATTTCAGTCCATGTTGAACATACCTGATAGTAACCGCCACCCTTGGATGCTAAAAGAGTGATAGCTAAGAGGCACTTGTTACATGCTACATGGGTATGTTTAGCCTGGAGAAGAGAAGGTTAAGGGGTGATATGATAGCCATGTTCAAATATATTAAAGGATGCCATATAGAGGAGGGAGAAAGGTTGTTTCAGACATGGAGCAATGGATTCAAAGTACAAGAAAGAAGATTCCACCTAAACATTAGGAAGACCTTCCTGACAGTAAGAGCTGTTCGGCAGTGGAATTTGCTACCAAGGAGTGTGGTGGAGTCTCCTTCTTTGGAGGTCTTTAAGCAGAGGCTTGACAGGCATATGTCAAGAATGCTTTAATGGTGTTTCCTGCTTGGCAGGGGGTTGGACTGGATGGCCCTTGTGGTCTCTTCCAACTCTATGATTCTATGATTCTATGTTAAAGACTAGGTGTTTGACAGGCAATGCTTGTTGAACCGTGAGGCTACCATGCCGGATTCTCTATAACCAGCTATGTAATACCTGCACACAAGAGGCTTATGTAAAAGTGCCCAGGTTCTCATGACAACTCTTTATGCCTCTTTCACCAGGTCTGATTTGTGCCCTTCCAATTGCAGCCTTGCACCATTCATATGTCCTTTCTTGGATACTACCAGCAACTTCCAATTAAACAAGCTTTGGCTATTCATAATGCTCAGTTGGATTGTGGTTGCTGCTCCCCTTCGTGTTCTTCTGTATGGCTTTGATACTGCTGCCCCTTTGATGTAAGCCGTACTTCCTAGACTGATTTTTCTCTGGCCAATCTGAGTGCTTTGGTAAAATCCTTTTGTGGCTGGTTCCTCCCCATAACAGTGGGCAGCACTGAAGGGGAAATAAAGGGAAGGTATAGGAGAGGAGGTATTAGTTGAAAGGTCACCGTTCTTAGTTCATTATCTTTAGGGATTTCAACACTCCCTAGTGACAAAATCAACGATGAAGGCATGGAGAAAAAGAGGGGGGAGTGTGTTCAATTTCTGTTGGCTGAGGCAACCATAATGAACTCATGAGTTGGTTTGTAGAGTTCTCCAAATTGCACCAATTAAGCTTGCTCTCACCCTTTCACCTTCACTACCTTGTATATCATTCCCCAATGGAACACACCCACAGGCTGGAAAACTATGGAGAAAAGCCCTGGAAGAGCTAATCTTTGTATAAGATTATAAAATATGGGCCATTAGAATAGTTACTTCCATAGGTGTATCAAAATGGCCACATAGTTGGGGAAGAGAGAGCTAGCTCAGTGGTCCCACCAAGCTGAACGCCCCAGCTCCAATTCCCAGCATGTCCACTATAGGGTGGGCAGATAAAGGTAAAGGGACCCCTGACCATTAGGTCCAGTCGTGACCGACTCTGGGGTTGCGCGCTTATCTCGCATTATTGGCCGAGGGAGCCAGCGCACAGCTTCCAGGTCATGTGGCCAGCAGGACAAAGCCACTTCTGGTGAACTAGAGCAGCACACGGAAACGCCGTTTACCTTCCCGCTGTAGCGGTTCCTATTTATCTACTTGCATTTTGACGTGCTTTTGAACTGCTAGGTTGGCAGGAGCTGGGACCGAGCAACGGGAGCTCACCCCGCCGCAGGGATTCGAACCGCCAACCTTCTGATCGGCAAGCCCTAGGCTCTGCGGTTTAACCCACAGTGCCACCTGGGTCCTCATCTGGGTGGGCAGATACCATTGTGTAAAATCATGCAGAGGCAGTACTGAATGACGTAAACCAATGGTTAGACAATGCCCTATTTTTATTAAGTTTGTGTTTAAAAAAAACCCCAACAACTTAACAGTTTTCTATTGTGTTGTTGTTTTTAACTGCTATTTAGTAACAAAACCCTAAACACTTCAATAGTACTACTACTAGTAGTAGTAGTAATAATAATAATAACAACAACAACGGACCTTTTTATTCTTGTACTTCCAGTATAATTATTTGAGTGTTAATCTCGAGGTGGACAATCCTTACGAATTCAGTGTAGCAGCAAGTGCAGATTGAAAGCCTTTTTTTAAAAAATTGAGAGGTTGCATTGCATCGTGCCCTCGGGGGTTTATCATATTTTCTGCTCTTCTCTTTACTACTGCCCTCTTTCTCCATTTCCTATAGTAGTGGCTGGAATGTCAGTCCAGCAATAGGGAGGTTTGTGTGTGCTAGGGGTTGTTTCATTGGCTGTCTACTATAAGAGACCCACTAGTCGTTTCTCTTGCTCAGGAGAAAACTTGGGGCACATGTTGTTGTTGTTGTTGTTTAGTCGTTTAGTCGTGTCCGACTCTTCGTGACCCCATGGACCATAGCACGCCAGGCACTCCTGTCTTGCACTGCCTCCCGCAGTTTGGTCAAACTCATGTTCGTAGCTTCGAGAACACTGTCCAACCATCTCATCCTCTGTCGTCCCCTTCTCCTAGTGCCCTCAATCTTTCCCAACATCAGGGTCTTTTCCAAGGATTCTTCTCTTCTCATGAGGTGGCCAAAGTATTGGAGCCTCAGCTTCACGATCTGTCCTTCCAGTGAGCACTCAGGGCTGATTTCCTTAAGAATGGATAGGTTTGATCTTCTAGCAGTCCATGGGACTCTCAAGAGTCTCCTCCAGCACCACAATTCAAAAGCATCAATTCTTCGGCGATCAGCCTTCTTTATGGTCCAGCTCTCACTTCCATACATCACTACTGGGAAAACCATAGCTTTAACTATACGGACCTTTGTAGGCAAGGTGATGTCTCTGCTTTTTAAGATGCTGTCTAGGTTTGTCATTGCTTTTCTCCCAAGAAGCAGGCGTCTTTTAATTTCGTGACTGCTGTCACCATCTGCAGTGATCAAGGAGCCCAAAAAAGTAAAATCTCTCACTGCCTCCATTTCTTCTCCTTCTATTTGCCAGGAGGTGATGGGACCAGTGGCCATGATCTTGGTTTTGTTGATGTTGAGCTTCAGGCCATATTTTGCGCTCTCCTCTTTCACCCTCATTAAAAGGTTCTTTAATTCCTCCTCACTTTCTGCCATCAAGGTTGTATCATCTGCATATCTGAGGTTGTTGATATTTCTTCAACCTCAGATATGCAGATGACACAACCTTGATGTCTACTATAAGAGACCCACTAGTCGTTTCTCTTGCTCAGGAGAAAACTTGGGGCACATAGTGAGCTCTTTTAAGTCCCATTGATTTCAGTGGGAGGGTTAAGCTGAGCAGGATTCGGACAAAAACCAGAAGTAGTTTGCACGCATTCATTCCCTTTGAGCTGTGTGTGAGTCATGGTGCCATGGGTTCTGTGCCTCTGATGGAGGAGCACTGTGTGTAGCTGATAGTGGAAGTTTTAATGGCAGAGAGAGCTTGATCTTTCTCTCTTTAAGATATTACAGTGGAACCTCGGTTTATGAACACCTCGGTTTATGAATTTTCAGTTTATGAACGGCGCGGAACCATCTGGAACGGATTAATTCATATTCCATTACTTTCAATGGGAAAGTTCGCTTCAGTTTATGAACGCTTCAGTTTATGAACAGACTTCCGGAACCAATTACACCCATGCTTCAGTTTATGAACGCTTCAGTTTAAGTACTCTGCGGACCCGTCTGGAACGGATTAATCCACTTTCCATTACTTTCAATGGAAAAGTTTGCTTCAGTTTATGAACGCTTCAGTTTAAGTACTCCGCGAACAGATTAATCCACTTTCCATTACTTTCAATGGGAAAGTTTGCTTCAGTTTATGAACGCTTCAGTTTATGAACAGACTTCCGGAACCAATTGTGTTCATAAACCGAGGTACCACTGTATACCTTTGGCTGTACCTTTCCATCCTTAAACACTTCGCCTTTGTGTTGGTGACATATTCTGCTCCCTTGCATGCTGATCCTGCTATAATGGTTGAACCAGCAACAATCGGCCCAGTTGGTACACGGCTTATGAGTATTTGAAATCCTGGCTTGCCATTGTGGCAGTAAGCCGATCACTCCTAAAAGGTCTGTGCGGACTGGAGAAAGCAGATATCTGAAAGGCCGTTCTGATTAAAGCACGTTGTGTTTAAAAAAATGCAATGGTAGCAGCACAATGTACAGTACAGTGTACAGTGACCAATGTGATTGCATGTTTTAAATTGTTTTAATGTTCTAATTTGAGAGCTGTTCGACAGTGGAATTTGCTGCCAAGGAGTGTGGTGGAGTCTCCTTCTTTGGAGGTCTTTAAGCAGAGGCTTGACAGCCATCTGTCAGGAATGCTTTGATGGTGTTTCCTGCTTGGCAGGGGGTTGGACTGGATGGCCCTTGTGGTCTCTTCCAACTCTGATTCTATGAATTAGGACTTCAGGGTGAAGGGCATTTAATAAATAAAAATAATAGATAACGTAATAATAGTGCAGGACATTACAGTTGCTAGAATAACCTTTAAGTGGTCCACTAAGGCCCTCAGCAATTTTCAAGTGGGCCTAATCTTATCAACTGATGTACAAAACGGACCTGTGTGGACAGTTGCATTTTGATCGATACAATGCAAGAAATGCTAGAACTTTGTCCCATCAGTTTTCCCTGTTCTAACGTACGTCCTCACAGGTTTCTATTACACTCTGCAAAGACCTCAACAATCCCTTTGCTTTAAATGGGAGATTTAAAATGAGAGAAAGGATTAGATTTGCAATTGCTTGAGAGGAAGCCCTTCCATTCAAACCCGCTCCATTATCTCAGTTTGCTCTGATTACCCAGGTATTGAATTCCACAATCCTTTTTGTAACTTGCTTGTCTGCTGCTGCAAAACCTTTCTAGGTCTCCCATCCCTTTTCCTGAGAAAAAGCCTGTTGTTGCAATTTAACCTATTGTTGCAATTTGCTTGGATCTGCAAGGTTAATGGGATTTGTTTTCTCAGGACTTTCATAAACACGGTGCTCAGTTTTATCTTGCTTGCGAGAAACCAAACGCCCACCTCACGCTCCCACATACATTTTTCCTTAAGGGGAGAAATGATGTTGTTTATTTAATATGATAGATGAGCAGCGTAGGCAAACGTTTGATCTTGGTGGACTAGAACGGCTAGTGATCTGCTCAACCCTGATTTTGCTGCCATCCTGCTGCACCCTTATCCATTTGAGCTCAAGTGTTAAGAGGGCGCCTCCATGACTCTTCCTCAGTGTTCACGAGTGCCTTAGGGTGCAATTATTGCATAGGATCTCCGTACAGTGATGGCTCGCAAGATGAATTTAATTCGTTCCACGGGTCTTTTCTTATAACGAAAAATTCATCTAGCGAATCCCATAGGAATGCATTGAATTTTTTTGATTTTTTTTTGCCCATAGGAACGCATTAATTGAATTTCAATGCATTCCTATGGGAAACCGCGATTCGCTAGACGAATTTTTCGTAAAACGAATTCGTCTAGCGAGGCAACCTCCGCTAGAAAAAACCTTTCGTTAAGCGGAAATTTCGTTAAGCAGGGCATTCGTTAAGCGAGGCACCACTGTATTTCAAAAAGTGAAAATGCGGACACAAAAGTTGTTGAGTGGTTGTTGTTGTTTTGGTGTGGGGACAAATCTCAACAACAACAAAAGTTTCTGAGGTATTTTTTTTAATGAAAATTGCTAAAATCTACACTTCCAACATGGGCTGCCATACGTCTGGATTTTCCTGGACATTTCAGCCATTTTCACCTCGGACGCTGCTTAAGGAGGCTGAATACCGGCTTGGCCTGGGAAAATTCCGGACGCATGACAACCCTGTTACTGCAGCAAATAGGTTGTCCCATTTTTCCCATTAAGTGTGGGCTTCATTTCCTTCACAGGAGAGCCAAAGGCCTGAAAGAAGTTGACAGTTCGGCCTGGTGTCATGCTGCCGTTACCATAGCAACCACCGGCAGCCCTACACGGAGGCACTGATCCAGTCTGCTGCTAGAGCAGAAGGCCATTAATCCCGCTAGCAAATTACGCCCCTGCTGAGATCCTACTTTTGACCTAATGCTTCACTTTTCCGAAAACATTTAAAACAAACAAACAAAAGAACTCTCCAGGTTCGATACAAATGTCACGTTTATTTTTAGACCAAATGTGCTTGGCTTGGCATTACTGTACTAGCAACATATTTATTTCAGCCCATCCTAACTCTAAGGCTCAGGGCAAGTTGCTTCATTTAAAAAACTCTCTCCAACCACACAACATGTTTTCTTCCATTCCCGCGCCCCACATGAGGAATACTGGGCTCTCAGGCTTGTTGCCCAGATTTACCCAGTCAGTCCATAGTTGTGCTGGACCGTTAACTTAGATATTCCATGTAACTCATGTAGTTACTCTTCTACAGTTCATCTCTTTTATTTTATATTAGTAGCGGTTCTCATACCTGATGTTGCTCAGAAATTCTATTTAAAAAACTCCACAAAAATCAGTGCAGTTTTGAAATCAGTGGATAAAATCTGTGCAACTTTGAAAGGTTTGGCCTACTATTCTTATTCAAAATGGCGTCCAACTATAGCTAAACAGATGCTTCTTGATTTCAGGAATCATCATGCAGAATTGTGTTACTGTTATTTTAAGAGGTGCCCAAAGAGCAAGCAAACAACTTCCTAAAGCAGATGTGACTGGTTCTGTTTATCTTTCGTTTTTCTCCAAACAGCAGGGATATTGTCACAGAACATTGTTGGCATGTATGCATTCTGCGTTTCTAGAGCCAGACTATGGGGAGGGTGGAGGGTGGGAAAAGCTGTCCCTGAAGCCAAAGAGAATCCTAGAAGCCTTGTGGGTCTTTGTGTGGGTATAGGAGGAACTGTGAGAAGCGATATTAGAAAGAGTCCTGGTTTCTTGTGACCAGAACAGAACTACTGTTCTCACTCAGAGTGGACCACAGTCATCCCTTAAAGAATAATCTACCTGGCTGTGCTGCTAGAGTAGGTTGCAAAGCGACACAACTCTGGTGTGTGAAGTGGGATCAGAGCTTATGAGACAGTGTAAGACAAGCATCGGCAACGTTTTCCAGCTGTAGGCTGGAGCGTTCCCACGGACTATTGTCCGTGGACTGGATGTGGGCTGGACATGCGCAGAAGCGATTTCTGGCGCCGCGCTGCCTATGTTTCGTGGCACCGGAAATCACTACTGCACTTGTCCACACCACCGGAAATCATTTCTGCGGCTGCGCAGACGCCAGAAATTGCACCTGCGCAGACGCGATTTCTGACGCCGCTCGGTGAGTCCCCAGTTTAGCGCAGCGGGCAGGGGACTTGCTGAGTGGGCGGCTCAGTGACCATGCGGCTCGTGGGCCGGATAAACGGCCTCCGTGGGCCGTATCTGACCCTTGGGCCGGAGGTTGCTGGTGTATGGTGTAAGACAGGCATCCCCAAACTTCGGCCCTCAAAATGTTTTGGACTACAATTCCCATCTTCCCCAACCACTGGTCCTGTTAGCTAGGGATCATGGGAGTTGTAGGCCAAAACATCTGGAGGGCCGCAGTTTGGGGATGCCTGGTGTAAGAGAACAGTTTTTACTTACCAATCGGTAATTGCGAGATACCAAGACAGCACTTAAGATGGCTTAAGCAGCAAACTATTAACTAGCTAAGATAACTAACTGGACTGATGTACAAGGATGGTGGATTTATTTTCTGAGGACTTTCATAAACATGATGCACAGTTTTATCTTGCTTGTGAAAAACCAAACAGCACTTCTCACAGGCCTTTGGACAGAATGACCCCTCCATTCTCTCTCTTGCCACTGTGGCTTAGCACTACTGTACATGAATGAGGTGCATGAATGAGCTTGCACATTCTCTCCATACCAGGGAGGAGAACTTCAGCAGCTTTTACTTTCAGTTTTTGTCACGTTTTTCAGCAGGAGAAGAGTAAGATGCATTTGTTCCACTGAGGACAAGGTCTAAGGGGAGGAAATGTGCAAACTCATGGCCTGCTTTCAATCTAGTTAGGGTTGAGAGTCTCCCTATTGCCCCTGGGCTGCTTGGAGGACTGAATATGGTCCATGTTTATGATCACGCATGTGGAATGAGGGTGTGGACCCATAATCTTCCTGAATAAAAATGGAAACGTTTTCTCTGCTTTGTTTTTTTTAAAACCACAGGGTCAGTACTGTGACATCTGCTCATCGGCCAACAGCAACAAAGCCCATCCCATCACCAATGCTATAGATGGCACCGAGCGCTGGTGGCAAAGCCCTCCTCTTTCGCGAAGGCTGGAATTCAATGAGGTCAACGTCACCTTGGATCTTGGACAGGTAACTGCAGGGAAAGGGACAGAGGTTTATACAGCATTCTCCTTGATCAAGGGACCCTTTTTACTTTGCAGAGATATTGATAGACAAGAGTGTTCTTCTTTTTTCATGGATTTTTGAGTTACACAACAGGACACATCGGAAATCCTGCAACTTTCCTTAGCTAACTTCACTCACAGTATTGTTGGCCCCCAAAGTCTTCTCCAGAAGACAACGGAATCACGCAGAGCTGTAGCACTACATGTATGAATAGCAAGGTTACCTTGTTTTCAAAGTGCTTCAGATGTATGTGCAGTATATATATTGAACAGAATCTTACTACTTCAAGCTGCATGAGGGGCTGAGCTGCATATTTTATTGCTCTCCAATGTGAAGCATCTCTGCACCTAGTTCAACAGCATTCCTGTGAGAAAGCTGTGCTTGGACCCTTCTCCTTGCAACAGGGAGTGACACAGAGCAGGCAAAGATTTCATCTTTATTCTAGGGATAAGCCAGCCATAAGGGAAATTTCCATCATGGCCATCATACATATATTCCTCATATTTAATTGGATGTACAGTATTTAATGGGTTTGGGACCTTGTGGTTGAATGGAAGTCACAAAGTCAATGCAGTGGTACCTCTACTTACGAATTTAATGCGTCCCGAACGCACATTCGTAAGTCGGAAAAAATTGTAAGTCAAATCGCATAGGAATGCATTGCGAGGAAAAAATTGCAACCCTATCTAAAAATTTGTAAGTAGAAAAAATCCTATCTAAACCACATCCAAGATGGCGGGCGGAGCTCCGTTCGTAAGTAGAAACATTCGTAAGTAGAGTTATTTGTAAGTAGAGGTACCACTGTACTGGACTGTTCTTTGTTAGTGAGATCGTGTGTGGACATTTGCGCTTTCTGCAGGCGGGATGAAGCATCTGAAAGGTGACACGCCACTTAAATACAAAAGAAAGCAAATAACTGCACTTTGAGTAGTCACGTCTGGGATTTTAAAGCAAATTGCTGATATCCTGTTGTTGAATGTTAGCTCAAACCTTTGGGGATCAGAGTTCATACTGGCCTGTCAAGACAAAGTGTAATGATTTGAATACGAAAAGTATCTGGTGTCCAATAACCTTTCCTTCCTTTTGATAACCTGGTTTCTGGGTCACTGTTCATTTCTTAATAAACAGTGGTTTACTCAGCCCTTTTTGTGATATAGGCTGCTAGAAAATTGTTTTATATTTTGAAAAAAAAAAAGATTTATGTTTGAAGTATTATATATATTTAAATGGGGACCCCTCCCATATTCTTTAGAATAATAACATGTATCAGCAAACTGAACTGGATTAATCAGAGAGTATACACTGTATAACGATGTTCCTGGTTCTTTGTTAAACTTTTCCTAGACAAGTGGAGAATTCAAAGAAGCACAGTGTTTCACACCAGCATGCAAGGGATAACACAAATTCTGCAAAATAACTGTGCGGGTGTACAACGATTGCCATATAATTTTTGTGTGTAGAAAACCCTGACTGGTTGTGAGCCTTTTGTTTAGTAGTAGTGGATCTGCTGGTCTTATCTGCAGAAATCTCCACAAAGGAATAGTTGGGCACTGTTTTCTCTTTGCAAATGCAGGAACTCGGTAAGAAAGGTAATCTCCAGGTGGCTTTTGCGGGTCTATGACCTAGGGCCATTGGCTTTGCCTGTTTGGGAACCAGTTCTCATTTCAAAGCTGGCAGCTTCAGTTTGAAACACTCTAGTTAAATATTTAAACAAAGCTCCAATACGCGGAGGAAGGAGGGCAGCTGTCTAGAATGAATGCCTGGGGATGGAGGCAGTTGAATATCTCCTTGGAGAGAGCCTTTCCATCGCTGAAAGCTCTGTCAGTAACCTATATGCCAGCCTTTCATTTCAAGTGCACACAAAATGTGACAGGCAAAGCTTCTGGGGGAGAACTGGCTTACCAGTTGCTTGCTGAATAGAATAGGCGGAGGAAGCAGTCTGTGTTGTAAACAATTCCCTCCTTGGAATTCAGTGAGTCCAGCATTCAGTTCTGAAGTGTGATTTTGATGATGTAGCATTTAAAGGACTAGAGTGTCACAGCAGGCAGACTGGAGGTTTACTGTTCCACCCTGCTGGCTTCTGAAACATTTGGGTTCAATTTTCTAGAAAACACTAAATGCAAAAGCAGACGCGACACTAGTTTTCAAACAGCCTGGTCTGTTTACTTGTGGCTTTGGAAATTCCCCCTTGTGTGTTATTTTTCTCCTGTGAAGTTGATCAGAATTCTGCTCGTTTTTTGTGGTGGTGTAATTCAAACTAGGTTTCAATGCCACTTTCCTGCCCATAAGCTCTGTACTACGAGGCCTGTTCCTATAGGGTACTGGCATAGTGGCTTCATGTAATAATAAATTCCCAGGGTACCTGGGGAAGGTAGAGATAATGCCCCGAAATAATATCTGACAGAAAATGACTTGATGGCTTAAGGTTAAGATCAGCATTTTGACTTTGGCCCCGCAGCAAACTGTTAACTAACTAAGATAACTGAACTGATAACTGAATCAGTAAGATTCAGTAAGAGCTGTTCGGCAGTGGAATTTGCTACCAAGGAGTGTGGTGGAGTCTCCTTCTTTGGAGGTCTTTAAGCAGACGCTTGACAGGCATATGTCAAGAATGCTTTGATGGTGTTTCCTGCTCAGCAGGGGGTTGGACTGGATGGCCCTTGTGGTCTCTTCCAACTCTACAATTCTATGATTCTATGAATCGTCTCACATCAGAGGACAGTGCTGCTATTGCATCCTGCTAGAAATAGGAAAATCAAGATCTGGAGGATGCAATGCATTTCTCATATCAGTAGTTGAGTAAATTACGGGAGACGGCTTCTTAGCTTGATCGGTGACATCAACAGCTGCAAAATACCGGTAGTTGCTGTTGGGGTTTGCCACTGTGATATCACCACCTATACTTGTGGCAGTGGCTAAGATTTCCAAGGAAAGAGCCTGGTGTCCACGTCCCAGGATGCCTTTGAATGATGGGGATATGGCCAGGCAAAGCAGGTAAAGTTGCCTATCCTTGCGTTTTGCAGTTTGGTTTTTTTTTTTGCTGCAATTGATAAGGTTGTTACTGATGATGGCAATTCCTTTCTGTAGCTGTTTTCAGTGTACAGAGTGCATGGCAACTCTTGCCTCGTTTACCCCCACGACAGCCCTGTGAACGAGGCTGCTATTATTCCAGTTTAACAAGCTGTTCTTTTGTTTGTGCCCTTTCCTGTTGCCTGCCCATCTGTCCTGAGTAGCAGGACCCACAAATAAAGAAGCAAGGAGGAGCATTGGAATCCCCAGCCAGTGAATGACAACCTGAAAAAGAGAAAAGGGAGGGGGGGGAAATAAAAATAAAAACTGAAGTGGCGGGCCACCCAGCCTGAGTAATTTATATAATAGACTCACATCGTGTAGTGAATGGCCTGTGATGGCTTTAAGTTTACAGTTCTCTGGCAGGGGGAGGTCAAGGAGGTTCTGCCAAATAATGGAAAGGGCTATTCATTTGATTATCTATTTGGAGGTATCTGTTTTTGGGTGGGGGTGGGATTGTAACTGTTTCAGATCAGCTGCAGACATTTGTGTATCATCAGCGAGAATGGTTGATGTTTATGCTAACCCACTGATGGGCAACCTTTTGAGCTTGGTGTGTCAAAATTCGCCAAAAAACCGAGCATAACTCGGGTGGTGTGTCACTTCGAGAAAAAACACCATAAACTATTTCATGATATTCATAGTTTAAATAACAAAAATGTATAATTGTAATATATAACTATTCTAATAAACCAAAAACTAATTATTTAACCAAACCAAACCAAAAACTCCTTATTTATTACAAAGTGCCCAGAGTTGTTGGGCTTTTGGGGGGGGGAGCTGCTGACCAAAGTTTTGGAGGTTTTTTTGGGGTGTGTTCAAAAGTTGCTTTGCTTTTTTTGAGGGGATGCCCCAAAGCTGCTGCACTTTTTTTGGGGGGAAAGAGAACAGAAATAAATGATGAATAACACCTTCACTGGAACTAACATGCAGCACCGACATAGTCTGCCAAAGCACCAAAAACCCCAGCACAGAACAGGTTAAGAAACGAACGCTGTTACACCCAATCATAGTCTGCCAAAGCACCAGAAAAAAACAGCACAGAAAGGGTTAAAAAACTAATCTCTGGCTACCAGCAGCAACAACAACAAAAAGGATCCTGGTTTTAACAGCGGAGACAAGCTGTAGCGGAGACAAGCTGTAGGAGGAGCGGGAGAACTAATGGGGAAAAAAACCCCAACAACAACAACAACAGCGAATGGGCTGATGGGGCGTGTGCCAGCAGTGAGGGCTCTGCGTGTCACGTCTGACACGCGTGTCATAGGTTCGCCATCACTGTGCTAACCTGTGATCATCAGAAGCAAAATGTAGCCTGGCGTCTTGATGTCCTCTGACGACTGGTTATGAAGTGAGCAAATTGGTTAGGAAACTCTCAGTGGATTGTGCAAAAAGAGAACAATATTTCGTCTTTGTAATCAGTAGTAATAGTAGTAGTAGTAGTAATAAAATTTTATTTATACCCCGCCCTCCCTGGCCAAGACCGGGCTCAAGGCGGCTAACACTGAATAGAAATACAGTAAAAACATTAAAACAAAATAAAACAAAAACAGTTGATTAAAATATAAGTTAGAATACAGTTTAAAATGCAGCCTCATTTTAGTGGTAGCCTATAAGGGGAAAAAATGTCAAATATTCACCGGGGCCAACTATCTATGCTGGTCCTACATGGGCCAGCAAAAAGAACCGATGGAAAATTTATATACAAATCCCATATAAGGGGGTTCATTCAGCAAATGAATGAATGAATGAATGAATGAGAGGGGTGGGTTTAGACCAGGCACCCCCAAACTGCGGCCCTCCAGATGTTTTGGCCTACAACTCCCATGATCCCTAGCTAAGAGGACCAATGGTCAGGGATGATGGGAATTGTAGTCCAAAACATCTGGAGGGCTGAAGTTTGGGGATGCCTGGTTTAGACTGAGTCCAGCCCAAAGGCCAGGCGGAACAGCTCCGCCTTGCAGGCCCTGCGGAAAGATGTCAAATCCCTGATTTCAAAACGAACAGATACAGTAGGTATCAGGGAGTTGTGATGTAGCAGTTGTCTATATTAACAAAGAGACTAAAGTGCTTTAAGGAATATTGAACAGCTGGCTTCTTTCCAGATCCCTGACATCTCCTCCCATGAAGGTGATTCCAGGCCAAGGCACCCAGAAAGGGTTACATGATGTTAGTATTTGGTGGATAGCTGCATGAAGAGAAATGCTTAAGGGTCTTGGAAAGCAACAAAAAGAGAACATTCATGCCAGGACATGCTTGCAGCTAAGTGTTGTTGATTGTAGAGGCTGTTGCAATCCTCCTTAAAAGGAGGTATTGGTTGTGAGTTACTCTGGGGAGACATGTGAAGATTGGGAGCCTATTTGGGCCACAGACTACACCACTTGGTGTGTGTTCACAGCCAGAGGATGATAATGTTCGGAAGTACCAAATCCTCTTCTATTGTGACACACACGAAAAAGTTTAGCCCAGGTTATATGTGTGCTACCATCTGTTATATGGGGCTCAGATATGGACAGGGTGCTCACCTTGGATCTAGAGAAGCTGTTCAGTCTAAGTTCCTAGGGCAATTTTTTTCTGATCCCTCCTGTGTTCCAAATGCTTCATTGCGCTTGGAGCCTAATCTCGCCTCTGTTGAATTACAGACCTGGCATAGGACATTCAATTATTGGCTTCGGCTAAATTTAAACCCCCACCGGTCTACTACCCTTAGTATCACAAGATTGTCATGAGAGCGCTTGGACTAAAAATGTCACCCAAAAGCTTCATTTTCTTCCGGTTTCTCACTACAACAGTTATGAACACTGGGCTTCAGTAAAGCAAATTATTTAATTACATGGCGCCTATATATAATTGAGCGATGGAATAATTTGGCCACAATAAGAAAATTTAGTCCATGGTATGATTATTTCCCACCTAGTCGTTTTGATATGTTGGCACCTTATTTGCAAAATTTAACAGTTCCAAAATATAGACACACTTTCACTTTTGCAAGATTAAATATACCTGCCTTCAGCTGTACTTGAGGGCCGAGTTCAAAAGGTTCCACTGGAAAAACGGTTATGTCCATGTGGAGATGGCAGTATTGAGTCAGTAGCTCATGTGCTACTAGCTTGCACTCTTTATAAACATTGGAGGAGTGAGGTTATTACCCCCCTACTACTATCCATACCAGGTGGCTCAACCATTGCTACTGTATCTTTTCTTCTAGCAGATCAAGATAACCAGGTGACAGCAAAAACCGTAAATTTTTTGGCAGGGGCAGTTTAGACTAAGATCTCTCAAGAACAGGGGTCACCAAACTTTTTCAGCAAGGGGCTGGTCCACTGTCTCTCAGTCCTTGTGGGGGTCCGGACTAATTTTTTTGGGGGGGGATGAACGAATTCCTATGCCCCACAAATAACCCAGAGATGTATTTTGAATAAAAAACACACATTCTACTCATGTAAAAACACCAGGCAGGCCCCACAAATAACCCAGAGATGCATTTTAAATAAAAGGACAGATTCTACTCATGTAAAAACACACTGATTCCTGGACCGTCCGCGGGCTGGATTTGGAAGGCGATTGGGCTGGATCTGGCCCCCGGGACTTAGTTTGCCTGCCCATGCTCAGAATGTATTTTGTATAGTTAAGTTTTTACCTCTGTCTTCAGTAAATTGTATTGTATTTTATTGCTATGTCTGGTGGCTGATTCAAATAAAGATTCTTCTTCTATATGTGTACTACCATTCTGCAGGAAAATCTGCAGATTGTGGTATTGGGATTCGTAAGATCTCAGCTTGCAGTTTAAACATAAACTAGGTTTCTAGCTCTTGTGGCTTTGAAGATATGCACAAAAGTGCATTGGACAATGTCTGCTAAAATGGCACAACTCGGAGGGAAGGCACTTTGCACCCTGCATAGATTCACACACACACACAGCTGAAATAATTTGTGAAAAGTAGTAAAATAATGAAAGTTATTCAAAATAAGCAGAACTATGCAACATATGGTTTTCATAATCATATGCAGAATTTAACTTTTACAGGCAAGAATTTTTTTAATTTTTAAAGCACGGAGTTAACATAGTCCTGCCTGCTGTCTGATTGCACCTTCAAATCCTGAGAAGAGATAGGTACGCAGAGAGGGAGCTGCAGCAGTTACCTCTTCAGCACATGCCGCACTAGTTGAGTTGTGTTTAGAGGAGATAAAAGTGGTGCTTGTTGGCAGCTTTCAGAAAAAGAAGAAAGAACTAGTTTTCTTCCTCCAGGGTCAGTTTAATGTCGTTTCCCTTAGTGATTGTAATAAAATGGTGTTCTCTATAGAAAAGAATCATTTGTCTTCTTCCCTATGAAGCGTCTTTGGTTTTCTGAAAGCCACCACAGTTGAAATCTTTCAGGAAAAGCTCATCCATGGAGGCCATTGTGGTCTAACCTGTTAACTTTCCCCCCTTGCTTTTAAGAACAATTACCAGTCTGTACGCTTCATGCTGCTTCCTTTCTGCCTTTCTTTCCAAATGAAAGTTTACTCTCAGGGTGAAAAAACAGTTTCTGGAAAGATGTGGCATTTGGGGTCCTTTTATGTCAATATTGTATTATTTATTCTTTTTGATTTAAAGAACAATCTATCCATTTGGTACTAAAATAATACCACCTCCAAAATTAATAAATCCAATGCAGGCATAATAGTCAATTAAGGGGGGGGGGAACAGTGATTAATAAGACACAGCCTATTCCATCCCAAAAAAAGTTTGGGAATATGGGGAAGTTTTAACATGGAACCCAAAAGTTCAGGTAATCCTTTCTGGGGGCAGCATTCTATAAATGGCAGGGGCCACAACCATAAAGACTCTCCAAAGCTCTGTTAGGGGTAGCATATGGAGGAGGGCCTGATACGGTGGAACCTCGGTTTATGACTACCTCCGTTTACGAAAACCTCTGTTTACGAATGCCGCAGACCCGGAAGTCTTTACATCCGGGTTCCGCGGCGTCGGATGCGCAGACTCGATCTGTGCAGCTCACGCATGCACAGAAGTGCTCTATTGGTGCTTTGCGCACACGAATGCCTTGGCGAGCGAACGCCTCCACGGAACGGATTGCGTTCGCAAACCGAGGTACCACTGTATGTTGAATTGGGCTTGGAAATGTGGACAGTGCGGTTGGGCCAGATTGGGTGTTATACTATCTCAGGGGTCCCCAAACTACGGCCCCCGGGCCGGATGCGGCCCAATTGGCCTCCCAATCCGGCCTGCGACGACCCCCGCCGCCCGCTGCCGCCGCCCGCTCTTACGGCACGCGGCGCGGCGGCGATCTTCAAAATCGGAAAAAAATCGCCGAAAATCCTTTGTGCGCATGCGTATGGGCCTCTCCCGACCCAGAAGAGGTCATTTCCGATGTACTTCCGGGTCGGGGGAGGCCCATACGCATGCGCACAAGCGATTTTCGGCGATTTTTTCCGACAGTGTGCGTGTGCGCATGCGCACGGGCGCGCACTCCCCCGCCCTCCGGCCCGCTGCACGCGCACTCCCCTGCCCTCTGGCCCGCCGCGCGGCGGGCACCGGCCCGAAGCCCGCTAAGTCTGGGGACCCCTGTACTATCTGATGGTTTCATCCCTGTTGTTAATCTGAGTGCTGCTTTCTGCACTTGCTTGACTTTCTGAGCTGCCTTCAAAGGCAACCCCTTATACAGTATAGTGCATTGCAGTAATCTAATCTAGAGGTTCCCGGAGCATAGACTATGTTCTCCCCATCGAGATAGAACCATGGTAGGACCACTAGCTGAAGCTGGTAGAAGATGCTCCATGTCACTGAGGCTGCCTGGACCCCATGACAGTAATGTATCCAAGAGAACCCCCAAGCTATGAACCTGCACCTTCAGGGGGAGTATGTCTGCTCCCCCTGAAGACCGCAGAGCCAAGCTTGACATATACATTACATGAAGATTCCTCTGTCTAGCCTGAACTGACCTTTGCAAAATGCTTAGGGAATGTACCATCTATTAATAAATTAAAACACCTTCCCCTGAACTGTATTAGTAGTTAGATTTAATTGTAATGCTTTCTACAGGTAAAGTGAACCATTACATTTCGTACAGAGTTAATATACAGTTTGCAGTGTTTTAAGGGTACATTTGAGGTTGTAGTCAAAGGATAAAGGTAAAGGGACCCCTGACTATTAGGTCCACTAGTGACCGACTCTGGGGTTGTGGCGCTCGTCTCACATTATTGGCTGAGGGAGCCGGCGTCATGTGGCCAGCATGACAAAGCCACTTCTGGCAAGCCAGAGCAGCACACGGAAACGCCGTTTACCTTCCCGCTGTAGAGGTTCCTATTTATCTACTTGCATTTTTGATGTGCTTTCGAACTGCTAGGTTGGCAGGAGCTGGGACCGAGCAACGGGAACTCACCCTGTCACAGGGATTCGAACTGCTGACCTTCTGATCAGCAAGCCCTAGGCTCAGAGGTTTAACCCACAGCGCCACCTGGGTCCCTATATTCAAAGGATACTAACCTTTTAAATGATACAGAAATCGTAAGAAAGCTTGAGATTCTGCCTGCTTTTGTCTGATTTTAAGAAATCTTGGATATTTTAAGTATCCAGTGCCATGTCTCTGAACTCCTGGCTGCTTACTGGGATGAGGTGGGAGTGGGGCAGGGTAGTGGCGAACAGGGCCGTCTCAAGCAGGTTGGGCGCCCTGGCGCTGAGGCGCGGAGATCGCTCCGGCGCCCCCGCCCGCGCAGCGCCCCCCCCAGCCCGGCGCCCTGGCGCCCCGCGCCACTGGGACTATACCTAAAGCCAGGCCTGGTGGCGAAGTTGGAAGCAGTGGGGCTCCCTGGCAGCAACACCAGAATGGCTGTAACACCACAGCAGCCATTCCTGCTAGCTGACAGCTAGTCATCAAAGATGTGAAACTGTTCAGTAACTTGGATGGCTTTAAAAGGGCTTTGACAAATTAATGGAGGCGAGGTCTAATAATGGCTATTTGTCTTGATGGCTCTATGGAGCTTCTGTGTTTTAGACACTGCGTGATTCTGAAAACCCAGTTGCTGGGGAATAAAAGAGGAAGGTGCCTATTATCCTCATGTGCTTCCCAAAAAATCTGCTTAGCTGCTGCGGAAGGTCAGATACTGCACTGGATGGATCTTTGGTCTGATCCTGCCACACTCTTCTTCCAACCTTGGCCCAGTATACTTGAAGGAGTGTCTCCACCTCCATCATTCAGCCTGGACACTGAGATCGAGCGCTGAGGGCCTTCTGGCAGTTCCGTCACTGCGAGAAGTGAGGTTACAGGGAACCATGCAGAGGGCCTTCTCGGTAGTGGCACCTGTGGAACACCTTCCCATCAGATGCCAAGGCAATAAGCAACTATCTTACTTATAAAAGACACCTGAAGGGAAGTTTTTAATGTTTAATGCTGTATTGTTTTAATATTTGGTTGGGAGCTGCCCAGAGTGGCTGGGGAAACCCAGCCAGATGGGTGGGGTATAAATATTTATTTATTTATTTATTTATTTATTTATTTATTTATTTATTTATTATTGAGTCTTTTTTGATCAAGGTTTTTTAAAAATGAGATTTTTGCCTGCCTGCCTGCCTGCCTGCCCCAAAACCTTTTCCAATATGTTTTGCTTTGTTCAGTTACTGAAGGACGAATAGAGTCCAGACTGCACCTGGGAGTTGCTAAGCATGGTTTTTCCCCTCACCCCACCCTCTCCCCCAGGCCAGCCACTTTTGTTACGCACACTTGGATTCTTCAAAGATTAGGGGCAAGGCACCCTGAGGTGAACTGTGTCCGGAGCAAGGTCAGACATGTCAGTGAAGCTGGGAATTTCAGGGGGCTTGGTCTGTAATTATTAGGAAGATGTGAGCGATGTGCCGTTTTCTTGCGAGCTGCGTGATACGGTAACTGGCTGCTCTTGCCTCTTGGCCTGTTTGAAAATGCCTGCAACTGGAGAAATGACTACAACTGAGCATGTCGAAGCAGACATTTCCTCTGCTGGACATTGTTACCGTTGAATCAAGGATCTCTGGACTTTTAAAGTTGGAGGAAGAACTCTGCAGTAGTTGGTAGGGTTGGGCCAACAACACATTTGGGCACATTCTACCACTTGCTTTTGGTAATCAGAACCATGCTTCCCCATCTTAGGGAAAGGGTGTGAAACAGTTTGTAAATGAGGAGAAGAGGGAACACGTTCCTGTTGCCAAGCCGGCCTCTTCCCCTTTGCATTGGGATGCACACCCCCTTTCAAGTACTGTAAAGCAATTGAGAGGAGTGACATCATTTGCGCATCTGAATGCAGCTGATGTTCCTTCACCCAATTTCGGTGGAATTCCCATCTTGATGTGTATCAGGGTGAGAGGTCGAATTTACCACTCTGGGCAGCGACAGGTTGGGAAACATAGTTTGCAGATGAGAAGGAAATAATGTGCTAGAGAGTGGAAAGTTTGGGGTCCCCCACCCCCACCCTGTTTGTTGGGCATTTGTACCAACCAAGTGGCAGCAACGGCAGGGTCGACGAAATAACAAACTCGCCTGCAATATCTTTGCTTGCTTTTTATTATACAATATATACAACACATACAGTGGTACCTCTACTTATGAATTTATTGCGTTCCGAACGCACATTTGTAAGTCAAATCCCATAGGAATGCATTGGGAGAAAAAATTCGTAAGTAGAAGCAACCCTATCTAAAAATTCGTAAGTAGAAAAAATCCTATCTAAAAATTCGTAAGTAGAAAAAATCCTATCTAAACCGCATCCAAGATGGCGGACGGAGCTTCATTCGTAAGTTGAAACATTTGTAAGTAGAGGTACCACTGTACAATATACCCCTCTTAGCACCATTCCTCTATACCGTGTTTCTCATATTATAAGACATGTCTTATATTTATTTTTTCCTCAAAAAAACACACTATGGCTTATTTTCAGGGGATGTCTTATATTTTTCCTCCTCCTCCTGCCATGGCCGGTATTGCTGCTGTGCCTATCACTATGTCTTATTTTCGGGGTATGGCTTATATTCCTTGAATGCTTAAAAATCCTGCTATGGCTTATTTTATGGGTATGTCTTAAAATATGAGAAACAGGGTACCTCACACACAAACTCATGAAACATTTGGGTAACTTAAATACAATTTTCAAAATAATCAATTACCCAATCACCTTGCCACATTCAGTGCAGCAAGGCAACTCCACCTCCAATTATTCAAATTATCAAAAGCTCACAGGTGTGCTATCATTCAGATCAGGGCTACAAACACACATCTCTGTGTAGCACCATTGACCACATCAATCTTAAAGAAAAACCTAACACACCCAAGCATTTTCAGGTCTCCTGATTGGCAGCTGTCACGGAAAAAGTTGAACCTCAGGAAAATTTGGGAGAGAACTACCAGTGATGGTGCATTTTTATTGTATAGGTTGATGATGTTCCAGGAGAGGTAAATTTTGTTTGCATGATTCTGATTGTTTGAGCAACTTTAAAAGAAAAGGCTGGCCGGTCTCAGATCCTAGCAGAAAATGTGCCTAATTAAAGGCAATTTATTAACACAAGTCTCTTGATACAGGAATGTCATGAAGCACATAATACGTTCTGCCTTTTCCTGCAACATAATTTGCATACAGCAACTTGTATACCTGGTCAAGTCAAATGAAATCTCTGGCTTTTTGCTTTATGTAATATTGAACTCCACCTCTGAGTCACAGTCTGGGAGTATTGTAAGACATAGAAATCAGCACAACAACTGGCAGAATGCAGCTGAACAGTCCCATGTAGGTCAGTGGTTTTCAACCAGTGTGCCGTGGCACCCTGGGGTGCCTTGAATGATGGTCAGGGGTGCCATGGGTAACACTGGCCGGTTTCCCTCTTTCTTTCTTTCTTTCTTTCTTTCTTTCTTTCTTTCTTTCTTTCTTTCTTTCTTTCTTTCTTTCTTTCTTTCTTTCTTTCCTTCCCTCCTCTGAATCCCTCTTGTGTCTCTGCCTCCTAAAGGCGTGCACAGCTTTTATTGCAGCAGCCCTGGCTATAAGCTCTGCAGGCGAATGGTGCGCCTGGGAGGCACCTCTCTTTGGGGTGGGGTGGGCAGCTCAGAGACCAGGGAGGGCGGCTGTGGCTGCCTGGAGGACTTCCAAGGATAGGGGAAAGGAGGCTGAGGGAACACTCCACAAGGCAGGGTGTTTGAAAAAGGGAAAGAGGCTGTCAGCTTTGCAGGCAAGGGGTGACATAACTAGGCTCCTGAGCCCCACAGGGGTGCCACAGAGAGAATGTAGTTGGTGAAGGGAGCCGTGGACTCAAAATGGTTGAAAACTTCTGCCCTAGGTGCTTGCTATTTTCTGCCTTCTTGGGAATCCCGACCACAGCATATGGCTGCACCACTCGGGGCAAGGATGAAGAATCTGGCCCTCAATGTGTTGCTAGAGTTCAGTTCCCATCCTTACCCATTGGCCTTGCTGGCTGGGGCTGCTGGGATGTGGAGTCCAGCAACATTGGCCAGGGGTGTTGGCTGAAGTGGAGATTCCTCATCCTTGACTTTGGGCTTGTGTTTGTCAGTCCCCGGACAAAACTGACAGTACTGGGAGTATTCAGAATTCTGAATGTACAAATTGTGATGGTTATTGGGAAGGAGGCAGTCTCTTGTTCCAATGAATGAAGGGCCCAAGCTGTTCATTTAAATACATTCAGAAAAATGCATGTTCTGTAATACATTGAGCATACAGAATTGAGGATTCCTGGGCACATATTGTGGCTTGTTTTTGGCAGGGACCTCACACAGACCTGCCAAAGCGGTCAGTCTGTGCCAGGTGATTCAGGTTCAGATAAATATGTGACAATATTGAGTTTTCCTAGAAAGGGGAAAGAGGCTTGCTCTTTCAAAGTCTTCGCACATTGTCTCCAATTGCAAACACAGACTCAAGACGGCAAACACAGATCTGGTCTCCAGCTTCATCCTTGCTGTGCTGTTATTGCTGCAAAACTGTTTGCTGCTTAATCTCCCTTCATTCCCTCACAAAGGCTGCACCCACCCTGGCTCAGTGCGAACTCTGGTCCTGGCCAGGATCCAGCTTGCCTTTTCAGGCCTTTGTGTAACTCTATGCGCTGCCAGTGAACCTGGGTTTGAAATTCTTCCTGAAAACACACCACAAACCTTTGTTTGCCTCCATTTCCAGCCCAATTTCTGCGTAGAGGTGGCGGCAAAATGATTTGTAACTCGCGTGCTTTTGAAATCTTGGGGTGAATCTTGTTTTGAGCAAATCTGGTTGTTGCTTAAGTTTCATTATCACTTCACTGTTGCTAGATCAGGGAGAGGACCTCTCCTGTGGTTCTTCTGCAGCTAATTAAGTACCTTCAGGGTTTGTATTCTGCCTTTCCATTTTAGCGACAAAGTGCCCCAGGTGTGTTGTAACATCAAGGGTGGAAAAACTAGTCATGGTAATATAGCCACTTCAACCAGTGGTGGAAGGCATGATTTGGCTGCACTGATATCATTGCCCCTGGTGACCCTGATTCCTTGATGCTAGCAAACTTAATAGAAGCTACTGATGACGAGACAACATCTGTGTATATAATTTTGCCCATTACTGTACTCCCCTTCCAATTATGACAAAAGTGACTAAATGTTGGGCGCTAGCAATGATGTATATAGAAGGTAATGGTCCATCAGCAAGGTTCTGTCAATTTGGCGGTCACTGAAAATAGATTTACCAAAAATGTTAATTCCCCCTCCAAATCACTTACGGACTCCCTGTTAAAGACTGTGCTCATGGAAGACAACCTTACTCGGCTACGAAACGCCAAAGAAATCATTTTAAACCTAGCTTGGTTGGATTTTTGCTTCCTTCGCTGATAGTTTTTCAGTTGCAAATTTGTGATGGGGTCATGTGTGTAGGAATGCCTGAACCAATGTTGGGTGTTTAACAGGAGGTCAGCTGTTTTATAGGGGAATCATGGGTAAGTTCGAGATTTGATAGTTATTCTCTCTCTCTCTCTCTCTCTCTCTCTCTCTCTCTCTCTCTCTCTCTCTCTCTCTCTCTCACACACACACACACACACACACACACACACAGGGGAGGGAGGGAGGGAGGGAGGGAGGGAGGAAGAAAGAAAGAAAGAAAGAAAGAAAGAAAGAAAGAAAGGTTTGTGCATGAAAATTGTTTTTGCCAGGGAATTGTCCCAGCTGTGCCTTAAGTTGCTAGTCTAATTGAGAGGATGACACTTGCTGTAAGACTGAGTGGACTCCTATCACATTGCCTAGAAAGATAATAAAAAAATTCCTTCAGATAATAAAAAAATTCCTTATTTTATTTTGTTTCGACTCAGACCAACACGGCTACCTACCTGTACCTAGAAAGATAGTCGGGGCTACAAGCAAGGCGGGGGAGGGAGAGTTGATTTTATCTCACTTTCAATCTGCCATTCTTTCCTAGTAGTGCCTGCTTACTTCCAAGATATTTCAGATGTTTGAAGTTTTTCACAAATACTTCCAGTGGCACATACGGTAGGCACTGAGCAGCCTCTCTTGCTTTGCTTGTGTGTGTGTGCACACACACAGAGCGTCCAATCTTCCTTGGAGCTAATTAGTTCACAAAGAGCCACTTCCATTATTTGTTCAGCAAGCAGCTTTTGAAATTCCAATCACCACCTAGTTTATCAGATCAGAGGCTGATAAGGAAATGCAGTCAGCCATTGCTTCCCCCCACCACATCCCCTTGCTATTAAATGACACATTTCCCTCCCAGCGCCCTTTCAGAAGCCGCACCTTTCCTCCAGGCCCTGCCTTTGTTCTTCCTGAAGGAATCTCCTTATCTGGGTTCAGGCCAAGGGCTGGGGATGACAAAAGCAGGAGCCCTTCTGCTAGATTTTGAGCTGGCGTTTGGTGTCTAGTTAGAATGCTTTCCACAAGATGGGAGAAACCAGCACATGCAGAATGGCTCCATGCGCTAGATCACAGTTCTTCAATCCTTGGGGTCCCAAATATTGTTGGACTACAACTCCCATTATCCTTGGCTACTTCAGCCAGTGGTCAGGAATGCTGGGAGTTTTAGTCCCAACATAATCTTGGGACGAGATGGTTGGACAGTGTTGTCGAAGCTACGAACATGAGTTTGACCAAACTGCGGGCGGCAGTGGAAGACAGGAGTGCCTGGCGTGCTATGGTCCATGGGGTCACGAAGAGTCGGACACGTATACCTGTGAAGAGATCACGTATACTCGGATATGTATACCTGTGAAGAGATCCAGGATTTAAAACTTCAAAGCCAAATTGAGAGTATCTGGGTCAAAATTAAGGGAGAGAAAAACAACAGTGATCTCATTGTGGGAGTTTACTATAGATCTCCAAGCCAAACTGAGGACACAGATGATGCCTTCCTGGAACAGATGGCCAAGCATTCCAAAGGAAGTGAGATAGTAGTAATGGGGGATTTCAACTATCCTGATATTTGTTGGATGTCAAACTCAGCCAAGAGCATAAGGTCGAACAGATTCCTCACTGGCCTTGCAGACAACTTCATTGTCCAGAAAGTGGGAGAAGCAACAAGAGGATCAGCCATTTTAGATCTGGTCCTAACCAATAGTGATGAATTGGTTAGTGGGGTAGAAGTGGCAGGATCATTAGGTGGGAGTGACCATGCTCTTCTGGAGTTTATTATCCAGCGGAAAGGAGCAACCAAGCATACTAAGGTCCAAATTCTAGACTTTAAGAAAGCCGACTTCAGAAAACTTAGGGAAACGCTGGGTGAAATCCCATGGACAGTAATACTAAAAGGGAAGGGAGTTCATGATGGTTGGGAGTTTGTTAAAAGGGAGATATTATAAGCACAACTTCAGGCAATACCAATGAGACGGAAACATGGAAGGTGCCTAAAGAAGCCAGGCTGGCTATCTAAAGAACTTTTGACTGAGTTAAGATTTAAAAGGGATATGTACAAAAAATGGAAAAGGGGGGAAATCTCCAGAGAGGAATTCAAACATATAGCCAGCACGTGTAGAGACAAAGTCAGAAAAGCTAAAGCACAGAATGAACTCAGGCTCGCCAGAGAGGTTAAAAGCAACAAAAAGGGCTTTTATGGGTATGTCCGTAGCAAAAGGAAAAACAGTGGGGTCACTCAGTGGGGTCACTCAGAGGAGAAGATGGTGAAATGCAAACAGGGGACAGAGAAAGGGCAGAACTCCTCAATGCCTTCTTTGCCTCAGTCTTCTCCAAGAAAGAAAACAACGCCCGACCTGAAGAATATGGAGCAGATGATTCAGCAGGGGAAACACAGCCCAGAATAAGTAAGGAGGTAGTACAAGAATACTTGGCTAGTTTAGATGTATTCAAGTCTCCAGGGCCAGATGAACTACATCCAAGAGTATTAAAAGAACTGGCAGAGGTGATTTCAGAACCACTGGCAATAATCTTTGAAAATTCCTGGAGAACAGGCGAAGTTCCAGCAGACTGGAGGAGGGCAAATGTTGTCCCTATTTTCAAAAAGGGGAAAAGAGAGGACCCAAACAATTACCGCCCAGTCAGCCTGACATCAATACCAGGAAAGATTCTAGAGCAGATCATTAAGCAAACAGTCTGTGAGCACCTAGAAAGAAACTCTGTGATCACTAAAAGTCAGCATGGGTTCCTGAAAAATAAGTCATGTCAGACTAATCTGATCTCATTTTTTGACAGAATTACAAGCCTGGTAGATGAAGGGAACGCTGTGGATGTAGCCTATCTTGATTTCAGCAAGGCCTTTGACAAGGTGCCCCATGATATTCTTGTAAAGAAGCTGGTAAAATGTGGGCTAGACAATGCTACCATTCAGTGGATTTGTAGCTGGCTTACTGACCGAACCCAAAGGGTGCTCATCAATGGCTCCTCCTCATCCTGGAGAGTAGTGACTAGTGGGGTGCCACAGGGTTCTGTCTTGGGCCCAGTCTTGTTCAACATCTTTATCAATGACTTGGATGATGGGCTTGAGGGAATCCTGAGCAAGTTTGCAGATGACACCAAATTGGGAGGGGTGGCTAACACCCCAGAGGACAGGATCACACTTCAGAATGACCTTAACAGATTAGACAACTGGGCCAAAGCAAACAAGATGAATTTTAACAAGGAGAAATGTAAAGTACTACACTTGGGCAAAAAAAATGAAAGGCACAAATACAGGATGGGAGACACCTGGCTTGAGAGCAGTACATGTGAAAAGGATCTAGGAGTTTTGGTTGACCACAAACTTGACATGAGTCAGCAGTGTGATGCAGCAGCTAAAAAAGCCAATGCAATTCTGGGCTGCATCAATAGGAGTATAGCATCTAGATCAAGGGAAGTAATAGTACCACTGTATTCTGCTCTGGTCAGACCTCACCTGGAGTATTGTGTCCAGTTCTGGGCACCACAGTTCAAGAAGGATACTGATAAGCTGGAACGTGTCCAGAAGAGGGCAACCAAAATGGTCAAGGGCCTGGAAACGATGCCTTATGAGGAACGGCTTAGGGAGCTGGGTATGTTTAGCCTGGAGAAGAGAAGGTTAAGGGGTGATATGATAACCATGTTCAAATATATAAAAGGATGTCATATAAAGGAGGGAGAAAGGTTGTTTTCTGCTGCTCCAGAGAAGCGGACACGGAGCAACGGATTCAAACTACAAGAAAGAAAATTCCACCTAAACATTAGGAAGAACTTCCTGACAGTAAGAGCTGTTCGGCAGTGGAATTTGCTGCCAAGGAGTGTGGTGGAGTCTCCTTCTTTGGAGGTCTTTAAGCAGAGGCTTGACAGCCATTTGTCAGGAATGCTTTGATGGTGTTTCCTGCTTGGCAGGGGGTTGGACTGGATGGCCCTTGTGGTCTCTTCCAACTCTATGATTCTACGACTAAACGACTAAACAACAACAACAATCTTGGGACCCAAGGCTGAAGAAGGCTGTGCTTAGACCAGGCTTCCTCAACCTCGGCCCTCCAGATGTTTTGAGACTACAATTCCCATTATCCCTGACTACTGGTCCTTCTAGCTAGGGATCATGGGAGTTGTAGGCCAAAAACATCTGGAGGGCTGAGGTTGAGGAAGCCTGGCTTAGACGTATTGCATGGAATGTGATATGTTATGGCCACTAGGAAAGGGATTTTTTTTGTTGCCCCCCCCCCCAGCAGCATATACCTGCATTAAGATGGGCAGGACTAAAATATCATAGATTACAAGCACTCTCCTGAGAGAGATCTTCCAGTGCTCTCCATTCCCATTGTTGTCTCCTAATTTGAGGGTATTTAAAAAATATATTATTTTCTTACTTTTATATCCTGCCTTCGGCTATGGAACGCATAGTAGCATATAGGCAGTTGCTTATCTAGGCACTAGCTAAACTCAAACCTCCTTAGCTTAAGCATAGTGATGACCTCACTTGTCTTCAGACTGTACCCTGGGTAGACAACGTACTATAACCTGTCTGCTAGTCGCAACCCGTCCAACCCGATTTGGTAGTCTGATAAAAAGAATTTGCGTTTCCAACTTTGGTAGCTGGGGGTCATGTCTTAGCCTGTGTGATTCTGAGCATTAGTCTGCTCATCGTTGTCAAACCTCACAGGTTTATGTTGTGATAATTGCATTTTGCCAAATAGTCTGGGCTTGCTGTTAAAAGTTGTAGTCTCTCCCTCCGCAACTCTCTTACGAAGAAAACTGAGTGATTGCACATCTGGAACCATATCTCTCCTACAGCAGCTGCTTGTGCATGAGGGTTAGGCAGCCAATTTTTCACTTGATTTGAATTTATGAGCATACATGAGTGGTAATTATGGGTTGATGAAAGCCTGTTTCTTTATACCGGTGGTGTCCAAACTTTTTTCAAAGAGGGCCAAATTTGATGAAGTGAAGGGCCGTAAGGGCCCACCAAAGTTGTTAACCTTTTTTTGGATTTAAGTTGTTGAGGTTTGTTTGTGTTTTTTAAGGATTTTACCCCAGGAAATAAACTGCCACAGGGGCCAGATTAAAATGATTGGCGGGCCAGATTAGCAGATTAGGCCCCAGAAACAGACTTTGGACATGCTTGCTTTATACCTCTTGATAGCATAGCTGCCAAGTCTCCCGCTGAAAAATGTGGGATCAGCAGCGGCGTGGCACCGGAAGTCGCTTCTACGCATGTCCAGACATGCATAGAAGTAACTTCCGGTGCCGCGCTACCCATGTCTGGGCACCGGATATCGGGCGGTGCCAGGACCCAAAATGGAGCCTCCCTGGCAGGTAGGAAATCCAGGGGATTTACGGGATTTTTCCCAATCCGGGCTGCCAGCGGGAAACAGTTTAAAATACGGGGTTTCCTGCGGGAAACGGAAGACTTGGCAGCTATGCTCGATAGGCAGTTGTCAAATGTAAATAACATGAACTTAAATGTATGCTTTGGCTGTAATCTTGCTCCCTCAGACTGTACATGCTCAGAGAGCAGTAGTTACTAACAGGAGCCACGCATAGTCCACCCCTCTCTCCATGCACCACTGTCCAAGGAAACACAACTTGCCATACCAGCTTGTTTCATTGCAACCAAAGAATATATTTAAAGCCAAAGCTTTTCTGTGTCTTGCATGCGTGGGACCAGCCAGTATCATATCCACTATCAGACCCTACATCCCTGTACCTGTTTCTTGTTATAGAGTTATCCTGCCAGCCTGGAACTGGGGCAAGAGCAAATTACTGACCATCCAATGTAAAATGCATAAGGGCTTCTTGAAGTACACCCTCTAGTATGCTCTTGAAGTACATTGCGTAGCCCCAGTGGAGTGCTCTGCCATGGCACATGGTGGAACTGGTGGTTGTTTGGTTTTGCTTGACTCCTATTTGGAACCACTCCATACAGCCTGTTCTCCGTACGTACACACAAGCACGATGAGAGCACGACTGTGCCCATAGAGTAGTTTCTCCTGCATGGGCCTCCCTGAATGGGCAAGAGACACTTGTATTTGTTCATTTTGGAGGTTGGAATGTTTTTCTGTGCTCATGCAGTGCTATTTGTTGTAAGTGATGCAGGACAAGTTGGGCCACAGGCTTTTTGTCCTTGGAAACTCAAGAGACTCTGCATGGAACTTCAGTGCATGGCGCTGGTTCACCTTATACTATCTGGCCAAAATGCCTGGAACAAAGAATTTTGTAAGCATTGCAAGTGAAGCATGTGAAGTAAACGTATGTTAGCTTGTTTTAACAATCTAGGTGCAGGGTCTGATGTTTCTGGCAGTAGAATTTGGGATATTTTCAGTGCAGAAGCACAGGTGTCCTGTAAATTCCCCAGTCTGGGGTGAAGCGTAGATAGCTCATTTACTGTTTCGTTTGTTACAAGACTCACCAGTTTGGAGCATAAAGCCTTTTGCATAGTGCAGTTGTACTCTGTGCCTTTGACTGATGGGTAAGCAGCCTTGGATGGTATTACATTTACTCAGTTTCTGAAGGCATTTGATCTTTCTTTTGTCAAATCTTTCAACAAACCAATTAAAACCCAACTAGGGACCACCCAGTGCCTGAATTTAGAGCCATCACTTCAAAGAGTGGGGTGGGTGGGGGGAGGGCAGTGCTATAACCCTAGGTAACATATTGATTTCATGTGCTGTGACAGAAAGGTGGTTCTGAAGCTGATTTCTGCCT